>NC_054061.1:30765313-32015313 GCF_017639655.2 Falco naumanni | reverse complement strand
GCAAAATCCCTTTCAAAATTTGTACTGACAAAAGTGCCAGGAAAATACATATGTGCCAAGATCCTACACGGAAAATAAAGAATTTACTTAGCCAGACACAGTCCTTGTGAATATTTTGTGATGTGTGAATCTTGCGCTTTTAGTATAGAAACTGCAGATTATTTGAAAATGGAACATCCACCCTGAAAGACCCTAGTATTGGTTTTATGATGATAAAGGCATACTGTGGTTAAAAAAAAACAAACAAAAAAACAAACAAAAAAACCCCAAAAATAATCTAGGGAAGAATGGAGAAGGCAAAGACTAAAAATTCTGCTTGCTGAAAGAAGATTCAGAGACAGTATAGAGATGCTTTTGGGCTGGTTGTAGTAGCTGGCATTGATTATCACCTAAGTAGAAAAAAAATGAGCACAAGGATAGTACTCAAAAGACAGCCCCTCCAGAACAAGGCTTCAGGTGTCATAACTGGCATAGTGTTATGGAAGCTGACATACCAAAACCCACACCTCCAGAGCAAGTCATCCTGGCAAGACAACATTAGGGATCTTCAGCACACAGTTGCCTTCATGACCTGGGCTGGAGTTAGCTCTCTGTGCCTTGAGAGAAGACACCAATACCTTTCAACAATGCAGCTCATACCAGAGTCCCACATGGTATCCCTCTCTGAACAAGACATGTCAGAAGTCCTACTTTAGGAAAACAAACTTGTTACCAGAAATTAGCCCCTTTTAAAAATATGTTTTATAATTCCTGGAGCTAGACCTTGACATGTTTAGTCCTGGGATCTTGCCCTACAAGAAGTTCCACATAAAGCACTGTTCCAAACAAACAATAGATATAGGATTCTGGCTGGGTATGAAATGTATAAAGCAACATCTATTTCCTAACAGATTTCATACTCAGTGAAAATAACTTTAACAAGATACAGGTCCTCCCTCCCTGCTGCCTGCCGAGTACTGTGGGTTTACCAGAGCCCCCTCTGCAAGCTGAACGAGCCCTAGCCTCTCGAGAGTCTCCCAAATCAACAAAATTCCCCCTCCTAATTCTCTCTCCGTTAGAATTTGTTTTGCATGGAATTTATTTGCCCGTTTTGCATGAGCCGTTTGTCTGTAATCTCAGCAGCATGCAGCCTTGCCAGATTTCAGAAAGATGAGTAAACTTCTGAATCTGATAGCGACTTCAACAGAATACCAAAAAGGGACGTCTTTGTTCTCCATAAACAGACTATTTACTTTGAACTGGTAAAATGAATTAATGAAAGGAAATGACACCTTCCAATTTTGTGTGTGCAGGAGTAAGAGAAGTGAGCTTAATTTTGGGTTGGGTTTTTTTTTTTTTCCTTTTCCAGAGGATGGAGTAGGCTAAGGGGCATCCTTTGGAAAGTACAGCACTCTTAGAAAAAGACAGATCTTTTTAAAAAGTCTCCTCATAACACTGTAAGGTCCATGTATATGCAAGCAGTTCAGCATTATTACAAATCTAAAATAGGAAGCTATTCACTTGATCTTTTGGTTCAATCCTATTAGGACCCCCCTGGAGCTCTAAATGGATACCAGCCTGTCACAGGCCTGTTGCTGTGACGACCCAGTCTTTACAGAACAAGAAAAAGAAATGATAGTGATTGGCAGACCTTCCTTGCCCTAGTATGTAACACAAAAGGAGACAAAATGAAGAGGAAGTCAGACTCTTATTATAGGTTTGATGCTTCTTAACCTTACAGCACCTTACACCTGGTAAGTGTCACCCTGCAAACTTAAACCCTCGGAAGACTACTGTTACATTTCAGTATCAGATGTGAAGGGCTGAGTCAGGCATTAATTTATCCATCCTCTTGTTTTAGTTGATTGAAATGCAAACAGCATTGCAAGCAAAACTGCATTTGCAGGAAGAAGAAATAAACACAGAGGGCCAAACACTGCTCACCATGCCCTCATAAGTAAGTTTATGGGTGTAAAAGCAGTAGGTCAAACAGGATTTAGCCCGCAGCGTAAATGAATGAGTGGCTAGCAAAGCAAGAACTGCAAGAGGGAACTGTCTACGGCCTCTATTCACCCTGCATGAGAAAGGAAAGAATTTGATAAATTCTACCATATGGTGCCATACTGTATCTTTCTAGCTATAAATAATAGTCTTTCTGTTTCTGGTTTTCTTTAACTTTCCTTGGTAGCTGTGACAGATTTTCAGCAATGGTTATAAAAAAGTGCAAAATGCAGTTTTTCCACTTTTTTTTATTTTTTCTTCCCCCCCCCCCCTTTTTTTTTTCTTTTTGAGCACCTAAACAAAAGAAAAAAAGATCAAAAGAAAGGGAGTAAAATAGGAAACTTCCCATTAGCTTAACAACATGAAGATCCAGATAAAGTCATTGTGATGTTAGAATATTGTACTTTCAATTGTTGCTATCAAAAGCTGTCAAAGAAAATGATAGCTTAAGGGTGATAGATATGCACCTGCATCCACAATGCCTGAGCTATATCTGTAGCTTATGCATGTTTTTCCCAAACTTAATTATAAATTTTGTTATTATCACATAACAATCTTGAAAAAATCCCAAGAGCCAAATAGCTTTCTCACAGCACCACAGGGAAAGTTGATGTAAAACTTTTCTATTTTCATGACTTGGTTCTCTTAAAGGCAACAAAGTTTTTACTCATAAACTTTCAAACAGCATTTTTTACATTTGTAGTACAATCTTGTATTTATGAGTGTCACTAAACAAATGTTTGCTCGAGTAGTCAGATGAAATCCAATAAACCATGATTCTTAATGATGGTACAAAAGTTTGCTGCATTAGCATGATCAAAAAGTGACATTCTCTAAGGATAATAAGGGAAAGTTAAATTAGCAGGAACAGAAAACCTGGCTATATTCTGAAATGGCTTTTTGATGATCTAAGTCACAGTTCAAAACATTAATTTTCTTGAATAAGCAAGGCTGAACTTCTAAAGGTTTGTAGAAAAACACTTGCACTTAAAATAGGATTCAAAACAATAGCACAGATTCTTAGCTGATATAAGCCAATGTAGCTCCTTCGACTTCAGTGAAGTTAAGCTGATTTAAAGCAACAGAAATTCCGATCCAGCCTTCTAAAAGCTTTTCAAACTGAAATTTAGAATAATATGCTATTGAGTCTTTTGGGTGATGCTTAGATATTTACCTTTACAGCTCTTCACCATTATTCCTCCTCAACCCCTCACTTCCAAACTGACACCCACCTCCAAAGCAAAATAATATGTATATGTGTTTTATTAGGGCAAGGATAAAAAAAAAAAAAATCTATCCAACATCTCTCAGAATATTAAAAAGCAAGGAAGTTAGCACAGATTTAATCCCATATTTTCTTGTAACTTTTATAAAACTTAATTTCCCACATACCTTAAAAAAGATCGTTTAATAACATGTTGAACAGGGATACTCTTATTACAACATATATATGTGTTGCCAGAAGAAGTCTGCATTCATAAAAACAATGCAAAGGTTTGTACCTGGAACATATGTAAAATTTGCATGAAAAATATTTGTTAGCTGGGAAAGAAAAAAAGTTAAAGGTGTCAAAAAATAAATTCTAGAAATACTTTATTTCATTTTGTTCCAGAGAATGTATGTTGAAATATACTGCTTTTTGTATACTGGCAGTCTAAACTATCCCACAATAGACATTGCTAATTATTGCCAATTAAGAAGCTGAAATGAATGCTTCTTTTACAGATCCTTGTTCTTCTTTTAAAAAAACCCACAGAACTTCTGTAATATAAGGAACAATAAACTGAGGCTATTTTTTATTTTCTGCATGAGCTGAACTCATGTCTGTATATTTTTTTCTTACAATGTAAAACAAGTTTTCATATGGCAGCTTTGTAATTATACACCGAGATCTTAAAAATGAAATAAAATCTTCAGTTTATCCAAAATGAATGTCTTTTTTGCTAATGTTCCAGTAACTCAGCAATCAAGTCTTGTATTACACAGCTTTGTCAGAAAGACAAATTAGTTGTTTTGTTAAATTACCACCAAAGGCCATATAATATATTTACAAGCTACTTATTACTAATGTACAGTATTTCAGTAAAGAGAAAGTGAAAACATTCAGCAGTTCCTGTTTTGAGTAAGAAATAACTGACAACACACTTTCATGACATAGCTTTTAATTTTTTTTTTAATTAGTACACATGGAAGCAATGGTTTATGAAAACCCATCTATTCTTATTAATTTGTTTTTAGCATTATTTTATGAAAAAGTTTAAAAATAAAGAAGAAAGCAATTGTACAAAATGGAAAAAAAACAAGCACAAAGAATCTAAAAGCTGATCACATTTTTGTCTGCATTCTGCACAACAAGACTCATTTGTCCTTTAAATATAATACTTTAGAAGACATTTGATGGTACCTTTATTTTATTACCATTATTGCAGCACGATAATAGCAGTTACCAGTATAAAGTTCCCCTGCATTTTCTTCCTTTCGCACAGTTAATATTTTCAGCCTTAAGTACATACCAAAACACCAGAGTTATAGAAGCATGCTGGGGAGGGCTAAACCTCTAGTATTTTTCCTGGGCTGTACAAGTTGGAGAGTAGTCCCTGGAAGAATGAAATTTGTCTCCTGTCTGTGGGATGAGCAGGAGCTTTGCACCACCTCCTGGTGCACTGGGGAACAGCCAGAGACCAGGGCTCTCGCTGACTGATCCCTTTTCTGATTTTCTCTTTTTCCCCCACTTTTACCTCTGTTGTTTTTAACCCCTTCTTAAAACTTGGGGACCGGTAGTACCAAAAGCCCTTATCCTGCCCTGCTGTCCCCAGTCCCCTAAAACACAAAGATGAAGCAAAGGGACTCCACATCCACCCTCTTGCTGCCCCTGTGCAAGAATATGCCTGCAGATAAAGCCACCAGTACGCACCTTGGTGATTTAACACAAACCCCAGTCTGGAAAGAGCAGAGACTCTATAGGGATGGAAACTCGCCAAGCTTGCCCCGAGAGGTGTGCTCTGGACTGGAGGTGGCATTGCCACTGGGTTTCAATCCTAGGCAGGATTGTTTGATCAGGGCTTTTGTCACAGCTCTGTCCCCTCAGCCATAGCTGCTCTCAAGCTTTCATAATGCTGAGCTGCAGGTTTCTAGATGATCCCCCAACGGTCGGGGCTGAGGGCCTGCAAAAATGAAGAGAAATATTCCTGGGGGTTCCAGAGGGCTTTGAGTCAAGCCCAGAGCTAATAAACTCTTGTCAGCAGAGCTTTCCTGGGACAGGCTAGTCCTGCCTCCTCTTGTGCTTGTTGCACAGCATCCTAGATAGGTCTACGGGGCTTCTGCCACAGAAAATGAATTAAACAGAACAAAAGGAAAAAATACAAAATCCCAGAGCTCCTGAACTGAATCCTTGTCTCTTGCACTGACAGAGCCACTGTGTGATGGGGATTTGGCCCCGTAAGTCTAGTAACAGTCCGGAGCAAAACAAAAGAGCTAATAAAGGGGTTTCAGCATCTGTTTGGCTTCACACTCCCAGTTTTAAAACAAAACAAGACGCTACCACTACAATACCAGAAAAATAAATGCTTTTTTTCTTAGGTTCATAAAACACTCATTACCCATAATTAATCATAATGACATGCTGTATTCAGGCCTCTAGCTAGGTTCTGGCTGGAAGTGTGAAGAATTGGCTTCTCATAGCTTCCAGTACTTTACCCAGTATGTTCTTCAGGATGCAAAATTGATTATCCAAAATAGAAATCTCTTTGTTTCCTTTGTTTTAGTTGTGTTGAAAAACCTGTTAGTTAGTTGTTAAGTCTCTCCATTTTCTACCTCCTTAAACGGTTGGCTATTTAACTCCGTTGAAGTTCATGTGTTTACACTACAGTGAAGTTAACCTAGCAGCTACAAAGTCATTAAAAGGTTGACCAAAACTTGACTTGATCCTCACTGAAGACTTTGGGCCACTACTGAGGTCATTAATAAATTATCTGTATCTTAATACTGTCTGCTCACAAGAGGCCCCAGGATATAATATTCAATATTGATTGCAATGCAATCTCTTCTTATTGAAACAGCAATTGATACTCTTTATAAATATGATTCTGAGATTTAAAGTAAAAAAACCCACACCACCATAAACACTTTAATAATAAATTTCCAAGGTATGTAAGTCCATATAAACATCTTTAATTCTAAAAATAAGAGTGGAAGGAGAAAACAAATGTTAGTTTATATCCATCATCCCAGCCAACTATGACATTTAAACTGAGTGCAATTCTGCTGGAGAGATTTTAATCACCCTCACATCACTTACACTGAACTCTGATAATGGGAGGTTGGTTCTTGATCCAAGGTCTATTTAGTCAGCATTTTTCTACTCATTTCAGCCCACAGGTCAAATTAGATCAACCCTCAGGAGACACCATGCCTGTTGGCTTCCTCGAATCCATGTGCAATATCAGATCAGTAACAGAAAAACACCCACTGGCTCTTGGAGTAATTTCCACACCCTTCAAATTGGCTCCACACAAAGCATATATGCCCATACCAGCTTGCTCATGCCAGTGAACCCCTTTCCCTTGTCCTCTGAGGATGGATAGTCAGTCTGGCCAAGGCAAGTTTTGAGCATCCTTGATAGGAAGCAGGTTCTTTTCCAAAGCCCAGGGAACTGAACAGACAATAGCCGTTTGCATATTTAAGAGAAGCATTTTGCTTTCTTTTTGACAGATCTGACCATGAAGTGTGTTCGATGTTGCAGAAGTAATCACTACTGACTACTCCTCAACAGGGCATTTACACAATGCAAGCAGGGCACCTCCTTCTCACATGCTTCAGAAAATGGGTTTGCTCAGACAAAAGTGGCAAACCTACAAAAACCTTCCCAAGTCTGAGTGGACATCATTGTGATTTCTTCATAGAGATGGTCCTCAGAGTTTAGTAACTATAATTTTTGATGAGTGTGCAAAGACTGTGTAAAGAATTATGGAGTTGCTGTAGAAATATAAAACAGATTTTAAAAGAAAAACTCAAAATAAAAACTCTCAATAAAATTCTGTGGGCCAGACTGTGCTCACTTTCTGCTGAGCTTGGTGCAGTGGCAAGGCTGTCAGTTATGGCTCCCTAACACATCCCCATGGGCTGCTCTAGCTTTCACCAGATGGCAGTGGTGCCTCGGGGACTATCCATCAGATGAGGTTAACAGCAGGCTTTCCGCCCCTCTCCTGACATGCCTACCAAATGGGGGACTGTGGGGAGCAAAGCATTGCACCTCCTTTATCCTGTTCAAGACTCTCCCATTTCCTATGGTATCCACAGCAGAACATTACAGGAAATCTCTAAATCCATAGGACTTCCAGAACAACAAAAAGAACAATGCTAAAAAATAAGTGGTCCTGGCAGTTTCTGTAGTTACATCTGCAGACTTCCATGAAATTCCATAGATCCCTTTTGTTACTGAACTCTAAAGGACTTTTTCTATATATACAAGGACAAAGAATAGTCACATGGAATCAGAGTTTATGGATTCTGGCTTGCCACGAGCCCTGACCTTTCCATTTTTCAGTCTGCATGATGCGCACAGTAATTCTCCTTTAAATAATGTACAATGGAGTTTAAGTCAGTTGTTATCTGCAAAGTGCCAAGGCTGATGAATATCATGGAAATGTCTATCTGAATGTTTGTATAAGTGTACATTCTTGGAGTATAGGCAATATTTATGTTCATGATTGTGGAAACAGACTGGAGTTTCCAGCAAGAGATTTCCATCCCCTTCTCCTCCCAGCCTTTCCATAGCCCCCATCACACTCCACACTCATTCATAAACTCATATTTACTTTGGTTACAATTAATAGCCTGTCATTTCTCTATATAGCAAAGCAGTTTCCCCAGTTTCATTCTCACTTTTCTCCACTAGTTAAGAGTTTGGACCAGGTGGGACTGAGAGGTTTCCAACAGTAGATCCTACCTAACGGTAGTAGATATGGACAGATTTTTCACTGCAACATTCCTTTACATAATGAACTGAAGGGGATGTCAGGACAGCATGTGGGGAAACCCTACCAAGAAACTTCCAGTCTCTATATGAATTCGCCCAGAAGTGAGAGTCCAGCCAGGAGATAAAGGCCAACTCAGTTATCACAGAGAAGAATGTCTTGGGAAACCATACCTCAAGAGACATGGAGATGGTCACAAGACATTTTCTTAAGCTCCCTCTGACCCTCTAGTGGCCTAAAAGGTCAAGCAAATGTTATTGAAACTGTTGATCTGGTCAAAAAGTATTAATCTATATACATAATCTTGAAAGAGGGGTAGATACACATGTATAGAACGGTGTACACACATGTTTTAGGTGGACCCAGCAGAAACACACATGTGATCTGCCACAAGTGTCTTGTTTGTACTACAGCCCTGGTAAAGGTTGAAAGTTTTCCATGCTTAGATAAAACAATTGTACTGCCAAGAGAAATGCTGGCTTCAGCAGCATTTCCGTGTTTAAGTAGTGGAAGATGGGCAGAGGACTGCCTGTGGTATGTGGGCTGAGAGCTGGTACCACCTCAACCCTCCTGAGATGTGAGAAACAACGTATTTTCTTCTGTGATGTGAAATATGTTCTGAGGCACAGGAGAAGTCTTGTCTGTAACACAGAAGCACAAAGCAAAAGGAAAGAGCTGGTCAGTACGGGTTCTGTTTATATGCTGAATTTATATTCTTGAAATGCTGAATTTTGAGGCACAGCTTCATCCCCACCTCGCCACAATCCTGCAGCTGTGCAGATGTACATGCCGTACTGCACGAGCAAGGAAGAGACACATTTTTAATAGGTTGTTCTGACATTTCTACACTATGGCATTTGTATTTATTACAGCAGACCATCACTGTGCACATTGCAAATCAATAAAGTGAATGTGAAGCCGTTCGTAGCACTCAAAGCCTTGTCCATTACCGTAATATCCAGTTGTTTACAGTGCAGTAATGAGGCACTTGCAGGCCTCACTCAAATATGGCTTTCATTCTCCAGCATGGTCAAATGCCAACATGCTGTACAATGGTTCCTTTGTGGATCAGGTATATCCTGATTTAGCCTTGGATAACACTACAGAAGTCAACAGGGTTGTAGTTCACTCACATCATCAGCTAAAGATAAATTAAGTCAAAACCTCAGACCCAAGCAGTTTCCAGAATTAGGGAGCTTTTGGCTCCAATCCCTTTCTATAAGGAAGAAGAATTTAAAGAGGAGAGAGGCAACACAAGGAGAAAGTGGGTGTGGAGACAGGAAAAATATGCCATCTCAGCCGAGCATTGGCAGCTTCCCTAAGAGAGGTCTTGAGCAGAGCTCAAAAACCTATTTCACAGCTTCTTTGGCTGAAAGAATGCCTGAGCAAATGTCTGTACTTCATTTCCTAACATTACAGACTGATTCCGCACATGACAGACTGCAGAGACACTTGCTGATTCTCTTTGCCACGTGCCTTGTCCTTTCACATGTCCTGGATGTGAGCTGTTGAGTGGTCATTTAGCAAATATTCTGGAGAGCTGCACTCCATCTCTATGGAAACAGGTAAACACTCAACTGAGAAGGTTGTACTATTATTATTATTATTATTATTATTATTATTATTAGTAGTAGTAGTAGTAGTAGTAGTAGTAGTAGTAGTGGTGGTGGTGGTGGTGGTGGTGATGGTGGTGGCAGTGGTGTTGCTTGTTTTCACATCAGAAGCATTAACCCTTGTGGGGAAGGGCTTGCTGACTACAAGCAGAGTGATTTCATCCCAGGTTTCCAGGGTGGAGGCAACTCATATGACTTTCTGTTCTTTTACCACCAGCAAGACAAAGAGTCTGTAACAGGTGTGAGGTTTGAACAGCTACAGTTTGGGGGGTAATCTGGCATTGCACTGGGAAACTCAAAACACAAAGAACTGGTTTGCTTGCAGATCAGAAACATTTCAATGAGATGCTATGAGCTGCACAGGCTTACTTAAAATAATGCTTTGTCCTTCTCTCAAGCATCTTCAATGACCACATTAAAGGTAAAAACTGAAACTTGTAGTGGGGAAAAGAAATAGATGCAAGATAGGTATACCAAATTCTCTGTCTCCAAATGCTCATTTTCTTCTGGCAGTTACTGATTTCTTCAAAATTTCCCACCTACTCTTTCTCTCTTCGGATTTCACCTTTGTTCCTCTTTTTTCCCAGTCTTTTTTCTTTCTTTTCAGTCTCTCTTTTCCTGCCAAGAATTTCCCTTTCCACAGCTCCCTTAGCTCATTTCTGTCACACCCAGCTCCTCCAGTGACCCTTCCCTGAAGGACCTCACTCTGCTCCCAACCCTTCCTTATCTCCCAGCAGCAGCAGGCTTTATTATACAGCTGTTCGCAACCCAAACCCAAACTACAGGTTTTGTGGCATCCCAGGTCTGGTGCAGGGCCAATTCCGAATAAACAGCCCAAGCAGGCTACACCAGCAGCTGCTCCCAGAGGGGGCTAAGGAAGCCAGACTGAGCTACCCAAGTGCAGAATGGGAATGGCTGCACCTGGATCAGGGCTCTGGGGTTTGAGAAGGGGCAGTAATAGGGTAGGAGAGCAGATTAGTAAACTGTTACAAGTGCTTCTGTAGAAAAGCTAGCAGCTTAATGAAACTGGACAAAAAAGCACTTTTGCTGGCATGGTCATGGTTTCAATTTTATTATTTTGTTGTGATATAGCAGCCAGTTTTTCACTAGGTTATGGCTTTTGCATGTGCAGTGGATGTATTTCCATAACAGGGTGTCATTTGACCTTTTAACTATGCAGATTGATTTTGTGAATCCAACCTAAACCACCAAAAAATCCCAAATAATTTGGTTTAGTTTTTCTTTTGGATCCAAAAAAGTCTGTATTTGCTGATTTGTGCATGCTTAGATTTAATGCACTCCTGCAGACTATCTGCTTAGCACCCCAGCAGCAGGGCTGGTTCAACGCATATGCATCAGAGCAACTGCACATGCATCATCCATCTGTCCAAGATTTCCAGCAGCCTAGTCAGAAAAGCAGCAAGAACCCGAAGGCCTGTTCAAGATGAAACACTGGGCAGAAAGACAATATGTCCTGGCAGGTAGCCTTACTGGGCTTTGTTCAGCTTCACAGAGCCACCATAAAGCATGTAGATAGTGACTGCCTTCATTCCCAGCTCCTCCAGATGGTCAATGACAATTGAAGATACGATTGTCACAAAACTTGTTCAAGAACATGCCAAACCAGCCTTGGAGTAGAAAGGTTGACTGACACATTTAGTGAGTAGCACATGTATAATATTAAACATAGCAGGCTGAGCAGCAGCTTGAGTTGTAAGTGTTGTAATCATTGCCATCAAGCAGAATAGAGAAGGTGAAAACAAAACTCGTCGAACCACCGACAGGCTGAGCCGGTAGCTACAGCAGCAAGGCTACAGCTTCAGTAACAGCTTCAGCCAACAAACATGACCATCCCCATGTCAGCATCTTGTCTGAAACCAAAGTATTTATCAGAAGTCAAAAGGCAGGGCTGCCTTCCCAGATTGTTGGAGGATACTTACAACGAATTGCTGCTTTACCTGAAATTACTCTGTTAACTTGCTTTAACTCCTTTTTGGCTTTATTTGCTAATCAGCATGTTACAGCAAATCATTTATATTAGCCAACTTAAAAAGATGTGGGTTTGGAATCCCCTACATTCTTTTAGACATACGCAATCTATAAAATGTATGTTTTATTCAGCAGCTCTTAATGAGTTGCTTGCAATCATGGTCTGAAGTGAAACTTATTTCAGCACTGCAAAAGCAGGGTTCTGAATGTGAGGACTCGGTGCATCAGATGGGAAGCAGCAAATCCTCCGGCTAATGGGTTCCCCATGTTACAGCTACCCTGACTTAGTATGGACATGTCAGAAGGAGCATTACTGCCTTAGAGCCGTGCTATTCTGTTTCACAAATCCACACTTCTCTAGTGTGTACAAATAACAAACTCCCTTGCTACCACTCCAAAATATTTAACAGTAGCAGCTCCAGGGATCATTCACATTACTGAAATGTAATTAGTCCTACAAGAAGTGTAGGAACACTTACTAGTCTATTATATTAGCATAAAGAATAATTACATATGTGGCTGCTTTTTTTTTTTTTTTTTTATGCACATATTTTGCACTGTCAGCACATGGAAAAGCAGAGAGATTTGGTAAGCCTGCAGACAAGTGTTTATTTGACTCATGGGAAGAAGAAAATATCCAAGGTTTATAAGTATCCTGAAAAAGGGACAAATGTGCTATAGCAATTCAACAAAGTGCTTAATCTAATCCTTATAAATATGCACCACATGTATCTTTTATAACTGTTATGTTTTGCAGTATTTAGGCAATAGTCAGTATTGAAGGCTTTGTCAGCTATGCTTCAATGGATTCATAAAAGCACCTTCCGTTTAAAGAAAGAGGATTTCATAGTAATGGGCAAAATTGTAAGTGCTGTCAATGGCTACATTTCATCTCATTGATTTACACTGTGTAGGATGATTACCTGATCTGAATCACATATGCTGGAGATGTGCCGCATTCAGTGCAAAACAACTGGATTTCACAAAAGAAATGAACTAGCAAAATCCACTAATTCTCAGTGCCACTACTCTGTCTGTGGAAAGTTTACAGGGTTACGCTGAGATGATCTCAATAGTGCAACAGTGAGTGGAAAATAGCAAATCACGAGACTTCAAATGACGTCTTAAAGCTGTCTGGGCCAACATACACCCCGTTAATTAGCGGGTGCTCAGTTTTAGTGCAGAACATTGTTGGAAAGAGGCCTTGGGCTGGACAACCTCTAAGTACAGCTAAGCAGAGGGCATTTCAAGACGAAACTTGCAGATCAGGGTGGTTGGCACTGTAACTGTTTATGTTTGCTCGGGCTTGTTCTTGCCCTGGTTGAATTGTCTGTGAGGAGGGAGGAAGCACTGGATGGGTTATAACCTGAACTGTGTAAGTGAAGTGGTTTGTGCAGCAAGGTGGATGCTGTTTTGCACACAGTGCCTGTGTGGTTATGAACAGCCTGTATTTGGCACCATAGGACTGATGGTGGCCCAGCATCTTGGCACATTTCTTTTTTCCTCCCCTCTGGAAACTCTGGTCAGTGCCTTTTTGGAATTTAATAGTTTAGGGTTGAACTTTGCATGTGATAAGTTATGCTTGTCACATACCTTACTAGACTTTGTCATGGTCTTCAAAATCCATGCTAAGAGGTAACACCCTGGCAAACACACACTCCTAAACTGTGCTAGCTGCAGTAAATCAGAAGGCAGAGGTTTGGTTTGCCTTGCAATTGACAGCAGAGATCAGATGCAGAGACAACATTTTCTCTCCTGACCTATTTTGCATGAGTCCCCAAAAGTCACATTTATATTCCTCCAATAGATGAAATAAGGGTATAATTTGGATGCTACAAGCAAGACCTAATTTTATTTTCTGTCTTTCAAACAGGGATTCAGTCTGTGAACTGACATGGAGTAAATGCACACATCTTACCCCAAAGTACAATACTAGCTCAAGCACAGAGTGAGGTTTTGATCACTTACAATAGCTTAAAATTTCAGCTTAGGGATGGGCTGATTATTTAAAGCGTGCACTGCACGACAAAACTTTCCACAAACTGAAAGCATTGTAACAATACAATACTTTCAGCACAACTAAAAATCTTTAGGATAGGAGAAACTTGAAAAAATTGCCCTGGATTTAAAATACAGGATATAAGCCTAAGCAGACAAGAGGTTAACTCAGAGCACAGAAGAACAGGACAAAGGAGCCTGAGCAAGGTCAGAGGAAGGTAACATCTCCATGCAGCACGGCAGAGAACCATGCTGAGTTTGAGTCCCAAAGGCAATACAGATGCACCAGTGCACATGTTAATAAGCTTCATCTCAGTAAAAACTATTAGCATGGGCACAGCCTCCTGCTACACCAATTATTCTGCTTTGAGTGCTAGTTTAGTTTTTCCAAGGTGCTCCACTGCAAACAACAAACATGCCTTCTGCTCCCATTCCCTACAAAGCTACTTTGCTAGCAAACAGATCTGCGATATGCAAAAAAATGGACATGGCTTAGCTGTGGATTGGCCTTGCTTCTAGTGCTTACTTTGAAAACCCCAGAGCTTTAACAGGACTATGTCTGAGGACATCCGCAGGGCATTTTTGCCTTGACATGTTGAGGGTGATGGAGGGTATGGGTTGGGAATGCTAGCAGGAGCCCCCAAAAAAACACAGAGACAAGGCTGGCCTGAGCAGGGGGCTGGCAGCCAGCTGTTTGCAAGCTGACTGCTCACCTTTACCCTCACCCTGTCATATGTGGTCAGCCCTGGGTGATGCTGGGTTCCCTCTGTGTGCTGAAGGCCCTGGGAGCCAGGACCTGCCAAGCAAGGACAGCTCAGGTGTGCCTGGCCGCTGCTTTCTGGCCGTAACCCATTGCTGCTGCAGGAACGAGCCTGCTCGCAGGCTTAGGCAGCTGCTGCCTGGACTCAAACACAACAGGACTCCCTTTGGGTCACATCTGCCCCAAAAATGGTTTGGCTGGACCAATGTCCCTCCCATGTTTCTGCCCTCTCCTTCACATGTTTGATGGTGTCAGCCCAGGGATTCATTGTGAGATTCTGGAAATGCCCAGAGAAAGGGCTGTATTCAAAATAGAGATGGTGCACCATGGCCAAGCAGGCTGGAAAGGGCTGACCCTCTCCAAACCCAGCCATCAGTGACTGCTTCACTGCCCCATGGAAGTTGCCTGGGGAGATCAGAGATGCAGCCAGGGAAGAACTGAAGTTCTGAAGCCAAAGAAAATAAAACCTTAATCATAATTGAAAGGTTATTGCATGACATCACAAGAGATCATCGGGAACTTTCCAGTGTCTTTCTCTTCAGACTTATTTTAACTGTGCTAACTTCAACTGAGTTTTCTGTGAATTATAAGGTTTGCTTGGGGGACAGCTACATCCCTTTGATGTGTTTTATGCTAGCATGATTGAAATATATACTGGCCTTAACTTCTTAATGCAGGGGGTTTGGTGCAGTTCAGGAACCAGTTCTCCTGGTCTCACTCAATTTACATGTAAATGTAATAGCCAGTACTAAGGGAAGGTTTCCTTGTTCAAAGGGCCAGATGCAGAAGCAGGTCTTAAATGTCTAAAATGCAATTTTGGAACTGAAACTTACATCCTCTTGAAGGTTGGTCATTTTGCAAAGCCTCTGAAATTCATGGGATGAGACAGAGGGGAGCAGCAGAAGCAGCATCAGACAGGCTGGGGGGCTCAGGTAGCAGGTAAGTCCAGTAGTGGCACTTCTTCCAAAAGATGCTGTGAATTCATCCTGTCTCTGCTGCTATCCATTTCATCCTGCCATGTACTGAGACTTTGTGTCTCAGAAGGGAAAACAAGCTAAGCACAAAACTCTGCCCTTTGCCTGACCACAGATAAAAGTGCACAAGTATTTACCAGCCAGGCGTGCTCTGCATGCGCTTGGACCAGCTGGCAGTGTGAGCATCTTACCCATTGGCACGAAGCAGCACAGTGTTATCTCGTGCTATGAATCATTCTCCCTATTGAGCCGTGACTTCTTTCATTGGTGATCTCCAGTGAAGTATTCTGCTGTTGACTTTTAGCTCTGTTGAACATTTTGACTTTGGCCATCCTTGAAAGAAAAGCTGGGTTAGCTTTCTGCTTTTAATTTATCATCCTGTTAACTGTCCAGGACCCTGTGGATTACAGTGCTACAGGTTTTCTTTTTTTCCTCATCACCAAGATTGTTGAGGGAAGAGTAGTTTATATAATTTGCTCTGCTTGGAACACGTATGGCCTTCTGTCCGCCTCAGCACAAACACTGATATGCCCAAGTCCAGGAGAACAAGCCCACATGGAGCAAGTCAATGGCAAGATCTCCTTGAGGATGTGTTGAAGAATCAAGGAAATTAATTCAGGTTTCCAAAACATTTCTGAAATATGTCATATGAAATATGACAGCAAGAAGGTGTCTTGGCAAAGGCACTGGTCAGTGAGCAGCTTCCCAGCTCCTTCAGCACCATCTCAGCCTTTCATGCCTTCCTGTGCTTTATAGGCTATGCTGGTTCCTCTTGCAGAAAGTCACTCCTGTTACCTGTGCACGAAATAATGCAATGAAGAATTTTTGCTTATTTTTGTTCCAGGCCAGGCCAGGACTGTCCCCAGCTTTCAGAGCCAGTAGGAGGACTGCTGCTGAGTTCAGGCTTGAAGCCATGCCCAGAACAGGTATGGGAAATGATGTCAGCCTGGGCTGAAAATGACAGCATTCAGATGGCCAGGACTTGGAAGGAGGTACTCTAATGATCCTTTACCGACTGTAAAATCAATTCATCTATTATGATGGCAATGCTGATAATGATTCCTCAAAAATTGCTATCATTTCTCAACCAGCGGTAGTTCAAAAATACCCACTTGGAAAATGTCTTAGGCTGAACCCATTGATATCAGAAAGAGTGCTGCCCTTTCCCACAGTTCGTGGAGGAAGTGGGAGAGGATTAGATTCAACAATTTTTCAGACTCTGCACTGGTGCTGGTCAAGTTTATTAGGTAATGAAAAATGCGTGCTGATGCTTAACCTGCAGGAGAAAAGTGATAGCGCTGGTAGGAAGCTCATAGCCTGCTGGAGAAAAAAATACATGTCCAAACAACATGGTCAGGAGATTATCACAGACAGGAGTATTCTACTCAGAGGACATACATGGGCCCAGAATGGCCAAGGAAGTTAAGGAGAGAAACACAACTGAGGCCAAGTAACCTGGAAATGGTCCAGGTCCGTGGGACCTCATTTTAAATACAGATCTAGGCAGGGAGCAGTGTGCAAGCTGGATGTCAGTGCAAAAAGGTGGCAGGCATCCTCTGCTGCATGCTTGCTTTGGCCTTCAAGGTGGTAATTTCTTTCCCCATCCAGTCTGGCGACCCATCATGGCTGGGAGCAGGGTCAGGCTGAACACCCACACGTTGCCATGAGTGGCTCCCACACCTGGGCCACAAGGAGGATCACGCTGACATGGTAAGTGAGTGCAGGAGCCTCACTTCTTCTTTGGCTGGGCTGGATGGCTGGTTCACAGCCGTTGGCGGTGGAGCCAAACACAACTGCTGGAGGAGATTATGGTTTGCAGGAAAAACATGAAAACCACTAGATATTGAAAAGTGCAGTGAGGAGATGAGAAAAAAACATTAATAGGAGAAATTAAAGCTGTTCTAATAACTAGAGTACTAATAACCAGAGTACGGCATTCAAGGACTGGGTGCCAGTTCCTACAGTCTGTCACCCACTTTCTTATGTCCTAGGGCAAGTCACTTTGGATCCCGGCATCTGAAGTATTTAGGAATTTCATGAGCCTTCACGCCTCGGTTTCCCTTCTGTAAAGGAATAATACCACTTTCTTACCTCTCAAGCAACTTGCAACAATAAATACATCAAGATTTGCCAAGACCACAGGTATGGGACGATACAAACGAGCAAATAAATCTGGGCTTTCCTTGGTTGGGATGTATGCATGCCATGAGTGCGTACGGGCACTGGGTGTGTGGAGGCCGGCTGGGCCCGGGGCGCCATGCAGACCCCTCGTGCTCTAGCAGCGTGTGTGGGGGAGCTGGTGCCACAACGGGAGATTTACACCTCAGCTGGCTCCACAGTAACGTCCTTGTGCACACAAGTCCTCACTGTACCTGCAATGCTCCCTGCAGGGATGTGCCATTAATTCACATCCCAGCCCCGTGTGCAATAATTTTTCCACAGAGACAAGCCCCAAGACAAATGTGAGAGTGGAAATGTGTGGCAGAGTAAAAATTAAGGCCAGCTGGAGCAACAGCGTGGTGGGGAAGGAGGGTTGTGTACCCCTTCTCCACTGCCACATGCAGGACTAGCAAGGACTCCTCTCCTGTAGTCACTTTGGTGCTCTCTCCTCCCTGTGTCTGAATATGTCAGGGAATCAAATCTTGGGAGAGAAACTTTCATTAATTTGTGTAGATAACGTGGAAAGAGGTGGAAGGATTCATTTTCTTCTGTTTTTTTAATGCACACCAAGCTGAAGATGGCTGCAGAATCGAGCGGCTGCCTGCAGTTTGTGCCCGTGGACTCCCACAGCAGCGCAAGGTCAGAGGGAGAGAAAGCCAGGCTGTGTGAGGAGACGTGGAGCAAAAGCACGCCAGGAGAAATGCATATTAGGCAAAAAGAGAAAGTGGGCATGTCTGTTGTGAGTGAGCGTGTGGCTGTGGAAAGGGGCATGTGCGAGACAGAGAGAGAAAGTAGATGAGGGACCTGCCAGCAGCAAGTGTGAAGATGAACACCCAGTAGTGACAATGATGTTCTGGCCAATCAATGATGCTTGATGCATGGGGGACGGGATAGATGTCATTATTCTACAAAACCGTATACAAGCAAAAACAAAGCCATCTTTTTTAAATGAAAATGAAAGAGAAATGACAGGGGAAAAGCAAAATATTTGTGAAATGATTTAAACAAAGAGAAGTAAATCCAAAGAATATATTTTTTCCCAACCAAAATGATGTACTGTATAGTTTACGAGAGAAGAAGGAAAAAAATCAATCCGTGGCAATATCTGATGTGCCTCTGTGTAATAAACTGCTCTGCAATTATATGAACAAGGTGGTGGTGGTGACGAGAGGTAGGGGATTTTTGTGTCTCCAAATGTGCTGGGTTTGTATCATCCTGTCACCAGTTGTTCAATATTGTGATACTGGACAATCTCCGGTGTTTTTCCCAGTAGGTCAGTGAACTTATTTTCTTATCAAGCCTTAAGGCAGGTGCAGACATGAGGAAGGTATTTGCCTTTGTTTTTCTCCTTCAGCCCAGCCCAGCAGCTCCTTAGTATGCGGGGCCAGTGATTCAACCACACAAGTTTCCTCCTCCCAGTATTTTCTTTACAAGGATTGCAGTGAAAAGCGCAACGGGGAAGTTTCGTCGCCCCCTGTAAATGCGAATGAGAGAAATGTCTAATACCTGTTATAAAAGATGGCATTTTAATTACTGCGCCGCACTACAGCAGGCACACGCACACACCTGCCTACGTGCACACACAGGCACATAAACACACACGCACACCTGCACACACCCCCCGCCGTTGCACCTCTGCCCCCCTCCCTGGCATGAAGAAGGTCTTCCTCCTCCTCCAATCCCTTCTTCGCCTTTATGCAGCCCGGGGAACATGGCTTGATTGGAAAGGTCTCTTTCCTTGATAACAACAATTCAATGCGCCTTGACATTTTAATAGCCTGCCGTCCTAGTGAACACAATCGAGCTGAGCAGTGAAGCAAAAATCATTAGGTAAGCAAGATAATCTAAACGAAAAATCAGCCTCAACTGGCTTCCCACATCTGGGGCACATCTGGGCAGAGGCTACCCTTTCCCGCCTGCTTCCGAACAGAAATCCTCTCCTGGGAAGGCTGTCAGGGGAAAGAGGGGCGTCCACGGATTTATTGCCCAGGGAAATCCACCCTCTCCTGCCCCCCACCCCCCCACCCCCACCTGCAAACCCCTTCCCTCTGCTCACCCTTCCCCCCAGATCCCTTTCCGTAGGAGTGAGATGCTGACTTTGCAAGCCATTCGCTTTATGAATATGACCCTCAAAGGGAAGAAACCCTCTCACAAGCCCAGAACTATGTTATCATCGTTATTAAGGAGCTTAAAAAGGAGCTGGGAAGAGGAGACACCGGTGGAATTGCAGCCTGATTGTGATTGATGTGTTCCTATTAGCTCCTCACTGTTATCTCTCTGGATGGCAAGAACAGCCAGTGGCTTGTAACACAACAGATTACCTGAGTTTTCAGCCCTAGACGGATGTTTAAATAAAATATAGTCCCTTTTAGCGAGAAGCTCATTTTCTCTCCGAGGCTCCCAGACTATTTCATGTCAGCTGTGATTCGCTGTGACTCTCCTCAGTAAACATGTCTTATCATTAATAATTCTTTACAAGCACAATTTCATGGAGTCTTTTTGTATGCGTGGGTGGGGGAGGAGGGGGCGTGCATGCGCAAATGCTGCCCTCAGCCTCATCTCGATACAGTTTGGGAACCCAAGGTGCTTCTCTTCAGAATTTCACCTGCCTTGCCAAAAATGATTGATTACCCCTAGCAGACTGGGTGTCCGGCTATACCCAACAAATGACTTTGGCCCCTAACAACAGGCCTTGGCCAGATAGAAATCAATATTTCACCATTAAAATCTATCAAAGAAGAGTTAAGGCACCATCTGTCCCTGCCGCCTTTCCATGGTGTGTGAACATTAAATCCGACACTTGTAGTACATGAGTAATCAATATATAGTAGTTCACAGATCATTTGTGGTCCCCTTTTAGCAGTGATGGATGCTTGGAATAGTTGTGATTCATTTTGTCACACCATTAAACAAGATTCTGTCCAGTTCCTTCCTGATTTCATTTAGAGGATCATTCTTCACAGTTCATAAGAGAGAAACGGTTTTACCAATCTGCTTCTATTTCAATAAGTCACTTTATAGAGATTTTGTGTCCTGCAGACTGTAAAAATTCTGGAGAGATAGTACAAACATACCTCTAAAACTATTCACTGCATGACATATGCATAAAGTGTGAAAAACTGAATGTAAATATGTTTACCTCTTTATCTACAAATATTGGTTTTAACCCTCCTCTTGCTAGAGGGGCCCTAAGGAAGAAGCGCACAGAAATACAGCCTTGCCTAGGGCAAATATAGTCAACTTTGGAAATGGGCTGTAATTAAAAGCACGAATAAAACAACTGTAAACTCAGTGATAGAGCTTTACTTCTGAAATTAAAATGGAGAGGCTTCAGTAAAAAACAACTTTCTTAATTGCTTCTGCTGTTATTCACCCAGCTTTTTCTGAATTGTTCCTTTTATACTGACAATAAACGCATATTTGTTAAGCACGTTTAAATGGTTACGAAGAAGCGGCCTTATTTTTTAAAAAACTTTTCTTATAATTGCCATTATTATGCAGATTTCTTCCTTTTTGGAGGAGGGGGGAGAATTACATATTAATGTTCCATAGATTATTAATCTCGTAAAAGACCTGCTCTCTCAGTCTCCAAATCATTCAATCAGATCGTCAGATGATGGTGTAATTGGGCACCGTGATGGGGCTTCTCAGATTTAAACACTTTAGGAATTGGCCCTGGCTGGACTTCCCCTGGCTGCAGTAAGAGATCCAAATAATATAAGCAGCAGACTTGGATGCAGAGATAAAGTCAGAGGGAGCACTGAAGATCTGTCAGGAGACATCTTCTAAAACCCGCATTGTACAGCAATTTTCCTAATTGAAGGACATAAATAGCAGTGATTCATGCAACTAGCAGTGCTAGCCTGTCCTCCATGGGAGCGCTTCACGCAGTAATTTTTAATCAGCTCGATCATTCACAACCCATACATTTTTAAGAATCCTATTTGGCTGCCGGCATGCCCTGGCTCACTAAACGCAGCAGCAGAAGAGACAGGCAGAAGCCCACCCTGGGCTGGACGAGGTCCCACCAAAGCCTTCCTGGCAGTAGATCAGACCCCACAGATGTTTAATTCAAGTATTCCTTGAGGAAGAACCTATTTGCTGGAGCGCAAACCACCTCAAACTGGGGTTCCCCCTTCTGTGTATGGCTGCATCCCAGTGGCATCCAGTGGCTCCAGGCAGATGGGAAGAGGCAGGAGGAGAAGGGAAGAGCCCTGTCCTCTTCAATGGGCTCTGTGGAGATCAGTGGGAGCAGGAAACGCAGTAAGCTGATGGGTTCATGCTCATACAAGACAAGGCACCAGGCTGGTATGTTAATGATAACATGGTACAGATGATTTGCGTTAGTCAGGTCGAGTCGCTGGAGCAGAAATCCATAGTGAAGAACTCCTGGGGTCAGGCCTGGCTTTTTCACAGCTCCTGGGTGGCTGGGCTCAGGTACTTAAAATGGCTCCGAGCAAGAAAAAATGCCCCAGCTCCACATGCTGTCGGGCTGATGTCCCAGGAAAACTGCCTGTTCCACACATGTTGGTGCATAGGCGAGAGCAGGGGAGCTGCGCCCAGGAACCCAGCGCTGAGGCTGCAGTTGTACCTTTA
Source organism: Falco naumanni (assembly GCF_017639655.2). Lineage (NCBI taxonomy): Eukaryota > Metazoa > Chordata > Aves > Falconiformes > Falconidae > Falco > Falco naumanni. Next base: position 31,993,268 of record NC_054061.1, on the reverse strand, counting down.
ATTTCTTCCTTTATATATCCATCATCTATTAATTCCATAAAAAGAGCTGTGCTCTTGGGAGATAGCAAATGTAAAGTATTATTGCTAAAAACGAGCTACTTAAAAAAATAGTGCTGGAACTTCAGCACAAATCAAATATTCACCTAGATTTCAGTGAAGACGTGCTGATTTGCACACACAGAAGCCCCTGTCCCTTATATTTAGGCTTACTGTATTTCAGAGAGAAGAGATGGCAAAATAATTACTGACTGTTTTCCAGAAAAAACACATTGAATCATCATATGGAAGCAGTTCCTAACTTCAGCCGTACGCCTGACGTTCTGGCGCTGGAGCTTGCTGAAGGTACTGCGCTTCTCCTGTTACCACTGAGCAGCTCCGCTGGTTCAACGCAGAAGCCAAAGCAGGAAAACAGATAAAAAAAAGAAATCTGAGTTATTACCTGTAAAAACATTGCATGGGGAAATGAAGAAAAAATGAAAACATGCATCTCTGCTCTTCAAATATTATGCAGAGCACCCCCTGTTTAGCTGAAACCTGAAAATTACAGATACATGTATTGATTTTTTTACTAATACACTGCATAGCTGTGATTCCCTTATTATAAATCTTTTCCTAAGCACAAAAGTGAGCAAAGGGAGGGGGAAGGGGTTGTAGGGTAACGAGACTAATCAGGACTTCACCATCAAAGCAAATACATCCAATTAACAGCTATTAAAGAAGAATTTTATGGCACCGTGCACAGTGAAGGCCATTATATCCAGTGGAATTAATCTTAATTATTTGTACCTGTGTACATACATGCAAAGGGAAGCATCTCACATTAATCTACATTAAACTTAATACACAGTTGGTATATTATGCTCTGAGTCAAAATTGACTGCTGGTTCTGTATATGTATCTGTGATGCTATCTTCAGTATTTACAGTGTGACTAAAGGCACAATTTGCTCCATACAGAGCAACTCAGCAGTTAAAATCTTTCCTGTGATTTTTAAAAAGCCAAAAAACAGACTGGTATAGGCAGATAATATCTTCTCAGAAGTCTTTCTTAAAAAAAAAAAACAAAAAAAAACCAAAAAAAAAAAAAACACCACAAAAATCCCAGAAGAAGCTGTACAGATTTATTGTTCAGCTTAAAGGGAAACCGAACAAATATAAATCTGCAGCTTTCTGAGGTTTAAATAACAGCAATTACTACCCCCAAAATATTGCATTTCATGCACTGTGGACAATTTTGTTAAAACTACCCACAATGTTTTGGACTGCAGGGATTTTTTTTTCCAGGTTTTTACAGAAGTTGACAGTAAATTATGTTGGTTGGTTGTTCACTTGGTTTGCATTATTTGATAGGGCTAGCTGTAGAGGTCTGTGCTGCGGTAACAATAATGAATGATGTGCTTTTTGCTTTAAATTCCTGCCTAATGAATATAGACATAGGCAAACAGCTACCTAGGATTGCAAAATATAACTAACCACAAAGCAGAGCTCCAGCTGGTGTTCCCTCCTACTGCATGTTCAAGGGCATTTTCCTTATGAAGAAATAGCTTTGGAGTCCTGAGAAGCAACAAGAGAAATTGACGTTCATTGTGCCCAGAAAAAGCGCTTCTGCTGTGGTGGTGATCAAGTACGCAACTGCTTAATAGCCTTATAATTGTCTATGCCTAACAGTGGGGTTTATTCAGTTCGTAATATGCAAAACCCTGACTGTGCAGAAGCCAGTAGGTCCCAGTTTCACGCTGTGTCTCAGGTGAGGATCCCCAGAGCAGCTGTTGCCTACTTTAGTAAACACTCGTCCTGTGTCAAAGCCTAAGTGCTGGATTTGGGTGATGTTTTAATATATGTTATTAACCTTCAATATCTATCAAGATTTTAAAATCCCATGGAGACACTATACAAAATATTTCTCTTTGGGCTAATCATAGCTAGCAGCAAGTTAAAGCCCTTTCCACTCCAGCATTTGCAGATGTGCCAAAATATGCATTGAAGTACTATTGTGCACTTCAGTTGTCATTAGCGAGGATTTTGAGTTAACATTTGTAACTATGAATCTCTGGTAGTAAAACTGGTAGATTCACAAAAATTTAAAGAAAAGGCTTGAAAATGTCTCATGCAGTCAGGCTACTTTTACTCCTTCACAATATTTAGTCTGTTCTTGAACGGTTTAGGAGGTGTTATATTTCACTTTGTGCTTCTTAAAGTTTGATGCATTTTTACCAGATATTAAACCATCACAGCTGAAGTGGTTTCTCCTGCCTGGGCCGCTCCTGGGGGTTGCTGCAAGTAGACCTGCACAGAACACACAGCGCTCCTGAACTGCAGTCTGGCATTTTAGTATGCAATCAAATTCAGATGTCAATTTAGGTTTTGCACTGTCAGTGAATATCAAAAGGGGTGGTGTCACTGCATTTGCTTTAATTCAGATGCTTACTGAAGTCTGAAGTTACTATATTTTACTCTGCTTGTACAACAAACCTGTGGCTTTTCCCCCAAGTCCACGCTACTTTGCTGTCTTTGCACATTAACCATAAATCCAGAGATTATGTTGCTTCTGGGTTTCTCCGTCAGGAAAGGGTGACACTATAACACAACAAACTAGAAAGTCTCCCAGCCCAGGGGCATCCAAGCAGAAAGGAAACGAAATGGAGAAGTTCCTGCAAAGGTGGGAACAGAAGATTAATGGGGATGAAAGAACACAAGCTTAGAAGAAAAAATGGGAGAGTTGTCTGCCAAAGACCAACGTGCTCAGAATGACCTCAGTGACCCTTTTTGAGAGGCTATCAGAAAATACACCACCCCCCACTGTAAAACAGTAAGATCAGAGCCGTGATGCTCTTCAGAGCAGTTCTGCACTAGGATAAGCTTGCAAGTTAAGATGATGCAGGTGGTGATGAACCTCTGAGAAGGTCAGTGGGCTCTGTGAAGGAATGCAAGCTGGAGGCAGATGAGGTATGCATCAGTACAAATACCATCATCAGCTACATTTCTGAGGTCTGCAAAGTATAACAGAGATGTCTGTTTGTGCAAAAAGTTGTTAGCAAGCCTCAAACCACCAAATACACGGGTGGGGATGGAGAAAAGATTTGTATACAAAGCTGTGACTTTGTAAGTAAAGAAAAAAATAAACCACAAATGGATGTTTCTGAAAATATCTCAATCCTAAAAGATTAGCCTCAGCAGAAGTGTCACTGCAGAAACCATCTGCATGTTGAAGAGGTTGCCTAGCAAAGGGTTTTTTCCTCATTATTATTTTCTACTTAGATTGCTAAGAAAAGATGTCTCAGGAGAAATAACAGTAGGGTCTTAAAAATAGTTCCAAATCTGCCATTAAAAATTCAGCACAGATATTGTCTAAGCCATCTGTACTCGTGTCGCTTTGACGCCACCACACTGAACACGCTGAGATTCTCTGCTGAGGCTGGGTTTAATGCTAAGCCCCTGCTGAAGTATTTGATGGAATCGGTGGGCCAGCGGGCAGCGCGGTGCTGGGGGAGCAGCTACCTGGTGTCGGGCGCGCTGCGGCGTGCTGGTGCGGTGAGCCCGCCAGGTCCTCCTGGCGAGGTGGAACAGGGCAAGGAACAGCGCTAGAGAGAGGTGATCCATAGGGGTGGCCACAAGGATGAGGAATTGCACTGAAGCTGGACGAAGCAACCCAGAGGGGTTCGCATGAGGAACTCCAGCAATAACAGTGACAAGGGGGTGGGCTGAAACCTAATGTTTTCTGTGCTTCTCCTCCGTGCTGTGGTACGTGTGTTGTTATGCTGTGACCGCCACTGCTGCATTTTGCCCTTTTCTGAAATCGGACAGATAGTCTTCGCTGTGTGCTATTTTTCCTTTCATGTTCTCCCCTCTGGAAACTGGGTGCTCCTGCTACAAACACGTTCTCTCCCCACCTAGTCTTCCTCTCCAGCTATTTTCCTTTCTCACTGCTTGTCCCATCAAAGGCCTCCACTGCTGCCTTCCCCTCCCCTGGACCTGCTGCTTCTCACCTCACAGGATCTGAAGAACACAAAGAGCTTGATGAAGAGCACCCTCTTGGAAACAGGAATGGAACCAGCTAGCAAGTTTTGTAGGCTGTTGCTGTATTACACGGTTTGCGTATTCGGCATTATTCTGCTGTGATTTGCGTGCCTGGACCATGGCAGAAACACCCTCTGAATCTGTTCCTGCAGTGCCATGTCCAGCCAACACTTGGCTGATCCTCAGGCATCACACTTCTGCAGAGTAGGACGCAGCACTTCTGTGGTGCAGATGTTTATTTATATTTGTATTATTTACTGAAGCAAATGTTGTTTGGATACATTTAGTGGGGGTGAAGGAAGCAAGCAGAAACCTGTGTTAAATTATGAATGTCTACATTTGGAGGAAAGCGAGTAAAATATTGACATTGGTTAAGAATTTTCATAATTCATCTTATTGTGTAGAATATAAATGGACGTGGGTAAAACCTCAGCCCTGGTGAAGCCGATGCAAAACTACCACTGACTCCTTAAGATACCCAGCAGAAGCTATAATTTTAGGTGGATAGAAAGCACGGCAAAGATTTATTGTGTCCTAAATTCTCCATCACTATGGTCTCTAAGCACTTCTCAAATAATATGACTCATTGTTTCTCTTGACCTTCCCCTGGGGAAAGCAGAGAATGCACCATGAAATGGTTTCTTCTGCCACCAGCTGTATTTCAGGGTGGAGCTGCTGCACATCCTATTTGTTTCTGCGAGAGAGAAGGCAAGTCGCAGACGTCTACGCCTTGCACCTGGAAGGGCAGGTATTTGCTCCTTTGATGTCCATCCATTCCCAGAGGAGTTCACTTCCCAGGCTCAGGCTGGCCCTGCCAACACCCGTCCTGGCAAAGTGAGAGCCAGGAGGCTGCCTGGATATGAATTCCAGCCTGCCAGAGGCGCGGGGTGGGCAGGCACTGCCTCTGTCTCCAGCCTTGGGCCGGTCTGTTGTATACCCTGGTCACAAGCCACCGAGCACTTTAAAGTCTCGGGCCTGTTTAATAACATCAGCGAGTGCGTAAAATCTTTTTGTGGTCCCGCAGAATAATTAAACTTCCATCAGCGCTGCTGATCTTGCCAATACAACAATACCAGCTACTGCATGCCAAAACAATAAAATAGCTGTTTCCATGAGCAGCCAAATATAATTTGAACTCTTCGGTTCTTTCCAGTTATTTACAAGTATTGTATTTCACAAACAGACCACCTCTTTCGTAATGTTCTTTAGGAAAGCTGTGTATTATATTGGCATAACAGCTTTCTTCAGGGAGAGCATTTTGTTTTAATAATATGTGTGCCACCATATTTAATCAATCAGATTGATTGACACCAGCACTAGCTGCGTCTCCCAGCAGATGCTGCTGCTACCTCATTCTTATTCCAGTTTCATTTCTCAATCAAATCCATGTGTAAAAAACATAATGTGCTGCCAACATAATGTAATAAAACTTCAACTGAAATGCGCACCACCACAACTGAAACTGATAAGTCAAAGTATGGGGAAAGTTAACTTTTGCAAAATCATTTTTGACATGAAAATATTAAAGTTTTACAGTTCAGATATGCTTAGACTAACCCTAACATGAACACAAAAGTTTCATAAGTGTTAAAAAAATCCTATAGAAAGAATCCTTTCTAAAAGTTTGCAGCTTTTAGCTCATTCCCAGTGCATTCTACTCTTTGGAGTTAGTGTCATTCCAGTTGGATTTAAGCATGGGTTGCCCAAGTGAGATGATTTGTAACTTTTACCTGAACAGCTCCGGTGCCTGTGTTGAGGTGACACTGGTTAGCGGTGATGCATGGTTCTGTGTCAGAGGCTGAATGAGCAGGTTCGGAAGTTAATGATTCATACAAGCATAGGGGCCACCCTAACTGGTAGATGTCACACACAGGATGAAACTACTCTCAACTCTAACAGGGTTCGTGCTAAATAACCTGCACACCTCACGTTACCCACATGGTAGGTATGGCTCACAGAGCAGTTTCCTGGGGAATTTATCTTCACTGTACTCACAGGAGCTGTTTTCAGACCACTGGTGTTGAGACCCCTCTTGATACAGATGGGTCCCCCAAATTCCTGTGGAGGTTACACCTCAAACCTCCACAGTTGGCCTTCAGCCTGCCAGCAATCCCCTGAAGCCGAGACGGGGAATTACAGCTAAGTATGTGATTGCTTGGCTGATTATATACTATGTGTACAATTTTTTCATGTGTAATTGCTGAAGGAGGTATGAAAAGAGGTCCAGACCAGATTTTTAAGGCCCTAAAATAAATTACTTCCCCATCATTGGTTTTATACTTCTCCCAGTGATGATATGATAGGAAACACATGTCATAAATTCATGTGCCACCACTTTCCATACTTCTGCTCAAAAGAACAGAGGTTTTAATCTGAGAAAATGCCTGGTGCTTCAGAACCTCCTTCAGTCAAGTTCAGATTCAAAGGTTTCATTAAATGCTGTCCTGCTGGACAGTGCTGTGGACAGCCCATGTAGCAACTGTGCTTACAGACACAGGGAGAGATGGGGAAATTTTAGGCTGCAAGGAAATTGCTACAGCTGAAAGTATATTCCAACTATTTCTTTAGGAAAAATGGTAAATATATAGATACAAATAACACCTGGAGAAATTGCAGGTCTCTAATATTATCAGCCTCTCGGTTTTTATCTCCCCAGAACACAGTGAACCCAGTTGGCAAGTGGGCTGGGTGATGCCCACCAGCAGCACCGTGGGTTGTACTGAGCCGTGCCAGCCAGTTGAGATCCTGTCTTTATTCCCGTTGGATTCAGCACATTACGCTGCTGAATCAGCCCATTTTGCTTACAGATAATGTTTCCAAAGAAGGTTCCTTCAATATGGCCAAATGTCTGGAGGTGCTCCAGCCTCACAGCACACTGGCAATCACACACAGGCTCCATCAAATGGGGGTGAGGATGGTGGCAGGTGTTGTTCAAGCTGACCTCAAACCCAAGGCTGAGACTGGTGGGGTTTGACCACTTGATGCTTGAGATGGGTTGATGTTTTCCCTTGAAGCCCAGCAGTGCCAGAGTTGCCATCCCACCACCGTTCTCCTCCTCCTTCTGCGCCTTCCCAGAGAGGGGCTGGGGCTCCCTGCCTGCCAGACACATGAGCAGCCTTGAATTGATTCCAAAAGAGAGCCATGGGAATGATTCAGTGTTAGGAAAATCCTGGTTTGCCGTGCAAAGTTCAGACCATGTAATTTAGTAAAATGCAAATTCAGCAATAGTTTAGTTATTGTCTACACATAATACAGGGGGAGGAAATTTTTGACGGTAGGGGGCTCTTCAAGGTAACAGGCTGAAGTACAGAAGTATCTGGTAGCTGCAACCTGAAGCTAAACATATTTGGACTAGAAATAAACTGAAATTTTAGTTTAGTTTAGTTTAGTGATGAAAAAACCTAATCCCTGGGACTTCCTTGTTTTAGAAATGAGTTGGATCCCACAGCCCTCAGCAGCAGAATAAATCAGGGTAGAAAGGATTGGGCCGTTCCAATTGGATTGTAAAGAACTTCATTTAAATGAGATACACTTTTTTTTAAAAAATAAACTTGTTTGAAACAAGCTATAGTAAAACCTAGGCTTACTGTTGTCTTGGAGTAATTCAGATACATAAAATAACACACTGCATCAATGAGATAAAAGTGGTTTAAATTTCATAAACCTGCTTTTTAACATGTAGTCCGAGGAAGCAACTTGAACTTCTGAAAACAGCTCAAGCTGTAGAGACATGTCACAAAACCATGCAAGGCACTGCCTGCATCCTTTTTTTGAAAGCTTAGAAGTCCTCAGAAGTCCATTATTTACTCCCAGCTGAGTTCCGGACCTCTAGGACATCTCACCCCACCATCGAGACCCCGTTGGAGGGTGCTGACCAGACATCCTTTGGTTCCCTCTCCCCTTGCACAATGAGCACCCTGAGTTGGACCCCTTTTGCCCATGGACAGTTCACGACTTGCTGCCTCCCCCAGCCCGCTGGCTCTGCAGCATTGGAGTGCTCAGCTCTGAAGACCTCGTCCCTATTCATCAGATCCAGGCAGACATTTCTGCCAGGAAAAACAAAGAAAACTGCCCATTTTGTGAACAAGACACCCTGAAGCGGGTGATGTATCGCATGTTTGAGGAAAGGTAGAGCTAAATGGAGCCAGAGCAGAGCTTTCCTGGAGATGGTACAGTTAAAACACTCCCATGTGGAAAAAAGAAGAAACCTTTCTAAGAAGTTTTCCTCGGCACTGCTGCTGAAAGGAGCGTTGTGCCTCCACGTTACCAAGTGTAGCTGCTGGAGCAGGGTTTTTCATGGCATTTGGAGTGTGCCTGAAGCAGAACCTGGCTCTCGGCATGGTGTCAGGAGACAGAACTGATGGCCAGGTCCCAGGGAGAAACGGCTCTATTAAAACACGGATTAGAAAGAAAACATAGCAACGTGGCCCTTGAGCCCAAAATATTTAGATTAAATTTTATCCAAATCTGTGCTAAGCCTTTTTCTGGCACAGCCCTGGCAATGTCATTCCAGGTAGTCACATTACATATTATTCCAGATAGTACCAATGGAATATAATTACATTTGGACTCAATACTGCCATTTTCTGATAAGCAAGGCAGCCACTTATCTTAGTATCTGAGTGTGTTATCTTCTCCTAAGGGTGGCAATTTGCACCAGAAGCCATAAAGCCTGTCCCCACCCTTACTGAATTACCCCTTCCAGAAGCATTCCAAACGAGGCACAGTTTGCCAACGTGTATGTGGAGGAATTAAACCCCAGAGGATGAAGTTCAGCGGTTGAAACACAGGTCTTCATTGCTAGGTGGGATGCTTTGGGGAACGTCAGACATGGGTATGGGGTCGGCAGGTAGGAGAGGTGACCTCCATGAGACCCCACCTTCTGCAGCGGAGGCCAGGGCTGGCAGCTGAGTGAGTCCAACGGAGCATGACACACCTGTGTTACAGCAACTGGATCCCCTTAAAAGTGACTAAAGCTTGCTTGAGCTCTTCTCCAGTATGAGAACTGTTTATGCAGCATGAGGCTGCTCTGCAGCAGCCTTCCAGAGCAGAAACTGGACATGGACCCTGCTTATGGTCTTCATCTACGCCAAAGCACCTTTGGTACTGATGGACCCTTTAAAAAGGGAGTGAGAATCGGCATCCTTTGCAGGAGGGATGGACATTGCTTGCCTGACCCTGACCCTGCGGTCTCTGCCACCTCTTCATAAGGATGCTTGTTTGACTAATACCTTTTCCATTAATGTCTCTGTGACCTTTTCTGGATTTTGTTTAACATATAGTTCAAGCTTGCCAAAGACAAGCATATTTCATGTGTACCTTTGTCGCTGAACAACAAAGCCCGTGCATCTTAGTTTGCTGCTGCTGCTACCTGTTGCTTCTTGGTCTTTTTATATGCATTTTTTTAAAAAAAATTATGCTTCCTTCTTGCCAACTATTTTTTAGTATACATAGAGGCAACAGCACTTCTGCCTTCCACGAGCTTCTAAGCCCTGAAGCAGAGTGCTACCACTGCACTAATGGCCATGTTTTCTGGTGGAAGTGGGGGGATGCTCTGCTGAGGGAGAGCAGATCTGTGCTCTGGATGCCCGTGGTCAAACTGAGGAGGACACATTTTTCCTGTCTTCTGCTCCCTCTCACTGCCCTTCCCTGCCCTTCCCCAGTGCTGGGCCACAGGCGGTGACTCCTCCCCAAGAGCTGGAGAGCTGTGACCCCATGATTTGACTCTGGATGACAGAGAGGAAAAAAAAAAGAGCCATAGGAGTGGGTGCTGAGGGCAGAGGGAATGGTGCTGCCGCTCCTCTCCCTGTGGCCGGCCAGCACCGTGCCTGCCCCGCCGGCCCCAGGCCTTCCCGGCACACTCTGTTCCCGCTGCCTCCCCTCCACTGCTCTGCCACAGGATTTTTGTGTTCAATTGGTTTTGGCCACCTTCCAAGATTTCCCTCAGGAATGCAACTGGAAGGAGGGAAACGGCAGTTTTTAACACTTCATATTTCAGCCCCAGCAAAATGAAATTTTAGTGGAGCACAAACATGGTGGCTGAGCACCTCTGTGGCCTGAGGGCTGCTTGCTCAGCAGACACGGCAGGCACACCACGAGCCCAGTGTCAACATCATGAAGGGAAGAGACATAGGACAGTTTTGTGAGGGGACATGTTGCAAAGCCTGGAAAAAATATTTCATCACACACTCTCCTCTAATACGCACGAGAGAAGTCCAAAAAAAATGTGGACATTAATGTTTCAGAAAGTTTTGAAAGCTCAGACTAATAGAAATATCCCCACGTTCTGGAAACTTTTCAGTTCCTACTCAGGATCCGTGGCCTGACTCCACTTCTAATACATTTGTTACTGCACAGACATTAAACGTCCTGGCCTTTTGCCTTCCTCACTGAGCGTCTCCTTGGCACGGTGGTGTTCTGCAGTTGGGTTGCAGAGCCTTACGCACACAGTGCTCACCCAAAATCTGGCTGCTGGGTTGTTTACAGCCCTCCCCATTCTACAAGGCAGGGTGACAGTTGCTAGCTGTGCTGGTGGCTTTTGTGATGAGCAAACTGCTCTGAATTTGGCTGGAAATGTAGAATTCACACACATAAAAAACCCTGAACAACATCAGATGTGAACACTCCTTTTAAATGCCCTGCAGCTTGGCATGGGTTTCTCCTACATCTGCATGAAGAAGTTGCTGCATGGCCCAGGACTAGGGGGGAGCTGGGATAGCAGCCGTGCTGCAGTCATCGTTTTGGAAGATTGCTGGATTTGAGGGTGAATTTACAAAGACTTTGGCAAAGTATGGAAAGAAGGAAACTTTGAGGTATCTGGCCAATTTTGGGAATGTCCCACCAAGGAGAAGCTCTTCAGACTGAATTATGTTGGGTTTATGCAGATTTACACTTTCCCAAATAACTTGAGGAGCAGTTGAGTAATACCAGGAGAGGGCAGGGAGGTGGAGGTTAGACTAAAGTACCCTCATCCCTGCTCACGGACAGACGTGAATTGCATGGCCAGCTTATACTAAAGACTTTTTTATATTAAAAGTTTTGTTTTCTCCTACCCAAGGTATCTTTCCTGATGTTTTTCTTGCTTCATCCAGTTGTTATGGCTTATCATTTATGTCAAAAAACTGTGTGAGACTTACATATTCATAAGAATGGAAGTGTAACAGAGCCATGAGTTGGATAAAATTATAGGTGCTATATGGCATAAGCCAGAAATTTTCTCATTCACATCTAGGACAGGAGAGTATTTTGGCCAGCAAACCTCTGTATCAAATAGGAGAAGTTCCTTGCCATGATGCTACAATCTGTAGAATAACCCAACCAATCTGATTTCTTCACAAGAGAAATCATACAGACTGGGACTTGATAAGAGCCATTCAAAGGGCTGATGTTATCCCAAAGTCTGAATAACATCTCCTGGAGAATGTGAGGCAGAGGGATCAACACTTAATCAAATTCAGAATTTCATTTGCCTCAGACTAACAGCTAAGGAAACTGGCTTAATTTCTTCTGTGAGAAAAGTGAGATAAATGATGTGTACATGTGTCTCAGGTAAAAGATTTGATCGCTTACCTTCTTAGTCATCGCTGGTCTTTAATCGCATATTATGTAACATTACACCCAGTACAGATTACATCGGGAGGGGGAAAATCACAACCACGCAGCCTGCAGAAACTAGAAAGCAATTTGTCTACAGGAGGAAGGATGCTCTTTTCTGCACAGTCCGTGTACAGCATCATTTATCATCCGGGAGTCGCCCAGAGGCAGCGGAACAATGCTCAGCTACAGTCACATCAGGCCAACTGTCCTCCAAGAGGCTCCTCTCCTGATAGCAGCCAAACCCTGCAACTTTCCCAGGGCAAAGGCCTAAAAAGTGATGCCAAATCAGTCAGACCAAATAGGTTTATAAGAGTTTTTAAACTCTAAGGTGCTGCTGTAATGAAGTATGGTCTTTTCCAGGCTACCTCTGTGACAGTGCTGTATTCAGAGACCTATTGCATTTGCAGATCGAAGACAGATCTATTTGCTAATAACAAAGAAAATAAGGAAAGAAAAAAGAAAGAAAAATAATCCCAAAGCCAAGACCTCCAAACAAATTATTTCTACTGAAGAAACTTTTCTAATCCTATGAAACCTAACTATATTTTGGCATGCTTTCCCAAACACAGCATGCAGAAGTAGTAATATTTTATGTTGTGATTATAGGACATCGTGGGCTGTAGCCATCTGCTAAGAGAGGGACATTTTGCTCCCTGAACATCCTGGCTGTAATTTGAACAATATTTGAGTTTCTGAGAGACACCAGGAGCTCTAATACGGTGTGGAAACCCGTCAGGACTAACAGCGCATAAAACATGGGAGAGCTGACTCAGGGGTGACAGTGGATTTTGGCACCTCGGGATTTTCCCCCAGGCAGTGGAAAATGTTCCAGCATGAACTAAACATGTCAAAAGGCTTCCCTGCAGCACATGCTGCCCCTATGGCAAAGAGAAAGCACGAGGCAGTGTCTCATGCAATAGCATCAGCTCCCTTTTTCAGAGTTACAGTTGGGTTCAATTTTCTATTATTGCAGATCTTTGGGGTGGGATTTTTTTGAAGCGTTCAGCCTTGGCCTCGATCCCCTCCCATTGGAAACAATGAGCCCCAGGACCCCCCCTCCCCCCCTCCCCACTGTTTTAATGACAGCAGAGCGCAGCGCCACAGAGCACTTCAGGAAATCCTCCCCTGGCGCCCAGTCCTGCACAATGGGCCAAGCGTTTCATCCCTGCGAGACGCCTGAACAAACAGGCATTGCACAAGGAATCGTGGTGGGGAAGCAAAGCCACCGTGCCAAAGGCAGGCGCTGGCACTGCAGCTGCTCTGCGTTAACCACTACAGCTCACAGACAGGGACCATTCCTGGGAATGCTCCTGGAGGAGGCTGCAGCCCCCTCGCTGGTCGTTTGACTGACGTCTGTCAAACTGTGAGCCACGGCTGGCAGGAGCAGGCTGGCCGTGACATGGTTCATCCTGCCATATCCTCCTACAGATGGCAAAGATGGTAATTTCCGAGTTTGAGGGCTATTTACTGTAAGGTCAGTTTTGGTCTCCTGGTTGCAAACTTGGATGCAAGTTAGTATTGTTGAAAACCAACCCATTTCATTCATTAATGAAAGTATAATGTGGCCACAGATCATTACAGAATGACTGTAAATCTGCAGAAGGAGAAGGAGAATTTACTTTTGGTTTGAAACAGCTGACAAAGCCGTATTTATCACTCAAAGACAAACTAAATTTGGAGGTAAGACTGGGGTGAAGGGGATGACTATTTTCTGCACCAGCTGCACCCAGTAGTTTCTTCACAAAACGTGTGTGCGTGCCAGCTCAGCTTCACCCAGGCATCAGAGACAATCTGTGCTGGAAGATCTGCAAAGTTCAGATCACATTTTTCTCCTTGGGCCTCACAAGCAGGGATCATGGATGGAAACGTACATCCCGCAGCGGATGGGAGCTTCCTCACCCATGGGCTACCTCGCAGAAGAAGGTGGCATGGTGGACTAAATATGGGCTGAACACCCAGAGCCTGTGCCTACAGCACCCCAGCCAGAAGGCTAAGCTTGTATTGGGCAAAGAGCATTAATTTGCTGCTAGCGCACACTTTTACACCCTTATTCCTTCCTCATCTGGGATGTTCCTGGTGTGGTTCAACGCTTCACCCTGAGTCTCAGGATGTGTTCCTATAGGCCAAAAGTAATAAATAGCTATTTCTTCTGTATTAGGAGAACAGGCACCGTGAATGGACTCTCCCAGTTTACGTTATTTGAGGATCTGTCCCATCATCTTCAATGCCAAGCGTTTTCTATCATCCTTCTGCTGAGATGGCTACAGCAAAAGCAGAAAATGCTTTCCTCAGGCAGCCCCACGAATATTGTGCTCGTTGAAGAGGTAAATAAAGAAGACATCACTGGATGTGTGTCCTCTGGTAGCAATCAATGCACAGCATACACTCTTGATGAGGTTAGATAACAAGCATCACACGGAGTGAGGAGTACCGTGCACGCACAACCTTCCGAATACGCGTCAGCAGTAAAACAGGAACTACAAAGGCGCGCGGTAGCTGCCCGCTGCAGGACACCTCATCCAGTTCAAGTTCAGCTGTGCAATACAAGCCCAGCTCTTTGTAGTTTGAAAAAAACCAAACCCACCCTAAAACAAAAACAAAACCCCCATATACTGCTCTGAAGGATTAACACAAGGATCTATCTTTGTTCACGGAGCCCTTTTTGGGTTTGAAAAAAGAGATTCTTACATCAAAAATAGAGAATTCTTTCATGTTACTGTCAGCTCTGCAGCCCACCTAAAATCGCATTATTACCACTGACAGAAAGACAGGTGTTAACAGCTGGAGAGAAAACAAATGCAGGGCGCTGTGGCAAAATTTGAGGAGAAACAGATGTGTGTGTAACTTTGCCTTTGATATTTATTTTAATAGCGCTTCTCAAATGTGTTTAATATTTATGCGGCTGTAGTCTCAGCTTTCACCAGCATGCTAGAGCCGGCGCGGTGCATTATCCACCTCTGCCACCACTTCTTCTTTTCTTTCCCTCCCTCCTAACCGTCATAAAGCAGCATCTGTAAATCTCTCAGGAAATACCAGTTTATTCCTCCTCCCCTCCCCCAGTATGAAATGGATAGAGTTTTTTAGCAGTGGGAGTTCAGTGTGATTAGTATGCTAATACAGGAGAGAGAAAAGGAAATGGAGATGAGAGATACGGTCCTGTAGCGAAGAAAAGCAGGAACTACTGAAAGGAGGATCTCTGCTAATCAATTAACCTACAACGGACCTAATGCCATAAGAAGCTATTGTGCATAAAGGGACAAAATTCTCAGTGACAGATGGCACTTGGGCTCACGGTATTAGGAGGTTGCTGCTCAAGAGCTTGTTTACCTCCCATACAGGGGTAAGCAATAAAGCAATAAAATTGCTTATTTATTTTAAAGGGAGAAGTTGAAATGCTTATTTACCAAATCAATCAAGGTTTACTAAGGCAGAACAGCCACAATCCTCACAGCCCTAAAATGCTGGATACTTCACTGATTTCAAAGAGCAATTATCTATTGCAGTTTCTTGAACCTGTTCTGACTGCAGAGAGACATTTAATTTGCAAATTTTGATGAAAATTGTCATTTTTTTTTAATTGCCTATTTCACCAATTTGAATTTTAAAACAAACGATTAACTAGAAGCTCATTTTTACTTGCCTTGGGCAAGCCTGGAAAATATTTGTCAAGACCCAAGCCTGTCTGCTTAGCATTTGAGTTGAGAAATGCACAACTGCCTTCAAGTCAACATTAGCTATGACAGAAGCAAGACTATTATTTAACAGTAGCTGAAAATGTCAAAAACAAGCGGCGTCTGGCATTTTGACAAGACGGCATTGAAAAGAAACCACTTTTTTTTTCTTTGTTTTTTTTTCTTCAACACACTGTTAACTGTAAAGCAAAACTGTACAATTATCACTTGGCTCCAAGTATGGCTTTGGCGGGTCCCTTTGACCTGGTGGGGACGAAGGACAGCAGGTGGGTCTCCATCTTCTGCTTGCAGCCACCTTTAAGGTCCAGCCATGGGTCAGACCCTTCATGCTTCAAACCAATCCACGCTCTGCTCCCGGGAACGGAGACGGCATCATCTAATGGCTCATGTCAGGCCTCAGGCGCATCAGCTGGATGAAGACATCCTGAGAACTAAGGACACCTGTAAATGTTTAGGGGTGAATGTTTTAGATGTTAACTGGCTGTCAGGATAAAATGCAGTAGAAGTAGGTATTGTGCCTTTTTTACATTAGAATTCATAGCAAAGGGTCGGCAGATCTAATTAAAAATAGCATTGTGATGAAGAGAAGCCTGATATTGAAGAACTGCAGGAAAGTGAATATCTAAAATATTTTCTTTCCACAGGAAGATTAAGTTGGAAGTTACTGTTTTAATCAATGGTAAGATACGACAGTGCTTACGATAAACAATATTGTGAACATCTCTGGGCAATAGCGCAAGGGTGATATTGTTTTCAAGAATTTTAGATAGCAGAATAAATAGGCCTTAATAATTCAAGAGATGCCAAAGTGATGACCCTATGTTCATCTTCATTGCACACACCAGACACTCTGCACCACTTATCCGAGCTCGAGCAGAACAATTTTCTAGCAGTTTTTCCTGCCCGTTGAGCCCCTTTATCAAACGGCATTAGGTAGGGTATCAAATCCCATAAAAAAATTATCTATACAAGCGTCAGTTGTTTGTTCATGGCCTTCCTCAGCGAAATCTCAGCATGCACCTCGCAGCAGCTGTGCAAGAGACATCAGATGTGCTGCATGGTCCCTTTTCTAGGTCATATCCCTTAGTAATCTGCCGGCTGGCAGCTACACAACCAACCACACCACCTCTCTCTGGGTTTCATTAATTACTGTGACCTTAGAAATCACAGATCATTAAAAGTCTGACAGTTCATCAAAGCATAAGTATTCCACAAAAAGCTGATTCAGAGGATGCTGGAAGGCATATACTGTCACCCATAGCTTTGAAACTTCTCTGATATCAAAGTTTGGGGGTTTCTGGCAGCAACTGAGTCCCTTCCTGGCTGGGCAGCACCTCTGGTGCGTCGCTTTTACAACCGGTGGAAGGCAGGAGGAGCCAATACTGCTCCAGGCAGAGGCTTTCCCTTTGCACTGACCTGTGCGTTGGTGCTGTGATGGAGAGGACTGGAGAATTGCTCCTGCTTCAACTAAGTTTATTTTATTTCCTGCGATCAGATTAAGGGATGACGTTTGCCAAGTCACAAGTTGTGGGAGCAACACAATCATCCTCATTTACCAGTGAGCTGATCCAGAATGGTGAAACCTAGTGTTTTTTGAATCCCAAGAAGCACTCCAAATCCAGGGACTTGGGGGTTCAAAAAAGCATCTTAAAACGGCACCAACTCTCCCTCTCACCTTTAGGTATACTCCTATGGAGGTTAAGGTTTAAATGCAACTTGTGAGATCTCTGTCTGTCCCTTGGTATTTAAAGGTCATTCTCCTTTATAAATTTACATTTAAAAAAAAAAATAAAAAAGCCGGTGTGTGTGTACTATACTAATACCACTGGTATTTGCCTTCATGCTGGGCACTTTGACCTGACATATACACTGCGCTCCTTTCTGCATCTACCCAGCTTACCAAGTGACCCCTCGTCTCGCTGCTCTTCACTGTCCCAGAGTTCATCCCCTGGATCAGTGCAATGACCAAAATCTGCAGAACAAACCCCCAAAAAATGTTTCCAGGAATGGGTAAATGTCTCACTTCCTACCAGCTACATCATTTCTTAACACTGCACATCTGCATTTATTACTTACATAATAGTGCATGTCTATTGTTTCTTGTACCACTTGCCACCACAGTGGATACTACATCAGTTCACGTCCTTGAAACATCAGTCTCCAGGATCTTTCAATTCATCCTCCTCAAGCCACTACTCCAGCCGCATTTTTGCTTGTTACACTGATTTGAGGAAACTGATTGGTAAGAGGAGTCTGAAGCCACACAAAGCAGTATTATTTCTCTCTCTCCAGTTTAATCAGAACAGGCACAGGTCCAAGACAAATCCTCAGCTGAATTTCCTACAAGCAAAATACTGGACACAAAAAAAAATGCAAGACTGTGGCAAGCATTTATGACAACAAGCTCATCAGCAGCCAACATTTTGCATTTGCATCATTATTAATCTGATCTGCCAGATCTGATTCTTACAAGCCAGTCGTCCTGAAGAGCTGATACACCATACCAAGAGCACACACTGTAAATCACAGAGAATGATGACAGTTTTCATCAGTGGTGAAAGAAGGAAAGGCCGACTCTGCAGCGTGCTGCTCTTACTTGTTGCACAATACAGGAATTTTTTTGACCTGTACCACATTAGAAAAGAAGCGAGGTCTAAACAATTTCATCCCTTTCAAACACAGTAGGCCAAATTCCCAACCAGCATGAAATACTGCATATCCACTGGAATCGATGGAGCTATGCCAGTTCAGCTGAGAACTTGGCTTTGCATGTCAGTTCATTCAGCAATGATTGCACTTGACGTGCAGCACAGAACAAGCATTTGTTTTTGAAAAGAAAACAGTGGAGTCTTTCAGTGCTAACCCAGCCTATACATAGTCCCAGTTCCAAGAACAGGATTAACTGTCCATAGCTCAGGCTCCTATGTATTTGTGCAAAGGAAGAGTAAGGAGGAGGAAAAAAGCATATTCCTTCCTCTCGGGCACACTGATGGCAGGTCTTGCCACTCATGACAAGAAATGAGGGTCCAGAGCAGGGCAACTTTGCTTTTCTTTAGAACCTGTAATCGATGTATGCACTAAATGGCCTTACAGGGACTGTCACCCCCACCTGAACACCGTGCAGTCACATCGCTCACCTTCACCTCACCATCACCAACCAAAGCACCCAGGGCCAGATCACCATTTTCCCACAAAGTTCAAAAAGTCTGTGTCAATCTCAGCAAGAAGTTGCTAAAGCCATTTCCCCACAAACTGTCCTGTGGCACAGCCAGGCTTACCCCGGGCATCCCTAGTCACTGAGAAAACAACTGGCACAGCTGGGTTAGAGCAAAACAGACAAGCCCAAACACGCTCTGGTGAGCACGGCCAGTAAAGTGATGCTTTGGAGAACTGCTGAAGATCAGAACAAGTCAATACAAAGGCACTGCACTTGTAAGGCTCCCCTCCCCCTAGTTTCGAAACCCAGATGAACTCAGAACCATCACTTATTGTCTTTTTCTTTCTTGCAACATTAAACAAAATGTTGGAGCTTCTACTTGCATCATTTCTATCTGGTAAATTAAGTTGCAACCCTATTTCTCCCAGCTGTCTTTTCAGTTCACACATTCTCTCTGAATAATTGCATGAAACAAATCTTGCTTTGAGGCTTGATTACCAAAAAAGTATGAAATATCTGAAATACTGGGTTATCTCACATAACACAAGGCATACATTTAACTAATTAGAGAACGGAAATAGCAGAACTACACTGTGAATTCAGACAGTAACATATTTATAAATACAGATTTTCTTTCAACAAATATTTTGCCGTATTTGCTTAAAAGGCACAATCTCAGGATTTCTACCAACAAAGTCACGAGAAACAGACCCTACGGCTATACCTGTGGCCTTTGCCATTGCAAAGACTCTGCAAGGAGCGCACATACCCCTGTGTAACCACAGCACCACGGGTCACTGCCTGCACAGAGGGTAAGTGCAAAAGCCAAGGCAGAGCTGCTGCCAGCGCACAAAGCGAATCCCATGAACTCAGTCTGGGGACACTGTAGGTTGTGCATCTGACACTGATGTACGTGGCACACTGGACACCGCTGAACTCTCAGCCTCTTGTGCTGGGGAAACTCAGTAGCAGCCCTTTCCCTTTATATTCTTCCTCATTTTTGTATTTATTTCCCACCTGCTATAATGCTGGGCAGGCTTAAAAAATTAAGTGTGAAAGTGCAACAGGAGCTGCTAAAGTTCTGCGCTTCAGAAATGAAGAGCAAGAAAGGAAAATCTCAAGAAAATGCAAAACTACATTGCAACCTGGATTTCGGTTGCAATCAGATCAGGAAACAATCCTACCTCTCCCCCAGCATGACTTTTTAAGCATTCACAGCACAAATTCCCAGTATGCTGCCTGAAAAGCTCAGGCATAAAGTTTATCCTTTAATTTGAGGCTTTGTCATTTGACCGGGGGGAGGTAATCAGGACAAGGCTCTGGACCATGCTGCTCAAAACATGACAAATACACCAAAAATCCGAGCTGGCTGCACGAGGCAATTAAAGTAGTGTTTACTATTCCATGACAGTTCACATGTTGGACTGACCTTTCATTTACTATTTAGTACTGAACATTAAGCTGCAAAATTACTCATGCTTTGCATTTAGTACTGGCATCAAACCTAACAGCATTAGATAGCTATTCCCACGGTGAGACACGCATTGCCCCTGCCCAGCTGTGCATGTACCTTTATAAACACTGTATTTGCTATTTAACATCACTTACACAGGTTATATTCATCCGTTACCATTAGGAATTATTGGTAACACTGCTCCAAAATGTAAAAAGCATATGCAAAATGTCAGGGGTGACGCAGCTGGTAAAATTACGTGCCTTCCTTCCACGCTGGGAGAGATAAAAAGGAAGGCTGGTGCACGCCCATAGGTCCCTGCAGCAGCTCCCAGACAGATGGCAGAAGGGAAGGGCAGAAGCTACGGAGGAAAAGTTTGTCTACTCCCCTCCTAGCTGCTTACAACAGCCACGCTACAAAAGGAGGCACGAGATGCGTTTTGCAAGAGCCTGGCAGCCCGGCGTTTGGAATATTCTGTCCGAAATGGGCAACTTTCCATTTGACACCCTTGGGCTAAGCTTGGGCAGGAAGGGCCTGCAGTTCCCATTCCCCAGGGCAGCGCTCTGCCGGAGAGGCTGCAGGTGAAAGGGAGAGGTTCAGTCTCCAGCAAAGCACCTTCGCCAGCGTGCTTTTGACCAAGCGTTATTGTACCTGGTTGCAGCACTAAGGCTATTTCTGTCCTTGGCTGCGATTTGCCTGGTCAGACGCTGGGCATGCCCAGGCCTCCGCATGCTGACAGCAGAGTTCGGAATTTTGGGTCACAGGTTGCCAACACAAACACAGACCTTTTCCATTCACTCCCCGTGTGCTTTCCAGCTTTCACTCATGGTGCTACCCTGCTGAGGGCACTGCTTCCCAAATACTGATGAACCTCTCCTCCCACCCTTTCTTCACCTCTGCCTGGAGGCTTTTTCATTACGCATTTCTAAACCTCTGTTATGTCTTTTTTTGACAAGAGTGATGGGCACTATGAATGGACAGTCTGTGAATACTAGAATAACATGCAGGTCATATCCGGATCGGCACATTAATAAATACAAATATATTAAGGGATTCCCTGCCATTCGTGGGTTGGTGGTTTGGTTGGTTTTTTTTCATATTCATAGCAGCTATTTATATCCAAATCTCTATTTTCTGCATTGCGACTGAAGTTATCTGGCTTATTTTCCCCCAGCTCAAATATTCCCATTGCAGATTCAAAAGGGCAAATTTTCAAAGGCTGCTCAGCATGCTAATTAAGATAGAATCACTGCCAATTTGATCTTGCCTGCTTCTTTTTTAGTATTTCCAGACAGGTGTTTTGTGCAACCAATATGCCAGCTCAATGGTCAAAATGATTATGAGATTGCTGATAGGAGGCAACTTAGCGTACTTTAAAAATCAGTATCATTTTTTAAAAGAAAGAAGAAACCTATCAAGCAAGGTTGTAATTGTATTTAATGCACATTTTGCTTTTAACAGCAATTCGCCAGTTTAAACAGCATAGACCTTACAATGTTTAATTAGTGAAGAGGTTACAGTGCTTATAAAGTTGTATCTAAAATATACCTTATTCATTCTCTATTGAACAAGATTTTTAAGACAGTCTAATATTTTAATTACATGCTATAACGTAGCAGCATGTTCACACCACTACAGTTAAGGCCGTGTCAGCATTCTCATCATGAACCTTTTTCAGAGTTTGAACACACCAGCCACAAAATTACAATGCAATTTGAAAAAAAAATCATGTCCAAGATGTGAATCCTCTGTTGACTTCAGTCAAATAATAAAAATAGTAAAACACACGTAATAAAGGACCCCGCTCAAATTATTTTGGATGATTGCTGCCTTTGCACATCACCCTCAAAATTTCCAAAATGAAATTTAAAAGAAGTTAGTGAACAGCACAGTCTGATCAGGTTTAGATGAATCTGAGTGCAAAGTGTTGTAAAGTGGGTGCCACAGATGCACAATAACCACTTCTCACATACTGCACATTTTAACATACACAAGGCTTCCGTGTAGGTATTTAGACCGGCAGGTAAAAGTAGTTTTACCAACAAGCAAACAACAAAAGCTACTCATCTCCATTTGTATACACTAAATGATCATGATGAAACTAAACTGTTTACCGAGTCAGCACGCTGGCTACTAAGGTACCATGTTATTCCCTACAGTTAGAATAAAAATTCAGATTTTTCTTATGCCACTCATGCCCTGATAATTCAAGAGGGACTCATCACACTACCCACCAAGCTGAAGCCACTTGTTTAAGTAAATAAGGCAGATGAGGCAAAATACTGTACGGAAAGGGACCCAACAGCTTCTTCAGTGAAATGCCAGAGCCTGCCTGAAGAAACTTACCCATAGTTTATGCCCTAACAGTTTCTTGGTTTTGTTAATAAAATGCTTCTTATTGCCACATGGTTTGATTAAAAGAAAATCTCTATAGTCAGGGATCTACTTAAACATGTTCTACCTCTGCTTAAAGCAAAGTGCATCTGTAACGTGCTTTCCTGAAACACTACCCAATGAAAGCGTGCCTCAAGTGCTGAACGGTCATGGAACCGTGACAAGCTGATGAAACTTTGTGGAGCTGCAGAACCAAGCTCTTTATACATAATTTGCTTATTTTATTACTTTTACACTTCCCCATTCAGAAATCTTCCATTTGTGACCACCTCTTTCATTACAACGCTTCTGGAAGCACTTCATTGTGTACTCTTCAGACTTGGAGATAAGCACGTAAGACAGAGTTGCCTATTTCAAGCTTTGTGTACAACACACAAACATTTATTAATGAAAACTTGTCTAAACATCTATTTGTTCTTTGGACCAACTCCAGCCTCCCTAGGTGACTGTAACATGTCTTAGAAACCTTCACAGAATATTTTAAAAAAATAGTACTTCAAGACAAAAAAAGGAAAACGAATACATTAAAGTATCATCAACACAGAAACAGAAGAGGGAAAACAAAGCGGAGACATCCCATGCCAAATTCACTGCTGGCACGGGTTAGCAGTGTCCTCTTGAAGTCTGCTTTCTGCCTTCTTGCACAAGTTCATTTATCTCATGGTCTTAAAAGGGAGCTGCAAAGCCAAGAGAAAATTCCACGTATGCCCCCAAATATGGGTCACACTAAAATCCTTCTCCGTAAGAAGGGAACCGATTAGCACACAGCCTATTTCAGCTCTGTCCTATCAGATTTTCTGTGCACAGGCACCTATAAAATAGGGATAACAGTATTCCTCTACCTCAGAAAAATGCTGTAAGAACGAACACATTTATGGTTGCCTGGACCATATTCACAGCAATAAGGGCTACATCAGTACCTAAAATACAGCCTCGCCTTCTCCTGCTGATCCCTGCAAACAGAGCAGGTAGCGGACAAGAACTATCAAGAGTAACATCGGTAATGGAGGTTTTTATGACACTATATGGTAGTGACTGATTTAGTTCAGCAGAATTAAGTTTTGCAATAAAAATCCTGTAAGATTTTTTTTTTTTGTAAGGGATCAACACAAGTCAGTGTAAGGGACTGTACAAGAATGACCCGAATTGTATCCTGTTACTCAACACAACAAGTAATTTCAGAATCTGTCCACATCTGATGATGGTCCACGTAAGTTTATATACAAGCATGTATACTGGTTGTACCAGGGGAAAAAACAGCAAATAATTTCTAGCCTCTATTTCCATTTCTCTATTCTGTGATACTGGGCACGTACCACAGACAAACAAAATGCTATGGCAATAACCCATACAATCCGTATCAAAGTTTCCTCAGCTGAAGAATGATACAGTGTGTTAATAGCCAGAAAACAGTTACTTATTGCAGCAAAGATCACCTGTAATCCATGAATTTCATAAAGATATTACAGGTTATTGTCATGGAAAGAGAAGGTCTTCATTCCTAAATTTGAATCCCCTGTCTTTCACTGAGCTATTAAGAACACATTCCTCAAAACTTTCAAGATAAAGTGAAGCAAGAAGTTTCAGCTACAGAAATGTAGTGCAAAGGTTCAGTTTGGCACTGCAACATTATGGACAGACAAGAATTTATGGTAAACTGTTTAGATTTGGAAAAAAGAATCCTATAATTGAACCAATGTTGTCAGATGTATTGCATACTATTGTAACTTCACAGTAATCAAAATCAGACATCAAGGTTTCTATAGAAGCAGCAATCACAGATTGCAGTAAAATATACCACTCAAGGGAAAAAAATTGCGTTTTGGCAATTTCATAATCAAGTGTTCCTTATGCTCCTCCAACAGTCATTTGTCGGGTATTTTCCTGTTTAAAAGGTGTATGCTGTCTCTTCTCAGTCCTCATGAGACTTCTCTGCAATGACTTTGCATTCATACTGAAAAACAGAAGTTGACAAATTAGTAACATTAGTTTGCATAACTAATGACGAAGACTACTATGAGAGGGATTTTTCTACCAAGTGGGTCATAAAATAGCTTAGCTTAGACTTCACTCAGGTAAGTTTGGTCTCCCTAAGTCCCGTGCATGCACTGCTGGCTGCAATTTCTGTCTCCTTGAGCAGCAGAAAGAACAGTAGAGACTTAGGGGATGCCTGACCCCTCCCCAAATGCGGGAGCTCTTACACAGCAACTTGTCCTGAAAGGACTGATGTATGCAACTGAGAGTGTGCAGAGCAAAGTCATGGGCTGTGCTTTGAATAACAGCATTAACCACTCACTAGCTAGATAAAAAAAAGCAATTATTACTGATGTCTACCTTACTGCACATCCACAAGTCAAAGAGCTGCTTCGTACATACGACGGAAGGAATGACAAGTAGATTAAAACTTGTACTAGAAAACAGTCGACTCCCCCTGCAAACCTACCATTGCCAGCTGCCTGCCAATATTGCCCATAGTTATTCCACCAGCAAAAAAAATACACGGCAACCACGAACGAACATAAAGGAAATCTGGAGATGTGTATCTGGAAAAGAACACATATTTTTGAGCTCAACACTGTGCAATACACAGAGCCCTCCAATCACATGAAACAAATCCACAAACTTAAACATTAGGACATTTCAACTCCGAAAGACCCAAATTACAGAAATTTCATTACTTGCAGCAAATAACAAAGGGGGCTTATTGATTATAATCCCATTTGTTCAACCAAAAAAAGCAAGTTACATTATTAGTAAGGTAGCAATTTTATTGAAATAAGCAACTTCCAACTAAAAGTCTCACAAACACCTACAAGCTTTTATGAACAGTCCAATTTACGTTATACTCAAGATAAAGTGCTGACAGCTTTGGAAATCATGTCAAACTCTACCCTTTCAGTTACTCTGATTTTATGTTATAGCTTCAGGAGACAAGCCTATTGTTTAATCTTGAAAGAGTAAATACTTACTGATAAACTCCATTGTAGACGAGAAGTTGTGACACCAATGTGGCTAAAAAAGCAATTCCTACTCCAAGACCAAAGCCACTTCGTGATCTATCAAACGTCCACCACAGACCAATTGACAGGGCTGCTAATGTGAGAGACAACTGGATATTGTTGGCAAAATCCACTTTCTGTGTTGATTGTTAAGGATAAGCTTGGAAATTCATACCATATACAAAGTGTAAAGCAGTTTTCTTCATTCTGTTTATCATATTTTGAAGCAACAGAAAAAAATATCATAAAAATACAGCACTAGCTGTTTCAGCTATCACACAGCTATCAGGTAGAAGGAAATAAGCCTTGTAAGTGTTGCCAATATATCAGGAAACGAAAAACCTATGACATTTTTTCACAGTTTTAGGGTCTTGGCACTGTACAAGAGGGAAGCAACTACACACCTACCAGGCAATGCAGGTGTTTTATACAGACATAAAATGCACATGTCACTGTTCAGACTAAGGACACCACATCCTTACCTGGCCCTTTATTACACTAAGCATCAAATCTTAAATCTAGCATGAGACTCCTCCAAATGACAGAGATTTACCCAAAAAAAAGGTACTTATCACTCTTAACTGCAATTTTGTTTAATTCATATGCTAGTTCACATTCATTAACTGCAATTTTGTTTAATTTATATGCTAGTTTACATTCAGCAAAACATAAAAAATGTTGGTTTTCTATAAACCAAAACGTAAATAATATTATTGTGAAAGTATTCATGTAAATAAACTCTGAAAATCAGTTCTGTCAGCTCTCTGATAAAAGTGCAAAGTCACTCCATATATCTTTATAATATTTCATTCTTCAAAATGTTTTGGAAATTCTAACTCATCCTCACTCCTCCTGTCCACAACAGATTATTAAAAAGGAGGCTGTCAAGTTTCATAATCCTGAAAGAAAATTTATGGGATGACAACATAAAACCACCACCCTATTATCTCACAAAGACCTAGAGAGTGACCTAGAGGAAATGAGAAAGAAGTTCAACTACCTGAAATACATAATTACAGGATAAAAATCAATAGCATCAGAAAAAATGTCGAACAAGACCTAAACCCACACCAAATAATGGCAACGGGCAGAACTGGCAATAAGCTGAAAAGAAAGCAGTCTGTAAAGCGGTCAAGGAGAAAATACAGACAGTACATTAATGATGTCCTGGGATATGTGTAAGAGCTGTTAGAAAACTGCAAAAGGTTTGCTGTACATAATCTGACCCATGCAGACAGAAGGTGCCAATTCTATTGTATTTCTTAAAAGCAGCGAAGTTGCACGTGCTTACACAACAGCTACAGCACAGGTCAGTGAGAAGCACAGGACCAGATTAATGCATCTTTGGCAAGGACAGCAAGGTTAGCAAGGGACAGCGGGAATGGCCCCGAACCTTGGCAGCTCCAGCTCATTTGGCCATTCTGGACAGAGAACCAAACCAGACAACCACAAAACTCATCCAAGGGCCAAGCCACCTCAGTAAGAGTTCAGCCAGCTCTCACATAGCTCTCACATACTTCACTTAACTTGCCCTCTTTTCCTGGAAATACAGAGATTCAGTGGCATGCAATCAGCACTTCTTAGCAGTTTCTGGAAACTATGCTGGAGCGGATGCTGAAGGAGATGAGACTTCCAGAGGCGATTCGCATTCTTTCTAATTAGTTTGCAAGAACCCAATTTTCACAGACAGATCCTGGTTTTACCTGACAGAGGAGGTATTAGGCATGACTACGTGAAACCACTAAGCCTCACAGCACTGCCAGTAAGGTGTGCCAGTCCACATGAAAAGCACCCTGTCACCCAGCATGTCCCCAGCTGCTTCAGAGGGAAGGGATGCCAGTTTTGAGCACACTTGTGCAAGGATGTATCTGCATAGCTACACAATTAGGAGGAGTACAACGTACTGCAACACACTGATGACTTCTAATTGCCCTTGCTAAATGACCACAGGAATGGTAACTACTCTCCCAGCATCAAAGCATCACTTGCAGAATGTGGTAACAATGCTTACTTGCTCTCTGTAGTCCTGGGTACTACCTGGTCCTGAGGTTTCCTCAATCTTCACAAAGCGCATGCGCTTCACTGATGACCTCAGGACTGGCCTGCAGCCTCTTACTGCAATGTTAAAAGGACATCAACCCCCGCAACATCTTCAAGCACTTGTACGCAATACTTATCACACAAATATTTCCCCACACTTACTTTTAATTATTCAAAGAAAATAACAACTATAAGTAAGACAAAGCCCAATACTGAGACATTTCTATTGAAAACATTTTTCAGAATGAAAAGACATGAGACTCGTCACCTCCAACACCGCTACAACAGTTTAACACATATTCTGCACTTTCATTGCAAAAATGCTGCACATCTTATCTTTAACAATTCCTCATGACTATGTGAGCTTTGTTTTAGTGGAAACCCATTTGTTATCGCCAATTTCATTAGAATATAGGATACAGCGCTGGCATGATTTATTCCCACAAAGACTGCTACACATCGCATTACACTGGACCATTCTCTCTTAAATTTATGTGGCTCTCCCAGATGTCTGTCCATGCACGGGTACAATAACCCAATCACAGCTGTGGAGACAGGAAAGAAAAAAGCCCCAGAAGTTAAAGCACTGGCAATATTTAGCTAAAATAAAGACTATCTAGACTTTGACAATTATTGTCACTACTAAAACAGGTCTTTTAAGGATAAACAGTACAAAACATACACGAATTTCAAACAAATTCATTGTTTTAAAAAGCCCTGTAAAACTTCAGCAGCATCTTCAACCACTGCAGCAGTGACTTGGCAGAAGTAGCAAAACAGAGACAATTTGAACTAGCGGTGGAGGATGAAAGAACTCTGTACCCTATTAAAATCTGCAGTCTCACACTGTAGTTCAAAAAGAGCAGTAATAGCTTGCAGGCTGACACTTTTGAAAATCCCACCTATCAAATATACATGTTTAAATAACTGCAAAACACACACACCACAGTAAGGGCAGAGTGTGGGGTTTATAACACCAATATTTTGTCTTCCTGTGGTGGTGTTACAAGCAGGTTTTGTTTGGATAATGTTTTTCGTCTTCTTCAATACTACTACAAAGGCTCACAGAGAAAAAGGGAAAGCCCAGAGCCCACAGTAGCTGTTGAATACAGAAAGCAAACAGGACTTTCAACCCCAGGGAACTGCTACGCTCTTTAAACATTTCTTCATGTGTTCTCTGCTGCAATTGCAGCTAAAATGACTGTTCCCAACACTGCTGAGGAATAACACTGCTTCCTAATGCTGAACTGGGGCTGCAGGAGCGGGCAGTGCCCGAGCCGGTGCCCTCAGACTGGCATGCTGTTGGAGGTATGTTATAGCAAATGCTCATTGTTCTGTCAGAGAGGAAACTGATCTCCAGGACTCAGGACAACAAATCACCAGTAAAGCTGGAGAAGGAAAAAAAAAACTCCCCAAGCACTTTTCTTGCCAAAGGTATTGGGCCAAACTGATGACTAGTAACAGTGACAGAGGAAAGGACTTCTCTGAAAGCAGCCTCGAACACCACTGCTTGTAAATATGCAAAATACCTTCATTCTGTTCATGAAAAATACTCATGTCAATTCCCGGAATGCTGTGCCAGTACTAAATGGTAAGGAAATGGGTCAATTACCAGCATTTACCACAGAGGTTCCCTGTATGTATGCTAGCAGAGAAGACAAGGAAAGAACATGGAGAAGACTGATAATGAAAAAGAAGGAACTCAAACACCTTAACAGAGGTCACTCCTGCTGGGAAAAGCCAATTAAGGCAGTCATATCTTTAGATCCAGTGGCTTAAAATGAAGTAGTGCAAAAGCCTAGCAGGTGACTGACTATACTTTACAAGTCATAACCAGTCTTTCCATCAAAACATCCAACCCATCAGAAGCACAGAGGCCCACAAGTTTCTTCTGAGATGATGGCAAGATCTAGCCTTCATGGCTACCCCATACACAGCTGCAGACAATGTTCTCAGATGATCCAAGAGAGCATAAAGTGCAGCCTGATGCAAACAGTTGACAGTGCAAGCTTCACAGCAAACACTGCAAACGTTTTGTGTTGCTGCTGCAGGTTGGGATTCTGTCATTTCAACCTCCACTACTCCATATATGAGATCAAACCTTTACCAGACATGTTTGTCAAGACAATCAGTTTGAAGTATGAAAGAAAACTCCAGCAAATGCAGGCTACAAACCAAAACCTAATCAACAATCTCAGCAAGACAACAGAAAGAGGGCTAAGACAACTAGCAGATAAAGCAGGTATACAACTGCCACCATAACATGGCAAATGCACTTCCACAGGAGAACAAAACTGACATATTCAGCGAGATATATGGAGGGTTTCCTTTCCAATCAAGCTCCTCTGTGACATCTGGGTTGTAGTATTTCAACAAGGTATCAAAAAGAAAGCAATCAGACAAATAGGAAAAAAATAGGCTTACGTATTATCATTAGCAAAACAGCGATATCAACACAAAAGCTAGTTTATTGACTCATATTAATATTCAGAAACGTGAGCTTCTCAGTCTTATTAAAACTGACCTCTAGGACAATACCACCTTTACTGTAAATGTTCACTAAAGCACAGTCCTCCAGTACTGGCTGCTAAGAACACTCCCTTAGTAAAGCATAAAACTGGCCCATGGGATCAGTGATCTTCAGAGCCAAGTAAAAAGTCAAATTCCATCAGGCTTGTAACATGGAACATGCCTTGACACTTGTAGATGAAAGAAAAGAAAAAAAGGATATTTCTTACTATCTACAGCAGACATCTCACTTAAACTAGCTAAACACACAAAAGCCTCAACTCCCTATGTGGTCATGGGAGAAATGGAGCATGTTCACATCATCTGACTTGATACACGAAAGTAACCAAGGTGCTGTTCTGCAACATGCCTCTGTGACCGCAAACTGTGTGTTTGGCCTCAACTCCAGTCAGGTCTCCCAGCTTTATGGAGCTACAGCTATACCTAAAACTGGACTGAGGAACAAATGGAAAGATGGGTCACAAAAGGAAGCATTGCTCAGGGTGGTTTCCTGTGCTCAAAACAAGGTTACATGTGGCACCACCCCCTAAAGGCTTAAACTTAGCAGAACGTGCATACATATCTGCGTGTACACGGGGAGATCAGAAGGTTAGTAACAGCTCAAAAAGGGCAGTGATGCTGGAAGAGAAATTTTTATTTTCTACACCTTTCAGGTAGTTTTTTATAACTGTACAACTACCTCTCCACCCTTTCATCTCCATGCCAGGCATGCGTACACGACTGAACTTACCTGACGCTGTGCCACAGCAAGGTGGTACCCACCAAGCTGAGGAGAAGATGCTTGTGATCACATCAGGGGGGAAGAGAGTAACGTTTCTCTGGATCTGAAGCAAGTTTAATACTAATGCAAGAAATACACCAATAAAAAACAGCACTATACCACGAATTACCAAATTCATGCCACGACTGGTTACAGATGAAATGTATGGGCCACACTTTTTTGTTAAGACTGGCATTGCATCATTTTCTGCCATGACTTCTTATGTTCTCAGAGACATCCAACAGGCTGACTGAGGAGGATTCACTTGAAATCAGTATTTTGACTCTCCTCAATTAGGAGATATCCAAATCCTGCAAAATAATTTAAAAAAAGGTGAAAAATGCAGATATAAAAAACATGAACTATATTTTTGTTAAATAAGTTGGGGACTGGTTTAAAAAAATACGGCTATTACATTTTTCTGAATTTTCTGAGGAGGCAACTAGTCATTTGAGAGCAGAACCAACCACAGCTGCAAAAATGCCTTACAAAGAAAACAGGTTTTATGAATAGCTTTGTCTACTAGGAGACAGAGGAGGAGGAAACATGATAGGAATGTGAAACCACAGAGAAGAGGTGAAGAAATGAAACCAGTATCAGATGGAAGAGAGGCTTGCTTTGCCGTAACAATAAATTGTTTTTCTCCTCTCCTTTAAGCAACAACTGGAGATTATGTAATTCAGAAGCAAGTAAACAAAGCCCTTGGCTTCAAGCCAGCCAAAGAGGTTCACAGATCTCTCTTCTTGAGGAGACGCCAGAAAATATTTCTCAACTGAAAAGGGCAATTTGAGAAATATTTTTCAGGATGGAGCCAGAATTTCAGCAGTCCTGCAATGTGCCCATTCTTGTAACCCCAGGTAAGAGCAAAACAACTCAGCAAGCCAGAGAAGTAATCTCAATGCAGAGAAATATTTACTGAAGTAACACACTTTTGGTGAAAAGTGCCACACATTACTACAAACTGTAATTGTAATCAGGAACAAAAGAATCTGAGAGTGAAGGGAAAAGGAGCTGCCCCTGCCCGCGCACTAGGTAACGTCCTACATGAGTAACTGCTGGCACTACAGGAATGGCAGAGTTCCCATCCCAATCACTCTTTTTAAAAAAACCTGTCCATCAAGAGTCTTGTTATACATGGATTCAGTGCCACATTCATGTATAACAACGATTCTGATCGACAGCTTAGCCACCTGGAACTTAAGAAAAAAAGCCCTGACATTGTTTTTAAATTTGAAACTGCCAGCTGGTGGCGGCTTTTGTTAACTCTTATTTACGGCCACGCGGGCACAAGGGAAGCCAAACCAGTGCATCCATCCCCCTTTTCTCCCTGGCTTCAGCAGATCCTGAGGAAGCTCTCTGAAGACGTAGCAGCAGTGCAGAGGACGTGCCATTCGTTTCTGCTGACTGAAAGCCAAAAGGGAAGTGAAATACATCCAGGCTAGTTAATACACTACAGGTAACTGCACGTAAAATGTGACGCCACGCTGTGGCATCCTCCATCACGCACAAAAAAGTCCAAGAGGTAAAACAAAAGGTAAAAAATCAAGTTCTGGTCACATGTAATTTCCCACTGTCAGTTTGGGGAGGCAGCACAGTCCCCGTTAGAATGCAGCATCTCTTCTACACGGCCAATTCTCCACATTATTTGTAATCACAAACCCATCTTGAGGGGAAAGAGGGCAACCACGCTGTTTGGCTTCTTAAGTCAGCTTCCTGACTCACACTGAACAGACGTCTGCATCAAGGCTGGCACTGGCGCTGCAACATGCGTCCCTCAAGCAAAAAGGAGGTGCTCCAGATAATTTTTTTTTCCCCTCCTTTGGATGGCATGGCAGTAGAGCTTGCATAATACATTTAGCCTCCAGGAAAGAAACCACAGTCACAAATACATCCCTATTTTAGCTGAGAGTCTCCCCTGTCCCTGGGGGCTTTACCCACAAGGTGATCACAAGAATTCGAGAATATACAGAAGTCTTTTCAATACTCAGCATTCGAGACTGTAGGTCCCAATCACAAACTCCACAGGAGTAACATACTTAATGAGGGCTTTTAAACTGTTAGGTCCCTTCTTAGTCTCAGCTTGCCTAGGAAAACAAGTTAAACTCTTGACTCTCCGCTTACTTCACCATCCAAACAGCTCTTGGCGCTTCCTGAAGTCTGCACATCCCTTATTTTTTTAATGCATGACCAGAGCTGATATATATGACCCCTGGGTTGATTCTCACAGCCTTACACGAAGAAGCTCACACTTCTGGGTCTCTCTTTAAGTGAGCTCTTTTGCTGCACACAGAGGATCAGAATTTCTTTTTTCACTGCCATACAGCTGTTGCTCACACCCTGTGATCAATTAGTACATTCCAGTCTCTCTCCTGTTACTGAATTCCTTGTTCCTTGGTACCAACCCCAAACCTTGCATGTTGAATTTCAGTCCATAGGTACTATTTACTCCGACACTCAACATCACCCCATTTTTCCTGTAAGATATCTCTATCCTCTTCAGCCCTGCAAACGGTTCCCAGCTTTAGGTCATCAGCAAACACCATGACTACACCCTATTTTGCGCACCCAGGACATCAACTAAAATACTGAGCGACACCAGCCCAAGTCCCTGTCTTTGATGAAATCTATTAATAATGTCCGCGCACCCATTATTTCCCCATGTTATATTATTTCCCGATATCCCTCTAACAAGACTGCTTCTTGTAACTTCAAATACAACAATCTCCAACTTAATAAGAAGCATCAGCTGTCCCATGCAGCAATACTGATGTAAACACCAACTGGATCTTACTTTTTCTTCTTCTAGAAAAGACGACCAAATGGAAGCACAATTTTATTTGGCATAAACCGGTTTCAAAACATAAAGCCTGCATTTACTCAATTTCCATTTATTTAATATATCATTCAGCAAATATATGATACTTACTTGTGAAGGTTATCAAAATGTACTGGGACTTTGCTACATAAGGAAATCACTTACTGCTTTTATACAACCCCTGCAGCTACAAGTCATTTGAGGGACCAGCAGCAGATTTTCACTACAAAGTAAACAGCCTGACCACAGCAAAGGCACTTGGGTGGGTACAAGTCAGTGAATGTTTACAAGTAGTGCAAGGTCCCAAGTTGGCACGATCCAGTAGTTTCCATCCTGGTTTCTCACCCTGTGCGTGTTGTTCCTACTTGTTTTATCCTGGTTTCCAAGTTTTCTCCGCTCGTTGGCTCTGAAGCCTTTTGGCACGCCACAGAGAGCAACAGGGAAATGGAGCAAAGCGGCCAATGCTCATGCAAAGATTCTTCAGGGCCTTGGGCAGCCTGGGGTCATGATGCTCAGGCACGGCATCTTACTTTTGTCTTACTTACTATTGTCACCTTTCGTGAAAATGGAAACTAAGAGCCCTAAAGAAGGCATCGCCTCCTTCTTCTGGACCAGGAGGCTAGCGCATCTGCAGGCAGCGAAGACGATGTCTCTCTCCTTTTAAGCCTTGTGTTTCACCAAGCACTTCTACTCAGATGGGAAGAGTGCAAATATTGAACCAACACCACTGCTGAGCCTCCATCCCTTGGGAATGCACGTTCCAAACAGTAACATGGCACCAAGAGCTGCGGCAGCTGCGCGTCCCCCTCAGCAGCACACGGCTGAAACACGCCGCAGCACAGCGCGACACGCGAGGCAGCCCACGCACAGCGGGCATTGTGCAAAAGGTTAACAACTACATTATCACCACAGACATTTTCAAAACACTTAGTCACTTAACTGTCTTCTAATTGGA
This sequence comes from Falco naumanni, assembly GCF_017639655.2. Lineage (NCBI taxonomy): Eukaryota > Metazoa > Chordata > Aves > Falconiformes > Falconidae > Falco > Falco naumanni. The sequence continues at coordinate 31,958,862 of NC_054061.1, read as the reverse complement.
AGATCCGTCCCGCAAGTGCTCCCCAGCGCTCCCCATGCTCGTCAAGAGCCGCCTTGTGCGGGTCGCAGCTCCCGACGCCACACAGGCCCACCAGGAGGGACACAGCATGGCGAGGGCCAAGGGAGAGAAGATCTATTTAAGCGAGATGGCGGGGAGGGTGAAATGACAAGAAGCCACCTGTCTTCTGCGGGGCAACGCCGCAGGCCGGCAGCCCCCTCCTCGGCGCACCAGGTGCGGGGACCGGGCGGCAGCCCCGAGGGCTCCCGGCGGCTGCGGGCCAGCGCCTCCGGCCCCGGCCGGGCCCGCTAAGCACCGTCGGCGGAGGGGCCGCGGCACCGGCCGCGCAGAGCCCGGCCCGCAGGCGGCCGGCCCGGCCCCCCTGCCCGGGGGAGCCTCGTCTGGCAGAAGGTTCTACCCCGCCGGGCCGAACGGCTCCCGCCGCCCCCCTCCGCCGCCGCGGCCCGCCCGGCGCCCCCAGCAGCTCGGCCGCGGCGGGGCCCGGCGCCAACCCCCGCCCCGGGGCAGCGCTCCGTCGGCGGCGCTGCCGGGCGCTCGGCCGCCCGCGGGGAGGACGGGACCGGGAGGTGCCGCCGCCGGCCCGACTCGGCACCCCGCGCCCCGCACGGCCCAGGCCGCCCCCGCCCGGCCCCTCCGCCGCCCCGGCACTCACTCGGCCTCCGCCATCTTCTCCCTCCCCGCGCCAGTCCCCGCCCCGCGCAGCCTCCGCAGCGCCCCGCCGGGCCCGGCCGAGCAGCTGACGGGGCGGCCGCGGGGCGGGCTGGGCGCCGAGCGGGGCCGGGCACGTCCCCTCGGGCCGGCCGTGCCGACGGGGCCTGCCCCGGGGCCTGCCGCCGCGCCTGGGCCCGCAAGCCTGCGGGGGGCGGGGGACCTCGGCGGTGGGAGCCCGTCCGGCCCGCACGGGGCTGCTGCCCCTCGGAAAGGGCTTTGAGCCGGAGCGAGGAGGGAAGGAGACGCGTTTCGTACCGCGCCTGTGCGTCCCGCGGAGCTGGGTGTAGCGGTCAGGGCAGCGTGATAGCCCTGTGACACCTGTCGGTCACAGAGGCGGGGGTTCCCGGTGAAATCCGGGCTCCCCGGCCGAAACGGAGCGCCTAGCCCCGGGGCGGGGCGGCAAGCTCGGGGCCGCGGCTCCACCGGCCCGGCCGGGCTGCGGGACGCGGGGACCGGCCGCTCCCACCCGGCCGAACCAGCACGCCAGGCACCGCCGTAAACAAACACCGTATACTGCGTGTGTGGGGAGAGGTACAGGCGAGTGCTGCTGCTGCGTATCCATTGCAGCAGCGTAGTCCTTCTTCTTCCGTCAATGAGCTTTTTCCTTTCTCATCGCACCGATAACGAATACAATTTATTAAAAATGTTTACACATTGCATTCTCCCCAAGCTTAGTATTTCATTGCAAAGATTTGGACAGAGCTTCCTGTATTGCGAGGACCACTGATGCCGTGTAGATCCTATTGCAGCTCCCAGAAGAACGGCTGGGTAGGACGGGATTTATAACTTACCTTCAGCGATAACTGTGGTTCCTTTGTGCTGGTGTGTTGTGAACAACGGTGTCATCAAACATGTAAACTCAGAGGAGAGTGTATGGGTATATAATAGACACATTAAGAATGGAAAAGGGGGAGATTTACAGCAGCAGAAATGCGTTGTGGTTTAGATGAGTAATAAATGAATTTTCAGGTCGTTCAGCTTTTTTTTCCGTCGCACAGAAACAAAGGTTTTTTTACTCTCAGTAATTCCTGCCGAGCTGCCTTGCCCTGTCTGTGGTTTAGGTAGTTACTTTGCTGTACTTGAACTCCAAGTTTTGTCTTGAGAAAGACAAGAAGCGTTTTTTAATCAAATAAAATAGCTTTCCCTAACGTCAGAAGGACACCTTTGGCCAGCCCCGTGCCCAAGGGGGAGCAGAGTGCCCTCTTCATGCCTTAAAGACCAGGACTGTCAGAATGCGTGAAAGCAAAACTTTGCAAACATACAGTGTGCACGTTAGAGGAAAGTGTGGCATCGGTAGATGGAGTTTGTAAATGATTGATGGATCTTTCCTTCTCTAGACACATGTATATATAGTCAGGTAATGATTTGTCTATAAATAAATTCTAATTAGTTACAGTCAGGTCTGCTGCTGTGTTTGGTACTATAAAACTTCAAGAGCTTAATTCCTACAAAAAATAAACCGATCATATGACAAATACTAACTATATTAGTAAAGAGGTACTGAGTCTAATACGTGAGAAAATAAATAACCCAACTCCAATAACTTTATCGGCATTGACCACTTACACCATCTGAAGATTCGGTCCTTACATCCATCTGGTTATCATAGAGAGTACAATGTCCTGTTGCACAAAAATGGGAGGAGCATGAGGGAAGAGCATATGAAAACATATCTGAATTGGAAATTGCCAAAATAAATACATCAGCAAATAGTTTTGCAGACGAAGGAGGCAGACATATGACCTACAGAGAAATGGCTTTGACTTTGACTGGAACCGATACGAAACCTCATGGGCGAAGTGTATTTTTTTTTTAAAGCAACAAGGAGTTGTACCATTGCACTGGCAGCAGAACGAGACAATACCAAATATTCTGCATTTAGTTTGGGGGCATAAGTATTGCTCTGGATGTTTTAAATCTGGCAATGAAAATCTCAGCAAAGATCATACAAAGCAGAGGAGTCTAGAGCAGCCACGTACCTATAGAAAAAGTGGGATTGCTTTCGTGTCCATAACAATGAGTTTTTTAAAGTTGTATTTTGTGAAGGCCTTCATAGCTGCCTGATACCCTGGTTGAATGAGCCAAGGCCAGTCAGCTTAGCTGAAGGTGTGTCCATAGCAGGACAATAAAGGAAGGGTGAGAAGGCGATGGATGGATGGATGGATGGATGGATGGATGGATGGATGGATGGATGGATGGATGGATGGATGACAAAGAGAGAGAGACAGTAAGAGAGTTGGTAGAAAAACCTAACTTAAGTCTTTCTTGTCGTGATCCATGATAAAATGGCCAGGAGTTTCGGGAACTGTATGCATGTGTAACTTGGGGAAAAGCCTACACATATGACAAGCAAAAGCCTTCTGTACAAGTCTGGAGCTGATTCCTGGTAAGGCTTCCAAAGTTTATATAGATAAGGAAACATCAGGCCAAACGTCCTGTTCTTTCCCTAAGCATGACTTTGCCATGTGGAGTAGTGGGGCAACCACAGAGTGCATTCAGTATAAGAGACCATCTGGGCAGGAGTCTTGTTCTCAGGGATGAGGCCAGGTTTGCTTTCTGTTAGGTGTACAAGTGAATGTCAGTAGAGCTCTTCTAGCATGGTCCACAGATCCCAAGTATCTCTGGCATCCCTTTAGCAGGAGTTCTGAAGAAGCCTGTTTGTGAGCTGTGCAGAAGCATGGCCAGTGACCACCAGCAGTTTCACAAGAAGGAATGCTTGTCCCTTCCTCATTCCATGTTCCAGACAACCACATCAAGTACTGATGTTAGTTTGGGGTCTTTAGCTAGGACTGTGAAAAAATATTGTAAATTATAGAATTTTCTTTATCAAAATACTCTTCAGGAATATAAATCTGCTTCAAAGCCTTCTTGGAAGTTCTCCATGCATACAGAAGGCTTCTGGAAGGCCTTCAGAAATGAAGAATTATAGAACTGGACACAATTTCCACAAATGCCTTTTATTTCACCAGCTGGGGCTGCTGTCTTGTCTCTTATTATCTGCAAAATAAGGTGTAGTAGCCATCCTAGTCAGCACACAGCTGGGTCACAGGCAAAGATCAGCATAGCTGATGAGTCCTGCGACATATGGGGAGCTTGTTAGGCACAAAGAGGCAGCATACTGTGAACTAGTCTGGGGTCTTGGCAAGAGCATAGTGTGCAGTAGGTAAGTTCTATAAAATTGATTTTCCAATAGGGTTGGCATTTTAGAGGGGGAAGGAAAAAGAGACAAGTAGCAATGCGAAACCAACGGATCACATGCGTTCTTACATGCGAAAAGGGCTCGTGCTTATCTCAGGTTAGCAACAGGATACACAATTCTAGGGCTGATACCAAAGGTGGTTTTATTTATTTAGCCACTTGCAAAAGATGCTGGATTTTCAGTCCAGAGGCTAAAGTCCCGTATTTATTTACTGAAAGGTTGCTGCATGGACAAATGCAGCATGAGTTTCCCTATATCACTCTGCCAGTGTGGCTCAGCCCTGGTTTCCATACTCATTCAGCACTTGCTGAAATAGTTACCTAGGGACTAAACACTGCCAGCCACGGTCGTGGTTTCTGAGATATGGAGTCCAGCCCAGTCAGAAGTTTGCCAAGATAACCTCATTGCATCACATGCCAAAGAGTCATAAACAGCTGCAGTACTGAAGGACTGTGACATTTAAATAAAGTATTGAAAATGCAAGGTGATCATCAGCATGTTAGAATACATCCAAATATGGGATTTAGAAATTAAAGACTTCCTATGGTATTTTGTAGTGCCATACAACATCTAGATTCAATGCACAGACTAAATAGCTGGGACACTGAGCTTCACTGGGGCATATTTTTTTCAGTGACAAATTCTGGTGGGAAGCAGAGACAGTACAGAGCCTGAAGATACATGGAGAATGTATATGAATGCGTTACAGCCCTAGGTGTGTGTGCATGTGTCGTAAGTGTGTCACTTGCTAAGAGTTAAAATAAGGTCAGTGCAGATGAATAAGTAGATGTGAAAAGGGCAGAAAGGAAATTCATGTCAAATCAAGCTAAAAATAGGTGGCTGAGTGGATGAGGAGAATGGCATAAGAAATGCTAACAGAAAAACCAGTGGCTGAGGAGGAAAACAGTCTTGCACAAGAATTTAAAATACCTTCTGAACTTAATTGAAAATATTTTAAGTGTGTGTCATTGAAGATAGCAGGAAGTGGTTTCTCTATTAATATGTTTAAGGTTTGGAGGTTTATAATTTCTCTGCAGACGTAAAATTCAGATTCCCTTCCTTCCTTCCTTTCTTTCTCCCTTTCTTTTTCTCTCTTTCATTCCATTTGTGATATCTCAAATCCACAAGGAAGGAAAAGTTTCTAGCAATTGCATTTGAAAAGCTCCTGCCCAGTATCACAAGGCTTGCCATGTAGTCATTAGCAAGCAATTGCAATGCCAATTGCATTTGGCAGTACTGTTGACTGAACTTATTTCAGTTGTTATTATATTTGTAGAGACACAGGCCTTACTTATATTTATGCCTACAAAAATTGTCAACAACTCATTGTAACTTATTTTGAGATAGATAGGGCAATAACCCACCCCTGTTTGGCTAGTCACTTGTACAAATACAGAGTGCAGATCAGTCTACTCCAGCGGAATTTACAGTCTAGAGAGAGCAGCAGATTCCTCTGCAGGTGGTAGGGAGAAATAGCACAAACAAAGTGATCCTTCTGCTCATTTGATGTATCTATTTTAAGTTTTAAAAATTGTCCTCTGGAGAGGCTGTTTCTTTCCTTCACTTGTTGCAGATGGAGAAGATGCCAAACTCCATAGACATCTAAGTTTTAGGCCTCAGAATAAGGAGATAATGATGTTATCCTGTGCAATTTGTCCAACAGCACAGGTTATCTGGGTCACTATTGAGGAATGTTTGTGTTGCAACGAGTTGCAGGCATAGCTGTGTCAGACAGCAATCACTGCTGGCATTAACATTGCTGGGAAGGACACATAACAGAGCAGTTTGAAAAATGTCTATTTCTCTTAGCCAACAGAAGTCTGCAAATTTACAATGACAATTCAAATACCAGAAGTTCTCGTTTCCAACAAATATTTCCATTTTGCAGCATTCAACATCCTCTCAAATTTGACCTTTGCTCAGAAAGCACACAGTGCAAAATGCAAAAATAAAGGAACCAAGAACTCTCTTAGAAACACAATTCTCCATTAAAAGCAGTTTTAATGAAATATATTCCATCAGCCTTAGTTGCTTTTGACAGTCATTAAGTGATTCAGATGCCTAAACATAGGATTCAGGGTCCATCTTAGAAACACTTTAAGGCATCCAGGACACCTGCATGGAGATGGGGATGTGGCAGCCACGTGCAAGACCTGCACCTTCCCAAGGCTGCAGCGGGGCTGGGGAAGGACGCTCTAGGGCATCTGGAATAGCATTACACACCCTTAGTTAGGTGGTTCGTCTCCAAATCTCTACAATTTCAAACCATAAAACATGTCACCCGGTATTGTTATTAATGGGCTGTCAGAGCCTGATAAAGGAGAGAGGTCAGCGGCACTGCGCCTCACCCTCTGTTCGTGACACTCTTTTGGCCCCTCTGGGTTATTTTACACCACAGCGGCCAGAAAGCCCTGCGCGGGCTGCTCCACGCCGTGAGCTCCCCAAGCGCTGAGCACCGAGTAGGTGGCTCACCCACGGAGTGCCCAGCCCGGGAGCAGGGCTGCAGCCCCAGGGACCCGGGCTCTCCTGGGACGCGCATCCCAAAGGGACAAGGCAAGTGGTGTTTGGCAACCGGATTGTGCAAGGAACCCGGAGGAACAGCTAGCAACCAGCTCCACGTAAGTCTCCCTGAAGCTATAAAAAGACAAGAAGGATTAATAATTGTCTGAGTCAGCTTTTTTTAAAACTTTTTTTTGAGTCTTGGTATCGCAGAGACAACGCTGGAGGGCCACGTGCCAGAGAAGGGAAGAAGACAGAAGAACGTAATATAAAATAATATACCTGGCATTTGTAAGGTAGAGTTCTCAGGCCTGAAAAATGGAAACCCTTTTCCTCCTTCCTAATTATTTTACTGTTTTGGCTACAATCTTTGTGAAAATATAAAGAATTGTCCCTTCTACAGCGACCCAGCCAGCAGAGCTGTTGGGCTGCCCTGGATTTCTGAGCTACTTTGGGCTGTAGCCGGCTTGGGAAAGGTTTGATGTTACAACCAGAACTGGGGGATGAACTTTTTGAACTTACGTTTTAATGCGATGGCAAATGGATCTGTTAACAGCGTTAGTTATCTTCTCTTCCACATATTTTTTAAGGTTTAATGAGGAAGGTTTGAGAAGGTTTAATGAGGAAGATACGGGGTTTTTAATCCTTACCTCTTTAATAGAATTATTACACGCAACTTGAACCAAAGTACGCAGGACTCTACGCGTACTGGAAAATACGTACCCAGCTGCATTGCTGATGTGGATCACTGAACTACAACCAGCCTAAACCGGCTCCTGGATTTTGTCTTATCCCTTTAGTCCTAGGCTACACGTTTCAGACCTGAATTTCTGCTGGCATTGTCAATTTACCCCGGTGAAGAATTTGGCCTTCACATCACAGAGAGACAAATAAAACCTCAGTTTTGTGTTTGTGTTTGGCTTGTTCATAGTGGTATTTTTTGTGGGTTTTTTTTTCCTCTTTCTGCTCTACTGATTCATTTATGAAAAAAAAGATGATGAGATTCAGGCTTCTGATGGTATTTCTATTACCCAGGAATTGAATTACTCTGAGCAGGCCAGGACATGCATAAAGTTAAACACACGTACCCAAAGTGAACGCAAACACTTTAGATACAGGAAAATATTATAACTCGCGCCCCATGCTACTTACCCAGCAGACCTTCTGCTGTGGATTTATGGCTGTTGTCACAATACTTTTTCCTCTAGCTTTTCTTGGAAGAAAGCTTTTTCAAGAACTAAATTAATAAAAGTCATAGAGAAGGTTAAAGTAAAAATATTGTCCATAGAGATACGCACATATATATATGCATATACATATAATTATCAATCAGTTTTTAGAGATTTGATCTAAATGCAGCGGATTAGGTTATCTGATAATTAGTTTGATTTGAGTTTGGATCACCAGGGTAGATGCTGGACTCCAAATAAGATAATTAGTTTTCAAAAGGGCACCAGCTTCTCAGCAGTTCACTGTCATTTTCTCAAATGTGCTTCATGAAAGTTGTGTGAAGATCTTCCATCCCAAATAAATTCAAAGCCATTTGTCAGTTGCCAAATATATTATAAAAAACAAGGTAATTTAATGTACCAGTCTTTTTGCGAGTAATCTGCTTGCACAATTTCTTGACTTTTAGTTCTATATTTTCTAGCATTTCTGCTGCAGCAGAATAAAAATGATGTTTTATTCTAGTTATGAAATTTTAGTGATACATTATTAGTGATATTAGAAGTAGTTTGATGTGCTTGTAACCAGAACATGGGCCAAAATGAGTAATGATTTGTCGTCCATGAATTTCTGCTGCTTCAGAAAAAGTGATCTTACCTTCATAACCAGAAATGATCTTAGGTCTTACATCTTCAGATGAAACTTGGTCTTTTGTGGCTGTTCTAGAAAAGTGATACATTTTCTCTTTGCTCTATAAGCAGAATTCCAGTTGCCCTGGCTTTCTGTTTTGCTGCATAATAAATAAGGACTGTAGTTCAAGTCTTATTTTTTCTATTCATAAATTAAAAAATCTCATTCTCATTTGGTGTAGGGATGCTTCAGATGCTTTACTAACATTTTATTGTCTGTCTGTAACAAATACACTATCTGTCTTGAAACACTGTGGCTTCCATTAGACCGTTCTATTCATCTGATCCAAGTGGACAATACAACATGCTGAATGACAGCATGTCACTGATGACGATAAAGCTTTAAAGAGAAACCATTCTGCCTCCTGCCTTTTCAGCAGTTTTCCTATATCTGAATGTATACCCCCACCCCCTCCATATTTTAATGGAGGCATGGCCTTGTTGATATATTTCTATTAATTTTTAGTGATTAGCCCAGCGTAAAGCCTTGTCAGATAAAAGTGATTACATCATTTTTTCCTCCCAAGGGGAAAGCGAGTACCAAGATTTCAAAGATTAGTAAGTACCCTGCTGTTGGGAAATATGGATTAAACATATTTTTGGTAAATTATTCTGCAGTACTTGAAAAACATTGGGAAACTGGGTGAGGTCCTTTAAACAAAAGTATATAGAGGTCTATCTGCTCCGGGCATAGATGGAAGAGATGACTGAAAATCAGTGCTAAAAAAGGCTAGTCTGGGGCTCATATTAGGGGTGTGAATTGGTGGAGTATCTGGTATGGTAACAAAAGATATTTCTTCCACTCAGGTTGAAGTTTACCGTGTTGCAGAAGCAACAAAGCTGGCACCACTTATGTTCCCATTTAGCTTACATGGTGCATAGGTCTCATGCTGCACAGGGATGAAGTGTTCTTTGTATTACATTTTTCTTAGTCCTCCTAATCAAGCAGAAGTGTAAGTGACTGTAATTCTTCTCTCTGTTAACTAGATAAGATGCTTCAGCAGCTCCTGTCTGACATGCATCTGGTTTTCTGGAGTCCATCAGAGGTCTCTCATCCTGAGGGATCAACTGGACCTTCAGATATTAGGCAGATATCAATATGTGATTTTCAAGGTAACCCAGGAAATATTTTTTTTCTTTCTGAAATGCAGGAAGGTTTATTTTCCCCTGTTGATTACATATTTCTTTTATGGGGAAGAAATATTCCAAAGTGTATTGGTGCGGCATATGAAGGCACAGATCCCAAGTGAGATCCTTTATTGCATACATAGGTGCTGGTCATAGACAATCCCTCATCCACCCAAGTTCTGCCTCAGAACGTGCCTACCTGCAGCAAAGCACCTTTGCAGCCAGTTCACCTTCCACCAAGCTGTTTGTTTCCTCCATGCTCATCTAAGGAGGTCTCTTCTTCCCCCATCAGGATTTAAGCTGTGGGAGGCTCTAGGCAGCCCCTCGTTGCAGGCAGGTGTGCACAGAACTGATTTGCAGGTGAGCTCGGGGAGCCAGATTTAGCATTCGGTGCTTCCTCACTACATTTTAAGGCATAATCACTCTGCAACCTGGCACCCAGACAGCGAACAAAGCCTTTTCTCAGAAAGGGCCCTTACATATTGGAAATACCTGCTCCCTTTCCAAACGCTTACATTTTATTCCTTTATTAGAGAGTGGCTAGAGGCTGCAACTTGGATGCACTGGCCTTCTTTCAAGAAACTGTTTTTTGAAAACTTGGCCACAGTCAATCAGCTAGGAGGGTTTTCATGCGTGTGCTTTTTAAGATGTAAGACCTAACACGACATCATTACAGAAACACACAGTGCTCCAGGAAACACATCCCATGTACTCTAAGTGATGTCCTACCTCGTGTGCAGCTGTGCAGACCCCAGCCATACCTCGTGGAGGTAAGTTCTATGGGACAGCAAGCTCTGTGGGAGAGGGAGCATCTTTTCATTATGTGTGAGCACAAGGTGTAGCTTAATTGTGACATCTAGAAGCCACTGCAACTTTTCTAGGACCAGACTGTGAATCTCTGTTGTAATAAACCTTCACTTACCCAAATGACCTCTGTGAAACCAGTCCTTGCAATATGGACCGCAATAAACTATAGTGACAGAAATAATAATAATAACAATGCATTTCTGTGGCTGCCTCCCTTTTCTATTACATGGGAGACATTCAGGTACTACAAGATGGATATGGTGTAAAATACAGATGTGTTGCATTTGGAAGTAGTAATAATGGCAGCACACGCGAGGTAACGAAATGAACTATCTTGGAGAATGATGATGGTGTGTGCTCAGAATGTTACATCTCCCCACCTCTTAAAATTGCGTGCATTATTTACAACACCTCTGGCTTGAGTGGGGCTTTATTTACGTTGCTCCTTGTCTGACGAAATGTTAAATATGACGTCATGCTGTACTGCTTCATCTCTGGGTGAAGGTACGGATGGAAAGACATACAGAACTTTCTTCTGTGACATTCCCATCTACAGATACATATGAATTGATAGAAATAACCTTTTGTAATACCCACAATTTTCTGTAGTTCTAATTTTTATTGTGCCTGCTGCCTGAAAGATGATAAGACTTATTCATAAATTCACGCTCCAGTGGTTTGATAAATACATAACAGTCTGAAAAGGAGTTTCTTGGTGCAGCACATGTTATTCATCAGGTCTCGGTTTTCCTTGGTTTTGGTCCTAAGCTTTATTGGGTTTGTTGTTGTTTTCTGTTTATTTGACATTTTTGGCTGACTTCTCTGATCCTCTTTCTACCAATAGCCGCAAGGAAAAATAGCACTTGGAACAACTAAAACTAAATACGGCATGATGAAAAATATGTTTATATACCTTTATTATATTATCTCTTATTCCCTGTCTGACAAATGTGGAGATGAGAATACTGTAAAGTGATATTCTATAGCAGGCACAATGCTTATCAGTTATTTTCTTTTGACCTTCTGCCTTCGAAAATTAATTCACTTGAGCTGTTCGTACACTAGAACATTAGGGAAAAAATAATGTTAGCACTAGTGAATATAATCTCTGCAGGAAAGCTGGGCAATTATTCAACGGTCTAATCTTATCTCTTGTTTCATTTTTATATGGCAAGTCTACATTTAAAGTATTAGCTATACTGTGCTTCTGCTCGGTACCATCAAACCACAGTAAATAAATGCCGCTAAGTGCCACCATGAGTGAAGGAGCTTATAATGAGAAGTGTGAGTAGACATGTGTGCCATTCATCATTCTGTTCAGTCCGATATTGGGGCTCTTTTTATCAGCAGTATTCGTAGCGGTGTCATCACCTCTGGTATAAATCTTCTGTCAGTGTCTGTCGTCCCCCTGCCCTATTAAACTCATGCTCTCACATAATCACTGGATGACCTTTGGATGTCTTTCATTAACCTCTGACCTGAACCCCGCTGGCTTCTTGTTGGTAGGTAAATCTATAACATGACATTTGCTTATGATTCAACCTTTATCCTTGCTTAATAGTCATGCCTTTCAATTTTTTTTGTTCTGGAGCAAAAAGATAGTTACAATCTTAAAGCACAGCTTGGATTTCAAAGGTTGGAACACAATATTCACCTAAGTGCCTCCTAATAGATCTTCTAATATTGTTCCACTGCTGCTTACTGAATCTTATAAATTGTAAATTGATGCAGGATGTTAGCCTCACAAATAACATTTTTGTTTCCGACAGAGGTTTGTTTTCTGTCAGATATTTTCTTCTTGCTGTGTTTCCCTAATCAGGAATTAGAGACTGATTAATTCAAATTCAATTGTGCAGCTGTGCCACAGCTCGGCTAAATTTCTGGTGCTGGAGATGAGGGTAGCTATTACACAGCAATAACAATAATAATAAAAATATTGCAGGGTTTTGTTTTCATGAGGATCAAGTGGGCTGGGAAGTAGTTACTCCGGTGCTCTGTGTTGCCAATGTCTTACTGCAAAGCCTTGGTCAAGCTACTTGCTTTTTCTATGACTCATTTACCTCACTTGTAAAACAGGCCATGGTAAAACTGTACGCTGCAGGATAAAACATGAAAAATGGCTTCTATTTACCTCTTGTGTGCCTGGGAACCAGACTGATGCTCTTATTAACCCTGCTCAGCTAAGTGTGTGTACAGAGTTGAGAGCACGCTGAATTATATTTCTTCTCCTTCAGCCCTACCTCCCCCCTGTGAATGTGCCCCTAATTACAGTTAACTATAATTAGTACCAATTAAATAAAATTCCTAGCAGTTGTATTCCTGCAAACCCATTGATGAAAGGGGCTCTCGGCAGCGAACAGGAAAGTAAGCGGTTAGGATTTGTGTGGGCATCAGAAGCAAGGGGTCGCGGCAAACTGCAGGACTGGCTGGTGCTCCCTTGGCGAGGGGATGCCGGAATGGGCTCGGTCCCTGCAGGGGAATGGGAGAGAGGAGACGGATACAGCACCGGAGGGACCCCAGGAACACGGAATGCGGGTATTAACTGTGAGGGAGGTTGTGGGGAGAGAACAGGGTGGATAGGTTTGATGTGGGTCTGTCGCAAGGTGCTGTGGTCCTGGCTCAATCTCTTGAGTGACCACAGAAAAGAGCACGAGGCTTGCTGCAGGAAAATTAAGGTGAAAATCTGAGTGAATATACATGGAACGGCTTTTGCATTTTCTGCTAAGTGCTGTAAATCATCCTGAAGTAATGTTAAAATACAAAAAGACCATATGACATTATCTCCTCTTTAACTTTATATATGCCTTTAATAAGGGTATTTTAGCAGACCTGTGTACTTATAAAAATTTCAACTAACTTGTGTACTGGCAACAGTGTTTTCTGAGCTGTATAATGCACACACACTCATTAACTCCATATCTTGGTGATTTTGCTATGTAGAAAGCTAAAGCAAAACGTCAGCAGTTTGGTTTTCCCTCTCCATTTCTTTTTACTGTGTTCAGGAATGGCAAGCAGGTTGTACTTCTCTTTCCTGTTGCAGTATGAGGCTGTCTCCTCACAGCTGGAGGGCCCATCTCTTCTCAGCTTGTGATCAAGCACCATCAAAATGGGGAAAATTTCAGGGAATTGGGAATGGACAGATAAGCAGTTTGTCTTTTCTTTAACTTCCTGTGTTTTGATATAGCACTGCTCCCTGGTTTTATCAGTGTTGTCCTCAGTTCTCCTTTTTCTTCCATTTTCTTCTATGCCTGGGCATGTCTCTTGGTACCAAGGGCAAAAAAAAAAAACTAGTTTTGATATTTTGTCCTTCATAAAATACCTAGAACAAGTTATAAGGATAGCAAAGGAACCTGTAACAAACCACAGATGTCAACACATACCCATGCCTGGTGTTGGCTGACCGCGGTAACTCTTCCACCTCTCTGGAAAGAGAGGTGGTTTTAGGCATCAGCCATCTCCACTAGAAGGTGACAACACCACATGTGCTTGGGACCAGTGTCTTGTGGATGACTTGGACATCATCTGAAACAACATCAGCTTCTTTGTGGTGTCTGAACTCTGGATACGGGAGATATTGAGGGATGTGGCTGCAGCCCTTTGGTGGGAAGCAGAGTTGGCAGCATTGGTGTCTGCTCCAGTCCTTAGAACCATCTTCCTCATTTTCAGGTCACCGCAGAGAAATCACGTCGTATGGACGTGGAGCAACTAAGAATTCATTTCATGACCTCAGGCTTATTACATGGATGGTATTATCAAACACAATACAACTTTCATGTTGATAGTTTGATAACACTATGCCTTTTACTCAACATGCATGTACTTTTTTTTTAATCTTAAAGTAAGAAATGATAATGATAAGGTAAGGACAGAAAAGACTTCCAGCCACATGTGATAGCCCATACTTCCTGGCTCATTTCTAAGCACCTTGCCCATCCCAGTTTAACATACCTCTGCTTCGGAGCTCACAGACAGCACGTGGGGTAAACACTGAGCAGTTTGATGGGGTTGATGGTAAGTTAAACCAAGAGCTGGTTAGATGACAGTTCCAAGAAAGGGCGTACACAATTGTCCAGGTAAGAGGCTGTTGCCAGCAGTCTCCTTTCATTGGCAAAAGGGGAAAATACAGGGCAACACACTGTTACACTAATGCCCTGGCCATTAAGGCCTATTGGTGCCCTCAGGGTGCTGACACTAAGTCCTGCAGTGGCAGGGAGATAGGGGCAGACAGCAGGGGACCCTGGAAAATGTAATTGAAAGGTCATTTCCCCCCGAAGCGCTTAGTGCCAGTCTTTGCTTGGGCTCCAGCATCCCAGGCGGTGTCCGGGATGTGACCTGGTACCTGGGCACATGTTTGTCATGTTCCTGGACAGGGATCCATTATGTCAGGTTTCATTGGAAATTAATGTTATAATTATGAATAATGCTAACAATAATAATAACAATAAGATACTAGAGTGGCCTGGAGCTCTAGCTATGGATCAGAAAAATATTGTGTTACGCACAGCAAAGCCCTTTCCATCGCCACCGGAGAATGAGACGAATGAAGTCACAAAAGCATGGGAACAGAATGAGAAAGGATTTTATCTCTCTACTTTTGATTTGGACTTACAAATCCATTTGGAAAAGGTTGTCAGGGTGGGATTTGGTGAAGTGCAGTTGAGAATCTCTGCAAAAAAAGTGGATTTTGAGGAGAAACATGTACAGCAAGGACCCTGTCCCTTAGACGGTTCAGTCCCATGGACCTGAGTGGGCTTCTGAGCTGGCTGTGGCAAAGCAGATTTCCAACTGATGGCAACAACTGAGAGGACTTGGGATGACAGCAGCAAAGAAACACAAATGGGTGGTTAATTGTGTGACCCGTAGGGAGCACTGGAAGACATTAATGGGTATAAAGAGGCCATATTTCCATAAATGACCATTAGTCTTCTGCAAATGTTCCTTGAAATGTAAAGGAATTATTTTCTCTCTCCAATTAATCATCCTAGAAATCCTCCTTCGTGTAATCTTGAAAACACGGGAGAGGACTTAGTATCAGCAAATGTTGCCAGATGTACAAAATGGCAGAGTAATGTGTTGTATAAAATCATTTTGGGTGGCAGAAACTGGATAGGAAGCCAAGAGTACTGCACCAACATTTGAGCTTTTCTGCAAGAGGCGTTGCCAGCCTCAGGAGGGAGCACTGGATAATTTATAGGTTAACATTTTCTTTTTATGTGAATAGCATTTTTTCTCATTTATAGTTAATTAGGTTAAGCATGCATGGGGAGCGAGGGAGGAAAGACTTTCAGAGAGAATCTAAACGATTAGTAATTTGAATTAAGTAAAAGAATCTGCTAAAAGATGTAGCTCTGGAATTAAATATGTTGCTATAACAAGTGTAAGTATCAGATAGGAATTTTAAAGGTTCTTACATTAATTATAGCAGCAGCATAAAAAGAGGCAGAGCGTATTTACAGATTTGGCACATGGATTCTTTTCACAAGTAGCTGCTGTTTCATTTTACTAAAGGAGGAGAAACTATTTGTCCCATCGTTTCACAGGTTTATATCTTTTGCACATATTTCTTGTCTCAGGGGGGTTGGCTCACATACAGGATCAGTTAAGGTGAATTACTAGGTAAAATGAACATTGACTTAACCACTGAGTTTCTTCAAAATTTTTTTTTCCTGTATAAAATAGTCTTGACACTTCCTGGTTGGCTGAACCTTTTCTTGGCAGGTTCTGCGCGTCCATCCTTAACGCAGGGAGTGGAACAGTTTCACTAAGGCCCATCTGAAAATGTTGCACCGTACCTAGACCAGGACAAACTTTTATGCAGACATTCAGAATGGTTCAAGGTGTTAAAATCACATGGACTACAGCTACATTACTGGTATATGGGCTTGTCAAATTGCGTATGTTGAGGGTGAGGATCACACAGTGTGCTGTCATCTCCCACCACGAGGGTGGTGCATCCCTCCTTTGCAGCACTGCACCACGGGCTCTCTCCCAGCCTGATGCCCCATTTGCCTGACACGACTGGCTGGTTTCTCCCACATGACCAGTTCTTCACTCTCTGCCTCCTCTGGGTGATCCAGCACACGATTGTCATGGCCAGAGCTATCATGTTCCAGGTTATCTGTGAAGAGCAAGACAGAATTTTACAAGAAGGAAGATATTTATGAAAAATTAAAACGCATTTCCAGTTGGAATGCCTTTCGCTGTGTAATTTTTGAAAATGCTCAGAATGTATTTAAAGTCATTTTCTGCTTCCTTTGCAGATTACCTTTAAGTGTTGGGTGGAGTTTTTAAAAGTGTGAAAGTTCAGATTTAAGCACTTCTGTCCTAGGGATCTGATGTACAAGTTCTCCCAGCTGGAGAGCATGCAGTACTGCTGAAAATCAGGCAGGACTTTGAGTTAGATACTAAATATAGATTTAACAGTTTATCCTCTGACACCCAAATAATTCAAGAAGTGAATGATTTATGATTTCAATAAATGAATGATTATTTGTACTAGAAAATGCTGCCATTTTTATTGCACACGAGCAGTTCCACATGGAGAGTTATTCAAAGTAGTTTAATGTTTGTGCTGCGCCCATAAAAGCCAGTTTCTTTTCCTAGACAGGAGTCTTTAAAATAGCTTAGAGGAATTGATTGCTGAACCCCAGTGAAATTCAGGGAGAGGTGAGCACCTAATTCCCTTATGCCTTGCAGAAAATCCCAGTGTTTACTGGCTTACCCCCAGCTGTGAGTGAAGCCCAAGTGCTGCACCAGTTGTGCCACAGTGGTGGAGGCTGCAGTCCTCTCTGTTAGGTGACTTGAAGGAAGATGCACCCTGGGTTGCTCAAATTTACACTGGCTGCATGCTTTTGTGTTTTTAAAAAGAAAATAGAGTATGCACAAGTTGTGCACAGCTGCTTCGTGTGTGGGATGTGGTTGAGGGATGCCTGACTCTGGCCAGAAGTAGAGCAAAGCTCAGTAGAGCACAAAGCCCAGATCAGGGAATGCAGGTCTGGAGCCAGCCAGGAGCAAATGAGCACAGCCCTGAACTGCCCTGCCCTGCCCCAACCACGTTTTAGAAGCAATTTGGGGTTCTTTCAACATGATGTGTGCGGTGCAATGAGTTTAAATGCCTTGCCTTAGGTCACGCAGGGAAGCAGTAGCGACATGGTTGAAGAACAGAGGCACCTGACTTGGAGCCGTCAGCTCTTGAACTGCAGCCAAAGGGACGGCTTTCACACAGGCAAGGAGAAACGTCAGAGAAAACAACAGTTCATCCAAGCTCATAGTGAGCTTGGAAAAACAGGTTTTGGTCGGGCAGCCAAGGCTGAGGACCGGAACCCAGAAGTTTGAGTTTGGTTCCTGGCTAACTGCATCTGTGCCTCTGGTGACTCTTATAAGTCCTTCGCTTCCCCACCAGCCTGCAAAGCTGGGGCAGAAATGATTTATGGAGTGGTTGTGAGAATTAACTAATTAACACTATGCAAAAGCTCTGCTGTAGAGCTGCTCTGCCCTCAGTGGAAGAGACTGCAATGTGTGCTCTGTCTGGGGGTTATAGACTGCTCTTACAGAGTAGGATTTAATTGCGCAAGGGCTCATCTGTTGCTGCTGTGATCACTGGAAGGTATTTTCATCAACCCCCTAGCCCATGTACATGCTTCAGCTGCCCCATATACTGAGGCTGTAACTGGTGCAGCAGGAGATGCATTTAGGCATTTTGGGCATCATCCAGGTCCCACAGAGCAGCTCCTAGAAGGAGCTATGTGGAACTGTGCTGAAGCAGCAAGGGATGGAGCTGTGCCAGCATCCAGGTCTGGATGTGCAGCATCAGCTCTGCCATACCTAATTGCTGCACCTCCAAAGCACATCCACAGCTCTCCGTGTAGTGAATCCAACACAGCTAGAAAGCTAACAGGGCTTGTACCTCTGCCCACATGTTGGTTCCCACATGTGGCAGGAAGGGCCACAGCAGAAGAATCCAGGTGAGAAACCACAAGACTATTCATTCCCCAACATCCCTTCTGCTTAGAGTCCGGCCGGTTCACGGGGGAACAGCTCTGGGGTTAGGCGGGCGGACTGTGTGCAGCTGCTGCTTTATTTGTCCCAGCAGTATCAAATGCCTTCTCTTCATCTGAGAGGAGGGAGGGAGTCAGGCACAATATTTTGTCACTGGTAAAAACTGCAATATCCAAGGAGAGGGATCAAGAAGGGTAAGAAGGTCTGATGTGACATCTCTTCCTTTAAAGACCTGGATCACACCATTGACAGGTGAAACGCTTCCCCTTGGACCAGCTATTTTTTCATCTTTGGGGAGGGCTCCTTCCCTTGCGCCCGGGCTGTGTCTCTTCTCCTCTCCTATTCCTGACCGTCAGGGCAGTGGGACATGCCGGGGGTGCACTAACATGCTGCCTGGAGAACTGCATAGCTCTGTACAGCTTTTGCTGTTTCTCTGTGGTGTCAACCCCGGAGCTTGTGCCAGTGCATGTTCCAAGGCTTGGCTTCTAGTAACGTTCCCTTGAGAAATAATGATTTCACTGGAAGAAGTTGCCAGTATGTTAAAAATGTAAGAAGGACAGCATTTTTCATGCAAACACTTGCTGTCTATAGATAATGAGCGATCTGCAGCTAGTTTCCTTCTTGGGGTGGGAGGCAAAGAGCAAAAAACTGGACTTCGTGCTGGACGGATGGTTGTGAGAAGCCAGTACTCGGCAGTCACTTGTGAGCAGCTTGCAGACATCGGGAGTAAAGGTTCGTTACATCTCTAATATTTTTTTCTTCCTTTGGGCAGGTGGCCTAACAGCTCAACAGCTGATCCTACTTTTTAAATTTAATTTTAATTGAATGCACTGCTAGAGATGCCTTAAATTGACTCTTTTTGTTTGAATTTCCTAAGGGAGTTTGCCCCAAGACCTCTATCCTAGTGATAACTTATTCTGGCCAATGGAGCCAGTGTGTGTTTATTGTGTATCTCTCTGTCCCTTCTCTGGCTTCTGCTACCATGAACACAGCAATTGCTGATGACTAGAAAATTACTCAAGTGTGAACTGTTTCACTGTCTGTCACTTTCCTCATTAGGCTAGTGAGAAAATGTATCTACGACTCTGTCACACAGAGCCCTCATTAGGTTAGCAGCATATTGAGATCATTGCCTTTTTTAAAGATGGCTGCAGGAAAATGGCTGGGTAGTTTGATGCTCCTCAGTAATAAGTGGAAGTAGCAAACTAGGGCTCACTGCACTCTTCTCTGAAATAATTGCATTGTTTGCAGAGCCTGATCAATGGAACAAAGTGTTAGTGTTGGGGAAGTCAGATGGCAGTGCATAATTCCACTTCTTCCTCTGAGTGGAAGGGGCAGGAGGTGCTCGAGGGAAGATGAATTCATTGTGCAATAGAGATTTAGGATGAGAACAGTTTTGGCGTCTGCCTCTCCTTGTGCCTGTTAAACTGGAGGAACTCTATCAGAGGTGGTGTATTTTCTTTCGTGTGTCAGTATGAGCAAATTTAGGTCTATCAGCTATAGCTCTGACTGGTAGCAATGAGGACTACCAGTGTGTGCCTAATTCCTACCTCAAGCAGTTAGACAAAGTAGTACTAATCAATATAGACCCATTCCAGCCATTCCCAGAAGGCTGTATTTAGACACTATCACTGCCAAATGTCCATGCTGAGTTTCTGCTAGAAAAGATATGCTAAATGACTGCATGCCTTCGCTCTAACTAGTGCTACTTGCTTTTTAGTTCACTTCTTTTCCTAAACAAAGAGTGCCACTGCCTTCCACATTGGCATTTCCCCCGAAATTGGTCCATTAACTCCAATATGCTGTAGAAAGACAGGTAGCTATTTTCATGCCTGGATTTCTTTATTTGAAGAAAGAAAAAAAAAAAAAAAAAAAAAAGAGCAAGAGCAATAGTAGCAGTAGTAGCTACTGTTGAGCTGCAAAATACTCCAACCACCACAGCAACTACATAATCCTACTTGCAGTAGAGCCACAGTGTTGAACGGGACAATTGTATTGCCAGAACTGCTGCTACTTGCTTTGCTGGAAAGGGTGTTTCTGAAAACTACTACAGCCCAGTCTGCTGTGGCTGTTCTGGTGCAGTCCACTGGTGCACCAGTTTGGTGCATAAATAGTCTACCTCACCTACTTACTAGATGTTGTTACCATTGGTGGGTGAAGGTTTGCACGTCACGCTACATATAAAATTGCTCAGAAAAATCATTTTACATGAGGAAGTTCTTTTATGCTTTCATTACAGTGCATTTCTACTGATAATTGCTTCTCTGTTGTGGTCACAAACACCTGAAAGGCAGTTTACGCATAAACTTTTGTACCTACTACGTCTTGATAGAAGCGTGTAGGGCAAAGTCTGGTTGCTATCAGACCTGCAGTGCTGATGATTCATCTGTGTTCTGCCACATAAATGTTCATTCATTAGCATTTGCATAAAGGATTAGCAAAGTACTGTAGTTGATTAGGTTCATAGCAGGTATGTATACCCTAAGGATAAGATGATGAAAAAAACTTACGGCCTTTTTGCTTATTTAAAGTTGATACCCAACTCCAAGTTAAATTGGATATCAAGCACTTGACTTGCTCTGCATATATTGCCTTCAATTCCTCACACATATGATTCTTCTCATTATCTGCATTCACAAATTCAAAGGCAATTAGCCCTGAAATAGCTAGAAATGTAGAGAAAGAAATGTTTGAATTTTTATATCCCATAAAGTTCATGTTTTCTTTTTCATTTAAGTGGGACTTTAATTCCTTTCGAAGAACAGAAGACAAATGTTAAAAAAAAAAAAAAAAAAAAAAGTCCCTCACGGTACTAAAGGCTGAAAAGGACCATTATCATGAAATAGAAAATTTACTTCCTAGGCTGATGATTCAGATATTTTTTGAGAGGCTGAGCCTACACTGATAGGTAGAAAGCAGCCCCTGATCTGTCTTCCATGTGGTGAGACTGCTGGTGCTGGGATGGCTGGGCTCTGGTATTTCAGTCATTCTTTTTCTCTTGGCAGCTGAAGCTCAGGCTGTGTGCAATGCTGAGTATTTCTAGAAGGTAGTCTGGTTTGTCTGCTCGACACCAGCCTGCAGTGTCACTACAAAGCACTGACAAACCTGCAGCACACCATCTGTTGTGTGCAGCCCGTCTCCGCGGTGGGCTGGCGTTCAGCTGGCTTTACAGCCACGAGTAGGAGCTCAAATTTTCATCTGAGCCAAGCTTTGGAGCTACCTACAGGAGCACCTGTGTTCAGCCAGGTGCTGATGGATGTTAAGGAACATGTGAGCTCAAAAAAGGGCTCGAATCCATGTTTAAAACATAATCCTGGTGTAGCCTATGTGAAAGAAGCTGTTGCAGTTCCAAAGGTGTAGGTGTCCTCATACTAAGAATTAGCAGACTGAAAAGGGTTGGCTCTCTTAAAATCCAGTCACCAAGCAGCCATGGCATAGGAGCCAATTTCTTGGATTTTGTTCCTTCCTGTCAGAATCGCACCACTTTGGTCAAGAGGAAAGCCTGGGTTGTGACCGCAGTGCCTGGTGAGGAGGGCAGCTCTGGGAACCTCGCTGCGGCGCTCTCCATCGGTACGTACTGCAGCCCAGGCTGGACACCCTTTTGCCCAAATCCAAGCGGTAATTCACACGGCTCATCCCAGATCACCAGGGTGAATAACAGGTTCACACTCTGTGTTAACTTCATAATTGCCTTCAGTTTTACATTAGCAATTAGGTTTCCTTTTCACACATAACTTGTCTTCAGGCGCACCAACTTTTCAGGAAAATAATTCATTTACAGCAATATTAGTTAGTCCATCCAGCTTTCTGGTTGTGCTTTATTAATGCCTAGATAGAGGACTGGGGTTTTTTCTTCATTCTGACAGGGATTCTTGGAGTCTCAATGAGCAATTAGTTTAAAAAAGCTGTCCTGGGAAGACAGAATTAATGCTAAAAAACCCCAAGCCTAAACCTGTAAATCTTCAACATGTCTAGAATTTGGCGTATTTTTTTTTATTCATTAAAGGATACACTATTAACTAAGTCTTCCCCAAAATACATATCGGCTATTTAAAAAAAAAAAAAAAAAGCTTTTTCTTAAAGGTTTTACAAGTTCATTTGAATAGCTTTCATTTTAAGTAAAAATATAACATCATATTCCAAGAGATCAGAGTGTCCTGTTTAACAGATGATGCTTCAAGAGTTGGGTTTTGTTTGTGTTGGTTGGGTTGAGGTTTTTTTGTAGAACAGTATTTTCATGAAGAAATTTCCCAAAGCATAATTATCACAGGAGTTTCCATTTGGACTTCCAAAGAACTGTTGGCAGCATCAGATTCTTCTTCTTTTTATTAGAGCTGGTGGGAGCCAAGACTAGATTATTGGGGTTTTGACGTCTGTAAACTCTGCAATACCTTCTGCAGTAGGAAAATAACCAACAGCAATGCATGAAGACATTCTACATAACGTGGCCCAAACCAGTATCTCACTAATGTGTATATAACCTGCTTTATAGAACCATATCTTAACCAGGCTAAGGGCTTAATTATTATTGATTAGTTCTGCCCACTGTTCCAATATCAGTCGTTATTGAAATAATTGCCATATCCCTCACTAAACATGCATCTGTTTCCATGGGAATGCATTTTTAAATAAGAAATGCTATTTGAATATTATTGGTTTCACTGGTTGTTCAGGCACTTGGTACTGTGGTCGCCCAATCTGTCATAGTTAATCAACTCTCATCTCTTAACACTGGCTGCAGTTATCAATGAGTTGAGGATTAATATTCTGGGCGAAGCAGATGATAAATCATTTGTATATAATTAGTGTACAGCAAGGTTACAGCTGACATGAATTTTTATCTTAATTATGAGAGAAATTTGTTCCATTAATTTAATTTAGTTTGCATGAGTGGCTAGACACCTAACAAAGTTAATCTTACACCTGTCATTACAACATTAAGGAGAGTCTCATTTTCAAGCTGTAGACACAGATACTTTAGCATATAAGGATAATGTTGCTCATACTGATGTGAAAATAGATGATCGTAGACAGAAGATATAGAGCCTGCTCTTTTTAAAGGCTTCCCAAAGGATTTATGTGCGAATATTACAGAGATTCAAACCCGGTTGCCACTGTACTGAGTAGACTAATTCGCCTTCAATCTTCCTTCTGTAATTTCTCATGAAAGAAGCATGTGATACTTACAAACAAAGGGAAATATTTTTTCCTTACTTTTATAGCTATGTATTTTAATTACTTTAACTATACACATATAGTTAACATGTGACAATGCCATAGCACTTGTATGACATGATATCTGCATTAATTGCAATGGGCGAGGAAATAAGTGCTGCCTTCAATCCAGCCTTCATATTTATGTAAAAAAGAATTATTTATAACTTCATCTACTACACAAATGACAATTACACAGGCATTTCTGAGGTTTCAGCACACAGAGTAAACCTAAATTCTGTGTTAATTATCCAAGCAATTATCAAGTCTGATAAATCATACATGATTGATAGATAAGGTGGGGCTGTTTGGGTAACAGGATATGGTGTTAGTTATTTTGCTGATAATTAACCAAGCACCTAAATGAAAGAAGACTATTTGTGGCATCCCTTATAAAAATGTTTATCTTTATAGATTTGTTGATTATAGTTATTTTATTCTGGTAGGATGACTTCGAAAAAAGAAAAGCCAATACCCGAGTCTTTTTACAGCTAATGAGATGAGACTGAATACAGTGGAGACAGAAATATAACTGAAAATTGCATTCTGCACGAGCTCAAGTCCAAATACATATTTGTAACACAAGCCAGAGTCTCCTTCACATTTGCAGCATAAAAATAACCCTCGAACAGAAACATTAATTGAACAGTAACTCAGATTAATGTTTTGTAATATTAGTTCACAATTATTACTCTCAGCTAGGGTCAAGAAGTATATAGTCGGATATTCACAAAGAAATGACTGATTTAAAAACAAAGAGCTCTAATGGAATTCAATAGTGCTTTTCAGTCATTCCAGTTGGCATCTCTATTACCTGAAATGATTCACAGTCCATTATGGGAGCTTCCATGCTAATAGAATGTCTATCTTCTGTAATACAGACACATCAGGGCACTAACTGAGAATCTGTCACAATGAATTTCATCTAGATTTCACTTCATCTCTTCATGGACTGTAAAATTTGCTCTTGTACAATGCCTAAATTTACTGTGGGTAATTGAGAGAGATCTATAGATGCAGCACACAGTAAAAAGCAGTTTTCCAAAGATCTATTGTAAATTGTGCAGATTTGGTTCAGTTGGAAAAATATTGTGAAGTCCTGGACACCAGTCTCTGCTAATTAAATTTTTTTTTTGTGAGCTCTGAAAATATTTTGCATGGATCACAGCGAACAGAAAAGTGCAAACAGCAGCCTGGTTAAAATGTCTCTCATGCAGCTAGGAAAGCAATGGCAAAACTTTTGAACTTTAAGAAACCCCAAAAAGAGGTAGGCAAATGAGTGAATGTAGGCTCCATTGCCCCTTGTAAGACTTATGGATCATATAAAGTAGACTGATGGTATTTATTTTTTTTTTATCTGTCTTGTGTTTACATAGTGCAAAGTGGGATATTACCCATTTAATCTGACTTCCTCTAGTTCTTTAGAAAATCCTCCTTAAACAGGGCAGGCAACTCCATTTTATTTTTGCAACTCAGAGTATTCATCCTAACTGAAAACGTTGCTGTTAAGTTCTATGCATGGTCTGTTGATAAAAAATTAAAATAACGTTAAATGCGTGGCTCATTTTTTTCCCAGCTGAATACTTACTGCTCTGCTCATGAAATAGATATGCTGAGCATTTTCAACCATTTCTGTCGTTTCCTTTTTTGAAAAAAATTTACTCATTTCCATTAACAGCTAAAGGAAATTATTGGTATCCTTACTGATCACAGACTTTAATATTTGTTAGCCAATTACAATTGTGATATATTCTATAGCTTTTTTCCTAAGCCACAAACAGAATAATAGCATCACGCTCCACTGCAAGTGAAGTGATCTCAGCCTTTACATTAGGAGAAAATCAGAATGGTATGACTGCAGTTCATTACTGAAATAGGTAACTGATGAACTGAAAAGACAAAGGGCATTGTTAAATGAAATGTCATTATTAGAGCTGCTCATGTTTAACAAATGTACTGTAAGTTAATTCAGTGGTGTTTTCTCCAAAGTTCTCTGTAGGATGTTCACCATTCACGCTTAGGTTTTTCATATGTTCAAGGTATTTTTATTTTCTTGGTGGAAACAACACTGACTAAAGCTTAAACAAACACCAGTTAAACTCTTGCAAAAAATGATACATCAGCTTCTGCTCAAAGTTTACCTCCAGAGCTATTCCTCAGCCAGAGACCTCTGAAAGAGAAACCTTTTTGAATGTTTCTTTATATTATATTTGAATAAATGCCTTGTTTTCCTTGAAGGAAAATGGAAGGTAGATTCTGAGTTTCGTGGAGAAAAGATTTAGTCTTTAGGCTCCAATTCAGCAATCTCTGACTATGCAACAAAGCACTTTGGCACGTGTTTAATGTCAGGACCTGAAGCATCTGTTGTAATATGTTGCTGAATTGGGGCCTTAAAGCACAACCAGAATCTTGGACCTCATATTTTAAGAGCTGTGTAAAAGTGGTGTTCCGATATTAAATAAAAAACATATCATACTTTCAGCATCTGTGGGAAACTGTTTGCATTGCCCCAGAGGTGATAAAAATAATTTATAGACCTCAGTATTTTTCACAATAAGGAAATGACCTCAGCTTTGGCAATCTGAGGTAGTTAGTGAAGCTTTTCTGCTACATTTATGGATTTACTTGAGCTACATATTCTTTGACCTGTATTTTAGATTTATTGGCAGATACATAAGTCACAGTAAATAACCTAAAAAGCAATTGATGCTCTGTGCATTTTGTGCATGGACTGATTGACAGATTAAGAAGGGTTGCTTCTTCACAAGTGATTGAGACTTGTGCCCTTGCTTGTTATAAATATGTCTGCTGGGGTGTCATGTACATTTTTTAACCCAAAAATCTAATATAACTGAAGGATTAAAAGCATATTCAGATGATAATGCATGTAAATACAAGCTTGAAAGGAACATAGGTATTTATGTATGCTATGATAAGGGTAATCAAACCCTTGAGAGCAGCCTCGAAGCCCTCCCTTCTCTGAGCAAGTCCCACCAGCTTGATACCTCTCCCAGGAACAGGGCTGCATTCAAGTCTGTGCTGCAGAGCATTAATGGTCCAAAAGAGGGGGACAAGAAATGTTCCTCTCCTGCGGCTGTCACGCTGCTGACTTTCAGATCAGCACTGTTAAATAGCTGAGGACTTCAGCCGGAGCTTGCTAATGTCTTGAACAGGTTTTGAAATTAAGATCTGGGCCTTGAGTGCATATGCAAGGCACTCTTTGAGTCCTTTGCATAATCATACAGGATTGAGCAATTACTTTGGGATGTGATGGGGGGAGAGGAGAGTTGTGCTGGGTCTCTTCAAGTGGATCAAGCACTGAGCCGTAAATAGGGGAAATAGATACTGTATTTGATGGGCGAGCATCTAAGTGGAAGTCACAAACCCCGCAAGCATGTTTTTATCATGACACTGCTATGGAACTGAGATATTAATGACATTAAGTAGATATCCCTGATATCCTTTCATCCCTTTTTCGCTTTAGGCAATGATCTTCAAAAGTTGCAGTCAAATATCTATACAGACACCCCCATCATTTGCCTACTGGAAATTGGAAAACAAACATCCCCCTCTCCCATCCTTCCACCAGAAATGAGATTAATTTAAAGTTTAAGACAGGACTGTACAAGTTTATTCTCAATCTCTTTGTTCTTGTGGCTTTAAACAGATCACTTATCAACCCTTTTGTGCAGCCTTTTTGATGGTAAAAAATGGCATTACAAAAGTTTTAAAGCGACCCATGGTGATATATCTTCATTCTCTCAGATGCAGCACAAGATAGGTAATAAAGAATAAAAGTTTACTCACTTGAAACTGAGCTTCATCCTCATCTGTTCAGCTATGCATAGATTTTAAATATGGATGTAAGAAAGAAATTATAACAGCTTCTATCTGTTCTACTGTTTCTATGATCAAAAATGTCACAAAATAAATGTGACTTAGATTACAAACACCTATGGATGAATTAATATTTTCTGTTACTTGAATGTGCCAGGGGTGATCCGTGCACTGGAAATGAACCTTGCACAGCCGGAATATGCACGGAGCTCTATGAGCTATCTGCAGCAACACCATCCAGCAGGCAAAACACATTTTCTCGATTTATTTCACCCATTTGTTTAACTTCACTGCCATCTGCTGTTAAAGAAGGCACCCTGTACCGCAGGCCAGGCAATAGCTGTGATGTGCCCAGGCACTTGACTGCCATAGCACTTCTAACTCTTCCACATTTTGATGTGCTATAAAGGATAGGAGGGAGATATTTGTCCACAAGGCTTGTGTCCCACGGGACACTATGCTACTGCTACCATTGCCAGGGGTTCTTCTAACAGACAAGAAGATGCTGTGTTTCTACTAAATTAAGTGTTAAAATGGACACTGACTAAATCTGAAGCAAGTCTGGCCCCAAGTAGGGTTTGTGTGGTCCTGTGCATGCTTATACCACTACCAAGGGAGCATTTTATCACCATCACATATTGTGAAGACTCCAGCAACACCAGCCTAAGTAATGCCATCGTTCTTTGTGCATATTTCCCCTTCTGCATCTTCCCCTCCTTTTTGCTCTAGAAAGAAAGCCTTCCTCATGTTCCTTTTCACAGCACTATTGCCCCACGTTTCTTCAAACAGGTCCTGGAAAATCCCATCTTTTCCACCTAGCTTAAAAGAACCTAGAAGAACAGCTTGAAAAGTAATCAGTAATTATAACATCTCTCATTCTGTGCAATGGAAGCACCAGAAGTTTATTAGGCAGAGAGGACCAGACCAGATGGATCATCAGCTCTTGTCATTCAGTATGTCAGGTAGTTCCTTCCAGTCTAATTACTTGATGCTGTCATTTTCACTGTATTTAACAAATAGAAGTAATGGAAGTACTCTCTGTATGGGTAATGGGTTGCATCCAGAAAGAAAAAAAGAAAAAAAAAAGGAAAAAAAAAAAAAAGATGGGCTATATATAAAGGCTATGAATTAAAAAAACAGAGTTTGATTATGGAAAATATGTTAAAAGTAGAAAATACTCTACCACCGATGGGTGCAGTTAGACATAGGAAGTCTGTAAAAGCATGACATTTTCTATTAGTTCCTACGTATGCTTATCCAGCTTTGACTCAATGACTTAATTCTTTGGCATGATCCAATATAAAGCAACAGAAAACTTTAGTTTGACCTCAGTAGGCTTTGGCTGAGGCTGTCAGTAAAACTACTGTGCAAGCTAAAGCATTATTTGAAGATTAACCTAAATATTGTGTTTAGATAGTTAATCTGATGGCTTTGAAAGGCAAATGATGACATTACACGGCTATATACATTTATTACAAATAGTGTATTTTTACTTCGAAGTGTCAGAGATAGGCTCTTTTCAGAAGCAGGTTGCTACTGCAGTAGTAGCTCTTTCGCCATGGCAACACCTACAATCTCCTTGCTTTTCTGATATTTTTATTTAATTAACAAAAGGCTTGATAATCAATACAGCTGTAGAAAAAGCAAGATACAGTCTACCTCTTCTTATGCCTCAGCAATAAAACTGCAGTCCAGTCCTGATCTCAGAATATCTGTTCCTATCAAAGCTAAGTTATGAACTGTATGGCAGAAAAAATGTAGCTCAATTTTCAGACACTCTGTTAAGTGCAGACCTTGGCAGACAGAAAAATCTTATTTTGCCTTATAAATGGAGCGAATTTGATATGGAATTCAGTGAAGAAACACCAGAGTGGAACACCAACATGCCAGTTCCCAAGTGGAACACCACACCTTGGGGCAACCACATTTGCATGAAAAGGTATTA
This sequence comes from Falco naumanni, assembly GCF_017639655.2. Lineage (NCBI taxonomy): Eukaryota > Metazoa > Chordata > Aves > Falconiformes > Falconidae > Falco > Falco naumanni. The sequence continues at coordinate 31,929,650 of NC_054061.1, read as the reverse complement.
TCCAGCACTGGGTCACCTCTTGGCACTGGAGTGTGTTCTGGTGGACAGAATGTATTATCAGTCACACTCATGTCCAGATCTCCTGAAAAGCCTCTGTGTGAGACATGGAATAAAACACTCTTAAAATGGAAAAGTAAAACACTTTGGAAAGGTGTTGGTCTAAAGCTGACCGAGGTCAAAGGCCAGAGATGTAGGTTTTTTTCATTATGATTTATTTCTTCATAAAGCATGTAAAATAACTGCTCTGGCTCTAACCCTTTTACCATTCATTTCTTCTTTTCTTTGATTTCTCCTCTGAAACAGGTGGATGTTCTCCTATGAACATGCACTCTTCGGCACAACTGCCTAGCATATATGCAGGCAGACTTTTGTAAACCAGAATCTTGTCAGAACTGGCTCAACATTTGAAATTCTGCCTCTGCTGGCAAGTTCATGAGAAATCACTGGTACTGCTGACCTAACTGCATGGCCTGAGAGCCACTGCTTGCCATCTCACTTTCGAACCCTCGGTTCACTTCATCTTACTGAAAGCAGACTTGGCTTTTCTCTCTCCCAGATCAGGACAGGCCTGTTTTCTCTGAGCAACTGTGAAGCATGCTGCTTCGCTTCATTTACACTTCCAGAAATAAAGGCAGGTGAATCCTGATGTGATGTTCACATAAAGCATATGCAGTTCATTTCGTCCTACTTTCTAAATCAAAAAATTGCAGGGTTTTTTCTACTATACAAAAGGAGAAGTATAGCAGAAGGATTGACTACAAGGCAGCCAGCTAGGGAAACAGAGACTGACAAAAAAGAAAATGCATTATCAGATTTTTCTTTAAATGTGCAGTAGAAAGGGAGCTGGGAGAGAGTCTAGCCAGAAGAGATGAAGACAAAGCAGTGACTTTAAGTTCAGTAGAGCAATAGTCAAGGTAAAAGGTTAATTATCTGTGGAAGTTCTAGTCCCCGAATCAAACAGGGCAACTGCATCTCCCTCTTTAAAGTAGTTACTGGATTTGGTCGTTTCTGCTCCACACGGACTGTGCTGAACTGCCAATTTACAGCAGGGCTCAGTGCTCAGCCTCCCACCAGCCCTCAGCTTCCCCAAAGGAAAGGAAGTAATTCCTGCTAAGTCCATCTGCAGGGAACGGACAGTTTTATAGGATGGTGGTTTAGTTTACAAAAAGTCCAAATAAGAGAAGGAACGTGTCTCTGCAATCACAGGTCACCACAGCCAGGGGCACAGTGCTCAAGGAGCACCAGTAAGTTCTAAGAGCAGGGCCAAGAGATAGGAAGCTGGAAGAGGTTATATCCCCTACTCAGAGGCAGGTTTAGGAGGAAAGAGGTAGTTGCACATCTACTTCCTACACTAAGCAAAAGTAACATGGATTCCAAGAAAGAAGGCAGCAGCAATGGGAAGCAGAGCTTGCTGGAGCTATTACCAGTTGCTTTGTGAACAAGCTGTGACTTTCGTAGCCATTCCAGAAAAAACCATACTGGACAGTATATGCCATAGCCCAGGTCTTCATGTGTCTGTAGGAACTTTTTTCCTGATTTCAAAAGTCATGGAAGTTACAAGATGTCCTTCTCCATCTTTGGTTTCTAGAAGGCATAGTCACTGGTAAGAGGGTGCTTTGGGGATATGCAGTATAACTCCAAACATGTTACTTCCAGCCTTTCAAACTCACAAGAATATGAACTACTAGAGACAGTGGAGAAATTGCTAGAAGAATTCTACAACAAAAAGACGTCATTAGCCTTGAAGTATAAAAAAATCCAACACAGTCACTGAAGTCGGCCAAACTGCTGCTTCTGAGTTGACTGATAAGAAAACTGCTAACAATCTCAGAAATAAATCTTTGTCCTAAGCGGCCCTGCATAAAGGATGTGAAGCTGTGTAATAAGGCGTTGCCAATTCTCCCTAGTTTTATTATGGGCCTTGCAATATTCAATGTTTGTTTAAAGCCTGGCTCCCGGAATCAATCTCTGTTTTAATTAAGAAACAAACAAGAAGGGTTTTCTTCATTTTGTGGTTGCTGGGAATAAAAAACTCCAATGGTGCAAAACCCAAAAAAAGCAGATAGACCAACCTTCATATTGATATATGATTTAGATATACTGAATCACCTCATTTAAGTTGATTACATTATTTACAGAGATGAAATTTTTAATGTTCATTGTTTAGTAACACTAATGATGCTAAACCTGAGAGGAGGTTTCTTTGTTTAAATGACCCACCCTTTAATTAGCAACAAAACAGCTTCAAAGAGATCCAGGTTCAAGTCAGTTGATTCCTTTGCGATAGCACTTGTGAAGGAAACAAAGCAGGTAGCATTGATGGCTGATGTTACCTGTACCAAGCAGGATATGCAGTAGAGAGATAAAAGCGTGCATCCATGGCTGTTTCCAAACTGAGTTGCCACATGACTGACATTAGATGCACAAGATACTGGCAACAGCATCAGTCTGTGGCACACAAAAACGGAAATAACCTTGTCTGGAACACATAAATCTGCCAAAAAGGAATCTGCACCTCCTGGTGTGTAACTTTAGCTCTTTGGCACGACTGAAGTGCAGATGTCTGATTCTAAAAGCAAGAATCCCCACTGAAGTTGACTCTCAGCTGTAAACAATACACACATTTCTGGCCACAATGGGCATCTGCTTGTGCTGCCAGAAAGGACAGAAAACTGTCATGGATCAGTGTAGGCTGCTTATTGTCCCTGCAGGAGACAGCTTCTTTGAAGCTGCAGAGAGAGCTGAATTTGATGAACCTTGATTGTGAATGTAACCCGCCTAGATGGCTTTTTAACAGCTGAGCTAGAACCTGGGTCTTCTGGACTTGGGTCTCCTTTGCTTTCCTGCCCTCTAAGAAGCCTTAGAAGTCTTCTACAAATTGGAAGCTAAAGCTTTTGGAGATGTAACTTTTTCCTCCCTCATTCTTTTGGGCAGTAACAAACCTGTTTGCTAATTTACTGTTTAGTATGAGCAATTTCTCTCCGATTCATCAACTACTCTAACCTTCCTTAGCATTCCTCACTGCACAGAACAGTTGACCTACCAGTTGGATGTTTCTGCTACAGTGTGTTCAACATTGAACCAAACCTAACACTTCTAGAAGGCATCACAGGCTGAAGATTTCTCATCCCACCGCTGTGAGCTGGTGAGAGGAAGCAGGAGACTTGACTTTTCTTTCAGGATGATCACCATACGCTATGTGCGGACTTACTCAGACATGCTGCACGGTTTTATGCTAAGTGACATTCTGATAATTATCTTTATACTTTGGAGATGTAATGCTTCATTATCTTATTAAATGAAAGATTAAATCAATATTATGTAGACCAGGTTTGTATGATAAATTTAAAAATGACCTGGTAATTATATGACCATGTTTTTCATTAACTATATAATTGAGTCCCACACAACAGTAAAGAACCTTCATGGTTCCTACAGTTTTTACTTTTACCTAATTTATGACAAGGTTCCCTGAGGTTTAGGGGGTTTGCACAGATTTGAAGTGTGACTTAGTCTGCACAAACCACAGCCTTATAAAACTAGTTCTTTGCAGACTAAAATTCCAGAAAGTGTTTTCTAAGCTTATTATAATTACTAACAGTTTTTATTAGTTCCTAAATAAACTCATATTAACTTGCCCTTGAACTTTACTGAAAAAATGGGTGCCACCATCACTGTTAAAAAGAACCTATTCAGAAAAAATCACGTATTTTATTTTTCAGTACATTCAGGTTCAATTTGTGCTGAAATTAGCCACGATTCGCAAATAATAGTCAGGTTAAGATCCATCCTTTTTTCTTACCTCTGAATAACTAGAACAGTAAAAGGTAATTCATTTTTCTTAATAATTGCTTCTGTGGAAAAAGAATATTTGAAAAGAAGGCTAGGCCAAGTTTCCTGAACACTGTAAGAAAATATTTGGATCACACACAGAAAAACCTTGAAATGTCCAGCGTAATAAAACTTGGGACTGCATTTCATTGTGCCCATAAAATCTGCTCCAAAACCTCCTAAAAAAAAGGCTCAGAACAATTCAGAAAATGTTTGATTCAAATTACAAGAACTTCTCAGTGATTTATGGGACAGTGGAGATGGGGTCACTGTCACCTCAGATTTGTTTTCAGGACATTCATTTTTGTACTCCTTATGCATAATTGAATAATGAATTAAAAGACATTAAAACACACTGAGACAGGCTTTCCGAAATACAGGCTGCACACCACAAATACATTTTCTAATGGCAGCAGAATATAGTGATGTGTCTGGTGTCACCAGATGGTGCTCTTCCACCATTTGTCAAAGTGTTTGCCTTCCCATGAGCAAGATTATATTCTTAAGAAGATATGTTGTACTAATGGCAGTTTTGGATTATGCCAGAATCCACTGCTTTGAAGTAGTCTGAAGTGGAGAGAGTAGAGTGAACAGTAGCAAAGGTAATTTAATTTAGGGTTAAAGTTACAGTGAGGCTAAAATTCCTAAAAAACATTGCTCTGTGGGACTGTTTCACTTCAGAATGCGTGTGTGTATAAATTACTCAAACTTGATGTCTCCTAGACAGCATAGTGCTCATTTTTTTCTGCAGGCAAGCTGCATTGTAAAGCACCTTGTAAGTTGTCCTGGATATCTTAAAGGTGTGTTATTAGTGTCATGATGAGAAATTAGTATGAGAAGAAGATGGAGGATTTATAAAGTTAACATTGTTCATCCAAATTTTTTTCATCAAAAAAGGCTGTCCATTTTTTTTAAAGTTAATAACGTGAAATAATTGTTGATGCAGTGCTTATCATTCACAGACAAGGCAAGGTCATATTTACTTGAATAAAACAGGAATCAGGTAAGTGGTAACATCTTTGTTCAGTACTTCACATGCCTTTCCACTCAGCCTTCAGCCTATTTTCCTTTTTGCTAAGCTCTATTCAAGGTTACACATCCTGTGCTCACCTTGTATCTCTACCCTTCTGTCTTTTCTACCTCTGCATCACTGATATTTTCTCTTGCTCCTCTTATTGCTTCTCTGCCTTTTCAATTCTCTTTCACAAAAGTTGATGTGGAAGCAGAAAAGCTGAAGAAACTCCTCCACCTTGGATTGTCTTTCTCTTCAGAGTGAGGTGGACCTATAAGAAGTCTGTTACTGTTTCAGGTTATCTGACTCCATTGGAGAACTTAGTTGATCATTCTTACATCTATTTTAAGTGAAGGAGGTGCCAAACTATTATGACATGTAGAAGGTAAAGTCTAAATCGATAGATTTTGCCTAAAAAGGCCACAGTGAAAATATGTACCTCTCTGCCCCTTCATAAGAATTTGTTTCAAGACAGCCAGTAATCCAACAACCTACATTCTTTTGTTCTTTGGACATCAAATAAATCTTAGAGCATGATTATGTTTGCAAAAATTTTACCTTTTAAAAGTATATTATTAAGTTCCTGGGCTTTTTGTTTTCCAAAAATTCCAAATCAGATTTGGTAAAACGAAACAAAACATTTCTTCCTGGTGCTACCATCACAGACACAGCTGCGATCTGAAATTGAATATCCTGGCCCAAATCAAGAACTGCATGATGCACTTACAGTGCAATTGTTCTCATTTTCTTTGTACCTTCTCAGGTAAAGGCTCAATGACTCAGACTTAATTAGTTGTTCCATGGGTGATACTTGAGTCAGAAACCCCCACTTCATTCTCCCATAGATTAATTTCTCTTGACTGTAACAGCTACGGATGCCCTGAGACTTTCAGAAGAGATGCTGTGTAATGGTACTATCCCAAAGAAACTCCACTGTGGAAAATTACTTTGTGTCAGGGTGTACTGTGCGGGTCCTTGCCTGCACTTGGCAATGTGCGCCCATGTAGAAACCAAGAAACTCCTTGGTAGCCTGATTTTCAAAAAGGGCACAGTAGGCTCTCTCTGAAAATCAAGCCTCTCATAGTTTCTCAAAAATCAAAGTACCCAAAATAACTAGTTACTTGAATATTCTGATGACGGTCTTCGAGTGATGTGACCAAAATCATGACATTGCAAAAGAGAAGGCTGGTAAAAACTTTCATATTAATCAGATACTTAATTATAATATTCTTTTATTCTCCAGACAGACTGCTATGAGAGAGCTTGCATGGATGAAATTGTAAAGAGGACCAGCCACCAATTTTGTCAACTCCTGTCACATAGACCATGAGGGAGCTGTGTTTTATTTCTTACCAGAACATCAGCATTTTCACTATTGGACTGTCTTGTCATCTACAAATTCCACAGGCCACAAAGCCTTTCCTCTTCCTCCTGCTTAGAAAAGGAACTATTGCGTGGCCCTTTGCTAACTACATCCCTGAGAAGGTGACCATGAACAGGAGCTTCTTCCATTTTCTCATCCATTACTCCCATCTGATTTACCTTTGTGTTGCCTTGGGTTTGGTTGGGATGAACTAACAGCTTGGTAGGTGAACTAAAGATGTTCGTGTTAATATTGCCAAACTTAATAAACAATATTTAAAATTACACAGACATAATTACCAAGAAAAATATTTTTCTATCTCCCCATATGTTTTAAACTATTAAATGCTGAGAATAGGAAATGTTCAGAGGAGCGACTGAATAGGATCTTGGCTGGACAGTAGCTTTTAGATGTCATCAATGGATGTGATAGTGGACATGTTTAAAATAATATTCAACATTATATGTGATTGCTGAAAGGGCACTATACCTTGCAAAACGTATCAGCCTGTTTGATGGGATGCAATGGTCTGGTGCAACCTCTAACACAATGGCTACTGCAACAGGTCTGTGAGTTTTTCGTTCCACAGTGCACAGTCTCACTTCCACTGATGGTAACTGGGTATTTGCAACTGCCTTATGCCTACTACATCTCAAGCAATAGATTAAGGGGAGCTGAATAACTATAAGGAGATGGGATACAACCAAAACAACAAATAGAAAAGAAGAGTAAATGCACACAGAGGAAGACTGCTGCTATGCCTGGCAGTATCGTGAATTTCAGAAATCTAGATGAAAACTTTCATGGCAGGAATCATTTCATTAGGGATCAGGACAGAAGAGATCTCTCTGCTGGAGCCGCTGGGCAACAAAATGGGTTGAAAACAGCTTATCCAAGATATGAGCCACAGAAAACAATGCCAAAATTGACACTGCCTTTGAAAGGCTTAGGTTCAGTCCCGTGCAGATGGCTTCAGCTTCTCCTGTAATTAGGAATACAACTCAGAAGATGCAGTCACAGCATTACTGAGGTCCACAGTCCAATGAAATCACTGGGATCCTTCCCGTTTACTCCATGATCTGTCCATGATACTTTGTTTTATGATACACATAAAAAAATGTTGTACCCTAACAAAAAGATGCTGTGCAAAGGACCGTTGCGCAGGGAGCTACACTTACTTTATTTTATCTATCATGCAGAATTTATGGAAATAAATCTTTTAGTCCTTCTCAGCATACAGAACATTGGACAATTACTTAAGTCTATTTATTTAACTGTGCTTCCCCAACACAGTGAAGCCCTTGCTGTTGCTGTTATAACCCCATCTCACGTTTTAATTCTTGTTATGAGAAAAGCCACTTATGTGCTAAAAGGTACGGTGAATATTGCTACATTTTTAGTGGTGACCAAGTCTGATGTCGTCAGAAGTCCGGGCTCAACAGTGAAATAAATCATGCGGTTATAAAGAGGGGAGGAAGCTCTGTAGCTCAGCTTCATGGGGTCAAGATTAATGAAACTGAAAAATCAAGACAGGTTTGTTCAAAGCAGCTGCACCATGTGCCAGAGCTTGCTTCCCTCCACAGATCAAAATAAAGCAGGGAAAGAGAAAACAAAGACTAAAGCTGGACCTGCTAGAGATTTGCAAGCACAAAATCTCCGAAAGAAGTGAGGTTTTTCTTTCTTAGACAGTACCCCTCTTGGGACTTTTTTTTAACCTAATTGGTATTTAGAAGATTGATTATCTGAATGTCATAGGGTACAACGGGTCTGTCTGGATAACTGGCTGGATTTGCATCACAATTAGGTATTGGGAAGCAATGCCTTTGCGGAGTATTTTATTAAGGTTCAAGTCATCAAAGATGGGTCGTAATGACAACAGAGATACATTCTTGTATTTTCATGCCTTTCCTTTTCATTTCTTAATCATAAACTAGGTGAAGGAAAATTCCAGCCTTCTCCTGTAAAGGAGAAAAATGGTTTCAGTCTTTGTGGTCACAATTGACATAAAGCAAATTGAAAGAACATACTACTTTTCTGTAAGTATATCATTTCAAGCCAGGTTTGTGATTTTGGGTGCCAGCTGCACGCATTTTAAAATCCATAGGAGTTAATTAGCCCTGTCTCCCTTCCTCTCCTTCATCATGCTTTAAAAATCCTGGGAAACAGTTAAGGTTCCCAGTGTAGGTTTGATCCTTCCCTTGTCTGATACTCAGTTACTACTTAGCCCCCTAGTTTATACTACCCTTGGCTTTTTATTTCTTTTTTCTCTAATGTGTTTCTTTGAAAAGGAATTTTATGATCATGGCTCAGGGATCTTTTTTCCAAGTTGATGTTTCTTTTTAGTAGTTACCTTGCAGCCTGTGCTGGCTGCTGTGTCTGAAGGTCATGTACATCCCTTCCTCACACTCTTCTGTTTCAACCTTTCTTCTTATCCATGCTTTTTGTTTGTTTGCTTCAGTCTTCCTCTCCATGACAATCAAATTAGAGCCGTACAGTTCTCTGTGAGAAGGCAGACAAAAAGCAGAAAGCCTGTATTGCTCTGGTGAGCATGTTAGCCTCTGGGGCTGCATAACAGTTTTCTGCAACTCTAATTAAGACATGGCCTGTGGTTACACCAGTACGCAGCCTGAGCCGGTCTGGCATATTTTTGCTTTTATTATTATTGTTTTGATCGCTGTGTCAGGGCAGCAGTCGGTGCGGACTGGCCCGTGTACGCTCTGCTGCCTTCCGACAGATGGAAACAATGCTCTCGCGTGGCTTTTCTTGTTCCTTCGCCTCCCTGAGATGTTTCTAGTCACAGGCTAACACCGAGTTTATTTTTTATAATGCTTTGCCTACAGTGAAGGGCCTAGAAACTGGGCTCCTGAGGCAGAATTGAGAAGACACCGCTGTCAGGTATTTCTGAAGCCACTGTCACCAGGAAAGGCCTCCCCGGCCTCCCCACGGGGCCATGCCCCCACGCCGTGGGACAGAGGTAGCACCAGATCAAGGGGGCGCAAAGGTTCCTCAGCATGGGACCTGCCTGCAGGTCTGAAAAAAACCGGTTAAATCCCCCTCAGCGTTTGGTCACCAAAGGAAAGCCAGCTGCTAATGAGGCGCACCAGTGCCCCGTGGGGCTGAGAGGCCGTGAGACACCCCTCAGGTCACAGCGCACCGGGCGGCTCGTCCTCCATGCTGGAGAGGCCTCAGGTCCCTCTGCAAAAGAGTAAACCCCCAGAACCACACAGAGAAGGGCGACCGCCCGTTAGGGGGAGGCGGGGGGGACAGAGCCCGGCAGCAGCGGGCGGGCGGCTCTGAGCGGGCGCCACCGTGCCCCAGGCGCGGCCGTGGGCAGGGGGCACCGGGCCCCAGGGGCGCCGCCCGCGGGCACTGGCGGGCGGGGGCGGGACGGCGCTCCCGCGGTTGCGCTCCGTGCCGTCAGTCACATGAGCCGCCGGGGAGCCGCGCAGCCCCCGCCCTCCTTCCCCCGCACCCCTTTGGCCGCGAATGGCACGGCCCGGATGCGCTTATACGCAAGGAGGGTGCGGGTGAACCATTGAGCGGGGGCGGGGGAACCCGGCAGCTGCCGGCTGGGAACCGGGCGTTGCGACGGGGGGGAGCGGACGTGACAGGCTGAGCGGCTGGGCGCAGGCTGCCGGAGGCGGAGGGCGATGGTGGTCCCCCGGGGACAGGAGCACCAGGCCCCCCAGGAGGTACCGTAGTGGCGTCTTTCCAGCCTCCCCCACCCCGGGCAGAGCGGCGTTGGTGAGGCGCGGCCGCCCGCTGTTCCTCCGGCCGCGCTGCACTGGCTTCCGCGGGTTCCCTGCCCGCTCCCTCTCCCCTCTCCTCGGCTCCCCGCGGGCCGGGGCGCTGACCGGCCCTCGCCGCCGCGCCGCCAGCCCGGGGGTCGCCGCTGTACGGCGGGCTCGGCCCTGCGCCCTGCCCCGCCCGCGGCCCCGGGCGGTGGGGTCCCTCGGGGCGCGGGGAGCCGGGTCCCGCTCCCGGGGGTGGCCCCGCGGCGCTGCCGGCAGGGCCCGTGTCGGTCACCCTCCGTGCACCATCGCGCTGCCCTGTCCCCTTGGCCCATGAGGCTGTCGGGGTCCCCGTGGGAGGGAGGAGGCTGGGGGAGAGGGTGGTGGGGAGGGTGCTGGGGCGGGTGCTTGCAGCCCCCGAGGGGCCGGCTGCCCCTCCGGCCTAGCCACGAGGTGCCCGGTGCCTCTGGGCAGCCACGTGTGTGCGTGGAGCCGGGGGGACCCTCCTGGACCGTGGGGACAAAAGCCCCGCGCAGGGCGGTTGGGGCACCGCGACCATCCGCGCTGCTGTCAGTGGGCCCTTGGCTGGTGCCAGCGTTCCATTTTGCTTATGCTTGCATTGCCCAAAAAGTGGAATTCCACGTGAAGGTCTCCTCCTGTTTTCGTAAAAAGAACACAGAAGTGTTAAATTGAGGTGTGTGATTTTTGTCAGCCCTGAATTTGAAAGAAATGTGCAAAATGGAGAATAAATTAACTGGTTAATGGCAATGGGGGCAACCAGACTGGCTGGAAGCAAGCCGTGGGCCAGCAGTTTGAACAGCAGAAGCAGATTAAAGTATTCAGCTGGGTGAAAAAAATGTGCTGTTAAATCCATATAGAAATGCGTTGCCTATTTCTTTAACATCCTTCAAATTAACAACCAAGTTACTAATAGAAGTCAAGGTTTTCCACATGGTCTGTGTTAAGGTAAAAGTTTGGAAAATGTTCATTTGCAGAATGAACGAGAAGCACTGAATTAGTGTTGCGTTGTTTGTTTTGGCCAGGTTGAAACGAGAGAAGATGAGGAACAGAACATCAAGCTGACTGAAATTTTGGAACTGTTGGTGGCGGCTGGGTATTTTCGAGCAAGAATCAAGGGGTTATCACCGTTCGACAAGGTGAGACCAATGCAGTATTTCTAAAAACCTTTTTTTAAGGATAGGAAGATTATATACTTTTTCCTTGTTTAGCAGTTCTAGGTGACTTAAAAAAAAAAAAAAGACACTTGCAACATACGAGGCTTTTCTGTGTAAATAATTCTGGGAATGACCCAGTTTCAAACAGATAAGACCTCCTCAATCTTGAAAAACAATTCTGTGCAGCAAGGCCTGTTTTGGAGGAGGTGATTGAATGCAGCTAGTTACTGCTGTGCTCTTCTGGCAGTGTTATGGCCGAAGTTAGTCATACATGGGGAATTTTGCCCCTCTCTCAACTGCAGTTAGAAAGACTTGGTACTTGGACATCGCATGGTAATTATTATTTTTTTAAAAAAAAGTATTCCCGAATGAGAAATGAAGAAATACTTGTCTTGAGAGACTCTGAAAGAATGGAACAGTTAGCCTAGTGAGATTATTTTTGGGCTGTTTTTACATACCTTTAGAATGTCATGTATGTTAACCTTTCATTGTCCTAGACGGGAAGTATGTGATACTAACAGTGAGCAAAGTTCAGGTTGAAAAGAGACTTCTGAATTGTTTTAGTGCTGACTCTGTAAGAAATTCCTGAACCAAAGTTTGAAAACACAGAGGTACAGCAGCATTGAAATGGACTCTTCTGTTTTCTGGTGTTTCTTTGATCATAGCACAGCCTTACTTTGCAATGCAATTTTAGTTTCTTAAAACTGCTTGGCATTACTGACCTTAGCTGCTCAGGAGGCTGTGCACACAGACACAAAGTCAAGGAGACAGCCTTAGGATGTAATAGTTGCATTTATGTGTAGAAATGGACGCATCAGGTTTATACTTGCCTAAATACAATTGCAAAGTTACCATTTCATGAATGCCCAACCTTTACAAAAAATGAGCACTGCTATTGAAAATGATCAAACTGCTAGTGTAAAAGGGATACTAGTAAACTGTCTCAGAGGGGAATGTGAGAGGGGGAATGTGTTAGAAAACCTTGTATAGAACACCCTAATTTACTGTGTGGTGTGGTAAGTTACTCCACATTTTAATCCCTTTTTCTGGACTTTGTGTGTGTTTAGACCATCTTGCATATTCATATACAAGGTTGTCTGTATATATTTACGTAATTTATGTCAAGTTGATGAAATGGCTTGGGATTTTTAATATGCCAGAGTATCTGTAGGAATAGGACCGGAAACAGAGGTTTCTACAGAGCTGTGGATTTCCATCACTATGTTGATACTGTGCCTGGCACTTGGTGTTGCGTATGTTAGCAAGCAAAGAATAATAGTAGCAAAGGTATGTGTAGATATATGAATACAAAAATTATGATCCTTGATAAAATTCTGACACAGTCACTTCTTAAAGATCTGACATTTAACATACTGTGCTGATTTATCTTTTTTTAAAAAAAAATTTGAGAGCTGTTTCAAGACTGATACATAAAATTCAGAATATCACTGACTGCTGGGGTTTTTTTCTGTTTTTTTGTCTACATGTATTGTATGTGGAAGTTGATACATGTATGCTATCTACATGTCTTTCAGTCTCTATAAGAATACTGAGGATGTATATATAAGGATATATATAGATTATATAAGGATATATAAAAATACTGATGAGGAGGTGAAAGTACTGAGCTGTAGTTTCTAAAATAAAGCCTATAAGATGTACTTGGGTTTACCTCTTCAAATTAAGATGGAACTAACCATGCTGTTGCTCCTTTGCTAGGTGGTAGGCGGCATGACGTGGTGTATCACTACTTGCAGCTTTGATATCGATGTTGATTTATTGTTTCAGGAAAACTCTACTATTGGTCAAAAAATGTAAGTGGATTAAATGGCAAGTGTGGTGGGTTTTGTTTTGGTTTTAATTTTTTAGAAAAGGAGCAGTGGGTGGGGAGGGGGAAATTACCTGATACTTGCTTGTTATGAGACATACTTTTAGTCCAAGTTTCCTGCTTTTGAAGACCACCCACTTGCAAAACATTGCACTGGTTTCTGGATTTCTCAGACTGTAGTTCCATAACTTCTAAAACCAGAAAGAAGCTTATTCCAAAAAAGGCAGTGCTGTTCCCCTCTGGGCTGCCATGTTCTTGTATCACTACCAAGCAGTGAAAGTGCTTATGAGGCTGCACGTTGAACTGGATTGGGAACTGATCCAGATTAAAACCTACCAAAAAAACAACAAAAAAAGAAAATAGTTTTAATGTGAATCAGTTCCTGGATCTGGTTCTCTATGCAGCTGCACAGATGCTTGTGCTGGCACAAGGGGATAGTGCAGAGGCCAAAACAAAGGGCAGAGGGAGACCACGCTGCTGGAAACTGAAGTGGAACAGTAGAAGACCTTCGTTGGGTTCTCTATGTCTGCAGATTTGCTGTGTAAATAACCTCTGATTCTCCTTTATGATTCTGAGTTGGAATTGTAGGTGTCAGCAAGCAGAATGTAAAGCATTACACTGTTGCCAAAAGAGTTACCTGCCCCATACTAAGGAGAAGATCCTTCCTGGCAGTGACCCAATGAGACCATTTTGATTTGATTAATTTCTTAAGGCATGAAATTTGGTCATCAGTCACCTAATTCCTGTATTAGGGAGGTTTTAAGCATTATTTTGAGCTGAGAAAGGGAATACTTTGTAAACTACATTATTTCTTTATGCATTTCTGTGATAAAAGAGCCATAATTAAAATTTGAAGGAAGTAAGAATAGCTGTCAAGTTACAGTTGCATGAAGAGACTTGTTTGCTCCATGTAGTCAAAAAGAACATCTTTCTGTGCTGTTTTCTTGAAAGTCATTTAGCATTGGAAAGCCTGTAATACTTGTAAAAATAAAGATTCATGTTTATTGCCATTAAACTTGGAGACGCTCAAATAATCCTAGATAACTAACTACATAAAGCATTAAGTGCATGGAATTAAGTAGAGACTAGGAATACAGGTGGTGGTGATGGTTTTTATAATTGCCATCTTTCCTATCCTGAAGAAGAGCAGGATAGGAAATAGTTAAGTTCTGAAAATGTTCTGTTATCTTTCCAGCTGACTGGATGCAAAACTGGCAAAACAAAAACCAGGCTCCTCTCCCAAAACAGCAACAATGATTTATTTGTAAACCTAGAAGTGTTTGGAGTCACACAAGCACAGGCCGTTTTCATGTCCATGTAATGTTTATGGTGGCTCAGTGCTCTTGTGATCTTCTCGAGATAAGGAAAGTTAAGCTTTGTGTTTTCTCAGTATTATTCTGAAGGCATTTTGATGGTGTCCTGTTATTTAATTGCTGGGTTGAAATAAACATGGAAACATACATTAGGAGATGTTCTTGCATCTATTAGATAAATAACTTTTTTTTTCTTTACATTTCATTTGCTTTGATTGTGCTGAGAGGCGCTGCTATTTTCATGTTGTAGAATATTAGTATGGGGCCATAGTGGGAGTTGCCTTATTAAGAATAAAGTAAAAGTTTTCACTTGTCTTAGGGAATGTAACTTTTCAGGCTCTTTTCCCAGACTATGGTCTCTTGTCTCCTGTCTGTTGCTTCCTTTTTCATTCTTCCAGAATATCAGTTTTCCATTTGGGGGTTACTGAATATCAAGGTCAGTACTGGACCAGTTAGATTTTTTTTTTCCTTCATGGAAAAACAGTTTTAGTTTTCCCATACAGTGTTCATCCTTAGTGCTGACACCTGCTTTAAAAACGTGCTTGACAGCACTGGCAGCAAAAGAATACCTTGCTCTGAAATAAAGGGTTCAGTAGGAGCAGAATGACGTTCTTGTAGGTGAATCCCTTGTGTTAGGTTAATCCTTCCATTTTACCAGTTCTTACCTGAACTGTAGAATGAGACTGTAGCCAGCAAATTTTGTTTTACTCACTTCAAAACTGTGTGAAATATACTGTGTATTTAGCTTTGAGGTGTAATCTATATTTAAACTCAGTTTCAGTAGTAATGTCAAAATATATTTTGGGAGTTCTGCTAAAAAAAATGTTTAAGTCCTTACATTTGATTCTGGACTTCCTTTAAGTGTGTCCATCTTACTTGGTCTAACTGTTGTTAAAGCTAGTGTTTCTTCATGTATGCATATATTATAATATGCAAAGGTGTTTGTAGATACATCTTACACAGGCATTTCAACTGACCAGACATGCAGATCTTAACATTTTCTGTGTAATCCTACGAATGAAATCACAAGCTAGGAGCCTGCAAGAGGGGTTGAATCACCTCTTCACAGACTACTAATATATATAGTACAATGTAAAAGCTATTTCGTAAATGGAAGTCTGATTGCTTTTCACAGCTGTATACAGTGGAAGCCGCTAGAGGGAACCTTCTAACTACTGTGTTTGCAGAAGTAATTTGTAATTCACAAAAGAAAATTGTAGCGTATATACATGTGTATTTTTGTTGTTTTATAATAGTGCCTTAACTGAAAAAATTGTGTCTGTATTACCAAAAATGAAGTGCCCTCATCGTTTGGAACCACATCAGATCCAGGGACTGGATTTCATTCATATATTTCCTGTTGTACAGGTAAGAATTTTGTGACTTATTGATACTTTGCTGAACAAGGCCCTGAAACTTGCATAAAAATTATAACAAAGATCTGGATTATTGTTTAGCTCTCTATTTAACTTTGGAATGAATAATCACAGAGAAGTAGTTTAAATGAATGTTTTTAAAGAATTGAGTGACATTGTGGATGATCCAGTTCTGAAGTATTGCTTGATCCCCATTTAAGACAAACACAAACTCTTCTTCAGTTCTTCGAAATGGAGTCAGATTCTGCTTTTTGTGGAATGGCTGTGTAAAGAAAATAAAGTTTAAGCTTGTTTGGAATCTGATAATCTACTTTGTCAGACTAGGAAATAGAATAAATACTTTACAGTCTGTGTTTAAGCTTATGGAGTAAGTTACACAGTTCAATCAAAGGGATATGAATAAGCTGAAAGCCAGTTGGAGTTGTTTCTTTAAGCATAATTCATCCTTCATTTGTATCACTTAAAAACTGTACGGGTAGAAAAATAAATTGCTCTGATTTGGGATCCTATTACCATGTCTTTGTTGAGCACTGCTAACTGACCGTGTGCATGCTCATAGCTCTCGATTTTATTAAGGTTTAAGCTAACACGTGACGTGACGTGTTCCAGTTATGTGTGGTATCTTGAGAATCCTTGGTATGTCCTTACTATTTTTTGATTTTTACTTTCATCTGCACACAGAAATGTATCTTTAAGTAGGGAAAATGAAGACTGTTAAGCAACCTGCTTTTTCATCAAGTATCTCCTTACCTCCTGCCTGAGAAAGAATTCAGCAAGTAAGAGTTTCCTCTAAATTCCAGTTTGTAAGAAGTGGGGGAAACTTCCTGTTGTCTCTTTCTTGTTATCTTCTAGTAGGAGGCTCCTGAGGAAAACCACGCTTAACTGCACTCCCCACAGAGTTACGTGGTGTGTGCTGCTGTTACACAGCTTTCAAGCTGTGCTTATGCTGCCTAAAGTGGAAAGTTTCTATCTTGTTAATGCGAGTTTTTACTTTTAAACTTGAAGATGATGGTTACATTTATCAAATACAAGATTTCTCTCACAGAAAAAAATAATTCCTCTGCTAAAGTGAGAACATGAACTATTACTCCTGCTGTAAAAACTGTAGCACTAGGTATTCTTTTATCTGACCTGCTTTATCCAAAATCCCAGAAAGGAGAAACGTTAATTCTAAGCAGGGAGGAAATCAGCTTCTAGGATTCTCTGAGAGCAGCAATTCTCAGTATTGGTAGCTGGCCAGTAGGTGGTATATCTATTCCATACTTGTTGAAGAAGTCTTCGTTGATGAGCTTAGTTTTTTTTATGTAGAGATCTCTTTCAGAAGGGAAGTTCTGCCTGCTGCCGGTACTGTTGGTTCCTCATTTCATCCCAACCAAGACAGGCTTTCAAGAAAACCTTTTCGTGTCACCAGTATACTATGTTCTGAAAAAGACCATGCAAGAGCTGTAATAGGCTGACCACACCATGGCATGTGGGGGTTAAATATTTGATAGTGACACTTTACTCAATGCTCTGCAAAGTTCAAGATTTCACTTGATATCTCTTAAGTCTCAAATCAGTCCCCAAGTAATACAGAAGCTCTTTCCTCCACCTGGTATTGTGTCCCAATAGCTCTTACACTGTGCGAGCTAGTCTGGTGAACTTGATGGGAGGAATTTAGATGAATCCTTCCCTCCAGGAAGAAATTGGATTGAGTTGGCTTACTGCCATGGACTAGCAGAACTAAAAAAACCCAACTAAACAAAAAACTTTAAAAAGATTCCAATGGGCAGGAACGGTACTGTTCTTCCTAGTAAGTTCTGCTTATGTTCACATAGAAAAATATGTACACAATCTTGTGTTGAGATGTGCTTTGTAATCAGTAGTCTGCATTTTCATCTTTCTTGTTGTCATCATCTTCCCCTCAGTTTCCAGGGGTTCATGGTTATATCGCAGAAAACAGTTGCTGGTTCAGACTTGGATCACAAGATTGATCTGATCTCTTATGTGACCTCCTGCACTGGCTGTCAACAGTCCACAGGATTTATCTTCTCCAATGTTATTTAAAATCTACTTCAACATTTGTGGCTTTTTGTGTGGTCTTATAAACATCAGAAGAATCTTCTTATACAGGCATGTGGTGGTTCTTGAACACTTCATAGGCTTGAAGATAGGTCTTTTCACAGTGGAGCTGTAGTTTTTGAAGACAGTGGTGATATATAGTAGGAAAATTTTATAGCAATGCATATAACCTAGCTGTAATAGCTTCTACCTGGGGTACAGCCAAGATTAATGAGATGAGGTCATGTTCCATGTGGTGTCTTCCGTCAGAGCATAATGGACTAATGATACAAGACAGATTCAGTGTTGGCTCTTGGCACTGAGAGCCCAGAACATTTTCTGTTCAACTTCCAATTGCTTCACCTTCCAGCAGGGCTCCAGCCCATCTCCTCCCGCTCAGACTGACAGAGATGGGTGCTGTGAACAGTTCAGGCTTGCTCTGTGGAAGGGTGACTGTACCATAGCCCACAGACTGTATAAAAGCCACCTGGACTATTTGTGTAAAACAGGCTCCCAAGAGCCTCTCTGGAGTAGAGCAGGATGAACCTGTATGCATGTAGAGTACAATAGCAGTTTTGTATACGTGCTGTCAATCCTATGCTTCCTAGAACTGAGAGATTCATTATTTATTCAGTATGGCCTGCTCAGAAGGACAACGTGGATAGCTTTTAGAGTACAATAACGTTCTGCAGTTTTTGAATGTAGAATAGGATGTATGTTGTGCAGGCTGGTACAGCTGAGCTCTTGGTCTGGTGAGGTGTGCTGGCTATTCCGTGGGATAGATGAAAACAAAAAAGGCAGAAAATTAACATTCCTTTGTTTTGCCAACTACTGTTGTGTATTTTTCTGTATTTTGATAATGTAACGTTATTAATGTTCAACAAGGAATAACAGTGAATATTACAGATAATATGACTACATAGTGTGGTGAAAGGTACTTTGTTAAAACTTATTTTTAGCTTTAGTAGACTTCTGCTAGGATATAGGGTTTATGCAACTCAGATTCTTGGGAGGGCATTGTAAGGTTTTGGGGCTTATTTGGGGAGGCAGTGTATTTTTTTTGTTTCCTCCTTAAAGGTGCAAGCTAAAAGAAGAATGTTTAAAGTGGCCCACATCCATCTCTATTCCACAGATGCTCTTCATTTTCCTTTTTGGAATGATTTTATTGAAGATACTTGGATTACAGCATGCATTTGGCAAAATTCCAATGAAGTTCACTTATGCTTGTGAAGATTTCATATGGGGGTTTTATAAGTGAATTTTTCCACTATGAATTCCTAATAGTTGAAATTTGCAATGGAATTTTTCTTTCCATACTTACTGTAAGAAATTAATTAGAATATAAAAGCAATTCAGAAGTTACAGTGCAAGCTAAATAAAGAGGATATCGGGCAACAAAATAACAATTTTGCAATACTAGTTACAAATAACATTCAGGAATGTTTTTGGGATACTAGGTTCTGCCCTAAGGAGCGTAGAAGGGAAGGCAGTTCGATCTTCTTTGGACTGTTGAATCCCACTGTAGTGTGAACAGTATGGCTCATCAAGGTTTGTACGGTTCAATATAGTTCAACAGGATGAAGAATATTTAGGTTTTTATATGTAAATCTTTAATTATAAGAAAAGCCATGTGGTTTCCTAGCTTACACATTATCTGATTGCTCTACTGAGCTTTTTATTACGTAGAAGAGCAAACTTTGTAAAAGTAGCCAATGCTGAATAGTTTTGTTAGGAGTAGGTCCCAGAGTTACCATGTTTACAAATAAATGTTCCTCTGTGCTTAAAATGTGCTTTTAGATTTCTATCATGTATTAAAATATTTATGCAGTAGTTTGATGTTTGCTGCTGTTACTCTTTTCCTTTCCAATGATAGAAACTTTGGGTTTTTTTCCCAGTGGCTGGTGAAACGTGCAATAGAAACAAGGGAAGAAATGGGAGACTATATCCGTTCTTACTCTATATCGCAGTTTGAAAAAACTCATAGGCTACCAGAGGTAAGATAAGCCAGTTGTTGCAATGCTCACATCCATACCAGCTTCACAGCTCTGAAATCGGCACAATATACCAGAGTTGCATTTGCTATCATTTTGTTAATCAGCCCTAGAGCAATCCATGTACATTCATAGATACTGGTTAACTTCTGCTTAATAGTTACCCTAATTTTTCTGCAGTATTTACTACTTCTCTGTCACTTTGGCTTGCCAGGTAGCTTGCTTCTGGAGTGCATATACACTGCACAGAGCTCTATCCAGGCTAACCATGTGACTGGAGCTACATGAAATGTGTTTGAAAACACTCAGCATGCTATGGAGAAGCTGATCTAACTAAATGAGAATTGGTGCACTGTTAATGCTCTGTAACTTGGGTTTTGTTTTGGAGAGCTCAAAGTGAGCTTGTCTCCCTGTATCCTGTATCCAAGCCCCAAAATTTGTTCTTGAAAACTAGATTCCTGAAAAACTTCATTCAAAAACTGATCTTGGGGAAAGACAGAGGGACAGTTTTGTCTCCGTAAAACATGATTGCCAGAGGAGTGAGATGTACAGTTTTATCTAGAATTGTAGTGGTCAAATGCTGCCCCCTTTGAAACTAAATGTTTAGAACAGTGTTGTGATCCTCTCTTCTTCCTATTCTGCACTAATGTTGTGAGGTTTCCTTGGTGTAGGGGGAGAGCTGGAACGAGCTTGGATTTGTGTCGGTAGTGTAGAGTCATTAATTCTGTTGGTGCATATCCCAGGGCAATTCCATATTTAAAACCTAGAACCCACGTTTTCTCTCTAATTCAGTAACAACATTAAAGGTGATGTCCCTAATACTGTGATAGATGCTTGGGATGGTTTGGATTTTATTTGGGTTTTTTATTATTATTTTTAATGCTTAGAAAATAAATAACAGTAGGGGAAACTTCTCTTTTCCACATTAAGCCCATCCCAATCTCATTTCTTCATAGTGTAGTAATGATTGGAGATCCTGGTAGTGGGCTGGGATTGCATTTCTGTCAGGTACTGTGTGAGCAGAGAGCAGAAGGACTGCTGATCTGGATACAGTTTTAAATAGGTAGGTACCCTTTTACAAGACCTAGCTACTTATCTGATGAGAGAAGGAAATATTTTTCTGTGTTACAGAGAATCATATTCACCAAATAATTGGGCAGCTCAGAAACTATTTGACAACTTTGTTTGCTAAATGCATTACAGTGGTTAAGATGTAATCTCTATTGCTGGTATTTTTAATCACCTCTGTTAATGTCTTGCAGGATGATGAATTTATGCAAAGAAAAGAGAAAGCCGTCAAAGCAGTTACTGATATCTGTGTAAGTATGTTAGATTTTTATGATCAAGAAACAAGTGGTTTCAGTAATAAAATGGCAGTGGTTAATTTTGTTTAATGTAGTCAGTCCTGAGTTCTCTCATGAGAAGGTCCCAATTAAGTTACATATTGACCTTCATTCTTAGAACAGGTCTCAAATACCAACATACCAGATAAAAACCATTTAGGTGTGTACTGTCCGAATAGGTAAACTCTATCAACTGCCTGCATAGAGTGTGAAGTTCCACCCTGTCAAAACAAAAGTAACAAAGTAGCCTATAGGCTGTTAAACCCTCAGCAGACTGTAGCTATTAGCAGTTGGGCTGTTTATCTTGAAATTAATCAAAATGGCAATTTAAATGTCTGCATTTCAGAACTTGTCTTTTTTACTACTTGTAATTAGCAGTGAAAATACCCTACTTTAGAAATGTTTTCTTAAGTAGCAAATGTTGGTTGGGAAAGGTGGTATCACTTGTGAGATCTTAATCTGAAGAGGGAGATAACTCTTGGATAAATGGTTTGTTTATATTTTTTGAAAGCTTATTCATGAAGGCTACAAGGAGTGACATGTAAAATACATAGGCTGTATGACTGTCTCGTACCTGTTTTCATATACCTAGCTAGCAACTTGAGTTTCTGTCCTTGCTTTCTCTGTAATTGCTGTCTGCTTGGGACTGTCAGTTTGCCGTTTCTGACTCTTTAACATCTTGCTATCTTTTTGGTTTTTTTGGACCATCTTGATAAATTCACAGGCCAGCATTTGAGATGGGATGAGAAATCTGGGTATGCTTTGAATGGGACACTTCCAAGGCTGATTGATAGATGGTGAAACCCTTCTCTTTTGAGAAAATCAATGCTACTTCAGGGAGCTCTAGCCAGACACCCTGAACTCTTTGTCCATGGATAGAGGTGTTAAGTGCCAGCATACCAAGCTATGTGATAGCATAATGGACCAGACAAGTAATCTTACCATTTGTCATGTTTTGGAGGCAGTTTTTCCTGTATTAGCAGTTTGAGTGCTGCTGAGCCTAATATATGTGGTTGAATTACAGTGCATGTTTATAGAAAAACATTGCTGTGGAAGTCTCCAGGTAATGACCAATGCAAATCCCTTGTTAATCTATTTCAATAATTACTCTTGCTTTGAAAATTTCAATTACAGTCTCTTAAGTGTTGTTCCCCATGGTTTGGTTGGGTTGTTTTTAATTATTAGCAGGTTTATGATGAGTCTGTACTCCAGTGAGCAGTACTTGTCTTTTCAGTGAGATCTCTTTTCCATTTTACAAGTTAGCTCCCCTTGTAAATGGATATTATTGTTTTGTTTGTGCACCTGTATAACCCTTTACATTGAGAGAGAATGCAAACCTGTGTAAGAAAGCAAATTCCAAATGCGTGTTGTATCAAGTAGCTCTTGATATGCCCATTTTCAATTTTCAGAGTAATTGTCCTAGTTTTTCAAGTGTGGCAAAGTGTGTCCATTTTCTGCCTGCATTGTCTTTAAATAGCCCTAAACGTTCGGTATCCAAGTGGCTGATACCAGCCTTGTCACTGAAGAGACAAAGTAGTCACAATGCTGTTAGGAGGCACCAGTACCTAGAATTTTTAATGTCATTAAAAAAAATAGAGAAGATACTTGATTAACAATGATTAAGGGATCCCTTTTGATTGCTGAGGAGCAGAGGGGGTTTCAAGTCTCAGCTTTTATAGTCTAATAATTTGATTTTTTTATTTTTTTCTGTGACATTAACGCATTTGTTTGGGACAGCTTGCCTAAAAAGAAGGAATGCAATCTACTTTTAGTATGCAGGTACCTAGTAAATGTCAGGTCCATTCAAGTTGCTTGTCCAAAGTCCTGTGGTGCTTGGTTGAGCTCCCTTTGCATATCTACCTGCATGTTTTCTGAAATTGCTTTTTGGAGTTTGAAGAGAATGCCATGGCAAAGGTGAAGCAGGTATATGTATGTCAGATCAGGTATTTCTTGGCTGGTTGAAGCTAGTGAGTGGGTTTCCACTTGCCCAGTATGTTAGGGTTGTTATTTTAAAATTCATAGGTCATGGTCCTAGAATCAGATACGCAGTATTTGTCTGCTTCTGCAGCTAAGGGAATAGTTCCATGTTCAGGGTCCAAGAATGAAACTGATGATGCAAAGCAAGGAAAACAAGATCTTCAAAGTTTGATAGTATTTTGCACCATTCAGCTAGCCTGTCTAAGGATCTCTGAATAGCTCTCCTGCCTTTGAACGTGCTGGCTGCTCGCCCCGGTTTGGATCTACGTGCAGAGTTGGAAAAGGTATATTCTGTCTTCTCCTCTGGATCACAGATTTCTAGTTTTTTAGGTGCATCTTCATGGAAGATAAAGTTTTCACATTGGTTCATCACTGCTGAGGATATCATTAGACACACCTCCCTCTTAAATATATGAGCTGTGTCAGGATTGCATCTTCTACAGCACCTGATCTTCTTTACTGAAGTTTAGTTCATGAGATCTCTTAAGGCACTAAGGCATGACTGCAGTCTAGAACACACATGGAGTGAATTTTCAAGCTTTCCTGTCTGTCTGTAGGAACTGTAAGAAGAAGGCGGGCCATTAGATGAAAGCTCTTCTGCAAGTCACCTTTAAATCATTATGCACTGGAATTAGAAGAGAAATCCACTTTCCTAAAAGAAGCAGCAAGAGTGAAAGACTGGTCTGTTGCTTGAATTCATTATTATAAGTTTGGTCTAAGGATCTACCCTTCTCTTCTCAAGGGGACAGTACAGTGAGATTTATGGTCATGATCAGGCCTAAAGGTTAGAAAAGGGAATATTAAATATTGGTAATGGTTATTGGAATAAGAACTACTGCTGCTGAAAGGTGACTGCCTAGTGAATTCAGATTATCTTTCAGTGGTTTTGTTTGACTAATCAATTATCTGATGCCAAGACTAATGTTTATGGTATGATGCCTATGCTTTATATAGCACAGGTATAATATAGAATGCCATCATAAAAGCTACAGTTGTTTTTATGACTTGTGTTGCTTTTCCATAGTACATCTTGTGGGAGATTCTGGGATCATACAATGCTTTTTCATGTGACAGTCAAAAATGTAGCAAGACTTAATAGCTGGAAACAAGGATGACAGAAATTGAGATTAGAAATGAAGGAAAAATTGCAAAGGGTAACTGACAAATTCAGGAGAAACTTGCCAAGGAATACCATCTATTTTCACTTGTTTGAGGTCTTTGCTTTGGGATTACATGTCTTTGAAAAAGATTGAAAGCTATTTTGGCAATGTTATGGTACAGGAATTGCTTGTTGAAAATAATAGTTTGTGTTGTACCAAAAGCCAGATCAAGAAAAAAAAAACCAAACCTTTTTTATTTTCTTTCAGAATCTTTGCAACTTCTTGCATTAAATCTTTTGTCCAATGTGAATAGAATTTTCTGAAGTTAAATGTGTATATGGAAAGCCCAGGCTTTGGTTTCGATGTTTGTTTTTGTAAGGGATGTTTTCTGAGCCTGTTCCTCAAAGCATTTAAAATACATGAATGAAAAAGGGACCAGAAGAGAGGGGGGCGTTCCTTTTTTGATGCTGATTATTTAATGGTGATGAAAAAGTTTTTTCTCTGCTGTGATGAGTGCTGGAATTTCATTTCAGAAAAATGAGAGAATGTAATCTAATTGTTTAAGGGGGACACTTTTTAAAGAATATCAATTGAAGTAAAAAGAATACCGTTGAGATCACAGGTTCTTGTTTAGGTTTTTCCAGTATCTTTGCTAGCAGGATAGCACTAAATACTGGACTTCAGTTAACCTCAAAATCTTTATTCCAGCAGTGGAAATGTTGCATTACAGACTAACACCACCCTAATCTTTCATCAAACAAACAGCATTTACTTCGGAGTTAGTTTTGCTATCTTGGTTCCAATTTCTAATTTGGGGAAAGCTGAGAATCTTATTATTATTTTTTGTTTTGTTTGTGCTTGAGGTAGAATGATTTTCCTAATGTTGTTAAATAGACTTTTATAGGGGCATAGTTGTTGTATGTGGGAGGAGGAAGAAAAAAGGTAATATAGGCCATATTTACTGTAGTGTAACGGTTGTGTCTGTGTTAACAGTTAGAACAGTGGCTCAGTCCTCTTGTTTCAGTTTTTTGTTTTTTAAATTGGAAGTAGCTCTGTCAGCACAAAATAGTACTTGTGAATCCTTGTTTTATTTGATGAGCTGTTGTCCAGCTGTAGGATCACACTGGGATAGCATGAAATTGAATGATTTTAGTACCTAACTATTTAAGATATTTTTGTTCCTTAAATTGCAATAAAATCTGCTTTAATTCCACTGTAACCTGTAATCATTGAGTAGGTACTAATTACATTTAGTTATTTAATCAGAGATTAAAAATAGCATTAACTCGCAAAAGAGGTAACATTTCTAGATGCTGGTTTTATCAGCTAAGTCATAAGTCTTTTTTTTTTTTTTAATAGATGTTGATTGTGTTATTTTTTACTTTTCTTTCAAACGTGATGGAGGAGATGGTTGAAGAAATA
This sequence comes from Falco naumanni, assembly GCF_017639655.2. Classification (NCBI taxonomy): domain Eukaryota; kingdom Metazoa; phylum Chordata; class Aves; order Falconiformes; family Falconidae; genus Falco; species Falco naumanni. The sequence continues at coordinate 31,904,148 of NC_054061.1, read as the reverse complement.
GTGTCTGTTGTTAAATACCCATTTATAATTACTTTTTTTTTTAAACCTGGAAGGATGGGTCCTATAGCAAATTGGTCAGAAGTAAATTTGGTAAGATTTTTATCCTGTAATTCCAAAAAGAGAAAGTTAAAGGTATTTATTTGGGTAAGTATATTGAGTTGGAAAGCAAAGAGCGGTATATATCACTCTAGGTAACAATTCATCATTATTTTAGAAAAGCCTTCTACAAGCTCTGAATTTGTTCACTGTCTTACAGGAGGTTTACAAGCCTCAGAGAAAATATAAACGTCAGAAGGGAGCTGAAGAACTGCTAGATGAGGAATCAAAGGTTCATGCTACGCTTCTGGAATACGGCAGGTGTGAAAGGCTTCATTTAATTGTCTGTGGGTTTTGTATTGTGTGTATTTAGAAGCATACCATATAAAATCTGGATTGTGGGATTTTTTTCTACTACTTGAGAATCAAACTTTCAGATTTACTCCTCCTTGGTTTTGGATCTTGTTTGCTTACCCTGTAAATTCTTCAGGGACTGGACAGTCCTCGTGTGTGTGAACAATATTTTGTAAAATGGGAGCCCAAGTTCTGACTTTATGCTGCTAGTAGGGTGTGTTTATTTAAGTTGTTCTTTGCTTCATAAAAATGGCTGAAATTAATGGTGCTTCTAGGTGCTGTCTGCCAACCAATATTTGCCTCTTTGCAAGCAATCCCCAGAAAGTGGGGTGGGGGTGAAGGAGATGAAGTTGTTACTGCTTTTTTTTTTTTTTTTTATGTAGTTCTTGTGTGGTTGCTACATCAGGAGGCTGAATCATGGTTTAGTGCTTTCTTGTCTTGCTTTCTGTAAACTTCATATACTGAGACCATGTTCCCAAGGTTTCCATTTATCCATTACTTTTGGAAGACCCTCTGGCTTATTGAGAGCTCTCTAAACACCTAAAAATAATGGTACAGTTTCTGATTCTAGTGTCTATTTCCAATTTTCTTTTAATAGATTAGTGATATGGACAGCTTGTCTGCTGTCTGAGCTCTTAATTAGTGCAAATGACATATGAACTCATTTTTGTGTCTTCTATGGCTTCTCCCCCAAAGCCATAGATTATTTTTGTTGTTGTTGTGTTACTGTTTTGAGTACCTTCCTTTTACCCTTTTTGTGCATTTTTCTTGACACACAGTTGAAATGAGCCAAGTGTCCTGGTTGCAGATTGCTTATAATCTTCCCCTTTCATTCATCATCATATTTTGTGAGGGCAGTGTAGACAAATGTAATGGAAAATAAGCTGAAAGATGTTAAGTATGGTGAAATCCTCTGTGTGCTCCTAAGGAGTGAAACAGACACTTGGGTGTCCTGTTACTCAGCAGAGCATTTCTGACACTGCATCAACTTTATATACAAGTGGTTAACTGTAGAACTTTTCCCTTCCTTCCACCTCGAGTGCAGTTCAGTGCACTTACCTGAAGTATAGCAAGGTGCTCACAAATTGGAGTCCAAAGAGCAGATATGGAAAAATGAAGTCCTGGTGTACTCCTGCCTATTTATAGTTTCTTGTACTGTTTCAGTGTCATTACTACATACTGGTGTCAATAGACCTCTCCTAACAAACAAGAAGAGTATAAAATAGTTTATGCAGTTTAAGGGAATTTTTGTGTATGATTTTTCTAAAGTAATTTTAATGGTTTGTTGTTTTCTTGGGTTTGGGTTTTGTTTTTTTTAAGTAAAACTCGGAATCACTATACAGCTTGAAAATTGAAATAAAAAGATGTTTTCTGTAGAGCCTCAGAAATTGTTTTAGTTTTAGGTACTGTGCAACGGTTGAGACCTAAGTAAAGCTCATTTCTGCTGGAAAACATAAATCTTTAATATAAAAAACAATGAAAATGGATGATGGGGAAAGTTTAAGTACAGTAAGAACAGAGAAGTAGGAGGTGTTGAAGATATCAAGGAACTGCTCTTCTGTTGTATACGTGTGCATTGGTACATAGATATGAGGAGCAGTTTGGGATTAAGAAAGATGACCAAGAACTTGTGACCTTTTGGGAAGGAAAATCCCTCTTCAGGACAGTATGTGTTGAGGTGAATTGCTAGGGCTCTGCAATACTACAGAAGAACAAAGGAAGAAGAGGTATTTTGTGTTTGAAGGGCATTTATTTAAATTGGTGATACGGAGGAAGGACAGTATTTAGAGTTATCTGATATGGAGGGCTTAACGTGGATTGGATAGAAGTGGGAGGTAATTAGGATAATTGCAGGATTTCAATGTATTCTGGTAACGATTTATTAATGAATTCTCAAAGCATAAAACTCTTGATCAGAAAACTATATAGTGCAAAAATAAAGAACATCTGAGAAAATGACAGTAGTGAGACACACAAATAGCTGCTTTGTGTGTTTTGGTAGAGAAAGAAACCCTTAATGAAGGACATAGTATGTCTACTGTGAACTAGTGATAAATTGGCAAAGAGTTCAAAGACTCTTGCACTGTCCCGATGCCAAACGCAGCATTACTCGGATCCAGCTGGTGGTAGTGCCACATTCTAAGTTCATTTTTGATCTTGTGGCCTCCAGCTTAGAGATTATCACGAGGGAGCTCGGACATGGTAGCCTGGCGTTGGCCAGGGTCTGGCTCAAGAGTGGAGTGATGCCAGTGAGCATCTTTCCACACAGTTGCATAGTCTGTCTTAGTAAAGGGCGTTCATTGCCACAGCTTTGCACATTACCTGTCAGCTTTCAGCAAAGTACAGTCAGTTTCTACAACAGATGTGAGATGTTAAGCCTGGGAGGTGTCTGGGCTCTCTGTTGATACAGCTGATGGTTGTTTTTGTTATTGCTGTCCTAGTGCAGTTCATTACTTGGATGCAGTTATTTCTGTGTGAAAATAAAATTGTGCTCCTACAGAAAGCAAGAAGAGATAATGATAAAGGCAACGCTACTTACAAATGCTTCTATACTAATACAACTTTGTGCATGTTCTGTGGAAGGTTAGTGCTCTGCCGCAGTCTTTGCATTGCTAAGCTTTAAAGTACAGAGAGAACTTTAATGTTGGGGAACTCTTGAAGACTTGGGAGTTACGCTGTAGTAAAATATGAATATACCTGCCAAGTATAAGTATGGAATAAATGGAGAACTGGTGACAATTGGTACGCCTGCTTAGGATTACTTTTAATTTTTAGCCATAAAAGACTTATAAACAGTCCTGCTTCTGCAGTAGTTAAGGAATTAAACAGCTGTAGGTCTGAGTTAGAACTGATCTTGCTGATTAACTTTTCATATCTGTGTACGTGGTGGGTTTAGTGCCTCGTGAGATGTTTGCTTGCTGATATCTAAAATTTCTTTCTACCTGTTTTTTCTTTAAGATGGTCATTCCCAAAATAACAACATAGCTCAAATGTCAGGTTTTTTTCTCTCACTCAGAAAAACAGATGTAAGGAAGTTTGAGTATATATTTAAAGCTCTGAATCCCATGCTTCAGAAAGAAGCTTCAGATTCATCAAAGCACACAAGAAGCATGAATATTCTTTGGGGAGTAGAGATTGCACTAGCAATTTCCAGAGGTCTTTCCAGAATTCAGTAGTACATAGCTAATGGCTTGGGATTAACTTCCAAATGGAAAGAGAGCCCTACTTTTCCCTTTCATGAGCTTTACATGGCAATATTTAATGAACAGTCTACACTTACAAATCGTGATGGAAGGGGTAGATGGAGCTGAAATTGTTCTGTAAATATGCTGCAGTACATGCTTGTTTAATTTATTTGAAGTATGACAAAACTAACCTGAACCTGGCTGTTGGTGCATTTCTGATGTGGAAAACTGATAGAAACTTACTGTGTTTGTGGAAGTTGTAAACAGCAATGTACTACTTTAATGTTACTGTTGTTCTTTTAGGAGATACGGATTTAGCAAACAATCTGGAAAAACAGAACAGGTAAAAATTATGCTAATTTTAAATACTTGCTGGAAGAATTACATTGTTTTTGTTGAAGTGCTGGTTACTGTAAGTTCTTAAAGGAATACAACGGAATAAGCAGCTATAATTTCTATTATTGCCAGCTCTTAAAAATGGCTAACTTAAACTAAAAATCTGCATGCCATTAAGGATGCTGTTGATTACAGTCTCATTTTTTAAAGTATTTCCTTCATCAGTACTCAAACATCCCATTTTGAAAATGTGATTTTTGGCTTAGAAGGAAGGATGTTTGGGTGTTGTGGTTTTTTTGTTGTTTTGTTTTGTTTTTTAGTGTAAGGTAATGACATACCCTGTCTAATGACTGACTTTTAACTAGGCATTTCATGATGTGATCATTAAAGAGTTTTTCCTTTTTTAAAAAAAAAAACATTCAGCTTGGGAGAAATTTTGTAGGCATTTGTTACTAACAGGTTATTTAATGGGATAGAAAAACATGATACCATGCCATAAGTAAATCATAGTACCTCTCGAAAAGCAGCATCCTTGCTGTGCTTTTGATGATTATGGAATCGTAAAATGTCCTTGTCAGAGTGTTTTCAGGTGTTTTTTTTTTATTTCAGTTCAGATATTACTTTGGCTACAAGTTATTACAGACAGAGGTAATGAAGAAATGCATTAAACATGTACTGCAGTGTCTGTGACATGGAGTATATTAAGGTTGCCTTTCTTCATTATCTCAGTATTCTGCATACAAATTTAGCATTCAGATTTTATAAGTGGAGATGCTTCCCAATCTAGGCATACCTCTTGTTCCCTCAAAGTAAGTACCAGACTGCAGTCATGTTCATAGAATTTATTTTGTTTCTTAAAAAATATTATGGACTTTGAAATGTTGTATATTAGATGGTCATAATCATGTTTGTGTGAATTGTCTTCAGTAAGGCAAAAATGGTCATTAGTCGGGTTACTGGTGAAATAGTGACCTAGAAATTGATTGTGTCTGTCACCAGTTCTCATTAGTGTAGTAGTATGAAATGTGACAGAACTAGGTGATTTTATACCGATATTGAAATTATTAAAAAATGATTTATGTTAAAAAAAAAAAAACAAAAAAACAACCAACCTGCTTTCTGCTGTATAGCAAACACATTCTGGGGTAGCTAGTTGTCTTGTGAGGTTGGTAGTTGTCAGATGGCTGTAGAGTAAGGATTCTTTGTCCCAGACACTGTCTTGAGCAGCTGGAATACTTGTGAAATTAATGAGGGTTATGTTTCAGTTGGCATGAATTGGAGTGTGAAGATGTTCCAGGCTGAAATGTATTCTTAAGAATAGAAAGCTATATACCAATTTTCTCCTTGCTGTTTTTATTCATACTTTAGAATACTGAAATTAGATATAATATTCTCTTTTTCTTTAAAAGGCTGAAGATAAAAAAATTGCACTACCTCCAGGGCTGGCAGCAGCAGGAAAAGCTGAGCCTTGTGATGAAGATGACCTTCAGGCTGCTGAAGAGGTGTGCCACATACCTAGTAGGCATGGATGTTACTAACTTGGGGGAGGACAGCAATTATCACTGCCCAGTCATTCTCTGTAAGAAGGAAAACTTCCACGCTTAGCTGAAGTGAGAGTTGCTTCCCACAGGAGAATATGGAACCTGAAAATTATATGTAAAATTAAATGTTTTTTGATGTTTAGTGCCAAAAGTCTTGACTTTTTATTTTTGAATCTGAGAATTTTTAAAAGGTCAGTTTTCAGTTGACGGTAGGAGCTGAATACTTTTGAGTGAACCTGTACTATTATAAGGAAAATTTGGTAACTTTAGCTACCCCTTCTTTAACTTGCACAGATTTACTGTCTCATTACATGCATTACAATACAGATATGATACTAATTGCATATATGTGCCCCTGTCACTAGGCAGAAGTAAGTTAATTATTGAAAGATAAGTTGTTATATGTAATTCCTTGTGTTTTTGTCCTAGCTTCGCATTAAAACTCTGATGACTGGAATGGCTGCAATGGCAACAGAAGAGGTAAACAACAGTGAAAACTGATAAAACTTTGTTTAAATTATGACTGATTATGGCAGTTATTTCTAAAATCAGGTTAGTGGTCTGAAGTCTTGGATTTTAAATTTGCATGAAGTGAGTGCAAGAAAAGATGGCTTAATTGGGAAGACAGTATTTTTTATGAGGCTGGCGACTTAATAATTTGCCTTGAGATGATAAAAGCAATATAAATAAGTGCCTCATTCAAGTGGTTTCTACAAAGAGATTTTCAGGGGAAAGACGTCACAGTGCAGCTACATAAGCTGCAGTATGATTTACTTTACTCATCTTGTGAAGATATCCAGAGAACTAATCGTTTTACTGGCAAGAGTGGAGGAAAATTTTACATATTTCAGTGTGTTTTTCAAAGCACTGGAAAATATTTCTAAACACCATTCGTCTAAGAAAATGAAAATACTGGATGTGTATCTTGTTTTCTTAATTGGTTGTAGTTAATGGAACTTGTAGGCTGCTGTAATTTTGGAAATACTTACATTTTGATTTCTGGGTGACAGGACTGGGAAGAAATTCAGTTGTTAAACATTGTTTCTGTTTATGCTGAAGCCACAGAAGAAAAGGTAGTAATTAGGCTAGTCTCCAAGTTGATTGACATGCTTTCTACTGAAATCCACTGTAGAAATCAGTTCTACTTGAAGATTGGTTTTAGACATGCATTCTTTGAAAGGTGCATTGTTTCACCCATCTGCATTTGTTATAATTTGGCTCAAAATGTGGTACAATAGTGATATTTTTTTTTATTACCGTGCATGCAAAATTCAGTATACAGAATACAATTAGAAGTTTTTGAAAATATGAATTCAAATTTGATAAAAGGTTGTAAGTGAGAAATTTCCATCAGCGAAGTGTTTTGGGGGAGCGCAATGTTTCTTTTTTAAATTATTAGAGATATTTTTTTTTTACCCAGCGCAAAGGTTTTGTATATTTTTGTTAAAATTAGAGCTTGGGGAATTGCCATGGAAAAAGCATAGGCAATTCCACAACGCAAATACTTTCTTGACACAATTGCAGGGCAAATTGACAGCAAGCACAGTTGGTCAAATTGTTGGACTCCAGTCGGATGAGATCAAGCAAATAGTGTCAGAATACGCTGAAAAGGTAAGTGTGTTACCTGATTGTGTTTTACAGAGACATTTTTGATAGCTTGTTAATTTAGGCCTTAAGCTTCCAACTTAATTGCCATGATTCTTTTGAAACAACAGTGTGTCATGTATGCTGTGGATAGCAGCATAGTCAGGATTCAGGAATGTATTTTAATGAGATTTAAATATGCACAAGCTTTTGGTATGGTAGTACATATTGCTGAATTGCATTCATGAGTAGTTAGTGTTTAAGCACTTGCTTAAACATTCTCATGAATAAAGAGCCTGAGTTGATATCTGTTCAAACCAGAGGCCTAAATTCTTAATGCATTTTAAAATGTTTGATGTTAAGTACAAAAATACAGTTCTGTGGGCCTGCTCAGAGAAGAAGCTAGGCTGCTCTGCTCTGATCCCACACTGGGATCTTACTTGCAGTGGGCTCCAATTCTTAGTCATGCCATGGATCTCTAGTTTTGAATATAGTGTCATCAAATCCAAACCTTTGTTGCTTTTAGAAGTCAAGGCAATTAAATGTACATATTATCTCCATTACTGGTGTTCAACTGAGATGGGTTTTACAGTATTGTGAAAAGAAAATCTGGCTTTTAAAGCAATTAATACATACAATACATCACTGCCAGGTATGAGTTATAGGTCGCTCTTATTTGTCCAGTAGTCTTCTCATATTTCTTCTTTTTTGTTGACACATATGAGGTATGGAGCTTTCCCTTTTGGGAGATAAACCCTATAACTCAGAGTCTATAGCAAATTCTTGGCCTTTCTTCATTATAAAGGATTAGAAGAACAGAAGCCCAAGGGTCATATTTCAACATTACATTTCTTCTGTTCTGAGAGAAGGCAGCAGGACCTTGACTATTATAGTAGAACAATGATTAATACTCTGGAAAGTAAGAACTGATTCAAGTCAAACCAAAAATATATAGCTTTTCAAATCTATGAGATGTGACCAAAAAAATGTATATCTCTGTGTATATATATTCATGCACCAGAAAAATGAGAATTAAGGATGTTATCAAACAGTTTATTGAAGCATTGGCAATGTTTGGATATAGTTCTAATAGTTTTAACCCCTTGTAACTACATAGTTTGAAGAACACAGCAGTGCTTTTTTGTCTACCAGTCCTAATAGAAGGCACAGGCCCAGTGAAGAAAGCTGTCAGACAGAATTCTAGATTCGATGTTGTATGTACCAGGACCTTTCTTACAAGATGGCATTTTTGCAGAAGATCAGTGCATACAGTTTTCTGCATTTTCCCCTCCTTTCTGCTGCTGTTAACTTGCTGGGCAAACTGGAAGGAAGATACCAGTGTTGTTCCTCACTTCCTAAAAATGCTGGCAGGAAGTTATTGACATGGCTTTTGTCTGTCTATTTGTCACCAGCTTTAAGGACAGTTATTCAAAGTAGCTTTGATTTTGCTTGTTGGAAGGATTCTTACTCTGAGGATCTGTAAGTATAGTCATAAATAACAAGTGTTTTTTTCTAGGAGTAGAATAGGAGGAAAGCTTGTTCCCTGGTAAAATGAGAGAACAACTAAAACTAGAGAAGTGCTGTCTCAAAACGACCCCCTTCAAAAATTCCTGAAGGAGAATCCTGTACAACAGTTCTAAATGCTGTTTGTAAGTTGCTTCTGTCTTGAGAAGTTGACTCAGAATATTATTTGACTTCTGTACTCCTATATCAAAGATTACTATTACACCTTAAACAGTCAGTTGAAGTAACATCTAATGAGCATTTCAACCATTTAGTGTGGTTAGGGATTGTTGTTCAAGGAAGATATTAAATTAGATATTTTTTTTTTTGTTTGAGGAAACCCTCAAAGATAAAGTGATATGCAGTGATTTTTATCTTTGGGTTCCTGGGTCTTGGGAAAGCATCAAGGAAAAATGACAGCAAATTACATTGAAATAACTGCTAAAGATCTGCATGCAACTTGACTGAAAACAAATCTGAACTGCTACAGGCTGGAGATATTTTGGGTTTTTTTACCCAACACCCCCTGTGGGCTTGAGACTGAACCTCAAACTGAGGTAATTACCATACAGCGGTTTGGGTTGGAAGGGACCTTAAAGATCACCTAATTCCACCCCCACCCCCCGCCATGGGCAGGGACACCTTCCACCAGCCTGGGTTGCTCCAAGCCCCATCCAGCCTGGCCTCGGGCACTGCCAGGGATGGGGACTAACTATAACTAATGATGGAACTGGTCACAGATCTAAACCTGTGAAGTCTATTTGCTAGTAAGGAGAATGGTTGAACATGAAGATACAAACACAACTAATTACTATATTTACTACTGCTGCAAAATTTGTATTTTTGTACAGACTTTTTTTTAAGAATGTGAAGTTCTCTAAAGAAAGATCATTACTCTAATTATTGGAAAGTGCTATAAGCACTGATTTCTGTGAGAGTATCTCATTACGAAGAATAACATTACTTGCATATCCTTCCTTCCTCCTTCCCATTTAAAACTTCTACATGTGAACAGTGGGAGGCAGGCTCTTGAAGTCTAGAATTAGCCATTTATTTTGGCTAGCAGTTTTTGAGGTGTCATAGTTCAGTGATCCTTATCCACAATTATTATGGCATTTTAACTTCTGTCATAGAAAAAGGCTGTTAACACTTCTTGTTTAACTTGCTTGATTTGGCTAAATTTTTTAGGGCATTTGAGCAGTTGTGGGGAACAGGAAGAGTGAAGAAGTGAGTCTACACCTGTCAGCAGTGGGGGATAATGTGTGTTAACAGAGAAGTTGAAGGATGTATCCGCGTATCCCTTCTTGTCACATGTAACTGAAGTTCTTGTTTTGAGATAGTACCAAACTGATGATCTTAAATAGTCAGAGACACTGGTGCTCAGATATGACTTTCTTAAATTATGTTCAAAAGGCAATGGCTGTTTTGGTCTAGTAAGAGACCAGGTGACAACAATACTGTCAAAAGCAAAGTGGTTTCTGTAACTTGTACTTTCTTCCTTCTGTGCTAAAAGATGCATTTTTCTCAACAGACTGGAACACAATTCCTTGGGAACTTTGTAGTGTTGCTGCAGAGCAGATCCTTAGCCTGCTTTGACTGCATGAGGCTTAACCCTAGTTTCTTCATTTGCAAACCAAAAGGATTTTTCTGCAGAAACCTCTGTATTACAGTGATGGTTATTTCCCATTTTCAGAAAGCAAGTTTTAACAGCCCACTTTTTGAGAGGTGACCTTTCTTTATACCAAAGCTGTACTGTGTGCATTTTTACTATTTTTGCAAGAGCAGTCTCAGATTGGTTTAGCTTATGTTTTTTTCTCTTCCAGTTTTCTTGATTTGCACATTATGCATATTAGATAGGCTAATCATATGATGAGGAGGTTGGAGTCTTAGAATGCATGACATGATGAGGGAATGTGACTTGACTAAATTAGAGGAATAAATAAATCTGAATGTGTATTTCTTAAATAGTTCAGTGTTACAGATGTTGCTTAGAGGCATTTTTTTTCTTTCCCAGCAAATGGAAAGTACCCATGTGACTTGGGTTAAGATATCTGAGTCGGTCTTTTCTTGCTGTGGATGTAAAACTAACAAATCATTAAGCTGCTCTTCAATATGAATGACACAGGAAATGGAGAAGAGGAAGACAGGTTTATGCCTTTTATTTTTATTTAAAATTAAGCTGTTAATAAAGACCGGCTCTACCCGTCTGCCTAGAGTGGATACCAGGAGCAGATATGAGTGAGGAGGATTTCGTACTTCCTGTAACATTTTTGCTGGCTGTACATTGCAGTGGTTGTCAACGTTTGATAATTGTTCAAAAAGCACTTGGTATTGAAGTCTTCGACAGGCTCTGCAAATTGACACCTGACGTACTTGAAATTTAGCAGTTTTTCTAATGAAATATTGGAAAATGGATTAACTGGAAAAAGAAGTCAGAGTGCATGAGGGAAATTACCAAAACGGATGGATGGAGTATTAAAGTGAGGACTTCCAAAAGGTACAAACACTGTTGAGGCAAATAACCACTTAGACATCTAGCTATTACTGAGTTTCACTCATTCTTTTGTCTATAGCAAATACACAATTTCTATTATAAATGCTATTCCCAGTAAGGAATGCTTCTGGCAGCTTTCATTTCACAATTCAGAGAGAACAGGAGACTGGAGCCAGATTGCTATCTTCATTATGTATTTGAGACACTTTCTTGGTAATGCGTGCTGGATTGAGTGGTTTTCAGAGACTGGTGTCAGTAGCACACACACATGCACAAAAAAAATGCTTGAAGTGCTAAATGTATCTACCACACCAAGTATGTCATTGTCATTCAGCATAAAGATGCATCCAAACTAGTATTTCAGAATCCAAATATACAATTTTTCAAGGCTTTAAATTCTTTTTATAGTTCTATATATCTATTTATTGGGGTATGAAGCATCTCTGATTCAACAAGGTCAGTAAATACCACTGCTTAACATAGTTTTTAGCATGTTTTTGTATTTTCCACTTAAGAACTCTACCAGGTTTTTGCATCCGTGCTGCAGTTAAACTCTTTGTTTCTTCTAGTATGCTGTAGTATTTTTCCACCTGTCTCAGGGCACCTGACTTCATTTTTAGCTTGCTTTACCTGTTACCTTTGCGATCCAATTCAATTGTTCAGCCACTTCCTTATCTTGATGCGAGATAAATCAGGAATGCATTCTTTCTGTTGGATAGTGTGACACAGTTCTTGATAAGGAGTATCACAGGTTTATTCTACTTTGGCATTTCCTGAGCTATTGAAGAAGCAAAAAGTTACGGCATGAGGTCCAACAGGCTGTTCTTACTGCTTATTTTAGCAATCTGAGCTTTCTGCTGAGGAGCGACCAGAAAGGCTTGGAGCTGCCCAGCAACATAGAAGGAAGGTGGCATCTCTGAATAAGCAGATTTTGCAAAAAACGAAACTCCTGGAAGAGGTAAGTATTGTGTATGTAATAAAGAAGAAAACATTGATAAATGTGGTTGATCACAATGTTTTTGCCATCCAGAAAAAAACTTGCAAGCTATCTTCTGTATGAGCAATTTGTCATGCTGAACATTCATTTCAGCATCTCTGAATGTCTTGCTTGCACATTTATTACTAAGACAATGTGGCTGATTTTATATTAAAAAATTGTATAGCCCTGTCTGTGAGGAAGGGGCTAGCTAATCAAAACATGCTTTTCCTCCCCCCCCCACCCCACCTGTCTTGGAGAAAAACAGAGGAAGTATCTCCATTTGACTTCTTAGCTATAGTGTTGAATGGGCTGTTTCCATGATTTTAAGAAACTATTTCGGAGGTTACTCTATGTGCTAGAAATGAAAGACAGGATGTAATAAAAAGCCATATAAGCCAGCTTGTCTCAGGACTGACTGTGGTGGGATTTTTTTCTTGCTTGTTTGTTTGGGGGTGGTTTTACACAGTCACTGCTTGGTTCACATCTTCACACTTATTTTAGGGGGGCAAAGGCTCTTGCATTTGTGCGCATACTCTGTAAGTAGGAGCAAGAGCCACCATTCCTGTGTTTTAACCTACTTGTGCTATTGCCATTTAAACCTAGAAAAGAAAAAGTGGAGAAGTTATGCCATTAATGAAATGTTGCTTTTAATTATGCATACTGCTGTAATCAGCAACATGTTACCTCTGGCTTGCAGAATTTGGTGAAAAGATAGTGCATCAGAGTCCATAATTGGAAGAGCTTGCCAAAAGCAAATATACTTGAGGAAAAACTGTGGCTGACTTCTGTGGTTGATACTCTTGTCAAGTACAGCACTGCTCCAGCAGCCTTCATCTGTTTTTTGTTTTGCTCTGCTCTTGTCAGCAATGTGTTAACGCCTTGCATCTTGACTGGGTTTGCCTATTAAGTGTTGGGGGTACAGGGGCTCCAAAAGATAGCGCTGTATAGCATGTTTTATGAGGCAGTAAAGTGTTCAGTCTTACAAACAACAGAGGTAGAAGAATGGTAGTTTTGAAAGCCTTACCTACTATGGTGTAACTATGGCAGCACCATATTTTTAACCTCTGCCACTTACTAGACCTGACTTTTTTTAAAATTCTACTTTTAGAAGAGTCTTTAACAGTACATTAAAGTCTTCTATTTAAAGGATATTTATTCCTTCAAGACTTAAATCTCCTTTCAGTAAAGCATATGCTGTGAACTCTTCAGTAAAGCATATGTTTTTGAATCTCTGGCTAGCATTCAAGTAATACTAAGTTTAAATAAAGCTATAGAAATAAAACCTGTGCACGAAAAGTTGGAAAGACTAATTGCCTATCCTGCTCTGTGTTTTTTCTCTTCTTTTTTCCCAACTTTAATAAAAGCTTTATGAAGAACTGGTGCAGTTTCTTCTTACTTTATTTTGCACAAAGAAGAATTTTCAGAGGGTAGAGAATGACAGTTTAAGTGGTAAATATTAGATTGCATTTCCTTTGGATCATGCAGAACAAGGGGGTGTTTTTTGTTCTTCTTAAACTGATGCATTTCTTGTGTTGCCCTATTGGTACGCCTCATCTGTTAAAAATGGCATTTTTTCCATTAGTCAATAACCCTGTACAACTGTTAGTTGCACTGTATGTTGAATGTAAACCATGTCTGTCACAATTTCTCCCTGTTCTAGAGTGAAATACTAGGAAGTATTATAATATACTGAAATTAAATACACATTTACTTATTTATTTCACTTGAGTTTGTATTCTTTTAACACTTTGGTAATACGAGTTTTCCATTTCTATGTCAAACATAACTTTGGTGCCTTGTCAAGATACTGACTGTTAGTAAAAAAAAATACTGACAATACCTAGCATTTAGATTCAGGCTGATGTGTCAGGCTCTCAAAATCATAATATGGTCTTACAGAGAGTTAAATCCTGCATGAATTCCCATGTTGGTTTGAGTGTTTTTCCTGAAGTAGAAACAGAAATTGCAGAATGAGATCTTTGGAAATTCAGGAGTGCAGGGAAAACAAGAGGATGTTCAGTGTATCCTAAGTCGTTGCAGTGTGTTTCTGTCACACATCAACTCTTCTTCTAAACCACGATGGCTATGAGACGGGCATATGAGGGAGATACAGATGTGCTGTGTGTATGTTGTAGAATGGAGACAGATGCAGGCTCTTCCAGCATCTGCTCTGAGCTAAGCAGGTTGCAGACTTGTTTGAGATAAGATGCTTTGTTGTCATGACTGACAAGTGTTAAACACTGCCCTGTTGTAACAAGGAGCAAGCTTGCTCAACTTCAAAGATGTCCTAGTACAGTTCTGCAGCTTTTGGTTGTGCCCACCAGCTCACATCCATCTGCAGTTTTTCTGCAGTCAGTATGTAGGCATACTGGAAGCGTGCTTAGTTTGAATTTTTTTTTAAAAAAGTGCAGTACCAGAACACTGCACCACAGCCCTTGCATTGGGAGAACAGTTGGTGTTCTTGGAGGCAGTTGGCTCAAGCGGGATTTTGGGGAGGACAACCCAGGTACGGTTGTGTAGGAAGAGTAGCATTAAGGAAACTGTGACAGCTAGCTCAGGTTTCAAACAACGAAAAAGTGCAGTAGCACAGTTCCCCACTCCTGCTGTTTCCTTGATGTTTCTTGCCTAGTTGAGCAGTAGGAGAGGCTGGTAAATGAGCTTAGCAGTTGTGGGTGGCTTTTGCAGCTATTCTGTGTTGTGCTGTTATGATCTGGAAAGCAGAAAGGATCTGACAAAGTCTATGCAGCCTCAATGACTGAAATGTTCAAAAGCATTTTTCTGTAACAGATGGCTCCCATTCTAGAGAATTGTAGCATATTGTGGCTACTGAATTAGCAATACAGAATATGCCTGTAACTAGATATATGCTGACTGGATTACATCTTCGTGCCTGGTGCAAGTAATTTCCTTTACCGGCTTCCCTGGCATATGAATGAATGTATTTGCTTGCTTTCCAGTTACTGCTGAGAAGAAAGCAGTTTGGGGTGGGCAGGAAACATTGTAAACCACACAAAATTGATGCAGTCATTACTTTATTACAGATCTTCTAACTGCCAAACAAACTTCATAATCCACAGGAAAACTTAAGTATTTCTGAATCTGTTATCATGCTATTTGTCATTTTAACAGTTAAGAGCTGTTTAATTCTGGGTTGCTATTTCCAGTACATATGTCTCAGTGCTGAGTTTTCATGTGGGGGAAAAAAGTACTGACAGCTATAACCCAAATATAATCCTTTTATCACTTTAATAAAAGTTTCCTGGCTAAACTATTTTATTTTTTTTTACCACTTGCCGAAGACAGCTTTTGAAATCAGTGACAGTCAAGACCCCACTTTTAAAACATGTTTGAAGTTCTGGCTTCAGTACTGCAGTAAGTTTTGGCAAGAGTTCTCATAACAAATAGTTCTTTAGGTCAGTGTTCGTGAGATGTGGACTGCAGGCTTATAATTGTTTTGGGGTTTGCCCACCTACTTACAATTCAGTCTGTTGGTGAATTACTGGTGAAAAATACGGAAAACAATGAAAAAAGCTGTCTTTTTGTAAATTTGGTTGTGGAAAGGGATGAGTCACAGCTCTGTGTTGTGAAAAGCAGCATGAAAAAAGTGGAACAGAAACCAAAATGTGCGTTTCTTTGTTTGTAACACTTCTGCTCTACTTCTGTAACCCATGTCCCATTTTTGTTGTTACGATTTGCAATATAATCTTTATTTTTATAAAAGGACTTTTAAAAAGGATGTTCTTCTAAAATTAGCCTCTATAAATTATTGGACAAGTGAAATATCCAGTGGTGTTTTGCTAACTGCCTTATTAGACTTCCCATATTTACACATAATCATAAACAAGCTTGCTTATTTGCTATGGGCATGTCTGTGGTATGGTGCCATGGCATTTCTATGCAAGTCTTGAATCACCCTGACTTATTTGGAGAAGTATGAAATGGGACTCTTTTCTTTAGCCTAGTGTGAAATTAGACCAGTATAACTGGGCTCGATAACTTTGAGCAGTTTAGGAGAGATCCTGTCTAATAAGTTCACATTCTGTTCACATCTGTCTTTGAAAAGCTGCTGTTTATTCCGGGACCTAATACATGTTTGCTGCTGTTAATTAAATATTCAACCAGAATTCTTGTAATCAAATGCTCTTAGAGTAGATGACAAGAAAAGATGGTGTTTGTGATGGTTGGTGTATTGTTTAATAGGCAACCTTTATTAACAGCTCAAAAATTGCTATTCTCCATTACAGGTGTAATTGGCATGAATACAGAATCAAACTCTTTTTCTTTCTCTTTCATAATAGTTGCAAGCTAAATGTACTGATCTGCAGGCAAAATGTACAGAAGCAAAAAAGACATTAACAGAGGTAATCCTTCTTTGGTTTTCTGTGTACTGATTCTAGCAGAATAATTTTTGAGAAGCTGTGTGTAGAGGGATGTATTAAATGGTGAAGGCTTTTGACAGCTTAACTCACTGATCGCATGGTGTGGGAATGCTAAGTACCTTGAAATATTTTATGTGTGGAAGTGTATTTCAATTGATTCCTAATTGCAACCCTTAGGTGAAGAGTTACAGTGAAAAGCTGGACAAGGAATTGGCAGCCTTAGAAACAATAGAATCCCAAGCAGATTCTAGGTAAGTTTCTTCCTTTGTGACCTGTGAAATTCTGAAAAATGGTGGTTTTAAAATGAATCATTGAATTTTTCTTGCTTTGTCAACCTTAATAAATAATTAAAATTTAAAAATTAAATAATTCTCCAGCTTGCTTTCTAAAGACAGGAAAATATTACCATAGTGTTCAGTCAGAATGAAAAGTGTCAATCTGTAGTTGAAAATAATTGTAGGTGTTTAAAGCAGAAAAACCCTAGACACGTTTGACAAGTAGATGAGGCCTTCCTGATTTATTTTCTTCATATTGGAAGCCTTCAGCTCACATAAATTAAACAGGAGTCTTTCTCAAAACCTCCACAATAATGAGGCCAGAACATAGCAAACACATCAAAATACTCTGTGTAATACTACACTTTTATTTTGACTTTCGTATATCAGTGGTGATACTTGGGGTTTTAATTTACACGGATTTTGCTGGACAAATGTCTTTTGGTTCTCATCTGTTTAAATTTGAAAGTAAAAATCTAATGTGTCTTACTAGATCTTCAAATTTAGCTTATTACAGAGTCTGCGAGCGCTGGTGGCCATGAATGAAAACCTAAAAAGCCAGGAGCAAGAGTTCAAAGCACATTGTAGGGTAAGTTTTAGTTTCTTAAGTAAGGATTCATTTAAAACTTGGTAAATAACTATTATACTTCTTCCCAATTTGTTGTGTTGTGTGTGTTTACTGGTAGTTCCAGGTTTATATTGAATATTGCCCCCGGGTTGATTTGCAGCAGAATTATGGACAATTGCTCAGTTCTGCAGTGTATTGCATCTGCAACAAGGCTGAAGACCAGGAAGGTTGGAACTAGATCAGCTAGCTGGACTTGCCCCCTGCCTTGGAGCAGGAAGGCTGCCAAGGCATCTGAGTTACTGTGGCCTTCAATGTGCCGTTGTGCCTGAGACTGTCGTACAGGGCAGTTCCCAGACATGGAGTGCCGGATCAGCCTTACCCTGGTCACAGCTGTGGCTCTCCTTGGTTTCGTTACCATTCTGCTGAGAGCAACTCGGGGCGGGTTGATGGGGAGCACTGACACCTAAACTTGCTATTAGGTGGTACTAGATACCCACCTGTGCTATTCAGAACCTGGAATGGATTGTCTCTTCTTGGATAATGCAGCCAACACTGACTTGAGGGGAGGTACAGCGCCAAGAGGCGGGCTTCCTGAAGGCCCTTAGCCTTGGAGCAACCCACCAAAAAAAGACAAGACTGAGATGAAGCTATTACAGTTTTCAGGGCGTGTTTCAGTTTTACTGCGTAATAGCTGTTTTGCTGTTTACTGCTGTATTTATGGACTGACTAGAAATATGGTTGGAGAGAATAGTTTTCATTTTCTACCGTTTAAACGGTAACGGATGGGATTTAAGAGAATGAAAAGCAGTAAAAAGAAGTGGTGCCCTGAGGTGTAGACTGAGCATAGGAACCTTGTTTTCCCATACATACTCCTTTGGAAATCTCTGAAGGATTGCAGTGGAAACTACCTTGCAAGTAATTTTAGATTTGTTCGTTTCTAGAAGTGCCATATGTTGCAGTCCGGTGTCGTGCTGTTACTGTTGTAATACTCCTTTGCTTCTTCAGTCTCATTTTCGATGTCAGTCATTAGTTGTCCTAGCTGGATCTAGTATATTTGAAAGTGAGAAATAAATCTGTTCCCATGTTTGATAAAAACAGACAGCTCTATGTAATGAGCAATAATGGATGCCTTACCCTTAAGTAGGGAATGCTGTTTAATCTCACAAATTTAAATATAAAGTGTGTGGTCAGCTCCACAATTTTGTTCAAGGTGTATGTTGTCAAGCTTCCTGCTCTCCCCTGTTAGGAAGATAGGTCTCAGTTAAAAGCCACATAAATCTGTTTGTTTGTTTTAAAGGAAGAAATGGAGAGACTTCAACAAAATATTGAGAATTTGAAAGCTGAGGCAGTGGAAAACGGGGAGGAACAGGTAATAGCAAATGTCTATATTCAACGTGTTTTAAAATGTTGGTTTAGGTCCTGAATTTGGGAATGTACTCATAAGCATTAAAGTATCTGTTGCAATCTCTGAAAAAATCTGTTCTTTCCCCCCGGTAGAGCCACAGTTCAGACTAATAGTCGTAGAAATACAATAGGCTGAAAATAGCTGTAATATTCTTCATTATTCTTGGAGAATCCATGGGGCTAACTCACGGGTGGTTTTTTGTGCATTTTACTGCTTTCTTTGTGGTACCTGAGGAAAATCTCTGGGTATTAAAAGCAGTGCATAGCTCTGACAAAAACAGGCCTTCTTTGGAAAGCATGTTTGTTTTGGTGGGTTTTTTCCCCCCCCTAAAAATGGATTTTGTTGAAGGATGAAAGCACAGGTTTTCAGTGGCTCGGTACGTTGCATATCATGAGCAGCTGTCAGAAGTTAGGCTTTAACACAAGTGCATCCACACTGATGGCAATGAATAATGAATGAACAGAAAAGGAAAAGCTTGAATGACTTGTGTATTTAATGGGTAAATATTTGATACATGTATGCCTCTGAAATGAGGTAGATTACAGGTTCCATGATACTGCTGTCGTTCTGAACACAGCATGAAAAAATTAAAATGTAAACCTAAATCTTAAATTTTTAGACAAGAAAAAATTATCTTAAAAGTCCACAATCCAGGATTCTAGAATACTTCTCAGAGGAGGGTTTATGTTCTGTCCTGGACTATGTTTATCCTTAACCCCTGCCACTGAATCAAAGTATAAACATTTAGACAAGGAGTATGGACAATCTTCCAATACGTATCTTCATTTAAAGTGTGACAAATCTTAAAAGCTAAAATGTCAAAAGTTTAAAAGCTAGCGAAATGCACTTGTTTACAGCAAAAGATGTCAGGTTTTTAATGCAGATTCTGAGTCATTGTTAAAAAAATAACAGCAAATGGTGGTGTTACTGTGGGAGCCATTAAACAGAAGACAGGCAAATATAGAAAACAAGCCCAGTCTGCACATTTTTGCACTACAGCCCTCATATGCTGCTCTAATATACAATTGTATTGGGCTCTCAAATTCTAGGAGCCGAATAGGATTATAGAACAGCAGTACAAAACTGAGAAAGATAAACTTCAAAAGATCCGGCTGTTACTGGTGAGTAAGTCTGTGAATTTACTTGTACAAAATTATTGGCAATTTTCTTATCTTGTAACTTCTAATACTTCTTTTTGTTTTCTAATCTTAAAAAGTTTTTTTTGTCACAAATCAATTAGGAAAAAAAAATTGAGCCTTAGCCAATGCGCTTTTTTTTTTCTTTTTTTTTTATAAATTATGTAGTAACAAAGTATTGCTGGGGCAAGGTGTGGGGGGGCCTTCATCCATTTTAAGAAGAGAACAAGAAGAGGCTTTGTTTTCTCCCCTCTTAACTTTCTGTTCAGGCACGAAGAAACAGAGAAATAGCCGTTTTACAACGCAAGATTGATGAAGTACCCAGCCGAGCTGAGCTAACGCAGTATCAGAAGAGATTTATTGAACTTTACAGTCAAGGTATGTATATCAAGCAGGAGCATCCTGCTGAAGGCTTAAGCCCTGAAAGGTGGGCAGTTTCATTTTAAGCGTATGGCATGTAACAACAGCACTTGCTAATTTTGTGCTATTTTAAGGGTCTTTTGGTATCCATGTCATACACCCTATTCTCAAGGTTTTATAAGCTGGTGATAAAATTTTCCTAAGGGTGGAACTTGATGCACAAAATCTCTGGAGTAAACTGTCTGCAACAGGTTCAGTCATTTAGGTTAATGACCACTGTGTTTAGGAAGTCCTTAATTAACCATTTACAGGTGAGGTTGCTGTAAATTTGAGTTGTGTTTAATTAATTGCTTTTAGCATTAGTTCGCTTTCATTGTTTTCATTGACATGAGATACGTGGTTGTGGACCACACTACGTCAAAAACTATGAAGTAAAGGCAATTTCTTGAAGGGAATGTTTTCTTTCATTTTTTACTTATAAATACCCTGCAGTATCTTGGTAAGATCAGAGTACAAATAGTCTTTAGCTCTTTTTTTGTCTGGTAAGAAGTTACAAAATGGGAAAATGTGCTCATCTGACTTTTTTTTTTTGATAGATATGTGTTTGCTGTGCATGGATATTACTGAACATGCAAACTGAATACAATTTTAAGATTGTTCCATTAAACTGTTAACAGACCAGTACACTTACTGGTGTATATTTAATGTAGCTTGTGTATTAGCATAAGCTAAAAAAAGTTTCTACCAAGGAGAACTAGCAAATGTTTTAAAGAACCTCTGCATTCGTTAAATATGTGTGTGAACCAAGCTCTTGAAGGTTGAGCAGTTCTAAATTGTTGTCTAACTTGGATTCAAATCCCTTGGCCTGGCGAGAGGCATCAGTAGTGACATAGTTGTGTGCTCTCTGCCACGTATGGTGTCTAACTCAATGCAGAGAATAATGCACTTAACTGAATACAAGTCCAGTATTTCTTTCCCACGGCTTTGCTTCTTATGTGCCATGCAGTTTATTTAAACAAGTCCAGCTATAAAGACAGTTTTGTTGTCTTGCATTACATTTTCGATAGATTGCTTTCTCTGTCATGTCTAAGAGAATTCAGACAAATAACCTATGGTCAGAGCATCTACCTGCTCAGAAGATGGAGGTTTCATTTATATACGAAGTACAGAAGGGATAAGGTCAAAGAGACTTCTTCAGCTTTGGGTGTAGATTTAAGGTGCCTTGAATTTTATGGGACTTCGTTTTCTGTAGCACAAAATGTGTGTAGTAACTTAGATAACACACTGCTCAGTTGTGGCCAGGAACCTGCATTGTACAGGTTGAGCTTTTGGAAATAAGAGCTGAAAATCTCTAGCAAGTCTTTCTGTGAATGGTGGTATTTTTTTTGAGGCTTTTCATTTAGCCAGATCCAGGCCATCTTCAGAGTTGCCAAAACCTGGTTTGTGTGGGGTTTTTGTTTGGTTGGGGTTTTTTTTAACTTTGATTCAAGGGGTGCTTCTTGTGATCTTCAGTGATGCCTTCCAACCTCTGATTCTGTACTGGAATGCTTTTAGGTGCCAGTATTCTGTGCTTTATTTTTGACCTAACTGATCCTCCTCCCTTGAAAACATTAAGCTGTGGTCGTAAGAGAGTAACTGAGGCTCTTGGCTCCTTCTTCCTCTTCTTTTTGTCTTGCCTTACGTGGGCCGTGGTGTGTGCCCGTAAGGCTCCAGAAGCTGGCACAACTTTCTAACTTGGTGGAAATCCTGAAAAGTTTTCTTCTGAATTGGTGTGTGGAATCCACTCATCAAAGATCTGTGACTACCAGAGCGGCTGCAAGAAAGGGAAGAGAAGGTTTTTCTCTTGGGAAAGGTGTCTTCCATTTGGCAGCAGTCCAGCAAAACCCAAACTGATTAAGACAGCACACCTGAAGTAAGCCTGTTGGTGATCTTTGTGCTCGTGCAGTTTTTCAAGGAGCAGCCTGATTCCAGCCCTTGGAAGAATCTTTGTGGGAACATGCAGAGCAGCCCTTATTAACTTGTCAACCTATCCCAAGCATTCTGGAATTCCTCGGTGCTTTCCTGCTCCTGGTACTCAGTAATGTAAAAGTGGAGGCTACAGTATGTGTATACCATGTGTCACAATCGCACTGTGGCAATGAGAAACCTCATTAGTCCCGAACGTGTCGCTACTGCAGCAGTAGCCACTGCTGGATTTCTGTCACTAAAAGATTTAGTTTCAAGCTGTGGGTTACCGTTGGGCTTCAGCTGGAGAACAGAATTGCAAAAATCGGTCAGGATTTCTTTAAAAATGTGGATGTTTAGTGACATTGTGATATGGGAAGGAGGTCATGCTGTCTGTAAATGGTTCCATTCAAAAACTTAGTCCAGCACATCGGTTCAGTAGAGATTTTATTTAAAGATGGCAACTTGTTACCTTTATAGTTTAATGTAATGACCACGATTTCACTCTGGTTTATCTTTTTTAACCCATACTTTTTTCCAGGTCAGTGGTTCTAGACAGTGCTTAACGTATTAACCATAATAATTTTTGCCAGCTGTCCTTCACTGTTGAACTTTTTTGGGGAATCACAAATATCTTGGGTTTCCTTAGGCACTGAAGAATGAAAGAATAGATGAATACTTAGTAGATTTGAGTATCAGTCATCATCTTGTAGGCCCAAAGGCAATGTATGTCTGAGCCTTACCTTCCCCACCAAGCTGTGACCAACGCCTGCTATCATAACCCAAACCAGACAGTGTTATTTCAGCATGAATAAACTGTAAGAAGAGAAAAAAGGCTTTGAAACGGTAAAAGCTTGCTTTGGGCATCTTGCACACGTGTAACTTGAAATATGTACTATAATGTAGCAGCACAGCAGACTGTATGGTGTAAGGGTGAAGCTTAGGAAGGAAGGGGGAAACAGACAGTAGTAAGGAAGCACAGCTAATAGTGCCAGCGTATGTTCACATAAAGGTCTGTCAGCAGTTGAGGCTAAATTTAAACACTGAGCTGTGGAGTTCTCATGAAATCTGATAGCTGCAAACCCTGCTGGAGATTTACATGCGGGGGAATATTCTTCTAGAATGTATTAAAGAGTGTGTTCTGTTATTGATAGTGGAAAATATGTTATATAAAGCCTATGAAGTATTCTTACAGATTCCATTTCACTTCATGCTCTTTTATTATTCTGCCCTTCTTTTTGTTTGCAGTTTCAGCAACTCACAAAGAAACGAAGCAGTTCTTTACCCTTTATAATACACTGGATGATAAGAAAGTATATTTGGAAAAGGAGGTAAGAAAATGTTATTACTGTTTTCTAAATATTCAGGCTGTGGAGGAGATAAATAGTTCTTACTTGGCTTTCACCTATATTCAGTCCTGTCAGAGTAGAGTTAACAGTCTTTAAGTAAAAATGAAACAACTGATTCATAAGAATATTTCTACTGTTGAGGGGGAAATGGTCTGTGTTGTAAAAGAAGTGCTATGAGTACAGTACTGCACATTGTGTTCACAAAACATGAGTAACCTTTGAGTAGCAGATATCTGTCTTGGTATCACAGGACCAAATTACCCTCTTTTTCTCTTTGGTCATCATCTTTTTATTATGAACCAATGCTACAGTCGGTAACTTGGGAGAGCAAATTCCAGCTGCTCAGCTGTCAGCAACATTAGAGTTAATTCTTGGGGTCTGAGCCTGCCTATGCTACAGTTGCTGGTGATTCTACTGGATCAGGATCAGAAGAGTAGTTTTCATGAAAGTCACTTGTTTTTTCCCATCCCCTCTCTCCCTGCTACATAGAGTTCACGTCTTTCTTGGGGATGACTTAATCAAGATATTGCAATTTTCTTTTTATACAATGGCAAGCATGTGACTTCAGTAAAGGAGAAATAGGAGCAGTCAAGACTCTAAAAAAAATTATGAAATTACTTTTAAAATACATAGTGCTTTGATACTTCAGCTTCTGTTTGTCCTAATAAAATAAGAACCAATTAGTTAGGCTTGCATTACTTTATATATATTTTAGTTTGTGAAACAAGCAATAGTCACATTTCTGACTGTGTAAATATACTTTATGTCCTGTTTTTGAAGATGCAAACCATTTCGTTCCTTTAAGCAGCTGATTGTAATACATGTGCTAGGTAGTTTTCAGTTTTCCAATTCAAAAAAGTCATTAGTTTATGTAGCTGCTTTAGAGGGTGTGCGATCCTGTCAGTTGCTTGTTGAAGGAGTAGGTTAAATACAGAAATATTCTTTGAACATTTAACCTATGCTGCATGTACTGTACCTGTGGTAGAACTGTGAGGAGAGGTAGTTGGGGGAGGGGGGGGAGCAGGAGGAACTTTTGGTGGGCAGCAGCCCTTCAGAATAATGTTAGGCATGTACAAGAGCATGTTCACTGGGGAAGAAAACCCTACTTCATCCGTTCCCGACTCTCCTACTTAGTTCTACAGTAACTGAGTACAGTATCCTTGCTTTCATTTTGAAAACCTTAAAAAGTACTCCATCTGAGTCTGCTGGAAAGCTCACCGATGTTCTACTTCTGTGCCGAACTTAATACCTTTTTGCTATGGCAAACATACGAAGCTGGGCTGCTTACAGATTTTTCTGGAGGCCAGGATGATGAAAAAACCCCCATGACCCAGCATACTTTTTTCATGCTACCGTTCTAAACCTTCCCCAGTTTACCCTGATAGAAGTATTTTAAGGTATGACTGCAGCGTCAGTGTAGATCTGGCTCTTTTATTTTGTGGAAAAGTACTATACTGTTCTATGAATGTTGTCAGAATCCAGGCTGCATCTCCATAAATTCAGAAGTACCTTCTGTGACCTAAGTGATTCAACAACACATGTAAATAATATATGTAAAACCATCTCAAGTTCTGTGCTGAATTGAGCCTTATGGCTTTTTTATTGGGGCAGGGTGTGTGTGTGTGTATATACATATATGTATATATATTTTTAGTTAGGTCAGTGAGCAGTACAAAGCAGGATCTTACCAAAGTTTAACCTGGGGTGAATTTGTCATGTGCTTTACCTAATTTCTGGGAGAGGTTTCAGTTCAAGATGAGACAGTGCCTACCTGATGGTCCCTAAGATACTCAAATTATCTTGGAATTAGTGGTGTAACTTTTTCATCTCCTGAAAAATACCATTATGAATTTTCCTTGAAAGTTTTCTTTAAAGCATCTATTTCTATCAAACCAACAGTGATGATACCATGCAGTGTCAGTTACATAGTGAATATTCTGGAACCCTAGCCGCAAAACTTGCGTGCCTGTGCAGGAGTGGGTGGTACAGTGGCTGGCAGTGGTCCTGGCAAATGCCTTACCTAAGTCTGTTAGATCAAGAGCTTCTTTTAGCTTCATGTCAATCACCAGAGAGGTCTAAATATCTTCTGATGCAGTCTTAACTTTGTTAAATGTATAATACAGTTGAGGTTTCCTTGTGTTGCTCTTAATATTATAATTAAGGTTTCGGCAAGTAAATATCTAGTAATGTACAAAAGATGCCTTTGGCATCTGTGCCTCATAAAGATTTCTGGAATATTCTTGTGCTAGTTCTTGTCTTCCCTCTGTTGCCCACCCCACCCCATCCCCCAACCCTTTCATAAAATACACTCAGCATAATTGCGTTAAAATAACAATAGCAGTAATTGTTATACAGTGGGATTTTGGCTGTAAAGGTTGTAGTTCTGACATGAAAGGTGTCTGTGTAGTTCAGGTGTTAATCGTATTCTGTGAAAGATTAATTTTTAAAATACTTTTAAACACTTTCTTTTTATATAATGCCTTTGACTTGGGATTTATACGCTAGTTTTGCTGTTTGTAATATAAGACATCAGCACTTTTACTGTACAGTAGTTGTGCAGTTACTTTTCATGACAGAATGTTTTGCAGTATAAACTGTAATTACATTACAATAAGCATGCATTTAAGAAATATCTTGAGGCAGGGATGTGGACTTAGCAAATATTGATGGGTCATGCAATAATTTCTTTCTTCTGAGTAACAGGAATTCTTAAGCATCTTAGCTGCCTCTGAGTCTGTTCAGAATTTGTTTGAATTTTTCAAAGAAAGGTCAGGAAAAACTACAGATTCTGCCATGCACGTGCTTGTCACTGTCTCATTTGGAAGATTTTAGATTTGGGAGAAAGCAGTTTAGCTTTCTGTAGCAGTGGGGCAAATGATTGATTCTGTTTGGAACACTTAGGTTTGCTTAGTACAGAACACTTTCAAATATTCATCAAAAGGAGAAACTGCTTGGAAGGTTTAACCACAGGTCTTGCAAGAAGTATTCAACACCAAGAAAGAATCACTTTAATTGCTACTTGGTGAATTTTAGTGCTCTCTGCAACTTATAGAAAGCAGGAAAAAATCAAGGTGGTTACATAGAATATGCTCCACATGTAGTTTAAATAGTTGGAGGAGTTTGTAGGGAGCGCAACAAAATATTCCTGTGACACGGTTACAAATTTCTGTTTCTATCTTGATTCAGTGCAAGGTTAGGATCCTACAAGAGAAGCCATACACATGAAATGCTATTCTGTATTTTTTAGAAGTTAATCTTGTAACAGCCTGTAAAATACATATAAGCCAAGCGAGTAATGATGCATAGCTCTTTGGAAACCTTTAAAACTTTTGCACAATGAAAACTGTGCAGAAATTCACCCGTTCCTGGCATGCTTGTTGTCTTTATGGTATTGTGTGGAGATACTGGTTCCAGTCTCTGAAGCAAAAGTTGGGGTGTATGTGGTGGTTTGTGGTTTTTGTTTTTTTTCCTCCCCCCTTGCCTCTCCAATGCAATGCTTTGCTTTAGATTGGTGCTCTTGTTGCAGCTTCTTGACAGAGCTAAGCTGCTAATAGCTTCAAAACCAGCATCTTCAGTACTGTTAATACAATCTGGGTTTCGTTTGGGCAGTGAGGAGTTACTGCTTAGTTCTTGGTTTTGTGGGATTTTTTTTGTTTGTTTGGGGTGGTTTTTAGAATATATTTCTGCATTTGCTATCCTGTTTTGGCTTGTAAGCATAAGTCAGGGATATGCCTAAGTGAAACAGTTCTGCTTTATCACTACAAGTAAGACTAATTACGCAAACCTAACAGCCACAACATATGCTTGTGCACTGTCACTGTTGAGCACTGGATGAGTACCTGTTAAGTTACTTACATGTCAAGTTTCAACACATGTTGAACACATTTATACACCGTTTTACCTCATTGCTTTAGCTTGGAAAGTCATCACACTAGAAAATTCTCAGTGGTGTAATTGGGTGTCGGTGAAACTAAAAATCTCAGTTGTGGTCCAAGGCTTCTGGTTTCTGCGGCCCCTCCACTGGGATAGATTTTACTAATATGAAAGGATTGTGGTTTCTCTTCTGAAAAAGCTCATGGTGATTTTTCATACAACTGGCTGCTTGTCAGAGCAAAATCTACGTAGTCAATTTTCTAAACTAAATTTCATTTTATTGAAATCTCATACCAGAAAGGAAAAATGTGTATTTTCTTCTTTTTTTTCTAATTCACAGGTTAACTTACTGAATTCTATTCATGACAACTTCCATCAGTAAGTAATGGTCCTTTTTCTCTTGGTAGTTGCAATAAGTAGTACAGTTAGTTGGAAAAATGGCAGTGGGCATGAGTTATAGAGACTCATAGAGAATTGTTGGAAGTTTTTATGAACGTAAACTCCTATTAACTCTGTTTAAGCCAATGTTTGGGGAATCACGGACTTGGAAATGCCTAACTTCTATAGCCAACATATGTTTTTAATATGTGGCTCTTCAGCTGCAGATGTGGAAAGAAATTATTCAGTCATAATTTCCCTGGCATTAATTTAAATATTTTTCTCAGTTTTGTGAAGTTGTGGTTATTAGATTAGTTACAAAACACTAGGCTCAGACATATTTCAAGACACGTTTATTATGAACTAACTCTATATTTAAAGGTTTCGTTATAGTGTGAAGTCTTTACGTAAAATCATGGTTCCCTGGGAAGTTTGAGGTCAAAGATCCATCTATGGTGCAACTGGTGGTTATTTTTCTCTGGGTTTTTTTGACTTCAGAAAAAATCCAGTATGAATTTTTGTCACAGCAGTACAGTTCAGGAGTGTCATGGGGGAGGACATGGTGATTTAATAGTTTTAAACAATTCTTGCTATTATATCTTTTTGTAATTCTGCTGTGAAATTCTGAGCTTCTCTTTTTTCTTGTGTCCTGTGTTGGTCAGAAATTTCGATATTCGTATGATTTAATTTTTTCCTCCCCTATTGTGATATCTAAAAGCTTAACTTAATTACTGGGTTTTGTTGTAACTATTTCCGATGTTTTTCTTTTGCAGCAGGGATTGTAGATTTGTTTTGCTCAGTGATGAGATTCTTTTGATTCTGTCTAGGCAGTAGAAACCAATGCTGTAATTGACAGCTGGGTTTTAGATTAGTTTTCTGTTGGGTGGGTGTGCGGGGATGATTGTATTTTCTTTGATTTATTTTTCTTCATAATGTTTAAGACATGTTACAAGTCTAAAACCACATCTGGGCTTTCCCTGTTAAGAAAAAAATTTTTTTTTTTTAGAGTATTTTCTGATTTCCTAGTCTTCTCCTAGTTTTCTTGATATTCACAACAGCTGCTATTCTTAAAAGTTTGTGCTTTTAGTTAGTTAATAGCTAATTGTTTTTGTACAATATAGGAGAGAAAGGAACAGACTTTAACTGACAGGGAGAACACTTCTGGTGAGCTCTGTAGTCTCTGTTCCCCTCTCTTTGATAGTTTATACCAGTGGAAGAGCTGTACTGTTACCTGAAGTCAGTGATTAAAAAGATGAATTGTTACACAGCGCACTCAGCAATGTGACTTCTTGGACATCGGTAAATATGCAAGACCGCTGTAGATGACGTGTTGTCCCACATCCCTGTCAGTTGTTACCTTTTTTCTTTCCAGAGCAATGGCATCTTCTGGTTCTCGTGAGCAGTTTTTACGGCAGATGGAGCAGATTGTAGAAGGCATCAAACAGAATCGAATGAAGGTCTGAGATTCTTCTCGCTTTCTTTGCCAGAACTTGGGATTTAATTTCAGAAAAGCCTGTGTGTGGAGAAATCCACTACGTGAGGTGCAAATTAAGCAAGCAACTAACAATTACTGTTTCTTTTCACATTCTTAAGAAACTTCTCACTGCTAGAATTGTAAGGAATAGAGTAGAAAAGAGGTATTGTAACACCTCTCTGCTGACAGGAAGCTTATACCCCGTAACTTCACTATTGCCGCTGTAGTGATTTAGATACTTGAAACGGCTGTATGTGACTGAAGTCAGTGAGAACTCTTCCATTTGGATTGCACGGGTGCAGTCAGACCTGTGTCCCAGGCACGGTTTCTCAGGCAGCTGGAGCTGATTGAAGCTGCTTTCTGCTGCTGAGGAGGGTCAGCAGCACCTCCCAGAGTCCCAGCCATCAGCTGCCTTTGGCCCGGTCGCAGGGCTCATCTGATGCTGTGTTGAGTCAACTCAGGTGTTTTCGTTCTTTTTTATTAGAAAAGGCAAAGCATTGCTGGTGAGCGTGTTGTGTCCGTGGTGCAAATGAAGGGGGTTTGTGGGTCAGCAGAGCCCCAGTGCTCGTGCAGAGAAGACAAAACTGTTCCTGGTAACATTTGGGGGCTGTTCTGTAAAAGCACAGCCTCAGTGGACTTGGTTAAGTGGTCTTGGGGCAGTGCAAGCATGAGGTCCAGCAGCTGATCCACATAAAGCTGTCTACAGGCTTTTGCACATTTGCACACAAAGAATAGGCTTAAGTACTTGGTAATGGTAGTTGGTAACTTGTAGCTATTGTGGTGTTTCACTCTTTTATTTTCATAAGTGAACATATCCATAGTTTCCCAAGTCCGGTAAGGGGGCTCTGAGATGCTTTTCTCTATAGAGCCAGAAAATTCTTGGTAGTGGATTATAGCTGTTCTTTATTTGAGTTTAAATGGAAGTATGATAGACCGTGACTCAATATATACTAGAGTGTGTACTGAAAGTGTGGTCTGTCCAGGTATTGGGCTCTTTTTATCCCGATAGCTAAACAGAAACTTCAAGTACAAAATATAAGTATGTGTATATAGAAAAACCAGAATGGGATGCAACTCAAGCTGTTATAAAGCTTTTTTCCCTAATAAACTCTACTATAAAAATATGACATTTACTATAGACTGCTGTGTTTGAGGTGGCTAGTTCATTGCCTTTTTTTGCAATGAATTATTTTTATTTGCTTGACCTCTTATTTTCAGAGAGGAAAAATTGACAGCAGAAAGAATAGTGATATTGGTGGTTGTATGTATGGATCATCTTTCTGTCTTCAAGGTTGTTGACATAATGAGTGACTCAGCATCAAACTGAGATTATGAAAATACTTTTGAACAGTGCAATTCTGACTAGTGAAGATGAGCTTGAAGGTAGTTACATTTCTTTCTTTTGGTGGAATGACGTTATTTCAATTGCTGCAGCAAGCAACCACCCCAAATTGAAACTGTCCAGGAATTCAGTGTTTTGTTTTCTGTTTTATCCTCTGTTATGCACACAGAAATGGGTAACAGCACAGCAAATGCAAGGAGTGAAAGCAGACAGAGTCTGCTGTGACTTACTGTGGGCTCTTGCAAATTTTGAAGTTCATAAAATCATTCTGGACTGTATTATTGTGTTCTCAAATGGAATCAAAAGTTTCAGATGCTTCTTGCAAGAGGGAAGTGAATGGGAGCTATAATGTGAGATGGCTTATTATTTTGGGGGAAAATACAACTTCAGCATCTCTGATGATTACTGAAAGCAGTGGCAGCTCACATAGCTTGTGCTGTATTCCTGCACTAGCAGTTTGGCCACTGGCATATTGTGGGAGAGGTCACAAGTGACAATTTATTCCTAGATTTAGGTGTCTGGATCAGCAAAAGGTGGCAGTTACAATTAAGGAGAAAAACAAGTTTCTGAATGAGAAAGCTAAGTTCATTCTCAATTCAGAGAAAAAATTGTTATGATGGAGTAGACAATCATTTAGTACCTTCTGACAGTTGATTTCTCAATGCCAGTGAAGATACTGACAACACATGGATGCAAAGAAAGTTTTAACAGTTTGCTTGGTTCCTTGGGGAGCAGCTGTGCAGCAAAAGGGAAGGTTTTCTTATTCTTCCCCTAGGAAATGTCTGTTGGGTGACTTTCAACAGACAGGCTAGTCGTATACTGCAGGGATTATTCAGCCCAGTGATAATTTGGTCTTACCTATTTGATTTCTGTCTGAAGTGCATTAGAAGTGCTCACAGTCAGTTTCACAATTCACTCCTAAAAGTGCATCCACTTCAGTTGTTTTCTGTACAGCCCTGAAGACCTTATGCCTGAAGAGACGTTTCAGTGTTCAAAGCCCATCATACTGTAACCGCATCATAAAAGGCCTAAGGAGAAACTGGACATACTTGTTATGAGGGCCAGTAACTTGTGAATAAGCAGTTGAGTGTGATTACAGATATTCATGAGGCTGTCCCAAGGACAGAGGAGGGAGGAGTATGTCAAGGGATTTGTCATAGTCAATGCATAAGGGAAGCAATTTATCCAAGGGTGGTAATCCTTACCCCTTTACAAGAATTTAGTTCCTAAGTGTTTCAGCAATGCTGGTTTTAGCCTCATCTTAAAGGAATGGGATGCATGTGATAATGTTTTGGGTTTTTTTTTTTTTCTGCATTAACACATTTGATGCTGTTTCTTCCTCAGGCATAACTTTAAAAACCTGCTGGCCCTGATGAGTTATGTTAGGAGAGATTCCCTGGTGTTCTAGACAGCAGCTGGCTTTGTAAAGGAGACTTATCTTGTTAGCAGTGTTCATACCCAGAGAAGGTTGGGCATCTGCTCATTTCTTTTAGGTATAAGAATCATACACTATCAATGTTGATGTATAAATCTAGAAATGCAACAAGTTCTGCTGCTGTGGAATTACCTGCATGTTTGAGTTTTCCATTATTCTTGCAGGTTTTGGAATTGCATTTTTCCCTGTCAAAATTTAGGAGGTGAAAGCCTGTCAGAGAGAATGCAGAAATAATTTTGGGGGAGAGGAATGCAACAGGAATTTCTTATGGGGTTGTGCCCTAGCACCAGAGGGAGGGACGGAAAACATTTTCTTTAGACAAGCAGCAAACTTGCCCGTGATGCTGTAATGGAAGAACTTCATTAGAACTACCCTGGAGAGGAAAGCAGTCTGTTCTATATAGTAAGAACCAATCCCCTTCACATTTAGGGATTTAAATTGTTTGACACAACTTTTGGCACAAAGAGAAAAGATAAGATATTCTTACAATACCACAGAGGTATACACATTCTTGTAAGACCACATAAGTGTGCGTCTTGAGCTAATACAGCATTGCATAGGAAGGCAAAGATGTCTTCTGCCCTCAGTTTGATACAACTCACAACTAAAACAAGATCTCAGTGTTGCATCAAAAAACTTTTTATTCTTTTTTCTTTTTTTTTTTTTTTACATTACTTTCACTGTGTCATCATTGCAGTAGGATTGTTCAGTGAGCAAGATTCCTGTGATGTGAGCCTTAGTTTAATTCTAAATGATACTTATAGTGCCACTGGTACCGAGACTTCAGCATTAGGTTTCTAATCTTTTTTCTTTTTTTTTTTTTTTTTTTTAAAGATCTGGCCTAAATGTTTGTCTCATTTGAAGTGCAAGCCAGGGGTTTAATTCATGAAGCATCTGTCTCCCTTTGTCTATTATAGATAGTTGTTCCTTATGCAGTATATACGTGTGTGTGTATTCCTTATGCAGTGTATCGTCTCTTATCCTTCCTGTACACTAACAGATGGAAAAGAAGAAGCAAGAAAATAAAATGCGAAGAGACCAGTTGAATGATGAATACTTAGAGCTTCTAGAGAAACAGAGGCTTTACTTTAAAACAGTGAAAGAATTTAAAGAGGTAGGAATATTTTTGCTAATGTAAACTATGAAGTGTTCAGTTACCCATTTTGGCTTGACTTGTGCATTAATACTGATAGAACATTTATCACACCATGTTTATGGTGTCTCTTCGTGATTATCTCCACATGATTCTTGGACTCTGAATTAAATTCTGGAAATCCTTTTTTCCCTGATAGACTAACACCCTTCCATGTTACAGGGGAAGGATAATTTGTTACTGAGCAAGTTGTATATTTAGGTTTCCAGATGGAATCTCTTGGAGATCTATGAGCAGTTAAGTATTGGAGCAAAGAGTTGTGGAAATGTGTGTGAATAAAGGAGGGAATCTGGAGTCTCAGTAGTTATAAATACCTTTAGGAACCAGCCTTGTTTTCTTAACTACTGTGAAAGCACTGTTTAACACTTCATTGATTTAGCCTTTCCTGAGCTTTTCATCATCATGTGCTTCTGTTAATTATTGTCTCCATGATAACAAATGACAAAGTAGTACTGTCAGGCAGAATTGTCATTTGGCTTCAGATGTTCGAGGAAAAACATCTTTTCATAATTTGTTCTGGGAGAGTTTCTTTCTGTTCCATTCGGACAGTACTCTGGGAGAATAACAGGGACTGTTTAGCTACTATTCTGATACACAGAATGTTGTGTCCTAGTTGCAGAAGTTAGGTGGAAGTTGCGGTTGTTGTTGGGGGACATAAGTAAGCCATTTTTCTTCCACTGCCTTGTGAGGGAACTTCTACTCAACCTTGCTGTCCTTTGAAATCATTGAAGTCATGGTTATGGTACTGAAAACAGGTGGTACGTACTTAGGTAAATACATTTCTGAACCTAGAGTGTTCCCCGAACACTTAACTTTGAAAACTATCTAGTCAAGTTCAGATCTCCTAAAAGTAATGTCAATTGCAGATTTATTCAGCTTACAAGTAAAAAGGTGGATTTGCTTTAGCTACTTGTAACAACTTAAGACAAATGGTCAAGCAGCATTCCTTTTGGCTGGAATGTCACAATGTTTAATGAATATTACCATTGGAATAACATCCTGGATGAACTGGAATTATCTTCAGCTCATCACTCACTCCGTTTTGGAGATCTTTCAAAATGAAAGGGTTCAGTTTTGCTGATGTGAAGAAATAACTAGTTAAGAGCAACTACCTCCTCTTCTGTTCACTTTCTGTTAACAGGAATGCCGTAAGAATGAAATGCTGCTGTCCAAGCTGCAAGCCAGTTGTTCCTGAAGAACTCCAGCTGGTGAAGCCTATAGATGATTGTTCAGTCCACTGAATCTCTCTTGTGAGGTGACAGTTATAACTGCAATGTAGATATATATAGGTATATATAAAAAATGTATACACACAGATGTAAAAATCTGGGGTTTTTTCCAGTATGTATTCAGTTTTACATTCCTTCATGACATGGTTGTATTATTCATTATTGCCTCCACTACACAGTAAAGAGTTAACGCAGTACAGAAATAGAAATATTGTCTAATTTTATTTATTTGGGTTTGGGTTTTCTTCCACAGTAAGAACAATGGAGATGGTTTTTTGGTTGGAGATATTTTTTGCGCTTTAACACTGAATTAGGTCAAGATTCTGGAATAAGTAGATACGTACTGTGTAACATGTCCAGCACCGCAAGATGAGCACTGCATTATGCAGTGGTTTGTTAATTTTGGCCAAAAACCTCCACAGAATGAGATTCTTGAAACTCTCTTCACCAGCTAGTAACTTCACATTATATTAATTTACACTCTAGCCATAGATGAGATTCCAAAGGATAAAAATTAATTTCTAATGGTTAAAACATAAGAAAATGGGAACCTGCCTTGCATAATTCCTGGTGTAAAATTATAGATCTCTATTTTTATAAAGTCTAGCTGTTGTATAAATTTCTTTGAAATTACATTTTTATATATAGAGAGCGTGCTTGTTAAATTAATAGCTCCAGGAAAAAACACCTTAATCACTAGGACTATCATGTTACCTCTGGCTGGGATGAAAATCAAAGCCTGCGTTACCTGTAATATAATGAAGATAAAGATTCAGACGTTCTGCTCAAATGAACTGATGGCTCACCTCCGAAGACAACAACCTATTTACCCTGCTGAAGATTTTCCCTTGAAAGTTTAGAAACTTTGTGGAGCACTTTCTGAAACATTTTTATATCTGTATATACAGTATTTTATAATTCAAACAGTTGCTTTTTGTACTTAACACCAGGATTTTGGACTGACTTCTTAATGTACATCTTAATCGCAGGACATCTTTCCTTCAGGAGAAGGAAAACCATGTTCTTTTTTCCCAGTAACACTGATGACAGTCCTGTTTGATTACTTTCTATGGCAGCGAATATAAAAATAAAGAACGTTTGGAATCCAGTGACCTGCTATTGTGTTTTTCAGGTGGAACTTGCTTTAGGAGCCTTAGTATGTTTTTGAATTACAAGTGCATTAAAAGATGAATTGTGTCAATATTCGCTCATAAGGATGTTTTCATCTGTCACATTAAACAGCAGTCGGTAACATTTTGTTTTCCATTGCTGCTTTTGGTAAGCTTGGTGTTTAGGTGTTTGGTACAAACTATCGAACCTTTTATATGCAGAGGAGGTCCATGGAAGGTTATACTTGTCTTCTATAAGCATCTGTTTACGATACAGAATTCTCAGCGGAGATGTACAATACCTGATTCCACTCCTTTTGAATATAACGGAAGGTTTGATATTAGCATGTGGGTTTATACAAACTCTGTAGCATTGCCAACGGAGAAGCATAGGCAGTTGTTAAGCCTTGCTGCATAAGGAGATCGTTGGTGCTCTGTCCAGGTAAAATGCACGCAGTGAGCTACCAGAACTGTGGTAGACCAGGTTCGGTGTGATGTACCCTCTCATAAATGAGACTCTGGCTTTGTGCCAAGTGGAACACCTTTCCTGTTCCTTCAGTACAAACAGAAAGAAAAACTTTATAATGAGCCAGCTTGTACCTTACTCCCCCATACTAGTTAGCGACTGAATATATACGGGCTGCTCCTCTTGTATCTATTCAAAAAGCCAGTCTTCCTAAAGCTGGAGAAATAATGAAGGCAAAATTATACTCGGAGTACATTCAAAGAAATCAAAAATTACATTCAGAGTTCCTTCAAAGCAGGATATTTGCACTGGGTGCTACTTGCAGACTTTCTGTAGTCAGCTTTGATATCAGGAGACAGTCTGCAGCACCAAGATAACCTGTCTGTGAATTCAAGCTGTGGTGTATTTGCATACCATGCACTTCTAAAGAAAACAAAAACTTGAATGGACGACATTTCAATTGGGTTTATGATTTTCATGAAAATTGCTTTAC
The DNA here is from genome assembly GCF_017639655.2 of Falco naumanni. Classification (NCBI taxonomy): domain Eukaryota; kingdom Metazoa; phylum Chordata; class Aves; order Falconiformes; family Falconidae; genus Falco; species Falco naumanni. The sequence continues at coordinate 31,867,768 of NC_054061.1, read as the reverse complement.
TATGGAACAGAATTTCCTAGGTAGGGTAAGTAATGAATTCACATGTAGAATAAATGATGTGATTTTGTTCAGTATAACACTAAATGCTTACCTGCTACACACACAGTCACCTGGAAACTTCAACATGGAATATATAAAAACATCAGTTCCATTGCTCTAGCAAGGACTTGGTGATTTTGACAAAGATGTAAATCTGGGGTTTGTGAAGACCCAGTTTTTGCTCATAGAAAATAAATCTGAGTCCAGATTGTAACTTACCCTAATGAGTCCATTTCTTTCTACAGTAGATTGAAACCCAGGGCAGATGGACGTTTTTATCTTTGCTTTCAGGTTCTAATGTGAAAAAGAGAGGAAAGAGGCTGGAGAGGTATGAAAAAAGTTTTATCATCTGTTCCTTGCTTTCTGCGGCAGGCTGTTTGTGCCGGGGGTATCATTTCTTCTGGGAGGCACCAAAATGAGAGAGGCACCTCTACTAACAGCCGGCTTTGTTCCTCCTGTGCTTAAGCTGATGACTGTCAGGCTTAGCCTCTAGATCAGGCTGTCTCCAGTCAGTTCTGGTGTGGAGGAACAAGTATGCGTCATGCTATGGCTGCTTGTGGGATGGGGATTTTGGGGAATGCTCTGCAGTTATAAACATGACAGTCCTGCTAAACAGAAACAATTGAGTTAAATTTGGCTTTCAGTAAAATAATGACAGCTGTTTAACAAAGTGAAGGGCAGTGTCAGGAGGTAACTTCTAAGTGGAGCTTGCAAAGTAAGGAGAGCAGTACTTTGAAGTGATTATTTTCCTTTAAGTTGGTAAGTTTAATGTGTACCATGTCTTTGTGGAGATGTAAAGTCTTTGCATAATTACTGTGTTCATTTTTTTGATCTACAGAATTAAAAATATTTTTAACGCCCACAGTTTGATTGGAGCTGTGCAGCTAAAGCACTAAATTCTGAGGGTGTAGATGCCTGTATGCAAAGGACTATACAAACCTACAGCAAGTAGAATCTGTCTTAATTCTCCATTTCAGCTGGTTGCGAGGAGGAGCTAAGAGTTTCCCAGAATTTTACCTCAGTATTGCTGATTTGACTGGTTAAAGAGCTTGCCCTGTATTATTTTGCTGTTACCAGGCTTGTAAAATAACATTTATGTGGCTTGTAGCAAAACTTTTTTTTTTATTTAATAAAGCATGCTTAGAGCTTTAATTTGCATTTCAATAAATTTAGTCTGATACGCTGATGAGTGAAGTGCTGTGAAGTAAGTCAGCTCTTTGCTTCAGAAGCTGACAGACTCTGAACTTAAGGCATACACTTACCTTTTAGACCATGACAGTTTTCTTTACATGCAGTTCCACAAATGCATTTGTAAAATACCTTTTGAGAGGTCAGTCAATGACGTACACCTAATCCAAGCATGAAAAAATCCAGACAACCTTTTCTTAGTGTGTCAAAATGAATGGAGTACTGTACCAAGTCACTGCTGATTTGAATACAAGAAAATCTTTGAAGGCAAGAGAAGATGATCAGTATTTTTTTAAGGTTTCTTCCCTTCTTCATCTTTATCTCATGAAAAATCTGCATATTGAAGTGTGACCTTAGTGTGTAGGTTCGTGAACCAAACAGTATTTGATGGAAAAGAAACGCATGACATGCAAAAGCATTTCACAGTGTGGCAAAGTGGCACATTGTACTCTTTTTGCGCTCCAGAGACAGGTATACCCACCCATATAGGAAACGGCAAAACTTTCCTGAAGTTTCTTTAGGAATGTAAAATTACTTGCATGAGGGAAAAGGGTTTACTTTTTTTAGGTCCCACTGTACAGCTGCTGGTACTCATGCAAAACGGCTAGAGAATTGTGCTGCTGGTACACCCACCTCCTGAGAGCCAGCCTTGCGAAGTCGGGCATGTTAAGTAGAACGTGGATGAGGCGATACACAAATCTTACTTGCTTGGGTGGTGGATGGCATACGCTTAGGGTAGTCTTTTTATCTAAAAAAACTTCATGGACACGAGCTTGTTTATTCATGCAGTGTTGGCACAGCTATGGCTGCAGCCTGTGTGGACTCAGCGGGCGGCATGGGAGCTGGGAAGGCTTGGCTCCCTGGAGCTGGAGGCAGGCGCTGCCCCTTCCCCAGCGTTCAGGCAGGGCTGGGGGCCACCATGCTCAGCAGCATGTTCCTGTAATCAGCCACTCTTAATACCTGGTGGCTGTGGTGTAGGCTATAGCTTATGATGTACTGATCACAAGGGTTTGTAAATGTGTGTTCTCATGACCAAACCCTTCATCTCTCTCTTTTTTGCTTTTCTTTTTTTTTTTTTTTTTCTTTTCTTCCCCCACCCTGTCAATCTTCATGGGGGAAAGGCTTGGGAATTCTTATGTAAAACACCTTTTTAGATGGTGAGGCTGAAGTACGGTTGAAAGATCAGGAACTCCTGGGTACAATAATAGATTACAGAAAATAGATTGTGGAAGCTGTAGCATGGATGTCAGCCTCTTGGAAAGAGGAGCACAGAAAGTTACTAGCATTTTCTGTTCACATCCTTTGATTTGTGTATGATCTGTGGATTCCAACAACACAACAAACTGAGGCCTTAATTTCGATATAGCTGCAGGGATCTTGGAGCCTTGCTGCAGGATACAGCAGTGCCTTTCTGCTGAGCAATAGTCGATAGTGAGTTCAATTATTATTTATTTTGGTTCACATGGGAGTTGTTACATTTTCTGGAGTTTCTTTGGTCTGTCTTGAAGCCAAGGATAACCACACGGCAATAACCTAAGTTCTAAACTCTTAATGTTTGAAGTGGCAGAAAGAGGAATCCTTGCATGCTCGATTTTACTCTTTCCTCTTTTTTTCAATTAAAATAAAGTTGCAAGTTTTAATAATGGGAGTAATTAATCATAAAGTGTCAAGGGAGGCAGAAAATTATCCACAGTTCCAACTTTTTTTAATCAAGGTTGATGACTAGCTAAGAGTTCTGCTCCCACTGTATCGAGTTACTGAGTGTGGCACACAAATCTGTGAGTAAAACTGTGCTTGTGGTGCAGGCCAGGGGATAATAATGCTTTTTCCTGCTTTAAGGGGGAAGCAGCATCCAGCACGTGAGGCCATAACCCCAGGTAACAGATTTCTTTCCCCCAAACTAAGCTCAGATTCCATATGAGTAAAAACCAGCGCTTTAAATCCTGAGTAAATCCTGAGTATGTGCCACAGCTTTTCTAAACACCAACACAGAGCCAGTGTGGGAAGCCGATTCCGTTAGCAGCTTTCTAAAACCGCTGTAGTGAAATGAATCTGCTTGTTCATTGTCGCCTCTGGGTGAGCGTGAAGCCAGGCTGCTTTCAGTGGAAGCCTGTCATTCTGTAACAACCCACTGCTGTCACAGATGCTTGGGTGGGCAGAGCACTAAACTAGTTATCTCGAGAACTTCTCACAGTATAATTACAGAGGCTCAGACTCACCTCCTAAGGAAGCTAAATTCATCTTTGAGGAGGTGGAGAGCTACACTGTATGCTATGCCAGTAGCCCTGCTACCAGTTCTCAAGCTAGCTGAAGATGGCACTGCTGCATCTTCAACATCTATGTGCAGCAAAACCAGTGCAAGTGTTCAGCCACAGCAAACCGCAGAGCAGCCGCCTGGCTTTATGGTGCCTTCACAAGTTCCAGATGCCAAGCCATGGTAAAATGTACCTTCAAAATCTGTGTCACTTCTTGGAAGGGTTCCTGCACCAGGACCAGAGCCTGTCCTTCTAGTCAGCTGGCACGTACAGTTGGGAGAAATCTGGCTGCTGCTGCTGCAGCCAGAGTATGATGGGCCTTAACTTCAGTGCAGCAGGGCTGGTATTCAGTTTGCATGCTAGTAATGGCTTGTCTTACCAGGCAGACAGGGTACAGGCACTAAAATTTGGCCAAAGCATGATTACTGGCAACTTCAGGAGTGGCCACGTGCAGATCTGTATGCTTTCCAACAACCAGCTTAAGATGACCTCTTCATTTTCTCCTTCCATGTCATCCGTTTGGATTTTAAGGTGAAAAACTCAATTCACTTGAAAAATTCATCAATGGTTCTGAACAAGGCCTGCAGGTTTTAGTAACTTTCAGACTCTTAAATATGTGTCTTCCTTCTGGTTTAATTAAGCCTCCAAACACTAGTTTGAACTGTAGCTATTCCATATGCAGGCAAATTGAGATTCACAAGGGAGTTTTTTTAATTTAGCATTTAAAAGTCTGACCCGCTATCTAACAACAACTCTTTCAAATTCTAGGTTATTAAAATGTTTTAATTCTCACTGAAAGTGAGAGGTGAAGCATCCTCAGCAGGTATGTAAGATACACAGGTGGCTGTGGCTGCAGACACAGCAGGTCACACTGGAATTTCTTGGCACTGCAAGGTGTGAAGTACTGCAGTGCCTGGCCTGGCCATACACTGTGCTAGTGAGATGAGGCTGGGTGGTTCCCTTAAGGAACTGGAGGAATGTGTGCTCTGAGGTCATTAAATCACTTATTTAGAAAGGAGACAGACGGAGGCAATTTCTAAGTTGCCCATATACCTGGCATTAAGCTCAATTTGACATCACCAGGTACACCAATCATTTCAGGCTACACTGCAGCAAATGCTGCGTTACAGTTGAGCAACTAAAGGCTGCATCATTCATCAGTTTTTTGTTTTTCAGAATACACAAGCTACTTTGATAAAACCTCTCTGACATGGCTGTTAAGTAGGTCAGTTCCTAGCTGATGGAAATATGCCGAGCTGCCATTGCCTGTGAGAGACTGCCAGGACACCAAGAATTTGGTAGGAGTTTCACGGTCAGCACTCGCATCCACACGATGCCCGTTAGTCTGGTGACAGTCAGAGATGAGGCTGAGTGTGATATGCTGCAGTGAGATCAAGATACGGTGTTTGCCCGAGGGTATACTTCTAATCAAAGGCTTGCTTAAGCAGCAGCAAACACAAAATTGGCAGAGAAAGGCAACATAAAAGGTTAAACCTCAGCTCCAAAAGCAGTTGTGATGTTGTCCAGCGCCATCACAGCTGTTTTGCCCTTACCTAAAGAAGCTTTAGGAGAACATAGGAGAGGGTGCTGGGACTCTGTCAGTAAAAAAACTGTCATGCTAAAAATACTTAAGAGTTGCTGTCGGGCTCCCCCCTGCCTCAGGGAACGGGAGGAAGTAAAACTCCCTAGAAGAACAAATACAGAGAGATGCTTGGCAGTATGCATGGAAATACTTATCTTTTAATTTATTTAGGTATATCCCATTGGGACAAGTGTTTGTTAGAAACTATTAGAAACAATTTCAGGCTTGGTTTTGAGTTAGTTATTTTGGAGTGTTTGGAGTCACTTAGACCTGATGACCTCAATCTTTTTCTTACAGCAGGAGGAAGTTGATGCAAGCTGACAAATCGTGGACTTCACTCAGCAGGGTGATGAGCACATTTATGGGGCAAGGACCCCAGACAGTGCAGTAGAGATAGCCACCTACCGCTGCCACGCAGCCACATGTTGCTGCCAGCAAACCTGCTGAATGAAGACAACGTTTGGCATTTGTCACATAAATGCATTCTTAGTTTTATGGTAGCGTGAAATAATAATGCATACAGTCCCCCTTCACTTGTCAGTATCAGGTGTCTATTTTGAGCTCACTTAGGTTTCAGAAAACAGGGAGAGCTTAAGCCCTGCAGAGGGAGAGAGTACAACGCAGGTGAAATCTCCTGTGCAAGCAGTGAGAGGACATTCTCAGTAGCTCTGAACAATTTTACCTGTGGCTCTCAAACTTCACTTAACCCCAGGGGATGTAACTGACCTGTATTTCACCAAGATGTCCTGTCAGGCCTGCTGCTTGCTGGACAACATGCAGCCTTTCAATCACGCTAGAGTCGTTTCGAGCTGCTTAGTCATCCCTTTTAATTTGACATCAATTCAACAACTAATCGGACACAGCATGTTTATTCCCTTCCAAATAAATCTCAAAAATGAAGCCAGCATCCTGCCCCTATCACAAACATTTCAGTACTGCTCAATTAGCAGTTCCCACTGATGCCTTTGCTAATGATGAGAGCACCATAGCATGGCACCTGTAGCTGGTTAGATGAGATCGGGTCAGTTAGATTTGACAGTCATGGTATCAGACACATACAGTGCAGACCTGAACACATGTTGATTCAAAGAGCAGACAGGAGGTATTCACTGCTTCAGTCTTCTTTGCCAACCCTGGAGCAGGATGTATGTATTTCCAAGGAGAAACTGTAAACTCTTGGTAGGTTTATATCCAAGTATCTTCCATCTTCTTTTTCATTGTTCCTAAATACCCTCAAGTAGCTCTTGCGCATGAAAGCTGTACATACCTCAGGCATGTTTTCCTCAGGAAATCTCTGCATTATGCAATAAGGGAATCATTTCCTCCTCTGTGCCCCCTTTTACTTCTGCTTTACAAAAAGGTTCTTGAAGGCATTGTTGTAATTTTTGTTAAATGCTGTATAAATAAGAGGATTAAAGAAAGAGTTGGAATAGCCAAGCCAAAGAAAGATGCTTTTCCAGACGGGTGGGATGTTGCAGGAGCAGAGGGGACTTATTAATTCTGTGATGAAGAAAGGGATCCAGCACAGTACAAAAACTCCAATTAAGATGCCAACCATCAGAGCTGCCTTTTTCTCTTTCTGTTCTCTCCATGTTTCTCCATCTGTCTGGAAAGTGATAGCTGCATGACGAGCTGTAAACACCATCTGTGGTTCATGCGAAGCTTCCTTCACCTCAAAACAAAAGCAAACATGGATTCTTACCAAGACAATTTGTTTGAGTGAAGTATTACTTTTAAATGACAGCACGACATCTGTGCACCTACCACAAAAGGCCCCAACTCTGTTCCTTCCAAGCTAAAAGAAAGAAAATGCCCCAGAGTACCAAAACTACCAGACTTCTCATTATGTTGGAAAAGCTGCTGAGTGTGACTGACAAAGCTAAATAAAGAGTAACTGATGCCATATGTGTTGTGGGTATTGTTTTTCAGTTTATTGGATGCCTTGATACCTGGTGGGAAATTGGCTTGTTAAGGAAGGCTAACAAAGGCATGTGCCTTCTGCCCAGCCCTAGACTAGACTCTCCTGCGCTGCTACGTGGCCCTTAGGGTTTCTCAGGCCTGAATCATAAATGAATTTCATTCCACTGCAGGCCCTTTGGGTCATTTCCCTAAGGGAGAGACCTGCAACAAATGCCTGCTGCTCTTTGACTACAAGATAAAACTATTTCCTTTGGTCTAACCGCCTGGATGCAGAGCTCAGAATCCCATCTCTGGTGGGCGCAGGAGCTTGGTACAACCGACCACTTGTTCTACAGAAGAGACAGAGTATACCCCAAAAACCCCTCAGCTAAATCTGCAGGGAAGTTTTTCCATCAGAACCCTTTTTAATGAAAGAGTGGGATTTTAATTAAAGGAAAGTTTTAAGAAATGTGCCTGATCTTTGGAAAATGCCAATATTTCATTACCCACCCAAAAAAATCATAAATGGCTGAAATAAAACTGAATGCTTTGGAAATATTTCAGTGCAAAGTAAACCCATCAACAAAAGCCCCTTATGAAAGACAGAACTCTGGTGCCTTCTGCTCTTCCTTGACAGAGGCCATCTCATCACAGGCACTTCTGTCTCCTGGAGAGGGACAGCGCAGCGGTATTGCACCAGCTGCAGGCTGGTCACAGTTCCAACTCAGTATATGACAGTGGGAGCACAAGGATGGACCTGAAATGACATACCCTCAGGTACTGTGCCACGATTTTGAATTAGCTTATAAAACAGTAGTAATCAAAGAAAAGTTTTGCTGGAAAAGCACCATTTTCTGGTCCTCATTTTCCATCTTCTGTCACCTGTCCTTTATTTCACTCAGATCTACTTGTATTCTGGCAAAAAGTATTCCATTGCCAGAAAACCACCATTTCAATGAGCCTTCAGTTCAAACTCTGGCTTCAGCAGAAGTTACACACAAGAAAGGAGAACATGTCAGCTAGTCCAGGCTGCCGGCAGTGCCTCCTGCCTCCTCTCCGGCTACAGGCAAGACTCTGGTCTGGGTGGTGAGTACAGCGCAGTGCTCTGGATGGCAGTGAGACTGTGGCACAAGTTATCAATGTGCGTAGAGCCCAACCAGAAAAAGATACTCCCTTGTGATTTTAGTCTGAAGATTAAAGTACAGGCTTCAAGTTCTTCTAGGCATTGCAATTACGAAGACAGCGCAATAAAATGAACAGTTTAAGGATGCAACCTGAGGCTCTACAATTTGCCTAAGTGATAACTCACAGGCACTGCAAGACTTTGACACCACTCCAAAGATGGCTTGTGGTTATGTTAGCTACATATTGCACATGCACATGTCACCTTTGTGCAAGCTTTATAATACATGGAAGGCTTCCATTTAACATGAGCACAGCGACTCAGAGAGGGAAGCGCTGGCAATGGCGAAACTATCACTCTTCAAGACGGATATCCCTGTCTTCACCCTCAGACATGAGACATGGCTGCAGAATGTAAGGGCAGCAGATTATGGGCACAGGCAAATAATGGAGGAAAATGAAAATCACATCTGTCCTGACAATTAAAATGGGACACCCCTCATGTAGCAAGGATCACGCCATTTGTCTGCAGAAGGACTTGCTCTGCACATCCTTGATCACACTCTGCAAAAAGGAATGAATGTATGACATGAGGACAAATTTGTGACAAGCAACCCTGAAAGATTATGTCTTAGCCCTGAGGAATAGCTACATAACTATGCCTCTTGGGAAGAGCCATACAAAGGACTTTGTCACTAGCATCGGGCATAGTTTAGTACTATATTTAACCTTCAACTCTTACGCCAAACATAGAGCTTGCAGTGTGCCATCATCAAATCACAGCCTTTTCTTTTTGGTACTTGAGGTTTTAGAAGGCTTGTGACTGAACTGCAGAATTTACTAGCAGCAACTCTTTTATCACTTAGTCACATATTGTGAGAAAAAGTTTTAAAATTTATTTTGATAAAAGATACCACAGTCCTTGAGTGTTTTCCCTAATGAAGCATGCATTTACAGCCTGGTCAAGCTCCTACTGAGATCAGAGAGTCTTCACAAACTCCACTGGTTGTTAGATCAGGCCTCTGAATGCTAAACAGCAAGTGAAAACAGATTGTGGTATTTTCTGTAAATTACAGGACAGCAGTGGTCTTCCTATCTACATAATTTCTACTTTCTCTGTTGCCACAGCTATTTTTTCAGTTATTTTTTTATTAGTTCTGCCCAGAGCTACTGAATAATGTTGTAATAACAGCAATAATAATAAAAGTGCAAAGAGCAGCCTGGCGCTTCAGGAAAAATAATGGGATCTCTCATGGAACCTTCCATTAAGTAAACTGTGTAAATATCCCTGGCAGACTGGAGATATTTTGCTTCAAGTTTCCATAAGAAATCCTTTGAAAAGGCTATACAAAATGTTCTTGAAAAAGTAACTGGTATCCCTGCTCAGTAAGGTCCTTCAAGCTGTGCCTTCAGCAGGATTTATACAAGCATTTAAACCTTGGAAGCTGCATAAGAGCTCAGCCTTCCATGATCATCAGTGTCTAATGCTCACCCCGTACGTTGTTTCCAGCTGACTGGCTGCACATGCCGCGTACAACCCTCCCCGAGCTGGCCCTCCATCAGGCTCGCCTGCCACAACTGCCTCTCGGGCATTCCCAGCACCGGGTACCGTTCCATGTGCCAGCCCCAGCGTGAGCGCTGCCGCTTGGCAAACCTCTGATCCACTGCCCAGCTGCTCCTGGCGTGCCCTGTCGCAGAAGGGACCAGACCTTATGGAGGGTTTCTAGCGAGGCCCTGTGCTCAGCGCTCCTGTGCTCAATGCCCCTGTAAATGCATCAGCTTTACAGAACTGTGCTCCCTCCCTGCCTGGTGGCCACATACACCTGCTACAGCACCACCAGCATCTCATCCCTGCTGTGGGACTGATTCATCAGGGGACAAGTCCACTAGATTTTTAAAGTTACACACAGTTTTAAATGGGAAGCGCCTTTCGTATCAGAAAATATGTATCACTGCAGACTGCAAAACTGAGAAAGTCCAACCTTTCATTATAATTTCAATTTATTTTTTTTTATTGTTATTGCTCGCTATATGATTTCCTGCAGACCTGACTCATCTCCCTGGCCTGGTCTTTGTAAGATTATCCTTGCTACAAATATCAGCCCCCAAGACCAAGTCAAGGCTGTTTGCTAGAAGCCAACCCACACAAAGTACTTGGAAAGTAAATTAGTCTACTACAGGCAAACTGTTGCAATACACAGTGCTGGCAGAGGAACCATGCTGAGGGATTCCCCCTTACGCAGGCACGGGGTAATCCACTGTAATTTGGCATCGTCTGAACAAGAGCACAAGCCAAAAAGATTATGTAGCTGCTTTCCAGCCTTGCCAGTTGTGGTTTTCTTGAACTAAACACAGCTCTGACTATACCAAAACTGCAGTTTCCAGTGCCAATCCTTGGAGGCTTTGCAAGGCTCCAATTTCTAAAAGTGACAATACCTGACCAATATCCCTGTGCCACACAGAACAAAGGACAAGCCCAGTATAAAACCTTTCCCCCTTTCTGGGCCTACTGATGAGCACTAGCGAACAGGCTGTGACAGGGAAAAGGTGGTCACAGACTGTAAATTAAAGCAGTCCATGAAGATACCTTAGTTTATACCAGGGACATTGCTCATATGTGAGCGTCTCTGCACAGCGTCGCACATTGTTCTCACGCAGTGCTAGCAGCACCCTATGCCCCAGGCACAGATCTCCTTCCATCTGCCCAGGCACTGCTCCAGGAGCTGCGAGTCAGGACCAATGGGGGAAAAAAGCTGGTATGAGAAGACTGCTACTCTAAATCCAGAATCAGGTTCTGAAATCATGAAATCGGCTATTTCCAGGACAACAGGCTCTGAGAAGCGCAGAGATGACTGCTTTCCAGTGAGAGTATCATGAAGAGAGTAAAATGAAGGAAAAGATCTCTCAAGTACATATTCTTCTACAGACACAAAGGAGTTCAGTTTTAGTTTTAGAACTCATTCTTCTGTACGCTGATCAGCAGTTACAGTTCAATGACACTTCTGTTTGTCCCCAGTAAAATACTACTACTGAATGGCTGTACGTCCCCAATTCCTGTGCTCCTAAGCAGCCTTATAAAAAACGTGCCACCGAAGAGTTTCTGATGAAATCCCTTGATTTAAAATGTTACTTGTAGCTTTAATGATAGTTATTACTGGTCCTTCGTGACAGGTACCGTGTACGCGCTTGTACTGTACCTCCAGTGACTGCAATAACAAAACAACAGTAAAAGATGATAAACATCAATAAAATCTGGCTTACTACCACAAATTCAGAGTTTTGCCTGTTACAGTGTGATTCAGTGAACATCATGATGGCCTCAGTGCAGCTTTGGCATACTTCTTGCTCTTTTGAACAAGAACACGAGAAACTGAAATGCACAGCAATGGATCAAAACAGGAATGTCTTCACTTTCTTGGATGGTCCACCAATATGACAAACGGTACGTCTGATAGAGAAAAGGACACTTGCTTTCTCTCAAAGGATTTTCTTCTGCTGTAAGCAGAAATAGCTGTGCACTTCTCCCAGGAAATCACTAGCCACTTTGCTTTGCTTCCTGCCTGACCTTTCTGCTATCTGACATCTGCTGCCACTCTTCTGGACAGTTGCACTTTTTTTCCTGACCCATCTCTTTTAGTTGTACAGAGGCAGAAATAAGAATGACAAGGCCTGTGACTCCTTCAGAGAAGGAGAATCTGTTTTCTCTCCCATATTGTCTGGATTGGTTATGTGGGTTGGAGAGGCTGAACAGGACAAGCTGCAGAACAGCACTGCACTGTTGGAGCTCTGGGGCCTGACACTACCTAAAGTAGGAGGCTCAGGGGGGACCTTCTGGCTCTCTACAGCTGCCCCAATGGAGGTTGTGGTGAGATTGGGGTCAGTCTCTTCTCCCAGGGAACAAATGATGGGACAAGAGGAAATGATGGCTTCAACTTGCCCCAAGGGAGGTTTAGATTGGATATCAGGAAAAGTTTCTTCCCTGAAAGGGTGTCAAGCACTGGGACAGGCTGCCCAGGGAGATGGTGTGTTTAAAAACGTGTAGATGCGGAGCTTAGGGACATGGTTTAGTGGTAGGCTTGGCAGCCCTGGGTTAAGGGTTGGACTTTAAGATCTCAAAGGTCTTTTCCAACCAAAATGATTCTATGACTCTAGGTTTGGATCAGTGCCTAATTACTCATGCACTATACGAGGTCCTTTGAGAGGTGAAAAAGAAAAAAAAAAAAACACCAAAAGCCACCAAAAAAAACCCCAACCCTCAACAGAACTTGGTTTTTAATGCCTCACATGGAAACGTAATCCTGACTCTGCAATTGCTACATGTAAGTAATCCTGACATTCAGATTCTGCCATCCTTGGTTTTGCTGGGAAAAACCTATATGCTGCTAGTGACTTCAGTTATTTAAAAAGACACTACCCAGCAGTATCTGCTGCTTTTCAAGAAGTCTTGTTTAGTTCAGTTGGACTATTTACAGAGAATTATTACCTACTGTCAACAAGGTGTGATAGAGTATAGCTCTCTGTCAGTGATGGCATGTCACTAGTATTTTTTACGAGGGCTACTCACATCAGTATTGAATCTAAAATTCACTTTATAAGGAGATTCATAATTAGCAAGCAAATAATTATAAAAGCACCTGCCTAATTTAGGGTCCCAATTCTGTAAATTTTTTGTTTCAGGGAAATGTAAGAAACAACCTTTCATTAAAACTAAAAGCACCTCAGATGTTTCATGTCCATCTCCCTCACCTGAATTTTTTTCAAAGACTTGTGTTTTTCAAAGACACAAATAAAGTCTTAACCAAAATTTACTCAAAATAGTTATTTTGTAACTATTCTATTTTGCACTTCTGTAAGACTATAGAAACATAAGGTATGTATGCCAACTGTCAACTCGGAGACAACTGTCCTTTCTCTGTATAAATAGGTATCTATATACACATACATATATACACAGCAGCCATTCGCAAAGCACTTTGGTGCCTGGTTCTGTTGGCTGAAAAGCTCAGTGCAAAAACATCAAGGTACCCTCACAATCATTCCACTTGATGCATTAGTTTCTTCAAGACATTTCTACTGGTGTATGAGTACTATGACCTCAAATCTTTTCCTCCTTTAAATTAACTTGCTAGAATTAACCAGCTACACTGCTGGGTATACCTCAGGCAATAACCTGCAGCCCTAGCATGCAGCTGCAATCTAGTGCTACCTGACAGCAAATATCAGAGTGCAACACAGATGTCTCTCTCAGCAGGGATCACTGCTGTTACTGCTCACCCCCAGCCTGGGAAGCGCTGCCAGCCTTGGCCATCAGGTGCCAAAAGGCCATCAGGTGCCAAAAGCCCCTCTAATGCTACTCAGATCACCTAGTGCAGGGCACCTAGGGTGAGAACTAACACAGATGCAGAGGGCACTTCACACCCAGAGTCACGGTGACAAGGAAGCATGTTGCAAGGGTGAGCATGACAGGTGAGCATTCTCAGAGAACAAAGGGATGAAAGAGAGTAGAGGTAGGAGAGACACTAAAGTAGAAAGAAATTGAAAATTAAAAGTGAGTTGATGGGTAGAACAAAAGAAGTGGAACAGAATTTGCTCCATCAGAGATCACAGTGACAACCTAACTACCCCTGCATGTGGAGAAGCAAAGCTGGATCACCTCACCAAGTTAGCCGCATCCCCTGGCAACGTTAGATTTGCGTTTGCAAGAGTTTTGCCAAAGGAACAGTAGTGCTATGTTTGAAGATTCTTCTCCAGAATTCACTGAGGAACTGCTACTGTTCCTGTGGACATGATAGATCCTGCTCCAAGAAGCTTAAATAAGATCAGGATAAAACTTGGTGAGTAAGTCTCAGTCTCTTAACTTAGAAAAAAATTGCGAAGAAACGCATCCCAAATGCAAGCTCCCTTGATCCACAGGTTTTTTTACTGTACATGTGTGCAGCTGGGCACCAGCCAGCTCTTCCTTTAGGTGAAGAGTAAAGGTTTGCATCTGAATTGCAGGTCTTTTTAAGTTAGCAAATTGAAGCTGCTGGGACAATGCAGAAGGTTGCCACTACATACCAATTGCAGATTCAAGAATCACTGTTATAAAGGGAGAAGTTCATATGCCAATCACTGCCAATATAAGAAATACCACGAACTACTGGCTTCAGCATTTGCTGGGGCTGCAATAACAGCTACACTGGCAACCCCTTCAAAATGGGTATTCAGCTCACACTGACAGGAGCTGTTTTGTCAGTATAGCTTAAACCAGCTCCTAGACACTGCATCAGCAAAACCCACTTACCTGCCCACCTAGCTGTGCCCACGCAAGGGCTTTTGCAGACAGAACTATGACAATTAGGAACTAGACTTTTTCTCATTAAAACTGACATACCAACAATGTGTCTCTGTACAGGCTAAAAATTAAGCAGCAGTGCCTCAGCTCATTTAGCTTCCCAGAATTTTATATTCCAAACAACTAGTCCTGTACGAGTATGTGTGTGTGTAAAAGATAAACCATGCAAAATGCAAACCCACTACAAATATTAAGTTAATGTATAATCTTTAAAAGCACAAAAACTAACTGAAACCAGTACATTCATCATACTCAAAACAACTTGGAAAGAAACCTGGTGCAAAGCTGGGGATGAAAGCCATAGGAAAAAAAACCTGCCACTAGAGGCGACATTCTCATCTTTTCTAACACATTTTATGCTTTTGCATAGAAGACAGGTTCAAAAATCAATTTATATTAAAACCATCTACAAGGCATTATGATCCAAATCTGCAAGTCCGACCACATATAATTGCCAGTGCTGTCATCTCTCGCTAGAATCAGGGGACAACCTACAGATACTTATTTGTGACCATAATAACATGTTTCTTAGGACGACTCCAAATCAAAGTTAGAGGTATTTAGCAAAGGAGAGAGGCTCTGCAGGATTAGCCCCAGTTGAACAGAAACGTTCCACATCTCTTCAGGTATCTCCAACATCCACACAGCTCATCTTTTGTTACTGGGAAGGGGCTGGACTTAACAAGTACAACATGCAATCACAAAAACACACTGTAAAGAATCATTTCCACACGTAGGAGTGAGAGTAAGAGTATGTGACAGAAAGCAGGGAGAGTTTACCGAGAGCACTACCTTGGTGACATGGCACGGGTGAGAGCGGCATCATGCAGAGAGCTGGACTTCACAGGACGCGAGGGGCCAACTCCAACCCTTCAGCAGGGACACAGCCTTCCCGTCAGCCAGGGGTATCCCTGAAACAAGACCTCCCACATGACTAGGGCTTTGTGGGATTAGGGCAGTGTTTGGGGCAAGAAGTAGAAGGGTGTAGGTTTTAAGACAGCTGGCAATTTTTAAACAGAAACAAAATCACTCATTGCTTGAATACTAGGCAGTGAGCCGTATGCTCCCAGTATTCAAGGTAAAAGAGTCCAAGCAGGTAAATAAAGTGTGTAATTTGCTTATTAAAATATACGCCGACACTGATAGATCCCACACAAAGTCAGTGCCGGTAGATAAACGTGCATACATTAACTCTGTGCAACGACCTTGGGATCTGCTTATGTCTTTGTTTACCCCATCAGCACTGTAAAAAAATGAAGAGGAGCAAGCCCCAAGGAATGGATAGTTCAGAATGAAGAGACGACTTTTAAATGGCTCTCCAGGCTGGCAGCGAATGCACCTGTCACTTACTATTACGGCACACTTAAGAAAAAAAAATAAAATAATAGAACTCCGAGGGTGGCACATTTTGACTGGCTGATTACCGCTCACATCCAGCCTGCAACAGAGCAGGATTCCCACCGGAGCACCAGGACACACTTCAGCCTTCTCCCCCTGCCAAGCCCCCCGCTGCAGGGGGCACGGCTGGGAGCAGACAGAAGCAGGAGCGCAGGTGCCCGGGGTGGCAGAGGGGGCTCTCCCCCCTGTTCCCCTCCTTACCTGGGCAGCCTCGGGCACGGGCACCACGGCGTTCCTCCTGCGGCCCCCCCCGCGGAACCTGGCGGCCTTGTAGATCTTCCAGTAGACGAAGAGCACCACGCAGAGAGGCAGGTAGAAAGCCCCACCAGTGGAGACGATGGTGTAGGAGGGCTCCTGGCTGACCTGGCAGCGCTCCTGCTCGGGGCTGTAGGTCTCCCCCCAGCCAAAGAGGGGGGCAAGGGAGATGGCGGCGGAGAGCACCCAGGTGAGAGCGATCATGAAGTTGGAGATGCGGCGGCGGGTGACCAGCGTGTACTGCAGGTGGCGGGTGATGGACCAGTAGCGGTCCAGGGCGATGGCAGTCACGTTCCAGATGCTGGCCGTGCAGCACAGCACGTCGAAGCAGACCCAGACGAGGCAGAGCTCCCGGCCCAGCCGCCACCGCTGGCCAGCCGACAGCTCCTTCACCAGGCTCAGCGGCATCACCAGGGCCGCCACTAGCACGTCCGACACTGCCGTGGAGGCCACCAGGTTGTGTGGCACCCGGTGGAAAGCCTTCACTCGCAGGATGGTGGCCAGCACCAGCAGGTTCCACAGGAAGGTGGCCACAGTCAGGAGCACCAGCAGGGTCAGGACGAGGATGGTGAAGATGGAGAAGGGCTCCCGGCCCCTCCACGTGCTGCCGCCCACCAGCGCCGAGGCAGCCGAGGAGGCGTTGGTGTCCCCGTTGGCTGACGAGGCGTTGGCACCCACGCTAGGCTGACACTGGCCCCGCGGGGCGCAGGGGCTCAGGGGCTCTGCCATGCCTGGGGCGGGGGTCGGCCCCTCGCCACCCCGGCACACGAGCGCTCTGCCCCCGCTGCACCGGCCCCGCTGCCGGGGAACGGCCGAGCCGAGCCGAGCCGAGCCGAGCCGAGCCTGGGCGCACCCCGCCGGCACTGGCCGCTCCGCGCACGTAGCGGGCGGCTCGGCGGGACGGCGGCGAGGGGCAGGCACCGGGGGGCGGCACCGCCGCTCCTGCCCCGCCCCAGCGGCCGCCTCGGTGGCGGTGGCGGAGCCCCTCCGCGGCGCCCGGGACCGCGGCGGCGTGGCGAGAGGCGCCGCCTCCGCCGGCTTCCCCCACGGTCCCCCCTCCCCCCGGGGCGCCCCCTCCCGCCGCGGTCCCCCCTCCCCCCGGGGCGCCCCCTGTGCCCCCTGCCCGCCTTGCTCCCCTCAGCGCTCGCGCGCGGCGCCGCCTGGCCTGCAGCAAGCGGCCCCTTCCCGCCGGCGCCGCCTCCGAGGTTGGTCACGGTTTTCGTACCGAACACGAGTTATTTCTAGGCTGCAGCACATAAATGGCATTTTTCCTGATTAAAAAAAAAAAAAAATAAATCAAGACTCCCTGAAATACTCTTAAATTTCTAAGTGGCCGGGAACATCACTATCTTTCTGTCTGTTTCAGGCAGATTCACGTCAGTTTCTTTACTAAGGGCACCTGCCCAGCCTCTGAGAATGTGCCTTTCCCCTGGCCCTTTCCAGCAACTACCCTTAAAATCAAGATGTTTCAAAAATAATTTAAAACCTGTTACACAACCTCTTTTAAGTCTGTAAGAGATGCCAACAGGGTGGTACGTATGAGTAATAAATGGTGACAAGTAGCGTGACAGGATCATATAGCACCCGGAGTATTTAAGGTGTGTTTGAGGTATTGTATCTAGGGTCTTTGGGAGGTATCCTTTACCCCAGCCTGCTTTCATTCCTGGGGTCGTTTACAACCCATAACCCAGCATTTCACCCCCTTGCTTCCCCTTAGTCTATTACCAGGGCAATTCCAGTGGGAGCTGCTGGAAAACACAGGCTCTTTTTCCTTACCAGGTCATACGGTACTGTTGAGAGATCTCCAAAGGAGTTTGAAGTTGTTGAACGCCAGTAAATAAGATAAAGAAGGTCAGTGAAGTTTGTTTCCTTGCAAATAGATGCACAGCCACAATCACAGACTGTAATGGGGAAGCTTGGGGACAGGAGGTTGGCTGCTCGTTTTTGAGGTAGAGAAGGAGTATTTTCTGGGTCAGAATAGTTCCATCTAAATGAATGCTGCTCAAGTTGACGTTCTTCACTTGCAGTCACATTTGCTGAAGAAACAGCACTGTCTGACAAAATACAAACCTCCCTCAGCACCGTCTGACAAAATACAAACCTCCCTCAGCACCACTATGTTAGCCACAGCAAGCAGGGTCCGGCTTGCCTTGCTCAGGCGTTTCAGCTTCAAAAGCTGGAACAATGATGAAATATTATAGCAATGAAAGAAAATGACTGCAGTCAGAACAACCAGGCTGTTTTGTTGGTTAACTTTTGGATGCCACTTCACTCATCAGGTGAGCAATAGAGCAAATAAATCCTTTCCCAGGCTCATAACGCAGACATGATTTTAGTTGTTCTTTTCTAGTTATTCTAGTAAGTGCTCTAGCGTAAGCCAGCAGCAAAGAGAAATCTGCATTACTTACCATCTTTTATTATTAGGAGAAAAGTATTTCCAAGTGCTAAATGTCTTGCATTTTGCCACTTGAGTTTGCAATAGGCAGAAACTGACAGAACTTGACAGAAAAAGCCTTTTCACAGTACTGCTGCACATTAAGCCTAAAGCAGCATCTGAAACAATTAGACACTGGTAAAAATCTGTCAAGGTTGGCAGGACATGTGACTGCTTCACAAGCAGCTTTGCAGGCTTTGTCTTTATATGGTTTTCTAATTTGCGTCTCCTTTTGTTAGTGAACGCCACTTCTAAAATGCCAGCTAAAGAATTACTGAACAACAATTTATTCCTTTAAAAAGCACCCAGACCTAAAAGCAGTAAGGGAAACAAGCAGATAAAAAAGCCCTTCAACTTCTAAATGTTTCAACAATTGTCAGTCCAATTCTGTGAACTTAATAAAGGAATAAAAGAATCTTGTCACAATTTGAATAACCCCACTATTATTAAGAAAGACTGCAGACAAAGAAAACTCAGACTAACTGCAAATGTTTCGTGTTTAGAGGCACAAATGGGCCAGGATGTGATCTGTTTGTTCCTACTCCTGCAGGAAATGAGGTTCTTTTCCTTGTGTGAGGGTACTTCATTTGTGGGTTGCAGACTATGTGTGGGCCACCATTAAAGCAGCCCAGATAATCTCAAAAATCTTCCTTTCCTAGAAGCTGTGTGCCCCCATCCCTTTACTCCTATTTATTATGTGTATGTTACATGCTGCATCCTGGTAGTTACATTGCAGTTCACACATCAACTGCACTGAAATCTCCCACTTTTTCCTTCTGCTGAAATAAATTAGTCTTTTAATATAGAGGCTTGAATAAAGTCTCAAGGGAATTTATTTTTCCTTGATGATTACCCCACTGCTGTCTTGTCCTGTGAATGCAAAGGCTTAGTGCTCCTCAAAGATTGCTATGGCAACACATTACAATGTCTCAGAAACCAGTGTATACTTTTAAAAAGAGAAGAGGGAATTTTAAAAACCAAGGAGACTTGCATGTATTAATGTATTCTAAATAATAGAAAAGCAAATAAATATTGCATGAAATGTGGAAAAAAAAACACCAAGAGACAAAACAAAACTAAAACCTACTTTTCTTTTTCTACCGAAACTAAAGGAGGAGCTATTTTACTTTTTTGTACAGTTACAGTATTACAAGTGGCTGTCACATTGAAGTGCAATGAAAACAACGAAAATCCTTTGTTTCATTCACTGATACTTTTCAGTGACTTCAGAAACTACAGTCTGCATCTTCGTAGTTTCTTTTTTCAACGAACTATAGTGGTGTGTATCCTCAAAAGGTAGCTGGTATCACCAACTGTTTCATTGCTCTTAAAATAACCGAATCAATATGTGACTAAGGACTTGCAGCTAGATGACAGAACAACAGTAAATAAAAAATAACATCATGGATGTTTGGAGCTTTGTGGGCTAAGAAGTCCAAGGGATGCAAAACGCAAAAGGGTGGAAAATAGTAAACTACTTACAAGTCTTAACAGTTGAAATCTTCCTTTGCATCTGTTCTTGCTTTTCCCTGGTAACCTGGGAATTACTGCATAAAGGACTTGTGACAGAGGTGAGGAATTGCAAAACATATTTCCTAGCCCTTACCACCTTACCAAACACCACCTGCAAGACTCGCTCTGCTGGCTACCAGTGTTGAATCTACTCAGACTCGGTCTTGCCATAATTTTATTTTTTTCTATCAGTCTGAAAGTTCTGAACTTAGCTTAAACCTCCCTGCACCCTTAGAATTCCTGTCCAAGCTCCCCTTTGTACAGTTGTGCTAAAGAAGCAGCTGTCTTCACCAGACAGCAGCTACCCAGGGCAGCTTCATTGTAGCTCTCCATTTTCAAGAACTTATGTTGCTTAGGAATGGCTTTGGAGGATGACGATTCATACAGATAACAGAATTTCAACTCATTATGTGAAGCGATGATGTATTTTTATAGAAAATACATAACCTTTAAATACAGGTTACATTTTTTCAGAAGTTTGCTTTTATCTGTTAGAGATAGAAGCAGATTATTTCAGACCATTATAAACGGGCTACACTGAACTTAACTGCTTTGACTAATTTTCCATTTTTTGTTTTAGATACTAAGTCGTATGAGAGCTTCTAGTAGATGCAGTTTTATTCCATCCTCTGTTCTCTGCTAGCTCTTTAATAGAAAACCAGCCTCCTTTACAAAGCATTTTTCAGAAAACTCAGGTCATATAAATCCTGCAACTAATCTGATAAATACCTAGAAAAAAATTCACCTCAAGGGAAAAACAAACCCTCAAAGGCCTTTTGACAGCTGGTTCCTTATTTTTGATTGAAAATATGATGGAGTATCTAGATGTCACATAAATGCTAGCTAGTGTGGATTTTATTAATAATAAGCAAATCTTTCACAGAATACTTCTCATTCAAATACCAGTTTTATGTAACCTATGAGGATGTAAGCCACTAAGTGGAAGGTCTGCAAATACAAGGGGCAGAAAGATCTGTATAGCTAATGAATTAGGTTTGCCACAGGGGTGCGTCCGTTTGTTAACAGATAATGAGCCCTAACACAGCAGAGGCCAACACATGAGTACAAAGGGGATTTATATAGTAGCAGGTTTGTTAACATTAAGCTTTGCTCCTGTTGGAGAGGCCACATAAAACAAACCCTCAACTAATCTATAATTCAGTAAAACTGATTTGTTTGACCTCAACTATTGGCTTCTGCTACTGTCAATAATCTTCAGGAGGAGCCAGACCTCTTTTTTTTTTTTTTAGTTATCATTTTGACTATGTACAAGAACAGGGCTTTCCACTTGTAGATTTTAATATTTGTGTCCATTTCAAAGTTAGTTAGGAATCTAGATCCATTGATTTCTATTTCAATTGGTGTTCGAGAAAGTTGTGGTGCCCAAATGCCTTTGATTCTTGTTTTAGCTCACTTCAAACCTGCGCAGCAACTCTTTTCACATTTGTCTTAAGTTTGGTAGAAACAGCCTTCTTTCCTTGGACAAAGTGTTCACAAAACTTTCCTCATGTGGGCCACCTATCACTACTAATTAACTCCAATGTCATTATAATGTGGAATGAACGTAAAGCAAGGTCATTGTGTGAATTTATCACGAGTACAAGTCTGGAATATGCATGTGTGTGGTTTATTTCTCTGTGCAATACTTCTGAATGGACAAATTTCATACCCATACTCAAAGAATTCTTTGGATGAGTTTAAGATTAATTAAAATCTGTACACCTTATGGATTACCTTGCACCTGAAATAGCATTGGTGTGGCATCACCTTGAGTAGAGGATCACTGCAGGTCCCCTCCAATTAAAAATATTCTATTTATTAAGTAACTTCCTTATTTATAAATAATCCTTTGCTGAATTTATGTAGAAAGTGGGACAGAAAATTATGGAGACTTTACATAAAGTTATAGTAGTCCATACTTGCAAAGCACCAGAAAAAAATCAATAAAATTTTGCAATGAAGTAGAAAATACAATGTTTAAGTAGTCATTTAACACTTCATATAGTTTTGTTACAGGCCATCTGCAGCTAGGGCTTGGTACAGGTCAAGGATTCTTTTTCTAGTATTAAAGAATTACCTCTTTTAGTACTACAAGCTGTTTGGCTAACTTTTCTTCTGCCACATTTAAGAGAGAAATGTAAAGCTATCAGTGAATACAATTTTGATGGAAATATGAAGTTACTTCATGGTGGCTTTTTTTTTTTTTTAAAGCAATGTAATTTTAGGGTTACATTTATGCTTTCAAATTACATTTTGTAGGTATTGGTGTTACTATGTACCTTCATAAATTCATTCTCAGGTCTGTTTAATAACAATTAAAAGAAAGGTGCCAGGCAGAACTTACCTGCTACTCAAGTCTGCTTTCCCTTCCCATACAGAAAGGATTTTAGTAACTAGAAGTGACAATATATCAAGAACACCTATCCAGAGCTTATAAGGAAGACTCAATAGGTCCTACAAATTCACATTGTCTGTCAACCCCTGTGAGCAAACATTTAGGTTCAGTTATGTAGAGTAACACATACAATATTCATGTAATTCTCAACATTCGTAGGTGATTGCAACCACTCAGAGGAGCTCAGAAAGCTCGGAGCATCTAAACATCTTTAGATGACAGCCAAAATAAAGAGAAACATTTGGAAGAACTTTTGGAACTGTTATACAAGATTTTGCAGAGCCTGTAATTTTCTTCTTTTTCATTTTGACCAACTGGGAAAATACAGGAGATGGCTGTTTTTCAGTGTTGTAGCTTACAAAAGTGTTTGGGAAGATAGACTGCTATTGTACAGTGTGCTCAGATATTTTTTTAAAAAGTGAATGCAGTTCTTAAGCTAGATGACACTGATATAACAAAGTGAGCATGTGTCTAGACAGCACCCCGATTTTTCCATTTGTCTTCCATTCTCTCAGTGGCATCCTTCCTATACCTCTCCTCACAACTCCATATCAAAAGCTTATCACAGTGGCTAAAGAGAGAGAAAAAAAGGTAATCTTTTCCCCACGTGGCTGTGCAATAAAGAGATTTGACAGAAGCAACATTATAGTATTTATGACTTTGATGCAAGCCAGCAAATTTTTTAGAAGCAAAGAGCATTCCAGTTGAAAAGGTTGTATTCTTATTATGGCTCAACATCTTCTATAAATCTAGGGCAAAAAGTAGCATCAAAAACAGTTGCATGAATTCTCTTGTCAGGACAAACAACTAAAATCCTGAGGAAACCGAACTAGTACAGCAAACGCCAAGAGCACACTGATTTTACTTTGCATGCCTAGCCAGTTTATTCCAGGCTTCTTTCAGCACTGTTAGTTTGAACAAAATACCAGCCCACCTCTTAAGGGCTAATAACTGGCTCTTTTCTAGTTGTTAGGTTTTTAGATCTCTGTAAAAGCCCTTGTTAAGTTTTGGGGGGGTTGAATTAACTGGACAACCATCCTCTAAACAGAACATTGGTAGAACTGGGGGGAAAAAAAAAAAAAAAAAAAAAGGAAAAAAAAAAAGGTCACAGACCTGTGCTGTGCCCTGTCAGTAGCCAGCCTTCCTTCACAGTGGGAAGAAATTGGAGACCTCTACTAAAAAAACTGTGTGTTTTGTTTTTTTTTTTAATCACATAGTCCTTTTCACTCTTCCTGTGAGAACTTGCTTCCCCTAAGCCTTACATTACTGGCTTGAAAGCAAATCATTACAGTACCTAAAGCTTACTTAAACTGAGTCAACTCATACGTGAAACAAAAAGGCTAATTACTGCCAAAATACAAACAACTTATTTACCGCAGACCTACATAGATAGCATCTCACCCAGTTCTCAAGTATTCTTGCTCTGTGCTGTCAATAAACATGCCCTCTAGCTGCGACAAATACGATGGCAACACTTTCTGACTAGTCTTGTGCTTGTCTGTAACTCGGCAGCGTTATGGCACAGGAAACTCGTATCATGACAAGATTTTTCATGATTATGAGCAGTAGGCTCAGCAATGGAATTCTCCTTTATGGGCCTGTTCCAGGAACTGTCAAAAAAATCTTCCAGTTCATGCAGGACAGTTTTGATCACCCTCTTAAGTGGTTTAAAGAGTCCAATTTCTTTGTCAAGGTTCTCGGATAAAGAAGGCAATTTCTCAAGGCACACAATATTAGTCCCCAACCTATCAGTCACTGTTATGAGACAAGCCTTGAGAGTCTGATGGCTGAGGTCTATTAACTGCTCACAAGATTGATAACAGGGTAAGTTGCAAAGGAAACAGATTTCCAATCAGTTTGACAATCTTTTAAACTTCTTGCAACACCATAGTAGAATAGATGCTGCCTGATACACACAGATATTTCATCAGAAACTATTTTTCACTTATGATTCCATAAACAAAAAGAAAGGTAACTGCATCTGCACAACCTAGGAAGCTGGAGCCCTGCTCTTTCAATTCCCACTTAGTCTCAGCTCAGGAATTTATCTTCTGCTTAATCAGGAAATTACAGCATAAAATAGCAGACTATGTAGCTACTACAGGCTGGGCTGCTGTTACATGTTTATGTTTATGTAACAGCATTAACTTTTTTTTTTTAGGGTAAGCTAGTACTACTCTAGACCAACACCATCCAGTCTTTTCATCTCCTAGATGAGATCACTTCAAAGATTTTTTTTTGTATTACGGTATATAAGAAAATGCAAATCAAATATACTAGGGAGTTGTGCAGACTTGTGCCAAACTCCTGTTTTTCAATTGTCCTTGTTTCAGACTTAGAAACTGACAGTGCCTCAACTCTTCTGCAAAAATTAGGTGGAACTGGAGGTTGTCCAGCTGCTGGGAAAGCAGTCAGCTTTCTGCTCCCAGAACAAGGAGCAACAGAAAAAAGCTGTTCTCTGTGAAGTAATTTTTGCCTACAGAGCAAAGTAGCCGGAATTCTGATGGGCTTTTAAACCCAACCAGTTCTGGTTATGCAGCACATGGTCAGACAGGTGGTCACTGACTGTGCCCATCATCTCAGCTTTTTTCCTGTTCCAAACAAATACTCCACACTACTTCATTCACACTGCTTGTTCCCACATTGTGGTTATGTGGGATCTTTACAGTGGTTTACTGTAGCTTTGCTTACATCTCTTTCCAAGTAAATGATTTTGCAGTTCATCTCAGTCTGTCAGAGTTAATTTCACTATAATGTAAGTTAATTCCCATACTGTAACTGCACAGCTTGCAGATGTAGACAAAACCCCTTAACTGTATGATGCTGTAGATCTCAGAGGAAATTCTTAACATGTGCTATTAATGAACAAGCATGAGAACTATTTTGACATCTATTATTTACAAATATATAAGAAACCCCAGAATCAAAGATTAGAACGCAATGCCCAGGCATCACCTGCTTAGTATTGCTTACCCTTCAGAGCAGATTTTGCTTTTTCATTGCAACTCTGGAAGCACAAGACACTCAAATCCTAGTAACAAAATTAATCTACTTAAATATTTTGACCTATCAGAAGTTCTTAATATCTGACCAATGTTATTATGAGTTTTGAAAAGCCCATTAGGGCTTAAAGTCAGTTGTTTCATAGAAAAGGGAAAAAAAGGCAAAAGAAGGCAACACAGTTCTAAATGATGAAAGCACTGGAACAGAATGGTCCTAAAGTTTTCCCTAAAACCCAATCCGGTTTCTCCAAAGGTCAAAAGAAAGTTCGCCAGTGTTTTTCTGCAATACTTCCAACGCACATACCATAGTTTTAAATCTGACATGCTACTTCAAAAGACCTAAGGAACAACAAACAGCCCATTTGATACTGGAATAACTACATATGCTTTTGTATTTATAATTGGTCCTGGATTACATTTTAGATGTAAATTAAAAGCTGTTCTACTGTAATCACACAGGGCCCAGATTTCTGGATTGTGACATTTCTTTCCTTGCATTGACAGATTTTTAAAGTACTATTGCCCACCACCACTGTAGCCTTGTAAGAACATACCTACCTCTACAATTGTAGATATGAAAACAATACACGTAATAGACTCTACTTTGGCCCAAATGTATTCTTTTTGTACTTAGTCTCCACTTTTCTTCTGTTTGCAATGTGTATTCCCCTCCTCTTCCACTGAAGTCTTTCTATTTCTCCCTCAAAATATTCTTCGAGTGTATTTATATCCCATTTCACTTACCGAGTCTCCCCACTCCCTCAATCCTGTGGTAGTATCTTGGACCTAATAAACTAATACTAAGAAACAATTCACTTTTGTATTTACAAGAAACTAGTGCAAAAACTCTCACTGCATCAAGGTTATGGAGCATTTTAAAAAAACAGTATCTGGGCTAAGTGCTTCAATTTATGCAATTTGTGTTTCTTGATTCTTTGCATATTCATAAGTGAGTACACTAGACTACCAGATTGATAAATTCAGATTTAAAGAGAACAGGAAAGAAAACCAAACTAGAATGTTACCATTTTATCACAACATTAAAAGAAACAAGTGTTAAGCATGTCTCAGATGTAGTTTAAGAGATTTTTTTTTAATCTTGGACACTGTACTTGTAATACAGATATGACTGAAATGAATCATAAGTTCATACAACCTTAATTATTTATAGGTATGTTCTGTTCTAAAGGAGTCTTCCTCCATTCTTCAGCATATTTGATGAACAGAGCAGAGATCTGTAGCACTAAAAACCCTAGTAATGATTCATGTGATTAATTTTTTTTTTTTAATCTTAAATCTTACACTGTAATCTGTTGTATTGTGTAATCCAACAATTTTCAGAGGCCTGCATAGGAAAAAGGGTAAATGAAGGAAATTCTTCTATAAAACCTGGGTTTTTTCTTTAATAAAAAGCACTATAGTATTGACTTAAGATAATTATATTCAGCTATCTTTTTCCTTACAACAAGTGTGGCAACATTAGCTAGCCATATTCTCCCTTTCTATCTTTAGTCTGCCTTCCAATGAGTCTTCCTGTATAAAATATGTTCCCAGAAACAAAACCATAAAGACCCCTAAAATCTGAATAGAGCAGTTTATATTGGAAGTAACTCCAAGATGGTTTTGATCAAGGTAGTCTATTCCAATGCCACAAGCCATTTTAATGAACATATAATTAACGAGAAAACTGCCGACGGTCCGATTTCTTGCTGATGTGTTTGAAGATTTTAGCTTTGTGGACATTCTTCGCTTTCTGGTAACCAAATCCCCCACCTCCACCTCTTTTCTGTAGTCTTCTGCCATGGTTACTGTTAACATCTGGAATTTTATTGGTTAAAGAACTTAAAAAGGAATCATTTGAAATGTTGTTTTTTAGGTATTGTAAGGGTTAATAATGTGAGGAAAAAGTAGCAGCATTATACAAAAAGCTGAGTTGCATAACCACAGACAAAACTAGAACTTTGTGCCTGTGATTGTAAATAATGCTTTTATTCCTCCAGTTGTCCAGCTAAGTTGGCCAAAGTACTGCTTCAAATTCCATCCACTGGCAGGTTTGATAGTAGCCCAGATACAGTCTTCTATTTCATGCTCTTGCTCCTCTGTTTCAATATTCCATGATTATTAAACACCTTTCAATGAAAGTATTTTACATGGATGAGAACAATACTCTAGAAGATGTATGCATGTATGCATTCCAGTTATCTGCCACCCCACAGCAACTGAAGTGCATACAGCATGTACGTGCACTAAGACATAGATGTTTGTAGGCATTTTTTGTAGTTTTAGTATTTGGTATTTAACATTTTCTTTGATGCATTTATGTGATTAATAGCAAAAAAAAATATCAGGATTTGAAGTAGCATAGGAATATCAATGAGTTGCATTTAACATAACACAGAAATTCAGCTTTGAAACACTGTAGTAAAAGGATACTGAGGTCAACAAACGGAGGAACTTTAAAACCAAATGAAAGGCTGACTTTGGGAAGATCCAAGTTATTGACGTTATAGATCTGCTTCAGAGAATGGGAGTCGTAAGCTCTAATGTAAGCTTTGTATGCTTCCTGGGCTGACTTGTGAAGGAAGTAGTTCTTCTCAATCAGTTTTTCCAGCTGGTGAGGGATAAAAAAAAACCAAAACAAAACAAGAGGCATATCCAATTATAGCTGTACCAAATGTATAAATCATATTCAAGCAGATTATTTACTGTGTGAGCTGCAGTGACATTCGCTATTCATTTCAGCAAAATTGCCCTGTGACAGTAGAGTGAACATACATATATCAGAGCGCTTTTATAAATAGAGGCACAAAAAAGCCTGAAGCTGAATTACAGTACCAAGCCTCAGCAATATGAAAATTTAAAGAAATATTAAATTGGGTTGTCCCTAACAAGCTAATCGAGGCGTATACAACTGCAGCCACACCACAAAACTGTGTATTGAGAATTAATGGACAACAACAGTATACTTTTATGTCAGACATCTAAACTGTACGAATCCATGTAATTCTATATGTAGCCTTATCTATTTGGTGCAAACGCATCATAAAATAAGCAGTATTAATTCTAACACAAAAATGCAGATGCACTAGTGTAGACTAAGACAATTTATTTGTTGTGGGCTAAGTTCCCAATACTCTTTTGATCCAAGTGCCTCATTTGATGTTTAATGTATATATTAATTCAGCACACTAAAAATAAGTTACATTAGACTTCCATTACTTCCTAATACATTTGTAACTAGGATCATCTTTCTCTGTAAGGACTGTCTTCACTGCTTCTAGTACTTGGTATTTCAAATTTAAACTGCAAAGAAGCTTTACAGAGCTCTTATCAGAAGAATGATTCACAGGACTAAACAACAGTAGAAATCCACAGAATTATCTACACTGTTCTTATTCAACTTTGTGCTCAATGGCTATTTTTGTAGCACTGGAGCACAGAACAGGTTTAGCTGATGCTGGGCTTTATTAACACCAGATAGTTAAAAATACACCTGGACTGCACACTAACATTTCTAAGTGTTGATACTGGCTCTCTTTCTGCACAGTGAAGTCTAAGTAAATCATCTTTTAAGACATATGTTACTCACAATTAATCTGCAGATACACAACTATTCGGTAAAAGCTACCGAGCCCCTGTTTGCTATGCCAGACAAGAACATTCTGTTTAAAAGTTGAAAGCAGGTTTACATCACCATGGCTTTGTGATGTAATGGGAAAAAACAATTCTTACAAGCAAATTCATACCTCATAATGATGACAATTTAATACTAGCTATTAAAAGGGACAATATAACAGAAGGATTTACTGCACAGTACTCATCTACAGAAACTTTTCTAAACAAGTATACGTATTCTTAAACTGCAGCCATTATAGACTATAAATTTCTCCACATAAATTATTACACAGGTATTCAGAGTAGCTGTAGTATGAAGTCATTTCATACCTGAGACTGGATGTCTGAAATTTTTGACCAAGAAAATTCAAATTCACTTAGTGGTACCTTAAACAAAAAAAAAGAAATAAAATATAAAAATTATTTATGCTGTGTAAATAGTGAACGTGTTTAGGACCTAAGACCTGTTGGATTACAGAAGATTCATTTTTTAATACCACAGCTGTATCATAGAATTGTTTAGGTTGGAAAAGACCTTTATGATCAGAAAATCCAAAGTAAACCCAGCACTGCCAAGTCCACCACTAAACCATGCCCCTAAGCCCCACATCTGCATGTCTTTTAATTACCTCCAGGGATGGTGAATCCACCACTTCCCTGGGCAGCCTGTTCAAAAGCTTGACCACCCTTTCAGTAAAGAAATTCTTCCTAATCTCCAATCTAAACCTCCCCTGGGGTAACTTCAGGCTGTTTTCCCCTTGCCCTATTGCTTGCCTTTACATCGATATGCCAGTATTATCACTTCCTTTAAGCTAGAATAGTAAAGGTGCTCAGTATGTCATGTAATTTTACCACTCTAACTTTTGCTTTAGAAGCTATACCACTTCAATTATAAGTGGCAAAAATCTGGAGAGCAACCAAAAAACCGTGCAGTTTGTTCATACTAAAATGATTATGTTTTGAAGAAAGCTATGCTTCTTTTGGAATTAAACAAAATGGAACTGAGTCTTTAAACAGAAAAAACCCAAAACCTACAGAAGCAACATCCAGGTTTTTTATTTCCTCTGGATGGTCAAACTCCCAGTATCCTTCCACAGAGAGGTCACAGAAAATTCATTTAGTTTTTACTAACACAAGTTGCACATTCGCAAAGCTACTGTATGTACACTTAATATTTACCTTTGTGTTGCTGACTTTAGTCTAAACAACAGAACCTATTTGCTTAAAAAATTAAAATATTTGATTGTTACAGTTTTTGCCTTTAAAAAACCTGTTGCACAGTTTAAAAAAATTTAAAAGTTAGACATAAGTTTACCCTGGCTTGTTTTAGGTAACGAAGAAAGCCCAGTTCTTCTGGTCGTAAAATGAGCAGAGCGTGCCCTCTACCATTTATGCCTCTGGCAGTTCTACCAACACGATGAATATACTCCTTTTGGAAAAAATAAGAAACAGCAAGTCCAATCAGTCTTTCAAACATGTAATAATCAAACAGCTGCACACCCCACCCTCCATCCCCCCCCGATTTTAACATTAGTGTAATACATAATCCATTATTTTTTAAGACTTTTTCTTAGCACTGACACATGGATGAGGGAAACTTAAGTGCTGAAGATGCAAAGCATAATTAGGCTGAGACAGAATCCCTGACTAGAAGTATTTTACCTTTTACTGAAATAAATAAAAAAAAAATCTCACTCTACTATAACCGAAAATAAAACCTTGCTTTTGGTATATTTGCTGTATATGTCAGAAATGAGTTTTCTGAGGTTTGCTTGTTTACACTGGACATTTATTCAAATAAGAAAACCCCAAATTTCCACTGCAAAAGCTGTTAGGAGACAGTGATGCATATTAGCTCATACTCCTCCTGAGAAGAGTTTTGTTGTTTAACTTATTAGATTTCAAATTAATTTAACATCACAAAGAATAAAGTTTTTAAAAGCAGCTCTTAAAAAGGTTAACAAAGGTCTCAGCTACATGGAGCATTTCCTAGGAGCTGGTCAAAGAAACGGAAAAAATCAGCAGTGAGAGATGAACATGGCTGAATCCTGGCCTCTGTCAAGCAGCAGTTTCAACTTTTCTCTACAACTACATTTGTAGCTACGATTTGACTTGCTGCTGCAAAGTTTCTCTTATCTCCTTAACTTACTTTTGGATCATCTGGAGGGTCATACTGGACAATCCAGTCAACTTCAGGAATATCCAATCCTCTTGCAGCTACATCAGTGCACAACAGTATTCCAGATTCTGCATTACAGAACTGGAAAAATGTTGTAGTACGTTTGGTTTGTTTCTGCTTGCCCTAGAAGGAGAAGGGAACAGACGCATTAATGATGAACTATCAACTGAAGGAAAAAAAAACAAACAAACAAGTCTGCCAACTTGTAAGCTTAAATCTCATTTCACATACTATAGCACTGCCAAAAATGTAAAATAATTTGAGGCATCTTTCTGTATAAAAAGGACATTTGCAAATCTAGCAATAAGATAGATTACAGGTTAAAAAACAATCAACCAACTACCATACTTGTATCAGTTCTATCAAAGTATACCAAAAAAACCTCCACAAGAACAAAATTAAAAAAGGACATTTATGGTCAGTTATAACTGTTTCATAAACTTTCAGTCAATTCTTTCTCCTAAACTACACATTTTGTGGTTTTGACAAAGTATTTTAAATACTCATCCAAATGGTAAGAACTGGCATAATAAAACCAAACATCACCCTGGCCTTAGAAAAAGCACACAACACTTCAGAGATCACAGCATTTGAATTCCTCTGACAATAGCTTAGCTCCACAAATTGAGTTTTAGTGCTTGTAAAAGGCAACCTCTTGGAAGAAAACAGAAAGCTTTCTACACACAGAGTGTAAATTAACACCAGTGTTCAGTCCTGGTCTGGAAAAGAGCAAGATTAACAGTATTGAGGTGTTGTTATTATACAGTCTTTATCTCCTTCCTCTACAGACTAATCGAGATCATCATCATTTTTCTGAACACAGCGTCTTTTATTAGAAACCGGACTGAAAAAAACAAGGCAAGTATGTCAGTAGCAACTTACAGGTACCACTACCACATTAAAAATCAATGAATAAAATACTTACATGAATGGCCAAAACAGGCAGATCAATATAGTTGAGTAGTTCATAGTGGTACTTTACTGACATACATGAAGAAAAAAATACCATTAGTTTCTTCTTCCGGTTCTTCTTGAGGAATGTGAATAGCAAAAGGAATCTTTTTTCAGATGGACACACGACATATCCCTGGAAATTTTTAAAATATTGTTAAATAAAGCAGTATGGAACAAACTTTTGTTTCAGCAATACCATTAAATCAGGGAAGTGTTATGTTGTGAAACAAATAATTCTTCCAGCTATACTGGGCCAAACCACTCTATTTATGGGCTGTCCCTCTCCTTTGTACATGAAACTCCTAAAGACGATAAAGCTGACAAGAAACTTCTGTACTAACTTGAAATATGAAGAAGTAATTTTTAATTAAAATTACTAGCATAAGTTCAGTGAAAAGTAATTAGTTTATACAATAAAAATTAATTTCCAGAACTTTCAATTACTGACATCAGGCATGAAAAAAAACTGCATAGGGTCCCTAACATTTTTTTTATGATGTCAAGAATTTTAGTTTATGGAATTCTTGCTACTGGTTTACTCCATTAAGGTAATAGCTAGCTACCGGTAATTTTATAACAACATTCATCATGTCAACTGCACAAACACAAACTACTGTGCAACTCCATTTAGTTACTATCTGCAGCAGCAATAATGAAATATATCTGAAGTGTATTTATCTCTAGTAACCAACATGAAAATAGTTAGAAAGACAACTGGAGTGTAGGTGTGTAATACAGGTAAGAACAGACAAGTGTAACTATATTACTACTTCATGAGGTTTTATATCATGTGTCCTGCAAACAATGACTAGATACACATAACTTACTATAGTTAGGAGACTAAATAAAGCCCTTCAGGCAATTGACAGCTTTTGCCCATTAGGACGATAAATGCATTTTAAGATAGCGTCTGTACAACCCAGTTAAAAACATAGTGGACTTCACAGATCATATTCCTTTTAATAACATCTGTGCTTTACCTGTTCAAGACCATCTACTGTTGCTGTCTCCTTGTTATCATCAACCCCAACGTATAACGGCTCTTTCTTCAGAGAGATCTTTGCCAGATCTTCAACCTTTCTGGTTTGTGTAGCAGAAAAAAGCATCGTCTGTCTGCGCTCTGAAAAAATATTTATTTTGAAAAAGACAGCCTCATTTTTTGAACGAGAATTCAAACAGAAAGTCCATAAAATCTCCAGCTGCAAACTCCCCTACTTTTTTCAATTAAATTCGAGTTTAAACATACTGCTGCTGACAAAGAGAGGTGTATTTGTATTATGGATTGTACAGTATGTTTACTTAGGCTGCCCCTACCCCCAAAATCCTAACAGCTATCAAAACACACTATTATCTCTGGGAAAATGTTAATAACTATTTGCAATCCAATTCAGATACAGACCAATGATTTAAATAGAGACCAACCTTGTAATTCTAACTATAAATCAGTTTTACTCCCATATTAAAATGCTTGTGTTAAAAAAAAAAAAATCATGCTAGACTGTGCAAGAAAAAACTTACAAAAGCGCATTGTTACTGTTTGTCTCGCAAAATCAGTCTTGAACATACACGTTTGTGCATGCTATTTAGTCATGTGGCAGTCCATCTGTATCGGACCTCAGCGACTTCAAAGGTCTTAGAGCAGGTGTAGGAAATCTGCCTGCCTGTCATCTCTTAGCTCAAATACACATCCTGATCCTGTAACATTTTCTTGTTACACAAGTACATGGAAAATGCAGACTTAGCCTGTTCCATTTCACAGCTGCAAGAACAGTAGCAATTGTTCCTGCTGAACAACTGGTGCCACTGTTTTTGAAAAACTGCTTTTCTATTTCAAAGTGTCTGTTTCAAAATATAACTTACTTCCTAATGAGACAAAAAATATTTAAACTCATGGAAAGTAAAAATTTCTTTTATCTGTAATTTTCCACCATGAAGAACACATCGTTTTCCTACTTCCATTTTTAGCACTGTTCATTAACAGTCCTCAGGGGATGTTATTTATTACATTTATATATCTGTATTTTAAACATGCAGATCTGAATTTAAGATGTGGAACCTCAAACTATTTATCACTGCTTTTTCATGTACTGTTTCCATGGGTTTTTTTTCTACATTTTGAAAGTTAAAGGGAGAGAGCCTGTTTGGCTCTGAGAATGTGTTTAATACATCAATTATAATGAATAGCTAAATGAGAAATTAGGAGAAGAAGATTTCAAGGCAAGTACTTCATCACAGAATGGTTGGGGTTGGAAGGGACCTCTGGAGAGCATCCAGTCCAACCCCCTACTAAAGCAGGTTCACCTAGAGAAGGTAGCACGGAGTTGCATCTAGGTGGGTCTTGAACATCTCCAGAGCAGGAGACTTCACAGCCACTCTGGGCAGCCTGTTCCAGTGCTCTGTCACCTTCAAAGTAAAGTTCTTCCTCATATTCACACAGAACTACTTCTATTTCAGTTTGTGCCTGCGGCCCTTGTTCTGTCACTGGGCGTCATTGAAAAGAGCCTGGCCCCATTCCCTTGACACTTGCCCTTAAGATACTTGTACAGATGGTAAGATCCCCTCTCAGTCTTTTCTCCAGGCTAAACAGGCGCAGCTCTCTCAGCCTTTCCTCATAAGGGAGATGTTCCAGTCTCCTAAGCTTAAACTGCCTTAAACTTCCCTTCTTAAATGTCCTTAAGATACTGTTCTTGGAGGTATGAAGAAAATTCAAACTGCAAGTCAGAAGACCTTTTCCCTTCCATTTAAGCCTTATTAGGAAATAATGAATTGTAGGAAATAAATGGGCAGCGGAAGATGAATGAAAGAACATAGATGTTAAACTAAAAGGATCTTACATGAATAAAATTATATTCCTAAAGTGCATATGAAAACTCTGTCCTTCAGATGCATGATGTAAAATAAAGTAATATGTACTAACGATCAGAAGAAAAGGACAGAGTAAGACAATCACTCTGAAGTGCATTTACAGAACTATAAAAATGAATGACTTCTCTTATAATAATCGAGTCATAAAGGATACATAATGTTAGTCAAATGATTTCCAAGAAAGACAAGATTTTTTTTCTTACTTGGTAGAAGTTTTATGATCTGTTTCATTTCTTCTTCAAATCCAACCTCCAAGATACGATCCGCCTCATCAATTACCAAACACTGCAAGTTCTTATACATGAAACCTGGAGTGTTCTAGAAGATTAACAAATTCAGAGCCAGACAAGGACAGGAGTTTTATTATGTTTTACTAACACAGATTAGACATGAATATTTTATCTACCTGCATATGATCCAGCAGTCTTCCTGGTGTTGCCACAATTATGTTGATTCCATTTCCAAGTTTCTGTGCTTCTGCTGATCTGTTACTACCCCCCATTATCAGACCATAGGTGTGAACATGATGATTCATAAGTTCTTTAAGAACTCCATAGGTTTGCATAGCAAGCTCCCGAGTAGGAGAAAGAATAATAACACCTGTTCCTAAAAAAATATATCAGACAAGAGTAAGTTACAACTTCTCCAATCCCCCTCCCAGCCATGTCCCTAAATGGCCATGCCACAGTAAAATTCCACTGTGAAATAAAGAGTCTTACCGTTTCTAGGCATGAATTTTAGCTTGTAGATGAGCTCTACTGCAGGAATAAGAAATGCAAGTGTTTTGCCACTGCCTGTTTTTGCAGCTGCTAAAATATCCCTGTATACAGCAAAGTTAGAAAAAGTAGTATTTAGTTGATCGTACAGAGAAAGGAACAATCCTATTCTGAACAACAGTGACAATGTAAAAATGTAACAAGGCTTAAAGAAAACCAGTAGAGTTGGTATTAAGAGTTTGGTGGCAGATGTAGTCCACAGTAATCTGTCACTAGTGACAGCAGGAGACAGCGTCTTTGAGACACCCTGATAAGAAGACTAGTGAAAACAGACTTCTCTGCTGCCAAAGCCAGATGCAAAGCAGTTTCCGTGAGCTTATCCTAAATACTTTTCAGGTGCAACACAGATATACTTTGTTCACTTGTATTAATGTCTATAAACCAAATACATAAAACATACGAGAAAGTATTTTAAAAACCCCAACAGTTTAGCTGCAGAAAGTCACATTTCATGTAGTTAGCTTGCTAGCAAAATTTACACAACATATGGGGTCAATATAGTGATTGAAAAGATGTATTTCTTACCTGCCTTCCAGAAGCGGCTTAATACTTTTATGCTGAATTTCAGTCATGTGCGTAAAACCCATGTCATTTATGCCTTTCAATGTATTCTCACTGACAACACCAGCCAGGGAAGTAAAAGAATTGTCTTCAAAAGCACCTGAAGAAAGGGGGGGAAAAAAAAAAAATAGTCAAACTTATTCCTTCAATTCCATCCACTGACCTAGATGAAAAAAAATTAAAGGACTTTTCCTTATTCCTTTCTTCCATAATATCCTAAGACACTGACAAAATACTCCCTATTAATGTGTCCTTAAGAATACTACAGAGCTGTTAAAACACGAATGCACTGCTGCTCCTGCCAAGTTTACTAGTCATACACCTCCATCTTGCTCTTTAATTGACTTTTTCCTCTGCAGTAAAACATATGTGGGTATATAGGTTTTAAAATATGTTTTCACTAGCAATTTTAAGACTAACAAGAGTGTGCATATAATGCAAATTTCAAAGAACAGTAACTGAGTGACAACTGTACAGTTGCCAGTGTCATGTCACCGACATTCAAACATCTGACTTATAAAACTAATTTGAAAACTGAAACTTGCTCTGGAAGAAAGTGTCAGACCCTGGATTTTTGCACACGTGAAAAAGAGAATGCAAGATACCTGTTACACCTAATGGTAAACTGGGCACTTCATCCTCCTCTCCCTCCTCCTCCTCCACTTCTTTCTCTCCAGAATCCTGCTTATCTTCATCTTCTACCTCCACAGATTCATCTTCTTCAGTTTTTGCTTTTTTAGTTTCTGTATCTAGAATGTTAATTTACAGTAGACAAGTCAGAGATACAAAGGATATGTTCATCATTAAAAGTTCTTCCACAGAGTGAATTTCTTTAGGCTATAAACCACGTACAAATGTCATGCTTTTTTCATGGCGTGGGAGCAGGGCAGGAGAAGGGGAGGCAAGTTTCTGTGGAAACTTCTGAGGCAGACAGCAAAAATATTCCTAAGCTCCTTCCACACAATCCACTTTGCATAGTAGAATAACAAAGCTTAATGTATATTATATGACATTTTGTGTGGAAACATGATAAATTATCCTCTAACAAGTTACAAAATTATTTCCTATCTGTAATGCAGCCATCAACTTTCCAATTCCAACACAGTTTGTGCTCAGGACATGTGAAATGCAATGTCTCCGTTCTGCTTTAAGTACCTGAATCTGCTGAGTGTGACAGCACCTCTTTATCTGCATAACTGTAGTAAGTGGCACAAAGATAAATACATAAGGGATAGAAGCTTCAAATACCTATGTGCATATGTGTCTCTATGCATATATACATGTAAAAATATACACAGATGTAGCAGCGCTTGTGGGGTGTAGCTTTTGGGGGTAGTTTTCCAGCATACTTTATTTTCATAATACAAAGCTGTTGCCCAAGGTGGGATGCACTGCTGGAAGACGTGCTGGCTGCACATTCAAGCACTGATGGCACCCAGCTGTCAAAGCTCTGGTTTGGGTTGACGTGTTTGATATCTATTATAAGCAAGCAAAACAACCATACTTCGCGTTATAAAACAGAATCCTATGCAACAAACTGGTTGCTACTGGTTTAGTATGTATTAAAGTTCCAAAGTTACAGCTGGAACAGGACCGGTAATGCCGAGGACCTCCCGGGCACACCAGGGTGCTGCCCACAGCCGGGCCCACGAACTCTGTCCGACAGGGCGGAAACCGACAGTAGGCGCTTTCCGGGGTCCCCAGGAACACCTCAGTGCTGAGGGCCTGCCTGTGTTTGTCACGCTAACGTACCGCCCTGAGCATCAGCCGCCGCCTTCCTCTTCTTCTTCTTCTTCTTCCTCGCTTCCCCGCCGCGGGGAGCGACCGCCGCCTCCCCGCGCTCCTCGGCCGCCGCCGGCTCTGCCCCGGGGGCCTCTGCTTCGGGGGCGACCGCCGCCGGGGTGCCCTGCGATGCCGCCTCGCCGGGCACGGGCACTGCACGGCGCGGGGGCACGTTCCGGAGAGACAAGGGGGGTAAAAACACAACATCAGCGACGGCTCCGCAAGCGCTCGGCCGGGGAGAGGCCCCGCAGGGCCGCCCGCCCGGCCTCGTCCCCGTCCCGTCCCCGCCCCGTCCCCGCCGTACCTGCCCCCTCGGCCTCCCGCAGCTTCAGGTTGCGCTGCCGCAGCTTCAGGTTGCGCTTGTGGATCTTTCTGCGGAGCAGCCGCATGGGCAGGTTGCCCGCGGCCACCGACACCGACATCGCCGCCGCCCGGCCCCGCTCAGCCCGCCACGCGTGGGGAGTGCAGCACGGCGCACGCGGGCCCGCCGGAACCGCCGCCCGGCCGCCAGGCCTGATGGGCGGCCCGCAGCGCCCCCCGGCGGCCCGGAGGTGACAGCGCCGGCCGGCAGCGGCTGGGTCCCCCCTGCGGCGGGGCGAGCCCGGGCACGGCTACCACGCCGCGCCGCCTGTCCCGCCGTGGGCGCTTGTCCCCGCTGCCCGTCCCTTAGCGCCCCGTTTTACCCCTGGGAAGGGACTCGCCGTCTCCGCCACAGGCACCCGTTACCCCACAGCGCCCGTTCGCCCGGTAGCGCTGCCTCCGCTGGTGGCTACAGGTGCTTAACTCCAACGCGAGGAGTTATGTTCTCGGGCATCCATCCACCTGCGCGGTGCCACATGTAGCACCTCCAGGAGAGGTGGGTTCAGGTACCCCCTGCGTGCCCTCCCGCGGGCAGCCCGGAGGCAGGGCTGCGTGCCCCACGGTGCTGCTCCGCTGCTGGCAGCCGGCCCAGGCGGTGACCCCGCTGGCACCCCCGGGGATGCAGCGCACGGCGGTGCAACCGCCCCTGCCTCCCTCCAGCGCCAAAGCTCTGACACTTTCGGGCCGGCAGGACCCCCGGCGCCGACGCCGGGGATAAAGCACAGAGCCGTGCCGTCGGGGTGGTCCTGCATCTTCCGTAGCCGCCTGGCCCACTGCCGGCTCCTCCTGATAGCTGCGAAAAACGTGGAAACCCCCTGGGCTTTCAGTGCCAGCCAGCGGGCCAGGCCTGGGAGCCCGCCGCTCCCAGGGCATGGTTTCTTGGAGCTCTGTTAGGTAGCTCTTTCCAGCTGGAGCTCCCAGCTGCACCTCGATTCCAGTGAGCGGCAGCATGATTTTTCCTTTTGCTGTCCTCCTTTTTTTTCTTTTTTTGTTTTTTTCTTTCTTTTTTTTTTTTTTTTTTTTTTTCTGGCTCTGCATCCTCTTCCACAGCGCAGCTCCTGCAGCGCCATTCCCATCCTTCCTGACCAGCAGATGGCACAAACAGTACAGGGATTTGCGGCAGGTTGCTTGGCTGTTTTAACCAGTAACCACCCTGTTAGAAATCTGAACTACAAACTGTGTAAGGTTCAGCCTGCAATACCTTGCTGTAAGGCAGAATAAACTGCAGAACTATTACTATAGTAATTTCGAAGTCTTTCTTGCATATAACATTTTTTTTTTTAAAGCTATTGAAACAAAAGTAATTTTTCACCATCTGTAGTTGTCTTGCAGAGCCTGTATGGATCACCAGGATGAGATTTAAATTTGTTCTTCAGAGTATGAATCGTGTGATCTTGTCCAGACTTTCACAGACTGGATAACAGGTCTAGCCACTGGCTAATTCAGTTGAAAGGGTAACTGCCATCTCTATCAGCCATGTTTGAAAATAAAGTGAACTGTCCTCTGCAAGAAAGGCTTTTGGTACAAAACTCCAGGGGAACTTGGTTCAAGGCTGAATTTTAAGCAGGTAAAAGT
Source organism: Falco naumanni (assembly GCF_017639655.2). Classification (NCBI taxonomy): domain Eukaryota; kingdom Metazoa; phylum Chordata; class Aves; order Falconiformes; family Falconidae; genus Falco; species Falco naumanni. Next base: position 31,827,686 of record NC_054061.1, on the reverse strand, counting down.
TCCTTACTGCAACTCAGTAATTTAGGTGCTGGACATATTTCCTTCCTGGCTACCTTATATTGTGTGCACAGAATGTTTTTTTTAAGTAGATATAGGTTTGCTCTTCCTAGTCTGTACTTATTTATACATATGTGACTAGGTTTGCTATTTGGATCCAGGTTTAACACAGGTGATGATCCTTTCTGAAATACAGTCATTGCACAGATAGAGTGAATTAAACATCTGGGCAGGAGACTAATACTTACGCTGAGGGAGGAGAAAACTGTGTCCTTCAGGCATCGCATGGTCCACGTGTTCTTATCTTAACCAGGATCATTGCTATTTTGCTTTCACCCGCATCATCACATCCTCAGCTCTGCCAAGAATTAGGACCTGGAAACACTGATCAGGTAAAATACTAAATAAAGAGCTCACCTCAGTGTCCATGTTGGGTCCCAGCTGACTTGGCAAGTCTTTGTGAAATTGAATTAGTGTGGCATGAGGCCCAAACTGATAAACTGTCCTGAGAAGTTATGTTAGATGCCACTGAGCAGAATATATTGGCTACGTCAGTTGGCTATTATCAGCATGGCACTCAAGGAAAACTTTGTTGTGTTTGTAGATAAATGATGATCTTGCATCTGTGTAAACAGATGTCATGGCATTAAGTATAGGAACTCAGAAATTAGAGGTTTCATTAGGTGGCAAAATATCACGTGCTCCAAGATTGCCTTGTCTCAATATCTTGTAAAACATGTTGGTAAGAGTTAGCAAAACAGAATGCTTCTCTGGAATTTTCAAAACATGTTTTATGAGCTTCTTTCTTTTTGTCTTTGTTTTTTTCTTCAAGCTGCAATTGTGGAAAGTTACAAACAAGAAGACTCAGAAGGCAATAATGATAATTTTATTGTGACAGGTCTAGGCAATAGTTTAAACCACTAACTGATGTTAATGGTTTCCTTTTCTCTGAAGTCTGCATTTCTTAGATATCATATGAATTCCCCCAGTACCTGTCTCATTTCTGTCCGACAGATTCATTCCTAATTACTTGATTTAGTAGGCAATTGTTACTAACAATAGGATTTTCTCCAATGTTTATTGAGTTGTTGTCAAAATGTCTCAAATTCTCTACATATGATCTTGCAGGAAAGTTTGTAGGGAACCACGTTTTGAGTTAGCCAAGCCTTTATAGACCTGAGTAAGTCCATATTAGAAACTGTAAATTTATCTCTGAAGATGAATGTTTTTAATGTGCTGCCAGTGTCAGTATTTTATCTCCCAATTCATCATTAAAGCCAAATTCAAAATCTTTGCTCCTACTTACCATTAACTAAACTTGTGTTGATTAACAGTGTAATACAAAAGTAGTCATTGACTTCAGTTTTATCATTGCGGGTAGATGGTGGTGATTTATACAAAAGATATCAAAATCCCACATAGAAAAGATCATGAAACAAAAGTGTGTGGTCATTTCTGGGTACTTGAGTTGTGGTACAGAGCTGAATTAAGGCAGATAGGTTTTATTTCCAGAAAGCAGAATGTCTGAAAAAATGCTTTTCTGATGTCTTAGGTTGGACATGAACAAAACCACTAGTGATGTCATTTGTGAACATCTGCACCATTAAACTAAAAGTTTTGAACTAGAGAACTAGAGCTTTTTATTGCTTGGAGAACCTTTCAGAGTTGTCTTGTAATTTTTAACAGATTATAAGTTTCCCTGTTAGATCAGATTTATCTGTCAGACAGTAGTAAGTTCTAGATAGGGACCTGGTTTAAAACCAAGTATCAGATACAATTTTTTTTTCAAATGTGTCTTACTTATGCAAGAAAAAAATCTGTGTATGTATGCAAGTGATGGATGCAAAGGTATCTGCAAGTTTGTTTGTCAGAGTTGTCACAGTGGGGTTTTCTGTTATAATTGTTTAACTCTCTTTTGTTAAGAAAGCTTTGCCATTTCCAAAATAAATATATAGACATTTTATATTTAACACCTACACACTACAAAAAAAAAAAAATCCTCTAGGAAAACAAGGTGCTATATACATTTTTATCCTCACAGAGGCAATGAGAGAACAAATAATACATAATACAAGAGCAGTACACAATTTGTAATCTACTACTGGCAGGCAGGAGGGTACCATGAGGATAACCATAGTGTAAAAGCATGCATGGCACATAGATGAATAGTTTAGATTTTATTTTATTTTGTTTTATTTTAGCAATGCAGAACAAGTTGTTTCTGATATCTGTAATTTAAATTTACAACGTATTTTTGGGGTACTCAGAAATTGCTTTTCTGAATTGAATGAAATAGTGATCAAACATTTTCTATTCTGTAAACAGGAGGCTGTTTACAGCTGTTTGTTTCAACTGTTCTACCATCCCTAGTAAGAGTTGATAAATAGCTTGTTTGGCACATGACAGTAAGGTAGTCACTTTTACAAAGATAGCACTTAAATTCATAATATTTTTCTTTAGATATGAAGATCAATTCTTTCATATTTTCCTGTTTAAAAAACCCCCAAAACTTAGTGAAGTTTTTTTTCAAAATACTGCAAAGGCTACAAGTAGGATCAAGTGATTAATTAACAGATTAATCAAATTGCAGGTGTAGCAGCTAGCATATAACTTACAGACTGACAGGATCATAATTTTTAAAATAATAATTTTCTCAGGCATGAAAGGCTTTCCTTTTACAGTGCCCTCATTAATTTAAAGATTCCTAATAAGTATATTACTGCCTCTTATTCAGGAGCGTGTCTTTTATATTGTCTTACCATTTACATATCTTCATTTAAAATTGCCCTCTTCATATAATATAAAGTCACAGTTGAACTCCGAGTATGAAAGCTGAGACAGTAAGTGAAATACATAGGGTCAGCTAAAACTCTTTGTAACTATTTTGAAGATAAAGTATGGAGGGGAGGGTGAGAACTTTGGATGTTCTGGGTGCATGGCAGCTGTATGGTGACAGATCTGTGGCATTTCGTTGATGGAAGTTCGAACACAAGATGTCATCCTAGCTGGGAGATCGCTCTAACACAAACTTGCCATTAGTTGAAGAGGAAAGAGAATGAAGGATTGAGGTTAGCCCCCACCCCCCCACCCCCCACCCCCCAAGTTGTCCCTTACATGTGTTCCTTTGTTTACCTGTCACGGACCACTGTTTCACTACAAAATTTTCTACACCTTGCTGAATACTTCTAATTTAATTCGATTATGCCATTTATGATTTTTTAAAATTGTTTTAAAGTTGGTTCCTGAAATTTTAAGTCAGATTTTACTTCCTTGAATAGTAGCCCTATGTTTCTCATGCTGTTAGTGAAAAAGATGATGGAGAATGGAGTGCAATATTCTTCTGAGTTTTCTTCAGTCTTATTCATTTTCAAACATTTACCTAGAAATCTAAAAGCTTATGGAAGGATGCATTGGCAACTATTGTGGAAAAACTTTCAGGTAACGTCAGATAGTTGAATTGTTACGTTTCTTCCTAAAATGTGTAAATCTTTTTGTGCTGGAGAGTAATACTTTATGTAACAATTCAAAAAAGGTACAATCCTTTTACCTTTACTCTAAACAGTGCAAAATTCTTCCTTCAAGGAAGAAGGGGTTGAAAATCTTGAATTAAACAAAGCATTATTTAAACAATGGCATTAGCATTCTTCTGATTACGGATGGGGAACAGATACCTTAAATATTAAACTCCTTGAGCTCAGGCCCCTGATTTCATGAAGACAGACAGTATGCCTATGTTCAAAATGATGTTTATGCTTTATATGTTTGTTTCCTTCATGTATAAAATAATAAAAAAGATTTTGCAGTGCAGACATCTGTCTGGGACTTACGAGAACAGAACTCAATGCCTTGTTGTGTTGTAGATGCTCACATTACCTTAAGTGATCATTAAGTGTACAGTAAGTACATCTTCATCTGTGAGATGAGGATAGCCATATTTCTTTATTCCCACTGCCTTTTTGTACTTAGATATCAAGCCCTTAAAGCAAGGACTAATTTTAAAAATATGTTTCTATAGGACCTATAACAGAGAAGGCCTGTATGTATCAGGGAGCTCTGGGCACTGTTGCAATACTAATTATACAGAAGTGTATTACTCTCAACTGCCAAAATTTAAATATACAAATAAATACAAATATACAGTAACATACTATTTTGTTACAAAGTATACATATTAGGGGATTAGGCTGTCATCAGTCTGGACAGAGGAGGAAACTAAATAGTGGACATAGAACATGTCAAGGAATCTGTGGTACCTCTACCTGAGTGTGCTTTCAGCCCTGTTCTGAATAACAGAATAACTTCAAGAAAATATCATATGAGTTCATTGTCATATTTTCTGCAAGATGCAGTTAGGAATACACTTACTAGTGATTTCTTTGAAGTGACTCACCCCTCCTTTGCCCAATCTTGTTGGTATTCTCCTACCTCCACAGTTTTACACTACTCTTCTGCTTTACGTAATTCTGCATGTCCTTAAAACCAGTGTGAGTTACTTTTATGTTTAAGACTCTTTCAGATTGCCGTTTACAGGAGTTTTAATATTCATGAGAATGGTTATTTCTTATATGTCTGTTATGCAATACTGGTTTTTTGGATTGAGGCTTGGTGGGACCTTGGACAGCGCTCCATCAGAGAACGCTTAATGGCTTGTATTACTGGACTCTGAGCTTTTACAGTTCAAGCCTTTATAAACTGTGTCAAGCTGTATAGTTATAATTATTGCACACATTGGCTTAACCTATATAGTGTAGTCATAATGCATTAGCCTTTCCAACTTTCACTTGCCTGTCCTTTATCATCAGTGACATTTTCCCTTAAAGGTTCAGAGCAAGCATGACTTTATGATCAGCTGTAAGATTTAACTAAACCAACTTTTTTTTCAAGGAAGGCTATTGTTGAAAAAACCAGGAGATGGCAGGCTTTCTTAATGGATCAGAGTTAAATTCTATTGGTGATCATAATTTCTGTTCTTGTGCCCCAGAACAGGGAAAAATTTAAAATGAAGTGAAGGAAGAGCCACACTTCCTGTCTTGTTAGCAGGTTAGCTAGCACAGCAAGTCACTGCATGCTTGACCCCTCTGGTATCTTCCAAAGCATTTTCTTTCAGGTGTCAGATCTTGAACAATTGCATAGATCCAAGAGGAATTGTGGTCTTTCCAGTCTTCAGATTGGCCTTAGTGCAGTTTTCTTACCTGGCTGTTTCAACATACCTGAGCTACAGTTCTCTGTTCTCTGGTAGCACATAGGAGAAGTCAATGACTAGCCAGCCTTCCTAAGACTGTGTACTTCATCTGAAGGCAGGCTGTTTCAGAGCAAACTATCTCAGAAACAAAACTCAAATCATTCACCTATGTTTAATCTGTAAAAAATGTAGTAATCCAGAGACTGTATGACATAGTCCATCTCCGTTAGTTTGCTCCTTAACATATCTGTCACTGTTCTTGGACAACTCAGAGCCTCCACAGGGGATCAAGATGACTTAAACTGGCTGTGGTGCTTTTGGTGTCTGTTCATGTAACATGACAAAAGGCAGTGGCACATCAGCTTATAACTCAGTGGGATATCACTCTACTAAGATATGTGATTGTCTATTCTTACTGGAAAAATAATTGCTGCACAGCAGTATTAGATATCAGTTTCTTTTAATCTGTTGGCTGCAAGCATGAACAAAAATTTCTAACTTTTCTATGTGTTTTTCTGCAGAACAAGCACCAGAAATTCTGAGACAGGAGAGCATAAAGATGGCTTCAGCTGGGTCTTTGTCCTTATTGTCACAGTCCAACCCAAACAGGGCTTGGGAAAACCATGATCTGCCTTCAATTATTTGCTAGAACCAAGTGATAGCTTTAATTCTAACAAACTAATAATTATGCATTTCCATAGTCGTCATGGCTTTTGGACTCCCAAAGCTCCTTCTCAGTGTTACCACTCCTTCCCTTAAACTGCAGTAAGGTCCATGGGAATTGAAAGTGTACAGAGACCTAGGGCACATACTATTCATGACCGTGTCAGGCTTATACATTGTTTGGACTAAACTTTGACTTATGTTGGGGAAAATTCTTGCTTTGTACCTTACAACCATTTCAAACTGTCTTAAACATCCCATCACTGACTAATAGCAATACTGAGAATAATACCATGAATAAAGTCTTTCAGGCAATGCTGAATAAGGTAAGCAGATGAAGCAGCTATCTAGTATTTATTAAGTATTCCAGTTGCTACCTGAGCTTACTGAAGAACCAAGCAAAGGGGGAAAACCAATAAATTGTTCCAAATGTCCAGCTATATTCTCACTTATCATATTTGTCAGTATTATAAGGGAAAAGTTTTTGGTTTTTTAAGTTAGTAATAACAAACCTCCATGTCATTCTTGTGTGTAAGGGTTCTCAACCTTCTTCTGCAGCTCATCATGTTCAGTTTAATGCATGTTGATCGATGTCTTGCCACTGTTTTCCTGAGCGTCCATGTCTGTAGACATCCTGCGGATGACTGGCTCTCACAACAGAGCTCTGTTTTTAATTTGGCATGCAGAAAGATGAGCTGTTCACATCTAGCAGAAGGCAAATGTCTTTGGACTTCTGTGGCAGGATTCTGCAGGTGAGAATCGTGTACATGGTAAGGAGTATCTGGATATAGATTTGGAATATGGGTACACTGAGATTGCAAAGCTCGTTGGTGTGGCAAAACTGCTTCATATGCAAATGACACTGAATATATTGACAGAAATTTGTTATTTTGTCTGCTTCACAAAATCTCAGAAACAATTCCCAGATAGCTATAATGGAATTTACCTTAGCTGTGTATATGAAGTTTCAGTTGCTATGCAGCATCATAATACAAGTCTCTAAAACCTATGTTAAACATTTAGCTTGCACTTAATCATCTGCCAGAAATGTTTAAAGGCATAATGTCTCATTAATAATTATTAAATCATTGAGTTGTGCAAAGAGAGATGTTCCATCTTTACTTACATAATGGTAAACCATAGGTCATTTACCAAGCATGCAACAGCACATCAGATAGTCAAATTTTCTTGAAGGGAATTAACAGAGCATTATTAGAGGATATGTATTAGTAAAGGAAGGAAACATTTGGTGATTGAAACAGTGATCAGCCATGGCATACAGTCTAGTTTCTACACTCCCCCTTACTCTGATAGCTTAAAACATTCTCATGTAAATTGGCAGGTGTAAAGAAATGACATTAGTAATATAACCAAATTTATTTCAGTGTCACTTAGTTACGGGACTGGGACTCAGAAAATACATGTGGAGCTTCTACCTTTGCCACAGGCACCCTGAAAAAAATAATTCATGGTTAAATTCCTGCCATCTAACTATGGACATTAACAGAGGTCCTGTACTAAAAGCACTGGCTTCAAGAAGCAGTTCAAATGTCACATGAGCTCTATAGTGGTGTCTGTCTCTCCTCATTGACTGTTGGGAGTACAGAGTGAATAGGCTCTTAATATAGACAAGCTCCTTAAATGCAGTTTTGGAAACAGTGCTGGATGTTTATTTGGGTTTGTACGTTTTAAGTATTACCTGGCTGAGTTGAAATGTTGTGCTTCCCTAAAGGGTTCCTCATGCTATTTTTTATAGTGATCAGTAATTACTTATGGTTGCTTATCCATGAGAACAATCCATCTTTGTCCCAGGTCCAGGTTATGCAAGGAATCAAAGTTCCTGGTTACTGTCAGAGGCAGGGTATGTCCTAGGGCTGTTCCTGTGTCCTTCTGGTGAACACTTTGTCTTTGGAGAGCCTGTCCCCTTAGTCCTTTGTCTTCTGCACAAAACATGAGGAAGTCCTGGTGTTCAGCTTGCTTTGCAGCAGTTTTTGTGCCCATGCCTTCATTCCTCTTCTGGAAGTTATGGAGTGAAAAAAGTATTTTTTTTTAGTAAGATTGAGTGAAATGGAAAGGATTTTTCTTTTATTCTAGTCTCAGAACAACATAATTTCTACATAATGCCCATCCTTTGGAGTAATAGTGTGTTTTACCCTTTCCCGTCCACGTCTGTAAGGAATGAAGATAATTGAAGATGAAGAAAAGGATGCAGCAAATCAGCACAGGTAAGCTCCAGCCAGAGAGCAAACGTACTCATTGTGTAGTGTGTAAAAGGGCAATTTAGGGCTTTAAATGAAGCCTGAATTACTTCAACCTTGAATGGCAAAATGCATTAATCTGTAATTATGTCATTTCACAAAAGAAAGCAAGAAAACCACTAGTTTAGGTGGCAAAATGTGAAAAAAAATTATTTAATCCTGAGCTGAGATTTGTACATTTCAAGAAAAATACAGCAAGGATGCACATGGAGATCAGGAGCCTAAGACACAAATATATATTTTGCAGATGTGCAGCAGGTTTTGATGAATGAAGCAGATCTCTGTGTGACTTCTTAGGCTATAAGCCTTAACACCCCAGCAAGCGTAAGCATTTAAAAAATGTCTTCTGTCTAGACACCAAATGTGGAGCAAAAATTCTGTTGTAAAAATGCTATTTCAAGTGCCATAGAACTAAACTTTGATTAAAAAAAAAGTGATAGCTGACTTCAAGAAAATAATTTGGTTTTGCTGTACCTTGGAGCCCCCTGAGTGTGCTCTTCTAAAAGAGCACATTCCCTCACTGACCCTGACCACAGTAGTGGGACAGTCCTTTGGTGATGCCCAAATTCTATGTCTCACATCCCAGCACATGCTACATTTCAGTTGTCACAACCTACACGTTGTGTATCCTCAAAGATAATCTGTTTTCTCAAGATCCCTGTTACATCCTGAAATTAATGGCTCTTGGTTGAGCACCTCACATCAGAAGGAAAATGAGCATCTCTGCTGGTGGGTGAGCTTACTATGAACGGCGGAGGTGGCTTTGGCCTGAGGTCAGTCGTGTTCCCTGTACTGAGAGGCTGCCTCATCCAGGCCCATGTCTCACACAGGTTTGGGCAGTGTAGTGTCTGGGATAAGCTGGATGCCACGTCTCAGCTCCCTCAGTTGTTCTCCTTGAATTTCATGAACCTGTTACAGGATTCTGGCACAATAAAGTCAGCAGAAACCATGAGGGAGGGTAAGGAGCTGGCAGAACACTTTATTGGACTGTGTGTTGAGCCATGGAGCTGTGCATAGTGCAAGTGAGGTGGTGGGGACGTAAGTATTGGGACGATGTGAGTGTTTGAAGGACTATGTTGGCAGCTCCCTAAGGATGGAGTAGGTTTTGCAAGTATTATTTAAAATAAAACTTGCTATGCTGGCAGCTCAGATTTAGGACAGGCACAGATCTCGGCCTCCTCAGAATATACATGTTCTGTGAAAATCGCATTTTCATTTGTATTCCGCATTCATGATCTTGCAGTACTCTCACATTGGCTGATGTTGTACAGCTATTTGTTGGCCACTGTGAGACTTTCTCTGGAGTCTGATCGCTCAGGGTAAGAACTTACCTGCAAAAGTAAAGCCATTTGTTCTGTGCCATAGAATTAGTGTTAGTCACTTTTTCTTCTGACAGAAGAAGATAAAGCATTGAGTAAGTCTGGCCCTGCAGGTGATGCTGAGAGACACTGGAAGATATAACAAATTGAATTCCCTAGCCAGCCTGATTTTAGAGTGTTTACTTCTTCCAGGGAGGTTATACCTCACCTCCACCACACATTTCTACACATTTATACCTTTTACAACTTTATACCTTACTAGGTAGTTAACTGTCTTCAAAAAGGATCAGCAAAGTAATTGTAAATATTTTTTTAATTATGTAATTTCCAACATCATATTATCTTTCCATTAAACAGTGCAGCTTTAGCAGAGACACAGACCTGTGAGGCAGCAGCTGTGATCTGTTAAGCTCTCCTTCATTATTAATGTCTTGTTTTCACCAGTTTTAAGACAGATTCTCTGAGTCATGTTTTCAAAACCATCTTGTAGATTCGCACATATGATTTTAAGTGTGAATGGTTTGAAAGCTCCCAGTGTCTCTACCTGACTTCTGTGATTTTGCCTTTTTATGTTGCAGCAAAGATGCTGAATGAAGAACTGATCCCATTTCAAAATTATGCCTCTATCTTGTTATATTGCACTTAATGGGAAAATGTTTATAATTTCAGCATGTAATTTTCTACACTTCTCAGACAGCTTTAGTGGTATAAGCAGTACTCGGGGCATGTTTGAGAGATACGCTTTGATTAATGAAGAACAGACTAGTGAGCTAATATGAAGAACTGTGTAAAGATTAACATTTTCCTATACTGTTGGAATGGAAATAGACCCTTAGGTAAAATATTTTAGGAAACAAATCCAATAAGGGTCCAATTTAAAGAAAAAAGTCCACTTACATGCATAAGTACAGGTGTCTGACTTTTCCTCTCTGAAAGAATTGCCCCCAAAGTTATAAAATAAGAATAATTACTCTTAGCAAAATTTTCTGATCATTTATTCTACCTGGATTTTCTGGAGTACATTTTCAGATCATGGGTTATATGTTCCTATCTCATTATCACTAATGAGAATTTCAATGCAGCACATAATTTTACTGTGCTATTTTGTCTGACTTGTATTACACCTGTCAGTCTGCTTTCCTCCTGCTATTTCATTAATATTTAAATATTAATATTTAAAGGTCAAACTTAGCCTGCAGTGATATAGAAATATATTATTCAGTTTCATCTGACTTGAGGAGAACATCTTTGGACAGTGTTCACTAGACAGGGAAAAAGGCAATCACCATACACTTTGCTGCCTTTTTAATGCATTTTTCTTCTCCTCCCTCCAGAAAAAATTGGACAGTTTCCATGTGAGAGGGAAGAGAGAGATTTGTAAAGAAATGAAGTGTAATTCATACTGCAGTCAATGGGAGCGAGGCACCACTCTTCTCCGTTCCTGGAGAGTCTGGCACTGAAGCAGTTGGAGAACTGAAAGTCTTCACAGGACAATGAAGCAAAACTCTTTGCCTGCTAGAATTGCTTAGTGGAAGATGTATCTGTCAGGCTTGATGCAGCTCACATTCAGGTCAGTGAAAGAAGGTGTGTAATGGCAGGATCTGGGCTAAAGCCCTCCCGCTCCGTGCAGCATTCTTAAAACAAATGTGGAATACATTTCAACAGTATGGCAACCTGGAATAAAAAATAAATGCTAGGTGTTAAGTATAGTGGTGTGGTAAAGGCAGTGCTCCAAATGAAGTAGCATCTGTTTACACAAATATTTAGATAGCTGAACTGTGTTCCATATGTGGGATTTTGTATTTTGAGCAAAACAGGATTATCCCAGAAACTGCTTACCTGTGTAAATATTTGTGACATCAGAATTGAAGGTTATAAGGTCAGGTTTGCAAAGTATTATGAATACAGGATGCAAATTCCATAAAACAATGTTATTTGACTTGAGGCCATGCTAACGCTAACATTTTTCTGACTGAATCCTCCTGAAAACACCAAAGAAGTTATATGGCCTTTATTTACTTGCTGTGTTCCAGAAGGTAGTCTGGTGCTGCAGAGAAAATGGAAGAGGTCCTACAAAGAGTGGGATGGATCTGCTTAGATAATCTTCACTGTATCGAAGCTGCTTCTCTTATGAATTTAAAGGAGTCTGCTGTGCAAACACTTGAGAAGACAGTAAAATTAGAGCTGTGCTTATGCTGTGAATGTAAATTGTTGCCTATAGCATGCGCTTGCTTGGAGTGCAGGAGTCTTTGCAATATTCACTCACCTGCAAACAAAAGGGTCCCAGGAAAGACCTAGTAGAGTGGTCTTCTTGACCTCAGCCATGAGATACTGCTGCAAGAGCGAGTGGGTTATGTGGTAGTATCCAAGTTAAATGTAGCGTATCTGTCTTATCCACACTGGTTATTGACATATTTGGACTTGTGCCAAGGGACACAAGGGACCCAGCTTTTCTCATTGTCTTGTCTCAATACATGTCAAAGAATTATGCAGACTTGAACGAAAATTGTGTCCACACAATGTGGACTCAGTAGTAGTTTGGGCTGAGCACAAGTTGGACCAGATATTGATTATATAGACATACCTTTAGTGCTGGGAAGCTGTGCAGCTTGACATATTTTATTGTAAAAGGTTATCAAGCTGCAGGGCAACTGTTTAGTCAAATTGTCGAATCTCTACTATGGATGTGAACAGAAGTGTTAATTGTTGACCTCAGTGGAAATAAGATCAACCTCCAAGTGCCTAACAGTCTAAATAATCCTGAGCTGATATCCTAAATTGTCCCTTGACAGTTGCTCACAAACGTTGAATGTCAGGCTGTATGGTTTGGGGTTTTTTTCATTTTTTTTTAAACCACGGATCTACATATTGTGCCATTTGAGAGTATATTAGTCTTCCACAGGCAATGTAAAAAGACCAGAGTCCTTGAGACTTTGAATTTGCCTACTAATGCATGGCTGTGAGGTGGCAAATTAAAATGGACTGTATTTCTTTTTTCTGCAACATTTTACCTAACCCAGACATGTTACAACAGAACTTTCCATTTCTGCACAATGAATTGGTGATTATAGCTTTTGCTATCAGGTATAAAAATAGAAATTGTAAGTGTATATACTTTTAACAGGAGAAATTATCTTCAGCTATATAGCTGTTTATCTAAAACCTAATGTCATTCTTATGAACCCAGAGCTACCTGCTTGTAAAGGTCAGATGTAAAGTTATAATTAATTTTGTGACTCTCCTCAGCTTAATATCATTAGTCAGTGTGATTTTCTGACCTCAGCTGGTGCTAAGTAATCAAATGCCCTTGCTGTATTTCTAAATGCCTCTTTTGAAACACAAAACAGCAATAAGAAGATACGGTTGCAGATACATTGAAGGGAATATTTACAGTGGGTTATAATCTAAGTAGCTGATCTCTTATCAGTTTTTGCATATCATCAAAGAAGAAAAAATACTTTTAATAAGCCAATTGAATCTTCCAAAGTTCAGTATCTGAATAGTTCCTCTGGGGGGGTGTGTGTATGGGAAGAAACAAAAATCTTCTTTTCTGCTGCCATAGAAACCAGCCTTAACCAGGACATTATACATAAAAAGAGCACCCTCTGGCTTCACATTTATGTTGCATATGTATTCCTTTTCAAATATGAAAAATGACATTTAATTTCTAAAATAAGTAGTCTGTTGATCCTCTTTTAGATTTGGCTGGTTTTGCAGAAACAAGGAAGTAATTTTTGGCTAAGAAATGAAAAATACACAGACCCTAAAGAGTCTGCAGAGGCAGCCCAAGTGTTCCCATAGACTTCTAACACATGGCTGAGTGCTCTGGGTGGAAGGAGTCAGAATGCTCCCATTGTGTCTCAGCATGGGGGAGAGACAGCAGATGTGCACCTCTTCCCTTACTGTGCCATCACATTTTGTATACCTCCTCATAGACAGTGGGTTTTCATAATTTCAAGCCTTTTTTTGTAAGAAATCAAACATTCTGTTAGAGTGGGGCAACTGATACAGCCATTTTCCTGTAGCTCAGTTCTTACCATAAAACAACATGACCCATGTTTTCCAAAGAAAGGAGCTAGTTTGTGCTTTGATTGATAGGAGTCCATCTGACAGCAGTATTTGCCTTGAAAAATAGTAAGTCTCATTACAGTGTTACAAGCTGAACACCCCAAAATGAAGGCACTGAAATGACACATGAAATGCTGTCTCTATTGGCATGGAAATTTTGGCACATATCAATTGCTTCTTGTGGAAAAAGAAGAGTACACTAGTACATTTTTGAAAATATTTTCAAAATTGCAGAATATTTCAGTTCATTTTAGTGTTGAATCTACGTTTTTAATAAACCCCCCCCCTTTTTTTTTTTTTTTTTTTTAATGGCTGAACTTGTTTCAGTGTGATCCTGCTCTAGCTCTCTGTTTCTAGAGACAACTTTAAAACATGCTAGTTTTAGGAGAAGGAACTCTATGCAAACTACTAATATAGCTATGAACTGAATTAACAGTAGTATTTTTCCACACGTTGTGTGTGTTTTCTGTATATCTGGTTTTGGTACACTACAAGATTGCACAGTGCAGAATGGAACTCCAGTGATCTTTTTATCCTTGACACTGTGATGACTCTTGTAGGGAGATAAGAATGGGCTGGACTGGACTGGGAACATGACTGTGTAAAATGAAGGTCAATCTGTCTGCTCAGTGCAGCTATGCTTTTCCAGCCATTTCTCCAGTTTCTACATTCAACTTTAGGAAGAATATATGTAATGCCAGCATAGGTTAAAAAGGCTTTCTACCACTCCTGCTGCCTTGGGAGGGATGCCTGTCTGACTGCTGTGACTCTAAAATAAGAAGCTGAAATGCTTATTTTAACATCTGAGAGTGAAACCAAAAGGCAAGGCTAAGGTGCACATTCTGGAGATGTGCAAGAGCATCACTCTGTGCATTTTCCTGTGGACCATGGGGAGTCCAGATGCATCATTGCAACAAAGGGACCTAGCAAAAAACACTCTTAGGAAGGATCCTACACTCTTGTTTGTCTGATGTTGCTCACAATAGCAGGCACTGCCACAAGGATAAACAGGTAAGTGAAAGCAGCCAGATCACAGCCTAGTTAGTTCTACATATTTTGCATATATAATGGAAAAGCACTCAGCCGCCCGCAGGCTGGGTAATGATGGCAGCTAATTGTCAGTAGGTACAAAATACTGTGTCTGTTGCAAGGAATGTAGATACCTGCAGTCAAGTCAGGGTGCACTAGCAATATTCTGTATGGAAGTCTGCTGTTCATTTCAGTAACGTCTGGGTCAGCCCTCAAGGCTTTGTGAAGGGTGTGCTGAAAGCTGGATACCCATGCTGTAAAAGAAAGTATTTCATCATAGCCCTGTCTTTTTTGCAGTTGCTGGTTTCATTCTAGCACATGCTGCATTTCTTTCTTCTCTGGCTGGTCTCTGTGTTCTCACTTTAAAATATACATCTCTACCTTAAAATGCATTTGTAGATCAAAACCTGTCTGTGTAAGGATAGCTTCTTCCTTCTAAACAAGGCTACACTCAGAGAATAATACTCACTGACTAGTGTGACAAGAGACAGCTTTGAATGATTTTTTACTCTGTTAGCAGAGTGCTGGCGAGGTTTGCTCAGCCAGTACCACAAAGAAAAACACTTCTTTCCTTGTCTCTCTTCAGCACTAGACCCATTTGCTAAGTCACAGCTGTGCAAATACACTGGCAGCGAGGGTGTTGGACAGGTGAAACTGGGCACCTCATCTGACCTACACAGCCTTCCTCTTTGATGATAACGTCCTACAAGAAATAAAGAGCCAGTATAAGGTTTAGATCTCTCTGCCTTTCTAGATAGTAAGACTATACTTTCACAGAATAGTGGATTAGTTCAAATGAGAATTAAATGAAGTCTCTGGGATGTTTCCAGGTGCTAATGGCTGGGGTATGGTATAGGAAGTAGATGCCAAGATAGGTGTGCCAGGGCTGCTTCTAAGGAAGAAGCAAAGTCAGAGGTGATGTAAAGGCAGTACATAAGGGAGGAAAAAAGCTGTTATATCCGTTTTAGCTCCTTGGTAAATCTTGTTTGACCAAGGGGCTGAATTCAGAAGCAGCTTCAGGCAAATGAAGACAGACTCCCATGGGCTGTGTGATTAGCAGATGTGTCCATAGAATGACTGACAGATTGACTATGGGGATGCAAACTTGGGACCAGGCAAAACTTAAATATGAAGTTATCTTATATGTATTTCTTCACACTTCAAAGCAAAGCTTGTCTAGATTAATGGTCTACTTCTTTGGAGCAATGCAGTTCATTAAGATAGCTCCTTAGGTTGCAAAGTCAAGTGTTTTGAGGCTGAAAAATGCCAGATTTACAGTTGGCCATGAAACATTAACTATATGTCCAGTGTCTTAAATTATAACATCCTACTTCAGTTCTCTACAGAGTACCCGTGCTATTCAGTGTGCAGAAGGGAAAGGAATAGGGCAACTGAACTGGCCTTGACTAACTGCTGTGTGCCAGGCTTTGCTACTAATAGCTCCCATTTCGCTTGATTTCTATTGAATATAATGGATATTTAATGTTAGTCTGGTGATACCAGACTGCCCTTCCAGTTGAAGACTTCAAGTCCTGTGTAAATGGTACCTTATCTTCGCAAGCTTTCTGCAAATTAAATATTTAATTTTACAAAGACAGCTAGATAACCAAATATGAAATTATATACTTGGACCCACAGGTACGTAGACTCAACCCAGAAATATAACCTAGATATAGGGGTTCCTGACCTTATGTTTTATTAATAATACTCTTTCTTTTGTCTTATGTCTAGTAGTTATTGATTTTCAATACAGATGGGAATCAGAAATCTATGTTCCCTTTAAATAGATCTGGTGAAAACTGCTGGAATTATGTTTTATAAAATTTCAGGCAGGGTCTCTGAAACAAGTTGAATGAATCTTATTAGAACCAGCTGTAGATCTGTTTCTAAACTGCTAAATCACAAAGTCTGAAAGTGAAGTCTATTGATAGATCCAGCAATGTTAGTGGGAGAGGAGACTTAAATAGATTTTTCCTTTCGCAGTAACACTATGTGAAACTACAAATTGAAACTTGATCTATACCTGTATCTTCATTACAGTTCCCTCTTTCTGCTTCCTTCTGCAGCGCATGCACTTGCCATAAATCCTTAAAAAGAAATTGCACCGTTACACCACACCCTCCTACCAAATTTTGTGTGAGTCTGTGGAGATGAAACTAGGATTGTGACTGAATTCTCCCCCAGCAGCCTATATAGCTGGTCAGTGTGGGACTGGGAAGACTCTGGCTAATGGGAATGCCAGAAGAGCATGGGGAGATAGGGTGACAGTACGTGCTGGTGACTGTGCGTGGAGACAGTCCAAGCCTCCTGCTGAGCATGGTAGATTTTAGCTTGAAAATGTTAGTGCTTCATTAGAAGTATAAACTATTGATTTTTTTGGCCCAAGTTGAAAAAGAGGTGCTTTAAGGGTGGAAAAAAATTTACATATAATATTCCAACAAATATATTTTAAAAAATCCTCCAACAAATGTGGCCTCATTACCATGCATAATAATAGGTTTGTAGAACTTGGAGACAATTTTAATAAAAAACATACTAACTACTTTTTAAAAATGCTGCACTAGGACCATAGGTGGCTTCTAGCAGAGACCAGTGGCATGCGTACAGCAATACTGGGAGGTGTGATTGCAGCACAGGAAAGAAAGTCAGTTGGCTGTAGGCAGAATTAATACTGATAGCAGTGATACCCTAGCATCACAGGCATCAGGTGAGCTGCACCTGTTGGTCACAAATTTCAGGTGGATCTTTGTAAATAAGGAGTGTTAACTGATATGCACTGGTGTTGGTCTGCTGTCCCCTGTGGCTGTTGGCACAAAAGAAAGATCTGGCCCTGAGGTGCTGTTCAGACCTCAGATACCCTATGTATTCTTTGCTCAGGCAAAAATGGTGTTGTCTCAGGAACACAGAGGGAGGGGAAAAGAGTAACAGTAGATGTTGTTCTGGCAGTAATGGAGGCCTGTTTATGGAGTGAATGATTTGTCTACATATCTATGTAGAATAAGGCTGCCAAAATTCCTGCCAAAATGTAACCACCAAAAATAAATATAATCATACCAGTGTCTTTACTACATAGTATGCTAATTTCTTTTCTTAGCATGAAGTCTGGAAGGGAATATCCATTGACATGAAAACCTGCTACATAACTTAAGAAATAATATTTGTCTTAATCCTCCTTTCCTTTTATCTCCTCTCCCTCCCCCATTCTGTCTCCTCCCTGCTGCAGTATGATGTAGTGCTACTGAATGCTGATGAGACACATCAAGTCCAATCCCAGGCACTCATTACTGGCCAGCTAAGTTGGCACCATAGCAGCATTTAATACTTCTGACTGGGAGAAAATCTATGGAGAAAGCTAGTCATGACATTGAATTGCCTAGGGAAAATGTGGCTTTGTTTTGTGTTTTTATTGTATTTATTCAAGTCTGACTTGATTATATTCCCTCCTCACCATGTTTGCCTCAAAGAGGCAGTCTTCCTGTGTTCAATGATCTCAATCCGTTTTCTGAAGATGCACCTACAGAGAGAAGCCAAGACCTTCTTTCAGCATGCAGTGAGAGAGATTTATTGTTCATATTTCCTACTGTTTCTGTTGGGGTAGTGCCTGTGTGCCTTGGTTGAAATGCTGCTTGCTCCAAAGTAGTTTATAGATGAAACAAACAGATTCAGAAGAGAAACTGAGGCAGAGAAGTTTCAGAATGGAGAGTGGTATTTTGAAAATCAATATTTGTGCTATTTGAGACATATAAACACTGCATTTAGGTAAGATTAATCAATATATAATTGCTGCTGAGATTATACTAAAGCTAAGAGTAAGAACAGAGAGGCAGTGATTGCTATTAAGTAGCAACTGACTACAAGTCGGTGTCTGTGCATGAAACAAGTCTAGGCTGTACTCAGCCTAGGATGCCTTTGGTCTTCTTTGCTGCAAGGATGCATTGCTTACTCATGTTCGACTTGTCTGTCAGGATTCCCAGTTCCTTTTCTGCAAAGCTGTTTTCCAGCCAGTTGTTCCCAAACTGAACTGGTGTATTGGGTTGTTTCTTCCCAGGTGCAGGACTTTGCATTTCCCTTTGCTGAGCTCCCTGAATTCCAACTTTACTCTGTTTCATTCTTCAGCTCTGCTGGGGTGCTTCCAACTGTGGATAACTGGCTAGCTGAAAAAGTTCACATAGACATAGTCCAGCTGGCTGGACAAAAATGCACATTGCTCTCAGCTTATCTGAAGTAAAGCAAAAATACACTGTCTTTGGCTGTTCTTGTTACACAATAACAGGAAGATTTTGGTGGGAAAAGAATGTTGCAGGTGAGAACAGATAACTACAGAAGAGAAACTAGGGGCGGGCTTGGTATTTAGGCAACTAACCAATAATGAGCTTAACTTTTGTAATATGTATGAGACAATTATAAGAAGGCATAAAAGGTGACTGTAAGAGACAATAAACGAAGTCTGCTGATCACTCATATTGAGTGACTGTGTCTTCCCTCCGTCGCGACATCCAACCACCATCAACTTCTATCAACCACTCCTCCCAGTTTTGTATTGTCTGCAAAATTCCTGATGATGCCTTCCTGATCTGCCCCATTGTTCTGGTTTAACCCCAGCCAGCCGCTCACTCACTCCCCCACAGTAGGGTGGAGGAGAGAATTGGAAGAGTAAAAATAAGAAAATTTGTGGGTTGAGGTAAAGGTGAGGTAAAGCAAAAGCCGCACACACAAGGAAAGCAAACCAAGGAATTAATTCATCATTTCCCATGGGCAGGCAGATGCTCAGCCATCTGCAGGAAAGCGGGGCTCCATCATGCATGACGGTTACTGGGGAAGACAAACACCACCACTCTGAACATCCCCCCCTTCCTTCTTCTTCTCCCAGCTTCATATGCTGAGCATAGGCGTTGTATGGTATGGGATATCCCTTCGGTCAGTTGGAGCAAGCTGTCCCGGCTGTGTCCCCTCCCAGCTCCCTGTGCAGCCCCAGCCCCTTTTCTGGTGGGGTGGGTGAGGAGCAGAAAAGTCCTGGGCTCTGGGTGAGCGCTGCTCAGCAGCAATGAAAATATCTCTGCCTTATCAACACTGTTTTCAGCAGAAATCCAAAACAGAGCCCTGTGCTAGCTACTGTGAAGAAAATTAACTCTACTGTAGCCAAAACCAGCAGACACATCATCTAGATCATTAATGAAGATTCAAACAACAGCAGCCTTGATATTCATTCTTGGGATATACCACTAGGGAACGGTCTCCAGTTGGATTTTATGCTGCTGATCACAACCCTTTGAGCCCAGCTATTTATCCTGTTTTCAGTCCACCTCATCATCCACTTATCTGGCCTGTACTTCATCAGTTTGTCAGTGATAATGCTGTGGTAAACAGCGCTGAAAGTCATAATAAAGTAGAGATAAACAGGTTTTACTGTCATCACCAAGCTGATCTTGTCATCGCAGAAGGCTATAAGGTTGATCAAACATGATTTGCCTTTCATAAATCTATGCCAATTACTCTCAGTCACCTTCTGACCTTTCTGACCTGTGTAAAGGACATCTGTGAGAATTTGTCCCTTCACCTTCCCTGTGACAAAAGTGAAGAAGCCATCTGGTCTGCAGTTCCTTGGATCCTCCTTGCCATTCTTGAAGACAGAACTGATGTTTGCTCTCTTCCAGTGCTCAGGAGCCTCCCCTGATCACCATGATCTTTCATTATTGACATTGGCCATATTTCTCAGGATTTGTGAATACACACCATCAGGTTGCATGGATTTATGTAAGCCCAATCCATTTAAATATTCCCTAACCTGATCCTGCTCTATGAATGGTAAGTCTTCCTTGCTCCAGACTTTCCTACCAGGTCTCATGGACCTGGAATTGCTGATGGCAAGCTTTATCAGTGAAGGACCAAGGTGGAGAAGTCATTGAGCACCTCAGCCTTTTCTGTGTCCTTTGGCACTAGGTCAAACTTCTAAAAAATTATAACGTGTGAAGTTGCCACTGTGGGAGATTGCATGAAGATGGTTCTGTGTGTTTGATCTCTGCTTTCACATCTGTCTCTCACTGATAAAAGTGTCTTTCATTTTCTGATAGAGCAATTATCTGACACAAGTACACTCTTCCCAAAATATCAAGTATTGCAATCCAGCCTGTCAAGATAATCCAAAATGTAATCTCCTGGTGTGGAGGTGCAAGAATGCAAGTTGTATCCTTCCGTATTTTTCCTTCCTGGTAACTGTGGTGTGAGTTCCTTTGCAGCTGTAAGCATCTCTGTGCTTAGTAGCACATTCTGTTACCAGAAATCCCATCTCTGAATCAAACCTGAATAATTTAGTACAGAAAGTTAACATTAGAGCAGATATAATCCTACTGCCTAATGATCATGTGCTGCGCTGCGTACGTTCTAGTGGGTTGAATTATGCTGAATCAATTTTTATCAGAATGAGATGAGCATATGCACTCCATACCTAAGTTTTATGATAACTTGTATAAAGTTCCTCCAAATTAGAGAACAGGCAGATGGTTGCTTAAACGACTTGAGTTTCTACTTGTGTGCTCTTCTGAGGGGTAAGCACTATAAACTGGATGATCCATATCCTTTTAAAGGAAAGGTGAAATGATGTGCATGATGCTGTGGTCAAAATGTTTCTGTTGCTCCTGAATCAAAGCTACATATAGCTCTGGCTGAGGCTTGTGAAAAACAGCATTTAATTTGACCTATATGCACTGCTTGCTCATCAGTGCTGCAGCAGACAGCTGTTTTGCTTCATGTCAGGTTTCTCACTAGTCCTGTAAGAAATCTTTGGCAAATGATTTGCAGGGTTTTCATTCTAGGTCAGCAGTTTGCAAACACTCTTTCAAAACTCAATTAAAATGTTCCGTTTCACATTGGCATGAGGATAATAAATGGAAGAATTTCAGTGCTTAATATGTCTCTCCCTCAGAAATACTTCAGATTGCACAGCTGTGAACAGCAGTGCTTTATCAGAGATTAGTTTGTTCAGATTTCCTCCATGACTGAAAATTGTTAACAAGGATTCAGTTACTGTTGTGGGGAAGCTACCTAGGAAATAAAGGCTATTGCTGGCTATTTGCTGAAGGAGTCAGTTGAAGTAATGTATCCATTAAAGGCAGTTGGTGCTTCTTTACAAGTTTCTACTGGCTTAAAAACAATCTTTTCTGATGTAGCATCAGGTAAAAACAGAACTGCAATATGTCCAAATTGTTTATATGTCTTGTGCTATATCTTATGAGTACTGTCTACAGGGGAGATCCAAAATGGGGACGATGTTGTCTGTGCCT
Organism: Falco naumanni; assembly: GCF_017639655.2. Taxonomy (NCBI): domain Eukaryota; kingdom Metazoa; phylum Chordata; class Aves; order Falconiformes; family Falconidae; genus Falco; species Falco naumanni. The sequence goes on along the minus strand of NC_054061.1, from coordinate 31,805,890 downwards.
CTCACCAAAGCTCCTTGATCGTGCATTGCTGTCTGGATGCACACAAGTAGGATGCTGCTCTCTCATCTGCCACTCTTGTATAGGTCCTCCAAACAGTTTAATACTCTGGAGATGAAGTGCTCTCCCTCTCCTCCCTGCCCCACAGCAGCCGTGGGTCACGTTTCAGCTTGTGGCAACCATGTGTCCCTAGTAGTCTGTATGGCTGAAATGCATGTGTTTTCATCTGCTCACAGCACTTCTGCCAGTAGCCATGGCTTCATCCAACAGCGGTACATCACTCTGTACAGCTCATTCTGGCTCAAGTACTAAACATTTGGACATAGAAATTTAGTCTAGAGATTGTGCTGAGTTTGTCACTCTGCCCTTCAGCACATAAACTGTTTATGTTTTTGTTGAAGAAAAGATAATGTTTGTATTGAGTGGGAAAAATTATGTCATTTACTGCTTTTGTCTGCCCTCCACTGCAAAGTATGGGACTGCCCCCTGCTTACCCCAGTGCTTCTCACCCAGATATCACCAGTTTTCCTACCGTCTTCCTTAGCTTTGACAGATCTCACCTTGGGGTGATTATGCTCAGTCTCCCAATGGTTACCCCTGGATTGTTTCCTTCATCAAAGGAATTGTCATGCTCATCGCTTCTTGCTGCTCTGTCTGAACTTCAATTAGCTCTGCCCTAAGGGCTTCTGAGCCTGAGGAGCTCTTTGACAAAAGTGGGTTTGCTCACTAGGCTAAATGCAGATTTTCTGACTCTCTTAATACCTATCCTGCCTAGCTTATCTTTGCATTGAGCTCCCTCATCTATAATTAATACATGTCAGAGATGAATCTGTGCTATAAAATTTTCTTATGAGGATGAGTTCGTCCATGAAACTATTTATCAAGTTCTGCTCACCTTGACCATAGCAGTGAATTCCTTTGTTCAATTATTCACAGCCTTGCAAAGGACTATGCTCTAATCTATCAGGGCTAGTAGAACTCAGGACTAATACCTCTTAAGTCTGGATCCAAAGTTCAAATAACATCTTAATCACAGATTGGATGGGATGTGCCATTGGCTTTGTAATGTGAATCTGTCATCAGAGGAATTTAAAGCTGCTTTTTTTTTTTATGGTTGTATTTGAAGGCCTTATTTTGATTACTCGAATAAGAAAAAGACAAGTCAATACTGCCTCAGAATTACATTTAAATATATGAAATTTTGGTGCAAGGGTATTAATGACCTGACTTTTTCTGGTGTGCTTAGTCTCTGCAGCTTTCATTAACTTCAGAGAGACTTGCAGCCACCTGTACTTCTGACCATAATTTTCCAAGTTTACTTGACTCACCAGTGACAGAGCTGGGAGAACGAGTTGTATTTTTCATTAATGACTAGTGATTTTGAATATATCAAGGTTTTAATTTCCAGAAATCTCACAAGAACACTTTTCTTTTGCCTCTCCTTCTCCAGCCTCACACATAAACAACACATCTAAAGATCTTCCTTTGAAAAGTCAGGTTGCTTTATTTCCAGGTTTCAGATTAAAACCGAAAATGCAAAGTTCTGAAAAGTGCTTGTCACTCACAAATATTGACCTGACAATAACCCCTTTCATCTGATTTCATCTCCAGCATCCCTCACAATTCACTCTGCCACTTCTGTGAAGCTGATTCTAGTGTTTTCAGCCCATCCTGTTAAATTGAGAAGAATATTTCTATTGATTCAGAAAGCAGAAGGATTAAGCTCTAGTGTGTGCTTTGCTCCATTGTGCCAGGGAGTGCCTTATAACCAATTTATAGCATATGCAGCTTTAGTTTACTGAGTCAGGTTCCAATATCTAACTGTCTGCTTACATCAAGATTGACATCCTGACACAGATAGTTATTTTACGAGTGCTACAGTCTGTTTAGAATTAAAAAATTTTTGTGTGTGTTTTTTGTGTGTTTCTGCTGTGGCTGCCTTGGTAAAAAAACAATCAGTTTGAAAGCATCTCTCTGACTCACTTGAGCTGGGTTCAGCTGACAAAGGTACCTACTTTTGTCACAGTAGAGAAGAGTCATTAGGTCATCTGGCTGATCCTCTTCTTTGGTAGTGTCTGCTTGGAGAGTTTGTGCTTACATTTTTCAATATTCTGCCCATTGAAATAGTATGATGTTTAAAGAGCTACTGTCAAACTGATAGGATTAAGAGCAGAGTTTGCTGTTGTGTATTTCTTTATTAGACAGACTGCTCACTGTGTTGTCTCTCAGTTCTTAGTTTTTAAAGGCTGGGCAATCAAATGGGCATGAAATTGGTGATGTTAATTATTTTTTTAAGGCTGTACTAAAGGACTTAATCTCAGTTTGGCTGTACTTAGCAGTATATATTTAATCCAGAAGAAAATTAAACTACAATAATGTCTTGAGGTGAAGGTGAAACCAAGCTAAAGCACCTTAGCTACCAAAACATGTTCTGTTTGCAAACATTTTGAAGAAAGAGATCTACAAGTGTGAACCAGCAGCTGTCATTCTCTGTCTTGAGGGCAGGTTGTCCATCACTGATGCAGAGGACTCAGAAGGTGCTGTTTCATGCTTGTTCCTTATGGTGTCTGGACTCCCCAGTCCTATGAGTGTAGTATCCTGGGGAGCTGATAGTTCAGGCCATGGAGATGAACTTTGGTGATCAGCAGAGATATGAGAAAAACTGAGACCAATCATGCAAGGGCCACATGTAGAGCTTATCACTGAGCTCATTTTCTTGAACCCAAGAGATGGTGATGCTCTAATGCTGCTGCTGCACATGCTGTAACTCTGCTGTGTGCTTATCATGAATGTACTGCTGAAGGGCAAGGCTACATCTCCTGCTGCTGTTCCTTTGCAGACATGACATTGGGATTGGAGGCCTGGGACTGGGGGACAGGATTGGCTACCATTTCCTTCTAGACAACAGGAATGTTCCTCTACTTACTGACAAAGTGGGGCTATGCAAGGCTATGGCTGCATGTAGCCTTACCGATATGTCTATGAGCCCCTCAGTTCAGCCCCAGTTAGGATATCCTGTTTCCAAGCAAGAGCTGCCAGTTTTCCCTGGCTTGGCTTGGGGCTGGTGCATTGGTGTTTTCCTCAAATGTGCATTTGAAGGCTGCCTCCTCCCAGATGCATTCCTGTGCACGTAGTCTGGAAACAGAGCAGATCACAGGACTCCTCCTTGCTCCTGGGTGTGACAGGCTGCCAGCTCCGTCGTCAGACTGATGCCAGTCTAACCGAGAAGGCTGTGTGCATTGCTGCTGCCATGGGGTTCAGACCGTGTGCCACGTGCGAGGGTGTGCTGGTGCTGACGCTGTAAAGACCTGATGGTGTGGGCTGTGCCTGCAGTCTCATTATACCTGTAAGCATATTTCTGCCTACAGATATTGAACATACAGTCTCTATATATCCAACGTATCATGAAAAGATGTTACCCCTTATTGAAGGCTGTGCTTGAAAAACAAGTAATTAACATGGAAAGCATATAGGATAAAATGGTGAAGATTGGTACTTTGCTGTGCTGTAAACTCAGTTTGGAAAAAGAGACATTTATCTCCATTTTGAAAACTGTTTAGTTTTTTGCTTCTTTTCTATACATTACATGAGGAGAAGAAAATGGGAAAATGATCAGAAAAGTTGTGTGAATACATTTTAATAATAATTTTAACATAAAAAGAGAAAAGTCATAATTTTGTTCAAGTAGCTCATCTCCATTCAGACAATACAGAGGTTACTGCAGAGCTCATGCCTTTGATTTCTTACTTTACTTTGGCTTGTGTACCAACCAATTCTTGTTAAATATTTATGGACAAGATTAAAGACTTCATAAAACTTAGCAGCTGGCAGCTGTCCTCGCCTAAAGGATAATGCAGAGTTTTCATTTTAATTGGATAACTATGTGACCGAAATATGCAAACCCCAAGGGAAATACAAGAATTGAAATATGTAAAGTATTTTTTTAAAGAAAATACCCTTTTACATTCTGTGCTTTCTTATTCCCTTAGTAACTTTTGTCTGAAGGTGAAATTGCCATTTCTTTTTCACGTCTTTCTTTTTAAACTTTTATTTAAAGTTGGTTGTTTTTTTTTCCCTGGGAGTTAAAGTTTTCAGATGGGATTCCTTCTGTTATAGGCCAGACGTAAATTAACATGCCTGTATTCTTCCTTCTCTAGTCTTCCTTCTCTTCCTACACTATTTCAGTTTTTTGTGTCCTTAATTACTGCTATTATTATGTTAGTGGAAATCTTTGTATTCCACCCTTTGAAGATTAGTCCATCGATACAATCTTGTAGGCTAAGGTCTTCCACATTAACTGCCTATACAAACGTTCTTCTTCTTCTGTACATCAATACTTTACATACATCTTGCAGTCCAGCTAAAATAAAGGGCAGCTGTAGCTGAGGAAAAGCAGGGAATCTCATTTCAAACCTTTTTTGTCCCTGAACCCTTTGCTTCTGCCTTTCTAAAACAGTTTTCCCCACTACCTTAAGCTGCCTTGTGACTACTGAAATCAGTAAGGCTGTGACTGTCTTTGCCTGAATGTCTGCATGGAGTGTGGTAATAAAGCAACAACAGTTTCTTTCTTCATCCATTCAGCATCTCATAATGCAGGGACCCGTGTAGTGAAATAATACAGTTCCTGGCCCCTCATTTTCTCTCTGCAGAGATGCTCTCATGTTTTTCTTTTTAAACCCATTTTATGATTAGATCCGTTTTCTTTAATACTGTTCCTTAAGATATTTTCAGATGTGTGTGTATTACCTGTGCTATACAATCTAGTTTGTTGTCACATGAATAATTTAAGGTAATCAACATACTTCTATAAATTTTAGAGTCATGTGTACCTATGTGTACTCGCTTGTTTTGTCCTGAGTAATATTTGCCTAACAGGGCATGTACTGTTATGCTCAGTTTAGTTTAGCTTTGCCATTGAGTTGTAGGGGCTTTAAAATTACTGCTAATCCCTTTGTCCAGGACATTGTGACCTAAGCTAAACCAGGCTTCTACTTCTCCATCAAAAGCATGGGGGAAGTCAGACACTTCCTTGCAGAGGTCATCAGGTGGAGAGAAGAGCACACAGGAAGTGCTGTTTCCTGTATTTCCCAAGAAGAAAGGTGGAGAAGGTGTATACATTAAATGGGCATTATCAATACAGATTAGATGCACTAATTAACTGCACAATTTCTTATGCACTTTACATAATCTCTGTGACACCATCTCTAATATCTCAAGTATTTTAAGGAGCATGTCACGTTATCATTTCCCTGCTTTGTGACCCAAATACCTTTGACAAAACTCATCCTCTGTTGTTTTTTTTTTTTTCTCCTTTTCTGGTGGAATTTTTGTGATTAAACAAATACATTGCAAGAAAAAGAAGATATGTTATCCCCACACTTTCTTAATTCCATAATCGTGTTAGTGCTACAGGTAGTGTCATCCAACAAGAGTCACTACCATCTGTCACTTTTTTACTTCTCTACTACACTTTCTGTGACAGGTCCATAGAAAGGATAAGGGAGTTATTCCTAGAGAAGTGAGTTTTCCATTATCTCTTCTGGCTGGTGTTCTGGATATATGATAGTCTGAAGTTTTAGTCTTATCGCTTTTTATATGATAGAAAGGGTTTGTTGTATATAGCATCTGAAACCTCTTACATGCTGGACATCTAATCTAGATGTGACAAAGTGATGAGAAAAGACTGTTTATTAGGAATGAATCCAAATACTATCTTGAAGCTGTTATACCACGGTTTTGTTCTGCCTTTCAGAGTTCTTGGGCTATGTGTCTGTATGTGAGATTGTAGGAGTACAAGGCATTTGATAGAGCAGAAATCCTTCCTATTGCATTTTGGGTTTTCTTCATTGGACTGCACAGGCTAGAGAAGTGTGCATCTCAATGATACCTAAGCCACTTAGTTATGTAGATAGTTGTAATATTTTTTAAAAAATAATTAATTACTCTCTGTGTTAAGTAACGATTTTGGCAGAGTTTTAAACAGAATTAAGGAGAATGTTAAAAAACATTATTAAACCAGATGAAATCACTGGGGTCTTTTCCCCTCCTTCTCAGTCATGGTTTTGCCTGCACAATTCAATGTTTCAATACTGTAACATAGAGAAGAAGAAACCTGCAAGACCAAGAAAACCAGGGAAAAGCAGAATGTTTCATTACTTGGCAATGCTATAATAACAATTGGAGCAATATAAGCCTTACATGAATAAGAAGGAGATTCAGTATTTGCTTTATTACTGCAAACAATGTTACTTAGACTTATATGGGTTGCACAAAATGCTATAACATACTGGTAGGCTGAAAGTAGACTTGTGGTCAAGAAATCCACAGAGGACTACATTTTGCTTGAGTATGCATGAGGAAGGTGTACCTTTAAAGGTTTCTGATGTACACAGTTGGTAACTCACAATGGCCAGATAGTCAGAAAGGGTCCCCATTTGTGTGTGGTTTGCAGGAAGAAGGTGTTAAGTGGAGCTGATTAACTGCAATTCCTCTTGACTCAGCCTCTCTGAGAATCAACTCTCCAAACCTCTGGTTCAGTCCCTGAAGGACATCCTTTTTATCCTGAAGAATGTCTTAGTTCCCATCCTGCACTCATGACTCATTAAGTCAGCAGCTTGTAGGACTCTGTGCTAGCCTGTCAAAATCTAATAATAGAGAGCACTCATCTTCTGCACTGCCATTGCCTTTGAGCTGGCATCTGTATCTGCACATCTTTGTCTTAGTTGAACCCCACCTTTGCAAATTGGACCTTTAGTCTCAGAGTTATTGAACAATATTCAGAACTGAAAAGAAGTCTCTGATACATAGCTTTTCACCATTCTTTCGCAAGTTCTTGGGCCAGGCCGAGTACAAATAGCTTTTCACAGATCAGTTGCCTGTACATGAGTTGTCATCTCTGAGGATACCTCTCCAAAGTTAAGTCGTACTTGAAAGTGCTATGAGAAAACCAGACTGAGCACTGTTGCAAAGAGCTCTGGTTTTGAATTGTACAGCAGAATGCACTTTGAGAAGAAAACTGCCAGCATTGACCGGGGATGGGTTACATGCTATCGGGAACGACAGTGACTCCTCACTGCAGGGAACTGAGAAAGAAGGAAGTGACCAAAGGGGGAAGTAGTGAAGTATAAGGGAGATTCCTCTGGAAAGAAAAGGAAAGCAAAACGCCACCAACAAAAAAAGTTGGAGGGATGAGGCTGCCAGAGTTGGCAGAAACATAACAATGCCTCATAAATAAAAGCAGAATGGAGAGACAAAAAGGGATCAATGAGATTGCAAAACCCCCACATCTTTGGGGAAGCCTTTTTATCTGCCATACAGCCCTCAGCCTACAAGAAAGCTCCTTACTGCTTAAAGGAGTGGCAAAGAAGCTTACATGACCCACAGCAAGATTTAAATGAAATTGATAATAAGTTGGTCAAAGGGAAGAAGAGAAGGTGGATTTTCTTCTGTCATTAAAATCCTTAGAAATGTAACATTCAGCCTTTGCTTTTTTCATTTTTGTATTAAAGGTTTAAGTATTGGGCGAATTTAGCATATTTCTCTTTTCCTGACCACTGTATCAGGTGGAAAAGCAGGACCTACTTTTGCTCCTTTCAAAGACTTCCCCACTGAATCTCCTTTAGGGCTTAAGAAGACTTGAAAAAGGCCCACAGAAAGTGATTACTTTTCTGTTCTTACCCTTCTTCCTTCCTCTACCCTGAAATTTCAGTAGGTCTTTGTCACTGAACACTTATATTGAAAATGGAAAAAGCAATTAGAAGAAATATAGCACATTCCCTTGGGTCACCACAACCTTATTTACCTGCAGCCATTGGCTTTAATGTTAGAAGCCTGATATCTACTTTCTGACACAGCTTCCAAGGTGCCTATATGCATAATAGCACTGGCATGGGGAAACTTCTGAAATAAGCACAGAAGTATGACTAAAGACCCTCCTAAGGCATTAGTATTGCCTTGAAAAGCAAGCTCAGGATGAAGTATCTAGTTGCTCACAGTTGGAATAGCAACACTTAAACTGTACAGCATGAATTTAATCAACGCTTTTTTTTTTTTGTCATAATGCATAGCTGTAGGACAGCTGTGTTTCTGTTCCTCACTGCTTCCCAAGCAATGTTTTGTGAGTATTTTGTATTTTTTAAGTGTGCAGTAGAAAGTGTTCTAGGTGCTTCGCAGATTGAAAGGAAGATACAGTGCTAGTATCAAAGGCAATACCAGTAAAAATAAACAGGCAATACCAGTAAAAATAAACACAGGCAGAGAGAAGGCTGTATCCATTTTGGGGTTTGCTCTGCTGGATAGTAGTTTTACATCAGGGAATTGTTTGTCCCAACAGCTAAAACAGGACAAGAGAGTAACAAGCAGAATGATGATAAGGCATTCCTTCTATGGATAGTGAAAGGCAGAAGCAGAAAACCAGAATTAGGAGATATATGTGTCTTTATTGTCCCCAAAGGACCTGTGGGGAAGAATGTGGGATTTAAGGAACAATGGTTTTTTTTCTGTTATCTCTCATATGTAGGGAGAACATGCTGGGAACAATATGCCCAGTTCAAGAATATTACCAACTCCATTTCTTAGTTGTATGATCTGGCAGTGGGCTGGCAAAGACTTAGAGTGTGCTTCACCTTTTTCCTCACTTTCTTTCTCTGTTAGGATTAACCAGAGGGCCGTGAGATTTGCTTTCCCCTCCTTATGTCTCCTGGGGCATGCAAGGTCTGAGCAAGGCCACAGAACAGCACGGCTGTAGGGGCTGTATTCCCTGTTTTTGCATCTACCCGGGGTTAGACCTTTATCTGGCATAAACCCAGCAAGGCTCCTGCCATGCAAATGCAAGTTAGCTTCTTGAATGTAAACACACTAAATACTCCACTGGCGAGTTAGCAAGATAGCTTCTGTAAAGAGAACAGCTTTCTGTGGGAGTACCTTTGCCAGGTGCTGGTTTCCTAGTATGATTGATCTCTCTTTTTTGTACTTGTTGGTGGTAGACTGAGATTGTTGGCTATGTATTAAATGATTCATTGACAGCTTTGAAGTCTACAAGGTAAAATTCATATTTCTTTATCATCCATTCCAGATGAAGAAATTAACTTTTCTTCATAACGATGCTTTGCTTCCTAATTGCTCTCTCTGGCAGTCCAGACTCCTAGTCAATGGAAAGACCAATCCTGTGTGAATGAGGAAGAATACAGGAACAAAATGTATCGCAAGATGGAAAAAACAGGACAAGAGAAAGCCAAGCAAAAGGATCAAATTATTTGGTGTGCTCTACTATAATCTTAATCTGTGTATTGGAATGCTAAAAAAATTCTGAAAGTATCTAGTATAATTCTAGGAAGTTTATAAGAGAGCCTAGCTGAATGTATATTTTGTAACAGCTTGTCTGTTCACTCTGACCATATGCTTTTTCTTGCACACAAATCCGACTATCGTCCTAACCAGTGGTCTTAGGTGGTCTTGTACAGCCTTGCTGAAGACCTTACTCTTTGACAAAATTGCTCTTGGCAGCTGCACTAGCTGTATTCAAGTTAGTTTGGGTAGGTCTGTGCTAAGGTGTTGCACTTTACAATTTGCAAGTCTCCAGTGGGATGTTAATACCACACCAGATAAAGCACTGTTTGTGGGATTTGATGGGATTACTTAACAGACCGTCTTCCTCCGTATGAGTCTAGCAGCACTGTGGCTCAGACAACATGCCCTCACAGCTCCATTTCCATCCCAGCTGGACTGTCTGCCTGCAGAGTTTGGTCCCAGCCTGAAAGAGTTAGCAAGGTTGTTGAACTGCTGACAGTTATCCTCTCCCCAGGTAGTTACGAACAGGCAGGGATGTGGTTATAGATTTTGTTTGCTGGCTAGAGTGCTGGCAGCTTGGCAGGGGAGTTCAGTATCAGGATCAGACAGCTGTAAACTACCTGTCAGGAGGAAGAGGTAGGAGAGAGATTATGACTGCGGTGAGGTCTGGATTATAACGCTACCTGTTATTTGGGGCCGTGTTTAATGACAAGATGCAGCTCTGTGAAGGCTAAAGAGTAAGTATATAGCCAAAAATGTGTGCTGGGGTATATATCCTCACATGCTCTCTTTAAAATCGTTGGCACAGGGGTGTCAGAAGACCTTGTTTTAGGCCAGCAGCAAGGCAAGATTGCAGCTTGAATGATTCCCTTCCTCCTTGAGCATCATATTTTTCTGTTCTGTTGCAGCAAGTAAACCAGCAAAGTTAAGCAGGCAGGAGCTAATGAGAGGCCACTGGAAAGCAGTATGTGAATAATGTAAATGTCTTGCTATGATAAGATGGTGTATTTTCATTAGGTTGGAACAGCATTGACAGGGCAGCTGAAGAGCCCTTTGGCAATAGGAAGGCTAATTACTTGCCATGAAGAAACGAAAACTTGTCAAGCAGGAGCTCTGTCATTGCTCAGTTCAATAAATCAAGGCAATAAATCATACCCAACAGAGTCCCTGTGCCATTTTAGGCTAGCTGTAATGTGTGTGGGAGTGGAGAAACCGAACACTGGAAACAGTGTCATCTTAAATAGGGGACGGCTTTATGAAACAGAGGCTTGGTTTATGAAAAATTATTTCCACACATGGGTTTTATTGCTTTTTTGAATAATACATAGACACCAAATGAGGTGTATGGTGAAAAGGGTGCATCTGTAGATGAGTATAACATGGGAAACTGGAGATGCAGCGAAAGAGATTTATTGCTTTCTTTACTTAGGTGCTTCGGATAAGAACTTGAAATGTGTTATTTGGTTCTGATTCCCCACTGCACGACCTCCAGATTAGCTGATCAAGAGTGTTTTCAGAGGTGCAAATAGCTCTTCAGGGCAAATTGGTTCTCAAGGGGTGTTTTCTGCCTCTGATTTCTGATTGCCTTCTGGATTAGGGGACCACTGAACATTACTCTCAGCTGGGCACTTCTGTTCCAGCTCTGCTGCTGACCCTCCTGACCTTGAATAATACGCTGCTACTCTCTGTAAAATGAAGGAAGTAACACTTGCCTTATTTCTAAAATTCACTGTAAGTTATATATTAAGATACCTAGTAAAAAGTAGTAGCTGAACTTTCTTTATTGTTGCTTTTGTTGTGAGAGAGGTTATTTAATCAGGATACCTAAAATCACTTCAATACTGTCACAGAGCTGGATTTTATTCAGACTGGAGGAGGCTGCTGTTACTCCTTTGTGCTTGTTCCATGATCTGATCTGCAATTGTAAATACTCTCTCAAGAGATCTGAAGATGTCCTTTCGGATCTCTTTGAGATGGCCAGCTTCTGCTGCATTTGCTTATTAGTTTATAATTAAAACAAGCAATCTATGATTTCAAAGAGAAATGTTACTCTTGCTTGGTTTTAGCTTTTACATTTGTTCTGAACAAATACTATATCGCGTGTTGTTTTTCCCTGTCATTGATCACAGCAACTCCATTTCCTCACAAATTATCTGTGTAATCAAAATGTGGTGTTCTTTTACTCTTGGGCAACATTTTTTTTTTTTTTAAAATGCTATCGTTATTCAGCAAAGTTTAAGCACAAGTTTAAGTCCCACTAACTTTAATACATTTCAGCATATGCTTAAACACTGTGGAAGTGAAACCTGATGCACTTTTCTGAGGATCTCCAAAAGCTGAGTTTTTCATCTCCTTATCCTCTGAGACACTACAGACATCAATATCAGTGGTACATGGAGGTCTACTCAGCTTCAAATCACATTCTTAACAAGCAGATTCACCTTTCTTACAGATACTTTAGTGTCTCACTACATGGAGGACTTGAATGGGAAGTAGTGTTAAGTCATAATAAACTCATATGAAACAGGTGTGCTAACAGTAAAGCGAAGAAGAGATTTAAATATGTTTGTTTTGTTTTTCTTTTTTTCTAAAATGGCATTTTTATAGGATGCATTTCCTGTCTTACTCCTGGTATTTCAGCATATGCCAGATGCCTTCCCACTGTTCATGGATTTTTCAATTGCAAACTATCTCTGAAACATGTATCATAACACTTTTTTACTTCTGTGCTTATTGATTTACATACTTATGATATTCAGTCAGTACTTCAGCTGATACCAACTGGTCATTCCAAAAAAAGAATTTCTTTAGCAAAACCCCAAGTAAAATACCTATTTTCAGAATCAGATATTTCTCAACACCCAGAAATATGCCAGTATACCTGTCCCTTTACTTATATCCAGATATTTTTCTTGAAAATACTTAATAACACAAATGTAACAGCCTTATCAGTATGTGACAGAAACCTTTTAAAATGAAAATATTTCTAGTGTGTAAGTATTGCAAAGCCGAATAATACTGTCTAACTGCATAAAAATTCTCTTAAACCAAGGATTTTCATTGCTGCTTATTACCATTCTCAGTAGCTTGATTATTTTAACAAACTTAGTAAATATAGCTAAGGGAAATGAGCTTTACCAAAAGGCATGAATATGGAAAAGAATTCTCTATTCAGAGATGTTCAATACTACTTATGCTTCATTACAAGAAGGATTTAGTTTTGCTTTAGAAAAAAGGGACATTAACAGAGCTTTTAGATGGTTTTGAGTCGAATGCAACACGGTAACATTGACAGCACAGTTAGCAAATCTTGTGCTTGGCACCATCTGATAAGCTTACATGATTGATAAAGTTAAGGTTGTACGATGCAAGCCCAGCTTTCACAGAAACCCAAAGAACCCATTATTGCATCAAATCTGATTTTTCCTATTTCTCAGGCTGCTACTTGACCTCTTTCCTATGCCCAATGACTTTTTAGCTGGGGTGAAATACTTTAGTGGGTTATCTGACAGAGAGCAGGGAGCTCCAGTGCCCTGTTCCTGTGGTAGGAAGGGAATAAATCTGATGGGTTTCAGCCCCCGTACTGGAGATAATTTTCTTTCTGTGTTTCTTGCCTCCCTGCCTCACAATCCTGAGATCTTTAATTTTTTTCTGAACCCAAATCAGTATGATCATAATGCCCATAACAGGTCACATTGGCCAAACCATGGAAGAATGAGGATTCTTTGTGCCATCTCTGATCCATGCGTCTGAGTGTGCTGAACCTACCAATGTCCAGTCTCAATGGAGCACAAACCAGCAAAATACACTGACAGTTTGGGATGGCAGAGGTGGAAGGAGGTAAGAAGCAGATCCTTTTTGATTTCTGAGTCAAAAGGCTGAAATGTTGTAACCAAATGCAAAGAAAGACAAAACTGCTTTTTGTTGAATTTTTTCATGAAGAAAGAAAACCTGCATTAAAGTTGTTTTGCCAACGCTAGCAAAACATGGCAGCTGAAGGTGCATCCACACGTGGTGGACTTTGAGTGTCTGGAGTAACAAAGTTTTTGCTGTTGAGAGGAAAGCATAAAGTTATTTTCATAACTAGTGCTATAGAATTGCAACAAAAAGTATTAGGTCTAATATAGCCCTACTGCAAAACCATGAACAACAGACATATTCACAGAGATGTATTTAATCCATTGTGATGCAACAGCAGTTGCAGAACAGAAAAAAAAAATCCTTATGTAATTCCCTCATCTTCACTGGATAATAAAATCTCATTAATGGAAGAGTTCAACTTTTGTCAAGTTCCTTGAGGCAAATTTTTTTATGAAGATAGCAATTTTTTTACTAGCAACTGAAAGGTGAATTACCCTTGGGTAACACATATATGTGGAAATACCCTAAGATCTTTTCACAGTGAAAATACTGTATTAGTGGTCATGTTTCATTCTTCTCTGTTTCTTTTTTTGTTGTTGTTTTTTTTTTTAAATTATGTTGCAAGTAAGGACTTTTAAAAGCATTAGCATATAACATATTTCAGAGTCTATCAGCAGTTGTATGATGAACTTCCATTTTTAGGTTGGGTTGTATAAAATCTCATTTTGGGCTGATAGTCAGCAGTAAAATATGTTGGAAACCATGCTGCATAGGGGCTGTGGCATATTTATCTCATATTTCAAAATCACTTCTCAGAAATTGAAATCTTGTATTTATGCCATCAGTAAGGGCTGAGGGTAAGCCTTTTGTAACTAAAAAATGATAGTTTCTGGCATAGAAACTTAAATTTGAAGGGCTGAGGCTACAAAAAGAGGACTTACAGTGTCACATTTTCAGAGGTATTTAAGCTCCTGACCTAACTGAAAATTGTTGGAGGCATCCATGTAAATGCCTGCGGAGATCTAAGTCTCAGGTAGGGCAAAATTAATGTTAAAATGCATAGCCTAGTGCCTGAAGGAGATTCAGAAATGCTCAGTTAAGCACATAAAGGAGGGACCATAAAGCATGAGCCTGCTGTTTAGAGAGCTGCTTAACCCTAGACTGACACTGAGACGGAGAGTGTCTTTGGTGTTGAACTCAGACCTAAAAAAGGATCTGGGGGGAAAGTTTAATGAGTTTGCTAAGCTACCCTCTTAGTCCAAAATGTATCTTCCTCTGCTTCCCTTCTGCCTTTTCTGGTGAGCTTCTGGTCCCATTATTGAGACCATCTTGCTTGCTGAAACCACAGAAATCAAACTCAGTCAAAAGGAAAAAAAAAAGACTCTGCCTTACTTGATAGCATTCATGTTTAATGAGTTGCACTGGCTTTCTGTGAGATAAGACAAGTGTTAGAGCCAGAGTATGCACGAAGCGGGTAACTAAAATACAGGAGAAGATCGTGAAGCTGGATTTCAACCTCCTGAGACCTGAATGCCATAGTTCAGGTTGATTCATAGGAGCTAACACAGCTGTAGCACAGCATTGTTTTGTACCACTACCTTAGACCTTCCCTTGGCATGTGACTTCACTTTCCAGTTGAGGAGGAAGAAGAGGGGGCATGAGCCCTATGACCTTATGCATGGGCTGTATCTAACAGGAAACCTGGCTTAGCAGATTGTCCCTTGCATGCAAATGAATGTTTTATGTCTATATTGCCTTTTCCCAGGAGAGCACTGTAACTTCTGGATTCTGGAGGTACCCTTCCTCTTAGCCCTTCCTGCTGAAGCCATGTTGGTGTTCTGTGGAGAATCTGGCAGTGCTGGAGTGGTGGGAAAAAGCAACCCTGGGTAAGTCAATGATGAGCTATCCTGACGTGGATAGGAAGAAGAAAGGGGCCTTCTGAGTCTGAGCCAATGCTCTGACATAGCTTTTGAAAATCCCACCCTGGACTACTTTTGCTCTCTCAGGCATTCAGCTTTCATCTGGGACCACAAATATTGCTTGAGGTGAGAGATCTTGAAACGTGGGCAAAGCTGTTCACTAGGAAACTTCAGAACCTCCCATTTGTTTCACGTGGGCCACCACACAGCTATAAACCAGTAATAAAGTAAAACCTAGATCGATTATCTAAAGAAGAAAGATCTATTATCTCTGCAATGTTATTAATCCCAGCTCATCCAGTCTAAATATATTTCAAACTGGTTAATATTCCATGCTGTAGCTGTGGGGACATTCTGTACTCCTCTCAAGCTTTGCATTTATGAGCATGCTAAATTTGCATCCACAGTATGCAGCTTAACGGCAGGTGATTTTCTAGTGCTAACAACAAATTTGTAACTAGTTTGCATGCACAGCCAATCAATGCTGACTACTGAGAAGCAAGAAAAAAGAAATCCACAGATAACATTTAAAAACATTTTTAGAAATGCATCCTGAGGACTTTCTGGCAAAATTTACGTAAAAGGCATTCTTTTCTCCTACTCAGCTCCTATGTATTAGCTAATTTTTTTATGTTGTGTTTTTGAAACTCTCTGATAAACAGGTATACGTCCATACACACACTATTCCCTGTAGCCCATGTCCTGGGAAGTTTACAATATCAGCAGCGTCCTTGTTTCTTCGATCACTCTCAGTGGATGTAAATGCAAATACAATGATGGGAATGAGAGACAAGCTCCTTTTTGCCATTGGAGGCTTTATTGATCCATTTGTAAAGAGAAGGTTTTAGAAGTCAATAACCTTTGCTTTTTTTTTGAGCAAATAATTTTGATCAAATAGTTGAGTAGGTAAAGCAGAGCAAGCTTTAGAATATGTCTGGAAGGGAAGTTAGGATATAGGCTTTCACTCTCTTGGGCAGTGTAGATTAGGGGAAGAAGTAGCATTTATTCTGCTTTTTCTTATAGGTGATTCTAACATTGCTCAGTCCTTGATGGGTTAAATCAAGAAATTTTTTTCCCCTGTTCTTGACAAGGAATTGAATGGAAGGCCTTACTTGAAGAATATTAATGGAATACATATTAATAATTTCCATAACACATGACTGTTTTGAATGCGGATTGTTAAAAAGGTGATTTCTTTTTTAAAGAAAAATAGATACAAAGACACAAATCTTTATCTTCTGCTCCTTACAAATCAGCTTTACACATATGTTTTGGGAGTCCTCTAACCCTGCTCTGACATATTAATGGTTATTTTTATGCGTCCAAGTAAGAGGTTCCAAGGAGCTCTATAGAAATACAAAGAAACAATGGTCCTTGAGCATCTTGCTGTCTAAAGCTGACTGTGAGTCTTAACTTCCTTGCCACAGTTTGTGTGGGATTTTTTTTTCATTTTGTTTTGGTAATGTCTGATCCAGAGTTGAAATCCAGAATCATGAGGAAAAAGGTTTATAACTGACACCCTGCAAATTTCATTTTGTGAAATGAAATGTGTATGTGGTGGTCTCCAAGAGATTATAACCAAAAGCTATGTGATTCTTCTCATTTTAGGAAGCAGCAGTGCAACTGAATAATTGGATCTCATGACTACACAATTCCAAATACGAGCTTTGTTAGGCCTGAGATTTTGGATTTTTAATATCACCATCTTGGAATGGAAAGCTTGTAATTTTCAAGATCACAGTTTTGTGACAGGGAAAGTAGATATACTAAATGCCAAGCACTGCCTTGTCTCTGAATTTTTTGATTCACAGTGGGATTCATAAGGCTTCTGGGTCCTTGAGTGAAGCATTGTGATGTTTACAAGTTGGATCTGTTCTGAAGTTGAAAAGCATGACCTAGGTTGCCAGAAGTAAAGCTTTATAAAATTTGCAAAAACTGAGCCTTCCCCATGAAACATGCATTTTTTTTTAACTAATCATCCTTTTCCAATAGAAATCTGTTTTATCATAAGGTTTTGACTGCTTGTAGTCATAGCACTGTGAGAGGTGACAGACAGTAGTGTGGGAAATTATTTCTTTTACAAGGAAAGAAATAGCATATAAACAGCAGAAACCATTCCAGCTGCATCAATGAATGCTCAGAATCTCTGAAAATAAGGCTATTTGGGTTTAGGTTCTTCAACACCTTTCTAGCTGCAGTATTAGAAAAATGACCAGTAAATTCTGAAACATTGTGATTTTTATTCTGGCACGGTCAATTATATTTCTTTTTCTTTCTTTCTTCTTTAATATTCAGGATAATTTGTTTCTGACTGACATCCAAATCCCTCATCATTTTATTGCCTGGCTTACTTCCAGAACATCATGGACTAACAAAACTCTGTGCTGCATGATGATACAGGGTAGCTATCATATTCTAGTGCCTGCTGAAACATCAGCTCGGTGACAAAATTGCAATGTAGTAAATTGCTCTTTGGTTTTATTCTTCTACAATGGCTCCCACATTTGGAATACAGTATAAATATTTTCAGTATAGATAAGCTTACAATTTTTTTGACTGTGTTGTGGCTCTTATCATACAGAGAAAGGTCTGAAATCCTCATTTTCTACCTCTTCTTTACATTCCTTACTCCAAATAAAGGCAAATGACCTCTCTCATTTGGCGATAGAAATGCTCTGTCAGCTTAGGTACAATCAGGTGCTGCCTTCTTAAAACCCCTTTGCAAGGTATGTGGCACACTGCATGGGGGAATTGAACTGCAAAGGGTGTCAGAGGACTGGAGCTCTGCTGAAATTCTAGGCAATGCTGCAATGCTATAAAACAGTCTGGGGAAGTTACTGTGCCTTAGAAAGCCTTGGGTCCTTATCCTAATTAATCTGTGTTCCCTCCAGAACTGGGCACCAAGGTGTTTAATGACCCCTTAATCCTCCTGTACTGAGCAGTCTATGCTGTGCTACCACACAGACTCTTACTCAAGATGACTATCTTAAGAGCTACAGGGAATTACATGTAGGGAAGATAATGCATTAGAGACACCAGGAATTACAGTTCTGTTCCATTTCAGATTGTCTCTCAAATAAATGTGAAACCTTGCCTTTGTTACCTTGTAGTAATAGAAGCAATACTGTACCACTCCCTTCTCTGGATTCTGCCAGCAGTAACTGGTGAAGCACAGAGATAAGTAATTATACTAATTAAAAGTGGAGAAAGGTAGTCACCAATTCCGGACCTGAGAGACCAAAGTTTAATGCACCTGGCAGAAGGGTGACATTTTTAGTCTGCTTCAAGACACACTAAGCAAAGAGGATATTTAAATTTGTGGGCTTGGAAGACCAAAATGCAATAACCTGTGGTAAATTGAAGGGGATAAGTGGAATTTTTGAAAGTAGTTAGTGACAGGAAAGGACGGGAAATATTATACAGAAGAAGCAGACTGAAAGAATTTATTTCCTGATACACATATGCAGACTAATAGATATACTGGCATTAAAATTAGTAATGCTAAGGATGTGTCTGACTTCTGCACTAGTGTTCTTCTTTTCATAATTGACAGATCAAGAGGGGTACTGATACCCAGCGATGATAACGACATTAACTTGTTCTTGTAAGAAATTGAAAATGGCGTGGTTAATAATGCCTGAACTGTTACAGCACCTCTGCAAATTGCAAGAATGGTTCGGTGACATTGGAAGAAGATATAAGGTCCCATATATCTAAATATCAAAAGTATCTAGTAACTGTCTATTTTACTGATCGCCAAATGTTGGAACCTTGGAGTTGGAAGAAAAATTGCCCCTTGCAGAGGGCTATAAGAAAACCCATGCGCACAACTTAATCACTGAATCTTAGTGTGCTGTGTTGACCCTGTAAACAAAGGAAAATTTCACTGAATTTGAACAAAGGCAATATAGGCCAACGAAAAATTATCAGTGCTAAAAAGAGCAGTACTCTGCTTATTGATGTAAAAGAATTAGAAAATATTGGTTTATGGACAGTGCAATCAGTAAATTTAATAAGTTGCTCCTGTAGTAAGTCAAAGTAATTAACACAAGGGTATATAGGGCAACTTGAGCCAGCAGACTCTGGCACCGGAATAAGTGAGTGTAAGAGAGCCATTAGCTCATGATTAAGTAGCTTATCATCAGAAGTCAGCATCCATAGTCATAAGTACTTATTTATAACTATTTCTTACACAGGGGCATTACATAGCCTGCTTCTTTAAGGGAACAGGAATATACTCCATTTTATATGGGAAATTTTTCTGCTTTGCTTGTTTCAAGCCATCATGAAGTTTCTGTGCTCCTGAAGAAATGGACCCTCAAGAGAAGCATATTCATGGATCCTTGACTGTAAGAGCCCACTGGAGATAGAGCAGTGTGAAGCAGCTGAAGCAGAAGGTGGAGAGCAGAATCTTTCTACAAGGTGGAGTCAGGAAAGGTGGAATCTCTCCAGCAAAGAGATCCATGGGCATAGGACAACAGAGGTATCAGGAAAAGGGATATGTTGCTAGCAAAAAGGAAAGACTGACCCCTGGTGATCTCAGTGGGAGGTCAGCCAACTTCACAGGTAGCGTTTTCATCTCTAGTGTTTTAGTTTTAGAGCTGATGTCAAGAGGACAGGACAGAAGGCAGGAATGTGGTTTGCAGATAGGTGACTGGAAAAATGTTCTACATATTCTGAGAAAAGCAAGTTATTTTGATGAGCACATTTTACCATTATTTGGAAGTACCATTGGTATATGACTGGGATACAGCAAGAATGGTGTCTCCAGAGATGATGATGTCAAAACCCTTTAAAGTGGGTTAGAGAAGCCTGAATGCAGTCTTTGAATGCTGGGAAACTGTACTGAACTTCAGGAGCTGCAGTGAACTAGAATTGAGTGAGTAAGATCATACAATATTTTGCCAGATGAGTTTGTGAAGAAAGGAACACAACTAGGGTATATCACAGAAACTCTCTTTGTTAAACTTCAGTCTAACCAGTCATCTATTCTGCAAACACAAAAAGCCATTCTCTGATAAAATGAAATTCACAGTGCAAATTTGCTTGCTGCTGGCAGGTGGAAAATTTGGGGGCAAAATAAGATGTTGCTAAGTATTAACAATGCTTCCTACACCATACGGTTAAGAAGAGACACCACATTTTCAGCTGATATGAATCTGAAAAATCAGGTGAAAGGAGACTTTAGAACATTAAAGTTAATTTCATTCTCTAATTCCCTGCCATCTAAGGAACACAAAAGAAACATGTTGTATTAATACAGGTTCTGAGATGTTAAAGCATATTAGCAACCAGCCTGGAAATACCCCTTATTAGCAGTGTTGCCCTCTGTTTCTATCTACAAAACCATATTCTCAGATTCTCTTAATTTTGCCAGGCTCGAACCATTTCATCTGAAATGTCTTCCTGTTTGTATCCACACCACAGGACAATTTTAAGAAGTTGAAGCAGCCTCAGCCTTCAAAGAGCTGTATCTGCAGCCCAGAGGTTCCTTTCATATTGTTCTTTCTGAATGCAGAAACACAGTAGGGGACCTCATGCTGTACCAGGTTTGGAAAGTCTTCTCTTAGATCAGGTCATCTCAAAAGTGTTTGTGCCATCAAGATGTGTAGTAATAGTCAGCCAAGGATGGGCATCATCTAGAAACATCTGGTATAATGGTTGGGGAATAAAGTAGCTTCAGATATTGATTGTAACTTGGCAGTATGTATCAAAGATGTACATTTTTTTAGTGAACAACAGGTTTTTTTTCCCAAAGTATGATATTCCATTATACACAGGGGGCTAATCTACTAGAGTCCAGAACCAGTTTAATGACTTAGACCCTCTCCAGGCTTATATAAGGATTGCTCCCTTGTCCTGTTTGCCTTCCATGTCTTCTGAAGATGTCCACCTGTGACTGAAAGCTCTGATTCAAGGTCTATATATTCCACTACAAAAGCAACCTTTGCAGAGTCTAACCTCAGTTCAAATATGAATAATACTTTTTTACATACATGTCAATGATTTTCTATTTCACTGTAAAATGCTGTGAATTTCATGGGTGGATGTGTCTGTGTCTTGGAATGTAAGACAAATGGTGTTTACCTGCACTATTCCTCATCTACAGGTAACGTTCTTTCTCTCAGCTGTGGATCCCTTGGACAGTATGCTTCTCTGCTCTGTGCTGATGCAAACAGATCTTGCGACCTTCCTCTCTTCATTTCCACATGATGTCTCATGTGGCAGAAAAGCATGAAGCTGGGGAGTATGCCGTCTGACAGGATCTCTGAGTGCACAGAGACAGTGCCTTGATGCAGGTCAGTGTGCCCGTCTGTTTCATCCTATGGCTTCAAACACCGTTTGGGTTTTGGTGAAAAACTGCAGATCAGGAAAACAGAATGTATGAAGTGGGAGACTTGCAATTTTGCAGGCCAGTATTATTCAAAATTTCCCAGGTGGGATTACTGTTGTTCTTTATATCGTTCAGATGCAGAGGGAGGAAAGAGATTCCTGAAAGCAGGGCTCATCTGCAGAAACAGACCTGAGAATTCATCCTACTTCTCGTTCCAGTCCAGTGTTATGACTGTGTTATGTTTCCTCTGAATTGCAGTGCTCAGATGACACTGCTCATCTAAATCAGAGTCTTATCAAAATGCAGAGACTCAGTCATACATCACTGAAAAATCATGGAGAGATTTCTGTGGATCTACTTAGAAATTGTCAGTCATAGTTTGAAGGACTTGAAACAGAATGAGAAATGGGAAGGAGTGGACATGGTAGGTAGATCAAGCTGAAACTGCAGAACAAATGGATGGGGAAAATGAAAAACAGGAATAGAAGATGGCAAGAAATTACTAAGTATTTGATAGTGGTACTTTTAATAAAAGAAAACTACATAAGAGACCACATGGGGGCAGGGCTAAATCAAAGACCAATATCTCTGAATATTCCTGGTATTTATGTTGAAATGGTCATTTCACGTGTATGGACCTCACTTGTACTGGCTCTATTAGTGCAAATAATGGGTAAGTAAACTGACGTGAACACAGAAAGATCACTGATGAGGTCTAAAATAAATATCTAGCCTCTAATGAGCTTTGTTTGATTACAGATCCCTCTGAAAAAGTCCTACTGGGTTATTTCAATGCAGCATATGTTCTAGTTATCACTCTCTGTCTAGCGTAGGAAGCAGAGCTAGTATTTATCTGTCTGGTTTCAGGTGTCCGTAAAAATGGCTGATTGACATCATCAAATTGACTTTCCATAGCCCAGTGGAAGTTCATGGCACACATGTCACAAAGAACTTGTCTTTGATAAGGTATGAGAGTAGTAAGAAATTATTTAAATTGATAGTATATACTTTAGGGATCGTTGATTTGTGAAGTCCTAGAAATTGAGTCCTCAGTATAGAAACAAGAGATATTCACTCTTGGGACATCTGTGATGTTTAAAGAGAAGATACCATCACTGAAGCGTGTAGGAAGTAAGGATTAATTCCCCAGATTTATTGTTGGAGGCACAGTATATGTTATCCCTTAATGAACTAACAAAGAACGCATAACATGGAACAGATGATACTGTAGACTTTCCATAATACAGCAAACAGACTACAGCCAGGCTCCTGAGGCTATTTGGATTTTAAAGGATTTAAAATTTTGGCTAAGCAGTGATATTCATATTGTGAGTCCCTTCTTTTAATTGCTGTGTCAGTAGCTTTTTTTTGTGCTTAATGTGCATCAATCTGTAATAACTAGGGATCCATATATTATGTCTTCCATATATTAGTCTTTGGCAATTTTAAAAAGTCTTCACTAGAAAGTCTAGTATATGATTTAAATCACCAAGATGAAGTGAGTAGCCCAGAGGCTAATTCCTTAACATGTAACTCCTCCTCAAGGGTTGCAGGTGATTACTCAAGCTTGTAGATACAGCACATGCACAGTGGAGAGTGCTGCTGCCTCAGTCAGCTTCATGAATTATATTACTTACTTGAAAATGCTAATCACATAACTGTTAAACTGTTAATAACCATGAATCAGTATGTTATTAATTTGGAATTGCTATAATCACAGGATGCACAAGTGTAGAATTTCACTTGTGAGGCTGAACAATTGATTTAATTTCCTAATGACAAATGTGTCATAAATGGGTATTGTACAAATAGTAATTAAGTGCAAAAGTATGTGTTTCTTTGCTTCAGTCATATTTATTTACTTTTCAGACAAGCAAAATACCTGAGAATTTTTTTTTTTTAATAATCTTTCTGAATTTCAGAGAAAAAGATTCCTGTGATTATTTCATCCCAGCATGGGTCCTTCCTAGGGCTGTCCTAGCTTCAGCAAGGAAAAAGAGAAGCAAAATAATCAGCAGTTCCTTACAAATGGAGCAAGACTGGCTGGTGGGCCCAGTCAGCCAACTTTGAGTTACTAAATGCATTGAGAAACTCAGTCCTTGCCCTTCTCTTATGCAGGGATTCAATATTCCTTTTAGGTGCAAAAATAACCTGCTCACGGACTAGGACTGAATCAAATTGCTGTGGGTGTCTAATGCTTGTCCTTGCTGCACTTTCTTTAAAAGTACTAGCTAGTTACAGCTTTTCTGTGCAGGGAAGTTGGCATTCAGCTGGCTACATAATATGTGCTTCTCTGTGCTGCATTCCTTGGGAGTGCAAGCAATAAATTGGAGTTTTGTTTATTTCTGAAACCTTTCTGTAATTTATGTACCTTGTTTGGGCATGTGCAACAGTTCCTTATTTCAACAGGTAAGCAAAGCTTGGCCTTACCAAAGCAAAGCTTGGCCTTACTGTGCACTAATTGCGTCCATGAGGGAACAGTACAGTATCACTGGTTTTACTAGCTGACCTTGCAGTGCTTCAGTATTAATTTTCAGAACAGCCACCTCTGGTTTGCACCTCAGCTTCCCACCCTCTCCTTCTACTTAGGTCCAGTTTGTTCAAACTGAGCTTGTGCCCTTTGCTATGACAACCGAGGAAGGGAGATATTACAAGAGTTTCATGTGGGAGTGAGCAGAGGTCTCGGTGGATTGAGGTCTCGCTGCTAGGTATGAAAAGTTTTCTCTATCTCTACCTAGGAAGATACCATAGCAGCCATGGAGAAACTGCAATGCTCAGTAGGCCCTGGAGACTAAGGATGTTACATCTTATTGAAGCAGACCTAAGGCACACAGAGTGGCAAGAATCAAACCCTTCTGCAACAGATTTTTAATTCCTCAGACTTTTGTGGAAAATCCAATGCGTTGCTGGATGGACAAGTATGTCTGTGTTTCTTGAATACTTAGCTATTGCGTTAACATTTACTGTGGCTTGTTTTCAAAGAGGTTATACACTTTTATAAGCTAGTTGACCATACACATGGATGTGTCTATTAATATATTAAACCACACTGCAACATCTACTTCTAATTTCATCAGAAAACCAGAATTAAAATATGCACATGTAAATTCACTCTTGTTCGTTGTTCAGTCTCAAGCCTCAGTGGAGTAAACTTTCTGTGCAGCGTGTGAGAAATTAGGCATACTGGCAGCTGTGAGCATCTAATTCCCCCGGCAGGGTGCTGAGAATGTACTCCAAAATAATGTTTTTCACTAATTACATACTGCACTGACCATGGAAGCCTTCCACTGTCCCATGGCAGAATAGTAGGATTCCTATTGCTTTTTCATTTAATTGAAAGTGAATACGAGGGACTGTTACTATTGTCTTCTGGGATCCAGTGAGGCTTCTACGAATTGCAGAATTTCAGACAACTGGTTAAAACTATGTTACATTGTTAACTATCCCTTGCTTTCATTTGGGAAAAAGAACCAACATCTTAAAATAAAATCCAAGAGGATGTTCAGTAGGCAGGTTTCTCCAGAGGTGTGTCATGCTGTCAGTTACAAGTTAGGTGAAAAACGGGTTGCCTTGCTGTTGCTCAAAATTAAAATTCAGGAACAAGAAAAAGTCCAAACCACAAAATAAAACAATGTGTAACTTCCTGGAATTTATAGTGCTTTTTTCCAGCTTTGTAATGCATTTTATTGAATAGTTCTTTTACATTCATCCAAGAGCGATTGTTTTACTGGACATACTGCATCATTTATGTTCAAAATACGTTTCCATCTTCATCAGTTAGTGCTTAATCTTCCTTCTACTGAATTAGCTTTGAGAAAAAGAGGTTTAAACTCTAAAGTGCAAAAACTAGTCCTGATTAAACAAAAAAAAGAGAAGTCAAGCCTTCTGTTTAAAAATATAGTACATACCTGTATTTTAAACTTTTATGTTTTTATATTGCACTATGTAACTTTATAATGTGTTTCTTCAACCAGTGTAAGGAGGGAACTGACTGGAACACATGGAGTAGAGCAGGTCTTAATGGGGAAGGTGCTTCAGCTGTCTGTGTGTGTACCTCTGCAAAACGGAGGCATGGAAACCTGCACTGCTCTGCATCTCTTTGTGGCAGTGCGGGGTGCTTGAAGTGCCAATTTATGAATATACAGAAAGTAAGAAATGGTACATGGAGGTTACTTTAAATTGCAGGCTTGTGGAGATGAAGATGATGTTTGTTTTTTGTCTGTACTGAACCAAAAAAGAGATGTGGTTCTTAGCCATTCAGTGATAGCAGCAAGAAGGCAAAGGTGAATTCTACTGAGAAGAATATGAATAGGAAGGATGAGAGGAAGCTCCATCAAAGGATAAGATGAGCAAGAGATGGATAACGAAGGAGAGAGCAGTTCTTTTGCCAGTAGAGATTAGATGATATTTGTTTGTTAGTTTTTGTGAATATTTGAAATTTTGTCAGGTGGGAAGGAAGGAGGTTTCTTTTTACTTCACAGCTTTATCCTGAATACCTATTTATATTCACAGGTGTGGGAGTTGCATGCAATGCTGGTATATGACTTTGACTTGGATTTCTTTGAAGACTTTTAGACTTCTGCTTGTTTCATATTTTTCCCTCAAAATTAAAGAAGTTAAATACTTTGAGCACCTGACCCTGGGAGTTTGTTGTCAGCTGGGTCCTTTTGAAAAAAAATCTGCCATTTACAAGGACAAGTGGAGTAGCTTAAATTAAAGAATATTTAAAAAACCTTGAAAGAAATTACATCTGCATGGGAGAGATGTTTTTAGAAGCATTAAGATGAGTTAATTCTGACAAGAATGCTAAGGTTTTAATATGCTAGTTTATATGCTTGAGGCAGTCAGTAATCAAATGCCCGAGTACCGTATGTGCTGACATTTACAAATCACAAACAGATTTATATATTATGATTCCAGAACTTTATCACAGCAAAATCATACTCGGCTGTTTAAAACAGATGACAGAAGAAGAATTAAAGATTCATGCTTATGAGAAATCAAGCAGCTGTCTAGTGTTTATTATGTAGGACAGAAAGAGGAATGCATTTTAAAAAGCTTAAATAGCCTTCTGAGTAAGGTGCTAACTATACGGTTACCCAGAAGATTTATACCGGGCAAGTCACTTTACCTGTTTCCTTCCTGTCAAGGAATAATTATTTCCTTCTACTATTCTTCATTGGTCTTGCCTATTTAGGGTGTGAGTTATGCTGTGTAGGAATTAGAGCTGCTTCAGATTATTATTATTTTTTTTTTTTTACTTACTAGAGTTCTTAAAAAGCAGCTCCTGCTTTCTCTCAAAACACCCTTGATTTGTTAAAAGTCAAAATATCTGGAAAACTCAGCCCTACCTGAAACTGCAAGTTTGGATAATCTTCTTTTGCGAAAGCATTCTCTGGACAGAAGATTTATACCTTTGGAAGTTTCTGAAGTTGGCTGATGTCTCCCAGTGTAGTCACAACGTTCTGAGCTAAGGCACATAGCTGTGATAAGTGGGAGAACAGCACAGCAGAAAATTAATCCTGGCTTTCCTACAGCCCAGGCAAACATCCTTGCACTGGACTCTCAAGGAATCTGGGATTTCTCTTTCCCTCTATGGCATGTCTGTGATGCACACGAGTATTCAGGAGCTGTGTGTGATTCTTGTATAACGCAGACAGGAAGCACAGTCACAACTTTCAACAGTGCTGACTCCTTTTTTTGCAGTTAAGGTGTTATTTAGTTAAGAAATCAATCTACTTTGAAATAATAAACATAATATAAACTAATATAAACCTACAAATAATGGATAAGATTTTTTAAGTGGTTTAGTGTTGAGCAATGCATGGCGCACAAGTGGTAGCACAGCCTGAGAGCACTGGGTGTTGGCTTGGCTTCCTGGCTGGACCTCAGACCTGCTTTCTCCCTGTGGACCTTCCTGGTGATCATGGGACTGAGACTGACTCTGATCAATGCCTCTGGACTGGACCTTGACCCACGCTATCTGCTCAGCATCCTGCCTTCTGCTCAGTAAGGTCCTTCCACTCCCCTGCCCTGCTGTCACCCCTGGCTCCCCCTCACCTTCCTTTATGGCAGCAGCCAGCCATTGCTGCTTCCTGGCACAAACCCTGGTGTAAAAACATAAGAAGTTTCATTTTTAGCTTGTAAAATTGGTAGGAATAATACATAAGTCAAGAACTTCTCATATGGCAGCATGATTTCTGGGTATTCAATGGAGTTAATGAAGTGAACATGTTAGTGAACAGTTGCAATAACAGGAGGTCTCCAACATTCAAGTTTCACATCATAGAGTATTCATCCAAATGCATTTTAGTTTTGACTCTATTGATCTCATTCTTTTTTAAAACATTTTCACATCTCATTATTGCCTAAGTTCAGGTTTCTATACAAAATGAATATTGCTGCATTTATGAACACCACTAATTATGAAATCTACAGCACTTAAAATACTGCTAACATTTTTCTAGTAATGGAATAAATTAAGTTTTTTATATAAGCAATGCTTTTTGTAGTTTTCCCTTTTACTTCAGCAGATATTTTGTATTACTCCTTTCCCACAGTAATTCAATTTTGTTCTGTTGCAAAATTTTGGTGTATTCGGAAAGATTCTTCTCTCCTGAGAGCTATGAAACATTTATTTCAAATGAAACAAAAAGATCTATCTGTACTTCCGACAGATGGACCAATCAGCTGTCATAAAAAAAGAAGTGATAATAACAATAATTATTGCTATATATTATAGTAGAATTCCTTTCTAAAAAAATATTTAAGATTTCAATGTAGGAGTAGAAACACAGTGCACTTGCTATTATTTAAACCAATAGAGAATATACCTACAAGGCAGACAGAAAAAATAAAAGCACAGGCTGTTTATTTGCTTCATTGAGTCTGAGTAAGCTTTGAATGCTAGACCAAAGTGCTGCTGCACCCGAAGTTTGTTAATTTACAGTTCTCCAGAAAGAGACTCAGAGAAAAAATAAAGAAGAAATACACAGTTTTGAGAAAAAGCATCATGTAGGTTCAATTTTTCATCCTTTGTCCTGAAATGTTACATGTTTGTGGATTGCAAGCTGGTCCTGCTGCTCCTTGTCAGAGCGCAGCTCTGTCACTGTGGGTTACATGATGAAATGGTGTTTGAATAATTCTCTGCATCCACTGCACTTTTTACCCTGGCTAGAAAATCATTCTGGTAACAGGAAAAGTGGGAAAGGATTCCCATGGAACAGAAAGAAGGATCTAATGCCCAGCTAATTTATGTTGTCAGTCATATAATAGTAGGTTTCATCCTGTACAGAACAGACAACTTTATAACTTGCTATAATTTGTGAAAGACTTCCACATTTTCTACCTCATCCTTATTTCTTTCTTGCAGGGTTAGAAGAATGCTGAACACCAAACTACCATCCAATTGAAATCAACTTCAGGTCTGAGATGTCTTTTTTTTAACTTTAAAAATGTGGGCATTTCAGGGGAACAGATTTTTACTGCACTATCAAATTTTGGGTCTAACTTTACAGATCTCAGGAGGAAACCTAAGAAGCAGCTCCCCACATTGAATGAACATTTTTCTTTTTCCTTTCTATTCCCTTTCTGAACCTAACTTCTAACTTTGTATCTAACTCTGACCCAGTGTTCCTACATTTGAAGCACACACAGCAGGCTATAATGTTCACTGGTATTGACTTTGCTGAATAGGTCCCACATGGAAGCAACCAACTCATCCCTCCATTTAACTCTCCCTCCTTAATCATGTTATTATTTCCAATGACTAATTGCCTGGAGGTGCCGTATCACCTTCCATGATGAGGTTGTGGGGGAATACGGTGAAAATTTGAGACAGGGAATTTAACTGGAAATCAAAGAACTTATGAACAACAAGCCCTGGGCAGGAATTAAAATTCACTGTAACTGCACAACAACTAAGAAGGCTGACATAGTTGGGTCACATATGTATGAAAAAAAGAAAAAATAAAAACCTGCCTGTGGGCCTGTTTAAATGAGAAGGGAGGAAAAAGGTAAGATTAAAGTAATATACATCTTTTTGCCAAAGCAGTCTCCTCTGCCTTGGTACAGAGAAGATTTTCAGGTAGGTTAGATGTAAAGAGGAATCTGGAAAGAAAACAGCTGTGGGGTAGGAGGACATACATCTCATGTGTTGGCTGCTTCATATCTAAAATTAAAGCTGTATCCATTGACTCAGTTTTACTCCCACAGATCTGCTTACAGGTAGGGCACCTCACCTCTGTCCACTCCAAACTGAAAAGTGGGTGGATGAGCTGCAGCTGCTTTTGTTTCAGAAGCCTGAGAAGGAGTCTTGTTTAAAAATCTATATATGAATCATAGGGCATCTGAAGCTCTCTCAAAGTTGTCTGTCTGATCAAATACGCTAGCACTTTTCTGTTTTTAATCCCACATTGCTTAAGCAGCACAGTGTCAAAACCTGCAAAGAAGAGACAAAATATACTTGTGAGGAGGAGCTCATCACTGCCTGGAAATAGAGCCGTCTGGAGTATTAGAGGCTATAAATACCAGTATGGAAAAATGACTTACAGTGAAACAAAAGCAAGAAGATAATGCTGAATAAAAGAAAGGTAAAGACAAAGATCATAACGCAATTCCTTAAGGGAGACCTTCTGCTAGCGTTTGGTACAATCCCCATGAGGAATCAGTCCCCTGGTGAGAAGTCACAGTCTGTAGCTACGGCACTACACACAGAATCATGCACTGTGGTGAAGATGCTCAGGCCATTTGGTGTCAAATCCCAAATCTGTCACAGCCTTCTTGAGTGACATTGGGCACATCGACTCACATATTGACAGACAAATGTCTCGGACCAAATCATGATTCAGCTGCCACCCATGTTATCTAAAAGAAAGCAAAAGGCTATCTCAAGCTTCTAATGCCTCCTAAAAAGACCTGAGTGCTGCTGGTGCTCTGAGGAAAACCCAAGCATTAGCCCATGTAATCTGGATGGTTGTGGCACAGGTGGGACCATGGGTGCTCAAATCAGCTCTGCCTTGGAGTTGTCTTTAGCTCAGCTCTCCCCGAGGGTAGGGCAGGTGCTTTGAGCCTATCTGCAGCCAGCAGAGCAGAGAGGAAACACCTGACCATGCAAGAGAGGTCACCTTCATCTGTAAAATGGGAAGGTGGCAGAATGAAACTCCCCCGCTTTGTCTCTCATCTGTATAAACTGGGCCACTTACTAAGTGCCTAGGAGAGGTATTCTCTCACGTGGACTTCTAGGGCAGCTGCACACAAGCCGTTTATCAAGCAGCAGAAAATGAGCTGTTTCATCCATTAAAGAAATGGTCCAACTTAAAGCCTACAGGAATTGGCCAAACCATTTCAACATGCATTTGTTCATCAACTACTAAAGTAATTAGTAAATCCATCAAATGGGAATTTACTGTAGCCTATAAGCTACCAATGTCAACGTGGGATGTACTCCTACTTAGACAGCTGCTTTCCAGCTCTTGTCTTCCATTTTTCCATTCTTTTGTAAACTGGAGGGAGCTATATGCAATTCCTGGAGGAAGACAAGCTGTCTAGCTGAGGACCGCTAGTACCTGAACAACAGTAGGTTTTGTTTTCCTGCATTGCTATCGATAAAAATTACAGAGTTGTTAATGGCAATGGCCCTGAAGGATGGTTCTCCTGATCAGGCAGCAGCTGTTCTAGCATATCCTGGTACTTAAAGTGTGCTTGTCAGTCTGTGCGTGAGTCAGCCTTGGATGTTTGCAGCTGTAAATACAAGGCAGGCAAACAAAACCAAACATTTAAAAAATAAAAATAATTTAAAAACATTCAATTCCAGTGTTGTGCTATCAGCTTGAGTAGTTATTGCATGAACTGTACATGACCCAGTGTTTGCTGTTGTCTTATTTTGGTTTTAGAAACAGGAGTCACTGCAGGCTCAGGCTATAGGGTCATTGCAGGCTGTGGCCAACATGGTTTTGGTAGCTGCTCACTGCAGGGTGAGGGCTTTCCAACTGTCCACAATTCCTTCCAGGTGTGCAGGACAGCCACTAACTAACAAAGAAGGAAGACATCTGTGCATTAGCTGACTAGACCAGAAAACACAGTCCCAGGAATCCCAGCAGCCTTCCTGGGCAAGGCCAGCACCAGTGTAACTGGTGAAATAGTTCAGGCTTGGATTGCTCTAATCTGGAGGTTTAAATAGGTCATGTGTGAAGATAGGGGCTATCCGTTTGTAGTTTTGCTTCTTGTTTTGTATTGCTAATGTAATTTCTTTGTGCCATTTGCACAGTGTCCACCACACCAGTGCTCTCCAATACCCCCAGTTCATTAGAACCATTAATGAGAGCTTTTGTGCCTGTCCTATGTTCTGGCCACTCTGCATCTGCTTTGCTGGTTTACATTCCATCAAGAGTGGAGAATCTGGTCATATCTGCTTTAGAAAAAATTGTGGATGAATTGAAATAGCTGCTTCCGCCAGGACAACCTGGGAAAATGCTCACAATAACAAGAGAGCTAATAGCAGAGGGCTTAACTGATTCCCCCTCCTGACACGGTACTTTATTTGCACTAAAAGCACAGATCTTACGATAGCAGGCTAGCACAGGGTCAGCTGTGCTGATGTCGATGTAAGCCCTCAGATTTATGCCTCACCTTTGCTGAGCAGAGGAGCTCTGATTGTTTAAGACGTGGCCTTTCCCTAGTTGTTTGCTTTTAAAAGTGGAAAGCCAGGCTGGGCTTGCGTGGTTGAAGCAAGTGCCTGGGTCAGTTGGCTGCATGGCCATCTGCAAGGGTTGCAGTAAGGCTTGCAGCTCAGTCCTCCCAGCCCTCTGGCTGGGACTACTCCATATTTACATTTACAGCTTCCTTTCATGGCCCCTCTGAACATGGTCTGCTGGGTCCTCATGGCAGGAAAGCTGCCCTGCCTCTCTGCTCAGCTGCTGGCAGAGAGCCTGAGTGAGATCGTCACCCCTTTTAGTGCCAGTGCCTCCCACAGTGTCGTAGTCCTCTATAAGGCAACAGCCCACCTTGCAGCACTCGAGCCCATCCTAATACTAAGATGAAACATGTGACTCTCCCTTGGGAAGTGCTTTCGTGGCTGGATCTCTTGCTATTGCATCATGGATTGTCTGTCAGCACTTGATCATTCTCCACTGTGGTGTCTCTCAAAGTGGGAGGCCATTAGAGATGCTGGCCATGCTTTCTGCCTCAGGACACTGTTGCCTTTGATGAAGGTGGTATATATCGCAGGTCTACTTTTCTTTAGGAATTGTAAGGCTAGAAACATTAATGTTGCTGATTGGAAAAAACAAACAAACTGAAAACTGCTTAAGGGAGAAGGAAGAAACTCCGGAAATGTTTTAGACCTGAACAGTCATTTCTAGATGGCTGCATGTTGCTGCAGTGCCAAAGATAAAGCAAAAATTAAAATGTGAGCATAATGCTTTTCCCAAGCAAATGTGATCAGTGAGACCTGCAAGGTGAGATGCGCATATTGTTTGTGAAATAAAAGACAAGCACTCTAATGGATTGCAAAGGTTTCTATATATGCTGTCATACGTATCTCCAGACTATAGTCAGCATCATGTTTTTGAGGTTTTTAGAGGTTATATCTTTTTGAGAAGAACAAGAAACAGAAGAAGAAATGTCGATCTAGGAGACTGCAAAGGAAATAATTGTGTTCACCAGTTCTATTTGATATGTGCACTGGAAAGACTTCAGTAAATTATGTTTTTATTAGGCATTGCTTTCCATCTAGTCCCCTTTTGGCTGGGAAGCACCGACTGTGAAGTACAACTTTTGTCATGCTAGGATAAATGTCGACCCTATCTCTTCTTCCAGTGTCAGACGTAACCTCAATACTGGACAACTCTGGAGCTGGGCGATGAAAGAGAAGTATGTTCATTTTCAAATCTCAAAACTCAGTCTCCAAAATGTCAGCTTTATTTTAGGCCTACAGTGTTTTCCATCAGCTCTAATGCTGGCATAGAAACTCACATAGGTGCTTAGGACATGCAGTCGACATGAAGAGTGGAAGAGGGAAACACAACAAATAACGCCAGCCTGAGCACACCCCTTCTGTTTTCTCTCTGGCAGTGTAGGAGGGGACAAGTAGGTCCTGCAACAGTGGTAAAAGAGCTCTCAAAGGAATTTATAAAAGTAACTGTTTTATAGTAAACATTTTTTTTTTTAGCTCTGACTACACAACAAATGATAACACAAAATCAAACATGACACCCTACCTGCAGGACTTGACTCTGACAGATGGAGCTGCGTTTAAATAGCACCGTGTTGCCAGTTCCAATAAAGCAAAATACACAAAAGCTAAAACCTAATGGGAGAACTAAAAATGTTCAGTTCTTGGAAGTAGACCAGAGAAAGGTGAGAGCAAAGAGCATGCCGGAGAAAACTCTTACACTGAGATCAAAGCAAAAAGCTTGTCACCAACACAGGAATGCAGGAGGATTGAGAAATGTGTTCTGAACTGCTAGAGCTTGATATTATCAAAGGAAGTTCAAATATTTTAAGACAAGCAGGATCAAGGTGCAGATGTATTTAGATCCCACTTTATGGGTAAAAATGGACATTTCCAAGATTTTTAGTAGCTCTGAACAGAAGTTTTACTGAAGATAATATCTTTTTTTGGTGAACTTTGAGATCACCTTCTGGTGTCAATCAACACAGCCCCACTGAAGTCACTATATCAATTCCCAGTTATGTTCAGTGGGGATCTCAAAGCCTGCAGCAAGAACGATAAACCTGTGAGTAGCTTTGAGACCCCTGTGTTAGCTGTGAATTTGAATCATTAAGAACTTCTGAAAACTTAGACACAAGTCTGTTTTGGAAACACAAATTGCTCAGGCTTCTCAGCTTCTGTCTTTGTTACAGTATTTAGTGTTCTGCTTAAGGTCTCGGTTTCCAGTTCTTGGCAATTATGAGAATTTCAGCTTCTCTTAAGATCTTGGGATTGTGAAGAAGAAACTTGCAAGTAGGAATTGACTGAATCTTGAAGTTGAAAATAAGAGTCAGGAGGCAAAGAGTAAAAAATGGTAATTTTTAATTGAATTCTTATGGTTCTGAAGCTTCCAGCTTGGGATTGTTGAATACTTTGGGCTGGCAATACTGGCATGTTGCTCAGAAAAGCTTAGTGAGTAGTGCTTGTTCGACAAGAATAGCCAAAGCTGCTTCTCCAGGCATATTAAAAGCTCCAAAATACACACCATCTACAGACCATTAATTACATATTTTTTTCCCACATGCATGAAATTAAGTGATATCAATTCCAAGTACACAGAGGAGAACAGAGCAAGGGACTTCTGCCCTTCACCTGCTGTAGAAGTACAATTTAAACTGCTCTTAAACACATCAGTAAATCTTTCTATCCTCACGTACAATAGGCATGAAGATACACTTTGTTAATTAAACATAGAGCCACGTGACAGAAAAGGAATGAAGTTGCAGGTTCTACCACTCTGGTTCAGGTTGGTCAGCAGCTTTGGGGTGTTCCGATAACAAGCACGAAACTCAGCCCTGAGGCTCACCATGTCCGTTGCATTGCACACATGGTGTTATGGGAAACATCTGTGGCATTTCGTAACGAGTGACTGATGTGCAGCCCATGTTATTTTACATCATGTAAAGGGCCCAGGCAGTAGTTATTTTTTTTCCTGCATGAAAAATTTCAAACCAGAACTGAGTGTGCCATTTAATCTACTTGTCTTTCACTATTCATTATAAACCAGAAGTCTCGATCATTTAATATTTACAGACTAAGAAGGCTTCTTTTTTAGTTCACCTGCTAGTCAACTCACCTGTCAGTGAGATGGTGCTTGCCTATTATATGATGGATCTTTTTTTGTAAGCAGATTAACTACATTCCTTTTGGTTGCATCTTCTTTTTGTACTTGCTAAGTTCAGAAAACTTGTTTTTGATACCTTTTTTCCCTCCACTATCTTTTACTTGGCAGTCTTGTCAATGAAATATATGATTCTGAAGGGCTTGCTCTGTAGTATTTCACAGTAACTTTGTGGAATCTGAAGTATTTACTGAGTTCAACTAAAAGCATTAAGCAGTACAGCTTACTTTATTTGTTTATGAAGCAGTAGTTACTGGGGGCATTCATAACACATCAGATAAAAATTTTCTGGTGCTGTAAGAATATATAGTATTCCTAGGCTAAATACATAGCCACATGGGCATGTGAGGAGGTTCTTTTGTCCAGCCCTAGAGGCAGCTGGGATCCATTAAGGCTGATTGCTTGATACCTTGGAAAATTGGTATCACCTGCATCTCGTGGAGGGTGGGGTAGAGCAGGTGACCAAGGCTCGCTGCAGGAGGGGAGGCTGATAATGGGAGGGGTTAGGTTTAGACGAACAGTGTTTGAGGTGTGAGTAGGAATCGTTCTGGAATCTTCTCTAAGATTTGTGCTTGATGCTGCACTGATCCCCTTTGACGAGGGGAGGTAAAGGGTGTTTGCTGAGCTGCCTGCTACAGGGTGAGGGGTGAGTCTTCTACTGAACGTTCCAAGCTTATGTGAAGGTACCTTGTCTGTTTGTAATATGTCTTTCTTGGTGTTCGTTTGTATTTTTGCACCTTAAAAAGGGATTAAAGTAGGTTGTGTATTTGTTGGTGATTTAATTGTAAGAGTATGCAGAGCTTATCAAAGGAGAGCTAAAAGCTGTTATGCAGGGACAAATGAGATACAAAGCCTAGCTTACTGGAACTAAGTGCTTTATCAGGAATGCCAGAACAGCTTGTAATTGTATAAAAACCAAAAAAGTTGTGAAGAAAACTACTGAGCCAAGAGGCTCAGGGGATGGGGAGCTTCTAGGTTGTACCATAGGGGCCTGGATTCAGTTAGGAAGATTGGAAAAATCCCTTAATCTTTGCACCTGATCTAAACAAATGGAGTTTGGGATCTGCTTTGTGAGTTTTTGTGACTTCTGAACTGCTGCTTTTGAGATACAGCTACAGCATGGGTTCCCCTCTGTCTGTTCTTGTATCTACTTATCCCTGCCCTGTTGCCCTGACTAGGAGTCCAAGATGTAGTTTACACATTCAGTGACCAAAAGAGAGCAAGGAAGTAGGTGAAGTAAGTATGTGTTGATTCTCAGTAGGTGACTTACAAAAGTAGCACTTAAAATTTTCTACTGACTTACGTATAACACTAGTGCAGTAAAATATTTCATTGTATGAAGTCCCCTATCTTTGTCTGAATAGTTGTTGCTTTTAGTGTGTCTTAATCTGCATTTCTCTTTCTGATTATTCTAAGTAAGAGCAGGGGAGGAGCTGAATGTTTCCCAGATAAAATATTTCTTTTTAGCACAGTTTGGTAAGTTAAAAAAACAAAACCACAAGCCACTTTCATCTAACAGTGGCATGCTAGAAAGAGACAAGGGGGAAAAATGCAATTTTACTGTAACCACTTAACAGAAACCAGTGCAAAATACAATATATAATTTTCCATCCACGTCTTGTCAAAAGCTGACACAGAACTATCATCTTGAAGGCTTTTCTTGTATTGCTCATACATTACAGCTGCTTGGTATTAAACTTGACTTTTATTTTGGAATTATTACATTGATTCCTTTGTTCCTTTCCTCTCACCTCTAAAAATCGCTCAATAACAAAACTAATAAAAAGCGTTTCTTGGACAAAATAAGAGATATTACACCCTTTAAATCACCTACTGCTTTCTGTCCTCCCACAAGATTTCTTGCTTCTGTTGGCAGAAACTATAAAATAATTGAGGCCGTACTTCTGCCTTTTTTTTTTCCCCAGTTAGTTCATCTTTGCTTTAACTAAAGACTATTGTTGAGAATTACTAGATCTTCCAAGACCTTATTGCAATAGTAATCGCTACTGTTGAAAGTTGTGTGGGTTTTTTTCCCCTCCTCTTTAGATAACAGTTTCACTGCAAAGACAGGTTAGCTGTAGCCAAAAACGTAATTTTTGCATTAAGCATGTGAAAACAGCTCCTAACTTTCATATAACTCACTATAAGTTTTCACTGTATTACAGTTCCCTTTAAGGTAGTTTTGTTTGTGCTATCATCCAAGTCTGAATAAGCTAGATAAAATAAATGTAACACAAGATTTAACATTTGGAATATCATTGGCAGAGAGGGAGGAGACTACCCCGCCGTTTCCCCCATCTCATCCCAGTACTCTCTGAGAGGACAAACTAATGCAATGGCAAAGCATCTGGGGCTGGATTCTTTGTGAGGCTGCTGTGTTTGTATTCCTTGGTACCTGTGTACTAGGGGTTGCTGAAAATGTTTGAGGACTTCTTAGGGTCTTTGTCTCAGAAGTGTCTTGTAGCATGTGTTTTGTGTTTCATCTCTTTGAAGAGATGCAAAGAAAAGGGGAAAAGCTTGCAGAGCGTTGTCCTTTCAGTGGGAGACTGGTGCTTTATAATGCTGCCTAGACCTGAGCTACTGTGTCTGTGCTGCTGGTGGTGGTAGTGTGAGCTATCGGTGAGGAAATCCGGTAAACAGAATTTGAGTTTGCAATAGAGCTTAAATCAAATCTGCATTATTACTGATAGTCATAGGCCCAGGACTTGTATTGTACTAAATATTAATGTGCTAATGAAGAAATAACAAGTCACATTGATTTCTCTGACCCTCTTGCAACTTCAGTACTGACTTCACAAACATTCTGCTGAATTGCTGCTTAGTCAGGTGCAATAAACTGCATTTCTCACACCTGCCCTTCAGAAAGCTGCTTCCGTGTGGAGCTTGATTTACTTATTCATCTCAAGATGAGTGAGCCTTAAACAGTATTTCCTCCAAGAACTGAAATGTTCTTCAGCTGTGTGATTTTGGAGATAAGTGCACAAGCTGTGAGTGCTACAATCCTTTAACAATCAACCCAAAGCACCACAGGCAACCTGTGCAGCTGGGCATCCTGCAGTCTGTGATTTGTCTGGATCCCTGTGCATGTGCTTTAGAGCTGTAAAGAACTATGGGACACAAAATATTTTCTTCAAGTGGCTACTTATTATGTGACCTTCTGGTAGCAATTGCAGTAAGTCTGGCATTGACCAGAGCCTATTCCATGCAGCTTTTCCTTTGATACTGCTCCCCTTCATAAATGGACAGTGCTTGCACCTTGCCTGGTGTTAAGAGATTAAATGAACACAGGTGGGCTAGTTATTATCAGCTGTGGTGTAGGAAGGGCACTTGGTTCTTGCACCTGATTTTGCAGGACAAAATACTAATACTGTGCAAGATACAAAGTATTTATTCCTTTTGAGGTGT
The DNA here is from genome assembly GCF_017639655.2 of Falco naumanni. Classification (NCBI taxonomy): domain Eukaryota; kingdom Metazoa; phylum Chordata; class Aves; order Falconiformes; family Falconidae; genus Falco; species Falco naumanni. The sequence continues at coordinate 31,767,254 of NC_054061.1, read as the reverse complement.
AGATAAAAAGTACAGATTACTTTAATATGGAAAGAGTATCTTGAAGTATTATTTTTATACTTTCATAGACAGGTTTTTCTTCAACTCAGAGTTTAGATATGACTGAGCAAACTAATTTGGACAAAACAAGGGTCTAATATTTCCTCCCTAATATTTCAGCCTAGGAATACTGCTATTTAGTGAACTTTAAATGGAAATATTTTTCCTAATTTACTCCACCACTATCTTTCAAGGCACTTGGTTAAAGGCTATGCATATGCCGTATATAGTGACATACACAGGAAATGCAGAGTCTACTAATAAATAAAAAAGTGCCTTTGGATAAGGGTGTTATTTTACAGGATGCTCCATCAGTGGCTCTTAATGCTGCTTTTCCTGAGGGTCTGTTGACACTGCTGTTTCAAGCCCTGCCATGAGGTGTACCAGGCTTCTTCCTTCACATTGAGCAGCAGTTTGCTGTTCTTTTCAGCTTAAATGCAACAAGTTTCTTTCAAAATCCAACTTTACTCATTTTTATCACTCGGGGAGGTTAAGGTCTAAAGGTAGGCTTCTAAATGTATGTTCTGGTACCTAAATGGAGCATCCTAATGAGGGGAGCAGGCTGTTCCCCATCCCCTCTGCAGCAGGGGAGCTGGCCTCTGTTAAGTGCCAACCCTAGGTTGAAAGGCTCTATCCTACAGACCTGAGTTTTTCTTTAAAAAGAAAAAGAATGCCTATCTATTTTAGTATTGCAGACTAGTGTTTCAAACTATATGGTGTTTCAGTTTTGCAAGGAGCTCATATAAAAATCTGTATGCCCTGTCCTCAGTCCCAGTTGAGTAACTGATTGTGAACTGCATTGAAAGTTGTGTTTTCTTTTATTCTCTTTAATTTTTTTTTGCTTCAGTTGTTATCGGTCTAATCATAATCTCTGTCTGCAGCTCTGCAGACAGGGTTGCTGGGTGCAGATTTATGCTTGCTCTCCCTGGTGTGACAGCTTGGGATTGGCACCTGAGCAGGAGTATCAATCTCTGGGACTTGCCTATCGCTCAGCTGTGCACTCAATAGAGTTTCAGCCTCAGATTTCTACACTTAAGATTTTTATTCTTTGGGGGCATATAGGAATTGAAGGAAAGGAAATGGAGCTTTTGCAGAGGATTTTATGAACTAAATGGTCTTTACTCATTGACAAAATACAGGAGGCACAGCCAAAATGTGGTATCTGTGCACTGTTCCTCAGCTCTGCTAGCAGGGATTCCTGCTGCTTGTTGTAGAAACACCGCTAGCTTTGTACTGCTGCTTTCTCTTAGCTTGCTGATATCTCCTGGCAAAGTGTGCCTGTTGCTCAGTAAACGCTTCCTGCCAGGCTTCTTTGAACTTAAAACTTTAGCTCCTTGGTTGCAGCCTTCCTTTTTTCATTGCCCCCATGCATATTCTTCAAGGGAAGCAGGGCAGATGTGATTTCTTCCAGCTTATTCCCCTTTGTTCTAGTTTGCCCCCTCTTGAAAGCAGGTTTGCTTATAATTGCCATCAGCTGTTTCTGGCCTGGAAAATGTAGCACATATTACACTGTGCAGCTGATTATTGAATATTTTAATGCACAATTGATGTGAGAAATCTGCCTGTTCAAAGCTTACAACATCTGTTAGATATTCTGATATTTCCTAAACAGCCAAGATTTAAATTTGTAAATACCATTTATGAGTAAAATTGGAAAATTTTGTATGACTTCCCCCCCCCCTCCCAATTATACAGGTTAAGTCAATACACTGGGTGGTTTGTTTAAATGTAATAAATACAGACTGAGTTATTTCGGAGGATTTCTGGAGCAGTCCGATCAGAGTAAAGGAAATCTATGCGATCAAGGACTACGTGAAAAATTTCTGATATCTAGATACAATTTACTTATTTTTCAAACTAAGCTGCATCTGTTAAACTGGAATTGGTTTGGGCAATAGCCTTCTTGCTTTCTTCACCACAGGTTACAGCACACCTTCCCACCAGAATCCATTATTTCAGTTGGATAAAGGCAGTTTAGGTAAAACAGGGTTTCTATGGTCTCCGCACTTTTAATTAAATCTATAATGGTTCTTCAACAGGCAGGTTGTGTTAACTAATTTTTTACCTTGTCAGTGAAATTAAACAAACCTACCGGAGTTTAAGGTTATCATTTTGATAATTTAAGTCATAATGAATGCCTTCCCTCACACATTGACACAGTAGCACTGGTGAAAATGTTTACAGCCTGAACAGTTACTCACTACAAGGAATATGAGTGCTGAAATTGATTAACCTCTTCATATAACTTTGGATGAATAACCTCTTCTGTTGCAACTCTTCTAGATTGAATTCTTTATACAAGGACTAGGAATGTATTTAAAAGCTGAAAATCACGGTCATCCTTTTCTGTATTTCACTCAGCCTGGGTGCAATACAAAGAACTCTTCTGTGCCTGGGCTTGGAGCAGTTGTTTTGCATTACTCTAGCGTTTAACAGGTGGTGCTGCATGCCTTTGTATTCACTGAGCCTTTTGGGGACTTCATGGCTTAAACCAGACATATTTTCGCTGCTCTTGATGAACACGCTTCTTTTCTGAAGGTGTTTTGAAAATACGCAAAGCTCTGCCTAATACTTCTGCCTGATGTGTGAATAGTAGGTTGATTGTACTGCATGCTGATAAAAATAAAAACAACAAATTGGTCAGTTTTTATAAAATGTCTTCACTGTCTACTATATCCAATACCAAGAAACATATGATGTCTCTTGCAGGGGTGTTATGAATCCAGTTTGAAAGTAGTCAGAAGGCATAACCCTTAAGTTAATAATACTGGTGAATAAGCAAATGTTCTGTGCTGAATAAGGCATGTTTAGGTGTTTGTGAAGTGGCAGGTTTTCCTTTGCTGCATCACGAAAGGAAGACTAAACCCAAATTTCTTTAGGTGGAGATCCTGAAAGATGTTCCTAAACAAAAAGCGATACTATCTCTGACACAGAAGTTGGCCTAGTTTCCACTGAATTAAGCAGTGAGAAAAGCTGGGGCAGCCCCTCAGCTGTCCTCATCATTACCAAGCCCGTGGCAGCTCATTGCAGAGAACCATTCTCTTGAACTGAATTGGCTGATAAATGGAAAAACAAGTAAAACAACCAACCAAAACCACTTTCCCTTAAGAATTATTTTTTTAACTGTTTAAGCACTTTTAAATACTGGGAAAGGAACATGGTAATTGTGCGCTGCTTCGTGCCACTTGAGGCAGGGTGTATCTGAGCCTAGCTGATGTGAAGCCCAGAGCTGAGCCTGTAGCTCAAGTTGTGTCCCTGGACTCGATGGCCCCATGCAATGTCACCGTCCCTCTTGGCAGTGTGGGGCAGCCGCTGTTCTTCCAGGCAAGGGTTCACCCCACGTCTGCTTGATCAGTAACTGTACGCAGGCTGACCACCTTATTTTGCACACAGGGTTGCTGGGGCGAAATGCTCACGAAGGTGCTTGGGAATTAGGGCTCAGCGTTTGGCACTGAGATGACTAAGTGAATGCATTTGTAAGCAGGTAACTTGTTTCAGTTGGCAAATTCTCGATACATTCCAATTTAATTTATCTAAATCTAGAAGTATGAAGAAATCTCTTGTGAACAACTTACTGTCTCTTTTCTTTTAAACAAATTCTACTAGTTATGCGGAGAAATGTTGGTGCAGTCAAGGTTGCATTTCTGGGCAAACTGACAATTGAATTTGGACTGTAAACAACAATAGTGACTCTTGGGCAAGGGGGAGACGGTAGGAGTTTAGCTAAACTTAACTTGGTGTAGAATGAAGATGTCTAAAGCAAACCCACTCTGGGTTTCTGAAGTGTAAGAGATCTTTCCTTAGTTGGATACACCATTTTTATGTACCTCTGCAGCACCCCTCCCAGGGACTCTGCCAGTCCTGCTGCCTCCTTTTCTAGGCAATGACAGTGCTTCACAGAAGAGGCAAATGTTAACAAGGCATACTTCTGAATATTTATAGTTTACCTACTAGTTAAATGTACAAATCATTTCTATTCTCTTGAGTTCCTTCCAGTAGCTGATATGGGGAAGTTTGCCATGTCTGTCTTTGAAATGTTTTTGTTGCAGAACTTGGTGTTTGAGCTAGTTTGTGGCTGCCTGTTGCATCCTTTGTTTTACAGCCTAATTTATAAGGTTATCTTTGCTTGAACCTGGTGATCCCACCTGACATTGATCCATTGACATCTACTATAGATGAGGAAACAAGAATTAATCTTCTGGAAATTGGTTTGTTTTGAGACTTAGTTGTCTTCACTAGTTGTAGTTGATATTTAAAATTGTGACAGCAGCGAATGTGGCTTGGGCTCTGAGCTCTTGCACTACTTTGGTGGTGGCTTTGTTATTTTAATGTTTCTCTTGCCATGTAACTCCTGCAAAGGCTCAGTTACTCTGACCCTGATTACTTTTTTCCCTTTTTTATGGTCTCTCGTTTGCCTTGATAAGGCAGCAGGGTGGTGGTTTTTTTTTTGGTAATTGTAATAAAAATGCTTGGTGAAGACATTAGTTTTGTTTTCATTATATGTGTCTGCAGAGACACTTTGTGCTGTAGCAAGCCAATGCAAGCATTTGCTGTGCACTTTCATGCACAGTATCTTACCAGACTTCCACACAAGTTCATAAAAAAGCCTGAGCCAACCAGGGTCAAAACAATGTCTTTGACAAAAGTTGTGCCTTTTCCCAGGATCCAGTCAAAGCCGCACTGATGTTGATTTTTCAACTCTTATTTTTGCCTTTCTGTCTCACGTTGCCATTTCTACAACAGTCTTTTCTCAACATGGCTGTGCAAACATGCCCTCCTGTTTGAGCAGCACTCGCTTGGTACTGTCAGCTTTGTCTCCCCTGTCCTCGCCTCCCTAATGCCACCCCAGCCACCACCACTGGGCTGCCAGGCATTCCTCTTGAAAGGAGCGAGTGCTACTGATAGTGAGGGCTCCTCCTGCAAACGACTGGTACAGTTTTGTGATGATCTGTTACTTCACAGTGACTGCAGCAGTATCTGGAGACTTATTTCCTACATGTCACTGGGAACCAGAGTATCTTATGTGCCAAACTGTATGTACAATGCTCCTCAATGCAAAAATACCCAGCATCTGAGCACTGTAACTTAAGAATCTCTCCCCCCCCCCCCCCCTTTTTTTTTTTTTTTTAATGGAAGGAATCTGAAATTGGAATTTCAGAGGGGTTTGATGTGACAGTTTGTTAGCAATGAAAAAGCTTCTCTTGCTTTAAGGCCTGATCCAGGACTCCCTGATATCAGTGTGGCTCCCCTGGCTGTGACATGGGTCTGCAACTGGCCCCTTGGAGACAAAAAACCTTTCTTCCCACTGCTACCCAACACATCAACCAGCAGTGCATGGTGGTTGAAAATTGACCTCTGGGGCTTTTCAAGACTAGATTATTGTATGTGTTGCGTAGCTTTCTGCTGCTTCAGCAGGACAGCTGTTGCTGCAACACAACTTCGTTTTTTCATGGAGATCCTAATAATTTCCTCAATGGTTTTTTCCTGTCTTTATTATATGAGATATGATACCAAAACGATGCTAAAAAGTGGACAAATATCTAGTGATATAATTATTATTAGTGACATAGACTTATAATCTAATAAACACATGTGACTTCTTTTTTTCTTAAATACTTGAAAATACTCTCATCTTCCATCCCTCCCCTCAGCTGTAGTGCCTATAGGTAGTTAGCTGTCTTCTGTGAATGTATTTTAAAAGTGTTATTTGCTGGGTATTTCTAGATTACAAGACTGTTTTGTGACTGTTATCTTTTCCTGACTGATGTCCTGATTTACTGTCTTCTATTTTTGTGTTTCTATCCTTTCAATAATTTAGTGTGTATGAATTGTTGTAATCTGCTATTAGGCAGACAGTACATTATTTAAATATTGAGAAAGGAAACTAATTGAATATAACTTTCTCAGACTGTCCATACTTCTACGCTTTTTCCTCCCTTGATGATAAAAGGGAGGAGGAGAATATTGTCATTCCCATGAACATCATTGAGAAGGTCTCTGCTTACTTCATTGTTACCTTGAATTGGTACCAAAATGAACATTCATAGACTGCTATTTCTGGTTAGATTTCCCAGGTTGTTTATGTTTTTTTTTTTCTTTTTTTTTTGCATTCTGCATAGATATCTGGAAAAATCTTGAGACTTACTTTTTTTACCAAGTCAGCTTCTTGATCTAATTCTGGATCCTTGGAGGGATGCTTCCCATGGTTTTCTGAATAGTTTTGTTTGGTAGCGTTTGCGTGACCTCTTCACTGGTGCCTGAATCTCTGAATCTTTGTTTGCAGAGCCTCCTAAGGGGATGGTCACAATATGTGCTAGAATTGCACTTTGGCAGACACTTTCGGGTAGCGAGTCCTTTTACCTGTTCTAGGAAGAAGCTAATTATTAATCTTCTACCAAGTGAAAGGTGGCTTTTGTGTCCCTGACCTTCATTAAGAGCTAACTCAATCCCTAGAGATATTATAATGGAGAAAATATAACTTGCATCACCTGAGAAACTAGCTCACATATATGTCTTATTCTCACAATTTTTTGGGGGAATTTCCAGTTTGTCTTGCAGAATTCAGCTGAGAAATTGTCCTCAAAAATATTGGAAAAATGTGCTGTTAAACATTGGTTGCAACAAATTGGTATTTTTAAATGAATGATGATACATTGCAGAGATTAGTGATGGTATGGCAGCATTCTGGGGAAATAATGAGCTGTCTAAACGGTCAGGAAGAAATTTACTTTTACTCTATCACCTCAAATGTACAGGAGAAAAATGAAATAATTTACAATAGAGCTATGTACTTCTTAACAATGTAATATATTAGACTTGTGATGTTGTAACACTAATCACCAAAAAATTCTAGGGCTGCGTCATAAATCAGATTGTGCTACATCTGATTGGGCTTTTTGTGCTTTGGTCACACCAAAAGGCAATTACATTTTGTGCAAACTTAATTCTACCAGTTTAATGGTGCATGTAAAATATACCTTGTAATTTTTCCTTTATTAATCCTATATATATGAGTTTTCTACAAATGGAATGTCGCTAATTATTTTGATTCTTAGATATTGAGGTTGCCCTTCAAGATATAACCTTTGTTTAAATTATCTAAATGTACATGCAAGAGAAATGTATTCTGTTTTTTAAGGGCTGTGTCACACGCTGTACTATGCAAAGGAATTATCTTAAAGGAACTTGTCTAGCCAGGGTTCAATGGACATTCTTATACAAAACTGTGATAAACACTGAGGTTAACTCTGCATTTGCATGGCACATCTTTTTTTCAGTATTTCTCTTCCTTTGGTAATAAAATAATTCTGGCACCAAAGAAATCAGCTTGGGCTAATGAAGCTTCCTGGCAGATCAAAACTAAAAGGAATGATTGAATAGCAAAAAGGGTCTTACACACGAGAAGTGAATGACCTTGGAGAAGAGAATAGCAAGAACAGGGTCACATTCAGCAGCAAGTTTTGGTTTGTTTCGTTTTTTCTTTCTTAATAACAGAAGCTAATAAGGAAACTTTAAAATGTTATAGCTTTATTATTTCTGATAAGATAGTAAATATTTTTTACTCTGTGTATTAAAATAAGTATTTATCATTAGTTACAGATTTCTGAATAACTGCAATTCAGACACTGATTTCAATTTACAGGTAGTACACATTTAACTGGAGCTTACTATTTTTTAGAGGATATAAATGTCATATCCTCTAGTGAAACTGAACTTGATATTATTCGAATGTAATTCAGAATTGTTTATTCTGGTCTAGTCAGAAGGCTACACACAATCTACTTATTCTGTGCAGGCATGGTGGTAGTGATTAGTCATGTTATGTGTCAGCTGTAATAGCTGAACAGAAAAAAGGAATTATTTGAATATGTGCTGAAAATGAAGATAACACAGCTTTGCTCATTAAACTGTCTGCAGGACTGATGCATGAAAACAGTTACTCTTCAGCTGTCTTGGAGATGCTGCATTGCAAACATTCAGAGCAACTTCATTTTTAGAATGTATTTGAATCATCCCGTATGATCTAGTTGTTGTCCACCTACAATAACTGAGACATAAATGCTGTTATGTGTGACGTTATATCTTGAGAAACACACCTTACTGATAGGTACTCTTCTTTTCTATGCAATTTTGTATCCAGAGCATCTGAACTGAGTTTACTTTATAACATACAGATTAGTATCACAGGCAGGATTCTGGTGAAGAGTCTGGGAAAAAAAGCAGTGATCTGGGGCTGTCTGAGGCAACATAAATGAGCTGAGAACTTTGGATCTAGTTTCAGTCTAGCTACCCTAATCTCACCTCAAAAACTGCATCTGCCTGGACTAGAGCGATTGTTCTGGCTATGAGTTTATATGATCAGGGTAGTAACTGCAAGATTGTTGGGCTGCAAGACCAGCAAAGGGGAGTTGTGTGGGTAGAACTAGGCAGAGCTCGTGGCCTTTAGTAGTCATAAAGCTTCATCCCCTCCGCTTAACTACCTTGGTTGTGCTCCCTAGGAGTCAAAACTAAGAGAACACTGGATTAATTGAAGCTTATTCCATCCCTGGGTGTTGCTAAGGATGGTGACAACTCGGGTAACAAAAAATGTTGAAAAACTAACAAAAAGTCAGACTTTGTGATGTACTAGAGGGCCACAAATAGACACAAGCTAAAATTGGGAAAACCAGCTATTAACAACAGGCTTTTGGAATAGATGAAGACTGATGGTGTTTTCTGATTCCTCTGCTGCTTGCTGTGTGATAACCATTTGTGGCTTAGAGCAACATTGGTCTGTTGTAGGTGCACAGTCAGAAGAGACACAGGAGTGCCTTTGCCAAAGGCTTCTTGACCTCAATCGTGCATCAGTCACTATCGGGGAAGGGAGTGAAAAATAGATTCAAAAATATAACAAACTGCAATATTGTGATACCAAGCAAAGTACTTAGCTGCCCAATATTAATGTAATGGTAGCTGAAAACTGGCTAAGAAATTAAGGCCAGGAAGAGCTGGACGTCTCTGTTTTTACTGTCAGTCTGACTTAATAGGAGTTGGGTTATAACATGTTCCATATCCACCCTTTGAATCTGCTCTTTTCTCCGGCACATCTTATTGGAACTCTTAAACTCGGCACTCGAAGATGTTCAGATATCTTGGTGTACATCCCTAGCTGAACCAAACTGGCAGTTTCACTGACACCAGTGCAGGTGAACTGGGTTTCAAGCTCGGTTCAATAAATACTAAAATTGGGTCGAATTCTACTTTGATGAAATCTATGGCAGAAGTAGTTTGGCTAGGATCTTGTCTGCACTTAGGCCACTTTACACTCCTCTGGCATCATAAAGGAGGAATGAATTACGCTATGACTCATTTTAAAGCCCCTTTGTGCTGCCAGAGTGATATTGTGGGTTTAGAGTAAGTGAGATTTCAGGCTAATTTGCTTTAGTGTAAATGAGCATCAGGGCCATCAACTTGTTTGGACTGAGTCAATAATGAGATATGTGTGTGAATGAGTTGCCCAACCTGTTTTAGTTGCTGTGTGGCTGAAGTGGATCCTCTGCAAAGATGCACAAAGATAACAGCTGTTGGCTTGCAGAGCGATGTGCAGGTGAAGGAGAGGCAGGGATCAGCCTCTCTGAAAATTGTAAGCCAACAGGCAAGTGGCTGAATTATGGTGGGGAAAAAGATCTTTTTCACTCTGACCATGATTTGTCATAGTGCCTGCAGTGAAAACTGGAAAGAAATAACATCCTTTGGGAAAGATTAGGAGTGGGGGAGAAAAAATTCCCATTTTCCAGTTGGTACATTAATGGTTTGCTGAAGTGGTGCTGATGGCACTTTGGACTGATGGGAACTGAAGTTCTCTAGGCTTGCAAAGTGACTTTCCCTCTTCTCCCTGAAATAAAAGCAGTAATATCCTTCAGAAGCTTCTCGTTACAGGGGTTTTATTAAAGATTTTGCTTTTTCATCTGCAGTCTGGACCTCTGTTGTGGTCACCGCTTTGCGTGGTGTGTGAGGTACTTCAGAAGTAACACATTAAATCCAATCCAACCATTTTATAGCTGTATTGCAGAGTTATAGGAGCGTGTTGCAAAGACATAATAACAAATATATTTTGTAAAAATAACCAGAAATTTACTTCCTTTCAGTGATTACAATTAAGGTGGGTTTTTTTTCCAGAAAAAGGTGGAAGAAAGGCTGTTGAATTAGAGGGCTGCAGAAGTGCCTTTAAAGGGATCATTTAATCCTTTTAAGTACAATAATTTCCGAATTTTTTACTTATCCTGGGCATTTCCTGTCTTATGTGACACTTCCGAGAATAAAAAGGAAAGGTTGGTTATAGCTTCTTTTGTGCTCCCTATCAGTCTGTTCCTGAGCAATATATGAATATGGAACTAAAACCCCTGTGTACACATATTCCTTCCTATATGTGGCTGACATGTAGAGGTGAGTGTGTATAGTAATTTATTAAATACATGCAATATATTCATATTGGTTATGTTTTGTGATGCATGTTTCTTGTCATGCGATTATACTGTTGAGTTCTCTATGCCTCACACCTAGCATTTAGATGTGGCCATATAGTGCCCATTTAAACAGCAAGGAAGGAGTAAAAGAGCTAGTAGCATTCAGGGAAACTTGAAGTCATGTTTTCCTTCCATGTTGTAATATTTTTTTTTTTTCCTTCCCCCCTCTGCATTTGCATGCAGCTCAGATTCAAAGTCAACAGGGATCAATGATACCAGAAATGGGGATCTGGAGGAAAAGGATGTTTGACTTTTCTGCACTTCTGTAGGTTTTCCCATGACGAAATGTAATGTCTGTCTGTCTTCATATCTAGCTTCACAGTTTTTCTTGGGAATGAGAATTATGCCTGAAGTAGGTATGATCTTGGTGGGTACAATCTTGGTGATTGTAATACAAGATACAGTTAATGAATAGGGCCGGTTGAAAATGGCTGGTGGTGAAAAGGATTGCTTTCTTGAGGTGTTGGCTTTTGGTTTGCAGTGTTTTTAACCTGCCTCTACTACATGTTATGTATTTGTAAGTGTTATTGCATATCCAAATTAGCTTTATTTTTAGTGTAAATCTGACAATAAATGTTCTGGTGTAAGAAAACTCTTAAAGAGATTCTTCAAATTTACTTGAGGTTTTTGTTGGATGTAAGGATGTTACTTAAAGGGAATATGTTATCTGAACCTAAAATTTGCTGCCAGTTTTCTACCACCTGCAATCCAGACTGTTTCCCCTTGTTTATGGAACTTTTCGCTCAAATCACAGAACCAAAGAGAAAAGATAATATACTATGCTTCTATTACTGGGTGTTTCAGCCTGTTTTTTGAGCTTGCTAAGCTTCCGGCAGGGAGGGGATGATTTTGGAGATATTATTGGCATATATACTGGATCAAGCAAGCATGAGTGGTTAATGGCAGCATCTTAAAACTGCACTGCATGATCACAGTGAAGGGGGAATTCGAAGTGTTAGATATAGGCAGATGCCAGCCCAGCTAATGTGAGGGGCATTGAAATATGGGCCAAGCACCAGGCCCTGCCCGTGGGTCACACAGCCACAGGCTGGGGGCAGGGGGCTGGGGGGGCTGGCGGCCGGCTGAACTCCCGTTCCTGTGTGCCCAAGGAGGCCAGCAGCACCCTGGCTGGTACCTGAAGCAGCGTGGCCAGCAAGGACTGTCCCCTGGAGCGGCCACCCCTTGACCCCTGTGCCAGGTGCGGGCCCCTCAGCGCGGGGGGGACGTGGGGGGCTGGAGCGTGCCCAGAGCCGGGCAGGGGGCTGGGGAAGGGGCTGGGGCACGAGGCTGGTGAGGAGCGGCCGGGGGAGCCGGGGGGGTTTGGCCCGGAGAGGGGGAGGCTGAGGGGAGACCTTATCGCCCCCTCGACTGCCCGGCAGGGGCTGTGGGCAGGGGGGGTCGGGCTCTTCTCCCGGGGAACGAGCCACAGGGCAGGGGGGACCGGCCTCGGGTTGCCCCAGGGGAGGTTTAGGTTGGAGACTGGGAAAAAATTTCTTCCCTGAAAGGGTGGTCAAGCCCTGGGACAGGCTGCCCGGGGAGGTGGTTCTGTCGCACCATCCCTGGAGGTGTTTAAAAGACATGTAGACGTGGCATGTGGGGACATGGTTTAGTGCTGGAGTTGGCAGTGATATGTTAACGGCTGGCCTTGATGATCTTAAAAGGTCTTTTCCAATCTAGATGATTCCATGATTCTGTTAAGCATTCTCTTTTTTGAAACTTACTACTTTTTCCAATACAGCTCTCAGAGCAAAAATGCCAGGTAGCCTATGTGAAATCCTAGTTCAATCTTTTGATATCGTTTCAGGGTGATGGCTCTTAAGTACCAAAACATATTGAGTATTTAAAAAAAAAATAATTGTGACTGACAGCAACCAAACATAACTCCAAAATCACTCATTTTAACTAATACTGTTTGCTGAATTAGGCCACCATGCAAAGTAATTCACTTCTTAAACTTAGTCTTTCTGACATTTATCACCTGAATATTTAGCAAAGAATTATGTAAGCCAACTTTAAGGGAGGATCATGTCGAGCTCTTATTGTAGTACTTCTATTTGTGGACACTACTTGTTAGGAAGTAGCCATATGTTGGGGGTGGGGGGTAGAGGTCATCAAGGATCCCTAACGTGAGCTCTAATTTAACTTTTGTCACTGACTTTTCATTAAATGTGAATCTTGCAACCCTCTCTCCTTAGCCTCCAGGGGTTCTGAAGACTGACATTTTAATATATTCATGCCTTGAATCCATTTGGTTTGTTAAATGCTGAAAATGGTCATTGAGCCCTGTTATGAGATCATCAGGTTTTTATTTTATTCTATTTGCTTTGTGAGCAGTGCTAAGTTGTGAATCTCCACATCATGTACTGTTGCTGCTGGAAACTGGTCCTTGTGCTAGAGGACTTCTCTTTGGTCACATCTACTGGCTCTTACAGGTGGCATGGGACCACTCACAGGGCACTGGCCCAGGTGGGAGCCCTCCTTATGTGTTAGGCAGGGTAGTAAAAAAAAATGTTAGATTTTTTGTTTCAACAGGGAAGGAAAATATGGTTAGTCCTAAATAACCGGGCTGTTACCAGTAGGTTTAAGGAAGCACTTTTCCTGGTGTAATTCAGGAAGATGGGCTTGGAGAGGTCTAGGGAAGCTACTACTGCAACACTGACAGGTGGTGTGAGGACACTGGCCAAGCTGGTCTGTATTGTGGAGAAGACGGATGGAAAAAGACATCTGGATTCAACTGAAAGTTGTGGATATCCCAGCCCTGAGGGATGGGGGATGGAAATGAAGTGGATGTGCTGCTTGCCGGCAGTGCAAAGAAAACATAGCATCCTCACCATTACTGGAGATGTCCAGCAGGAAGGATTGACTTGTATGTGTAGGCTTTTGTTCCTGGGGGGCATGTGGCTGAGCCCACAGCACATGCCATCACATCCTTGTGGCATTTATACTCAAAGCAGGCTGAAAAAGTCCCTTGCCTGGGTAAATGGTGAGCTGTGCTGTTATGTTTTCTCAGTTGTTGTCCTCCCTTAGGAAGCAGGGGCAAGAGGGGCCAGGGCTCACAGGACAGAGGAGAAAGGGGTCCTTGGTTGATACCAGAGGGTGCCACGTGGGACAGGTATGTCACATCTCCCTTGCAAATGTGTGTGAAGTGATGGAGGAGGAATGCCAGAGCACACAGTTGTTGAGTATAATAAACAAGCTGGTTTTTCCTTTCTGTTTTTATTCTTAAATCTGGCTTGTGTCATACCGTCATGACAGTTACTGTTCCCTTTGTGCTTTGAGGTAGATCAATAAGTTTGTTGTTGGGTCAAGACAAAGGGCTTGACAGCCCAGAAAACAAATCACTTGTATTTCCTTTACTATTCAGGCTTTCTTTGTCATGGAAGTTGTTAGCTGTAGAAGACAACTTCTTTTTTTATATGTCTTTGTCATCAAAGCTGTGTTGCTGTCAAAATATCTAGAACAGATAAAATACCTATTTAACTCTACATAGTACAGCAGCACCTTTGCTGGATTCAGCTTGTCTTCATGGTAATATTTTGGTATATTAATGGGATGCTGCTATTGTCTCTTCTAATGAGTGCCCCTCTGACAAATAGAGGCAGCTGAGGAAGATCTCCTTCAAAAAGAGGACTGCATGTTCATTTGGGAGCAGCTATAGTAACAACAGCAATAATACCAATAAGCTCTTACATCTGGCTGCTATGGTGTTAAGTGTTTTTATTGAAGCAGAATTCTTAATTTCTGTAGCAGGAAACATATATTCCATATCTTCTTTACATGGAAGGCACGAGTGGAAAGAGCTTACATCAGAAATCATCCATTTTGTCATGATACTGACTTTTATTTTCCATTGGGTCCTTTTAAGATTTGTATTTTACAGTCTGTGTCAAAGACCAATTCTGGTCAAGACTTACTGCACACAGATGAACTATAAACAGTTATGGAAAAGGGCATTTGAGGCTTCTGTAAACATACATCATGCTGCACTTCTGAAAAGCCTGTACCCCGTGAGTTTCTCAGTCTCTAGTTTCATTACTGTACCTTCTGCTCTCCTTTTAAAGCAACTCTTTAAATCTCTGTTTTGGAACTTTGAGGTGCACCACAGCATGCAAACACAATTACCACCCTTGCCTCCTTCCCAAATCGTGACTGCTTTGAGAAGTGGTCACGGGGAGTGTAAAGTCTGAGCATTTATCCACCATGTAGCACGATGGTCCAGTTCTCACACCAGCACTGGTTTTGTGTTTGGGTGCTCTGAGCATACCATGCTGGCCCTGGTTTATACTGGCAATCAACAAAAAACTTCAGTTGAGTTTTTGATATGATTTATCTCTGGGAAGCATGAGCAGGAAAACATCAGCTACTTGGTCATTTCACTTAATCTCAGTCTCCTCTGCTTACTGCAGATTTTTCTTTTTTTTTTTTTAATTCTTTATACATAGCGTGGTGGAAGAAAGAGAAACCAAAGCTTTGCTTTACTTATGAAATCATTGCACTAGCTTTACCAATTTGAAAATTATGGCTAACTAAGACAATTTTTGTCAGTCGGGATATTCTTGTACTTCAGTGTCTATTCTTTGTTCAATATTGGAGAAACATCAACTGTTTGGATTTAGATTGCAAGTGTATGAGAGCTCTTGCCGAAACACTTTCAGCTGGTTCAGAGCAGGGGTGAAGGCTGCTGGCTGGGCAAGTATGTCTTGGGTTGCTTGAGGCCACTTCTGAGCACACAGAGGCTGATTCTACACTCTAGTGCCTTGGTCAAAACCACCAAATGATGAAAGCTTTTGTGCTGGAAGGATGGCCATGGCGAGAAGTGGGATATTTGCATCCCAGAACTGCAGTTGTCCTGAGCTGGAGGCAAAGCTTGACTAATATATGTGTTCTCATGGGGTAACATAGTCATGATTAAACATCTGCTAATGGAGAGCACTTGAGGGAGGCACATGTCTGCTCCCTTAGCCCAGTTCACTGGGTGCTGTTTCTAATTTGATGATGCTTCTCAGGATGAACCCATAGTGAGACTTAAATCTGAGCTCAGTGTCTTTGGGCTGTGAAGCCTAAGCTCTTTTTCTTTCCCTCTTCCTCTGTCACCGTAACTGAAGCTACAGTGCCTCCTATTCGTTTCAGCACTTCCCTGAGAAAATAATAATTTTTGGGAAACTGAGTTTTCATTGCAGGGGGTGGATTTCACCCAGATGACTCTTCTCCCAGCCCCCCCAAGATGGGAAAACAAATGTGGTAGGGCTACATTAATTATTAGGATTAATGACATGTATTGCCATTATGCATGATCGGTAATCTTCCCCACGTTCTGCACGTTTTAATGTGATAAATACATTCAAAATTGTCCCTTTCATTCCTTAGTTTTTCCTATTTAGTTGGGATATCTTTGAAGTTTAGGCTTCTATAGAGAACTGTTTTTATTCATGTGGAATATAAATCGCTATGATATTTATGACAGTTTTTCCAAAACTGTACAAGTATGAAGAAAAATAAGTTCTACTTTAAAAGGAGAGCTGTAGCTCTTTACAATTCTCAGAGCTGCATTTCCATGTGTAATATTTCTTTTTATCCTGGTACATCAGATTCTTTTCCCCTTACTCATCCTTTCTATTTTATGGACCATGAAAACTCTGAGGACCACGGTAACTGTTTGGTAGCTGTCAAGCAATACTCTGGTATCTCATATATGGTGAGGAGCATCGGTATCATGCTTGGAAGATCAGCTTGATAAAGGGGACACAGAGTAGAAAGGTTGCACAGATGTTCTGGGACCTCAGTTCTTGAATTTTGTAGGCCAGAAGTTTGATTATATTCTGAAATCACTGAAGCAAAGAGTAAATACAAAGCTCTGTGACCAGAAATCCCTGCAGCAGATATATGCTGCGTGTTAAATCTTACAATTAAACCATAGTGGTGCAAAATCTGCTTCTGAAGCATGAACTTGATTCTTGCTTCTGCAGGGATCATTGGTAATGTCCCAGTGCCTTGAGCAGGAAGGTGGGATTGCTGTTCAGTGTCTCCGCAGTGGCTGGGGCAGGAGAAACCTTCCTTTCTTTTTCCACAGCTTCAGCCAAGCTTTATCATCTCTGGATAAACGCTGCTGCTGTGTTTGATGTTGAGCATTGCACACAGAATTTCTATGATTTAAGTGTATCTGTTTTCTGTATATTTGAAATTGTTGCTCATTTAACTGTGACTAATAGATAGCTTGAGCAGAGATGTCTGAAGAGAGACTATTCAATTTGAGAGCACACAAATATCTAATCAACCTACACATATAGACACATCATCAACATTTGCAGTTGCATTTCCCCACACAGAATCACTGCTTGTCTGACAAAGATATGTTTTTGTTCAATTTTGGATTAAATATATTATCACAAGGAATGCTTTGTTCAATCTGATCGGAACAAGAGGAGCCATGCTGTCTGATTGAAGGCTGCATATCAAATACATGCTGCAACAGGGAAGGATAAAGATTAACTTTCATTTGGCTTTTTATGCCAATACTGTTTATGATGAGTGCTTAAGTGTGGAGGGGAAAAAAATGTTGCTGTGAAATACTAAGTGTTGTGACATACGTGAAACTTTAGTTAAAGTCTGCCAGGTTAAAACAACACTATCATTAAGTGCTATTAATGCTATCTGCTGTATCTGTTTGTTCATGTTTGGCAGTCCTGTTCTACTGAACAAAATCATGACAAATCAAATTCAATCTAAAGTCTGTAAGGCTTAAAAGCATCTCTAGTGAGGGAGAAAAATATGACAGCTTCCTAGGGCTAATGTTTAATCAATTTATTGGATTTTCTCCTTCAGGCACCATCAAATATAGTGTAGCCAGCTACAGATGTTCCTGATCATATTGTTATTTTGTTAAATAATGGTTAGTATGCTTGCAGCTTGAAAGTAAAATTCCCTTTTTAAATAACTAGGCAAACAAGTTCTTGCATGCTCAAATGTGTTACTGTACGTAGTAGTGGCATTATGGCTATTGCAGTTGTCCTCATTTGCATGGAGGTGGAAAGCTCTCTTTAAAACATGTTTTGCAGCATTCCCTTGTACCTAAGGGGCAAAGAGGGTCTTTTCATCTTCTTGTGTGCTCCTGCGCTCACTGGCTATTGCTATTCTGTTTGGGTATACTCTGTCTGGGACGTCTTGAAGCTATTTGGAAGAATAGGGTTGGCTTTGCTCACCATGGCTGTGTAACTGGTCAAATTCTTCTTGGAAGTAGCATCTGTTGGTTTTTGCAACAGTGCGAATAACCTAAAATCCCAACTTACTTCATGTGGAGCCTTTCCAATCCTTAAAAGGAAATTCTGTGAATTTTTTTTAGTTGTCATCTGTATAAAATATGTTAAGTAGTTCACAATAACTTTCATCACTTCAATCTAGGATAAACATGAAAATGGTGTTGATTTTTCATGATGCTGAGAAACAATAAAATGTCAAAGCATGTACTTAAGTGCTTTCATTCAGAGTGTGTTTATATTGGTGACAGATGCAGAGAACTGTTAGAAAAAAGGAGAGTCCTAAATAGTTTTTTTGTAATACAATGCACATTCTTCACTGAAGACCAGCTAATAATAGTCAGCATGGTTCTTGTGCTCTCCTTTCTTTCCCTTTCTAGAGATTTCACAT
This sequence comes from Falco naumanni, assembly GCF_017639655.2. Classification (NCBI taxonomy): domain Eukaryota; kingdom Metazoa; phylum Chordata; class Aves; order Falconiformes; family Falconidae; genus Falco; species Falco naumanni. Next base: position 31,749,066 of record NC_054061.1, on the reverse strand, counting down.
TGAAACTTCTCCAGCCCTTCACACCCTACTTGTTGCTTTGGATTTAAAGACACGTGGCCTCTTAGGTGTCACGTAGACTTTTTGTATGCTTTCTGCCATTTACAGTCAATGATAGAGTACTAGTACAATGTGTGGTTTTGGTCATTGCTGTTATCTTAACAGTAAGTGTTCCTCATCTTAAATGTTCCATCCCTGAAATGTTGTAATTTGTTATGAGGTGACTTAGCATTGGGTTGTCTCTCTGTGTGACTGAGACCCTGCATGATGGTGGCACCAACTTCTCATCTGATGCATGAGAAATTGGCTGTTCTACAACCTTGTTAATTACGGCTGCAATGGTGTGATTTGATGAACCGTTTTTAAATAGAAGACCATTGCTAATAGGTTTTGAGTCTGCTGTGATACTTGTGTGTCTAGCACTGTGTTAGTGAGACCCTGGGCATTGTAGCTGTGGGCTGTGGAAATAACCTTCAGGCTTTCAGGAAGGTGTCAGCAGTGAAAGCAAGATCCTTCTGGAAGCCTGGTCAGTTTGGGCTCTGTAACACGCAAGGCTTGCTTGGGTCATCTCACAATGTGACTGTTCTGCACACTTTCATGGACAGAGGTGTCCTTTCTCTGTGTAATACATTGCACCCAGCTGATAGTAATGGAAATAGTGTTATGTATTTCCTACAGCATCATAAATATTTATATCCACCTTGCATCTATGTTACGTTAGCATTCCTGGAAGTGTAATGTTAGCATAAAATAATTGCAAATCATCTGCATTGCTAACAAAGAGGAAAACCAGGAAAAAAGTAAAATCCAATTGAATGGGAATTCAGTTTTTTTTGTAATTCTGATTTTTCGATATGATTGTAATGTGTATTTAGTTCACAGTGCTTGTTCTGTCTGAAGTGTTTTTACTAGGGAGGGACTCCGATGTCTGTCACTATAGATGATTTAGTGACAACAATAGAAAGTTGTTAAATTATAAACTTGGCTTTAAAAAGAAAAAAGCCCTAGGTTTTGGGTCACAGTGCTATGTGCTTAAATTCATTGTTTTCTAATCTATTCTCTGCTCTTCCCACCCTCTCTGAGTTACAGACTACTCTAAATTGCATTAAAATTCTAGACATTAAGAATGTCCTGATCTCTGCAGAAAACTCGCATATTAATTTTTGTTGTTGTGAGAAAAAGTTTTTAAGAAAGGAAAACTCTGTGCCCCCCAAACCCCAAAATCATACAAGCAGTTTCTCCCTCCCAGGACATCACCTCCCAACCACCAGAAAATAGTTTTTAATGTTGGCTGGACAGTAGTTAAATAGCAAGTTTTGAGTACTTGATATTTTCAGCAGAAATTAAGAGGGACAGACCTGGCATATCCACTGGGACTGGTTGGGTGGCTGAGAGTTGCCAAGGAGGTCTGTGGTTGAAAGTGACTGCTTCATCTAGGTGATGTAAGAGATAGAGATAATCCAGAATTTGTGGAAAATTAGAAGTGCTGTGACTCTGAGGCTAACAGATTGAAACAGAAGACTAGTCTCATGTTTCAGGGCAATGACAGCCACCAAACTGCTCTTTCATCCTATTTGTGTGTGATTTGGTGTGCACGTGTTGAATGTGGAACAGGAAGAATTTTGGGAGGAACTAATGCACTTATGGAAGACTATATTATTTCCATATCGAGCAGAGCAAAGGAAATTGGCCAGTATAAAAATAAATTCCTGTGACTGTGTATAACCTCCTACTTACACCTAACTAGTAGTCAGTGTCTGAGGTTAAATCCCAATCTTTCCTGCCACTAAAATTAATGCTTGAACATAGCTGGTAAATTCTGGCCTGTGTACGCTTACACCCTTTTATATTTAAACTATGTAACTATTCTTTTGTGAAAAAATAAAGAACCTCTTTTTGCTCCTATCTACTGTAGCTATTATATTATTGCATTGCGTGAAACTGCTGTGGTTTAGTATGGGTATTTGCAATGGGTTCGTTCATATAAATGCACAGTTCTTTCCTTTTGACTACTCAGTGCTGTTTTTAATGACTGTATTCTGCTTTCCAAGAAAAAAAAAAGTAGTTGCAGAGCTGTGGTGGGAATTGTGAAATTGGAACTGTGTAATGCATTTAGTCTGTCAATTAGTCTCTGATACAAAGCCATGATGAATCCCATAGCACCTTTTCCCTGTTGAGTCTAATAAAATTAATTTTTAGTTTGCAAGTTTGTAGATGCCCCTTTTGGTCTAAGGGAATAACAAAAGATGTCAAACTAAAATAGTGAGAAAATAGAAAAAAACATCTGTAAATGAAAGAAAACCCCCCAAGAAAGATGTATTTGGTTGAATGTAACTGACTTTAGAGGTAGGAGTTACTTACTAAACCTGAAGTTTAGTACAAGCTTGTCATGGTAGACTGTCATTTGCAGTTCATATGTTGTGCTTAAAGGTGTTACCTCTTGTTGAGGAAATGGCTTAGAAATGTAGCTGTGTATTCAAAAAGAAAAATACTTTTTAGAGTTAGAAAATCCCAGGTGAATCTGTGGGCGAGGTAAGCCTGGACGGTCTGAAGAAGCCCTTGGGAAGTCATAGGGGGAGCAGGGGATACATGTATCCTCTAGGGGAGCTGGTTTGGGGATACAGTGCAGAGCAGGGGAGTTAGCCTGTAAGTGTCCCCTGGAGATGCTAAATCTGTTGGCTTGAGAGGCTGGCTGCTGCTTGGCCTTATGTAACCCCTCCATGGATGCAATGGTTTTGAGCAAGGAGGTAAACAAGACCAGGGTGGATAGAGTAGTCAGTTCTGATAACATGAAAAGTAAATACTTTTTTTTTTTTTTTTCCCCCCCTAAGACAGCCTGGTGTATGTCCTAATCACTGAGCTAATTATTAACACTTTAAGAAAGGAAATAACTTGAAAAAAAGAGTTTATTTCTGTGGGGAGTCCTTTCCTTTTGCGTATGACCACATGTAAGGTATTCTGGGATGTAGTTGTTCACTGCTATGGTCCAATTACTTTCAGACTGAAGGAATGCATGTATTCTGAAGATTTTTCCTGATCACACTTCATTTTAGGGAAGGAGATATTTTAGATATTCCCCTATGCACAAAAATCTTATTTAAAATTACAAAGAAGAAAAACTTGAGTTTATGTGTAAGAAGCTGACTCTAAAACTGAGTTCTGAGTGGGCTGGGTTAAGTGTAGAAGGTGGATATATTGCATTTTTGACAGAGCAAACAATTGGGTAGGTGATTATATCCTTATTTACATGACATAACAGTTTGGAGCTTTACAGCTGTCTTTTTCTTTTCTTTTTCCCCCTGAAAAAGAGTCCAATAGTCAAAAGGAGCCTAATTTACATTGCCAGTCCCTTTGACTGTGACAGGAGCTGGTTGACAGACAGTATCATAGCCTCAGCTATTCTGTCATTTGGGAAAATGCTCAGGTGATATTGAAAGTCAGGAATAGAATATGGCCACAAATCACTTCAGAAATGAAGCATTGATTCTGTTTTGAAGAAAACATGTTGAATACTGGCATGCTGTATTCCCTCTTATTTGGCCAGAAATCTTCAGTGTTCATTGAGGGTGAAATTCATCCATGTGCTGTGAACTATGCGCCCCAAATAAAGCTTCAGTGAGCTTTTAATGTTGGATATATCATATGCTGGCTTTCCTGCATAAGGATGAGTTTCTCCTTGAAACAAAATGAAGACTGAGAGCAGGTAAAGTAAAATAATGATGGGATGAAATAAAAGTGGTCTATCATAAGCAATGGCACAGAAATCCAATTTGGGGCAGTAAAATGGGCATACATATTATTTTCTATTGCGTGCTATTTGACAGAAAGTATGGTTACAACAGAAGATCAATGGAAAATAAAAATTACATATTGGACAAACCGCTAAAAAACATGAGGCTGTACTTTCCTGTTCAAATTGAAAGGTAAATGCATCGGAGGGATAGCATAAGGGTTTCATATCTTAGCATAGCTGTAGGTTTGCTTCCTTCCTCTGTTGATGCACTATCTTCAGCTTTATTCTTGTGGTATTTTGGCAGTGTGTGCCTATCCTGATTATACAACGAACGCAGACAAATCTGCGTGAACTTTTTTAATGCAATTTCTGTCTGTAACTTCTTATTCTCTGAAGCCACTTATATTTCACGGGATCAAATCTTTTTCCATATCTAGATGGATCGGATGCTTACACCATATCTATACTTAATCCCGTTGTACCACCAGTGTTTGCCCTCTTTGTACTGGCCCCAAAGATCATGGTGCTACCCTTAAAGAAATTTGTGTGTCTCGGTGTGTATCTTAAACTCTTCAGGTATAACCTTCGCTTACAATCACCGTGAAATCCTGGCAGAAATAAGAAAGCTGCTTAGGGTAGGAGATAAGTTCCTCTTTCCTCATATTATACAAAAATAGCCAAAGTAATTTAATAATTTAAATGCAAATATACTCTTTGTTTTACACATTAGAAAGTGGGTTTGGGTCTTTACTGGTAGTTCCTGTGAAGAAACAATAAGATTCAAATGTCAGTGAAGCTTTGCTGCTGAACTCCAGAATTTATTGTAGATAAAAGGATATAGACTTGGCAACGTTTTGCACCAAAGCACAAAAAAAAAAAAAAAAAAGATTAATGCAGCAACTTTCAGGGAAGTTAACTGCAGAAGGGAAGCATGAAGATTTGATTAATATCTTCTTCAGCATCTTCCTCTTGGCTTTGAGATCTTGAGAAGAAACTCCATAGCTTTCCCTGTATTCTCTACATCTGTTTATTTTAGACTTCTCTTGCATTTACAGTTTTAAAAAGAAATCTCTCACCCGGCTTTGCTGTTTGAATCCCTGGTGGCCCATTACCTGTGGTAGAGTAGCTCTCACTCTTGAGCTGCTGGCTCCATGTAAGAAACTTCTGAGGTTACCTTTGAAATACTGGAAAGTAGGGGAAGTCAGTTAAGTGTCTCAGTCTGAGTTACTGTGGCTCCAGAGATCATTCAGCCATATGGAGACGAAGATTTACTAGAGTCTGAATGTGTTCATGAATTTCTCTTTTATAAAGTCAAAGGAAACTTTGATTTTAAATAAACCACAGCAAACTTCACCCTGTTAGTTAGCCAATTGCCTTTATTAAGCAATAACTGAATTTTTAAGGTTTGGACTATAGTGATCAAAACAGCTCTGTGCTTTTGAGATAATTCAGTAAAAACCTTTCGAGCTTTCAAGACACATGAAATTCTCCAAACTGTAAACCCCAAGGTTTATGTAAAATGTATGAAGCAGAGACTCTTCATGGACAATGACCCATACAGTTTTTCCATGGGTTTATTTTGTTTGTCTTGGACTGTTCAGAGTTCTTCAGCATGCATATAAGAGTATTCATTAGTCAGAAATCTGACTGACTAATGGAAAGACATTGATTAATGAGCTCTTGTCAAATCAGTTTCTGGCCTAACATTTTTCAGTTGGCTATAGAACTCTGCCTCTCTGTGTTCAGTTGTGTTTCTTTGGTTGCCTGACATTGATTCAATTGCATTATGTCTGCTCTGCTCTAGTGTTTCCAAGAGCACTTGGTCTCTCCCGGGATGGAAACCTGCCATTCTTCAGTCTAAGCACCCTGTTACCAGCTGTGCTTGTTCAAGAAGCTGGACTTGAGTTTAAATGTTGTTGGGTTGGTTTTTTTACATGTATGTGTGAATGTGACCAGTAACAAATATAAGTTGAATCCAATGTGGGAGACCCAGAAATGCTTCTGAGTTCCTGGTGTTCCATAGCTCTAAGCTAAGACCCTAGTTATGGATCATTCCACTATTTTCATGTAGAGGAAATCTGAGTAGGTGGACTAAAGAGAAGAAAACCAGATGTGACTGAGGCACCACGAAGTAAACAAGCTGTGGCTCAACTAGAGAGCAGAACTGTGCCAACAGGCCTTCTGGAAATAAAAATTTAATGTGGAGAAAACAAAATAACAAAATTATTGTAGAGAAAAATGTTAAAGAAAAGCCTGTCAACTTCTATACCTGAACAGGTGGCTATGAGCTTTGAGATAGCTTTGCCAGTCTGGTTCTCTAGTTCCTGTGATACTGTGTCCTACAGAGAGAGAGATATAACTGAAATAATGCTCTGCCCCAGCGAAGTTGTCATTATTGCATGTTTTCTGTTGTTCCTGTTACTGTAGGTTCTGGTTGTAATGCCTCTGCAAGACTAGGCTGTACCTTGCTATATTTTTTTGCTATATTTTTGTGTGGATTTATTTAAAAGGGTGGTGAGCTGCTGGGCTGTCTGTGTTACACAGGTGCTTGAAGCGTTTCACAGCCGCTCTGATCAATAGCGGTTCAGCATCAATTGACTGGATTTGCTGCAAAGAATTTTTTTCCTCTCTGAGCATTTAACGATACGATGCTCCTTTATCTGCTTTCCAGAATGGTATTGGCCTTTCACCGCTTACTTCATGAGGATAAACTGGACACGGGCATCATTGTCAGTTGCTTGCTTTGTGCAGTACTTTCTCCCTCCTCTCCCATTCAGTAGCTGTGATTTATGTTACTTGAGTTGTGTTAGACAGAATGTTCCTTACATTGCACTTTTTTTTCCTACTTGTCGGGGCTGTTAGTTCTTCCTAGCATCGGATGACTCGAGTATTCCACCCCTCCCCATTCCTACTGTCCCTAGGAAATTAATGACATAACGAAATGTAAGCAGTCATTAAACTAATCCTTGATTTAAGGTGGTTGTATAGGATTATAACTCAAACCATATTGAGTTTGGAGGAGCACTGAGGTATACTGAGTTGCTTTGTAATTCCACAGTCAGAAGGGACTTCTCGTATCGCAAAAGGTTTCCTATACCTTGCAAGCAGCAGGGTTTTTCTGGGCATCCAGCCTGTAGCTGCAAAAACCCCAGTTTCTAGTACTCGCTGTTGTGTGAGGGAACAAATTACTGATGCTGGGCCCTCTCCTAGAAACACCTAGGAATTTGCCTGGTGGGACTTTTTTCCCCTCCTGCGGATGATGAACTGTTCGCATTGTGTTTTCTGAAAGAAATAATGCACTGTTACATTGTATGTACTGGTATATTTTTATTTTTTTATTGCCAGAAAAAAAGGTGAGGAAAAAACTGTGTTTTTTAAGTACTTGATCCTGTGGTCGCAGTAATTTTTTTTTTAAATACTTCTGTTTACCTTATATACAGTTGTTAATTTTAGGGTGGGTTCTACTTTGCTCACAGCAGCAGAGATTGTTCTGGGCAACTACTCATGGCAGCAGTTAATTATGGTACTGGCTTAAGTTACAGGAATCCCAATAATAATTCAGGTCTCTTGTGTCTGCAGTTCTGTGAACTATTACTAAGTAGAGTACCTTGTTCAGGAGCTTTTTGCCTTGTACACATGGGAGGTGTCATTATAACAGATTCCTGGCTTGTACACCATTGGAAGGGGAAAAATGTTTCATCTCTGGTACCTGTGTGTAGTCCTGAGCTAATGGCAGCACCTGCAGCTTAAAGTAGAAAATATGCATTTGAGTGAGAATTAAGAAACAATTTCATGAAATCTTTAAATATTTCTTCCTTATGGACGTCAGTTAACAGCTCCAGCTTTGGAGAAGCCTTTGCTCACTTACAGCACTGAAACACTGTTTTCCACACATGTGAAGAGATGCTTAGGGATAGGAATTGAAGTGAAGGATTATTTTGTTTTTCCTCATCCTCCTGAAGACGTTATCCAGTGACTGGTGAGAGACTGAAGGATTTCCCTCAAGCTTTGCTGAGAGCACTTGGTGGAAGCATAGGAGCCAAGCTGAGAGCTCAGTACTCCTGTCCATCACATCCTTGCTATGACAGGCTTTCATGCACACATTGTGCAAGGCAAATAGCTAGGAAAAGCAGACTAAACTCTTTTCTGTGCTAAGAGATGTGCTGAAATGTCATAAATCCTTATGAACGCTGTCCTTATGAAAACTGTATGTGCGTCTGCAAGACCACAGCAACTGTGAGATCACAATAAATCTGTTCCCATTTGCATTTGCAATAAGACCTTTATTGAAATAGGTTTGCTTTCTGTTGGTTTCATGGGTAACCAAGGGTGGCCTTAAGGTAGCTATTAACTGTATCAGAAATGCCTCTATGTCTCCCCAGCAGGTATTTCCATACCAATATCCCTTACTTGGAAGGGATTACATTTTGCTTAGGTACTCTCACGTGGATTTTACTAAAAATCCTGTCTCATTTCCCTGTCTACTGGTCTATGTATGCCCTTTTTATTTTTTTTTTTTTTTTGGTCCTAACAGCTGTCCCACTCTACTTCCACTTTCTTTTGTAAAAGTATCTCTTATCTTCTTCCTCACCCCTATATGATGTTTTGGAGGGCTAGGGAGCACCATTTGAATCCTGAATCTTCAGCCAGTCTGGAGGGTGCAGATGGCCGGAGTGGGATGGAGGGAAGGTCTGCCTAGCCCCACCGCTTGCCCTGGGCAGCTGCCAGCAACAGGTGCTTTAGGGGAAGAGCGTGGGAATAAATCAAACTTGCAGCTCTCATCTACCCCTCTATCTTCTGGCAATCTGCAGTTTAGGGACTTTCTGAGCTGGAGATTAGATTGTATCTTTGTATGTAGTAGTCATTGATAGTCTTTTCTTCCATGGTAGGGCTCCCTGCTATAATTTTTGAGGAAACCAGAGTGAGGATATGAATGTTGCGAACAGCTGAGGTATCTAAAATACATTTAAGTTTGCAGATGGGATTCAGTCCCACTCCTTCCTTCCACTGCTTTTTATTGTCTATTTATTAAAATAACACTGCAAAATGTGATTTTTTTTGTGTGTGTGTTCCCCTGTATGGTTACCAATAATCAGAAATGGCTTTTGTTTGTTATTTCTGCCACTTTGTCTTTCTATTCTGCTAAACTCATCTTGTTGTACCTAACGGCAGGTTACCTTTCACCGGTCAGCAGGACAATTGTCCTCTGGTGGGAAGGCAAGAGGCAGTAACACCTGCAGCACCACAGCAGGGTATGCTGCTCTCTGGGTTGTTAGCTCCTTCCCACTGGTTTTGTCCTCTTTGGCTTGAGAGTGGGGAAAATTCATCCAGTCTAGATCACAAGACGGGCAGTAGCTCGCCTGTAGCAAACTGCAGCAGTAGGTTAGCCAATAACTTTCAGTGGCCTTAAAGATACTTCTTGAAGAGACAGGTAGGGATACAGTATTGCTCTTAATATCCTTCTCAGTTATTTTCTTCTGCAGATCCTTGCTCTGTGACTTCATAGCTGCACAACTGTATTTTGATTATCCTCTGTATCTGTGATAAAGGTACCCTAAGGAACATCTTTGAAACATTACACACATTTTGTCATCAAAGGACAAATCTAGGAGGACAGTGGATACAGGAAAACATAGGGTATTTCTAAGCTCTGATACTATTGTGCAAATGTTGTGCCCATTCTGGGGGTGTGGAGCATTCACTTTATTTTGCCGTTGTAGGGCAGTGATAACTTCTGCAGCATGCAAGAAGAAACATAAATAACCTTTGTCATCTTTAGAAAAGGTACTTGCTGAGAAGTATTGTATTCAGAGTCTTCCTGGGAAAATTGTGAATAATTCAGTTGTTAAGCCCCAGGGTTCTGCCTTGCGGGACACTGTGCTCTGCTGAGATGTGTGCTGAGCTGCACGTGAGCAATTGAGCTCAGAGGATGGAGGTAGCTGCTGCTGAATTGCAGTAGGCTTCAATCTGTTCCCATTTTGTTTCTAATAAACTTAAATGAAATACTCAGTACCCACCCATAGTGTTCATGGCCTTTCTCATCAAAACAGCTTATGGGATGTGATAATAGAAGTTTAGGGTAAGGGGGAGGGCTCTGGCTTTCATTGGAGAAATTTCCACTCTGTTAGCCATGTATTTATATTTTCTGAAACTTTTATACTGTCCAGCTGCTAGCAACTCCTTATTAAGCAGCAGCACTTGCTGTCTGTTTGCTCCTGTTGGAGTTTAGCTGAGTGCTGCCAGCTTAAAGCCATGCTCTTGGATGACATTTAATGGCTTAAATTTTGGTCGAGTTCCCTGTGGCTACAAGATTTACACTGACACAGAATGAAGATGGTACACAGTCAACTTCCCCTTTGCATCCTTTCCTTTTTGTGACCCTCAAATGCATTTTTTTAAAAAAAAGGTAATTTTGGGAGGCTTCAGGTCCTGCTGGTGGTGAGAGGGAAGGGCTACCCATGATCTATTACACTGGACATCACTGAGTGGGGATTTAAAATGAACATTTAATTGTTGGGCAAACTAAATTGACTTCAGAGAGTAAGGCAAGTCATGGACTTCAGTTTGCTAATTTTGCTTTGGGTCAGATGGTGGAATTTCATTAACCTGACAAGAGACTTGGCATCTTCCATGGGCTGGTCTTGTCAAATGCAGTGCTGATTTTTGGATTTGCATAAGAAAGCTTGGGAGGCATGAGGTCGTTGCTATCCTGAGACGCAGCTCAGATGTTTCATGTTCTGCTGACAGGGTTTGATCTTCATTCTGGGTGAACATCTGAATGGCACTTTGTAGGGTGGATATGTCAGAGGGACCTTGTCCTCATACCAGGAGAGACTGGGATATTTTTGTTGTTGACAGGACTGCAAACCATTTATGAAAAGTTTCTTCTCTTCTTTCTTTCATTTTGGCAACTTTCTTACAAGTGTGAATGAAATAAAATAGATGTTCTTATTTCTTCATCACACTGATCAGTGGGAAATTGTGTTAAACAGAGCTCAGCTTGGTGGCCTGAGGCACCGTGTGCTCTTATGGCATCAGTTACTGTCATTTGTCTATATTGGGTTATCTACACGTGATCAAAACCAGCTTGCTTAGAAGCTGTGCAGTTGCCACAGATTTTACACAACAATGTTGGTGTTGTGGTAGTTTATGTTGTCTGATTGAAGAGTTCTTGATCTGCTTTAAATGAGCTTTGTGTGTATGTGTGTCTTGTTCCAAACAGATTTCTTGGTATTCTGAGGCACGGTAAAAATACGATCTAGAAAGAGAAAGACAGGCACAATTCATTCTGTTATTACCTGGGGGCCTATTCTGCAGGAAATGTGAAGAAAGGGGAGAGCAGAATTCACACACAAAAACCATGTCAGATGTACTGGTCATCTGTTTGGGTTTTTCTTTGAGTCAATGCAGGAGCGGTCTGCAAACTGGGACCATGCGCGGCAATCAGTTAGCTGAGGGGAATTTGCTCGAGCTTGTCTAGACAACAATTAACATGATGAGGCATGTTTGCAGAGCACAGGGGGGTGGGGGGCGGATGGCGCCAAGGATGGCGCCAAGGAAAGATAACACCTTGTTGTTAATTGATGGTAGTTAACCACCAATCGGGGATTGCCTAGTATGCAAGGCTTAGCTTCAAGAACCAATCTGTTTAAAACGCGCAGCTTCTGAAAGTGTATAAAACCTCGTGCTTCTGTACAATAAATTGACATTTGCTTGCATCAAGCTGCGTCCCGTCTCTTCATTCGCCGCAAATTGGTGACCCCGACGTGATGCGTTTAAGGATCTGACGTGAAGGGCTCTCGAATCGCCTATCTGAGCGACATGCAGCGAATCCCACAGAACTTTGAATGATCTGCTGAAAGGAAGCAGGAGCCGGCAGAAATCCCTCCGGAGTTGAGAGGTGAGCTGTGGGAAATCCGTAATGGGGAACCAGGCTTCGTCCCCAGAAAGAGACGTATATGGACTCATGAAGGGTCTCCTAGTCAGATCAGGGAGTCCGTGCCTCAGTTTCCTCAAATGGTGACCCCTATGGTGGTGTTCCGAAGCCTTGGAAGAATAAGGACGGAACTGGTCGATAAAAAAGACAGCTTGTGGAAGAGGGCTGCGTTCCGGAGGAGACGGCTTGGCTGAACTTGCTGTCTGGACCAGGCGGACAACCTAAACCCCGAGGATAACACCTGTATTCATCGAGACAGGTGAGCAGCCAAGAAACTTTAGAGACTTTGAAAGAATGAAAGTGTGCACATACAGCAGCCAATTGTATGATGCTGCCGCGGAGGGGAGCTCCGTGTCGGGAATGCATTTAGCACCTTGGTGGCAAATTCTGACTACTCTTTGCCAAGTGTGGACTAATTCTACTAACGGTGCTAAACCAGAGGAAGCTGTAAATTCCACCGACAGCGCGACTCTTCTCAAGACACAGTCAGTGATGGCGATTCTGTCCACACCTCCTCTGCCTCCAAAGCTTCTGTCACTGATTGCAGCGACCCTCACAACACAGGACCAAGCACGGGAACAGGACAACTCGGACAATGATTTTATTGACACTGATAAACCTTTTGATCCAGGTCCTATAGGTCTGGAAAAGGAGCTAGACCTTTCCCCCTCCCCCTCGTCTCTCCTGATGCATTGATTGTATTTTTGGGGAGGGTGAAAGGGAGTCTGAGGGATTGGTGGCAGGAATGCAAGTGGGAAACACTTCAGTGATGGGTTTTGGGAGTCGCTATGGCATGTTCAGTATTTTGTCAGACAAATCAATCTGCAGAGTGGCAGCCTGTGCAATACGAGGCTGTTAAAGGGTTAAGCAAAGCAGTGCGGGAAGGGAGGATTCATAATACATTTGCTGTGTCCCTTCTTGAAGTGATGGCAGAGCCTTATACGCTCACACTGCATGATTGGAAGTCATTGCTTTGTATGGTACTAACTGATACAGTATATGATGTGGTTATCTGATTTTTGTGAGCTATGTGTAGTGGCCTTGATTGAAAACCTTAATCGGGGAATTGCTGTTAACTATGAGCAGTTGGCTGGAGAAAATTAACTGTGCCGATTCTGTGACTCAGGCAAGGTATCCCAGGGACAACTCTTTGCAAATGAATGAGATGGCTATTAAGGCAGTCAGGATGCGGGAGTCTTGCCACAGTCTTGCAGGGTCCTAGAGAGTCACTAACTTTAATACTAACTTGATTGATTGGCTTCAGAATATTTTGCAACAAGTCGAACATCAGGAAGCTCAAGGGATGCTTTTAAAACAACTAGCTGTGATAATGTCAATGAAAATTGTAAACGGGCAGCTTTCACAATCGCAACCCCAACATGTGTCAAATGATTGTAACGCAGAACTCACAGCAGACTAATTCTCAGGCTGAGTTCTGGAATGCAGCATAACAGATTTTTGCTTCTCTAATCTCTTCTGTAAGAATAGTACACGCTTTTAACTTGCTTAGTAAATTAGGCTGCTAGCTTGCTAAACAAAGTAATACTACAAATACTGTTCTTTTTTTTCTGGCTTATTAACAGATGTTGATTCTGTCCATCATATGTTGCTACAGAACCGAGTTGCTATTGATTTTTATTATTAGCACAGGGACACAAGTGTGAAGACTTTGATAGGATGTGTTACGTGAATCTGAGTGACCGCTGTGAATTAATTTACAAAAGTATACAAAACTCAAAAGCCTTAAAACAAAGATGTGCAACAGAGCCAGGGGCGGGATGCCTTTGGTCTCTTCTCACGGCTGGGAAACTTTGGGCCATGACTCAAAAGTATTACAGGATTTATTATGATTATCTTTAACCACCTTAGTGACGTTTGCCTTAGGTCTCCCATGCTTTTTTTTCTGTATCCAGTGTTTAGTTGATTGTAACATAAAGCAGGTCATGGTCACCCAGCTACATACACCCTTTGCCTCCTTGCAACTAACAAGCAAAAAAGGGGAGGATAGAGAATGTCTGAGGAGATATACAGGAGAGGAAACTGGAGAATATTTGACCTAACAAGAGATGAGAGAACAGCTAGGTATTGTGAAGGAGAACAGGAAAGATAAACATGGTTATCTAGTGTTTAATAGGTGTCTACATGCTTGTAGAGATATATAGCATTGTAACTGCATGAATGATTTCTGCCCTGAGCCTGGTGGAGCATACAGCTGCGGTTTGTGTCCGGGCTCAGAGATGTAAATAGGGGCTTCTCTGTTATGGTAAAAGTGTTTCTCTTTGCATAAAAAAAGAGAGGGAACGAAGGGAATGACCCCAGAGGTATGTTCAGAGAAGGCATGCTATGTTTCGAACTTTTTGACTGAACTAGTTCTTGGTGTGCCCTTCCATCTATGTATAATGTTAATCCAAAAGATGATGATAGTGTTTACACTTTGAATGTCGATAATTGTCTTTCTGTAGATGCTAATGTAGTAGGAGGCTATGATGGGAACGTATTGCAGTGGTTCTTCTCTTATCCGGAGTAACAGCAGGGAAAGCATTAGAGTTAAATCACCTTGTTTGGTAGGCAGTTAAGAATGTGAGTCAAAATTGCCACTGCTTTTTGTTGTTGGTTCAAGGACATGGCTGTGAGGATTCTGATGGTATGTGCTGCGTGGATTTTAGGCGCCCCATTGCAGCAACATGTTATCAAAATCTGAGAAAATTTCAGCCTTTTTTGGCATCCATTCATTCAATTTGCAGTATTGTTTGCTATTGCCTTGGTTGCTGTCATGTTTGCAAGGGCCCTGCAGAACATGGCAAACCTGGCACTAGCTGCTCAAAAACAAAAAGGGGAAATTGTAAAATTGTACGGAACAAAGACAGTGGGTTATTTTGACATTGATAATACGTCTTAGTTGGTTTTTTATTTGTTCTATTACTTATACCTTGTTTTTACTTGTTCGGTTCCAAAGGTTCTTTTTGTGCAACAGGAAGGGGGAGATGCAGGAGCGGTCTGCAAACTGGGACCATGCGCGGCAATCAGTTAGCTGAGGGGAATTTGCTCGAGCTTGTCTAGACAACAATTAACATGATGAGGCATGTTTGCAGAGCACAGGGGGGTGGGGGGCGGATGGCGCCAAGGATGGCGCCAAGGAAAGATAACACCTTGTTGTTAATTGATGGTAGTTAACCACCAATCGGGGATTGCCTAGTATGCAAGGCTTAGCTTCAAGAACCAATCTGTTTAAAACGCGCAGCTTCTGAAAGTGTATAAAACCTCGTGCTTCTGTACAATAAATTGACATTTGCTTGCATCAAGCTGCGTCCCGTCTCTTCATTCGCCGCAAGTCAAATCTACAGCTTTATCAATTCCTTTCTGTTAGCTTATTTGGAAACTGTGAACAGTCAGTTGATTAAAAAAATCGGATTGTGTTTAATAACCCTATTATACTATCTAATAGATGTATTTTCTGGAGTTCAGAGCTTCTATTTTCCCAGGCTATTACTGCTTGGTGTATGATGAGGGTAAGATGACTACATCGCTGTATAGGAAATATGCTTAAAATCAAAACCAAACCAACACACTCAAAACATGAAGGTACAGATGAGTTTTGGATCAACTTTTAGTTTGCTTAATTTCAGTAACTAAAGGTAATAATTTAATTTGAAGGAGCATTAAAATGTTTGGGTTTAAGGAATGACAAAATGTTTCTGTGTGTTGTGTTTTTTTCTGAAGCTTCCATTTTAGTGAAAGACTAATTGCACTGTCAACCTCTATTCCTAACCTAAAAAGAAAACTGAAGGTACTCTTATCAGGATTCAAAGTGCGCTTAGATTCCTCCCACCTAATGAACTTCAGTTTGAATTGCTGACATGTGACTTTGGTGTTTCATAGATCCAGGGGCAGAGGGCTGATTAAAGCACCATCGCTGGAGCTACTTCTGATCCTTCTGATGTTCCTTCTTAAAACTTGCCTGTTCCCTCAAAAGCCTTTCTGCATACCGAAAGGAGGAGATCTGCAGCTGAGACTCCCCAGTGCTTCATAGATTTACAGTGAAACTACTTGTTTTTAAGATATCTATAGTAGCAAAAGTATAGGACTGTGGTAATTAAAAGTTTGGGTAGTAAGATGGGCCTATGTAGTATGTGAAGTAATTTGGAGTGAAAAGCTGATGAACCTTAATCTTTTTTTTTATTCCTGGGTTTTTCTGCAGGTGACTTGTTGGAGTGAGGAGCTGGATTCGTGTGGCAGATGTATGATTATCCTTCCTCAGTTTTGGGTTGTCTGTCCTTCCTTAATAGCTGACTATAGCCTAAGAAGCTAAAAACTGCAACAGTTAAGGGGAGTGTGTGGGGGAGAGTGTGTGTGCTCAGGCTATCCTGGAGCCTGGCGCTCAGCCGGGGGGACAAGGAGGGTGCAGGGGACTCTGTTGGAGATGGGCTGGCTGAAGCAGCTGCTGAAACACTTGGGCTGAATTGCTCAGAAGAATGTGATAGACCATAGCTGTTTGCTTTTTTTTTTCCCCCAGATAGAGCATTTCAAAACTGCTGACTTGACATAGCAGCTGCATTTGGCATAACTTCCAGGGAGTGTTTTGCTTCTGAACCTCCTAAAAGTTCTCTGAAATGCTGTTGACCACAGCAATGAGTTTTGTATTGACATTAAAGATAGATTTATTGCACTTCGAGTTTTGCTGCCTTCCAACTTATGAGGTCTTTGGGAGCTGAGATCCAATAACTTCTTGTAAATGGCTACCTATGCTTTTGAACAAAGCTTCTTAAATATGATATATTATAGCAGTCAGTGCAAGCATATCCCTTCCGTTGTTTCAGAGGAGTGCTGTGTGGGTTATCTTGCTGACAGGAGACTGGAGAACCATAAGGGTATCAAAATCTAGTAAGACTGTAGCTGGACTTAATGTAGATGTTGGAATTTCCCTTTTCCCTAATAGGGGATTTTGCTAGGAGATGTAGATTAGAAGCGATATTAGAACACCTTTTATTAAGCTATTAATGGAATAAAGCTGTTTGCACATCACAATGACTCTATGTGTTCAGCCTAGCTGTAGCAATGGCTTGCAGCTCCCTGGCTGTCTGCTCTGATACCCTTTACTTTATCGATTGCGTGTATATTCCTGTAGTCCATGCACATGGCAGGCACTGCTTTGCCCTGGATGTTGGGCAGCCTGTTGTTGATGTTGGTGTATGCTGATGGTCTTGTCTAGATTTGGACAAGTTTTGGTGTCTTGAGTTTAACAGGACTACTACTCTCCTGAGGTCATCAGTCCATAGCAGTCTTTTATATGTTGTCTCTCAACAGAAAATTTTTCTTTAGCCTGCTGTCTTTCCATAATTATTTCTCTGCTGATACCCTAGGCATTTGCAGAGGCTGGTCGCAGGTGCTCACACAGCAGAGGACTCTGAGATTAGGTGAACACAGGCAATTCTTCCATCCCTAGTAATAAATTCCCTGAAAAATACTGTTCAAGGAACAGCTTATCTGTGAAGCTGTGTGAAACTTCGAGGATAATTTTGGAAGAAAAAGAGGAGGATACTATTCTGTTCTCATGCCAATGTTTTGAGCTCAAGGTTTTGAAAACGCTATGTACATGGTTTCAAGACAGGCTATCTTCCTCTCGGAGACACCCCATTATCCCTTGTCAGTTTTCCGTCACCCCAGAATAAGTTTCAAGTGTTGACCTTCAGGCTTATTAAGCCATACAGGAACAACCTGTGTATTTTGTTGTCTTTACCATGCCTTCTCTTTACCATATTTAATTTCTTTACTTCACCATATATTCAGTGGTATTTTTTTTTCTCTCAAACCTGTTAATTCTCTGAAGGACAGTAGCAATGTGTAGCATCAGAGTCTGCTTGCTATTTTTTAGTCTTTCTCTATTTCCTTTTTCCTTGTCCTTCCCTCCTTTTTTTTTCTCCCAAATTTTCTTCCCGAGTTTTCAACCTTGACCAAAACTGCATGCTTTTTCGTCCCAATCTCCTAGTGCCATTTCCTGTACCTTCAGTAGCTCATTGCTTGTTTACGTATTTGGGTATGTTCCTGAAGGTGGGGTTGGGAGGAAGATGTCCTGATGACTTTCCTGAGGAAGACTTCTCCTGACTAGGGTTGACCAGGGATTTTCAATCCCTCCCAGGAATATTAACCTGAAAAAGACCATCATCCCCATCAGCTGGTGGTAGCCAAAAGCACCTATTTTAGCACCACAGACTACAAATGACTTCCTAATCCATCTCACAGACTGAAGCTGTGTCACTCAGAAATACAAGGCACAGTTTACTGTAGTACAGGGAGACTAAAGTCACCAGTGCTGTTTGCAGTGTCCTAACTCGCTGCAGTAGGTAGGAGTTCATTTGGAAAATGTCCTCTGTAATCCAAGAGGATGGATATGCTGTGTGGTAGAGAAGACGACAGTTTGTGATAAGGCTCGATAGGCAGGTGTTTGATGTTTTGACCTGGTCTTTAGACTCCTGAGCCTGTTGGCAAAGCACACTAACCTGCCACCTAAGAAATGTATAAATTTCTAGGGGCATCAGTATACCTTGCCCTTGCCTGATCCCTCTTACTCTTGATCATGTTATCTCAATCAAAGCTTCTTTTAAGTGTCTGAAGGTTCGAATTCTATGTTCCATTTTTCATCTTTTCAAGTAATTTTTATCTTAAAAAAAAAAAAAGAAACATCTATATGCTTGGTTTTACTAAAGTAGGAAAAATGCAGAAATAAACCCCTGGAAAGTTACAAAGGAAGTTTAAAGGGAAAGTGCCCTTTTATTTTTTTAATTTGTTTTGCTTTCACAGAAAAACCAAGCCTAGTCTGTAGACAATTAAAGTAGATGCATTTTCAGCAGCAGAGAAATCTTTCATTTGCCTCCAGCTCTTTCCATTTTTCATTATAATCACTGCATTTTCTTCTTAAAATGCAAACAAGTCAATGGAAGCATGGCTGGCAGGATAAAATGATTATGGGATAATTTGTGTTTGCCAGACCAAACAAAATCCATCACTATTGTTTAGGGACTAAAAGCATTAAATAGCTGAGAGATATTTCTGGACTTTTATAAAATGTTTTTTTTAGGACAGATAAGGGAAAAGGCTGTCTTACACCCTGAGGTGATGTTTGTAATTTTCAAATTTACAGTGATATGAACAATACTTATAGAGGGATGTTGGTTTTGCATTTAAAAATAAAAAAAAATGAAATAATTAAAATGTACTCCAGTTCTAAACTTATTTTTGTTAGGCAAGAAGTCTTAACGCTTGCAGAAATAAAATAGAAACAACGTTTCATGAAAAAATATATATAGTACAAAGAAATACCCACTTTGTTTCCTAACAGTGAAGTGTGAACTGCATTAAAAAGGAGATCAACTAATTTCACTGATTTATCAAGTTCTTACTAGCTTTAGTGGAGCATGATGTGATTCTTCTGAAATGTTTCTAAGATTTTGACTGTTGCCCCTTGCCTCTCCGAAGCCTGCTAACTTGTTGCTCAGGGTGCAGCAGTGGGTGATGCTGGAAACCTCTGGGACTGCTCTTAGAAACTGTGGTCAATTGTTTGGCAGGTACCAGGAAAACTCCATCTCTCTTGCTTTTCTTCCGGAGCCCTAAGCTGTGCAGCTCAGCATTTTGTTTCAGTGACAGAAATTGTGTCCCACAATTTGGTTTCAAAACCTTGCAAGCAAAGCAGCTGGTGTGAGTTTTTAGATTAAGCCGCTTTCCCGGTTTTGTCTGGAGCTCAGCCCTAAAACTTCTGAATCACTGTGGAGGAGGAGGCAGGAATATGTGGTGATGTTGGGAGAAACAAGCTGGAGCTGACAAAGCTGGAAGTATCTGATATGTATTCTCAGGAGCAAGGGTCTAGTGTGATAGCTAGGACTGAGTTAACTGACTGTACAGAAAGGAGTGGCGTAGTGTTTTAATTTTGAGAAGGCAAGGTGGAACGCTGTGTGCTACCTTTGTTACTGAGGGCAAACTAAGGCATAATGAGCTACAAGTGGGGATTTCAAAGCAGACTAGTGAAACTAGCCAACAAGTGCTTCTAGGATTGGTGTTTTTTAAACACAATACCCCTTTGATACTACTAATCTCAACTGAGTCTGATTCCAAGCTTTGCAGCTATGTGGAAACACTGTGTTTTGACACTCCAAAGGAAAAAAACCCAAACATTTCCTGAGGCTGGGGAGTTTTCTGCCTTGGTGCATTGAGTTGATTTCTTCTCTTCCTTCTCTTTCAATTATGGTTGTTATTTTTCTTACTGTAGTAGTCTTGCTGACTGTGCAACCCCCCGCTTTCCCGAAGCCAGCAATCTTTGTATGCAAGATTTTTTAAAATTAAAATCTGATCATATATATAAATGTTTTAAGTCACTTTAAACAAACTTTTTTCCTCTCCAAAGAACAACGAATTCAGAAGACAATGGTGAAAATTGTATATAAAAAAAGGAAATGCATACTTGAGAAAGTATACTGGTACCACCACATGTAAACTTTTTTTAATTAGACATGCTAACATTTTGTTCACTAAAAAGTGTGTTTACCTACAACCATATTGATGGCTGGGTCTGCCACCAGTATTGGTCATTCATGAAAGGAATGCATATTAACTTATGGCTTACTCAAAGCCAACAGGAAAGGTAGAGCACAGCTGTACAACAAAGGTTAATATTAAAAGAAATTTTAAAATCCCCCCAGAAATAGTTGATTTCAAAAAGGTATTTGATCTTATTTAATCAACTCCTAGTAGTATCCCTCAGGGTTCTGAAAACCAAAGGGTTACCATGATTCAGAGGGAATCTTCACTGCACTACTCACCAGCTACCTTCTAGTCAACAAGGGATGTCTGATGTCCATGCCTGCTCTGCTCTTCTGCCACCCCCTACTACTGTTTCAGCTTTCATCTATTTTTTTATTATGCCATTGGAAATTTGGTCCTACTTATTAGAATAATTGTTAGAACCAATACATCAACTTTCTGTTGCTTCTCCCACACCTTATATATGAAAAAAACAGTGTTAAAAGATTATATTCCTTTTTTGTCATCTTTTTTTATGTATTGCTGCTTTCCATTCCACCAAAGTTCATTCTTCTTTCCCTTTATCCTTGCCACTGTTTCATAGCACTTGTCTGCAGGCTGTCCATCCTACCTTCTCCTGCCACAAGCTAAAAGACAGGGTTCAGAACAGCAAGGACAGCAAAAGTTGCATCTTTCTTGGTGGGATAACAGCAGAGCTTACTTTGGTGGCTTTAGGCTGAGAGTAGCCTGAAGGCAAAATTCATGCCTTTGCCTGTTGCCACCTCAGGGATGTGTACAGTTCACAGGCAAGTTACAGAAGAGCAACCAGAAAGATTAAGTGACTAGAGGGATCTGATTTATAAGGTGATATTAGGAGTGCAATATATTTAGACTGGATATGCAAATAGAGCAGAGGACATGATAACTGTCTTGAAATACTTGCTCGGTAAAGACCAATGATGGTGAAGAATTACTATGGAGAGGAACAGAGGGGTGTAACTGAGAATAATGGGTTGAAATTAAGAAAAATAAAATGTGGGCTGAATGCCATGATAAAGCTTCATGACACTAAATTCAGAATGCAGAAGAGAAAGAAGAATAAAAGTGGTGAAAGACCCATCACTTAAGACAGTTTAAAATTAGATGTGAAAAAGTAGTAAAAGTGTACTCTAGAGGGCAATCCTTCACTGGCATGGGGATGGAGTAGATGTTCCTTTCCATCTCTGATTTCTGCTGCTCAGTGGTGCTGTGATTAAGTGGTAATTTTTTTTCTTGTGCAGACCCAAGATGCTACTTAATATTTTAAGGGAGTTTTTAAAATCTGTAGTAGCACTGAGAGTTAGCTTTATCAAATAAATTGGAATACAACATTATGAACTATAGGTCTGTCAGGGAACACTAAAGGATTTAAAAAAATAAAATAATAATAAAGACAAAATTCTTCATGTGGCTTCTGGCGTTCTGAAGACTCATGTCAACTCTAAAGAAATGGTCTAAGCTCTGTTGACATCTCTTCTTTTGCAGGCTCTGGTGAAGTTAACTGACTGCCTTTTGTTCCATCACTGGAGAAGCAAAATGTCAAATATATGTTAAATGGAAACTTGAACCTATACAGTTGCTCTCTCTTGTGCACTGTTCAAAAGAAGCAAAGAAGAAAGTTGAACAGATTTTAGAAACGGTCCCTTCTGACCTTTACAAAAGTACTGAATTTAATCCCTTTAGCCCAAAAGATCCTGCTGGTGAAAAGGATTAGGAAAAGGAAAAAATCGTGTGTGTCTGAATTGGTCAAGTTTTTGTGACCTAGCACTTGCAGCGCATTTGTTCAGTCTCCTTTCCTCAGGGAGTTTCATTTTGTTATGTTTTTAGATGGATATCTGGAAATTGCAGGTCACTATATCATGTAAGAAGTATTCTTTAAAGGGCTGGTGATAAAAAAAAACCAAACAAACCCCAACCAACAACAACCCCAAACAAAAGAAACCCTGAAAAAAACCCCACAAACTCAAAACAAAAACCCAACAAACTTCCCTCCACTGTCTGTTTTCATATTGGTCTGCATGAACATGATCTGTGGGAACATCCAGGCATAGATTAACAATCCTTTTCTTCATTTGTTTTTCTTAAGTGATTAAAGGCAAAGAGGCTAGCAAGCTGCAGGTTTTGGTAATGTGAGTACTTGCCCATAGGAACACAATGAAAATATTTATTTTTTTTTTTATGGAGGAGCAGACATCAGATGAAAAGTTTTCATCAACAACTAACAACCAAATAGAAATGCCACAACTGATCTGGTTCACAGTGCTCTGCCTAAATTAATACATCCCACTTTCAGGGAGTCTAATTAATGGCTCTAAGGGCTAGTGCTCCCATATTGCTTCTGCTATCCAAACTTGATTATTGGACCAAACCTGGGTGTCTCTGTGTCACCTAGGCATACTCCAAAAGGACCTGTACCAGTATCTGACGCTAACTGATAAGCTCTTTTTCCTTAAAACCATAATTTTTCCAGCTGGGGCCTAGAATCTGGAATTGCTTTAGATTTACACTAAGTGCAACTGAAGAAACTATCTAATGGTTAGATGCTATTGCAAGGATGCAAACTCATTTTGAGATGTCTGAGGACGCTGGAAATTCTAGTGAGGTAATGTTCTGACAGCATGTCTGCAGGACAAATAGAATAGTCTTGGT
This sequence comes from Falco naumanni, assembly GCF_017639655.2. Taxonomy (NCBI): domain Eukaryota; kingdom Metazoa; phylum Chordata; class Aves; order Falconiformes; family Falconidae; genus Falco; species Falco naumanni. Next base: position 31,726,201 of record NC_054061.1, on the reverse strand, counting down.
ACCTCTGAAGTCAATGAGGGTTTTGCCATTAATTTCACTTTAATGTAACCCATAAAAAATAACACATGTTCTTCTGGAGTTATGTGATTGTTTATCTTTTATTGTTTATCTGTTAGAAAGATAACAGAGCAAAATGAGGTAGAAAGAGGAGGGAGAAGTGAGGATAAATGAAAAAATGGGGTGGGGGCAGAGAAATAAGTTATGTTTGTTTGCATGTCTATGGCAGCTGTAGAGATAGCACTGTGATTTAATAATCCTACAGCGTGCCATGTGTCGCTTCTCTGTTGCACACAGATGTAATAATGCAACAGGAAGTTGAATTATTTGTTATGCCTCGCATTTTAAGAATGAGCTGCTCAGAAGTAAACAGACAAAAAGTGTCTTGGTAACAAATCGTGAGGCTAACAAACAGGACAGAAAAACATCAAAAAGAAATTGCCACTGTCCTGTTGTCTCTAGTAAGCTGATATACATTATTCTGAGCAACTGCATTGCAAAATGTGTTGTCTCCAGTAATGACAATGTGCGGTACAATTGTGTCCCGTTATCTATAATGGTTTGCTATAAACCATAACACTATCCTGCACTTCATGGAAATGAATGATGCTGTAATGTTATGTTCTGGGATTGTTTTAAATAGGTTTGAAATTGTTCTATTGAAGCTGCAAAATGGCTCAAATTTGCATAAGGTTTTTACGTATTTTAAATGCAATTCAAGTTGTTAAAAATGCCCACAATCACCTTTATAATCTCTAATTCGTTTCCTACTGGGTCATCCCTAAATCTAGCCTGATCATGTCTATTTCATAGTGACATCTGTAGCTGCACAGCCACCTGTCCCTCTGCAGGCTTGGATTGATCCACTCAAGGTGATGGCTGCAAATAAAAGAATTAGAAGTTTAAGCATACATAGCTCATGTAGCCATTTATGAGGGATCTGTAGCTTTCCAGTATCAAACCTTTTCAAGTGGCAGTTCTAGTCCAATTAATTGGATATCAAGTTAGCTCCTTGTTTATTTTTGTCTCTAGTAAATTGTATTGCCACATAGTTTATAATGAAAAAATCCCCAAACCAAACCCATCAACTTGAATTTACAGCAACATGGATTTAGGATCTTGAGGTGAAAAAGAGGTAACAGATACTTCAATAGGTAATTCTGCAGGCAGCCATTCCCAAGTCCACTTGGGAGGTTGGATGCTTATTGCCTTTGTGATGCAAAGTGATTTAGGCTGAAAATCTTACCTGGAAATTCCAAAGAGGGAAGGAAAAGACTGAAGGATATTTTGCTTTATTCAAACATTTGTTTGTTTGAACCTGTACAAAACCCCCAAACCAAAATCAAACAAAAAAACCCCGCATAACAAGACAAAAACTTTGTAGATCATCAGGATTTTTTTTACTCTTGAGAGAGGAAGTGGGTGCCCTTTGATGCTTTGGTGAGCAGCAGCAATGTACCTTCCGAGCAGCTCTGGGATTCATGTGGCTGAGTGCAGGACCTGATACAAAATTTTTCTAAAGGTCTCCAGGCTGGAAGCTGAGTGGTGTAATGCTGCTTTGTAATAGTTAAGGTTCAGTAGCAGTAATGTATAGCAAAAATAAGGAGATATGTCGTTATCCTGTCCTGGGAGGTAATAAATATTGGAAGAATGATGCAGAGAGCTAATACCTACAGGGTGCAGGTGTTACAGGAAGAAGCAATTGTGCCTATATGATGAGGTGTGCCTCCTTCTGGGTTTACACTTTACAGCTCCTGTAGTAATAGGTTCAAATAATGCTAATAACATGCCTGCCTAACTACTAATTTACACAGTTGTTTGTCTTTAGATACATGGTAGATGATGACTCTGCCCAGGCTCACTTAACTGTGGATGAGGTGCTTCGGATTCTTACAAATATCAGCTTACAGCTTTGAAACTTCTTTGGGTCATTAGTTTATCACAGCTACAGTATAACAATATATTTTTTAAAAATATTGTTCTTGGATATATTGATCTAGCTGGTTCTATCTGACAAGTGAGCAGAAAAAATTGTGTATCCTGTCTATATATTTGTACCTGGTATTTGCTTGCTTGTCTCTTTTCTAGTGTTTTTTTTAATGGCTTTTACTTCTTTTGTTTTGACTTCTAACCTTTTAACCTAGTGAAACTTCTCCACTGTTCTGATAACCACAATCAGATGCCAGTTCAGTGTCAGAGTGCACTTGCAATCTAAGGAAAAATTCTGTGGTTTAAGTCTATTTTCATTCACTTCTAATAGAACTTCACATCTCTAGCTTTATGTCCATTACTGAACGTCAAATAGATGTTTTAATTGGGTTGTCTACCATGATATATGGCAAATTGCTCCTTTACTACACTTCTGGATGTTGAGAAACCTTTGTTATTAGCATAATTTCAAGGAATACTTAATCAAGAAAGTACTTTCCTGAATCATGATTCCATTATCTATTTGATGAAATCAATTTGATGTGCATCACAGTATCTGTGAGACTTGATCAGCCTCCACAATCTGCTGGTAGGAGAGGTTGCCACCTTACTGTACATATTTTCAGTTTTATATAGCTGCATTTACTTGTTTTTCATTACTTATGTTCTTCTGCATGCTTAAGTTATGCCTCCAGCTTTTAAAGCAAGATCTTCTGTGGACTTAAAGCCAGGCTGTATTTGCATTTCTTGTTTTCTTTTGAATCAATGTCTGATTCATTGATAGAATTTTACCTTTTATCTTTTGGCATTAATGTATTGATTATCCCATTTTCTTGGGTTCTTCTGCATAAAAAGGTCACTTGTCTTCTATAATCTATTAAGACAAAATGCTTAATTATAAATTAAATTTCTCTCTGTAAACACAAAAAGCTTATGCACACAGATGTTAATCACAGTAGATACTAGGGGCTTGTGTTTCACAGTAAAGCAGGATGCAAGTTAGGAATTTTCTAGGTAATGCTGACTAACTTTGTACGCAGGCATTGCTGAAATGTATTAAAAGTAACTGAGCATATGTCAGCCTACCCTGAGTAACCTGTTCTTGGCATCTGTCTTGTAGAGGATAGCAATTTTAAAACCTGTAACATGTTTATGTTCTTTATTTCATTTTGTAACAGCTGAAGATGATCTCACAAAGCATTGTGGTTGTTGATGCATATGGTATTTGATGTTGGAGAGGGATGATTGAATAAATGCATTCTGAAACAGGGTGGGTTTTGCCTGCCGCTGATAGTCTGGTTTATTAAATATTCCATAGTTAGGTGGAGCCCTTTCCAGTATAAATTTTGTGATTATCTTTTCAGTATAGTGCTTTAACTATATTGAGATGGCTGTGTCTGTGGCTAATATTAGCTTGCTTCAGATACAAGATATGGGATGAAATGTGCTATTAAAACAACCCAAACAAACACAAAACCATGGCACAATCCACAAAACCTGTGGCAAATGGTAGAGGAGAGAAAATAGTGCAGCAAAGAGAAAATCCCCAGAGTGAGGAGACACTGAACCATGATTTCGTAAAAGACTTAATGAACAAGAAGCATTGACCCTAGATAAGTTAGAAAAGAAGAATGGTTCAGACTCTTAAGGGAATAGATCTAGCTGACATAAAAAATTGAAATCAGGTATGCTGTTTTTAATAGGATGATCAAGATGAGAATTGGCTAAAAGGTTGTCACAGAAGTGTTGGTGAATGGGGAAAACCACAATTTTTCAAGCATTGGTGCTGATAAGTGAGGAAAATGAGCAGTCTAGATAGATCTGCAGAAAACTATACAACTGGATTATTTAATAGAGTTGTTTCATTACCCTTGTTTTCATGCCAGCACTTCAGTATGGGCACTTAAAACTTTAATGCTGAGATAAATCAAAAACCTGGAGACCAGCAGCACGGGGGTCACCTGTGCTTGGCACCTGGGACTTCTGAAAAGCTCAGCAAGATGCAGCAAAGACATAGTAACCAGTGAAGAACAGCTTGACATATGCGGTATTTTCACATCTTTAACAAAACATGAACATTTTCACCTTGTGCTGCCTTCATAAAAACAAATTGCAACCCAATATGGCTAAACAGATCTTCATTCTCAAAACGAGATAAGGATGCAGGAACTTCTGATGCTGGATGAAACATGCTAAACCACTTTGAGCTATGTTCAGTGTTAGGAGCACTAGGTAGCACTGAGTGCTGTGACTGAAGTCTGCATCTTTGGTATCTCATTACCATTCCTTGCCATTGCTAGTGTTCTTGGCAGTGTCTGGGGAATGCTGTATATAAGCTCTGAAATTGTCTTTGTGTATATTTAGATAGCTGGACACCCTTCTGCATGTATAGACTACGCTAGTCACATAACTACAGGATATTGACATAACTTCAAACACTTTTCTGTAAAGCTGGGCCCTTTTTTCCTTGTGTTCTTCCTTTTATGTATATATGTATGATACATATGTAAAAGGCTTTTTTTTTTTGAGTGCTTATTCTGTGGTGGTGCCTTGCAGCTTGAGGCTGTCTTTATGTAACCTGTCCTTGAAATGATAGCCTTCCTTTGATTTGCTGCAATTTTATTCATAGAATGGTTATAATTTAAAGTGTTCACAAGGTTTTAAAGAGGTAACACAAAAGTTTAGATCTGCTTAGGGCTTAACAATAAATTACTTCTGTGGCTGCCTGGCCTGCTTGCCAGCACAGCAATGGACTCTGATCATCATTCTTTAAGACCACTTGAAAGTGTCTCCTTCCTGTATGTGGTGTGGGTTTGGTACCCCCCCTTAAGCTGTCTAGTTGTTCAAGAATAACTTGGAATAAATCTCTATACAATAACAGTTAACGAATCATGAGTTAGGATAGAAATCCTGCTAACATTGTTAGATAAAGCTAAAAGCTCAAGTTTTGTTACAGACAAAAAAAGGAATAAGATGCTAATAAAAATGAGGGAAGCTAGTGTTCATTAAAGACCCACTTTCATGAAACAGTATTTAAAAGAGGTATATACATGACTTCCTAACTTTTTTGGATTTCATTAATGAGGAAAGGTAATCCATATGGCTTTTACTGTTGATGAGCTTTCAGTAATAATTTCAAAGCTTTCTGAAAGTGGTTTTCATTCCTTTGTCAAAGAAATTTTTCATGTCAGTAAAAATACTTTCCCACCAGCAAGAAGATGAAGTTGCAAGAAAAAAGCATTATAAGAGAAAAGACCATGCGGAAAAAAGATGGAAGGGTGCCCTTGAGTATATTTTGAGTGTATTCCCTTTCCTCGTTCAGAAACTGTCAATAACAGAGACTTCAATAAAAGAAGAGGATCTTTGTTATATGTTTGAACTGAACATTATCCATATAAATCTAAAACCTTCAGAACTGTAGCTTTACTGTAAATGACTTTTATTTGGATGAAAAAATCTTTAGAAGAGAAATAATGTTATGAGGTTTTAAAAAAGCCTTTGTAATAAGGAGAAATTAAGAAAAATTGTTTTTGTGTTAAAGGTAGATTTGTTTACTTAAAATGACAGAAAATTATGGAAGGTAGAAAGCTAAAATACCTGAGTTCAATGATCTTGCTTAGTAGAGGATATAACCAGAATACTGAGATCACAGGAGAAGGGGAAAAAAAATTCATAGCATATGCCCTTTCTTGAGAAATACACGGAGCCCTGAATTGGTTCCTACAAACATTGGTTTTAATTTAATGTGTTTTAGGGGAAAAAAAAGTTGAAATTAAGGGTGGGTGGATGGGAGTGATTATGCTGTTATTTCAATAAATGAATAATAAATGTTAAAATTTAAGAATTAAAAAAAGTGGAAGACTGTAGATTTAAAACAAAATTTACAAGGGAAGATAAAAGCTTGTAAAATCTATTGTTTAAAAATTGTATTAGTGTGGAGCAGGGATAAATCGTACCAGCCATTCTTTTTGTCTGTCTTCTCTCAACTGTACATTAATCCAACTGTGTCCTTCCCTCTGCCCACTACCATGTCATGGGTCCTTACTCTACTGCGTTCCCTGTCTCTATATATAGATTTGCTGCTTAAAGTGAGATATGACCCTTTCACATCCATAGATTGAATAATGCAAGCACATATAAGAATTAATTGATGTCTGTCATAAATCAGTGGCACTTATGTGCATATAATTTACTTGTGAAGGGTTGGACTATATATGCCGTAGAATAATAATTTCAGTGATGATAAATAATGGAATGCACTGGGAAGTTTTACCAAGGTTTAACTATTGCATCACTGATGCAAAACAACACTAGAAAATACTAATTTTGAGGATGTTAAAGCTAAAATTAAGGCCATATGTGCTTTTTTGGTAGACACTCAGGTGTTATGTAACTTTGAAAATTATAAAAATAATTGTATCCATTTCCATCAGTTTAATATTAGGTAAGGTGTTTTTGTGAAAAGGAGTAAGGAAGTTGGCACAGCTGGAAGTTGAGTAGTAGCCTTAATGGACAAGGAGCTCGCATGTTCAGGTCATGAAGGTTTATTTGGTCTGTTAAGGATTCAGATGTTCCCCTGTAAGTATTGCTTTCTACGGTACTCTGTGTTACACCATACCTGTGTTTGGCTTTGCTTTTTGAGACACATGTGTGTTTCAGGGAGTTCTGGTAGCTCTTGCTCTGAGTAGGCAGCTGGGGGCACTGAAGTGGTCTCAGACCATGTGGGCACATCCCATGGGCAGCTCTGCACAGCATTGTCTCTTCCAGTCAAGCAATCGCTTACTGAAGGAAACCAAAGGCTTGATGATGTCTTTTGGAGAGGAAGGGGGAGCCAAGCATACATGCTTTACAGGTCTAGATTTGTCTGACCTGAACGCCCCCTACATCCTTGGATTATCATCTCCTATGTGTTTCTGAAGGCCTAAAACTATTAAGGAGGAAACCCTTTGCATGAGGAATTTGTGGGAGTGAAGATGGGGTAGCTCAGGCTTGGGTAACAAGTCATTAATACCAACGTAATGCCTAACTTCAAAATGCCACTTTGTCCAAGAATTCCAGTCCTGTGAACAACTACCTTGTGGTCCACCAGGGCCTATTCCAGACAGATCAGATGTGAGTAGGAATGGAGCCTGAGGGGGAGAATTATATATATATCTTTATAATGAGCTCCTTGAATACCCTTTGGTTACAAACCACCTCTCTGATACGGTCCTCACAAAGAAGATTAAAATCCTTTCGTTGCCTTTCATAGTAGAGGACCAATTCTCTATTGTCTCTGGAGTGCATTTGAGTGTTATTGAACTTGGTTTTGTTACAGACCTAAAAGCTGACCTGAAAGAATAGTCACCGTGAGGAAAATGGAACAGCGACGCCAGCTGTAATGTAGTATTGACAAAAAGCCTTGACTAGGCTCACAGCACACATTTTCCCGGGTTTGTTTCAGTGTCATTATTCTCGGTGTAGGCTCCGCAACTCACTTTTTTCCTTTTTTATTTTTTTTCCTTTTTTTTCTCTCCTGTGTGCTCCAGAGTTGGATTTATCAAGAGGCACTTTGGATTATAGCACAAGATATCTTAATGTCCTCCTACCTTAAATGCCTTTTATGTGAATCTATGAATGAGGTCTATTACTCTCTCACTGCCATTTGTTATTGAGATTGCTTTTTCTTTTTCCTTGGACTTTTTTTTGTGGGTTTTTTTTTTTTTTTGTTGTTGAGAGGCTATTTAACTTTCATTCTAGTCCTTTCTATTTGGATCGCTTTTCCTTCTCTTTGCTGAACTTTCTCTTCACCTTTTATTATCATTAGGCATTCCATTCTCTGGACACTTTTCTCATTTGTAGCCTATAACTTCATTTTATTATTTTCTTTAAGCCTCCTGTTCATATTGAGTGATGTGTTATTTTCTCTGTCTTCCTAAAACAGAGAAATATAAGAACAGAATCCATGAGACTTTATTTTATTATTTTTTTTAAATGTGAAAATGAAATCCTCAGCTCAACTGGCTCCATCTGCCTTTGATCTCTTTTTCATTATCAAAGTGCAGTGGCAAGTAATACCTCAAATATGATCGTTGGCCTCTGGAGACCAAGAGCATGGTGCAAGCCATGTTTCTTATATTAGCACCAGTCGCCTTAATCCCTTTGTTATATCAACCTTTTTAAGAAAATTAATTTCACCTGATTATGCTAATATTTTCTTAATGAATTAGAAAAGAAACCTGTGCAGAACATTAATGAATCATTTTAACCATCCCTGCTGTGAGATTTCAAGATCACTCTTTCTGTAAAAGTATATGAATATTAATATGCACCTTGGTAATTGGTACAAAGTTAATTACTGTAATTCTGTTATAGTAAAAAATATATCTGTGTAATATGTAGTAATAGCCAGTTATTAAGATGGAAGCCTTGAAGTTAAAATATTGATCCATACATACGAAATGAGGTAAGAAACAATTTTGATGTAATAGCTAAATTATATTTCATTAAAATATCTGGTTATTAATTTCATTTGGTACATGTACATAAATGTTCTACATAATTTAGTTATTGTCTTCAGTGGGTTTTACCTCAGATTTGAAATCAATAGGAATGGGATCTCTAACATCTAGAGGAATGATATGTGTACACTTGACAGAACTTGACTGTGGAAATTAGAACTAGCAAATCAATTGATACTTAAAAGTTTAGTAAAAGTTTCTGTGTTACTGTTTGGCACTTCATAGGAGATAAGTTAGCTTGCCTAACTGTCTCTCTGAAACAATGACCAGTCAGAGCATTCTAATGATACTAAAGTAGCTGCTGTCTTAGCACTCATGTAAATAAATATATATTGTAATTGATAGTTGCTTCTTCCGTGCTTCCTAGAACAATGATAACTCTTCCTCTCAGTGAAATAACAGTGCAAGCAGTCATTCCTGTCATGCTGTGGGAATTCCCTCTCCCAGTATGGGAAGGGGAGGAACTGTTGGCTTGGCCAAACCCTGATGCCTGAATTCTGTTGGAGGCTCCAGGGCAGAGCTATGAAATGCTGCTCACATGGCTGGGTACTGATGTGTTACTACTTGACATAAATTTTCTGCGTATCTCACAAAAAACCTTGGTCCTTATAGTGACATAACTATGCAATCTTTTAATTTTACTTGCAGCTAAAAGAGCTGGTAACATACTTCTGGTGAAACAGGAGTAATATGCAGCCATACACACATACAGAAATTTTTATCTCCAAAATTGTTATCCAGGCTTGTAAGCTGTTTATTTTTTCTAGAGCCTATTATGTTGCTATCTAACCTAACGTTGATGCAGATCTTCAGTGGCAACTTCTGTCCCGAGAATACATTAAGATACAGAATTATTAACCAGTCCAAATTGATTAAGATGCTTCCTTTTCATCTAAAGACTGTGTATTATCTACTCCCACTATTGCAACACTTGGCTGTCTTTTACTGCAGGCTTTCTAGCTGTACCAAGCCTACAATTTTCACGTTATTGTATAGACTATAATTGAAAAGGAATAATCCTTTATTAATTTTCTATTGGAGAAAAACCAACACATAAGAAAATCAACACACAAGAATATAAATAATAAAAGGCAAATAAAGGCTTTTTAAAAACTATTCCGCACATTGCATGTAAATTGGGACAATATTCCCTACACAACCTAATATTGGATTGTCAGGTAGTAATACAAAGGTGGATTAAGTGATTTTAAAAAAGTCATTAAAGATGGCTTTTTGCTATATAGCTATTACAGAAATTAAGTGGACAAATGTTATTTTCCTTTATACAAAAAAAATAGCAGAGTGCTGGAAATCTTAGTTCATGGAAATGGCTATTTTTTTAGCTCATGCTTGTATGCCATCTGCTAATGCTGCAGTATTTGTAGTGTGTGGGGTTTTTTTTTTGATTAATATTTTATGTAAGGATTTTACTTCTGATTAATATGGAATCAGGGGAAAACATGATGTATTTAGGAAAGAGTTATCCTGGAATATCAAGTCAAAGGCCTATCCTGGGTCATGAGGGTAATGTCAGGACCTTATCGCTCCCAGAAGCCAGCAAAAAGCAATGTGTTGATGAATTCAATTTCCTAGCCTGAATGACTGGGTATTAATTCCATCTTGGAAGGACAGACATTGGTCCAATTCAGTTTCACACACCTCTGTTTTCATAGAACCCTACTTTGTTGTGCCCTAACACCTCTGCTTGGGAGAGGAGGAGTGGAGGATCCCAAGCCTGTCTTGGAAGAGAATTGCTGGTGCTTGCCAGGACCCAGAGCAATCTTCTGTACTGTGCTTTGATGGGCAATACACAGCCCCTGTCTAACAATGTGACTGGGTTATGGCTGCAGTCTGGGCGTCCCCTGCATTTTCCCCCTGGTGATTGCAAGCTCTGCAGGGAGCTGGCTGCATCGCTCTGGATTTCATAGCACAATGGCTGGCACAGTCCTATGAGCTCACCACTCTTGCTGCTTTCAGGTAGAACGTAACACCTTCAGCATTTAATACTCACTTAATATGATTTCTTCTGGAAAAATGATGGCTGTAAAAACTAAATTCCCGCCCCCCCCCCCCCCCCCCCCCCCCCGTCCTGTGTTTTAAATAACTTCAAGTAGCAGAAAAGTAAGGTAAAGATGTGGACCACAGCCTCAAAGCGAAAGATGATAAATGCAATTTTTGGACTTTTTTCTTAGTCAGATGCTTCTGGCTTCCATTTAAGAGAGAGGTGAAAAAAGAAACCCTAAACAAAATCTGCAAAAATGGGATTAAACCAAGGAGTTTCTTTGAAAAGCGTTGGTTGAAATTACTCTGCATTGAAGTTCCTGTTTGTCTTTCCTGGTGTGTACATGCAAAGACTTAAAAGGTTCAGAATATTAATTCCCTTTGTGTGTTTTCTGTCGTGCCCCTGCTCACCTTTTTTAACAATTTCAGTTGTTTTCTAGGCAAGCTGTGTGTTCTTCTGCATTTCTGTTAGGGTCTGTCAGCTAGAACTCAGCTTTAGATAAGTTTGATTTTTCCATACAGTGATCTTTGTTTTGCCTTGTATAGGGTTTCTGGCTCTTCAAAACAAAATAAGTGCTTCTCATGACAGATATTGCTCTCTTGTGTTAGAAGGAACAAAAGAAATCTTTCATGTGTGTCTGTGTGAACAGATTTATAGATGAGTAAATTTCAAGTTTTGAAGGCCAGGCTGTGATCATTTCAACTTCATGTAGCACATAATGCCAAGTAATGACTACTGTACCAGCTCACACAACCTCTTTCCTGGATACGAGATAACCTGTTCAAAAGTAATCCACTGGTTACTTAAATATTTCATAAGGTGGAGCACCTACTACATCTCTGGGAACTATTTTTCTCTAACTGCTCCAGTGGTTGAAAACCTATGCCTTATTTTCAGTCTGAATTCCAGCTTCTAATCGTCCTATCTTGTTATGCTGTTTCCTAAGACAAGAAATAAGCTGGAAATTTCCCTTTATCAACTAATAGGGTCTCATTTATTCATTTTTCACATGCTCTCTTTGATAAACTGCTCTCATGCTCCACTTCTGAGTGAAACACTGGATTCTCTCTTAGCTTAGCTTCCTATGGCACTGACACAGAAATTCACTCCTTGCTCATGTATTTGCTCATTTCCACATCCCCACTGAGTTGCTGACTATGAAGCTGTTAGATAATTTTAACCACAATATAGTTATTCTGATTTTGGCCAACTTGATATTTTTTGTGGTTTGTTTTGTCTTCCTGCTGTGAAATTGCTGTCACTTACCCGTGCTTCTGACATCGGCACTGTTCAGCAATGCAGTTTCTAATTTGGGACAATGAGCTGTAAAATCTAAGCATTTTTTAACGCTGATATCTAGTTTTTCTTTTCTTTTTTTTTTCTTAGTTTCCTAAGACAACAAGGCTTACTTGATCACCAGCTCTGTTCTTCCTCCTGACTCTAACCATAGAACACTCATCCATTTTTGACACAGAAGGAAGTCTCAAAGACAGGTAAGCTCCCTCAAGTTTTGGCAATCTGGTATGAGTTTGAAAGGGCTGCGTCTGGGCTTGAGTTGTGCCTGTGCCCAGTGGTTGCTTTTGCACAGCACTGAGCCAGCTTTGCCCTTGCCCTGCTGGCAAATGGGTTCTGTTAGTGAAATCGGAGGATGCTGTGTGGGTACAAAGGTTGTTGGGAGGCTGTGTGAGCTGGACAGGAGGAGACAGGGTGCTGCTGTGGCAGGGAAGAGCATGGCGTCAGATATGAGGTTGTGTAGCAATGAGAAATGCAAATACATGAGAAACTGTTTTTTGTTAGTTCTGGTATTAGATGTAACCAGTCATAATGCAGATGTATTGCTCTATGAAGGAGCCTCATTGTATTGCTTATTAAATCTAATTCTCCTTGTCCTTGTACAATTTGAAAAATTATTCATAACTAGCTTCTATTTTTATGGGCTCTCCGAACTGCGTACAATCATGTGCAAGAAATGCTTCCAGATATCAGTGACTTTAAAAGTATTTATGTGAAAGAAAAAATGAGCTTTCTTTTCTGTTGCATCTCCTCTGAACTGCAAAAATTCAGTGGGGTGAACTCTGAGTTAGGCCTAATTTTCTTCCCCTTGCATTCCTGCTCTAACTCTTTCAGATAAATTAAGAAATAGTCTGGCACACACCTGCTCTTAAACAGGTCAGCATTCTGCTAGTTCAGACTCCCACCACAGCAACTGAAGCACTGCAGGAGAAAGCTATGTAGGTGTCTTCTGAGGACTCATCTTCCAGTCACAAAATACAGGGTCCGTCAGTGATGTTTGCAATTCAGAGAAGCTGTTGGAGGGATGTTGGCGGGGGTATCTGTAATGCTGCGGGTGCTGAAGTGTAAGTTAACCCCATGGGACAGGTGAAGGTGGCTTTTGTTAAACAGATTGTGTGACTTCGAGTTTAAAAGTATTTAGGAAATGTGTAAACAAATTAGTTCAGGAACTGTTGGTCTAATAAAAATATCAAGATTTGGGTATAACTAGGCTACTTCTGCCTGAGATACCCTGCATTTGCATGAAACTTACTGGTCATGACTTTATGGTGGATCTCTGGGTCTTTGAAGAAACTTTGATCAAATTAGGTTGGAAGAGCACAAAGACAGCTTGAAACCTCTGCACCTGGTACCTCTTTGTGCCTCTGAGGAGTGGTTTATGTTGAGGAATGAAAAAAACCCTTCACCTTTTGTCACCGGATATAGCAGCTATATCTTTTTTTCAAGTGTATGATCTCTTCATTTTGGCTAGAATAGATGTTTGGGTTCCTAATATTTTAGCTCTTACTTTTACTTGAGTGTTATGAAGTCATTATATAAAAAGCTCAGCTTTTCTAAAGAACAAGTTACTGAAAACAACATGACTTTTACAATTTTATTATGAAAATTACTGGGTTTAACATATATGACAGAAATGAAACTTCCTGAGTTTTAGCTAACAATGATAAGATGTTAGTTGAGAAAAACTAAATTGACTTGGTGGTGGGAACTGAAACATGGATTAGAATCTTCCTAAAGATTGTAAGAGAAATGAAGTATCTGTTTATCACATTAATCATCCAGGAGGAAGAAAAGCAGTTTAATTACATGAAATATACAGTCATAACATCTTTGTTAAGGTGTTGAAATTGGGTGAGAGGTAGCACATGATAGAAATAACAAACATGTGATTGAACTTTAAGATGACTTTGCATTTGCTACAGTCCTGTAATTCTGGGAGCTGCTTTCTGCGATAGTATGGAAATGTTGCAATGTGAAGATTAGCAGGAATAAACTATTAACTTCTAATACTGCAATATGCCCTGAAATGGAAAAAGAATTCCAGTTCTGAACTGTTGTCCAAGTTCATAATTCAGAATTTATTTTCGTGGCTAGATGCATAGGTTTCAAGTTAGAAGATCTTGAGTCTACCATATAAAAGACCTGATAAATAGTAAAGTGGTATGATACAACTTTTAAAATTAACCATCAGAGCAGGGAATGTAAAACAACTCCAGTGAAACATTAGCGGGCAGCTTGCAAACCGGGTTAATTACTCTTATGAAAAATTGTCAATATTTTTGAATAATAAATCCATTGGAGGCTTCTGCAATTTGTTCACAGGCAATTTGCAAACAGAAAAGGAGCTGAAATCCCATTGGTACAATTTTCACTATAAGTGACTCATTCAGTTCTGGTGTAGGCAAATAAATTACAGGATATATAAAAATTTTATGAAATACATGCAAAAAGCAGTGCAGAGATTCATGAAGAGGAACTCATGCCAAGTTTCAGAACAAGGTGAACAGCAGCTGAGATGAGGCCACACAGAGCCTACACCAGACTTCCAGCCAACATCACCTTCTCATCTGGGGCAAGTCCTCACTGACATGACCAGAGAAAAAAATGCTTGGGGTGGCTTTTAAATTCAGAGTATCATTTCCGTCTCTCTTTGAAGATCAAGCTATGTGCTAAATAAAACAGGTGTTAGCAAAAACATAATCTCTGGCTCTCTCCTCTACAAAAAAAATCAAAAGTAGAGCACACAACTACATGAAAACTTGTGTAAACTGTGTTTTTTCTGGAAATTCAACGAGAAAGTTTTGGTTGTTTTAAGAGTAATTCTACTGGTCTTAAACATTTGGTTATATCCAGCATATCAAAGCCACAGCTTGTTGGTTCATTTGTTAGTGGACCACATGCTTACTCTCAGTTGTCACTTTACCTGGTTTGGACACGTAGTGTCTGTCAGAGCCTGAGAGGAATTTTTTTTCTTTTTTTAAGAAAAACCCAAACCCCCATCCACAATAAATCAACCAAAATCCCGATGTGAGTGTAAAACTTGGTGGTGGTAGGAATAATCTCAAACTCTCTCTCAAAAAAAGAAAGCAGGCAAACAGGGCCAGGAAGGCTGGTAATGGGAACCATGGCAAAGAGAAGTAATCACCTGGGGCAAATACTGTTGCTGTCTCTCAGCTCATACAGAGATAGTTATGATTAGCATTTTGGATACTCTTGAGCACAGAGAATAAAATCAGACACAGGAATCTTTCCTGTCAGAGAGATGCTTTTCTTATGCTGAATTGACACTTTAGTTGCATAAGCCCCCAAATATTCCTATTTAATTTCTTCCAGACATGCAGGACTCTCAGGAGCCCTGTTTTGGGTGGAACTAGATGTTTCTTGATAGAATTTTACTATGGAAGACAAATATTGTCTGCTTAGGTGAAAAGGATAGCAAATGTCTTGCATAGCTTGTAAAGTCCTGTGACTTGAAGCCAAATATCATTATATGTGTCTGTTAGTGCAAGGATGAAGCACATCTCTCCATGCAAAAAGACTTTCTAGGAGAGAGGGCTTTCTACCAGGATTCATTAAAAAAGGAGAGGAAAAAGTAATAGTGGGGTGGACAAATGGGGAGGGACTCTGTGTGTAGCTCGTTTGGAGTATTTCAAGTTTTTAAAAAAATCTATTTTAAAATAAATGATCAAGAAATTTAAATTGTTACAGACTATGGTGGGTCAGCCCACCCACCAGGCTGAGGTGATAGAGCAAAGGACAAAAGTTGTTTGTGTGTTTGTTTTTTTTTTTAAAAAAAAAAGGAATGAAAGAGAATCTTTAAAAAAATGAGGTTACTCTGTCCCAGAGATACCCATCTACTCTGGTTATAGGTCAGTGAACTAAAGATTAAAGTCTTTAACTTGCTAACCATTTGTATGGCCTTGGAAGTCACAGAATGGTCATGGTTGGAAGGGATCATTGGATATCATTTAGTACAGCCCCTGCTAAATCAGGTTCTCCTAGAGCAGGTTACGCAGGATCACATCCAGGTGAGTCTTAAACATCTCCAGAGAAGACCTGCAGGGAGGGTGCAGGGCCCGGCCATGCCAGCTGCTGTGCCATGCCCTGGCTGCTGTGCTCTTGGTTGCAAGTGCTCCCTAGGGCCATTCCAGTCTCCCCCAGCTTGTCCTGGCAACACACAAGCCATGTCAGCCCCGCGAGAGCTGCTGGCTCCTGGCAGGGTTCTTGGCCCTTGCTGGGGTTTCCCTGACTCCAGGAACCCCCCTGTCCATCTATCAATGTAGCGCTAACCCTGACAAGCATGGAGGGGTATATCCTGATTTTCACCAGCATGCTGTGGTGGAGCTTTAGGATATAATAAGCAGTAAAGAGGAAATTAGAAAATAAGTATCACACAGCGTAAAGCTGGGAATAGAGAAGTCTGTGTCAATACCTGGCTCCGTCCTACTTGTGCAAATACTTTCTGTGTTCGGTTGCTTCAGTTTCTTTATCTGTGAAATGGCGCTAATGGCACCTGTCTTTCTTGCTGTCTGTTGTCACTGGTGGATGAAAGGTCCTGTATAAGTAGAGGAGGTAGGAGCTCAGCAGTATTGGTTTTCCTGGTCGTAGTCCATATTCACTTGGTACACTTCTGTTTTCAGAAAAGGTTGAATTTCCTTTCAACAGCTTTGTGTTTTCCTTTTTTGTAGGTCTTAACTAATAATAGCAAGGAAAGTGTCTTTATTCCCTGTGATCTTTTAGTATCAAATTGTTTGTAATATTTGTATAAAGTAAAAAATAGCTTAAAAAAAGGACTATAAGGATATAGTTATTTTGTGGCGTTCAACTAACAATATAGTATGAACAAAATGATCACAGAAAACTAGGTTCAAATAAACCTTACGGTACCTGTACGTACTACAGAGTAAGTATTAGTGTGTTATATATAATTCAGGAAGTATTCTCTTTGGCTGGCAACTAGAGAGGTTTATTCTTCCAAACCCAAAAACAGAGAATAGGTTTATCTCAGAAGAGCTGTGATAGTGAGTAAACATAGTCTGTTTGTAATTGTACTAAACACAATCTCAAAGATCTTGGTCTGCAGTAAGTATTTCCCAGAAGAAAAGAGAATAGAGCCCCAAAAAAGGGATGACAAATGCTAAATGAGGAATACCCTTAGGAAACAGACTTTTCTCTGCCAGGGGAATACCTTTCAGATGTGTTCAGTGTAAACTCTTCCTACTAGAGGCCCTTGAAATTTTACTGTAAAATTCAGTAAAAGGAAGCTGAAACTAATGCTGTGGATATTTGAAAAATGCCACTAAATAGGCAGGAAGAAATCTGAGGCATGCTGACTTAAACCTAAACATATAAAATAATACTTAGTTTGTATTAGGTTTGGAAACTTCTGTAGGATTCTTGCGTTATTACAAACTTTTTTAATTTCTTGGCTGTATTTTTTTCCCCGTTCTTCCCTCTCTCCTCTCATTATCAAGGTGTAACTAACAGTACTTGTCAACAAACAGGTACATCGTGAATTTTTCTTGCTTCAGCTGTATTCCAATATTTTGTTTTCTGTGTATGTGGTTTAGTGATAAATCCTAACAGGTTGCTCTTTCTTTTTAAGAACTGACATTTCTTAATAGAACGTTTCAAGTGCTAGAAAAAATCTCAATTAGCAGAAATCTGTGCAGTTACTTTTAAAGCCAATGGAGTTCTGCCAATTGACACCATCTGATGATCTGACTTTGATTCCTTTAACCTTTTTTATTGTTTTGGTTTGGTTTTGGTGGTGGTTTTGGTTTTTTTTTTTTACTATTTAAATAAAACTTTCATGTTAGGCCTGCTCAGTGTCTTCATTTTTCTCCCAATAAGAAAATGTCTAGTTCCTTAAATAGCTTTCATGCTTTATGTTCTTCAGAGGCTGTAAAGTTTTGGTGTCATATGGTGCTAAGCTGGTGACAGTGGTGTGTCTGGGATGCCATGGATCTGGCAGCGGTGCTACTCCTCTACTATTATAAGCATAGTAATGTCAATAAAACTGCAGCAGGGTGTTTGACTACCAGTTTTTACTATTTCCTTACAAGGCATTTTCCAATACTTTTGGTTAATGTAGGGCAATTGGTTGGTTGTTTCTAGATTAATTTGTGCTGAACTGCATTCTCTTTCTGTTGAACTATTTACCAAGATACTTGCAAACTGTTTAGGTCTTAGTATTTTGTCTATGGTGTTTAGTAGTTCATGCTGATTTTGGTCAAGCTCTCCAGCATTGAGTCTTATGCTTTTTCTTGTGTTTGTTGTGACAACTTTTATCTTTCCCTGTTAACTGCAGTCAGCTATGTAGTTTAGAAGTATATTAAAGGAGTCATGAAGTTCTTGTCGCACAGTAGTTAGCCAAGACAAACACAAACGCTTTCAATCCAGGTAGAGCCATTATGCAGTATTCACATTGCTCAGATTCAAGCATTTCCTTAATATCCTAAATTATACAATTAATCTCCCGAGGCATCTTGTAGTCAAAAGAGAGACAAAATCTTTTTGGAAAGTACTTCAGCGTAAAAGCTTAAAAGGGTTCTAAGCCATCCCCTGTCAAAGTCTTTTTTTCTCTACTGCCTGTAGGTAGGGAATGGGGAGAACAGCCACTCTGAATGAGAGAATATGGGGTTGGAAGGAAGATCTTTCCTCTGACTTATTTTTCCTTTTAAATCTTGGATGAGAAATCAGCCATTTCTTATGAATGGCTAAGTAACTTAAGAACAAGTTTCTGCTGCTGATGAGACTGTATCTCAGACTGTTGATTCTCGTGCTGCCATTACGGTGTCCATTTTCCTGATAGACTGCTCAAATATTTCCTTTCTGTGGCTCAAGCCTGTTGCTTCCATGTAATTTGTAGTGAAGACTGAGAGCACCCTACTATGATCCTTTTTTTTAATGATGGTAATTAGTGGCTCACACCTGCTTGTCATCCATGATTAGTCCTTTTCCAAAATACTGTGACCAAACAGCTCTTCCCCATCAACTTCATAGAGGTGTGTGTTGCTCTGAAGTATTGGGTTTTTTTACCGTTCCTTGGTTAACGGTGTACTTCGTTTTTTGACTGCTTCCCTAGTATGTCAATTTTCTGTCTTTGCTCATCTTCAGCTTATGCTTACAGCTCTTATGAGTTTGTACTATCTGGAAATTCAATAATTGTTCTCTACTACACAATGAAGGTCACTAATGAAAGCAGTGGACAGGCCCCAGTCTGAGGACCCCACTTGATATAACTTTCCAGACTCATTCTGAACCAGTGATATCTATGCTGAAAGGTTTTTTGAGTTCTCCCAGCTGGGTATTTCAAATGACTGCACTGGGTAAGAGTGGTGACTGTCCCAAAATGTGCCCCGTTACTCCTGCTCCTACAATCTGGGGGGATGGCAGCTGGGCCAAGCCATTCCTGTATGCTACAGGGAGGGCCACCAGCTCTTCTATGCCAGCTGTGAAGCTACACCACCTGTCTAGCTATGTGGCCTTGTATGCTACAATAGGAAAAAAACCCAAACCCTAAACAAACATTTTTTTTGATGATTTTCTCTTGACAAATTGATGTGGACTGTTAGATTTTTTTTCTTGTTACTTTCTAGACTTTTGCAAGTGATTCCTGTACTCTCCTCCAGTGTGTTCTGAATTGCTAATGTGACTTCCTGCTCTTGAGCCATTGATTGTTAAACCAAATGTCCTAATTAACCTGGCGATTCCCAATTTGCTAAACAATCTTGGATGTGAAATTTCATCAAGTACCCCTTGGAAATATGAATATGCTTATATTTCTACTTAATTTCTTTTATCTAAAATGGGAGTAGTATAAAACTGGCAGATTAGTTTAAGTATAACCTCCAGTGCTTTGGGCCACACTCAAAATCCGTGTTTATAAAAAAGGTCCAACAGCCAGAATATAGTTAAAGCAATCAGCTTAGGACCTGTGAAATCTTAAATGACAGTTTCTTACTAAACCGCAGACTTTTCTCTCATCTTGAATAATTTAATCTCATTGCCTGAATTATTGTTTTGTAATTTGAATTAAAAACACTTGCTCCTTTTTTATTTCTTCTCCTCTTTTTCAGCTTCAAGGACAAGAGCTTTATTTTCTAAAGCATTTAAAAATGTGGGTGAAACAGTCTCATGCACATTTTAAGTGTTTTTTATCATTTCAGATGTTTCCAGTTTATTGAGTTTTTCTCTTATTCCCTTCTTTAAATGACACTGGTGAGAGATAGTTATAGGTAGTCTGTTCAAGGAATCCTTCCTGCAACTGGAACTCTGCAGCAAAAGGTTACTGTCTTCCTAAGACAACTTTTCTGGCCAGCTCGGGTATGGTATAGATGTTCCACTATTGCTACTTTACTAAATGTTTGGCCAGGATATTAGTGTTTATCTTGACTAATGGAAGGACCTCGGCAGTAAGTTCACATTCTTCCTAAGAACAAGAACATGCTGTTTATTACTGGGTTACATACTGTGTTACAATCCTGTGCTCATACTGTTATTAATCTAAGGACCTGATAATCCACTCTGGATAGAAGTGGAAATACCTGTTGTAATATTATTAGGGAGAAGCCTAATAATGTGGCTGCTGATGGTACTGGCAGGGGCTGTACAAACATAGAAGGGCCAGACATTGTCCCTCAAGGTTCAGTCTTGGTGATGGTGATAAGGCCACATCGTGATAGAGGCTAAACTTTGAGCTCTGTGCTTCCCTGCTTCACTAGGATTCGATGTTCTCAATTCAGTTTAGGCTAAATTACATGCTGAGAGTACACAAGCCAATGAGTTAAAATGAGGGCAGCTGGATTAGATGATTGTTGTAGGACTCTACCAACTGAACCATTCTGTTCTATAGCAACCCTTTAATTGTTTTATGCTTTGCCTAACAGGGTTAGTGGTTAAAGGGAAAGACGCTGCATGTCTTGTCAGTCAACATCCCACAGACATACTATACTCTATGGACTTCCTACTGTTATTGCTACAGGGATAACAAATGGACTGACAAAGGAGCAAAACACCTAGAATTCATGCTTGTAAACAACTCAAATTCTACTTGTTTGGTGGATTTTTTTTTTTGCCTTCAGAGTACCCAGTCACAGTTGCTGATATAGAAATAGGGTGTTTTCAGCTGCTTTTGAATTAATTTCAAAATAACCTTGGAATTGATAAACTTTCTGGTATGCTCAAGAGTTGTGTGGGTTTTTCTGTTGTGTCTGCTTAGCAAAACTTGGTGTTTTCGAAGTAATGACCTTAACATTGTGGCTTCCAGTTGAGAGTCATTCTGTAACTCAGTTCCTTCTGTCAAGCAGAGGAAATCAGTAATAGGTTTTAGGACTTATGCTGTATAGGCACAAAATACACTTTTATGCAATGCTATATTTGAGTTTTCACTTTGGAGATTATATTGGAAAACTAGACTGAAAATATATTTCTTTTAGCAAGCAGATCTCATAGAAGTTTGAACTGTAGAACTCAATGCATTTTTTCTGGTGAGGTTAAGACTTTCAATGATGATGATTATCAAATCCAAAATGCAAAGAGTAAGTGCTGTGGCGGATGCTTATTCATAGTGCATAGTAATCTTTACACGGTAAATTCCCCTGGGATATTTTACAATTCAGGACAATACTTAAGACCTTACAGCTTTTCTGATCAGCTACTCCTTCTCTTTATAAAATCTGTCTAGGCTATATAACCATAGGAGAATATCTTTATTAAAACAACCTGATAGATAGATGAGTTTTCTAGCTGCAATCACAAATACATGTTTCATTAAACACACTGGAAAAGCCGAACATATCACAGCTGTCTGTCAATGCATTCTGTATAATTTTGATTTACATTAACATTGGAAAATTTCTGGTATGAACATGTGAAACTATGCAATATCATGGTAATAGATGGAGTATTTTTCTGAACTCTGCTCCCAGCTCTGGATTCTGCCTTTAAAACCAGTCCCTGTGGTGCTCTCTTGGGCACAACTGTGTGATGCGAATGATTGTGGTAGAAGTACGAGTCTACAAAACCATACTTGCTTTCTGTAGGGATCACCTGGTAAATGCCATGTCCACTTTCTTGACCTGTTGTATCCATTATGTGAGGGTCTGCTCTGATGGCTGTTTTATACAACTCTCTGAATTTTGATATTTTCTGTAGATGTAAGCTGAGGTCAAAAAGGAAGAAGAGTAGTGTCATCTGTTCCATCTTGCTCCAAGTCAATAGTTTAGAGACAGCATGCCTTGTAGGTGTCCACTAGTCCTCTTGAAAGGATTCCCATTGTGAGAGGATAATGTGGGCAGATAAAGGCTCCATCAGTTTTTCTGCCTCTCTGAAATAGTTATTCCAAACCTTGCTGAATTAACATTTTGCCATGTTTTTCTACCTTTTTTCTGCCCACATCAAGCACTGTATTTTGTTATCATTTCTACCCAAATGAATTCCAACTTCAGTGCCATGATTAAGCATAATTCCTTATTTCAGGAGGTGGCTGTATATAGAGATAACCAGTACTAGGTAACTAACACTAGGTTGCTTCACTTATGTCAGTTCTCAAGCATAACTTTTAGTAACACAAATTTTAAACTACAAGGCATGTGTGACTTCTGCCAGGTATCTCAGACTGAAGCCCCCTGTTAGACACTTTCTTACGCATATTGTCAGTAGATGCTGAAAGAGACGCTTGTCCTGTTTTCCAGCCCCATTTACTATACCAGTGCCTCTTTTGGGAGGTTGCTGCTGAAAACACTGCTACGTATTCATTCCAGATGCTTTACTGCACAGTAATCGATAACCATAAAACAAGTAATAATGTCTTTAATACACACTTCCACCTCTATCACCTATTCTGCCCTTATGCAGGCTATAAAACAGGATTTTTAACATTTCAATGATGCTGTGAACCATCCTATCTGGCTTCGCTAATGCTAATTATATAAAATTTCTTCCCACCAGTGAGTTTCCCCTCTTCCTTTGTTTTGCAGATTCCTGTCAGTGGTAACTGAAATGTTCCCTACCTTTCCTTCCTACTTCAGCTGAGCTAATTTATGAAATCTTGGACTCCTCTGTGCTTCATTTGTTTCCTTTAGTGGGTTGACTTTATACTGTTAGTTTAAAAACTCCCTTGTTGCTCTGGTTAGTCCACAGCAGAGATTAACCCCATTTCTGGTTGATAAAGCCACTCAGGACTCTTCTTCACCTGAAAAATAGACTGATGTTCCATAGCCAAAACTTATTTTAGTCCTAGAAATTCCATGAAGTTTTGTGTGAAGATGGCAGTCCATCCTCCAGTATTTTTCTCAGAAAAGATCTTTAGGGAAATAACTTCAGATCTGTCATGCTGCTAATTTACCTGCTAGCTGAAGACCCCTGAAGTCTTCTGCGACCTGCTTGGGTGACAGCCTGCATTCCCCTTTGCACCACTGCCGGTGAAGATTTGAAAAACTACTTCATATTCTTCCCCCACACTACTTCCACATGTTGTATAGAGGAAACATACAGTGGTTTTGGTCTTTTGCAGGGCTGTGTCCTGTTCTTACAGCTCTGCTAATGGCTCTTCATTAGCAGTGGTTGTAAGAGGTGTCTGGGTAGTTGTGTGCTCTTCCATATACTGAATTTGTCCCCAGAAGCTTTGTGCCCAGTTCCTCCAGCAAGAAGTGCTGCAGCACCTGGATCCTGATTCAATAATTCTGTGTTGAATGCCAGACAGTTCCTTTTCCCTCTTGGTCCCAAACGGTGTATGATTTGCCTTTGCTGTTTCCAGATCCTGCTCTCTCCACATCTGCTTTTGGTTTGGTGCATCTAGCAGCTGGCACTCCATGAATCCCTAAATCAATTCTGCTCTTTGGCAGATGAAGGGAAATACTGTTTTTTCACAATGTCCAGCACGGACCCAGATATACACCTTGTTCAGTCTTACAGGTCCTGTGGTGATGCTAACCCAGGTGTTTTATCTTAGAGGCTAATATAAACTGCCACTGAGTACTGCTCAAGTTCATTTAAATAAATAAATATACAAGGCTGGCAAAAAAAAGAAAAAAAAATATTAGCCTGCATTGTATATACACATGATAATTTAAAACTTATATTTATTTTCCCTACGAGTGCACTCTGTCACAGGTCAGTGAGTCTGATCTCTCTTTATAGTTGTAATTTTAGTTGCCGAGTCTTTTATTGAAGATGAACGGAATTCTTGATGGCACAAGTTATTTTCGTAAATAAACAATAATGGAGAGGGCGTCAGAAGAGCAAGGTAAAGAACAGCACCTTTAAAGTAAGTTACAGGGAACAATAAATAAATAGCCTGACATTATAAATGTTGAATTCAGTTAGAATATAAATATCATACTCTCCACAGACGTAAGTGTTCAAACCTACTGATTTTAGTTGGAGTGGTACAGGAATAGTTCAAACCCAGGGCTGGACCTTCTGGAAGTATTTTGGAAAAGTTGGTGCGAACAATTTATGGACTTGTGGCTACATGTAGGTTTTGAACAACTTGATTAAAGAGAAGATGTAGCTTCCAGTGCAAATTGAAAATGTACTTCATGAGCCATGTCCTCAGATCTTTATTCTCTATTTAAAGAGGTTTGAGCCAGCTGTTCTCATGAAGCAGTAGCCTTGTTCAAATACCAGGGCAGACTTGACATGTCTCTGGCTGAACTTCGTGGCCACAGTTTACAGCCACATCTCATGACTGTGCTGCATTTCTTTAATCATATGTTGTAAGGATACAGAGGTGCTGAAATACCCAGCCATGTCCTCATAAATCTTCACTCACTCAAGGATGGTGTCTAGTCACTTCCAATGCAACCTCAAGGTTTATTCTGTTATGTGCTGAGATGAGCAGCTGGATTTTTCATCATTTGCTGGATGCTTACTGTACTGAACTGTATAGGCTAAAGGGGGAAGGAGAAGGGAAAGTAGCTGTTGTGTTCCAGATCTTGGTTCTCTGCTGGGTGTCAAGCCAACAGGGAAATCAGGACATCAGCTTGTCCTGAACAGTTAAAACACAAGGTTGCTCAGCTTTGTGGAAACCATATCTCTAATAAGAGATGTTAAGAAGCTGAAATTTTAACATTGACTCTTCTAGTAATGAGAAATAATATAAAGCAATATTATTATAAAAATGAGGTATTAATCTTTTGATATTTCAGACTTCTGTTTTTCAGTTTTTCCCCTGAAGTAATATTTGTTTTATTTAGATTCATTATGAAATAGGATGTTGCTTTAAAACACAAAGGCAATGAAATATTTTTTCCTCTTTGAAAGTCTGTTTCAAACAGATCTGCTGTATGTGCCAATTTGCTAAAACTATGCCATGCTAAACAAATAAAAAAAGTGGGTTTTAACACCTCCCTACAACCACAAATTTTAAACAGCTAACAGCGCAAAAAAACCCCCAAAGGTTAAATACTAAGGAGAGAAATTTTCTAATATATGTAAGAGGAATTTTACTCACATGACCTGTCTCATTAAAACTATTGAAGTGGAACTTTTCCTAAGAGGAAGGCTACTCGAGTGTGTAATTGTTTGCAGGGCAAACTCCTAGTCTATAGCACACTGGATTTTGTTAGCATACTGTAAAAATGCATAGTGATATAAGGATACAATAATTCTGTAATTAGAATTACATCAGGCAAAATGCTTTTTCATTAGAAAAGAACATTGGCTGGTTATAATAATTTTGAAGGGTGTGTTTTTTCTCAAGTTAGCCAACTAACGCCTTCAAGCCTTACACACAAAAGGAATCAAATCTTCAGTCCTATGCATGATTTAGAGAACTGTTGCATCAATTTGTTACAGTAATTATCATTTAATACCATTTTCACCTCTGATTAGCCTGCTTCTCATTTAAAACCAAACTTGTCTAATTCCCACTTACCAGCAAACGGATTAGCAGATGATTCAATTCACCTTAGAAATTTAAGTGTCTGATAAATACTGGCTGTGAATCAGACTAGTAAATGAACTTTGTCAATTTGTATCTGTGAGCTTTAATTATCTAAAGAAAAAAAAAGTATGTGTTCATAAGCACTCGATAAAATCATGAGGAATATGTCTAATATGTCTTTAAAAATAAACTATGTTATATTGTATGCATGTACTTGTATATACATGTCTTCAATATAGAACAAAATTAGTACAGCTCCTGGGCACGAGCACTGGAGATGTGGCCGTGGTTCTTTTCCTGCCAGTGTTGGTCTGCTGCCCCAGGGGACAGCCTAGTCTGCACTAAATCTTATGTGTGGCCATAAACTATTCCTTTAGTTCGTGAATGCATCTTCCATTTTACTTTAAGAATTTCATAAATTAAAGTGAAAGTTCTTGTGTAGACTTTCCCATTTACAAGCTCTAGGTTTGTGATTTTTCTGTTAAAAGTATAAGGCTCCCAAAAAAGCATTATAATTCTTCCTGGGATTATTATTTTAGCTAGAATATACTAATAATTATATTTAGCTTCCACCAGAAATGTGTCAAGAACACACATGGCTGAAATGTTACAAAAGCAGTTGTTCTTTAGTGACAAAAAGCACAAAGAATGAAGGAGCAGGGCAGAATAATAGCAAAACAGCAGAAAAGGGGAAATGGAGGCTCCCTCATTTCAATGATTAGTTCTAAATATGAAATCATAATTTTCTACTAGCTATCAGATGTTCAATGATCTTAGCACTACTGATTAAAGAATTACAGGATGGTATGGATGTAACTGAAATGGATTGAAACCATCTGTATATCTGTGCCTTAATTCCAATTGGAAAATGGACTCCTGTGTTGGAGAACTAACTTATTTCCCCCAAAACCAGGGCAGCATGTAGAAGAACGTGCTTTACTCACGACCAGATTTGTTAGTTCAGTGGTTAGTGTTACCCTTCACGTTTGTTTTTCAAATAAAGCAGACTGCTATCTGGAAGTGACAGAGGGAAATACCTGTCCATGGAAACGTGAACAGGACTACTGCTTTAGACCTGGGATCAGACACTTTAGTAGTGAGGTGGTTATAATAGCAGCAAAACCAAGTTGCTCACCCGACTGTAGTAAGCCGTCCCTCCGTTGCCTGCCTGCCTGCTGAAACACTGCAGTGCTGCATATCAACACCTTCCATTGTGCACTGAATCCACAATGCCCCAGTCCGCATTGTATTCCAGAAATAAAGTAATAGTTCTTGCTTCGGTGAGTTTGTGGAATGCATGCTATTAACATAATATTAATTACAGTAAATTGTGTTCTTCTGTGTCTCCTTTCCTCACCCTTGGTTGAGTTGCTATAATGTTGTAATTGCTTGATGATGCTGGTAAAGATTAGGTGTCTCGTGGGTAATGCCCATGAAATCTTACTTTCTATTGTAGTCTATTAAGAAGATGCTAATGTTAACCTAAGACTCTGAGGTCAGTGTACAGTCCATAAATTTATCCAAGTATGCTTGTTGATTGTACGTATAAATCTTTGGTTATAAAAGGTTTGACTGTGTTTCCTCACAGTGGTTCAACTTTTCCAAATCTTGAGTGTAAGCACAGATTGCATGAGAAACACCTAATATTGCAATGTGCGTGGGGCTTAAGTATTTTTGGAAAAAAATTGTTACCCATTTTATGATTCCTAAGGTAAGCTAGGAAGATGCAAAATGCAAATTCAGTTGAGAAATCAGTAAAGCTCTCTATATATTTAATTATTGACCCCAGTACAAAATGGCTTTCCACTGATTGTACTGAAAATACAAGAAAAGAAGCTCAAATATTAGTGGCTCTGCTGCAGTTGTGTTTTGTGTTACAGTTTCTGCAGTTCTGTTTTGTGGACAAATGGGAAACAAAGTAACTCTGTCACTTCTGCTGGGAGCTACGTGGCCATTGTACAAACTACACTTGTTTGCCACATTCTCTCAGCTTCTTGAATAACAGCAATCCGAATTTCAAGATGGTTGGATCCCATGGTCTTTGGTTCAGTGCTTTTTGTCAAATCACACCTGACAGAAACGGAATAGATTCATGTACCTAAAAGTATTGTCCCAGATTCACTCTTGGTGCAAGTTCATCGATTGAAGAGTCCTAAAATAAAGGATGAGTTTGGCTCACTTCTGTTGACCACAATGAATTGTGTTGCTCAAAAGCAGTTTGGATTTGTCCATGAGACGTCCTATTATTTTATTTATATAAATATTTTGCTCTATTTATGCTCTGTCCAGAGATGTGGTGAATGGTGTGGAATCAGTGTGAACGAACATAAACAAGCCCATCACAGTGCTCTGGCTGCTACATGGCATCACTGTTTTGCTAAGTAAATAACAGAAAGGCTGAAAGCGGCTTTGAAAGTGGTTTCTGACAGCTACTTGCTTCAAATCTTGCATTGCAATTTTACATATTGCTGAAATTGTAGTTCCTATTCTATTTTGCCAGTCATGCTGCTGTAAATGTTAATGGCGTAGTGGATCCATGGGGGAATCGCAACCTTGAACATACATTCTCAGAATAAAACTCTTACGATGGTATTTTCTGTCTGCCTTTGTTCAGGTCACTTGACAGCACTAGATTTTATCAGTCAGTCTAACTGTTCAAAGTACTTTTGCGGTTTGGTTGAGTGGATTTACTTAATTTGCCAGAGCTATCTTAGACAAAAGTTGGTAATGTTGTCTTTCTTAAATGGCACTTTAATTAAAAGTCATATAACACCGAGTTGGAGCTGATTTTGCCCTTTATGATGTCCAGATACACTGACTGTAATGTAATTTGGCAAGTTTAATACTTCATCTTTCGTTGCTTTGTGTTTGCTTTGTGTTTTACTCTTTAAACATTGGTTGTAAATGGTAGATGTTAAAAGATTTAATGTAAAAAACCCCCAAACACACGACATCAGGAATGCTGTCTGTAAACCCATAATATCCTTAAGTTAGGGATGATTGTGACCAAACACTTGATCTTACCTGGGCAGAGACCTGCTCTAGGAATGACCTTGTTGTGTCCCACTTGTCTGATTCAGAGTCCTCCTTGGTCCTTATAGTCACCTGGTTTAAAAATTGCCCCTAATTTGTCTCAACCAAGCAAGTGTAGAAACACTATGTGAAACAAATTAGTTGTAAAACAGAGGTAAAGCATGAAATGACTCTGTCTCTCTTTTTTTTTTTTTTTTTTTTGCTGATGGTTACCTATTGAGATGGCAGAAGTGTCTGTTCTGAATCTAGAGGAATCGTTGTGAAGTTAGTAAACAGCTTCCAACACTGTGAAAAGAGCTAAAGACCTGATGACTGCAGTCTCACTCTGTTTCTCTCCTTCATGGTAGTTTTGCCAGCCGCTTATTTTGTAAGAACTTCAAGCAAGATGTCTCTTTCCCTCCTGTTTGAAGAGTGCCTTACCTATTAAAGTGCTGGTAGGGGGCCTGATGTGCTACCATAATAGAAAGAATAATTGGATTTTGTTTGTTTTCATTCGGAGTGCTTAAAAATAGATAGTGATAAGGATGACTGTTTCCTCATAAAAGTAGAATTGGCTTTTGCTCTACTGAAAGAGAGCATTTTGAACAGCCTGGTGTTCTTGTGGGATTATAATAAATGTAAACTTTGCCTTATGCTGCTGTTCTTACACTTCTTGCTCACTTTACTGGCATTAGGCTTATCAATGCAGTTATTTTTGGTTGTTTTCCTTTACATTTGTGGCTGAAGTTTTAGAAAAGCTTTTCTTCTGACTTCAGCCAGTTTATGGCAAAAAAAAAAAAAAAAAAATATCCTAAATTCTCATTGGCTATTTACAAGGGTACTGCTTTAGCAGCTCCAATGCACCCATCTTAGATTGTGTGCACTCAGGGCTTGACTCCAGAATTTGTTCCTAAGGGTAGTTTTCATGTTGATGTCTCAGGAAATGGGATTCAAATGCTTGCACCAATGTAGCTGTAGTAATCTCGGGGAACTGGAGGAGGATTATTTGTGTGGTGCTGTCAGGTTACCCCAGGCTGTCTGCTCTCACTCCTTACTGAGGTGATGGATCCAGAAGAACTGAAGGTTTGGGGCATGGATTTGTAATTGGAAGGACACAAAGTGAGATTATTAAGTTACAGAAGCAGAACGAGCAATGGGAAGCAATATTTTTATTTGAAAATTAATAATTAAATTGTTAAGCTTACTACCACAAGGTGCTCTCAAAGTCAAAATTACAGTTACATTTAAGAGACGTGTATAAATTCATGAGGGATAAGTCCATTAATGGTTACTTAAA
Organism: Falco naumanni; assembly: GCF_017639655.2. Taxonomy (NCBI): domain Eukaryota; kingdom Metazoa; phylum Chordata; class Aves; order Falconiformes; family Falconidae; genus Falco; species Falco naumanni. The sequence goes on along the minus strand of NC_054061.1, from coordinate 31,696,280 downwards.
ATGATGAGCCTTATTTACATTTCTAATCCAGCAAATCTATGAGCTGGTTTTTTGGCAGAGGATGTGAGGGGGATGCTGACATTATCTGTGCTTTCTTGCTTATAGTCTTTCCCTAGGCAGTTTCTGTTCAACACCTGTCAGAAACAGGTGCCTGGATTGTGTTCACTTTGCTCTTAGCCAGGATGGCAGCTCTTGGTGTCCTACAGGGCAAGAGCAGGGAGGCTCCGTGGGTTTGCCCAGCCTGCTATTGGAGTCTAACTTGCATCAACCTTCAGCTGGTGTGCAATTTTTTTTTTTTAAATAAAACCTAATATAAGAGACTTCTTGGGGTTCAGCACCTGAAGAATGTGTCTGTGTGCTGCTGTGCTGTTACACGCAAGAGCAGAGTAGCCTGGTTTGACTAGCAGTGTCTGGGAGCAGCTGTCTGCAGCCTTGTGCACTAAGCCACCTTCTCTATATGCCCCTACTCCACCATGGCACTCCAGCTGCAGTCTCGCTGATTGCCCTGGCCTTAGCATATCTTTCTGATCCAGTTCTCATTTTTGCACTTTATATTGTTGTGTTATTCCCACTTTTTCATGGTCCTTGAGGTATCAAAAATGAAGTCACTCAGCCTGATCTTGCAGATTAACAGCAGACGTGATTTATCGAGTTTTTAGAAGCAATTTGGCCACAGTAGGAGGAAAAAACCAAAACAACAAACCAACCTGGCTTGTTCCAGTGTGGTGTTGAAACATGCAGACTATGTGGCTTGTTTAAAACCAAGCAGTACTCCTCCTGCTTTAATTTGTGTATACAATAGACTAATAATAATATGTTTTGAAAACAAGACTTGTCTTGCATTTGAATCTGTATGATCAATCCTTAGCCAAGAAATAATGATCCTGATCCCATCTATTCTTTGCATGAGAAAATAACATAGGCATGAAAATTATCACCCGTGAGAGGAGTCTGTTAGTGTCAGATTAATTACTGCTTTTAAAAATAAACCAGCTCTAGCTCCCGTGCGACCTGTCAGCCCGCTGTTGAAGGAGCTGGCACCAGAAGCCAATAGACAGAAGGAGAAGGAAGGGCAACCACAGCTCATGTGGATGGTTTCTCAGGGAAAGCCAGCTGGCTTGGACTTCTTGGGAACTCATGGGAACACCTGCCAGGGAGCAGTTGTCTGTTGTCCCCTAAGAGCTGGAGAGATCTCTAGGAGAGGATGGGTGGTAGCAGGTGATAGGGGTTCCCTTCTAGGGCAGCCCATGGTGACCTTCTGCATTGCAGGAGGTCGAACAAATTGGTTGGAGCCTGGACAAGGAAAAGCATCAGTGCACTCCAAGAAACTACAGCTAAAGGCAGCTGAAAAGAAGAGAGAGTGAAAGCAGGTTGGTTCATCTTGCTGACCTCTCCAAAGGTGGATTTGGTGGTACAGGGTGGTACAGAGGCATTGAAGTGTCCTCTCATCTATTAACTTTTCTAAGGTGGGAGCTGGTAGGGAGAAGGGAACTCTGCAGAAAGAGCTGTGGTTGAGGTTTTTCCTGGAGCTGTCACAAAACTTGTAAGGGAATGCTTAGGGGAGACTGTCAGCAGTAGAAGGCAGCAGACTTAGAAGGGCTTCTGTCGAGAGTTTTGAGCATTACGTGCACAGAGGAGTGCTTTTGTTGGTGGGCAGCTCTGCTAAGGGGTTTTGCAGCATGAGGTACTCTGATTCTTATTGCCACATATTAACTTTAGGAATTTTAATATTCTTCTTGTGCTGTACAGGAAAAATGTATTAATGTCTAGGAAGCTGTTTCTCAGTACATATTTTGCAGTAATATTTTTTAAAAGAAGAAATTATAATTAAACCTTTATGCGTATCCACCTTTATAGTCTGTATACATCTCTTAATGCATTAATTGCTTGGAGTCCAGATTTGCCTCTTAATGCAGTAATTGCAATTCCAAAATATCTGTTGAAACTCTACACTTCTAATGGCGTGCTGCCTCAGACTGTGGAATAAAGAAATAAAATTACTCCTTTTTAATTTCAGAAGCTAATGTACATTTTTAATTCATCTTCACCCACCATTAAAAGCACTTTGTTTTTAATAAACTTGAGGGTGAATGAGAAATCATTTCGTTCCTGTGACTAATGCAGAAATGGGTTTCTGTTCTCTGAAATGTATAGTCCATGTATAAATGAAAACGAATTTTTAACTTGGAAGCAGCTTTATTGATGCTTTAAAATGGAGTGAGAATGGTAAAGTTCCTTAAATTGAACCTAGAGGTACAGAGATGCACTATTAGTTTTAATAAGTCATTTCATTGTCAGTAACCTAATAATTACTGTAAATTGTATATGTAACAGTAATCTGACTGTTACTCATTATAAGCAGTTAGTCAATGATGTGATAAGCTAAAAGTGTAAGGTGATAAGGAGGGTGGTTAATTTCAGTAGTGACTGATTTCCCACAAAGTACAATACCATAATTTCTATGCTCTGCAGCAGCTAGAATGGCAACATTTTGTAAATGATGTCTGCTTCCAGTGACTGTCACTAATGGAAAACTACAGGTATGCACAAGACCAAAATGTTATTTTGGATTATTTGAACAATATTGTATCTTGAAACCATCAACGCGTATTAATAAATACAAAAGCACCCATGACCAAGAGTGCAGTGAAATGAAGGGATATAAGAATGACTTAATTAGGCAATCAGAAATAACTTCTTGGTCTGCAAAGTGTGTTCTTAAGCTTCCCAGTACAGCTGACATGTCATAGATAAGGCTTGAATAAGAGCAGATGGAAACTTAAACTGGTTGGATTTGCTTTTGTGTTTTTGAGTCCTAGGTGTGATCAAACATTTCCCCTTGACTTCTGTCAGTTATTCAGGATGCGGGTGCCCTAGATTTTCATATCTTCTGTACTTCAGAACCACTTGGGGTTGTGTATTGACTCCTATGCATAATATTACTTCCTCATTATTTTTTGTTCATCATACTTTGCAATTATGGTAGAACATGGTCACCACAACTGGCTGGCAGGGTGCGGTTCACTTTGCCTCTACAGTGCTCGGATTAGCAGGGGAAAAAAAATCCTGCCTAGTTCCTCCACCGTGGTGAGCCAGGGCTATCCCTATCCATGCCAGGTGATTGCAAACCAAGAGTAGGTCACCACAGAATCCACTTGAACAGGGCCTTTTAAAAGTCTGAGAGAACTGGGATTTACTTGGAGGTGGATGCTGTTGTAGGCAGCAGCATATGTGAGAAAACAGGTCTGAGATAGTGACGGTGGTGCCAAGGTCTGTAGCCCAAGTCGTGGGGCTGGGGGATCACTTGGCATCTGCTTAGGCTGAATGGACCTTTGACCTTCTGGCTTTGCACTGCCAGAAATGCAACGTGCGAGAAGGAAAGGCATGATCATACCACAGCTGGTAACTGGTATGCAATAGAGTGTTTTAAAATACATGTTCATTGAGTTGGCAGTGTTAGCGTTCTAACTGGTCAGCAGAGGACTTTATAAATTGGGTTATCTATATATATAAAAATAAATTATGGATTATCTTGGATCTGATTTGGGTCCTCGCTCGGTGTCCTGAGCAACTGGGGAGCAGCTTTGTGTATATGGGTTGTGCCTGGGAGTGGCCAAATGTGTCTCTCAGGCACCCACAACAGCCAGTTACACCTTCCCAGGGAGGGACTTTGGTCTGATATCCCGGACACACTAAATACCCTAAAGGATGTACTCTGGGAGCTGTAATTACAGCGCAGGAACAGATCGCTTTTGTCCTTCTGTCCCCTTTGATGTCCCTTTTTCATCTTTCAGCAAACCTATGCAAGAAGAATAGGATAGGATTAATACCTGTCAGCTCTCTTGGGCCATTCCTTAGATATCCACAGGCTCCCAGGCTTTCTCATTTAACGGTCTAACTAGGTGTAATTAAATTTAGTATCGTATATAGAGCTACTGGCTCCTGTCTGAACTTTGTCTAGAGATTTATCATGGTAATAAGACTGTACTAATAATTGCATTGAGTTTGTCTTAGCTCAAAATGTTTTTGTTAATCAGAACGCTGTTTGCCAACTTGGTAAATTATCTTCTACTTGTATTAAAGGGAAAAATTATGTAAACTGAAAGCGCAGGGTAATAACTGTAAAGAACAATGATTTCAATGACTTGAACAGAGATGGCCAATTACTTAACAACCTCTTCATATGGAGAGGGACTCTTTTGCTAGGGATCTCTTCATACCTTAAGATTTAAACTGCCTAAATTCTCAGTCCTCTACAGAATAGGCATAGAAAATGACTGAATTATTATGACTATGAGAGTAATGTGTATGGGGAAGACTGCGTATAGTAAGCCTCTAAATTGGAAAACTTTGAGACGTGATGGTTAACTAAAGCTGCCTTTGTCTTGGCGTTAATCCATAACATGTATTTAATCGAGCAAGTGAAAACTGTCATTTGAAATAATTTTTTCAAAGAAAAATAGCTTTTTTCATCAAAATGGAGGACTTGGAAGAAGTTTGATTTCAGCAGTGTTATTTGATGAAGACATCAATCTTTTTCTATCAGGAGTTAGATCAAGGGTAATATTTTCAAATGTGCCCAACTGACTTAAAGAACTGAATTGAATTTCTGAAGCTAACATAGGTGTTTTATATGTTTCCAAAGAAGTAAGCTTCTAAGGCATCTAAGTAGGTTTTCATTTAAAAAAAAAAACAAAACACCTACACATTCATTTTTATATTAAATAGAAAAATGTCAGGAAAAATTTCCTGTCAGATCAGGTGTTTAACCTAATCTCATATTCATTGCTAGTCACAAAATTTAAACTTTTAAATAATAAGCATTAAAAAAAAAAGCTTTCACATTTTTATTAAAGTCAGGTTGAAATGCTAATTTAGGATAAGAATGTGGTGAATCTGACAAGGCCAGATACATGAATAAGATCCTGGTGTCATGCACATTAGCAGCTCCTGCAGGCCCCTGGGAGATGAGATGTTGTCTTCTCCTGGTCCAGATGTTATAGTGTGTGGGGAAGGATTGTATCCTGACCTGTGGTGGTGTGCTTTTTGGTGTGTGTTTTTGGTTGGTTTTTTTTTGTCTGGCTGTTCTTGCGCTATTTGCACTGCAGTAGACCCATGATATTTTTACCTGCTAACAAACAATCTGATAAACCTGATGTGTATGATCATGTAGACTATCACCAGTGATGGCTTCTGTCATTCCTGAGCAATGTCTCACTGAGCTTCTCTGAGCTATGGGATTACATCCCTCCCTACTACAGGGTATGTGGATTTCTGCAGTTCTTAGCAGCAACGAACAAAAAATATCCATTAAACAGTATAGGCTTGTTTCAAGAACTCCCTGAGATAACGTTACACAAAATTTTCTCAAGGCAGTCAGGATTTATATAACTGGAGAAAAAATATAGTTAGTTATTCCTTTGTCTCGGATTTAGGAGTGAAAACAGGAAGGAATGATAACACACTATTGTCATCATGACTTTTTGGCATGTGACCTTTATGCAAAGAATAGTACGGACTGTGGGATAGATAGTGAATGTGTGTGCATGCATACATAGCCACAGACGCTTAGCTATTATAATAAATAATGGATTAACATTGCTTTTAAGAACTTTCTTGGAAAACTGTTTTAGCCACATTGGGTAACTTAAACTGCTTCCTTCAGACTGAAATAACGCTTCCCTGATCACAAAGTTAATGAAGTAATTAATGTTTGAATTCTAGTAGTGATCTGTATATGATGAAGCACATAAGTTATGTGAGAAGGAGCAGGGGGGAAAAAAAAAAAACAACCCACAAAAAGGGACATGAAACAGCGATAGGGCTGGACACTTGTTGGGTAAGGTGGAGTCTCTAGACTTAAGAAGGACAGCTGGTTGTGTCCTTTCTCTCCATTGTACGATGTTTGCAGGATTTGGCTTCTGGCTGCACACATGAGATCAGTCTCAACTTTGTGTTGTGAGTTCAGGACATGTCCCTTCAGTTCTTCCTGGGGGCAGTTGCATACCAGGCTGGTGGAAGATGACACAGCTAGATCTGTCTATTGCATAGAGGATAACTTTTAATGCAAATTTAACTAGCTTGTATTCATTGTAAAGGTGGACAACAACTTCTGTCATTTTTAGTGTCTTTTTATTAACCGAAAAAAAAAAAGTACATGCTACTTCACGTTTCTGAGAACAGAACTTTAATGTACTTGTGCCTGCTGAGATACTGCCTGAGGTATTTTACATTCAGAGATGGAACAGGATGGATTAGGATTGGGTACAGAATCAGCAAGTCTCTAGATAATAATGTATCAGAGGAAGATCTTGTGGGAGGAGGAGCAGAAGCAAAAAGTATTGATGTTAGGTCAGCTGAACATTTAAGCCTTTTAAGCATGCCTTTAGTAGGATGTTGTGGTAGTTTTGCAGCTAGACAGCCGAAGACTAGAGACTGTAACAATAAGCCAGAAACAAGATAAGCTATCTAAACATCAATAACATTTACTGCATGAAAGATCTATCAAAGAAATACAGTAGCCTAACAATAAAAGCCAAGGATTTTTTTTTAGGTTTTTGTGGTATTTTTCCCTTAGCTTGCACAGTTTGTACTCTGTGACCTTCTGTCTCATCTCTGTGTGTGGTAGGAATCTCATTTGAAAAAGAAATGTAGTATAAACTTGCAGCTTCCATTTGTGAATCACAGGATTTCTGCAGAATTGCTAGCAGTTGGCTTTAAGAAAAAGCACGAAAATTAGATCAATTATTGAAAAGGAGTTGCTGAAATTTAGATCATAAGTCTCATGGCTGAAAAATGTAAATGTATTAAATTGTAGTACCACCCACACACGATGTCATCATCGTTATTGCAATTAAGTGTATTATTGTTAATGCATGATAATTTTTAGAATGATAATGAATATACTTTTTAGTATAATGCATATGTAGAAGTTCATCAGCTCTGTGTATGGGAGGGGTGAAGTAGTCACTGGTAGAGAACCTTCAATTAACACTGTACTATAAGACAATTAACACCATAATATTAGACATACCTAACAAGCAACAGCATCCCATAAGAAGCAGCTCAGGAAAACAGAAAGCACAGCATAGTGGCCCAGATGTTCAGTGAGACGTCCTCTGTGGATGGTGAAACTCCTTCAAAACCAGGCAACGTGCCCTTTTCCCTCTGCACAAGCACTGGCAAACTGGTGAAATAAACAAAATTCAGAAGGATTCCCTTTTCCAGGAGTCTAATTTTTGTTGATTTTGAAATGGTTTATTACAATGTCATTAATTTGCAATGATTTTGAATTAAGGATGTCAGTATAGCAAGTAATCATGTTTGACTATACTCCTTCATCATGTGCTTGATTATATTAATTAACTCAGTTCCTATGATTTCCAGCTGCTAAGGCTGGGATGGAAAGTTGTCATGCATACCTTCTCACACCATTGGGGCTGCAGGTGCCCTCAGTCAAAACCGTTGCTGCATCAGTCCAGATCTGTTTCCCACTGTGGATATAAAACAGGAGTTTGGAAGTCAGTGAAGAGCCATCAAGTGAAAGAATCATAAACTGTCTTCACAGCAGAAAACCTTCTGCAGAATTTTAATTCGGTAAAAGCATGGTCCAGGTGCACAGCTAAATGTTCCTGCTGCTGTGGGGGCATGACACAGTGGGTAGCTGAACCGTAATTAAACTTATACTGCTAGCGCATCCCTAAGGAAAATAAGCAGGTACATGATGATTATGGTTTTCTTCCCCTTAGCCACATTGTTATGCAGTCTTTCCCATTCATGTACAAGCTCCAAATCTTAAGCACAGTGTGCACAGATCCCAGTGCTCAGTTGCAGCAATGCAGGTATTTTGTTGTGCAGACCTATTTTACAGGATCCTTGTCACAACTGCTGCCTTGTTCATTTGTGCAGAGTCTTTGCAAGACACCAGGTTTGGTAAAAACATTGGGAGTCAATAGCGTTCATTTCTTGTTGATATTGTATTATATGGACCAAGGGTCAATGATTTTTCAGGCAGGACTTGTGAGTTCAGACAGGTGTTAAGATTAATACTATAGCAGAAGGCACCAGTTGTCATTAAATATTATTTTAGATACATGTTTGTAAAGCAACTAGGATAGGTGTTCCTCCTCTTACTCACAGCGCATGCTGATTTTTAAAGTTACGTTTATCTAATATTTGTCTGACTTGTTCCTACATGAAAGATTAAAGTTCATTGGAAAAGTGGGTCCAAGTGTCCACTCTGAGGAGTTTGGAGGTGAAAATCATACTGCTTCAACCTGAGGTGCCAGCAGTATTTAACGGAACTTCATACAGTCAGTTAATCACCTTTACCCAGAAACTTCAGATGCAATCTCAGGCATAAACAGAAATACACCAGCATTTGCTCTGTTTTCTGCTCTTTAAGCCTATGGGCTTGTGCAGTTAATCTGGTTCTGCTAATCCAGTGGGAGCTGAAGATTACGTTTCTTCTGCCTAAACCAGTTCATATACCGACTGGATGTATTATCTGATGAATTATTTTGGTTTGTTTCCATGTGTCTACTCATCTATTAGCAAGTTTTTTTTTTTTTCCAGCAGCTTCACTGTGAGAATTGAGCCTGAGATATACTTGCCATTATTCGTTGAAGTATTACTTTGAGTGTTCAAAAAGTGCCCTTTTTGGAGCATTGGCAGAACCGATGCTGCAGGAAGTGATTTTTCACTGGCATGCTCTCAGTTATTACCTGAACATTTACAGCAAATTATTCTTCAGTAGGAGCCTGAAACAGAAGGCTTGTGATAGCCTCAGCTATTTCAGTTTCAGAATGAACAGATAAAAATTTCTGGGACTGTTAAAATGTAAAAATTGAGGTTTCCTCAAATCAAAGACAGGTGGACTACAAAATTTTCCATCACTACTAAGTGGTTAGGGATACTCTGCCCCCACCCCTCTTTTATTTGTCTTTATTTTCCTCCATTTATATTCTTAATTTGTTTTGGGCTTGTGAAGAGATGCCAGGTTTGGCTTTTAGGTCTGAAGGCTCTATTCCTGTAGCAGTAAGATCTGGGGAAGTGATTCAGGTCACTCCTGTGGTCCAGCAGACCAGCCTAACGTGTGTTCCCCTCTGGTAATTGGTACAACATCGGTTTTAAAAAATAAAAGACTGAAAGCTTGACAAAACCACCACAGACCTATAAGTCAGTGAGAGCTTTTAGGGATGTGCTTCATTAAATGGGTAGGCTATGTTTGGTACTAGTTATAGTTTAAGGTCAGTGGTTTCATATTTGTGTATGTAGTGTCCTACCCAAATGCAAACTCTGTGTTGAAAGGTAGAAGTGGCATGTTGCCAGATTTAGATTTAGCTGCAAAAACACTTTCTGTAGGCTGAGTGTATGGTGCTTATAGCTAGGTGAGGAACAAGAGAGATGTTGGGTTGCTTGTCTGGCAGTAAAACGTGAATTGAAAAAATGTAAAAGTCATTAAAGAAGCAGAAAGTTGGGAAGTGGACATCAGTTGGAGCACGTAGGAATGTGAGTGATGCGGAGGAAAAGATCTAGAAGATGGAAAGAGATAATAATTCACAGTGACTATGCTGTGTACCTTAAAAAAAATAACTTCATCTTGTTCCACAGAGTGGTGAGCTGTCTTTGGTGACAAGAAATTGGAGTGGTTAGGCTCAGTGGGGCTGTGGATCCTTGGCTTTAATTCCCTGTTCCCGTACCCTTTATCACCTGACTTCTTTCCAGAGCCATAGAAATATTTTAAGAATTCACTGTTCCTATTAAAGCAGGCTTTGTTTAACTTTTTGAGCTCTTGAAGATTTTGTTTTAGCTTCCCATCTGCAAAAGATGAATAACAGTAGTATATTATCCTACTAGAGCTGCTAAAAAGTGACAGATGCTTCAAATCGTATTAAGTTCCAGAAACTGAAAGACAGATGTGAGAATAGGTAGACTATATTCTTTTAATCATGCCTTTGAAGATGTTTCTGCTTGCTGCTTTTCTATAAAAATGTGTACGTAGGATACTTTCATTTTGATTATATATCTATTGAATAGTTTAATGGCTCTTACACTTTCATTGTAACACCAAAGCAAAAGTCACAGGAAAGTAATTTAGAGAAATTTTTCCTCATAAGACAAGCGGACCTTTCACCTTTCCTAATTGCAATGCTCTGGCAATTCATTATAGTTCTAGATGCTTTGATTGTTATAGCAAAAAGCCCTTCCCCTGCATGTTTTCAAATTGTATTTTACTTGTGCCCTTTCAGCTTTAATTAGTTCCGTTGGGAAGTAGTCAGATAAGTTAAAAAAGGGATGAGAGGATTGCTAAACATGTATGTTTTGGTCTTCTGCCCCAAAAGTGAGTGTGCCTTCAGAAGTAAATATTTAAATGATCTTGTATGGCCTTTGGCATGAATTGGGTTGTCTGGCCAGACATAAATTATTCAAGAGAGGACACCAACGTGGATTATTGGGCACCACGGCAATTCAGGGAAATGCACACTGACTCCTGACAGACGCTACCGCTGGCTGCCCAGCATGGCTTGGAGTCAGGGCACCAGCTTGGCATTTGTGCATCTGTGGTGTAACTTCTCCCTGATGATGTGGGAGTGAACTGAACTACTCGATATATCTACTCTATGGTGTAGATAGATCATATATCCTTTGTGATTTCTGGTGGAGAAAGAGAGCATTTAGGGTAGTGCAGCAGGTTTGGAGAGAGCCAAAGCTCTTGCAAAAGTGAGGCACTATAACTTTTAAAGTGTACTGAAGTAGAACATGGACACGAAAAAAGGAATATGAGCCACAAAAGAAGGAAAAATAACAACTTGAGAGTCTAGTCAGGATGATGACTCTGGTGTAATGACCATTTCTAGGACCTTGAAAGCAGTTGCAAGACAAGTCCGTTAGTTACGAAGAATGAAAAGACATGAAATGAGAGATTTCTTAGAGAGGAGTACATTTTCAGAAAGATAGTGTCAATGACAATGTATTTTATTTATTGTTGGTCACTTTTCCTATAGAAAGGGATGGTTCCCTGTCTTCCTGTAGTAGTAGAATTCAGTGGTTTCCATCCATCCCAGTTCTTTCCTTTGTAGCAGTAAAATATTTCCATGCTGAGTATGGCTGAGGGTCAATAGTTACATACACCCTTTTCTGGAATAGTGAGTGGTAGATGTAAAAGATGATTCCTTCCCTCCAGATAATTCCATAGATCCTAAATGCCATTAAAAAAAAAAAAAAAAAAAAAAATCAAGTGTGTGAAAGTGACTATGAAAGTAGATAGCTTCATGATTTTCTTATGTTCTTATTTATAGGGTTTTTTTGTAAATATGAACAAATCATGCTCCTTGATCTAGGTATAAAAAAAGGCTAAGTTTTAAATCCAAATAATGATAAAGATATTTTTGAAGCAATTCTACATCTGCAAATAGTCTGATACTTGGATATCTGTTTTTTAGGGTATCTGTAATAGTTTTATTAGCTTAATTTTAATAGTTTAATTAGGGTATTTCTGTAATAGTATTTTTATTTGGGTTGAGATTTTTGATGCAAAACTTCCAGATCTTTTCAGATCTCTTCCAGATCTTTCATCTAGGTCCTCTTCCAAAATGGAGATATGCTATGGGTTCTTCCTGAAGTCGAAGATGTGTCCAAAGAGATCACTGTATAAGAGAAATCGGAGGATAAAGCTAAGAGAAGCCCTTATTATACTCCTGTATCATCACCCTGTACCTCACTTTCAAATTATTTTTTATAAAAGTCACAGTTCAGGGTTTAGTATATTGATGATGTTCAAATACATATGTAAAAAACCAAAATCAAACCCAAATTCTTAATTTCATATTTCCTCAGTCTAAAGTTCTCCTTGGGTTGCAACTTGCATGTTACCTTTGTATTAAGAAGTCTTAATGGAACAAGATTTTTTTTGAGCTTTATAGATGTGCATGTTAAAAAAAGTTTGTCTAAATATTTACATCAAATACACTGTATCACATTCATAATATCCACTCCAGTTCCAAGAAAAAAATAAAATTAACTGTATGTATAATTCCTTTGAAGGACTGAACAATGTCTGTTCAATGTAAAAAAAAATAAAATAAAATATTCTAGCTGAAATGGGAATGTAGGTAGTGCATGTCTGGCTGAAGAAACTATTATTTTTATGAATGAAAAGGAGTCCGTGGTTTGGTATGAACTAAAGATTTTTTCTACTTGTTAAACAATAGACTGTTGCATACCACTTAGGAGAATTTTCAGTAAATTCATGCTTTGCATGGAGTTCTTAGGAAAAAATCTTTCTGCATTTTCAGGAGTTAAGTTACATAAAAATAGTTAGTTTATTATGACACGTTGTCATATATAAAATGCTAAACTTTCCCCTAACTGTTTAGAAATATTTCAAATTGTATGGAAGGAGCACATGCTTTTTTTGCGTCTGACTTGACCTTGCTAGCACTTATTAAAAAGAAAACAAAAAAGCAAAAGAAAATTCAAATCTTAGTGTAATAATACTAGAATACTTTAAAGGCTATGATAAGAACGGATTAAGCAGTTTGTCCTTTCAAGTTGCTTTGGAAATTCAAACAAAATGCAAGGGTAGTAATGGTCATCGGAGGCACACAGCTGTGGTAGGTAGGAGCATAGCATGTGAGACAGCTTCGTCTTAATACTGGTTCGGTCATGGACTGTCCAGGAGGCCTGTAAAAATTTTCTTAGCAGTGTCTGCCCTTGTCCTCCACCCTTGTTTTCATATACCTTGATGCAGAATCCTGATGTCATTCTAAGGGAAAAAGAGGTGTAAAAGCTGTAATTCAGATGCCCATGTGCCATGGGCATCCTTGGTGTCTCATGCTCATCTTTCCCTTTTCTTGTGATACTAATCTCAGAGACTAATTTGAAACCACTTAATTTTTTTTTCTTAAGTTACTGTAATAAATTCAACATTCACAGAAGTTGCTAGATTAACAGCCCTGGAGAATAAAATTTTTCATGAGGTAGATAGTTATAGTTTAGAAAGGAATCAACCTTGTAATTACCATACTCTTGACTTAAGGACTCCTGTTAGTGGGACATCTGACTTTGAATGGCACAACTGCAAACCAATCTGATTCTTCATACTTGTCCGTAAATTAACAAAATCAGTAAGTGACATGAAGATGCATCAAAGACAGAATACCAGTCTGTCAGCTGCAAGCACAGCTCATGGCACGGCCACTGCCAAAGTGGGAGGCCAGGAGCAACTATGTGGAGCTAATGCCCTTGGCCTGGAAAAGAGCAGCCCAAGAGCTGTTTTACCTCAAAATGGGCTAAAATGCTCATAAAGAGGTGAAATTGTGGTTTGAATAGAGGACACACCAGGGAATCCTGGATGTGCTAAAACCTTCCACAGCTGCACTTATCTTTTCACTCCTCTGACAGCAAGGTGAAGGAGTGCTCTGAGACCACCTGACCTCTCTCTTCACCTTTGCCAGGGTATTTTTAACACAGTTATTCTTTTCCTGGCTGGTTAAGCTCTTCTAAGGAACAGACAAAAGCACAGTAGGCTCTCGCAGTGGCTGCACCTTGCCAGAAAAAAAATGGCCCCAGATGACCCATCCCTATGTCAAAGGCAGCCACCTTGATGCCGAAGGAGGCTCCTGTGTCTGTTCTGCCTTTGCTGCCATTGTTTTCACTTGAGCTGCTAGTAAGAATTTATGATGTTGTAAACTAAATTGATTTCTGGAAGTGCTGCTTCTCGGGCAAGGAGTTTCTGGTGTGTCTGTCTGTGTCTTTATTTTTTTTATTTTCTTTTAAGCCGTTGAGACTTTTCTGATTTCAGTTATGTAGACATAAGGTCAGAGTAACTTTCCAGTAAATTAATGCATTGAATTCAAATGTGTCTTTACATAACATGATGCAGTGTAGCTCATGCCTTTGTTTTGTTTATGGAATAACCTGGAGAGTGTAGAATGAAAAATTAAATTAGAACCTGAGTCACACTTTCCATCACGCAGACGGAGCTTGGCCTTTTTCAGCACATAATTTTGCAAAAGTGTTTATTCAGTGGTACATCAAGAGGCATATCTGTGCCTTACCCACTTACGGTATGCAGCTTGCAACAGCCATCTGCTCAAATCCCCTTTCCTTTCCAGCGTAGCCAATCTGAGTCTAAAATATTGATAAACAATCTCTGCTACTAAATTAAGACTAAAAGAGTAAACAGGGGAATGAATGTAAGCAATAAATTTCCCAGGCATTCGTGCTGCATGTGCTCCTGTTAATATCACGGTGATAAGGACATTAAAAATCTGACAGGTGTAATAATTGTTTTCAAGTGATATGAAGGATAAAAATTTTGGGTAGGTTAGCAGAGAGATGATGAAGAGATACTCCCAAACAACTCATCTATATCCACAGACAGCTTAGTTGTTTGCAGTTGCTTGTGTAGCTGTAAGTAAAGCATCCTGCGTTGTGTTAGTTGCCTCTAAGTGTGTTGCTGAGTATTTCCAAGGGTAAAGTGGAAACTGTTTCACTGATATTTGTAATTAGACAAGAGCCACATCTAAATAATTCCCATCTAATGTTTCCACAATCAGCAGCAACCCTCTTTGGTAAGAATTGAGAAGGGTTAAGAAAAAGTCTTTGTTTTCTGTCTGCTCTTCGTTATTATCTCTTTAGTCCATCTAACAAAAAGGTGGAGCTTTGTGAGCTGCGGTGGCTCGCAGAAGAGTTACTTTCCTGGCAGTTGGTTGTTGAACTGAATCAGGGCCAACTTGGTTGTCTGTACAGAAGCTGGAAGAGCACATCCAGCCTTTTTCCATTCACCCTGCTCACAGGCCAGTCAGGCATGGGGGGTCCATCCGTGATGCAGCGAAAACGTGACACATCTCAGCAGGGTTTAAAGCAGCTTGTTCAGGTACAGCGAGCACCGAGCAGAGAGGCGAGGAGCTGAGGAAAAGCTGGAGAAACCTGTGTAGGATTTAAGGTGTATATTCGAAGCAGCTAGCCAGAACAGGCTCTATGTTGCTGTGGAAATGTTGCTATTGGTACCCAAATTGGATGTTTTAAAGCTACTTGGAGGAGTTGCAGTTGTATTTTTGGCTCCAGGGTAGACATATGCAGAGGCAACAGCTCCAACCTCATATATCTCACTGTTTTAAAGTAAACATATGGTAGAAAGAGAGAAGGAAGCAGTTCTTAGAGCTGGAACAATTTATCCAGCTAGTTAAGAGCATTTGGTGAAGTTTCACATGCATTCCTCCTGGGTGCACATACTAGGTTGGCTTTAGACACAAGCAGTTCAAATGACTTTGCTGCCACATGTTGGGGGCATGAGGAGGACCCCTGTGTCATCGAATTGCCCAAAGGGCATTGTGTGCACCATGACATCCTTACATCTGTTGATTCGTGTCAGGAGGAAGCTGTCACCTTTTCTGCTGAGGTCTGTAACCAGCTGCTGTCTGTGAGCAGAGCTGGTGCGTGCTGGCTCGAGAGCTGAGCAGAGCCTGGGACACCACAGAGATTTTCTGAAGTGACAGTACAAGACAAGAAAGAGAGATATGAGCAAAATAAGGCTTGGATTGGGCCAGAGCATTAATCTAAGTTTTTAAAAGGGGAGTGTGTGTGTGGGTGCAGTTGGGCAGACTCTATCTCCAGACCCTTTTTGAGAAACCTGTATTTACAATATATAAAACATCCCTTTCTGTAACAATTTTCCAGTTCAACAGAATTATTTGGAAATTTTTTCTACCTTGCCTCTTAAAAATCCAGAAGTTGGTAGGTTCTGTAGCCTGGAGAAACAGCTTTTAGTGTGAATGAGATCTGTGATAAAGTATGTCAGAAACGGACAGGACTTTTCTGCAGCTATTTTCTTGTGTGTAGACAGTGGCACTGAAGGAACATAGATGTAATCAAAGTAAATGAAGAGATAGTGTGTCGGAGAGATGATTGCCGAGGAGAGCACCTGCCATCACAGCCACAGTAATAAAAAGATTTGTAAAGCTATTTTACTCCTTGCTTCTAAGAATTCCAGCTGTGCTGCCTTCCTGTGGTTTCCAGGTTCCCAGAGGCTGCTGCCCAACTTTCCTGTGTCTCCCTGGACCAGCTGCTCTTTCTCCCCTGTGTAACAGGGATCACCAGATCCTTATTCATCTGCTGTTCAGTGTTAAATCAGTGGAAACCTTGTTTCCAGTGTCTGAGAGCCCCTTCCAGCTCCTTCCTGCTTTGTATAAGCCCCTCTCCCAAGCCAGTGGCTGTGCAGTGCTGTTGACCTTGATTTGGGTAATTTTGCAATATCTCTTCTGTTTACCTCACTTTCTCTGCTCCTTGCATGTTCAGCCACCCGAGGATATTCAATGTATTGACTATTCTCACTTTCAGGGAAGTTAATTAAACTCCCAGCCTTAATGCTACTTTAATATTTGCTGTTTTAATTTTATTTTTATGTATGTAGTTTTCTCCATCAAAATGCCAACATTTGCTGTAATTTAAACACAGTAGTGTCTAACGCTTAGATGACCAAATAACTGTAACATCTTAGATACTACTATTTCACACAGTGACAAGAAATGTTTTGGTCCTTGACTCGTGTCAACAGTGCTTCATATAACTGTAAAGGCAGTGAATTGCATCTTGTTATCACGAATGAAGATACATAGCAAACTGAAGAAAAACCAAAAATATCCAGTTGTAAGTTGTGCTTATCTGGAGATCTGAAAACACCACTCTGAGATTGATGCTATATGAGTGCTGATCTGAGATACCTATGCATTGTGTAATGCTATAGAGATAGAAACATGTATTTTTGATATTTGCAGTGAAACATCTAACTGGAAAGTGTAGAATGTGTCCATAACGTTTTTGCTTACTGCCTGGCTGTGGGTTTTGTCCTTTTTTAAATGCTGTTTCAGCATATTCCTGGCTAATAAAGGTAGGTGTTTTACATCATTTTAGCAAAGTGGAGCATTGGACTTATATGACTGAAAATCTATATTGCCATTTTTCATTTTCATTATTACTCTTTCATAATTAAGTAATAAATATAAGCTATGCTGATCTGTATGATTATGGCAAGCTTTCTTGCATACTGCAAAGAATGAGAAAGTAAGTGTCAAAGATTCCAGCTACCCTTGGAAAAATGTAAAATTAATCTTTCAGCATGTTACCTGCTTATCCTGAGGTTGTTCTGAGCTTTTCCATATACTTTAGTGGGACCCGTGTTTCGCTTCTGGGTGTTTTATTTAAGAGCTGATGTAGGATGTACTTTTTTCAGTCAGGGTGACATTGCCTTGAAGACGTTCCTGTGATGAACAATAGCAAAGGCAAGGAGTTTAAGTACGGCTTCTCACAAGGATGTCATCTATTTGCCAAACCTCTGCAAAAATGTTAAATTCTTTCCAACCTTAAGCAAATTAATCGTTGGATGGGTGAGTGAGGCCAAATAAAGCCTTGAGAGTAAGTAAGGAAGGTACCATTTTGAAAGGAGTCTTGCAGGGTCAACAGCACACTTAATTCAGGCATGCTGTGTCCTTTCCTTTGTGTGACCCAGCAGGTGTGGGAGGTGTTGGAAGACAGCAAGGTTGTGACCCCACTGGAGATGTGGGAGAGAGCTGAAAACACTATAGCTGGGAGCCAAGGTGAGAGGAGTGTGTGTCTTTGTGTGTATTGTGCAGATCCTTGGTGAAATGTGTAGGGAAGAGAGCTGAAAAGGTGGAAGCGGGTGGAATGGAAGGGGAGAGCAGGGCATGGGTAACATGGGATTAGGGAGGTCAGGTTTCTGGGGTGAAGAAAGCAGGTGTGAGAAGTATGAGAACCAGCCCCTGCCTGCCCATATTACATGGTGGTAGTTGTTTGGTCATCATCTTGGGACAGCTGCTCTGTCATTGTTTTGGTAATTTAGCACATCCATCCTCGTCTTTGCTAAATGTGGTCTTGGTACTCAGTCCCTGCTGCCATCTTTTGCCTCTACTTGCCTGTTGTGGCTGCTGTCCGTATGTGTTGCTGACCTGTTTGAACTCAGGGGCTCATCTTGGGTTTTGCTGTCAACACAGTTTAGTTACATCAACGTTTTTAAAACTGCTGGCCTTGACTGCGCAATAGTTTTACATCAAGAGCGTGTTTGGAGTGTGTGACAAAAACAAGAAAGCAAAACTGATTGTCCCCAAGCTATGTGTCTGAAAACTTGTCTGGTAAATTAGAGATGAACATAGTTTCTTGGTGTTTTTTGAGGGCAAGCTACCTTTACTTACCTTTTCAGCATCACTTAATAGAGAGATGTGATATGATTGAACCCTGTTGACTATGTAAATCTTGTAACCGTTTAATGAACAGATTTTTCAGATGGCTTTCTAAGGAATGGAGAAGAAAATACATGCTTTTCCTCCTGACTATAGTTTCTTGAAACTTGGTAAAATAGAAAGGACAAATTGTGTGAGCGAGGCTATGTCAAATCCCTGCTGTTTATTCCATGGGAAGAGAGGAAGGAAAGGAAGTGATGAAAACGGTGATCTGAACCATGAAATATCTCACTTTGTTATTTAAAAGAGATTGTGTGAGTCATAGGGAGCCATAATTCTGTAAACAGCTGCAGTGATTTCTGTAATGCAGAGAACTAATGAGGAACGGTGAGCCTAGCTTGGTTAGAACAACAACACTGTATTGCAACATGCTGTGCTGAGTACTCTGAAAGTATAAAGCAATGGTCTGGAGTTTCAGGAGATTTTCATCTCCTAGATGATCATTGGCAAATCATTTCACTTCACACTGCTTCTGTTTCACCATCTGTAAGACAGGCAGGATGATAAAAAAGTGCATTGAAAGCTACTGATGAAAGTTAAGTGGCAGCGTTATTTATCGCATTAAGTGTACATTCTATACAACGTTCTTCGTGATTACGGATGTAAATTGCTGTCAGAGCTGCAGAAGGTCTTTTTCTCCTCCCACAGAGATCCTCTGTGCCAACTTTCTGCTCATCATCATTAGGACTGGGAGACAAATCTTCCCAGCGTTCTTTATATAAAAGGTCTGCTACCACATTACAGCATTACAATCAGACTTTATACTTGTTTCATATATTTTTCTTGTTTTCCATCATTGTCATGATTCCTCCATTTCATAATAATGGTGTTGTCATAACTATGTAAATCTACAGATAGCTGTCTATAAGTGTCTCTGTTTGCCTTTGTGTGTGATCAGAAGGTGCAAGAATGTGGGAAAAGCCCACCCATGTTGTACTGTGTGGGTGAAGCAGTCTCTTAAAAGCTTTATATGCATCTTCTATGAAAATTTCCAGTTATAAGTTTTCTGCTTATGTGTGTGGGGGGATTAGTAGGATTCAGAGTTCTGTTGGTAATTGAGAAAAAGCATTTCTAATTATATCTGTCTTCCTTCTGTCTGGTTACGAGGTGATCCTTTTCTTTCCGAACTAAGCTACGTTTGGCTCTTAACTTCATTTGCTAAAACGTAAAGGTCTGACCTTTCAGAGTATTAAATTGTTTTATTAAGATATCCAAATTGGAACAGCTACTGTCTTGATAATCGCAAAATTTCAAATGGGTCCGGCAGTAACTGGATTCATTCTGTGTTCTTGCCAGTAACAAAGATGGATTTAAAAACATTTTTTCTGAAGATCTGTTATGGGACATTCCCCACAGCTCTTTCCAGATGAAAAGAATTAATAATAATGAAACTAATGTTCTTGAAGTACCAGGGCATACAATGACTGTACTAATTGCGTGATCAAGGTTTTCACAGTGCGTCCTGGTGTATTCTGTTCAGAGGCAGAAAAACCCCAAACAAACCTGAATCTTTCTTTGGGAGGAGAAACTCCCAAACCATCATTTTTATTTATTTTTTTTTTCTGGAGTTATGGAAATGACTGACTTTATTTTTTATGTTCCTGAAGGGTGTGCGTGTGTGTAAGGGATTGCAACCATTAGGTCTTATTTTTATCTTCTTGATATAAACATAAACCCATTCTCTCTTGTGGAACAAAGCAGAGTCCATTTAAATTTCTCCTGATGTTGCCTGACTGGCATTCCCTCAGGGGAAAAAGGGGATTTCAGGCCTGCACAGAACATTTTGAAGGGCTGGCTTCTCTAGAGACTCTGTTTGTTATGAACTGTAGTATTGTGCTTATTAAGCAGTGTGGTGTGAGAATGTCTGCTTCCGAAGCCCTCTGATTAATTAGATGTGAGGTCCTGGGTGCAGGTTCTTAAAAGTATTTGTTGTGTTGCTCCACTAAGCATTGCAACATGCAGAGAATTGGGACAGTAGCAGGGTAATTGTTTTTTTCAGGATGTTGTCTTTTCCAGAAATTCCACCCTCATCCCAGTTCACTACCTAGAATATGGAACTCAATATGATTCCATGAAATATTTAGCTATCAGCAAATTCACTGTCTTCTGATGGAAAGCTCTTTAGACTCTGAAATACTGCAAATGCAACGTTTCCTGGGACTATGCCATTATTACTGCTTTTATTATGTTTGCTGGTGGAGACAAAAGGGCTTGCCAAAATACATAATTTGTTTGTAGACAATTGCAATTAAAGAAACTACTGATCCCTGTGGTAATTTGCACCCTCTAAGATTGTTCCATTGCTCTTGAAAATTTTCTGGGAGATGTGAATCACTATCTCTTCCTCTCTGGATGTGTGTCGTGGTTTAAGACCAGCTGGCCCCACGAAGCTGCTCACTCACTTCACCCCCCCTCCCCCCAGTGGGATGGGGGAGAGAATCAGAAGAGTGAAGGTGAGAAAACTCGTGGACAGAGATAAAGGCAGTTTAATAGGTAAAGCAAAAGCTGTGCACACAAGCACAACAAACCAAGGAATTCGTTCACCACTTCCCAAGGGAAGCAGGGCTCCATCACACATAACTGTTATGGGATGAACGGACGTTCATCACTCTGAACATCCTCCCTTTCTTCCCTCGGCTTTATATACTGAGCATGATGTCCCATGGTCTGGAATATCCCTCTGGCTAATTGGGGTCAGCTGTCCTGGCTGTGTCCCCTCACGGTTTCCCGTGCCCCTCCAGCCCTCTCCCTGGCAGGGCTTGAGAAAGGGAAAAGTCTTTGAATTAGTATAAGTATTACCTAGTAACAACCAAGAACACCAGAGTCTTATCAACCTTGCTCTCGCTCCAAATCCAAAGTGCAGCACTGCACCAGCCTAAGAAAATTAACTCTATCCCACCTGAAACCAGGACAATGTGATAATTCCAAAGTCCCTTTTCTGATCTGTAAGTTACTGAGTGATGCTTGTTCTCAGCATTATATATATGTAATGAATTTAATACATAATGCACACATTGGATGATTTACTACATTTTCAAATGTTTAGTCTGATATTTATGCTCATTCTGTTTTATTTACTACTTTGTAACCTGCTTAAAATAACTGGAAAACATTCCCAAAGCTTAATCTGGAAAATACAGAGGCCACTCCAAAGTATCAGACTTTTATGCTGAAATGTCAGACAGCCATTGGAGGTCCTCAGTCCCCACCTTTCATTTAGCATGACTTTGCTTGGCTTGTTCAGATTGATGAGATAACAGCTTTTGACAATGAGAGTTTCATTACAGTCCTGTTTTGCTTTGTCTCTCCCGCTTATTTGAAGGATGGTTAAAACCTCATACAGCATGTTGCATCATACTTGCAGAAAATAATTATTTGGATCTGCATTTAAAGCAACCCATTGTTCCATTGCACAGTTTTATTATTTTGCATACTGTGCTATAGGTTTTAGGCTTGGACTGTGCTAATATAGCTGAGTTCAAGCATAAGACATTGCTCAATTGCATCTGTACAGTTTATCTGAACCCTAAACCTATGATTTTCACCTCTGTGGCAGCTCTGGAAACTCTGTTGAATTTGCAGTATGATTCCACTGGCTACAGCTGCTCAGATCAACCAGTCCCAGCGATTCTGTGGCCAGGGTAGAATTTGTAGCTGTGGCTGTTTGCATTCAATCAAATTCCAGCTATATTGCAAAATCATTATGGATGTGGGTAGTTGTGCAGAAGTAAACAGTAACTCCTATTTAGAGCCCCTTGGCCTCTGAATAAGCCACAGACCAAGTTCAAAGATCTGGGGGAGGCAAAAGAAGGAAAGACCCTTAAATAAACTGTTCATTATTACTGCCTTTTGCACAGGGAGGGAATGGGGCACATTGCTGCATGTTTTCAACCACCTGTGGAACACTCAAGCTACAAATCTGCAGAAACTTTGAATGGAGTTTTGGTGCTTTGATAAGTTATGAATGTCAGAAGAGCAGAGGTGAATCTGCAGGTGAGACAGTGCCCCTAGATAAATGTGCATGGTGGGGAAGTAGAGGGAATTAATCTACAAGCATCTTTAAGGACCTTAACCTACTCCTGTGTATGTACGGAAAGTTGCAAGTAGGGCATGCTCCGTTGGCTGATAGCACTGATGTGGAAGGGAAGAGTATTGTTACCCAGGCCTGAAGAACAGGTAACTTCATTGGTTAATATATATGCCATGCTAGGACTGAACCTGAGGCTTGATGTGGACACAACACACTGTTTTACTATACCCTCAGAAGCTGACCCTGTAACTGATCACCTCCAAGCTTTTCAGCTTCTAAATCGTGCCAGAAACTTAGCTCTGCTGGCTTTGAACACAAGAGTCTGTGATCAGCCAAATCTCCTCTTCCTGACTTCTGTCCCTTCCACTCCGTACTCTGTTGCTCTGAAGCTTGTAAGTAGGAAAATAGTGTTCTACAGACTCATTTCTTCAAGGGTTTTATGTCACAAGGCACAAAGAAGTGTGTGCCTTGTGACAGGAGCCATTGCTGTGTCATGTGGAGGAAGTGACCACATGCAGATAGCTGAAGTGGCGACTCTATATTATATTATATCATAAAATTATATTGTTATTGTTACATTGTAGAAAAGGAGGAGCAGCTTGTGTGATCTAGGCTAATTTAAGGCCACCTCGTGGCCAGCTCTTGCTATGGATGGATATGACTGTTTTAATGCAGCCAAAGACTAAGCTGTGTATTTTTCAGTTTCCTAGCCTTGGCCCTTAGCTCATATATGCATTGTAGAGAATTGAATAACTGTTGGGGTTGGTTGGTTTGTTTGTTTGTTTTTAAAAAAACAACTTACGGCTTCATTTCTCGGGTCTGCAGTCTTAGCAAAGACTGAGCTATCATCGTGATTCTGTTTATGCAGCTTCTACTTTGAAAAGGAACCAGAGCAGTCCTTCTGTGTCTACGAAAATCAGAAATATATTCACAGTGTTCCTTCCATGCTTTGACTATAACAGCCATAAAATGGTTTCCTTACGGATTATTTCTCCCACTCCCACGGCAGGAAGTGTTTGTGAAGTACCACTGGATATGTATTGTTTCTCCATCTAACTCAGCTTTGAATTTACCTGATCATAGAAACTATACAGCTCTTGCTGTTGTTTCAGCATGAAGTCATACCTATTTAGGGAAAAACATGGTCAGAACAATTTCAGTGCAATGCTTTATTCCTATGAGAATTTGTCTATTTGTCAACACACATACAGACCTGACTGTTGTGGTGCCACTGCAACATTGGTCTTGCCCATAGAGTAAATTCTTTTTTGAAATGATGAATGTCATCTTTTCCTCCCACCTCATAAATATCCCTTCAATACACTCTCTGGAGGGTGCCAATGCCCCGCTTTGGGTTCCTAGTAGCATCTTTATATCAGGGAGTAGGATTCAACCTACCTGCCTTTGGATATCATCTGGAATATGGACAATTAGAAAATTAATAGGTAATGAGAAAAATAAGCACTTCTGATTCCTTCACAGGCAAAGACAAGCTAAAGCACAGAAGAACCTGTTTCTCTTCTTTATGTAGAAGGGGGATGCTTAAATACAGCCATCTGCACTGCTAATATCTAAATTAGGTGATTGCAGTCCTTTCATCAGCTCGTATCCAACTTCATTAATAGTTCCCTGATTTGTAATTAGATGATACCTAGCTACAATTTTCTAGGTTTTCTAGTTTTCTACAATTTTCTTGGTGTTATCACCTTTTCTTTCTTTTTTTTGAATGATCAAGTGTTTTGTTGGGCACTGTTTGCATGCAGAATTTCCCCACATGCTCAGGGAAGGAAGCAAGGTGTAAAATGCATTGGATATTCCATTATTCAGAGAGAACTGGTGTGTTTTAATTCTCTTCATCAGCAAAGGGCCAGTTCACTGGAATTCCTGTATTTCTGCAGTCTTCTGTGCCTGAGATTTTAAGGTAGCAGAACAAGGACAGGCAGCAAAACCAACCTCTGCAGAATTTAATATGGAGCTGTGATTACAATTAAGATCACAGCTTTTTAATAAGAGTTCCCTATTTTGTGGTCAGACCAGGATAGTTTCATGCAAAACAGTTACTGGGAGTTTCAAAAATAAATGGCTAAAGGCAATTGTCAGGAAATTACAGCCCCGTCATAAAAGCTCTGCGTGTTTTTGAAGCTCTGCAGTATTTCAATAGTCCCAAAGAGTTTATTATACATGTGACAACTGCAGGCCTGTGGAGGTTTATTTAGACCCTGGACCCAATTGCAGAGAAGGTTGGAAGGGCCTGGAGCTGTGAAATTAACAGGGCTGAAATCCTATCTTTTCGATTTCTTGTTTAACACTTGCAACCAGTATCTTCAGGGACTTCAGCCTTGTGCAGCGGCTCGATCACCATTGCAGCTACTTGAAGGCAGTCTTTCATGTAGGGGATGATTTAGCTGGTAAAATTATGTTACTTTGAAATTAGTTTGGTACTTAGCATTTAATATTCTTGTCTTTTGCTCTGCAATTAGCTTTTACTAATGCAATTTAATCTATTTGTAACATTTCTTGAAAATCATAGTAGACATGATTTGAAATGAAGCTAAATCTCTTGAACTTTTCCTTATGTTAATTTGAAATGCCAACAGGGCACCAACTGCTGTGAAAATTAATGAATGAGCTACACCAGACTGTCTTTCATTTCATTTGAATGACTTCACACTTAGAGAGCATATGTGACAAACAAACTCTTCTCCAACACCACAGATGATGCTGGAGCGAGAATTTTGCTGCTTGTGGGGCTGCATGGACAGATTGTGGGTCCTGGTTTCTTTGCAAGCACATTATGGAGTATGACTCACAAAAGAGACAGCTCCCATCTGAAATATGTTTTTTCTTTTAAAGACACATTTTTTAAAGTGCATGAAATATTATTACACTAAAATATATATACCACTGTAATAGCATTTTTCTCTAACAGTGCTTTGCTCCTCATTTAAAAACAAATCTCAGACATGACACCTGGCTTTCTTAAGAGTGAGGGCAATTTGTGTTACTACATAGACAATAAGCTGCAAAAACTGTAAAATGTTATTGGAGTAGGTTTTAATCTGTGATCTGAGCTGAACTAACTTATACTGCACAAAATAATTTTTTTCAAAACTGCAGATTGCACTTTTTTCCTTGCCCTGAAGAGCTGGGAAAATAGCTGGTCTTAACAGTTAAAGCAGTCTTCCTGTACAACAGAAAGGATTTCGGGAAAGAATAAGATAAAATTTTCTTGACTTCTTAGAAATGCTTATAAACCAAAAGAAAATAAACACGTGTAGATATATCATTTTCTTGAGCTCTGTCAGTCACGTCATGTCTGTTAAAGCCCAGTTGCAGAACCTGGACTATTTTTGCACAATGATCTGAAATACTGTACAGAGTGCTTGGACAACAACTCTGCCGTCATTCTCTGCTAAAATTCCCTTGCAATTCTGCAGCTGGGCACTTTTGTTTTTTCCTTTCAGGCACCCCAGTATTTATTTGATTGCGTTACTGCTGACAAAGTTTTAATATCTTTCTATTTAAGCACATGCTTATGTTCTACTGTAGTCTCAGTAGCAACATACACACCAGCTCACTGCTTGCTGGGGGTGTGGTTTGCTGACTCACCTGGGAAATTCAGTTATTTGGTTTTAACTGGAAGTCATAAGTATACTTTTTTGTTCCACTGTTTGGAGTCTCTAATAACAAATGAAAATAAAATCAAATTGTGTGATCAGTAAAACTGTGACACAATGTTTGTTCCTAGATAAATGATCAAATAAGCAATTTTACTTACACCCAGATTAAATAACTGGCAGCAAACCCAATAAATTATATTTTTATACTCCGCATTGCAGTCACATAATGAAAAAACTAATTGGATTTGGACTTGGAAAAATGCCACTGCTGTGCTCCAAAAATTGAAACATTGACTAAACTCTGAAATAAAATAAAAGTGTGGGGCAGATGTAATCTGGCTGTTTAATGCAAAGGGGTCACGATTTCTTCTCTGACTTAGGCTTGATATTTAATGGACATAATGGCAATGTTTTGCAAATAGATATAAGCTGCAAACTCTGTTTAATGGAAACAAAATAATAGAACATTTAACAGCATCTTTTAGAAATGGGACGTGAAGGGGCTTGTCAACAGCAAGCCCATGACAGAGTAAGAATTGGTCACGGACTCAGCTGGACATGGAGCTCTTCTGCCTTGGTGGAGCCAGGACAGATATATTTACTTTGTGCCATGCAGGGCGGTCCTCCCTCTGAGTGCCTGTGCTGATTCAAGGACAGACAAGGTCATCTTTGGTGTCATTTTTCATCACTTTTCTCGATAAGTAGCATCCTTACTCTCTGGTTGCTGTCAGACACCTAAGTGGTTTCAGACGTAATTTATGGCTATGATTTATGCATCAAAACACCTGTCAAACTGAATGTTTAAAAAGTAATTTTTAGAAGTCTGGAGAGGGACGTATAAACGGCAGGCATTGTGGTGTGATTTCAGGACTGTTTGTTCATGGAGGTTTTAAACTGGCATCTGACTTTTCTGGAAGCAAAAGCTGTGTAGATTATTGCATAGTGTAACCTCAGCGCACCAGAGTGCAGCAATTAAGGTCGCCCAGCTGCAGGGGAAGATGTATATGGCTTTATGTATTGAAACTGCACTAAGAATTGCTTTGATTACTTAAAACTGACTCTTTAGGGTATGTGAATTGTCAATTCCCACATCATGTATGCTAAACATTAATTGATAAATTAGTGGATAACTAAATATCTTACAGAATTGTTGTGAGTGAGATTTTTATAAGATTGTTGTAATGGAAATAGGCCAAAATTGGGAAGGGATTTGAAAATGGCTTAAACAATTTCACAGTTTGGGGACTTCTATGAAACATCCAGGTCTATTTTTATATCATCTGGCTCAGGAAAGTCCTTGATCTTGGATCACCAGGCCCTACATCTGAATGCTATGGTCAGGTTAACTATGTTCAGTTTCTGTTTCTCAGGTGTTTTTTTTGGTTTTTTTTTTATAATGTCTGCAATCTGTCACTAATCCTCTTATTATTGCTGTGGTTTTCTAAATTTTTTTTTTGGCTGATGCAATTTTTTTTAACATATCTTTTTTTTCCTCCACCAAAATGAAACAAATTCAATTTTTCTTTTTCTTTCTTTTTTGCATTTTTCTAAGGTAGAAATTAAAATACTGTATCTGAAAATGTCAGAATGAAATATTTCAACATTTCTTGCCTTGTTTCTGAAGCCATTTTCAGTGCATGCCCTTGGACAGTTTCTCAGCGAATTACTGAATAGTATGCTTGATCCAAAACTGAATTTAGAACAAATTGATCTATATCTAACAAAAATATTTCTGTTCCATATTGTTGAAGAAGAATATACACTGATTAGTATTCCTGGTACACAAAGAGTATTTCAGTACAGTCTGTATTGAAATTTATTCTGTAGAACCTTGTATAAAAAGATCCCCAAACCAACAAATGGAAAAGCTGCTAGGAATGGAATTGTCATCCCTACAGTTGATCAAGAGAGAGGAGCTGTTGAGACAATACTGGGCAAACATGATATTTTGATTGGTATGATAGAATGTTGTAGGTAGGGATCTGTCAGCATTTAATTTATTAACCTTGGCATTCAGGCAGTCACAGCTACCAGGTGAAAATTTCATCCTCAACCAGCACTTGCTGTTTAAGTTCTCTAAGCTCACAAAAATAGTTGGAGCTAGTTTGTTTCCAAATTTAGAGCTGCTGGAGATAAAAGAACAGCAATAGAATATAATCAGTTTCTGGCTCCTACACACGTTGCTTTGTGCTCCTACTTTGAATTTATCAAACTACTATTTTATATAAAGTTATTTTCCATCTGTTTAACACATGATATTTTGCATGAGAAAAGGGGCTGTGGTGTTGCTTTTTATTCTGAGATTATCAGGGTGCTCAGAAATGCTGTTAACTATTTTTGGTATTGATTGATCTGTTAGGTTGCGTTCTGTTCTTTGTGTCTGCAAGACTCATATGAACATAACCAAGGGCAGAATAAACATCTCTGTTGTAAGAAAGAGGCTGTCTCTTCATCTTAAATTATGAATCTGTAAGACTGAAGTGAGGAATTATTTTTGGTGTTGCATAATATGAATAATGCATGTAGCACCATTATTACACATCCTGCATGTTGTGGAACCAGAATGTACTGTTATGTTAATAAACATTCATAACGCTCAGCATAACCATTCTGAATGTTTTATTGCCAAAAGAAATTGTGATCCCAAGGACATTCAGAGATGTTGGTCTTCTTACTGTATCCAATTATTAAAACTTAAACTTACAGCTGTATTATCCCCTCTCTCCATTCAACATGGGCAATTAGTCAAAATCTCTGGGTTTTGTTGTTTCTGTTATGTTGGTAAGGGAGGTGGTTGTTTCTTATAAGCAATCTTATTTAATTAAGAAGCTACAAAACCTCCCGTTTTTCTGAACACAAGGAGAATCAAACAACAGGAGACACATGAATCTCTTGCAATTCTCAGCTTCTTTCAAACTGCGTTGAACCCTAAATCTTTCTCCTCCACGTGAGCTGTGTTTCTCAAGCTGCGGAGCAGCTTCCAACCTTCAGAGTAATTTTCTTTCTCTCTGCTCCTGCAGTGCTCTTCACTCCCACCCCAAAACGTCTGCTTTCAACCCAGTTTCTGGCTATGTCAGTATTCAGGAAAAGGCAGCAAAGCCTCATGGTTGGTTGTGTATCCCAGGTATCGCTTTGTTTTCAGTGGTGCTCCTCTGGTTTTTGCCTGAGAAGAGCCTATTAAAGGCTGAAAACTGCTGCTGGGAACTGGTAGAGGAGCTCTGGCCCAATGTTGTACCTCATGGTTAGCTTTGAGAAATATATGGAGGTTGGCTCATTGATTTGCCTAATTAGGGTCAAAGAACAGTTGTGGATTTAAATGGCTTGGAGGTTCTGTCTCACCCCTCACATATGCATAAGCTTGAAAATGAAGAATATTCAGGTGAGTTTAATTTCAAACTTAATGAAGATGCGAGACAGAGGGAACCCTGCTGGCAACAATCCTTTTGATGACAACAGAGGTCATGGGGGGGAAAAATACTCTGTCCTTGAACTGTCTTTAATAACCAAGGAAAACAGAATAATCAACTTTAGAAGGGGTTGCAGGCTTTCTCCTTACAATAAGTGAGTTTTAGAATACTTTACTAAACTTGTCAAATAATCTGTAATCACTATTCCAGAAAAGCCACCTCTTTTTTTCTTTTGGTTTTTTTTTTGTTTGTTTTAAAGCTGTGTGCAAGTTAAGTAGGATAGTCAATGAAGTGTATAAGTGAACCTATTTGCTACATACCCAGAGATGAAACAGACTGTCAACAAAGTGGGGTTTTCAAAGTTGCAACAAGTATTTTTCTTGGTTCCTGGTTTTCAGTTATTGTAACAACACATTTAATAATTTTGTTTTAAGCCATTAGTTCTGGCACATTTCCTCTCAACTAATTGTTTTCAGGAAAGTAGCTGACATTAAAGGGGCTGTTTGTGTTTATTCAAAGGTGAGTTTAGAAGATAAATCTCTTCGATAGGTAGAAGAAACAGAAAAGGAGCATTTTGCCCTCATCAGTGTAGAACATTTATCTATTTCTTTCATTCTTCTTATTTCATTATTCTTATTATGGAGCCATAGCTTTTAAGGACAAACCGGAACATTTGATCATTTACTCTGACATGTAAGGACATGGAATTTTATTTTATGTTGAACCTTATGCTAACTTCAGTTCCATCACAGTATACATTATACAGATGTCTTCAGCCTTGATTTGAAGTTAATACATGATAAATTCACAGCTTTATGGTAGCGTGTTCCAGAAATTAATCATTCATGTAACTACATGTGACTTGTTTCTTAAACTTATTTATGCTTAATCCCCAGACTTTGGTCCCCAAATTCACTGCTAAACAGCAGTTCTTTGTGTTGTTCACCTACCTATCTTCTTCTGGTAGATCCATTTTCTATCAGAGCTTCTCTGAGACAGTGTCTGCATGGAGGTCTGCTGAGGTTGCAGTACATCCCCATGATAGTGAGGGGTAACTGAAGTTTCAACATTAATTTGCTTTATGGTTACGTGTAATTGTTTACCAAGCTGCTTGTCACCCTTGAAGGGCAATGTCATTAACTTCAGTATAGATAGCAATCCTGACCAAGTTTTAGCTAGAAAGCTCATCATAACACGACATTATAAACATGTTCTTAGGTGAAATAGAAATAGCGAGGCATTACCACATGAAAAAATTAGCAGCCAGAGATTTACTTTCCTTAATTTCTCTAGGCATGTTCTCCTGTGTAAAATCCTAGAGTTCTGCCACAGCTGTCCAAGGTGTAGGATAATCGTGGAGGGGTGTAACACTTTCTCATTGCACATCTCAATGAATGTGTTCATTCATTTTATTCTTTCACTCATTCTTTAGTCCACTCTTTCGCTTCCCTTTAGGATCCATTCACAGTTCTCAAAAGTACGTCCACTCTAAGCTGGATTCATTACCCATAATGGCTGTGTTGAGCAAGGTTGTTACCAATTTTGACGTCCGTCAGTGGCTATAGCAGCATTTACAATCTTCTGAACAGGATGCTTTCCATAAGAATAATACATATTTTTCCTATATTGACTAGCCTCCTGAGTTCTCCTCTTGCTTGTTTGTTTTCTTTCCCTACATAAGACTTTATCATTTTGGGGTCTTGCCAGAACATCAGTCTTCAGGCAAAATCAGGGTCTTTAGGCTATTGTATTTGTTGTTTAGTATTTTTTTTTTGGGGGGGTGGGGGGTGGGGGGTGGGGTGGGGAAGAGGATTTCAATAAGGGAAGCCATACTAGAAGTCATTTATACTTGTACTTGGATCAGTTGTTTATGAAGTCTGTAAGACCAAGTGTATTCCTGGCATGTGACTTGTTAAAACTTTTACTCCTGGTGATGTTACTTTTTCTTTAATGCTTAAAGTTTTTGTGCTTTCCATCCTTAAAGTGAAGAAGTAGAAACTTCTATGGCTGCACCTATGGTCACAGCCTGTCTGTTGTGGTTGTTGCTGAGCATTAATATAGGCTAATATACTGTTTCCCCTGTGATTTCCTTTCCACGCTGCTGCATAGCATCCAAAACTAGCAAGGTTCTGATTAGAAAATTAGATTTAAATCCTTTCTGTAAACTGAGTTTTTGTAGTCAGGAAACAAATGCCTTCTCTCCTCCTCCTTTCAGCTTTGTGGCTGACTCTTCCTGCTGCTTTATTTCTGCTGCTTGTGAAGTTTTGTAAAATATTTGTGTTTCTATTTTACTAGCAAATCAGAACTGTTAATAATGTGCATGAAGTAGTGCCTAGCCCCATGTCCGGCTGGTTCGCGTGCCCATTTCCAGTGACAGCCTATTTATTGGTGTAATTATTAGGAAACATGATATTTACAGGCCAGCAGAAGAAAAAGAGAGAAATGTGCATCCCTTTCCCTCATCCTGACCTGCCTTTAGACTACTTTCTCCTGCATGGCATACTACAGTTCACTCTCTCTATTCCCTTGTTCCAGGAAATAGTTGTTGAAAGATGATGCTGAAAGGAAGGGTGGCCTATTAATTAATACTTTTAATACAGAATCAGAGATCCTTTGTCTTCTAATCTCTTCATTCTTTCCTGGTTTAGACCTACAAATATAAAACTTGCAACAAAATGCACAAGAGAGATCGCTGGCTTGTGGGCTTTTTGTTTCCAATATGGAACTTCTTTTCTTGAAAACTTCAAATATTTCTATGTTTTCAATTTCTATAGCTGCCCAAAAGTTTCCTAACAGTATGCTAATTAAAGAAATATAAGTAATGGGTGATGGAATGAACAGAGTATTTACATCTACGTTTACTGCAGTTGGTTGCAGTACTAGCTTGTGATGCAATTTAAGGTTGGTATTGGTGTAAAAAGAACTAATTCAGTAAGTTGGATTTAAAGATTTATGGTATTTTATGAAGGTGCGGAAGTATTTTGCCACACCGTTCAAGGCTGCTGCATACTTTTGAACAGAGACTGAAATGAAAAATATCCTGAAAACTGGCAAAAATCCACTCTCTACAAAGAACTAAAGTAGAAATTAAAGTATATGGGGGCTTTGGGCTGCTTGTCTTCATAGTGTTACCGTCCTTAGTGCATAAGTGAGCTGAGCTTTCCTAGTCAATCAAGCAAGTAGGACAGAATCGTAAAAGACAGAGAAGAAATGTTGGCTGATCAGAAAAACCTTCTAGCAGGCTTCTTTGTTGGAGTTAAAATACTGTGTCCACTGATTAAAAAGGTCTTTGTTTATAGGTGATGGACATGGCTTTTGAGGTAGCAGAGATTACAGTGCAGGCAGCAATTTCCAAATTCTATCATCACATACTCAAAAGCAGGAGACATAAATTTTCTTGCTTATTCACTGAACCGAATGTCAACCTCGGGCCATTCTTCCGGTCCTCACTTAGAAAGAATGCTAATTACTTTCTAATTGCAGCAAGCTGGCATCAAATCAATCTCTACTCAGGCAAAATTTCCATGCCTGTCAGACAATAAAAGACTTGTATGTTGATGAGCTCCTTTGATTCTGTTTAGAAGTTACACATTCAAATCTCCTTTAAAATATGGTTTCCATTTGAGGGGAAAAAAAGTCTTGTAAACCTATATAATTGTGTTTGGATAACAGTCTCTAAAAGAACACTAATTCCTTTTCTCATCAAATGAACATCTCTGGAAAATGTCTTTCAAGGTTTACTTGAGAACCAAAACAAGGCTGAGAAGAGAAATATCTGAACTTAAAAAATTCTTTCAGATTTTTCAGTCTTTACATTGAGCCTTTTGTAAAGGGCAATACAGGTGAGAAATTGAAATGGTACCCACACTAAAGTCAAGGTCCTATTATGCACACCTTGTATAAAAATGGAGTGATAGGTGTCTTCAAAAATATTCATACAAGATGAACGCTGTATATAGAGAAGGGGGAATGTAAACCAGACAGCTTTTATCTAAAGCTTCTAAAGCAAAAAATGCTCTGAGATGAGGTCATTTCCAGTCAGAGGTTACAGACTGGGGCTTAGGATATCTCCTTGGAACTCATTCAGACCTGATGTGGAGAAATTTACAAACCTGGATTTAGAATTCAAATACAGAATGTAGGATGATGGGGTTTTGAATCCGTAGATTTCCACCACCTGCCCCCATGCAGCCAGATGTCTGCGGAGTGTCCTTGCCACAGCAGCACTGCTGTGGAACATAGACCTCTCTTTGCCTTTTGTTTTCTCTGGGTTTGCTCAGTTGTTGCCAGTCCTTACGTATCTTCCCTCCCAAAACCTCTTTACTGGCATTTTTTTGAACGTCTCTTCCTTTTTTCCTTGTATAATATATGGAAAATTTGGGAGAACTCTTTGAAAGCACCGCTATCATTTGTGTGCTTTACAACAAGCTTTTAACTTTGCTTCCTTGTGTGTTTCCAGAAAGAATTTTGAAGGTGCAAAGGGCTGTCTGGAGAGCCTGCCCTTGTATCTTTGAGTAATTGCAATATTTTAAATCGTGTACAATGTGGAGTCATGCAGTGTGGCCTAGTGCACAATTAACATCTGTTGGGTAGTTTGCTCCTCTGGCGTGTTTCCAACTCGTGCTGAGTATGTGAGCACAGAATAAGTCAAACAATTTGTCAGAGATCTTCAACCAGGTAATGGTGGCTTACAGGCCGCTTGAGCAATTATATACATTTATGTGGTGAGTGTTAACAAGTGACTAGTAAAATAAGCACTTTATGACTACTGCAGAATGTCTCTGTAAATGCTTCCTAGTAGGTTTGTGTATTGATATTACTGGACACTGGCATGTTTACATTTGTCAGAGTGCCTAGTTCATTAGCAGAAAAGAAAAATCAATACATTGAGAGGAAAGGAAGTAGTGGAACTGCATAATAATAACATAGATCCAACTGCTAATTTAAAAATGAGGGAGAATTTGCTGGGTTTAGTTTTCATTATGTTAATAAAAAATAATCTCATTAATTTTGCTTATTTTTGCACTCGTTCAGCTTCACATAAAGCTCTTAGATCAATATTTAAGTTTCACCTATGCCTGGAAAAAATATGCATGTTTTATTAGGTAATATATGTAACAGCTATTAAGCATTTTGTAGACAACTGGGAGTTGTCCCCGTTGCTGCAGTAATCTTACTGTTAGCAGTAACATTTTTGACAGAAATCAAAGAATGAGCTTTAGTGGTTTCTTTTTCTGGTTACTTTGGAGAGTTTGAAACTGTTTTCACATAGTAGGCAAAAACAGTAATTGTGTTGCTGAGCATCCATTCAGTTGCTAGAGTTGCTGCATTACTTCAGTCCTTGAAAATATTTACTGTGCTAGTGTCTGTGATATCACTGGGATTAGGTGGAGTGTTCTGGAAGATAACTAAAATAAGGTTGGGTTTGTTCCATTCCCCGTGCGCCCCGCCCCCCCCCCTTCCCCAAGGATGAAGAGACTTTCCTGACTGTGATAAGGTAAAGGAATATGAACATAGTTGTGCAGTGCCACAAAATAGCAACAAAGGTGCCTGTGTCATAAAATGCTATCCCAACAGTTAAAGGATCAGATTTTCAAAAACTAATTCTTAGTTGTTTCATTTCCATTCACTTTGGATAGAACTCCAGGTTTTGGTACACTTGAAGTAGCAGGCAGCTGTTTTGGCTGTGTAAATCCATCACCAGCAATCCTGAAATGGCCATTTGGCTGCTCCCAACAGCCAGAGGCACCTGACTCCACCAGGTACCTGGTTCTCCAGCACCACAGGAACTCAAAGATGCACAGACACATGTGGACTCCAGCAACACAGCACTACTTGACGTGAAGTGAGGTCATCAGAAAACTAGTTTTTTGAGTTTCTGTATTTAATATGACCAGAAACACCACTTTGGAGCTTTCTGTGATGGGGCTGGAGGAGCAAGAGAGGTTCAATTTACTGCTGGCAGGTCTGGAATGCAGGGGGTCCTTGGAACAAGGCATGGTCTGGCTCACATCCCTGCTTTGGGCACATGGGGAGCCAGAGACCACGTGTTGCTTTCTCCTGCCCTTGAAAAGGGCAATGCAGTGATGGTAATTACAGACATCCTCAGGATGATCGTAAAGGCCTTATCTGAAATTTATGATTCTCAGTGCCTTTGATTGGCTTTGAACTGGGCCCTCAGAGAGGAACTTTACATTTGGGGAGAAACAGAGACTTGGATCTTCATATTGAGGCAGCTTTAAAGGACTTTTAAATAGATAATTTTCCTTGCCTAATCCTTTGATCATATCTCCCTCTTTGCAGATCTTCGCTTACTTTGCATCAGATGGGTTACACATCTCTTTCTTTGAGGTTTTCCTGGGTTACCTTCAGACTACCGATGATTTCTGACTTGGTATTGCTTTTTATCTTCAGGGAATTTACCAATAGTGTTGCCAGCTGTCATAGTTGTTTTAATCTGATGAATGCACTGGCTGTGTGTCTGGGATTTTTTATTGTTGATAGTTTTGTTTTCTTTAAACTATAAATCCTACTCCTAATAATGTCAATTTGCTTCTTGTATGTCTTCCTGCAGTCTTGGGACTTCATCTCGAGGTTGTAACTTCAAATTTCTCTTTGTAATCTCTAAACCAGTTTGAAATTATAGTATGTTAGTACATATGTGCTTCATTGCAAAATGGACTTTCAGGATTTCATTAGCATCTGGTGTGTTGCTTAGTGTCTTCTTGTAAAGGTAATTAAGTGTTATACTATTATGAATAATTATATTTTATTTGTTCTTAGCAATACAGTAGGCTGCTACAAGAAAGAAATTAGCAAATGATCAAGAGGATCATAGCGTGTTTTATTTAGATCTTCTGCACTCTCTAATAATAATAACAATAATCACCACAGTGGCCAGATGTGTAAAAGTCTCATTTACAGATGCAGTGAGCCTATAACAACTCCAGAAGAATAATTCAGACTACTGCAGATGCTCAGCGTTTTGAGACTCAGATCTGTAATTACTATTATTTCCTAATGCTAGAACAAGCCAATGCATCAGCTCTTGGTCTTAATAGATGCTGTATAACATAGTTACATTGCCTATTTACACTACCTACCAATAGCAGTGGCCTACATCTTTGAGCTTTGTTGAATTACAAAAGACTGCATGGGATCAGCCTGGATTTACCTACCCCAGTGACTACTGTAGCAGGCTGTACCGAGTTTAGAAGAATGACTTTGGGGTGCATTGAGTTCCCACTGAGATCATCCTTGATGGGTTACGTCATCTAGATCGGGACTCAAATCACTCTGAAGGCACAGAGGGATTTTCAGCTTACATCAGTGAGCACATTCTGAGGTCAGTAAGTTCATCTTTCTTCCACAAAAATAAATACAACTTCATCTTCAACTTCTCCTTAATCTCTTTTTAAAAGCCTTTACGATCCAGGCAGTCTCTTCCAGTACTTCATTCTTCTTGAAGTCTGAGCTCATACGTATAACCAAGTTTCCTCCTAAACTTAAGCAACCTTCATTTTATTGATGTTTCCTCACAAAGTTCATGTTATTTGGACTTCTGATTTTTCTTGTTGATGTCTTGGTATAATCCATATGAAGCTCCTGAATTTATCCATTTAGCATTAACGTTGATCTGCCTGTACCTCATTTCCACAAATTTTGAAATGGAAGTAATACTGTTACCCTTACTATCAAGGTCTTCTGAGGGTACTTTCATAAAAGATTGTGAATATCTCTAATAATGAGAGACTTGTAAGCACCTAAAGCAGTTGGAAAGATGGGCATATAACCATCACGGTAAGTAGCAGGTTTAATGTGTGTTTTACAAACCCCTTATAAATGAAGTTATGTAAATAAAATTATGGTATTGGCTTATTTATGTCTTTGATAAAAATTGTTTTACTATTTTTTGGAGCCAGAAGTAAGCATGAAGATGCCACAGCATCTGCGTAGCTCTCACCCAGGACTAGGAGGGAGACTGTTTTTTACTCCTGGTGTGCTGCTGAACCTCCTTCCTGCAGCTGGGGACAGGGGCTCTTGTTGCATTTTTGCTCTTATCGCCTGAAATGAAAACAGGCATGTTTAGTAGTGGGTTCAAGACCCTTGACAGCAAGGTACTGCTGAACAGCTAGGGCCCCAGGTTCACCATCACATGGGTGCTCAGAGGAGTGAGCACTGAGCATTACAAAATGCAAATTTTACCTCTGTCCCTTGACATCCGATGAAACAAGCTGCTCTGCAAAGGTACAGATCTGGTTTTGAAATGGAGGATAAATGCAATGTTTATGGAAGGCAAGAAATAGGTGTCAATTGACCATAAGCCTTACCCATGTTGCATGGGGTTTCCCCAACAGTCCCACATTTGTCATTTTTCAGCTCTTACCTGCTGCTCTGATGCAGTGAAATACCACATTTTCCTGTTTAACTGAGTGGAGTGACTATTCTAGCTAATATTGCTTTTCTGGTGGTAAATACTGGACTTTCCTTCTGAAATCTGTCAAAACCTACAGTTACTGTTGCTCAAAGAAACCCTAGTGTCCTGAACCACGCCAAGCCATGTAATGAAATGTGAGGCCCAGAATAGGATGAGACGTGCAGTCTTATTGAGTAGTTGCTCTGAGTTAAGGATTTGATTCAAGACCACCGGATGAAAAGCTCTCACATCAGACTGCTGTGTTATGTAGACCCCATTCTGTGATTTCCAATTTGCACTTGTATTTTGCAATCCTTGCTGCATTATCTAGCCATTCTTCAATGGTATTGAAGAAGCAACAGGTGAACTTGGGCAAAGCAGAATAATTTCCAACCTGCAGAAGGTGCTTGCTGACTGATTGTATGTCCTTTATGAAATGCCATCCTTGCTGGCATCTGAAGAACGAGCATCAAAGTACAGCATCCTTTTGGTATGACCATAAAATAGAACAGGAGTGAAATAAAAGGAAGAATAGTGGTGTGTATATAATTATCTTTGTTCCTTAGCAATACCACAAGGTTATTCCTCACCTGAAAGACACAGAATTAGTGTCTGCAACACAACAGTGGCTCTGGCTGAAAAGTCCTATGTTCCTTGGACATCAGAAAGCACATTATGCCACTCTAATACATCTCTCAGTAAACAGCACTGATAGCACAGCATTCTCGCAGGCTTCCTGAGCAGCTTTGATGCCACTCCCAGCTCTGAGAAATGGTGCTGGGTGCCTGGTAGGATGTGAAAATGGAGACTCTTCTGCTCATCTGTATTGCAAATCTTTTCTAAACATTTGCACGAATCTCAGTGTAAAATATTTCTCAGTGACTGGGGCTTAACGTATATTGTTAACTAGCTACGTTAAATGTAACTTAGCAGTTATATGTAAGTTGTTTTGTTTGTGTTCATGAATATAGGTTTTTTCAGTCTGCTTGCTCAGATGGAGGCAGAGGCATCAGGGAAGCCAAATATGGAGGGACTTGAAGTCTTTTAAAATATTCTTTAAAAAAGCTTTTAAGTTTGCCTCAAAATACCAAGAATAAAGCTGACAGTTGGTAATTCATAACTGAAAGGCATATAGAACAGATGGGACTATGTTCGTTTGTTGTCAGCCAATGACACAAACCCAAATACATTACTGCAATTAAAGTGTTGGAAGAACACTGTTCCTAGGCTTTTAGATAAACTTGTCCCAGCAGCTGTTCGGTGTCATCAGTTTCAAGTTAAGGATGTGTTCTGACTTGTCAGATACCAGATACTTTTAATGAATAATTCTGAAAATTCAGAAAAAAAGTGTTCAGAAATCGAACTTTCCACTTTTTCAATTGCAATGGTTTATAACAGTTGAAGATACAGTTATACTTGGGATAAATAGTTCTTTCAAAAATGTCTTTGATGTATTTCCTCTGTTGTCAGTTTTCCTAGCCTTCCTGAAGACCTTTGCTGATCAATGGCTTCTGACAAAGATGAGTTTTAAGCCAATGCTTCTGAGTTGTTTAAAGCTTTTGGAGTGCTACCGGTGTTATTCCTCGTTTAGAGGAAATTAGTGTCCAACCCACAAAGCAACTCCTCTACCAGCATTTGCACTATTCTTGCAGGTCCTCCAGCTTGCACTTTGCCAGTGCTATAACTGGCAGGCAGGTCCCACCACCAGCAATTTCTCACTGTTTCCACCAGGGCAGCTTCCTTCCTCTTTGCTGTAGCTGGAGAGGCTAATGTCTGATTTCAGCTTCAAGCAATGTAAGAGTATATAGTATACATATGTTTTCCATGGTTCAAATCCAGCTTTGAGAATGATATTTTCATACCTCTACTCAAATTACAATTTCTTATTAATTTCTGCATACAGAGCTCAAGTTAGACATGATAGCTGTTTTCTTTGCTTACTGGAATTTCCCAGCAAGCACATCCCTACAGGAACAGCAGTAAGTTTTCTGCGTGGGATGCCAGACTGTCTTTGCCGTTGAGTGTGAATACATTAACATGTAGAAACAAGTAATCTCAGAGGTTTTAGGAATTTGCTGGTGCATCTGTTTTGCAAACCGGGCTCTAAGCTCTTCCCCTGGCACTGGAAGCATGGTGGCAATGCGATGGATCAGAAAAGAAGCAAGTAGTACAGCAGACTTCTGTGGCACCTCAACAGCCCACTGTTTTGCCCATAGCCTTGAGTGTCTTAAATTAGTGTCATAATTTAAACGAGGCCAATAGGAACACTGTGTTACCTGAAGGTCTGATACACAGGAATAAAGGAGAATCAAACTCTTAATGAGTCTCAACATATGTCTTAGTCCATTAGCCACTGTTGGAGGTAACTACCCTACTAAAATCAATCTTTCTAGACTCCTCCTCTAGGCAATGGGGAGAGATAGGCAATTCAAAAGAACTGTATTTGGCTCCTCATCTGAATTGTTCTCTGGAGAAACTCATCTCACCCCGCTAAGTGAGTAGGACGCGTGGTGTGACTCACTAGGCTGAGGTTAGCTTTCCGCCTGCCCCCTCCCCAGCTCTTTCCTTGGCCCGGTTTGGTTCTTCCCCTGCTGAGCAGCCACAGTGCGTGCCCTGCTCTGTCAATGAAGCTGTAAGAATGCGGTGTTTTGTTCTAAAAAACTGACATAATTAATTTGTCTTAATTTCGTGAGCATATACTTACTTCACTAATAACAAATGGAAGCATTCTGGTACGTGCCAAGCAGATATACTTTTGCAGAACAAGTTGACAGTCCAGAAATAGGGTTTTCAAGATATGTGGTGATGCACATTTGAGACGTTATGATTATAAATGAGCATCTAAAGTAAAAATTAGCAAGCTAGTCTAATTTATTAAATCTATATTTAGATTTTACAGACAGACCTGCTGTTGGATCAATTGCTGCTAAGCTACGTTCACTGTAGTAGCATAAATTCAGTACACTGATTAATTCCATTTTGCTCCTTTGATATAATATGGAGTTTATTGTAATGTCTAGAACACAGGTAAACTAGTTGTGATTTCATGTTAGTTACTATATATCTAACAGTACAATTTTATGTATAGTTTAAGAGCAAACTGTAGTCAGACAGGAACACTCATCTTCATTTCCAAGTAATTCTGAAAATAATCAAGTTCAAGAAGTATTTCAATCACTTTGCACTGACTGCAGAAATTAGTCATTTCCATTTTAGAGTATTTGATTTGTAATTGATTTGTTTTAGATCTTTTTTCCTGCTCTCACTTTTCCAGTAGACTAGATCAGACTTCTAAGTGTTTCATAATTACTTTTTGCATCTTTTGCCAAAACACAGTCATTGCTGTTACCGTTTATGTAAAGTAATTTCAGTTGGCAATTTTGTGATGCTTGCCTATTGGGGATATGATTTCAGATTAGTTTTTCAGACTATATTTCTCTCGGAAAAGGAAAAAAAAAAAAAAACACAACTCCAAAAAGCCCCAAACCCAGACAAAGATTATAGTAATCCTTTGATTTCTTGAGTATATGTTCGAGAGTCTCATCTGTTATTTTACTAAATGACTCCTTTGGTTTCTGTGCATCTGCAGCGAATCAAACTGCTTTGAATATTTCCAACTAGGATACTACAGATTGCATATTTATCTTCAAACTTCTCATCTTTTTGCAGTCCCATCCTGTCAGAGTTTGCTCGAGATCACACAGCACAAGGAGGGGCTCTGCCTTCTTGCTGCTTCGCAGAACAGTCTGTGCGTATGTGGCTGTGCCACAATGAGGGTCTGCTGGCATCGCCTGGCCTGGCGGCTGGGGTAGATCATCTCTGGTGGTGCTGGTCCTTGTCAGGAGGTACCCTGTGACAGTGTGCGCCTGAGGGACGGCATGCCTGGGCTGTGGGAAGGGTGCCTTAGGCAGCGGGCTGCACAACAGATCTTAGACTGTAAGCAAAGATTTGGCTGGCTTGGGCTGCTTGCTTAAAACAACAAAAAATAATTAAAAATAATAAATAAAAGAACCCAATGACAGGTCTTGTTAAGGCGGATTTGAACTATTGTTTTTCCTAAGGTATTTCAAGAAGATTCATTTCTAGAGAGGCTGGATAGATCATGTCCAGTACACATATTTCATCTTAAAACTGAAAGTACTCATTTGTATATTTTGAAAAATTTAATAGTTCTTTAGGCTGT
The DNA here is from genome assembly GCF_017639655.2 of Falco naumanni. NCBI lineage: Eukaryota > Metazoa > Chordata > Aves > Falconiformes > Falconidae > Falco > Falco naumanni. Next base: position 31,654,364 of record NC_054061.1, on the reverse strand, counting down.
TGCAGCTGAAGTACTTTATGGCTTGAACACCTGACTGTGGGGAGGGATGCTGTAAGCTCAGTTAATATACCTTTATAAGACTCTTAAATATAAAATAGCAGTGCAGGAATTCACAGAAATATGGACTAACCCCCTTCTGAGGGCTGATGTGGTGGCCAGAAGACTACTTATCAGTTTTGGCACATTTCGTAAAGGTTGTTTTGACATTAGACTGCAGCTGAGATCGGCCTTTTTTTGCCAGATTAGTTGAAGATTTCATGACTGATATTGAGGAAATCCCTGAGTTCTTCTGTCTCATATTTAATGTCACTGCGCCTTGTTTAATTGCACTGCAGATAGTAGGGATAAAACTTGGGCATTGCACGGAGATGTGTAAGGTTAACATCTTTTCGTATCAGCAGCTGGTTTTCCTGTGTGTGTGTGTGCCTATCACAGTGATGCCCTTTTCATGAAGGCAGCTTGGGCATTGGTATCCCCAAAATAAACAGTAATAGTAGCGAGCAATATTTCAGCTTAGTGTGAACTGAATACCACTGTAATTAGAAGTTCTGTAAACAATGAATCAAGAAATAGGTGTGCAATAGGATTCAGTGCTATTTCTGTAGGGGGATATCTGCAATGCAGTGTCTGTGGGTGATAGTCTTGCAGATGCTTTGAGGAAACCCATAATCTCAAAAGGAAAAAAATATGAGGTCTTATACTGGCATGGAAAACTAGCAAGGAGTTAAAGTGGTGCTAACTTAGAAAACCATAAAGTACCCATTAAGCTATCTTTACTAAGGAAAGTAAAAGCAGCTTCTCAGAACTAATTTTGACTACTCTGTTGATTCTGTATGCACATATATTTCAGCATTTACCTTATCCATTGTTCGTGAGAATCTTTAAACCATCCGGTGATATGAAAAACAATGAAGGTAAATGGGAGAACTCCTGTGATATTCAGCAGTCGTGATGCCTTACAACTAAGTAGTAAATACGGGATTTTTTTTCCTGGGATATTGGGAGACATTCAAGAGGACTGACAAGTCTGAAAATAGGAAAGATTTTCCTGAAACGAGTAAACAATTTCAGAGTGAAATAACCATAACTGAGAATGCTCAGATTTCTAATTTTCCTTATGTTTGACTAGTTTATTGCTTTCCCTGCAATGATAATTGGAGTACCAGGAAGTTAGCAAACATTTAAGAAGTGTGCGTAATTTGGACAAGACTCCTTTGTAAAGGATGTACAGTTCTCCCACTGTCTGTTTTTTTGCCTCTAACTACGATGGTAGATGACAGCATCTGGTTGTTTCTCCGCAAACACATTTAATGCATTGTCTGCATAAATGTGATGGGAACTTATGGCCCTTGGAATAAAACCCATGTATTTATTCCCTACTGGCAAACAGGGGACTTACTGTATGATTTTTCTTCTTGAGTTGTAATTCAAATATATCCTCTTCTATTGGTAGCTTTTAACATGAATTTCTTCTTGTTATTCTCATCCTTTCATAATTCTTGCATGCTACTTACAGTTGTGCCCATGTACAAAATAGTACTCAAGACTTCAGGGCTGGAGGAGGAGTGTGTAAAAGGGATAAAACCCGTTTAAAGTATATAGCCTGCTAGTTTAAGGGCTCCAGGGTGGGAAAGAAAATTTAATCCTGATCTCTTCTGCCTGTGGAGAGTATTCCAGCCATAAGGCTACTGCATTAAAACAGGCTGCAGCACTTGTGCCTGTGGCTGCTGTTGGTTTGGTCGCTGTTTGGAGATGCTCCCTTTCCCGTGGGGAGTGCGATGACATGGTCTCAGATCTAGATTGCAGCATGTAACTTGTAAGTACCTAATTAGATCTGTCAGTAAGTGAGAGATGCTCAGGGTCACACAGGGAGTCTGTGGCAGAGAAACAGTCCTGATCTCCAAACACTCAAACCAGTGAGAGGTCTTGGTGTCTGGTAGAACTGGAAGCACATAAACTTACAATAAAACTACTTTTTATTCAAATTTATTTATCATTAATAAAAAATAATCATTTAAATTCATTCAGTTTTTGCTGACACAGTCTTAACTGAACAGCAGTTTAACACTGGTGACCTTTCCAGATCTGTCTTAATAGTCATATTCATGTATGGGATAATCATCCTGTTCATAGACACACGTGTATTACAGTGTCACATGCATTTCAATCCATCGGTAGCTTCACAGGAGCCTAAAAATTATTTTATTTTCAAACCTAATTTGAAGATAGAAGGGTGATGAGAGCATTAGCCTGAGGCAATGAAAAGGTACATTTTGCACAAAATTCTTATTCCTTAGCCAACTAAACATTAGTTTGTAAACTCAGTGTCCAATTCACATTGGTGACGGTAGAAATTGAAGGTTCTGTAGGACTGGTGATAAGGTTCTATGCTATTGCAACAAAAGAACCTCAGTTAATCCTTGCTATTATTATTACATTTTTTGTGGTTTTGACAAGAAGGTTTGCTATAACAGAGTAGTGAATTCAAAAGACTTTTCTAGCATTGTCTTCCCTTTTTCTTCTGGCTCCTTAGTTTCTTTTCTCTCTTAAATATCCTCAATCATTAATCCTGTCTCATACGTTGACATTGAAGTGTCTTTTATGCCATGCCTACACAGGACAATGTGGCACTGTGTAAAAATACTTAGAGAGGCTCTGAATGAGCTAGCTCAAATAATGGGACGTAGCATTACGCTTACTGGTTCTGGTTAGACTCTTGCAGAGCCAGCTCTGGTATTTTTGATTGATGCAGTACAGACTCAAGCAGAAATCCTTTTCATAGTACTGTGCAAGTAAGGTGCAGATATTTAGGGATGTACAAATGCATAGAAAGACACACCTTTAAAAAAAACTCAACCTTTTTTTCTCGTTTTAGAACAACGTTATTTGACAAGGAAATGTCAGAAGAAATGAAAAAGGATAAGGGTACAAGTAATCTGATTAAGTTTACAAAGTGGACAGAGCTATATTTAAAATCATATTGAAATACTGTCATGGACATAAAATATCCATATTAGACTGAAGCTAGAAAAGAGATTTAATGATGAAGAGACTATAGCTTAAAATAAATGTGAAGTGGGAATAAATGTGAGGTGGTATGACATAAATTGAAGCAGGATGAACTGAGTAACAAAACTGAGTTGCTAACAGCAGAGGAACACGACTTGCTGTGCTAGTCCATGTGATGGGTTTCGTTATGAGGACAGGAGCTGGGAGAGGAAAGGCCCTTTGAAAATGTGGGTCAGCTGCAAAGATTTAAACTGGGATAAGTTTTGAAAGAACAGGAGATCTTTTAGATTTGATAGATACTGCAGCATTGTAGTCTTATTTAGCGTGGTGTAATCCAGGAGTTTCAGCTTTAGTTTATAGGTCTGTCCCACCAGGATGTGATTTTTCTCACTGAATGTGGAATGGAGGAAGATGCTCCCTATTTGGCTGTACTGTGCCAGCGTTAATCACCTTTTGCATGGTTCCTGGCTGTGGATCAGTTCGGTTATACACAGCCTGAGGAGGAAAGTGCTTGATTAACCCCTGATGTTTCTGCTCATGGTGCCTGCTGATGCTGCAGCATCCCCTTCCTGAGGAGGTGGGTACTAGCTGCTGCACTGCTACATGTGTCCCCCCCCTTCACCTGTGCAAGGGCCTGTTGCTAAGCAGAAGCCAGGCAGGGTGTTCCCTGGTGAATCTATGCCTGTGGCTTGTCATTCTCCAGTTTCTTCTGATCTGCAGAAAAATCTGTGTTTGTGGCGGTGCTGTCACAGACACCATCTCAACGTTCAGCTGTTGCCTATCTCTGCCATTGATTACTGGCTGTGGTATATGCAAACTTTGCCTTTTATGGCACCGTGTTGTTGATGGCGAATGTTTGTGTACTCCCTCCTTTTCCACAAAGTTGTGTGCTTTGTTCCCTCAGCTGCTAGCGAATGGATGGGGAAAAAGCAAGGAAATTTCTACCGTCACCTGTTCTGTTTGTAGAGAGTTCTCTCTGATAGCATGTCCTGACTTCTCTCCATTTACTTTATCCAACTCACCTGATGGCATTCCTCTAAGGCTAGTGTGGCTATGCAGCAACACAGCAAAGCATTTCTCCTATGAGCATTGAAGGATGCTGATTTCCACCAGATGCTTCCAGTAGCTTTAGTCCAAGTGAAGCAGGCCAGCTCTTCCTGCATGTGGCCACCCATGTTTGCCAGCTGATGCAGGAAAACATTCTGCAGGTGATGGGATTGCTGTGTTACTCATCCTCCTTATTTTGCCTGAGTGTCAAGGCACAAAGTTATCACCATCATTTAAATTGCCTTACTACAGTCAGTGCATTTTATCATGTCATTTCTAAGGTCCAGTGATGTGGAAAACATTAATTGGTACTTGTTGGTATGCACAAGGCTTCTCAAGTGTATGAAGGCTTTAAGCATCATTCTAAAGTAATGCCGTGACCTAAAATTTCTTGAAAACCATCACTGAGCTTTACAAGAGCCCATTCTATGTATAAAGTAATAGTGGGAGAGGAGGAAAGAAAAAAAAAAAGTTAAAATTGTTCTTCACTTCTGTTCAATGCAGAGTTACTAAAATCAATGTGTCTGCAATCGTAACTTGTCTCATAAATCATTAGGTCACAAACCTGCACAATGTCAATGTGTTGTCACTATCCTATTAAATTAAATTACTAACCAAGGTAATACTTAACAGCACATTTCACAGGGAACAATGTTTTAATGTATTGAGGACGCCTAACAAATATAGCAGTCAACTAATATGATTTGAAGGCTTTAGGCAGAAGAAATACTAGAGAGACATAAAGATAAAGGAGGGTGAAGAAAAAAGAGATCTAGTCAGTGTACCAAAATACTAAACTGGCATAATGAGAAATGTCCTGCTAAATCCCTACCCAGTAATTATCAAATATGGGTTGAAAGGGTTATATTTGGATTTGGTAACTTCAAACACAAGCGGGTAGGGAGGCTTACAGATAACAGGCACTCTCGGCTGAGCTACGGGGAAAACTGCACGGTGATCTCTCAACCTTATTTTTACTAAACATCCCCTGCAACTGTATTTATAAAAGGCAGGGACGAGCTGTCAGCTCCTGGAGACTATGGTGAATTATGCTGGTTTACATCTGTTCCAACCCCCAGATATTTTAAGATTAAATCATATTTCAATTCTAAAGCCTTATGAAGTGCACCATTTTGAACAGTAATGCTGTCCCTGCTCTTCTGTTTGTCCAGTATGGGAGTAGCTTGAGCTTTTTTTTTTCCAAAAGTCAAAGTTTACACACATATCTCACAAGCCTGATCCTTCTGCCCAGTGCTTTAGAAGAAGGATTAGTGCTTGACAAACTCCTGCTATAGTGAGAGCTAGTGGAGAATAAATAATCAACTTATTATATATATTAATATAATATATATCATATAATATCTTCGCCTGGTCTTAAAAAGGTATACAGGAATTTTGTGGTTAACTTAATTTGGAATATTTTTCCTTACTACAATTTTTTTTCCAGTAAAATTCAATGTTGAGAAATCCTGGAGTTCAGGCTTCCGCATGGACGGGTTGGCGGGCACACAGTCAAAGTTGCAGTCCAGGCTGAGTAATAGCACATAAACCTGAATATTTTACTGATTAAAGTCTTGGACCTTAAAGCAGTTGGGTATTAGTCCAGTATGTTAGAGTGCCTAAAGATGGCACTTGCAGTCCAACATGGTTTGGCATAATAAAATGAAAGCCCAGCACTACTGGCCAGAATTCAGCCAAATAATGATGTTGTAGAGAAGGCTTGTGCTGAGTACATCAGACATGATCACTGTCACATTTTTTGCCATTCAGCACAGAGGAACTTCTGTGGCTGTGTCTAATATTAACTATCCTACATTCAGTTCTTGGCTTCTGTGCTCTCCCCCAAGGAGAACATGCAAGTCAAATGTCAAAATTTGATCCCTCTCAAGCTGTAAGGAAAAGAGGAAGGCAGGAGACAAAGGCGATGAAGGAAAAGGTTATTTTTAAGTAACAGAAGCTCATGTGCTATCACTTTCTGTTGTTTGGCAAGAGGAATGGCACCATGAGAAGGACTTGGCATGTGGTCATAGTCTGAGAATCTATGGAGAATTAGTCAGCTGAAGCAGATATGCAATTGGATGTAGTATATTTAGTACATATGAAATACAACTTTTTATTTATTGGTGTAATGCATAATGCAAAAAATTATCTAGCAATAGAAATCCCAGTGTAAGCTCAGTTTTATTTTTGTGTGTTGATAGTGTATGTAAAGTTTTGAAACATGGGTGTCTTCTGGTTTTACAGGAAACTAGGATCTTATTCTCTGACACACTATTACATAATGCTAATGACTGTGATTAGGCTCTGAATCTTATGGCTTTATCTTTATTTTTATGAGGCATTTTATGGTCATTTTAAGTTATGGCATAAAAAAATTATTGTTTTGTAAAGAAAAAGGAAGCGTCTATCTGAAAGTCATGACATTTTATTGAAGTTCAAACCATTTCTTGTTAGGACATATTTTAGAATTTATTTTGCTGGGTGCAATGTTGATGGAACATTTTCTTCCAGCACCATCACCAGGCAAAGCTACGCTCATGGACTACCTATTCTTCAGGTAGGAATGGGACAAGAGTCTTCTATAAAATAGTAAGCATGATGAGATTTTTATAAGTGTGTTTGAGTCTGCATAATCAGGTAAAAATCTAGCCTTAGCGAGGTATACGGGAATTTTGTGGTTAACTTAAACTTGGAATATTGTTCCTTACTACAAAATTCTCCAGTAAAATTCATGTTTTACTGGATAAATCCTGGAGTCCTTTCAAATGCGAGGTCCTTCTCTGTGTCCCCATACACAGTGCAGTAATTCTAAGCCACGTTTTCAAATGGAGCTGCTTGCAGAGGTTATGGTGCCGATGGACTTGGCAGGCAGCACAGCGCTCGATTCAACTCTGCTGTCATGACAGTGACAACCGTAGAGGCAAATGTAGCATGTCTTTATTCACTCCTAAAGATGTCTGCATTTGTCGTTTAACACTGACAAGTTGGAGTAATTGCTTAGCTAACAGCAAGTGGCTTAACCTAGTTATCAAACAGATCTTATCATAAGTTAATTTTACTTACTGTGCTGGCCCCTATAGAAAATATTTAGTGCCTGCTTGCTTCATTTTTGCAGTGAAGATGCCTTGTTTGGCTCATCTGTTTGGGACCCCTATTTCACATTTTCCTTCATTGCCACTTTAAAGGTGATTACATTTTTTCACATTTTCTGTCCCTCTGTTTGCCAATGGCATTGACTTTCATAGTCATGACATATTTGCTGCTTTGAAATAGATTCCTGTCCACTGCTCCCACCTCTAAATCAATGTTTTTAATACCTCAAGAACTCATCAGCAAGAACGGCTGTAAAATTTAGTCACCATTGACAGTTGTCTCTTGCTTGATGCTGAAAACTATTTGCACTCACAATTCCCTCAGATATTCTAAGATTATTTTTTTAGGACTGGAATTCACTGAAGTCAGTCTAAGGCAAACAGTTTTTTAAATTCTGCAATATCACTGGAAATAAAACTTGTGAAACTAACTTTAAGGGCATTCAAAGGCTCGTTTTGAAAGATCACATATATTTAGGTCATTGTTACAAAATGCACTCACAGTTTCACTGATCACAAGGTAAGAGCAGTATGATCAGAGAGTGCGTGGTGGGTCCTGCGCGTTACAGATCTCTATCAGCTGCTAAGGCTGTATTTCTGGCATAGGCCATTATGATTTCTAAAATTCAGCAATGTAAAATGTGTAGGTTCAAGCCGAAAGCAATTTCTTTTTCTTTTGTCCCCCACTAGAGCTCAAGGTATCAGACATTTGAATGTCCTTAAGCAGCCCAAAGCAGAGCTTTCTGTCTGGAAAAGACGGGGGCCAACAGCTGTCATACCAGGCAGGGCTGCAATCTGGTTTAGTGGCTGCCAAGTAGGTAACACTGGATTACAAGATAAAATAGTTTGTACCTACTGTATTCCTCCTTGAACAGTGGGCTCATCTCCTTCATGAAAACCATTCATTAGCTGATCTATTGCCTGAACTGTCTGTGTAGAACCATGGCTGCCCTGGGGACAACAGAAACAGTATTGTAAGTCTTTCAGTGTAGTACCTGTGTAATTTATAGGTGTATATCTGTTCGGCCTGGGTAGTTTAATTTTTTTTAACAGGGGGAGGACAGGAAAAATTTCAGTGATGATCAAACGGTTGAATATATTGCAGTTTTAACTCACATGCAAAGTAAACATTCCTTACCATGTCTGGCATGTATAGCTTACTGTAATCATGATAAGAACAGCATGTAACATTATAATTTAATATACTTCCATTATGATGTAATTGTGTATTTCTAGGTGTAATTTATTTATTCTTGTTAAAATTACATTATAACTGTTTGTCCTAATCTGTGTATATTGGGGAAGCACTGAGAGGGTTGAGATGAGACTAGAAAACTGTTGCCCTGATCAGTAACAGCAGTAGGAAAGTAGTCCTGAATCCACACTTCTGACCAGGGGAGGGGGTAAATGCAGTCTGTTCTGTTGGCCCTTGCAGTGGACATCTGAGGTGGCACGAAAGCCTGCTTCTCTCTTCACTGGGGGCAAAGTTGGGTAGCTATATGACTGCTTCTGGCCTACAACACACTTGTGGAGAATCTCAGCTTTGGACTGGTGGTTATTTCTAGAAAAGACTCTCAAGATATAGGGAGAGCTGTGTTGATCTGCGCGAACAAGCTGTGCTTGTTAACAGAATTGTTTGAGGTTGACCATCAATTGGAGGTCACTGCCGCTTTGGTTGAGTCTTTGGAACTGACCTTGGGATTACTTTTTCTGTAAAGTAAAATACATCAGTTTTAATCAGAAACTAAAGGGCCACCTCTGGTAATCTTGGGGGTTTTGTTGATGAGGTTGACCATCATACCTTGTTTTGAGACACCATTGTTAGCAGAGGTGTTTGGAGTGTTGTCTACTAGGGGATACATTGCAAGTCCACAGGAGGAAACAGCTTCTGCCTCACTGGTGCAAATGAAGAGGCTGCAGTGTTAACAGAAATCTCACTTTCACAGAGATAACTGAGGCAACAGACCTCGTTGTCCCGCCATATGGGAAATCTGTGTCAGAGACTTGATGTGGAACACTGCTGCTTCCTTCCCAGCACCTTATGGCAGAGCCAGCCAGCAAGTAAGTTGATAAAGATTTTAAAAATAAACAAAGGCATAAACTTTTATGGTAAGAGCATTTCAAGGACTGTTTATTTGCCTAAACAAAAGCAGAATTCTCGTATGGTACAATGGAATGGTGGTCCTTTTGTTCAGCACCAAATGAAGCTTTCTTTTGATATGAAGTATAGTCTCTTCCAGGAACTATTTTATCTCGTTGGCACGTTTCACTTACAGATAGTGTTAGGCTGGGTATATGAACTGATCTTTGTTCTAGACTTTGTTTGCAGGCCATGGCTTCTATTATATTTAAGTACTTCTCCTTGAAGCTCTAAATCAAGGGCAGCTTCAAAAGTGGGCAGCTTCTATTAAATGTAATTACTTTAATCTGAAGCTTATGCTAAAGGTGAGGCTGCTAAACAAAGGTAGCCACTAAATTAGAGTAGCTGCAGTTAAAAGCATGAATAGTAAAAATACCTCTATTAAATAAAGGATAGTAACTAATCAAAGAGGGGCTATAAATGAAGCTGTGTGGGGTTTGCTTCAGATTTTATATTATGTAGTTCCCCAAACTAGAAAACATCTCTCCATATTTCCTGTCTTGCAAATGATCAGTAAGATACATAGTGTCTATATCCTTGTGCACCTACGGGTCATAGCTTAATGAAATGTAATGCACTACTGTTATTGTTTATATGTTCTTATTTCTCATTCAGCATGAAGTGCTTTTAAAAGAGAATGTGTAGGGTTTTTCAATGGCAGCTGTTGGACTCAGGAATGCAAAGCCAAGCATTGCTTTTGTGTTTTAGAACCACTTATTTATCTTTCTAACCATATTTTTTTACTCCTTTCATTTGTGGTCAGTCAAATTAGCATGTCTTCCCAATATTCATAGGGCAGGTCATCATTCAGGTCTTCCAAGGGACCTTTTCTTATTGGGTCTTTTCTATTACATTGTATTTCCTAACCTGGTCCATGCTGTCATCCCTTACCAGAACTCTGTTGATTCACTGGCTTTCAGTCCCTCCAAATGCTTCTGGAGGTTTACTTTACCTATTAAATCCCAGTCCTTCTATTCCTGATTTGGAAGAGGAACGGGTACGGTACTTCCTGACTCCCTTCTATCGGATGCTAACAATTTCCACCCAGTATTGCTGTCATTATTCAGGCAACACTCCCCCCAGATTCCAGGCATGAACTGCACATGCAGGAACTGGAGGATTTGATGTCTTGTCTAGGGCATCACTGAAGGAAAACTTATCTGAAGGATTTAATAATTTAACTATCTGTTTTAGTGGAATGCTCACATTTTTGTTAGCAGGCATAATGGGAAAATATATTGTGTTCTTACTAGGATAAAATGCCACCAGAATATGGAGAATCCAGCTCTGTTTTCGAAGTTGACAGTTAAAACTAACATCAGGTAAAAAAAAATAAAAAGTAGTAGTTGAAATAGGCTGAATTTTCTTTGTGTGGTTGAAGGAAGCAGATAAGAGCAGTTTCATGCAGGGAGCAGATCAGGTAAATACCGTCTTTACAGCATTTATGCTTTTTGAGTAACTGGAGCAATTTTCTTTTCAGTTTTTAAGGAATCATTCTCAGATCCTAATACTGAGTCATCTCTGTGAAATATTTTTCAGCATTCAGAAGTCATCCAAAGTGGCTTATTTTCTTCACTGTTGTTTTCCTCATCTGTCACATCAGGTCCTCTGTCACAGCTTTTCAAAGACGGTCTGTCAGCATGCAGACTGCTGTATCAGAGGCTTGATTTCTATAACCATTGTGTGGGAGAGACTGAGCGAAAGGAAGAGAGCTCTTTGGACTCATTCTCAGTGTTCAAGTTCATCTTGAGAATTTTGCACAGCGTGATATAGACAATTTCTGAGCAGTTCCTTGCTCTCTCATTTTCTTTATACAGAAAATATCCTGTGTAATGTAAGTGCCATAAAAGAAAACAAAACCACTCTTAATAGCCACTTTAAAATTCAACTTAAAATACAATGACATAGCCCATAGTGATGGTCATCCACATTATTAACTCCTTAACCCCTTGGAAGATTTAAGGACCATAATTTCTGTCAAGTCTAACCACACTGTTAAAACCAAAGACAAGTATTAGAACCAGAATTAGCAATTTTATATTAAAGTTAATATTGTTGCTTTAAATTTTCCATGGTAGTGGAATACAATCTTCAATACAAAAGATCTTTTTCTTTTAATATGTAGTTTTCCTCTTGGAAGGAATAAAACCAATCAACTAACCAATCAATCAGTCTCCTCTTTTATTCAGTAACGGTATGGTTTATCAATCCATTATTTGGGTTTGTTAGGTAGAACTATACACCTTTACATGATGTCGTATTTTCTGTACAATGCTTACTTTCACAGTGACTATTCACAGGATGTTGTAAAGGCTGAAGCCAGGAATTTCTTCTTGCATGTCAGTTCAGGGAAGCAAAATTTGCATAATATGCTAGAATACACTTATTTGTTGACTGATTCTTTTTCTTTGGCAGGAACCTAGTATCTCATATTCCAGCAGTTCTTCTTTCCAAGATTTATGACTCTTCCCTGGTTTTCAAATTATTTTGATTTGCATTAAGTAGCAAAGTAACCACTAATCCAGAAAATCAGTGACACAGAAATAACCATAAGAATGTGAACGGCACTTACAAAAGTTAGAGATTGAAGAGTTAAAGTTACACTTGGCTTAGCAAATTTGGAGGTAAGGGAAACATGTAGAAAGGCATCATTTAGATGGAGTTATGAATCTTAATCTGAGAAGGTACTCCAAAAAGTCTTTGTTCCAGCACCTTAAAAACCTATGGGAACTTACATTTTGGGCAGCAGTGTTTCTTACATACTTGATTTTCAGCTGCTGTGCATACCCACAAGAACTCTGACCTGAGCCGCTAGGAAGCTTGCTGCCATCTAAGATCCATTTCAGTTGGAGCAGAGCCAAATTTCAGCTACTTGATGAATGTGCAGTTGGTTTTAATTGTGAATTAAAATGGATTCATTTTAGATATGGGTTTTAATCAAATTAGTTTTAGTGCTTTCTTTCAGATATAGTGAAAACTTCAGAAGCAACACTTATATGATGGTGGCAATAGATAGTATCTCTTTGAAACACTCATCACAAAAATTACTACTTTTACTGTATTTTTCTATCACTTTGATACCTATTACAGAGCCTATCTGATCATACGTACACAGATGTATGCGGTATGTGCAGAGGTTTATACTGTCATTGCATATCCAGAGTGGCCACCAAGCTCTGGAGCCTGTGTGGCACACTCTGTGGATGTACCATGCTGACATGCTAGGGGTCTTGGTCCAGAGCTGGAATATTTCCAAACCCATCTACCTGAACTAACTTGTGGTCTGCTTGAACTCTCCTAAGAACTTGAACAATTGTCAGAAGCTCTGAAGTACTGGGTTTAGGTTGCCTTGAGACTCTGGTGTTGAGTGTCTCTTGTTACATCAGTAGTGGAGAGGAGAAGCAGGTAGAAAGACAATTCTTTCTGTAATCTAGTATTTTACCAGACCATCAGCTGAAATCTCACATCTTCAGTGGGAAAAAAATAGGTTAATAAGCAGTGATCGAGGTAGAGTGAGAATGCTGTTAAATGACAGGCTCCTTAATGGGAACGTTGTCTCATCACAGTGGTGAGCTGGACCTCCCGTGGTGGTCCATGGAGTCTTGTCACCATCTGCTAATGACTGGTGGCCCTCTGCAGGACGTATCCACACCTACGCTTGCGCTCATTTAAAACTTAATTTTGTCACAAAACAAGATCCACCAAAATGGATGAGAGGGAAGGGATAGATCCCTGCTTTGTATTTCAGCAGCTTTTCTAGTTCATAGGAATAAAGAAGGTCCTCCAAACTGCACCTTCTTCAGTCCCTCCAAACACAATAGGCATCTCTTTAATTGAAATGTTGCTGGCAGTTACAAGACCCACGTTAGAGGTGAATTGTGAAATGTTCTGAAGGCATGTCTCGGGATTAAGACTGAGTCCAAAGAAAGAAGCCTGGAGCTATGTGAGCTTGCCTTCCTAGCTATTTTGCTATTTCATCTGTAATCAGAACATTTCTGGCTTTGGGACTGTTCAGAAATTTGAAATCCAGAACCATTGAAATAATTTATTAGAAGCAATTTTTTAATTTGAAACTACATACCTAGGTCCTGATTCTTTGTGTTAGTGCTCTCCTGACTTCTCTTTGCCTTAGGTGCGGGGCTCCTCCTGAGCTCAGCGGCAGTACTGGGAGAGCCTATGCAAGTGGTTATATCACTTGAAATCCCATAGTGGGGTCTGTTCAGTTTTCTGCAACTCTGTGTAATGCAAGATGATCCTCTCAGCACTGGCATGCAATGGAAAAGCTAGTCTTGAAACAGTACTTGCTGCAATGCATTTTGTTGAGGAAAATTAAATCTCTCTTGAAATGAGTAACAGGTTTTATGTATTCACTCTTGTACTTCCTTACCCAACAAATTACATTTGTTTGGCTTTTCTGAATTTTTATGTATTAAAAGATAAGAAGGCGCTCTGCACGTTTTCCTGTGCTTGTTTCATGTTCATTAAGGACAAATATAATTAGTATTAGAAAACAAAAAAGAATTCCTCAATCTGCCATTGCCCAAAGTAATTCCACTGAAGTTCACTGGCTTAGCATCATCTTAAGAAATACTTTGTAGGAATTTTTGCTTCTGTTTACTAAGATAAGAAAAATGGCAATAAAACAACTAGCGCTAAAAAGAAGTGAAGAGAAGGATCCTGCTGATAACTGTCTGAATTAATTGAAATATTCCTCTGAGAACTGTTTCAATGTAGGTCATTACAAGGGAGTGAGTTTGAGGTTTCCTTTTAAAGCCCTTGCGCAAGGCCAGTTGACACCAGTGATTAAATTCCTGTTTATTTTAAATAGGAGTTGACTCAAACCTGAGCTTCTGCAGGATGTAAAGGCTGACACTCACAATGGCACTTAGACTGGATAATGCTCAGCGTTACAACACCCCAGCATCTGCAGATGGCCAAACAGAGTTGGATCTACAAAGCTGGAGGCAACCGTTTTATGCATCTCTAACAAAGTCACTTTGCGTCTTTTAGGCACAAAGCAGCACATCCAGAGACACTAGGATGCCTCAGGGGTTGTCTGGGTCCTTTGTGGTCTCCTGTTAATGCTTAGGTAGTTCAAAAATATGCAGGTACCTTTGTAGAGTTTAAGCCTCCAGCCTTAACCTGCCAGCTTTAATAGAACTAATATTTTACCAGCCACTAAAACAAGACAGAGACTTACCTTACGGTGATGTGAGTTATAGTCTGCTTGACCCACTGGGGTGAAACAACACCCACCAATTCCAGCCATATTAACTGTCATTGGAGCCTGCAATGATAAAGCAACATATAGTGGGAGATTTGCATGTGTATGTCTCTAAAGGATATGATGTGTCAATTAGCTATTTAATTTCTCTGATATTTATTTCACGTCATGCTTATTGCATCTTCTCCAAGTCTGGAGATGTGTAACAGTAGGACCCCCCTATCCAAATTTTACAGAAGTGCTTATGTTTGAGAGCCCTGGGATACTTGTGATTCCTGAAATGGTTCACAGGTCAGTGTTTTATATTGATAATGTTTTAATGTTTGCATTCAGTGTATGCTTACTTTGCATATTTTTGGAGCGCTGACTTTCCAAGGAAAAGTTGGGGTTTGATTGTTGAGTAGTACATGAAAGAAACCCCTTATGTTGAGTTCCAAAATTGTCATGGCTTCATTAACACACACACACACTCTATATCTCAAGGCAATTTTTGCTGTGATAAAGATGTTTCTTACAAAGAAACTAGACCAAAAGGTTTGCTGGAAAACAGATTCTACTTCCCTTCCTGGAGTGTCACTGAATTGCTACCAGGATCTGCGCCTGCCCCAGTGTATGTTGCCTCATATCACATTAGTACTATCTATTCAGAGTTCTTCATTGCAAATCTGGTATAATCACCAAAACCTGCAAAAGCATTTCAGATGAAAGATTCAGGATTAATCACTCACTGTAAAGCAATGTCATCAAATGATACTTTCTGAAGGATACATCGTGTCTAGAGAAGAGAAAGCTCCAGGGAGACTTTATTGCAACCTTTGAAGATACATAGAGGGTTATAAGAAAGATTGAAAAAGACTTTTTACCAGCAGTGATAGGACAATGGGCAATGGTTTTGAATTCCAAAGAGGGTAGATTTGGATTACATATAAGGAAGATGTTTTTTACTATGTAGATCGTGAGACACTGGAACAGGTTTCCCAGAGAAGCTGTGGATGCTCCATCACTGGAAGCGTTCAAAGTCAGGCTGGATGGGGTTTTGAGCGACCTGATCTAGTGAAAGGTGTCCCTGCCCATGGCAGGGGGGTTGGACTAGGAGGTCTTTGAAAGTCCCTTTCAATGCAAACCATTCTGTGATTCTATGATAAATGTTCATATCCTGACAAAGCTCTCCAGCTGAGGAGCGCACCAGTTCAGGTTGTGGCCAGTATCCCGATTTCTCTGGGGAGAGCCATACTGTGTTAGACTTACACCTACCCTGGTGTACTATCGGCAGCGGTTCTCAGGCTGAACGTATTGAAAGCTGGAGCCACAGACCATTTCCTTTGGCAGCTGTGTCTGTGAAGCAGGGTACTGGTGAAAGAGAAAAATGAGCTGTTCTTCGTGGCTATGCTCTTTTTAGTTTTCAATAAAATAGCCTTTGAAGATAAACGTTAAGGAAAGGTAAACAAACATTTTTCTTTTGAATCTTTTTTCTTTTTTTTTAAGACCTTTGGCTTCAAAAGCAACTGCTCAGTTGCAGAAGGCATGATTGCTTTATGTATTTTAGCTGAGAACTTACTTGCTTTAGGTTTTAATGAGATTTTTTCCTTAAGTAAATGACTGCTCACTATGACAAAGAGTACATGGATCTGGATCCCAATCAAAACTTTTCAACTGGGGAAAGACTCATTTCAGCACATTTGGGTTCACGTTATGGTTCTCAAAAAAGTTCAGATTCTTTAACACTGTCCTGCTTCATTAGGAAGGGCATTCCTAATTCAGCAGCTGCTTCTAAAATAATTGTGGCACATTTACTTTTCAAATTGCTTGTTGCTGAAAGAAAAAAAAATTGTGTATAAACATCAACCATACGATGTTGCTTAAAGTAGGTAAAGAACTTCACTGATATGCTTACATCTTGTTACGGATTTGTTGTTTGTATCTTCTTGTTAAAAAGTCTTTCTTTTTTATAGCTAGGAACCTACTGGTTTTGTGTCATAATTATAGGGATCATATTTTTGTTCCTCTCTTGATCTGTTGAAGTAATTCAACACACCCAAGGTAAAGTTACGTGGAAAAGGTATTTTTCTTCAGCTTTTCTACTGTTAGAAGCTAGTCCATTAATCAGTTCACTATATAAGTAGAAGCAGTGGGAACACCTAGGAACTTTTGCTCATTGCCTATTTTTAGTATGTATTATCAAACATGATTTTTTTTTTTAATTCATGATGTGGGAAAGGATCTGTAGCATAACTAATTTTCCACAGCAAGTTTAAGTGGTCAAAATACCCACTAAAGTTGTCTTATAATAAGATAAATAATAAGGCTTGCCAGACAGTTCCTGCCCCTCCACCCTCCTTTTCCCGTTTTGCAGCAACACTTTAGTTTTGGCATCTCTCTCTCTTTCTGGGACCTCTGTACTACTGACGCAAAACAAACCTGAACTTCGTGAGTCTTGTTGTGTTGACAAGCTTTTCATGTTTTGCCAGTCAAATTAAAATTGTTTTGTGAGGCTTCATGTAGTTGGCTTCTTGTTTTGGATACAGTTATATATTCTGCAACAAATGGGAAGCATTGCATCATAAAAAACTGTCTACATTTAATCTCTCTAGTGTTGTTTTGCTAACTCCAGTTTGACGAAAGAAAGAAAACACCCTTCTCTTGGCAAACGAGTTTTTATAATGAGATTATGTTTATTAGTCTCATTATTTCCTTACTGGAGCAAAATAAAGGCATAAATTCAGGTATTGGGCAAACAGTCGATCAGATTATACATGATTTACCTTGGGTTTTTGGGGTCTCTTGTTTGTTTTTCTTTAAGGATGGACAGAAATGGGTTGAGTAGCAGACTCTGTAAGAGAAACAGGCTTATTGAGGGAAAGGGCTGGTGTTCAGCTTTGTGTTATCCTGGTTCTCTCTCACAGCCAAATTTTCAACATCTGTCTAAAGATGCTTTGCAGATTATTCAGGGCAAAAGTGCCTTCTGCATTTGCTGAATTCATTCCTCCATATAATGGTTACTGGGAAGTGCAAGTACCAGTCAGAGGGATCATTGCTTCTTTGGCCTAATCTGCAGAGCGTGGTTGGCTTGGATCATCCCAGAGACCCGCATGGGGAACCGTGCTGGCTCCACTCGGCTCTGCTCTGTGCTCTTTCTGGCAGCTGTGACCCATCTCCGCACTAGGTGGCCTGAACCTGTGCCACCGAGCCATGTGCTCACCCCGTGTTTGAATGCTGCTGTGTGGTAAGGAAGCACGGTGCTGGGGCAGCGGCAGGGAGACCTGCCAGGGCAGAGCCAGCTCCCTTCCTCCCTGGATGCCCCACTTTGCAGAAACCTCAATCTGCAAAGAAACTCCTGGCCCCACGGGGACTCCTCAGCCACTGGGTCCATCACCACCCACAGCAGTTAGTCCATCTGGTACTGGGAGTGAGTTAGCTTCTGTCTGTGCTCCTGTATCTCACTGTGTATCTATGTATCCCTCACATAGAGGGAATGTTGAAGCTTAAAACAATACACCTCTTCAAAGCAAATATTACTGGTTTTGGTAAAAAACTATTTTTTGAAAAAAGGGTACTATATTAATAGTTGCTACCAATACGGACTCCAGGTTGCTGTAAGACGCTCATGTATACAAGACTGTGTGCATGCCTGGGAGGACGTTTGTCTGTGTCCGTATGGGCAGGTGCAGAGGTGGATTGTCACACACCCACCGGTGCAGGAGCGTGCCAGTGCACTGTCCCCGGGGACCTCGTGCAGCTTAGGGTTTGCTCTGGGCACGGGGAGCTCCATGGTCGCTGCAGGCTCCTGACAACCAAGGATGGCAGCAGCCCCCATCTGTCAGTGTGGTTCCAGATTTAGATGTTCCTCTGCATCATGTTATACAAATATGTTCTTTATCTACCTTCTGTTGTTCACAGGACATTTAACACAATACTAAGCTAACAAGAAGGGGGAAGCTGAGAGGGAGAATTTGATTTAACTCCTATTAGTGACTTTCAGACCTCCTGTTTTCTTCATTTTGTTTACATTTATTTTGAAATGTAAGACTTTACCGTGTATTTACATGAACTAAAAGGATGAAATCGACCTTAAAAGTTCTGCTTGACTCCTGTCTTTCCGCAATCTGCTATGTCTTTATAAGAAGGATGTATAGATGAATGAGATGGCACACACACACACCCCCAATTTTAACCTAGGTGTGTGCTTTTTTCTGTGAAAATTACTCTCCCACCAATCTCCACCCAGGGGAAAAAATCCCACCTTCTTGATCTACAGTACTTTGTAAAAACACCTACTTTTCCAAATTACTTAAGTTATTTGAATGCTGTATGAAATTGCAAGGCCAGTGCACCCACTTTAGTACTTTTGCTGAAATTTGCATCCTAGACACTAAGGTTGCACTTTCCTTGATTTTATGCTATCCCTTGGTGGCTGCTTATACTGCCTGCAGTCTTGCGCTGGCTTTGTATAATGCCAGAGGGACAAGCTCTTTCAAGAAAATATCACTCTCTTGCCCCAGTCCTGATTGTTTTTTCCCCATGCGCCTGAAGGCCAAAAGGTAAAGCACCTGGTGTCATTCTGGTGTGTGCAAGGGGAAAAGCTCTGGCTATGAAATCTGAATCCCTTACGCATCATGATGAAATGAAGTCCTCAACACATCGAATTAGGAAAAACATTTCTAAAAATAAATCCTCTCCTCTGTGTTTTAAGATTGCTTGCATGCTTTCAGGGTTTTTTTTTTTTTCCCCCTGAATACAGCAAACAAATTTCTTGTTTAATAGCTGGGCCATCTTAGCTGCTACTTTAAGCCTACCAGCTTCGTAGCTTCAGGGAATTGTAGGTATGAGTATGGCTACCTTTCAGCCTGTGGTAACTAGCCAGGTAGCAAATGTATAAATTGTTCTGCTCCACAGTTGAAGCATGTCTGAACTCTGGAGTGTTGGTCCCAGACTCTGCAGTGCTGTGGTACACGTGATACTGAGGGGAAGGGATGCTTTCGGTAGGAGATCACCTATTTTAAGCAACGTGCTATCTATCCTATAAATATGTTTAATCCTAAACTATACTTAACTAGGGTGTAAAGAAGCCCTGTGGGTTAATGAGGGCAGAGAAGCTGAGGAATAAAAAAGAAAAAAAGCTGATGATTAGCAGAACTATGGTGCTTGTTTGGAAGTCCTTAGGCAGAGGAGTAGCCTTTACCAGAGATCTTGCCCTGAAATTCATTAGCTTAGTGCAGCTTGACCAAATGAGAGTACTCATTACATGAGGATTGCATGTATCTGTGTGATGCAAGGAAAGAAACAACTTTACTTTTGCAGAGGGCAGCAGTCTTTCAGCAGGATCGTGACTTTGCCCTCGTTTACTCAGATCGCCTATATCACCATCAAAAGTGGTGTGCGGTATGCCCTGTTCAATATTTTCTCTCTTAGGAAGGCCTTTTCCCCTTTGTATTGTCAAAAAAAAAAAAAAAAAGTTGGCTGCATTTTGAATCCATCTTTTCTTTTTGGACAGTCCCATCATCAATACATTATCAAGGGCTCTCATTTGGATGATGCATTGTGCTAATTTGTACCGAGATACAATTACTTCACTAACATATTGCTAAGGAAGCACTGCCAACTGGCTGGGATGGCTTCTGCGATTCTCACTGACTGTTGCACCATTATCTAAGGGTAATGAATTATTTTTTTGAAAGCCTGAGCACTGGTTGTAGAAAAGGAAAAGTATATGACCGCATGCACAGCAAAGCTGCTGAAAGCTAAGCCAGCCTGCTATGTTTATAGTTTTAAATGACTGATGGAAACTTTCTGTCTTTATTTTCGCAAGTGAACAATCAATCTGCTGTTGCAACTGCTGGTTAACAGGCTCTGTTCTCCGTATGAAGTGGATCCAATTATATGCTGTAGGCCATCCCAAGAGAAGCACAAAAGTAGGTAGCTCAAAGCGGGGCTATTTAATAAAGAAGAGACATAGGGCTGTTGAGAGAGTGTAATCTTTGGTGTGCTTAAACAGGCTATACTGAAAGGGAGTTTGCCTTTCTCTCCTGAAAATAGAAGTTGTAATGGTAGAGAGGAAGTACAGCAACTTTAATTTTAGGGCTGATCATTATTTTCCCTTCTTTTTTCTCCAATCATTCTCTGCTGAATTTTATTTATTCTACACTAAAATATGTACAGAGCATATTTTTGTTTCCTCCAAAGCCCTATGAAAAAAGCTGGTGCTCTTCCTGCTGACTTTCGTGACCTTTGGATCAAACTGCTAGTGCCATTTCTATGACAGTTTTGGCAGTAAATTCAAAGATCTTGCAGACAAAATTTTCTTGACATTTATGAAAAGCGACAAATTACCTTTAAAAATTTCTGGAGGAAAAGCTGTATGCTATGAAGGCATTTCTTGGTGTTCCAATTTTTTTTTATTATGTTTTAGGGTTGTGTTTTTGTCATCTTGGAGATCCGTGTTCCCTGCTTAAATTCAATTTACAGTATTAAATAAAACTGTATTCCTGTATTCTTCAACAATTATTTCTCCAGTGATCCTTCCCTTCTCTGTCATTGTCAGCCACTCCACTGTCTTTCACCCAATGCACTTTTTCCAGCTTGAGAACAGAATGTCTGCCAATGGCAACTGGGAAAATGCAATAAAACAGTTGTTTGCAGCAGATTACAGTTTGGTCCCATCATTTTCAAACTCCTTCTCCATTAATGGCCCGACTAAATTTTTCTTCCCTCTCTTCCACACCACCCTTTTAAATTTGTCCTTTCTTTGTCAGTTTTATAATGAACGCTTCTTAAATAAATCAGCTTTTGGTCATATTCTGTAGCGTTGCTCCTTCTAGCTTCCCTAGTTTCATCTTGTCTAGCGTAAAACTTACAAAGAAAATATATTCTTATCTTCTAGTACATCAGCCACAGCATCTCTTAATTGGCCTCATCCTTTTGATCTTGTTTCTTCCTTTTCAGTGGTCCATATGAAATCTTTCGCTCAGAGCAGGGCAATGAGCATTTTGGCAGGATAAGCAGCTTGAGTGACTTCTGTGGGTCAAGGATTCAACATTAAGCTCTTTTGCAGCCAGAGGTCGTGCCTGGCTGCCTGCTAATTGGTAGAAAGAGAAAGTGCTGGGAATACTTATGTCAATAAACACTTCCAGAAGTATTCCTGCTGGAAGTGTAAAAAAAAAAAAAAAAACAAACAAACCAAAAAACCCAAAAAACTCTCTCTGATATCGCTAGTGGTGGGTACCCACCTTTTTTGTCAAAACTTGCATGTTTTACTGCTATTTCTGATTTTGGCATGTTGGTTTGCTTTCTACTGGGCTCTTCTGAATCTCATCTATTCATAAACTTCTGGGCACTTTCCAGGACTGATTGCGTTAGGTGGGATCATTTATGGTCCCTGATTAGAGAGCTGTAACTTCAGCTGGACAGGAGTATAAGTTGTACAATTTTTTTTTCTAGCATGGAGATTCCAAACGATTGTATTCACATGAGTGCTTGTGGATGTTCACAGCTTGAATATGTACGTAAATACATTTCCATGCAGAACTCAAGTATTTTTTGGGAATCTGAAATGTATGTTTGGTCTTATTTTTTATTCAGCACGTTTCTTTCTCTCATAATTCTTGCACGTTCTCTTGAGTTTGGGGTTTTGTTTTTTTTTTGCTTTTCTTCACTACGAGGGTGGTGAGGCACTGGGCCAGGCTGCCCAGAGCAGCTGTGGGTGCCCCATCCCTGGAAGGTTCAAGGACAGGCTGGATGGGGCTTGGAGCAACCTGGTCTGATGGAAGGTGTCCCTGCCCATGGCAGGGGGTTGGAAATAGATGTTCTGTAAGGTCCGTTTCAACCCAAACCATCCTAGAATTCTGTGAGGGTTTTTTCATTTTTTTTCTATTCTTTTCTCTTCACTGAAGGGTCTTTTTACTTTTCTTTCATAAAACTGATTCACTATTAACTTATTCCAGTATGCTGTTGCTGAGACTCTGCAATAGGTCACTTTGTAGCCTGCTGTGCCAGCAGTTAACTGAGATTTTGGCCTCTTTTTCTAAAGCAACTATTCCCTCCAAATCTGAAAGCATAATCCAGGGTATTTTAAAGCCAAATTATTTATGCTAGTAACACTTCATTGTTTACTAGTTTAACTTCATGTGCACAATAACACAGAGGTGTCCTTCATGCTAATGACCTATCGTCTTTCGGCTTCCCACTCCTATGCTCTTTTTCCCTGTATGGGGTGGGGATGGCTCAGATTTTGTTAAATGAGAAAGTGTTAATGTTCATCTTAGTTTTCTGTGTGGGAATAATGGAAGCTGTGGGTCCTAGTTCTTCACAGCATGCTTCACCAAGGTTATATTTAGAACTTCCTTCCAGTCCCGTTAGGAAGTGATTATATATCAATGTGGAAACAGGGTACATTGATCAACAGGTGAATAAGCCCCAGGGTGCTTTTCTGCCAGATTATCAAAAGGTCTTTCTAGGAGTTAAAATACATTGTCTCAGTGTGGCTTTTTTTTTTATCCTGCAGTCTAGTATGCAGCCACTTGACCACCTCCCTTCTTCACCATGGGTAACAAATGAAAAATTTTAAAGGCTGCTGAATACTATGCATTTTCACAGTAGGTCAGGTGTTTAGCACAGGTGTTTCTGAAATACCATCACATTGGTAAAGGGCACTGTACTTGATGGCTTTATGTTTTCCACTTTATCCATGTGAAGTAGGAACCTTCTATATCTAACTCAGGCTGCAATTGAAGTTCATAAAAATTATGGTTAGCTCGAGAGTAGAAAGGGTGGGTTTGGATCTTATTCACAAAGCAGAACTTCAGCTGGTGAAGCTGTCAGAGATCTGGCAGACCAAATAAAACTGTGGGTCTGAAAATTCACCCTGGTGAGTTTAGCCTTTTTAGACTCTGGAAATCAATGACACAGAATTGCTGATTTCTCTTAATTCTAATTATTATTCCTAAACATTTGCCAAATTATTTCAGTCAAGGGCAAATTGACAAACTGTTCTTTTCTTCTATTCAGTATTTGCTAAATACGTTGTAAGTATATCATTAAATATATTTGTATTTCTATTCAAATTATCAAAATCTTTAAACGAAGGAAAAATTTTTTGTATAATAAATACAGCAGCTGTGGTATAACTGATTACTTGTGCTAAAATTCATGAAACTTGCAAGTTAAATGAACACTTTTACATCGCTGTCAGGGAATTCACACAAGACTTCAAATATAACTCAGTAAAACACAGCAAATGATGAATAATGCAGCCCCAGAAATAACAGCAATCAGAACTCAGTGCTTTAATTTATGTATGTATTTGCACATTAATTTTGTATTTGTGTAGTTAAGGATGGATACCTTGTTTTTCTTCCATGTCGTCTTTTGGCAATATTCTATTGCTATTTCCATTACTATTACTATTAGGTTTTGTTATTTTTTGGTTTTGTATTATTCCAGAACTACAGAGCCAAATAATAAACAAGGCTGTCTTGTGGAAACTGCTTTGCTAACATATAAAAAAAGAGATAGTAACTATCCTGAATATGTTATAGAATACAAAGAAAGAAGCATGGAGTAAGTCTGGGAAAACATAGGACTGAAATGAACGAATTTTGCACAATGGTTAGTATGTCAGATAATACACCGCCATACTGTACATTTGTGCTGAGAGTTTAAAAGAAAGTAGGCATAAATACAACTTCATTTTTGCTTTGCCAGTGGTGTGATAGGGCAAGATTTTTGATGTTTCACCAGGTAGCTCTAGCTGCAAAAGAATTTAGATACAATGGGCTACTCCCCCACATGTCCCTGAACACACAGGAAAACGTAAGCCTATTACCCTTTCCTTCGGAAGGGAAGGATCTAAGATGTCATGACTCTAGGGTGCTACCAGGGTGCCCAGTGCATCCTTGGTCAAGAGGTTCAAAGGCAACAGGAAGGGCAGAAGCAGAAGGAAAACCTATGTACAGGACTCTTATCTAGCTCGTAGGGAACAGTCTCTCAGTTCAAACTTAGATGTTTTTTCTTTCATATTACCCTTGGTTTTCCTCTTGGCAGAGTGCTGTACTCTCTATCAATGATGCAGTTTACCTGTATCCATAGCAATCTGTTCAAGCAGGTGATGGTTATGCTTTGGAGTGCCGATCCTGCACATATTTACACTATAGTCAAGAATTTCAAGTCTATTTGCTTGCTTTTGACAAAGAATCTAATGCAGAAACTGCTTCTTTGAGGCTTTTAATTTAAAATGGTCCTTCTGCTCCTTATTCCATAGTCCCTGCCACCACCTGCAGCCCTAGCCCTCTTTGGATAAATTTAGATTTTCCTCTGCTTTTAACATCCAGTCTAGCATTTGAGCCAAGACCTACTTTCTCTTTGTGACACTGTCGCGCCACTGACCTTGTGCCCATCTCTTTTATGAAAAACAAGCAATAATGAAAGTCACATTCAGAATGAGATCCTGATGTAGGGATCCTCAGTTGAATGTTATCTCCTATTTCACCAGCTTTGTTGGCTCCAGCACTTGGAAGCATTTATATTCCCCACTGGCCAGGATGCATGCTTTTTAAAGTATTGTTCTAAGCTTGTTGTTTGCTATGTGCTTAACCAGTTCCTTCAGACTCCCTTCCTGAGAATAAGCTTGGCAGACAAGGTATAGGGAGCAGAGCGGTGCTTTTATGAGTGGATACGTGCTGTTCAATTCCATTTTGAGCAGGTATGTCTACTTTCTCAAGCACAGTAAAGATACCAAGCATGTGGAAGATTTTGAGGAATACTGTGTGACTTACAGCATCTTTTAATAAAACTATTTTTTTAAAAAAAGCTCATTTTTGTGTTTCAATGTTATATCAAAGTCTGTTTTTTTCCTTCCTTCCTACCTACTTGATGAAACATCTCCCTTATACCTGACAGTGCTTTGGACAGTTAAGGTGAAAGAATACATTGTGGAAAGAAATACCTTATAGAATAAATGAAAGCAAGAAATAATAAATTCAGGTAGCTGTGCAGCTTTAGGGAAAAATAGGATAACCCTGCTGTAGGTACTGACATTAAGGTCACTTGTTATGTAGGGTGAAAGGATGGGTCCGATTCTCACTTACAATGAGGTTATTAAGAGGTAATGGAAAGGTTTGCATTGGAAGGGACCTTAAAGATGATCTAGTTCCAGCGCCCCTGCTGTGGACAGGAACACCTTCAACAGGTTGCTCCAAGCCCCATCCAGCCAGGCCTTGAATGCTTCCAGGGATGGAGGTGTTTTATTATTAAACATAATGTTATATGAAAAATAATGTTTATATTGATACTGTACAGAGATATCTGTGGGGAAGTTGAAGGCACAACTTATTACTTATAGCTAATCTACAGTATGTCGCAGTCCCTGCTCTGACTGTGGAATTACTTTGCTCACGTGGGAATATCAAGTCTTACAGCAAGGCACCCTGAGCGCTGACCCAGCTTATTGACAAGGCAGGGCTTTCCCAGCCATTGCAAAGCCACAGCCTGGGAGAGGAGCCAGCTGTGGGGGCAGGAGCATGGTTCCGGCAGTGCCACTGGGTGCCTGTGGAAGGGGAGCATGTTTAGGTGGCACCGTTGCATCGGAGAGGTAGGAGTCATGAATATTTTTACAGGTAGTAGTCTGTAGGTTATAAATGGCGTGAGGGTTCTTAAAGTGAATGTAGGTGTAATTCAGGTATGTTTGAAGTCCTGCATGTTGGCAGTGTGATGTAAGAAGCTTCAAGGGGAATAGGAATCAAATCTAGTATGGAAGTTCACCCCTCTTATTTGGGAAAAATGTTTCGTATCACTTCTTCTTTAGAAAGATGAAAAGGGTGTACATAATGTGTACCTTGCTAAAATGTGTTTACGTTATTCCTGGTCCCATAGGTATTCTTGTCTTTGTCACAGTATTGGGCCTGTAGGGTTGCAGGGACAACTCCCTGTGCAACTCACCTCTTGGTAGGTGGAGGTCACTAGTGTCCCTGGGAGGGGTTCCCACCATGGAGTATGTCCAAGGAAGAGCAGAGACCTGGCTTCAGTGAACCGTGAATACAAATAGCCTCTGAAATTATTTGTAATGATACAAGTAATGACAAAATCTTTCACTCCTTGGCTTCTCATGTGTTTTCTTGGATGAAATCAAACCCATCCATGGAAATGAGTAGTAGGCTGGCTAACAGATGCCCAGTGTTACAAAAATGGTCAGTACCTGATGGAGAGAGGTGACCAGGACATGAATTAACCCCTGAGTATGCCAGGACACTGCCAATTACTGCAAAGTCATTGAAGAAGCCTATAAGCCTCTTGGTGCGACTCTGAAAAACTTTAACCTTGTTTGACTGACATCTTTTTCTTATTAATGCTTTATAGAAGAAACTTTGCTAATCGTGAAACTATGATAAAGATAGTGAAAAGGATATTTACTTACTTTTACTTATACATAATGTTATTCTTTGTCCTCTAACTTTCTCACTAGCTCAATCCTCTTTCCTTCTACTTTTGTATCAGTCCCAGAAGCCTGTTTTGTAACTTAAGTTTCCATCTTGTGGGAATTAAGTTTCACAACTGGGAACCTCTCTAATGTTTTGCTGCTGGCAGAGGTCCAGGCAGGTCCGTCACACAGTGGAGGTTCCCAGCTAGCTGTTTGTTTTGCTGGCACTGCAAGGGTGAAACATGGATGAGTGCTTTTCAGGGAACGTGCATTTACTTTTGTAAATTCAGTGTGTCTTATCTGTGTCTCCAGTACCTGCATTTATTCAACGTTAATAAGCTGCGTATATGGGTTAGAAGTGCCGATTCCCCTGAGAAATTAAAACGTTTAGTGAAAGTGAGGTTTTCAAAACATTGCTTTCACATGCACGAACTGTCTCAGGTTTTCCATTCCTGCAGAAACTTTCCATACGATTTGGTAAAATATTTTTTCATGAAGTTCCTTTAAATAACAAGAAAAATCAAGTTCAATGAGGAAATCACGGTAATACACAATAGTTCAATATTGATCTGTTTAAATGATTGTGCTCAGTCCTACTTGGAAAGGGGAATTTGGGCTGACGGATACATTGCCTCTGGTTGACTTGGTTAGGTACCTTCCCTAGTGAGTTCCAGATCAAGGACTTGGCTAGAAGATGCTGATCTGTGGGCTGGGCGTCCTTCTAGTGGAAACCAGAGCATGATGGCTGCTGCATGCAAAAATCACTCTCCGTAATGGAGTCATGATGTTCAAGGGCACAGACCTGTATTTAATATCTTGTAAGTGTTTCTAGGTCCGTTTATTTAAACATAGCCATGATCTCCTTTTAGCTTCAACTGAAATTTGTGAGAATGTTACTGCTAGTGACTCACTGGGATGGCAATGAATCTTGTGATTTCTAACTGTATCTCATGATGTCCTTGATAAAGTTAGATTGCTCACTAGTTTTCACTGGACCTCATCCAAAAGTCCACCAAAATCAGTGAGCTTTTATAATCATGCTCCAAAGTGCCAGAGTTGTCATCCTTTATGTTTCTATTGCTTGCTAGCAAAAGTAAAATGAGGGATGTCACGGTTCTGATCATACCTTCTCTTATAATTCTTTCTCAGAGTACTTTGGGTGCAATCCTTCAAGTACAAAATATCATGTGCTTAAAACTCTTCCAGTTCTTTACTTAATCTTAGACAAAGTTAACATTTCAGCATCTAACTTGTATTACAGCATGTCATACTCGATTTCTCTTGGAGTTTTATGACTACATGTGACTATCATGACGCAAGGCAACCTTTAAAACAAAAGCATGATATAACTTCATAGTAGGAACATCACAAAATAAAAAAGTAGTGGGTTTTTTTGCATGTAGTTTGGTTGTGTTGTGTTGGGGTTTTTTGGCTTTTTTTGGTTTGTTTTTTTTTGGGGGGGGGGGGGGGGGGGGGAGGGCAGTGCTGCTGCCCAAGATGTGTTTAGGCTTGCCTTTGAATTTCCTGATGAGTATTTCATAACCACCATTTCCTCAGCTGTATTCTTAAGCCATTAGCTGCTTCTCTGTCTCCCAGGCTCCTCTTTCATTTGGTCACAGGCATACATGGTATAGTCAGTATCCATAAATTAGTATAAGTAGGATAATTTACAGTGACCAGAATTTCTAATGACTCCTATTTTTATCAGAGAGTTTGTTACCTGTGATATGTCAGCTAGGATCACTCGGCCTTTTTCAGAAACAAGTGCTTGGAGAAAGAAGCAAGCACGTACCTGGGTGAACTCCTGCCAAGCACCACAGTTAGGGTGCTACTATTTTGGTTTCATTTTCATTTCCTGGTGATCCTCTGCCATAGCATAAAATGCTCAGGAACCAAAATCCACTGCATTTGCATTTACAAGGAAGCCAGATCCTGTGCTACATCACTGAAGTCTCAGAAACAGTTTTTAGAGGGAGGCTCACAGCATTCCCAGCCAGAGGTATAGTGGGTTCGATTTGGGACCTAAGAAACCCTAAAAAATGCTTATTTATTCTTCTGTTAATGAGAATTAGAGCAAATAAATTTAACTTTTTTCAGCTTAACAATGAAAATTAGTGCATCAGCTAGCTGTCAGATAATGTTTTCAGTTGGCTGGGTTCCCTGTTTGCAGCTGGTAAGTACTCAGACGCCATTGCAGGCACTTGTTGCTCAGAAACTGGGGCATCAGACAGCAACAGCTAGTCTCAGTTACCCGAAGTATGATAGCTTAGACTGGTGCCAGTCTGAACTCCTGTTTACATGTCTAGATTTATATTTAAGTCCCTACAATTAAATACCCAGGTTTGATCATTCAGCCTTTGGACCACAAATGTAATAGATATTATTCAATTTGTTGTATTTTACCAGGAGGGCTATTGCCTTCTGTGCTATCTATTGCTGGGTGGTTTTTTGTTTGTGTGTGTGGGTTTTTTTGTTTGTTTTTTGGTGGTTTTTTTTTGTTGTTGTGGTGGTGTTTTTTTTTAAAGCAGTGATTCAGAACAACCCAGCCAAAGGCAATATTTGTAAACCTGTTAGAAAACGGAGGATTTAGAAATAAAAGCATGACTTCACCAGGCATGTGATCGGCCTCAGAGTTTGGCTTCCGAAGTCAGTCTTTGACTTTGGTGGGCTTTGGATGAAGCTCTGCAAGGCATTGTGCAAAAAAAGGAAAGAGGTGACCTATTATTTTCTAATAGTGCTTCTGAATTGTTTTCTCCCTTCTGGATACTCTTTCAAGGCTTTACCTGTTCTGACTAAACCCATCATCATCTGACCTTTGGATCATGGCTCAGCTGAAGCACACACATGCAGCAGGCTGGTATTACCCTTTGATTTCTATCTTCCCTTTCTGATCTGATGCATGGTATTCGGGTTGCCTTACAGCACAACTTCTGAAGCTGAAAGCTTCCCTTATGTGTGCTGCTGAGACAGGCACAGGTGATCACAGATCAGATGCACCCTTTCCTGCTGGACATTTGGGACTCTCGTTAATTACAGAATGGAAAAGCAAAGACTTGCTTTGATTCTGTCTCCCCCATCTTTATCATGCCTCGTGTTTTATCAGTTGCCAAAGTGTGGGAACATCCTTTTTAGCTTTCGTCTACTTGGCGTTGTCTTTACAAGAGACAAAATATTTTGACACACAATTAACATTTACACCCCCTCCCCACCCCCACCCCCCAAAAAAGGCAGTCAGATCACAGGCTTTGTTTACTCTTTTGACATTATCTCCAACTCTGTTGTTATCACCTACCATGGTAATGCCCTGATTACCTTGACAAGACATCAATATATTATAGCAGCTGTCCTGGTTGCTTTGCAGAGAAAAGATGGCAATAGCAGGGCAGAGACTGTACGGAGAGGTTGTTCACCAGTGAAGTAGTTGCAGATGAGAAAGTCTTGAATAAATGAATCTGAAGTGGTCTATAATGTAATGATTAAAAA
Source organism: Falco naumanni (assembly GCF_017639655.2). NCBI lineage: Eukaryota > Metazoa > Chordata > Aves > Falconiformes > Falconidae > Falco > Falco naumanni. Next base: position 31,623,963 of record NC_054061.1, on the reverse strand, counting down.
GCAAGTTGGATCAGTGTTCAGATTTCTGTTATGGCTCGTTCGTGGTGCTCTAAATGAAAGCATCCTTTGTCTCATGTCTGACCTGTTCTTGATTACCTCTATTGCTTGCTATAATAAATGTAGTGTTAATCTGCCAATATATTTCAAGTATTAATTCCTCCCTGTAGATGCTTAGACATGAAATGCTCTCTTTTTGGTGTAAAAGTTTGCCAAGTTCTACCCACAAATAATTTTAAAAATTAAAGCAAAAAGTCTTAGCTATTTTTTGCTGAAAGCCATTAAATGATAGTCATATCTATAATTTATTCTGTTTCAAAATTACATGGATGAAAGTGTTTCTTCCCTAGTTTTTGTATTATATTTTGCCTAAAAGAGTGTATATGGGGAATGTATTGACTATATTTGAATCTGACCCACCCAATTACTTTGTTTACAGTGACTATCAATTGAAACATAGACATGCATCTTTCAAATTTTGATGTCACTAATATGGTGAGATTTGCTTTCTAATCTACCCACAGGAACATTAAATATTAAAAAGCATGTAGGAGCTGTCAAATTGTAGTCTCACTGTTTTGCATATTTATTTTGCCTGACTTATAAATAAAGTAATCAGTGATGATTTGAAAACTAAATTATCTCTGGTGTTTTGATCAGTGACTCTGCTATCCACCCTCTCTAAATAATATACCTTTAAATAGAAATCGTGACTGGTTTTTTGCCATTCTACAATGTGACGAAGCGTTGACAAAGACTCCTTGCTCTGTGTTGTGCTATGTCACACACAGGTAAGGTAGCAGTGTTGTATTTCCTTTGATCTTTTGTAGTAATGTAAATTTAAGAAGATATTATTAAATAGCCAAATCATATTGCATATTTACATAACTGAGTGAAGTCATGCCATTAGGAAAAATGGGTTGAGATTACAAAACAATCTTGGGATTTAGATGCATGATTTAGATACATATCTTGTATTAAAATTAATGAGAATGCCAAAGATTCCTCTATATCATTTTGAGTGTCTCAGCAAAAAGCTGCAACTTGAGGTTTTCTAGAAGTAAATGATTATTGATGTCCATTATGCTTCATACTGAAATTAATTTAACAGCTAGATGAACATGGTAACCAAATGTATTTCATACGAAGTATCATTTTGCTTTACGCTACACGAGCAGACAACACCAATATAGTGAGGAAATAGGCTAAAAATAACTCACAGGCCATGGGATCGTTAATCTTGTTTCTCACCTCTTCAATAACAAAACCTGAGCTGATTTTGACAAAAGGAAATGTAGGTGCTCTAGATGAAATGTTCAGCTTTGGAGAAGTTATTCGTAAACTATTAAATATATACATGCATTATATTTAAAGACATATTTTTGTTAATTTTTAATGACTTCCTTGTAACTTTGGGTATTGACACAATTAACCTTTCTTCAACAGAAGAAATAGATTCTGAGATTCACGTGTATTTTAGCAAAAGTTGCATCTGTAACTTTCAGACTAAAGATAAGTTTTGCCTGTTGCCAGTACCGGTTGCTTTGTGACTACTCTAAAGGACTTGGAAGGAAGACCAGGTGATAAACTGGGTGTCCCAGTCTATATTATGACTATGCGTGCTGTTGAGCTTAGGCCTAAAAATCTGACTGTTTTCTGCCTGTTGGTCTGATCAAGTTCCCTTTGAAGGGCATGCCTGTGTTTGTGCTGTAAGTTCTTGTTCCTGACAGAGAAAGGCATCTCTTTTCCAACCCAAAGTACTATATCTTGCTTTCAAAAAACAGAGGAGTGACTACTAGGCATTAAAACATTACAGAGCCATGATATCCTACTGTTTTTTGAGATCAAACTGGGGACAACGTTCCCCATCTATTTTGTGTGGTTACATAGCAAGCCCTGAGCTCTTTTAGCATTAAACAAAACTCATACTGCAGCTTCCCACACACCCCCAAGAGCGACTGAGTGACTTATTTGAAAAAAGGAGCAAAAACTCATTCTAAGGTTGAAGTGACCAGCCCAGGTATGATGGTCTCAATGCATCAAACTCTTCACAATGTGTTGTGCATGGAACCGATCAATCCAGTACGGAGTGCTCCAGGCTGAATAATTAGATACAGCTTCCCCCTGAGATCGCTGGGAGAGGTTTGTGACAGGAACATAGACATTTGCTCTTAACCTGTAAAAAGAAATTTTAACATGTGCATTGGGTTGCTTCACCTCTTTCTGGTTAGGGAGGAAAATCTTGATTCCTATTCTGGTGTGATATTTTTGTAGACACCCTCAGGTTTATACATTGATCATGATGCCATATGGTATGGGATTTGTTTTGGGCAGAATATTGAGTATGTTTTCTCAATAGGTTAGCACAATACTGTTGCAGATTACTTTCTCTCTAGAAGGTGACATGTGAACTAGACAGTGCGTGTTTCCCCTCTTCTGGAGGATCAGATCTGTGACATTATACAGTTACAGTGCAAATCATAGATTATTGAAAAGGGCAGAAAATGCCATTTGGAGTTTCTATTTCAAATAACTAGTTTTTCATCTTTTTCTTTCCTGTGGTCAGGTAAGACATGAAAAAGGCATAATCACAATGGGACGTTCACATTCACTCAAAAAGCTTTTTTTTCTCCCCTGCTGTTCGGTTTTCAGTTTCTTTGACTGAAATGTTTTTGGCGAGTTTCTTTTTGTTGGGTGGTTTTGTTGTGTTTGGTTTTTTTTAATTATTATTATGAAAAGGAGCACATGGTCCTCTGGATGGTTTCATTCCTATGGATATTGATTCTGGTTCAAATCCTATAAATAATTATTTACCCATCCAGTATTAAGCATAGGAGAAAACCTTTGGCTAAAGAAAAAAAAAAGTGTGTATAATGTCCCATGGAGGTGTGATTTAAATGAGGAATGAGACTTGTTATTCTGAAAGAAGAGATTGCTATTATTGGCAATTATTATAATAGATTTAAGTATTATTATTATTGCTGTAACTCCATTATGACAGTTTCAAAATACTTGTACAGTTTGTAACAATGCAAATATGCAAGTGTCTTAAGTTGTTTGTAGATGGTTCCACTTTGCAATAGCTACAGTAGGTGGTTGTTGTGGTTTAACCCCAGATAGCAACCGAGCCCCACACAGCCGCTGCCCCACAGTGGGATGGGGGAGAGAATCAGAAGAGTAAAAGGAAGAAAATTCATGGGCTGAGATCAAGACAGTGTAATAGGTAAAGCAAAAGCCGCAGCCACAAGCACAGCAAACCAAGGAATTCATTCACCGCTGCCCATGGGCAGGGAGGGGTTCAGCCACCCCCAGGAAAGCCGGGCTCAGTCATGTGTAACCGGTACTTGGGAAGACAAACGCCACCACTCCGAATGTCCCCCCCTTCCTCCTCCTTCCCCCAGCTGTATATGCTGACCCCGATGCCGTCTGGGATGGGATGTCCCTTGGGTCAGCTGGGGTCAGCTGTCCCGGCTGTGTCCCCTCCCAGCTCCCTGTGCAGCCCCAGCCCCCTCGCTGGTGGGGTGGGTGAGGGGCAGAAAAGCCCTGGGCTCTGGGTGGGCGCTGCTCAGCAGGAACGGAACAGCCCTGGATTAGCAACACTTCCCAGCATCAAGCAAAACCAGAGCCCCATAGGAGCTGCTATGAAGAAAATGAACTCTACCCCAGCCAGAACCAGCCCAGGGGGATTAAAAAAAAAAAAAAAAAAAAGTAATTTAAATTAATATATTATTTGGGAGAAGAAACAGTTTGGGAAAACCCTAAAAACAAATTTCTAAACAGTTCAAGCTACTCCATGTGGTATAATTTCGTATGGTTGTGATGTCGTCTTTTATTGCTCAGTGAGTTATGAGACACTGTGTGACTAGACAACTTTTATCTTGCTGGAGGATTTCTTAAGAAGGTTGTTTTACAGTTTTATGAAATGCCAGTTATTTTGCAGTCAAAGTTTCCAATGAAATTCCTTAGGAAGCCTCCTCCAGTCCCTTTGTTGCCTCAAAATGTCAAAAATAGGTTCAATTCTTGTCTTGAACAGTCACTCTGTTCTTTACTTTGTGTTTGCTCTATGATGATGATGCTTATAGAAAAGCAAATTTGGAAACACAAAACCTGCAGTTACAAGGACATGAGAGCTGGGGTAAAAAGCACCATGAAAGGAGGTGCGTAGCGGGACGGAACCCCGCCGTACGCCCTCAGAGTCTCTAGCAGGGCATGGTAAAAAAAATTTAAGTAGGCATCCTGTTGTGCCTAAACCTAGCAAAAGATATTATATAATAGGTGCTTTTATGTATTCCTCTTGTCATCTTTCTCAGTTCATGTCACAACATTAATGCTTTCTAAATGTTTTTTTAAAGTGTTAGACATTTTTTTTTCCCCCCTGATAGTTACTATCTCGACAGAAGTCTGTTTTGATTAGTCCCTGCCTTCTGAGTAAACTATATTTGCAGTCTCCGGTTAATTTTGAATTGTTAAGAAAAATATGCCTGTGTTTGTAGTTCTGTTTATTGCTAAATCCAAATGTGCTACAGTACAAGAGAAGACATAAATATTATAGGAAAAAAATTACTCAGTTGATGGCTGTTTTTCTCTTTAGCAATATTTGTTTTGGGGGTGAGCATCCTTTTAGTTTAGAGGCTATCATTCGTGCACAGAGTAAGACCTGCTTCCCCATTATGTCAGCTGCTCCTATCCTGTCCACATCACTAAGGACTCCATGAGACTTCCTGCACATCAAGTTTTCAACTCTTTCCTTTGTTCCAGTTTTCTCTTAATGTAAAAATTGGCTGAGGGAATTATATGTTAAATCAAAACATTTGAAAAGACATATGAAAAAATGTCTGCATAAAATATGTAGGATTGACTAAAAATTATTTTATACTTAGATTTTTTTATGTCTTGGCTATTAACAATGGCTTTTTGCAGAAGTTTTGGGTATTTTTAGTGATAGAAAATCTTTTTATTTTCCAACTTATTTCCAACACCTACAGGGGTGTCTGGACCAAGAAAAGCCTGGAGATGGGGATAAAGGGTCACATTTCTTTGGACCATATCCCACATGATTCTTTTGGGAACATCTTTTTGGGACTTCAAGAACTTGAAGTGGGAATCAAGGTGTAAGCAGGAACGTACCTGGCTTTTGGACCTAGCCTGGTTTGTAAGGGGTTGTGGAATCCATCAGTCTAGAAGTCGTTATAAATGTACCTGTTTTCTGCTCTCATAAATTGTTTTACCCCAAAGGCTACTGAAATAAGCAGATGTGAGAATAATCAAGCATAGCACCTTCTCATATTTTAATATAAACTAGTGTATTAGCTGATAAGAAAAAAGATGCATGTCATGTAATCAAGGAAAATGAGATAAATATTAGCATATTAAATCACATCTACCTATAAACATTATTTTGAGCATTCAGCATTTCAAGGTGAGAATGTCCTTTGTGAAGAGAAGCAAACTTCTATGTATAGAAAAGATAAATACTTTTTTTCATATTACCTTTTCAATTATTGTTGGTATTTGTCTTTAAGTACCAATTCTTTGTTTCAGAATCTAACTTTTTTCTATCACTCTGTCCTTGAATTAAAACACTCTTTATGACATTCCATTTGTTGCCATGGAAAAAAACGTAATGACAGATTCAATATTGTGGATTCTCTGGAATAAAAAGTATGGGAGAAAGAGTTGGGGGGGGGGGGGGCAGGAAAAGGCAAACTTTGAATTGGAGTAGGTTTCTTTTGGAATTTAGTGACTGTGAGAAAAATGGATATTGACTGTAAGAGGAATGGATTAAAATCTAAGGTGCACACAAGGTTTTCAATCTGTAAGAAATTTTAAAAATTCTTCTCCCGCCCCATAAGAAAGCTGCATTTTGCAGCTTTGACCACCTAGGACAGGGTGTAGCTTGGAAAGGAGGCTCTGATAACTTTTGGAGAGTTGTGTCCTTGAGGAAAGCTGTGTCATCTCTCTGCTTATTCATGAGGAGTGGGACCATCAGCCAGCTGTTTTCCTGCCCAGCTGCTCTGCAGAAATTCAGAGAGATGATGGACTTGCCTTTTGTTATATTTTGGGCATTTGGATAGAGGCACTTCTGCCACTACAGAATCATGCCAGTTTGCCGCATCTCTGCGTATCTAGAGTTTGGGAAAGTGCCACAGGCTTACAGCTGTGTTAGATGCAATGGTTGTGTAAGTCTTGTCAGCTTCTTTGCTGATGATTAGTTCTCACTGATTAAATGTTACTGAGTCGTCAGGCACGAAGGAAAAAGTTCATACTTTATTTTCTTTTTGTGATGAATAACTGTTTAAGCCATGCAGTCTGCTGAAACCAGTCCCTTGTGCAAAAACTGCTTCAGAATAAATGTTAGCTTGCTGCTCTGGGTACGGTTAGTGCCTCCAAGTCTAAGGAAACTTTCAGATTTCCCTGCTCAGTTGAGTGAAACCTGGGGTATTTTTTCACGTTTTGCCATGTGAATTCAAAGTGCAGCTGCAATTCTTGTCTTGGGAACATATCACTTACCTAGGTCATCAGGAAGGAAGATAGGCTTTCAATACCAATTGCATAAAGGTATTTCCCTTCAGTACTAAGTGAGTAATGTGTAACTAGTAAGAAAGGGATATGCCACCATCTTGTCTCTGACTACGCTCTTCAGGAATATTAATAACTGTGGAGATGGCCTTTGTTCGGTTTTCAGGAGTGACCTGAGATTGACTTCCTAATGTCCATTATATGCTCTCAGGGATCAGTATTACAATCAAGATCTGTGTCTGTCTTTTTGGAGCTGCAAAGAAGGGAGATGCCTCCCTTGCTGCCTCACTTGGCTGTGTTGCTTCTCTTTTTCTACCAGCTCCAAAACACGCACACAGACTGACTGGGTTTGGAGAACCAAAGCTGTAGCATCTTGCTGTGGTACAATAAAGTTCTCCAGAACAGAGATTCTCTTTAGAGAATTCTAAAACATTGATTCTCTATGCAACTTGATTACTTTAAAATTATTTTAGTGCTAATTCTTTGTGGTGGGTTGACCTTGGCTGGATGAATGGGGGAGGAGAAAATAAGATGGAAAAAAACTCCTGCTGTGGGCTAAGATAAAGGTAGCTTAATGGAGCAATAGCAAAAGTCACATGCATGGAAGCAAAGGAAAACAAAAGGTGTTATTCTCTACTCCCCTTCAGCAGGCAATGTCTGGCCACTTCCCAGGAAGATGGGCTCCAGTACATGTAGCAGTTGCTCTGGATGTGAACATCGTAAATAATGTCTCCCTTTCCTCCTCCTTTCTCTTAGCTTTTATATCTGAACAGATGCCATATAGCATGGAATATCACATTGGTCACTTTGGGTCAGCTGTCCTGGCTGTTCCCCCTCCCAAGATCTTGCCCACCCCTGTCCCACTGGTGCGGTGGGTGCTAGAAGGTTGGAGAGACACCCTTGATGCTGTGTGAGCACTGCTTAGCAGTAGCCAAAACACTGGTGTGTTACCAACACCTTTCTAGCTACCAGCACAAGCACAGCACTGAGGGCTGCTGTGGGGCTCAGCCAGACCCCATACATTCTTTAGAGGAACATCCTGAATTGACAGGGATCCTTTGGGACTTCAGGGTCATGTTATCAGTGCTCAGTCAGCCCTAACAATAAATGGCAGGTCATATAAGGAGGGATAGGCTTTGGATAAGCCTGTAACTGACTTGCTCCATAATTCCATATCCTCTAATAAGATAAAAATATCATTTGTCTATCCATATTCTATTTTCATAGAATTTTTATCAATCTCTCCTTGAAAGGGACAGCTTTTAGGTAGATTTTTTTTTTGTTATAATCAAACTACATAATCTTCTGTTGTTCAGTCTTAATTGTCATCATGTCATTGTAACAATCTTTGATAGATGTAGCTGAAGCATATTTTAGCTAAGGCAAAACATATTTAGCATATTTAGTCTGCAGCTGCAAAAACTTAGTACACTTCAGCACTACCAGATGGAAGCGCCGCAGAGGGTAATCTCATGGAGGTAAGGGTCAATCCTCTATCGTTGTTTTCCCTATTTAATCAAAGGGACCTTTAAGTGCTTTTCCCAGCATGTTCAGCTACCAGTGATAGAACTTTCCACAGATATTAGTCTAACTTCTGTGAACCTAGAGGATAGAGAGTCAGCACTCCCCTTTATCTGTTTCAGTGCTCAGCTCCTCTTATTTGCATCTTCCATGTAGGACTTTATAACACAGACTACTCATCTGCTCCTCACAGCATGTTTTTTAATATATATTTAAGGAATGTTGTATAGTGAATGACATGCTCAGCTGTCTTGTCTTTGGACTAATCAGTAACAGCTCTTTTAGTCTTCCCTCATAGGTAATATTTTCATTACAGAGCGATTTTTATTGTTCATCTCTGGATTCATTATGATTTGTGTGTCTTATACGTTGCAGTGCCCTGCATGGATCACAATACTTCAGCAAAGATTATACCAAAGCTGAGATGACTGAGTGATTCTTTAACTTGCCTTACAGGCTATTCTTCCAGTAGAAAATATCTACATTTCAGTAAGATCTTTTTTTTCTTCTTCTTTTTTTGCAGTAATATGGTACTACTGATACATTTTCAGCTTGTGACACACTGTCTTGTCCCAGATCCTTCCAAGAAGGAGCTGTTTTGATATCTGTTCTGGTACTTATTTGATTAACCTTGTTATGGGTCTGCACTGGAAGATATAGTCACCTACTCGTAGCGTACCTAACTACAGTGTTAGTTCTGGGAGGAATCCTGCTTGTGTGTGCATAACACAGTGCTACCTGATCAACAGGTAGCATCATCTAAGCTGAAGGCAGTTGTGGGGAGTCCTTAGGAATGAGGAAAAAGTGTTGCTGAGAGAGCGGGTGATTTGACATCTATGATTATATCTCAAACATCCCGGTCCCTATAGTTAGTTCCACGGTCATCAAGCTCTTGCAGGATTTCAGTCCCACACTGTCAAAGTAGCTATTAAATGTATCCGTATGTACTGAAAAAATGACACATGCTCCCTCTTTATTAAGGTAAATGTCATCCATGAGATGTATATTCCACAAGACTTTTACAGTCTACACTTTTTATCTACAAATGTATGCTTTGATCAAGTTAGTGATCTGCATTTTGACGGATCAGACAGCCTTAATTAATTATTGATGCTTTCTATTAAATGTTTTATGAAAAATCAGTAAGGCAAAAGCTTTGCATGTGGATATAAAAAACATTTTGATGTGTTTTTTTGTCCAGTGTTGTATCAAATGAAATAAATCATCTTGAAGACACAGTATTCTAGTAAACCAGACATATCAACAACACTACAATCATTAAGCTTCAAAGAAAATCTCTTTTAAGGATATATTTTTAGCACCTAAAATTGTATTTTAAATACTGCAACCTGTGGACTGTTGGATTTTTTTTTAAACACACTACAGTTTTGTGAGACATAACTTGTAAGCATGCCCATCTGGTGTTTTGTTGTGTGTGTATAATTTTCCATTTCTGGTGAAGTATTGTGTCAAAAACAGACGTTCAGTAAGGAAAACTCAGAGGACATACACAATCAAAGACTGAGTTAAGAAGTTTTGAATTGGCTTCAGCTTTGATGGAAACAAATTCTTCCCTTTAATTACAAAGTAAAGCTTCATGTGAAAACAGGAATTGATATTTGAACTTGCTCATTTCTGCCATGATTTGTATAGCTATTTGTAATTTCCAATGAGATCAGGAACACAGATTGTTTCCTTGCATTAAGTATCTTGCACTGATCACCTTACATTTGATGAAATCAGATTCAACCCCAAATTGTACTACATTATGTGATCTCAAAATGTTCTGGTTTGCTCACTTTTGTTGCCTATGTTAACAGAACGCAGTTATTTTCATGGCTGGCTTTATTTGTCAAAGGAATTGTTACAGTGCTACCAAGAATGCTTGTCATGGCACTTTCACTCTGGGTGTTCAATGAAGTTACAGTGTGTGGCCTCATGTTAAGGAACAAAGAAATTAGTGGTTCTAATGTTAGTGGATCAAAGGGAAGTACTGGTTATTTTCAAGATTAGATTTTATAAGGACATAGAAAGACTTACTAGATATTTAAATATCACCTGGTTGAGACCTTCTGTCCTATCACAAGAACAAGAGGAGAAGCTGCTGTAGAGATGGGAGAAAGGGAAGTTTTGCTTTCCATTATCTGCCTGAGCTTATATGTGAGCAATTAGCTTAGCCTATAGATTGCTTTCTTGGGATTGGATTTTGTGTCTAGAGGCTGAAATCAAGATTTGAAAGAGAATGTCTGCTGAAGCCTTGGCGGAGACATGGCTGAGGTACACCCTTGCAGTTTTGTACCCTGGCTTATTCTGTGTGCTGACTTTATGCTAGACTGATAGTTAGGTCACCTGAAATCAGTGTCTGGTGATTAACGCACTCCAGTGAAAAGAAGGGATTTTTGGCTGCTGCTGCTGAAGTGAATCCTGCACTGACAACGCTTTGCTTCGCTTTGCTTTTTCTTCTTCTAGTGACAGGCTGACACTGTCCACCTTACATCACTGAGTAACCCCTCAAAACCATTCCCATCAACTGGTAGGAGATAACTAAGTGCTATTTCACTTCTGAAATAATTCCTATGCTTTTCTGTTTGATTGTTTATTTATAATCACGGAGTAAAGCATGTGAAAATGTCGTTATTTGTACATGAATTTAAATCAACAAATTTCTTTAGCTTTTAAAGGCACAAGAGCAAAGCAAAAAGAGTTCTTCATCTGACTTTTAGAAAGCAAAGACAGAAGCCCTCTAATTGCTGTAGTCCTTTGACTAATTACCTCTTATAACTATAGTTAAGCTGCAATTGATTCTGTAATAATTGGGTGTTACCAGGGGCGATGCCTATCAGAAAGCAAATCTTTGGTAGGAAAAGATTGCCAAGTCAGGTACACTGTAATTATTCAAGGACAGACAGTTTTGAAACACAAGCATACAGGAAGGTCAGGCTAAGCAATTATTTTGGCTTAGAATAACTCTTCTCTGGAATCTTATTACTTGCTGTGTGCTGTACACAGCTCTGATCTGTGTGAGGAAACAGCCAACAAGCTTATGCTTATGGCTCCTGTGGTCGACCAATGGCACATGTGATGTTCTTAGAATGAGGCAGCTCTCTGACAGTAAATGGGAAGCTTTGAAGATTTCTTCAAGTAATAATTTTCAAATGTGAATTAATAAGCATGTCTCACAAAGAGCTCAGTGTGTTGGATTTTCAGTATTTTCTAAAGTCTGGCCATAAATCCTGCAATGGGAACTCAGTTCTTTGAATGGCTGATCTGTAAAACATGCTAACTGATAGCTGGGCGTGAGGTTGCAGTTATCAAAAAAATTTTGTTAAAGGATTTAAATCTTCAGTGTTCTCAGAACATGATGGAGCTAGAGTTCATGGAGGCGCTTGTGACCGAAAGTTACAGAGATGCTGACCTACAACTGAATAGGCCTACAACATCTCACCTTCTGTGAACTGTAAGACAACAAACTGTATTAAGCACTTCCATATACATTTTTATTTTTCTTAAGATTTAAGGCAAGAATTTACGACTGAATTCTGGGAATGACTCATTTTATAAATATTACTTCTATTTCTTTCATGAAGTGGTAAAAGAAAATACATATGTTTGTGGACGTATATATGTGTATACATCTTGACAAACAATAAGATGACACAAATGACAAAGCATAGACAGCTCTTTTGGTCTTTTTTGTGTTTTTCAGTGTCAGAGTAGCAGGTAGGGGTGTTTCAGAAGTAACAGATTAGTTTTTCTTCTCCCTCTGACTGGCAGTACCACGATTATTCTAATAAAGTGGATAGAGATTATATCTCAAGCAAATAGAAATGCATTGAATCAAAGCTTCACATAAAACTTCCTTCTGGAGCAACCCAACACAGAAAGTGGACGGCCCATAAATATTTTTTGGGGGTGGTTCTGATAGATACACAGAAGCCCCAAAGATCATCTGGGGAAATAAAAACTGTTGTTGCATTTGTAGATGATATTTTTGGTAGCTTCGTTATCTTCCTTGTGGTTTGCCATTGGAAGGCAACATCACATATCTGTTTACACAGAGGCAGAACAGTGGAAAACATACCTGGGCTTTACTGAATATATCTGAATAAAATCCTCAAATCATGTCCTAGCATGTTCCGTGCTCAAATTAAAACATAGCACAACCTGGTTTGTATTCTCCAGGGGCACAGATTCCCATGTCTGGAGGGATTATCTCCAGAACACAGTAGTACCTGTTTCAGAACATGACTGACACATCTAATTGGCTAGTGATGGAAATGCTGATTTTTCCTAGAGTGGAATAACACCGAAACTAAGTGTAAGTCCTGAGGATGATAAAGCAGGTAGTGAAAATCAAAGGAAGATTGCTTATTTGGGATGATGTTTTGTTGATTTTCTTCATGGTACCTGGAAAATGCGTTATCGTGGATAGACTGTTGTAGCAACCAGAAAGAAACGTCTAGAGTGTTCCAGCCACGAAGATTTACGTTTGAGTTGAATATCTATGTACGACCCTGCAACTATTGATACATAATCAGAGCAGGAATAAAGTACTTGTTTTGAATCTCTGTATATGCATAAAGAAGAACACTGTATGTGTTAGCATTCACTTATAACATGAGTGCATATGGCTGAGTGAATAGAGTTTGAGTGCATTTCTTGGTAATTTATTTTTTTTTGATACAGAAATGAATAATGCAGAATGATTCTTAAATAATCAAGTAAATCACTGTGTAGCAACAGCACTACACTACTGGCAGAGAAACTTGTTCTAATCTTAAGTCTTTTTCAATTCAAAGTAAAAAATCATAAAGAAGTCTTGTTATAAGCATAAAGATGCCACTAGAATGGGGAGCAGGCTGTAAGGGCATCGTGGGAAGCAGATGAGAGATGTGATGTTGTGTAAAACTGGGGACAGGAAAGCAGAGATAGCAGGTGGGATGCATATGCTTAAAAAGATATTGCCTCCCAAGCAGAAATGGGTCACGCTGGCTGAGAACAAAGCAACCTCAGGACAACAGAAGAGTGACCTGATAAAATGCAATATACCGAAAAGGAAGGAAAAGCAGCTCTGGGGGTGGGGGAGTGAGGATGCTCTGTGTGCTGAACACTGAGGCTGACAAATGAAGGGCAGAGTACAGCCAAACAAGGGGACAAACCTGCAAGTGATTAAATAGACAATTCAAAAGACATTAAGTTCCTGTGGAAGACAGATGGAGTTGACATTAGGAGAAGAAAGCTGTAAATAGAAATGGGAGGAGCAACTGAACTTTGGTTTTCTCTCTAGGGAAGAATTTTATGTAGTAGGTTGGTTTTGGGTGTGTGTTTTTTTTTAAATGGAATTGGCAAAGTAGATGACAAACTCATAGAGGAATGATGTTTTTTATTCTGTTCACTTTCAGTAGATCTTGTCTGTGTGCAGATCTGATCTCCGCCCTCCAATGAATCATAAGTATCTGGTATGCCAGACACTCAGACTGATTAATTTGTATTAGCACTACTAATATATGTGACAGCTTATGCTGCATATCATTAATAGCTGCTTGGTGCAGGACTACCTGGGTTTATTGTAAAAAAAGTTCAGTATGATTTTATAGATAATTGTATGTTATGGCGGCGCATACGTGATAAGCATTAGAAAGAAGACTGCCACACAACTCAAATGTGGGTCCAGAGTTTGATACTCCTCTCTAATTTGGATGTATTCAGTTTTGACTTGGCTCATTATGAACAAACAGACCAGCTGCAAAATTCAGATGCTGTTCTAAATTTGGAATCTGAAACTTTCCAGAGGTCAGAGACTTTCAGGGATAAAAGTGAGGTTTAGAACTATCTCTAATAGAAAGATAATACGTATTTTAGAAGGAGTGACTCCAGACTTCCTCTCATTTGTGATTTGCTAGGTATATCACACGGTGTAGGTTTTTATGAAAACTCTGTTTGTATGACTCTCAGTTAACAGTTCTGTGTATTGCCTGGACCAGGTTTTGATCTTTTACTGCCCTAAATTGGTTGTAAATCTGTAATATTTCTATCAGCTATAAAAATGGAATATCATAAGAGAATAATATGTATGGCATATATGAGCGCATGTGTAATTTATGATTGCAACGTATAGCATTTGTGATTCCAGATTACTCTTTGTAAGGTCTTAGGGCTAGATCAGGAAACACTTCTGTGCCTAAAGCAGGATTTAGTTTAGATAAGTTTAGATACTAAATTCTAAAACTGTAAGTTAATGTGCCTAGTTCAGCTCTGTTGTTTCCTGAAATAGGGTGCTTATGTCTTTAACCTAATGCTTTCTGTAGGTACCTGAGCAGTTGATGCTGTGCCTAGCTCTCATAGGAATCCCAGCTGGCTGGTGTGCCCAAACCCACCTTACAGCTAGGCAGAATTATACTCCTCGGGAAATGCAGAGGTCTATTATTCACCTTTTTATTACTGTAGTCCTGGTCTTTCCATGTCAAACCCAAATGTCAGACAATATGGTTGAGATCCTGTGGGATTAAGAGTGGGAAACCAGGAAACCTTCACAGCACCACAGAGATTAACGAATACAGCTTGCTGGTCTTAGCTGACATACTGATTCATGGTGCTGAAATTTTGTATTATGCTAGTGTGCCTCTGGGAAGGAGGGATACAGGGAACAGTACCCTAAAGAGGCTCTGCCGGGGGGGGGGGGGGGGGGGGTATGGAGAGGAGCGCTATGCTGGTGCTGTCAAGCGCTGCTGATCAGTTAAAACCCACACAGGGAAGGGAGCACACCTCTGCCAGCATCCTCGCCTCTGGGAGATGACTAAAGAACACAGCATGAATTGCACACCAGGCTTGTCACACAACACTGCTAAATATCTGATGGGAAGCTGAAACCTGGATCATTTGGGTGTCACCCTGTGTAAATTTTTCAGGTGATCCCAATGGGCTTGCTGTGGACTTGTTTCCTATATCTTGCCCGTGATCTGTGGCTTATATCAAGGTTTCATGCACTTAAAATGTCTTGCCTCGTGATTCTTTCTTTTGTTTTATAATAACCCTATGACTTTTGAATAGAGCCCATCTGGCTATATTTTAACAAGAATACTTTGTTCTTTATGTAGTTCTGTGGAAACACTGACTTTTTTCAATGTGTTTTCTCCTTCTTTGGAGAGGTTTTGCCCTCCCTGCCATCTGATAGTAGCCCCCTTCACCCCTAATTTTCATTACATTCCAGAGATTGTAAAATCTGTATGCTGATTCTGCAGACTCAAGAAATGCAATTTCATAAAAATTAAATTGCTTTCACTATAGAATACTTAATTATTTAAAACCTTTCACAAGTTTACCATCTTGTAGAAGGTAGGCTGGTTGCTTTGATGTGGACGAGGTGGGTGCTGTAGTAAGCACTTTGTGCAAGAGAGCAGGGAGACATAGTAGCTGATTCTGGGTTGAAATCAATGAAAAAGCTCAGAAAACATCTGAAAAGAGAAAAATGATGAAAGAGGCTCAACATGTGAAAAACTATAGATCTGAGCCACTGCAAAAGTAAAACTGATACAGTAAACAAATGAAAAGATGATGGGAGGACTAACTGGCTCAAGGGGTTTGTAATTGGTATTGGAAACATTTGCACCTGGGTCAACAGCTTGAATTTGCACAGACTTACATGTGATTACTGTTGAAAAATCATAAAAATGTTCTTTTGTTTATTTCCTTGGATTGATCCCATGGGAATCATTATGATGCTTTCTCTATGTTACTTCTGACAGCCCAAGAACTTGAAGCCAGATTCAGAAAGATGATTAGATGCTGAGTGGGTATTAAGTGTGTTTGCAGTGCAGTTAATCACATACTTAAAATATGTGTGTAACCTTAAATTTCATTTGTGTCTGAATGAACCTTGTATTGTACTTGTAAGTTAAACAGGACTATCAATACTTGTGGGGTCCTAGTGAGTGTGGTTGGTTTGTGCTCCAGGTGCTTATGTCAGTCCAGCCATAAACATAACTGTCCACATTTTTTGGTGTAAATTAAGAGTACATTGAAAGCAATGGACTGCTGAATTACTTTGTTATCTTTTGTAAGTGTGCAGGTTTTCTACTGATTTGTTTTCTGTTAATTGTCTTTATGAGAAATACTGAGTTGTGAAATTTTTAGACTGTCTCAAGTATCAAAGGGAGTTCATACCTAGCTCAGATATGCACTGTAGAAGCACTTTTCTGGACTGTCTTTGTTTGCAGTTGGGAAGCAAGCATACCCTGATTTCTGGGCAGTATGTTTTGTTTCCATTTCATTTGTTTGCTTTTGCTTTCTATGTTGTGTGAGCATGAGTGCATTTTAGTTTCTTTACTGATTCTGCCAGATTTGTTGAAAGTGATCACTCCAGGCGGGGGGAACATACGAGGCTTCTTAGACCTTCACCCTGTACGTGGAACAACTCATGACATAAGAACTCCCTGTCTTGAAGTCTCATTTCAGAGTCTGAACTAGAGCGACTCAGCAGCATCAGCACAGGGTCAGGAACCCTGTAGACAGGGACCACTCAAGCAGTTTGGAAACAGCACGCACATTTTGATGGCACTACTCTTAAAACTTCTGGTTTTCTCTGGTAGGATAACAATGGTTATCCCTGCTAAATAGGTCCACAACCTTCAGGCCAAATATGGCTTCGGGCTGCACATTTTGGCAGATATGGTCAGGCATAATTTTTAAACCTTTACCAGATGTGTCCTGCCCCCAAGTCCTCTTCTTGCTGTAATCTTTGGAGCTAATATGGCATTGTTTTACATATACAGTTAGACAGAGGACCTACAAAAAGCCCTAACATAAAAAATGAAGTTGATGGTTTGGTGCTGTTCAGCAGTACCCCGGGTACACAGCCTTTCTTGTCCCTAGGCGTCCTTCCATGCTAGATTCATGCCATCATCCATGGAGAACCAAGGTATAATTAAGCCTGGGTTACACCAGCTCTGTACCCAAAAGGGGCTTTGCTGCACTGAAGAATTTTCTGTGGTCTCTGTGTATAAACTACACAGCTTACCTATAATTGTACTTATTTCAGAACTAGTTCTAAGGCAGAACTAACTGAACTGCTTTTGCGTGTAGAAGGTGACAAGAACATTATGCCAATTAGCGCAGCACTAAATTGTTCAATTATTTTGAGCTCAAGTAAAGACAGCTGTAAATCTCAGAGCAGCTGTCATGCCCACCCAGTGGGAAGTTCAGCATCTGAAATGCTTGCCTAGAGATGTGGCTGAGGAGGTCAAGCCTTGTAGGCATTACATATAATCTAGAAAGAAGCATACGAGCCACGCTGGATGAAGTCGTGTGGAAGGGTTGATTCGTGTATGTTAAATCAGGTGAGGTAATATGCAATTAGCAACTACTTGTTAGGTGAACAACTATACAAAAAACCTTCAAGCATCTCCCAACACACACGATCCACTGGCAGTAAGAAAAGTGGTTGTTGCTGTTCAGCTTGATAAAGACACAAGGAGTGAATTTCACCTGCTGGTACAGCAGGATTTTTTTGTATCCTCCTCAGTAGCAACCAGCTTAGTTGGAGGTGCAGCATCAAAATAGCTGACTGGTTTGTTATGTCAGTAATAGGAGTAGAATTCACAGAATTTTGTTGTATAAATCCAGAGTTTAGATTTGTCTAAATCTTAAGAGAGGGTGGAGAAAAAAAGGCACTTGGGATAAGTCTTATCATGGTGAGATGAACTACACACTGGCAGTGCCTGTAGTTTCAATTTCCTCTAAAAAGAAAGGGATGAGTAGCTCATGTGTAGATGTATGTTGCAGAAATGCCTGTATTTCAGTCCTATATGATAGAAAACAGGTTGAGTAGCAGGGTCATACCCATTGTTATGGATATCACTACTGACTGTGCCTTCTATTATACCGTTTTCAGAAGGCGTGCATAATTTGTTTTCAGTGCTTCTCTGTCATTAATTGCCTGCTATGACCGTTTTTTCACCTATTACATTTGTATAATCTGTAGTCATCTCCAACCAGCACAGGTCACTGTGACATTAATTAAAGCTCAAAATGAAGAAGCAAGTGTTATGCAAGAAGTATGGCTTTATGCTCAAAATAAGCACTTAACTGGGCTAGTGTGTATGGTGTTACCCATTGTGCTTCATTTTAGAGTTCCCTGAATCATAATCAAGGTGACTAATGGCCCCGCAGTCTTCACAGGAAAGTAACAATTTGCATGTCAGGTTGAAAAGAAGTCAACATTAGACAATTTCAAAGATAAAGACAAATCCAAATTACGGCTTGTGTTACCATCAGTTTCCCTGAGATTAGAGCACTCTAATAATGGAATATATTTATTTTTTACGTGGGACTTCGACCTACCACAGTCTATTTTGCACAAGTGAAAGTGAGCCATCTATGGTTTACATAAAGGTCTAATTTAAACCCATAAATGTGTGATGAAAAGAGGAAATTCAGCGGAAGTGGTGACTTTGGTTTAGCTCCTTCCTTATACTTGCTTTGTATATTTACCTGTTATTTGTTGGAGGGTTATATTTGTAAAAGACAGACTTGCTGGGAATATGTTGGTTTTCTTTGAAGTTTGCTTCTAATATTTGAGTCTTATTACTCATTATGAAAGGCTCACATGAGATGAATTCTAGAATTAGAGTTGCAAATAGGATCTTGTGGAGCAATACCTTATTTTTATTGTTGGGGTAACTGACTGCCCTACTCACAGGTTGCAGAAATCCAGGGTAAAGGAAATTGTAAGGAGTTGCTGAGCTCATCTTCCATCTGCAAGACACAGGACAAACTACACCTTCTTGATTTGTAGCAACACTTAAATCTCCAGTCATGGAGACTGTCTGTAGAGCTTGTAGAGTTTGTGCCAAGGTTTCACAGTGGGGAAAGATGGAGGTTAGACATTCAGAGAAACTTCTGGAAGCTCTCTCTTACTCCAGCTGAAGACTGTTACTACTTCTCTTTATCATTGTTACTACTTCTCTTTATCACAAAAAGATTACTCCTATATTGCAGAAAACTTTTATATACTTGAGTACAGCTATTGTGTAGCTCTTGTTTCACCTGGCCAACTAAATGGCATTCTAGCAACTTTTTTCTTGTATTTGCTAACATTTCCCAAGATGCTGATTATTCTCATTCACCTTCTTTGGAATCCATCCAACAAGTCCAGCTTGGTCTCTTTTGAACTGCAGCATAGTACCTTACACTGGACACAGTAATTTCTCAAGGTTCTCCTACTGGGTAGGAGAAAATTGCTAGATTTCACACGTCTCTCGTGACAATCTTGTTCATACATCTCAGTATATTTTTTGCTTTTTAGCAGCTCCTGTGTTGTCTTATTATCTACCTACTTCTCTGTTGACCTGTTCCTTCATCTCTGATTTCTCACCTGGAGTTTGTGCAGCTGATTATTTGTCTCTGTGTAAAATGTCACACTTGCCTTTGTGAATTTGCACCTTTTTTTTTTTTAAATCATTCTCCCTGATTTTCTCTCCAATTAGTCATGCTTGCTTTGAATTCCAGACCTGTCCTCCCCAGTTTGAGCATGTCTGTGAATTTAAAAGCTTGCTCACTACTCCATCATCAAGATTACTAATGAAAAATATTAAGTAGTTCTGCATTTGGACATAACCCAGGGAATACTGCTCACTACACCTTCTACTTTGGCACTGATAAAGTGATTCTCTGACTATAGTTTTCCAGCCACTTAGATACCTGCTTGAGTGGGATTGTTCCCTAGTTCATTTGTCAAATACCGGTACTAGTTAGTGAAACATCTGCCTACCAGTTAAATTTGGTCACCACGTTTCTGTCTCTTTGACAAACAGCGGAGAGCAGATATCCATCCATGGTAAAACTTTGAATGAAAATTTGTGCTCCTGCAAACCAAAGTTGTTCTTACTGCTAAAACAGAAAACACTCTCAGACCCTGCCTATGTAGTAGAACCAGCACAATCTCTGCCACAACCATTAGCAAGTCTGTGGATCTGTTCCTTTCCAAGGAGGCTGGACTAGATCTTGACCAAAGACATCTATCTGTTTCCATGACCTTTGGGCTCGTTTGAATTGTCTATCTACTATATCAGCAGATGCACAATTTTGGTGTGCAGCGATCAGACCTCCAAATATAAATAGCACACCTCTGTGGTTTGTATACAGTGGAAATATATGGGTTTTCTGAAATTGTCTGGTCCCCCTCTTCTCCCTGCTGGGGGAAAACAAACTACTCAACCAGAGTCTCTCTTTCTTCAGTTTTATCCAGTTCTCATCAAGGATTTTGCTTAATGTCCACCGACATGTATTGAGTGCTACTATTTGTGTTTTCTAGGTGAGCAGCAGCTACTTGTCATTTTATTTCTGAGACCTGTTTAAAAAGGGGATGCCGTTCATTACAGCATATCAGCAGGGAAAGATTGTTTCAAGTAACTCATTTTATTCATTTTAGTCTTCCTCTCCAATGGATTCACTAATAAGGGATGGGATAATGGAATGGAGTCTTTCAAACAGTTGTAAGAACACATAGCTGGGCAAAGTCTGGTTTGCAGGACCGGGTTGATTTTAGTTTTGGAAACTGGCAATGACTGTAAGTTGCAAGTAGAATTAATAGGACTATGGTTTATGTTTAAACACTAAACCTTCTTAAACTGTCTGTAACCAGCAACCTAATCATTGCACGGATCTGAGCTTGAAATATGTGTGCTTGTGGAATAAGAAAAAGTAATGTGGGAGTGTATTACTTTCTTTCATTTTGTTACTTATAAAGTATTAAAATGAGTGGATATTCTAAGTTAAGCTACGTTAGCTGCTTTGTTGCTGTATGTCATATAAAAATCTGGCTGTGTACATTTAAGTCTCTGTGCAGATTAAGAAGCTGAGAGTTGGATCTGCTTTTTCCTCTGTTCATTTCACTGGCTGAATAGAGTTGCAAGCTAAGATTTCACATATAATTGTTTTCTCACATACGTTTATTTGAAATCAATGTTCATGACTTGAAAGCCACTTTCTAGTAGTGGCAGATTTGAAAGTATGACAGCGAGAACCAACTTTTGGTGCAGAAGTATTTGCTGATAAATTGCCTGAAAGCTTCAGAAGTGACTACTGAGTTTTCTTAATTGATTAATACCATGAGCAACATCCTCTTTAAAATAACTGAAGTCTTGAGTATGTGGTGTAATGGATATTTTAAGGGTGATAATGCATCCATATCTCGACTGGGTATTATTTATTATGAGGAACCATTTTCCTGTGCAATATAGACATTACTCAGCAGCGATCAGTAGTTTCTGGATTTTCCTTTATGTGGACCCAGGTGGCAATTGAAGTTAAACCAAATGTCCATGTGCTGTTGTCCAAGATACAGTCTAAATAATTGGTAGTCCTGGAAAGAACAGGAATTTGGAGAAGTGCTAGTTCAAAAGGTATTTCAAAGAGTTAAGGAATGCAATCAATGCTTGAGGGCAATATGCAGATTTTCAGAAAGAGAGAAACTTACCAAGAATAGTGTGACAAGTATAATTAGCAGCTTAAACAGACCAGTTAAAAAAATCTAACAATTAAGACTAACAGGTCTTAAAATGTAAATGTTTGAGTTGAACGTGTTTATTAAAGTCTTCAAATGTGCAACTGACAAACTTTCAAGTATAACTGGAAAAAAAATAGCAGTTTAAATGACTCTAAAATGAAAACAAAGCTTAACAACTTTGGACTAAAGGTAGCTAGACAAGAAAATGGAAATATTTCTTTCTTTGAGAAATCCAGAACAACAATCATGGTCATAGTACTGGTCTGAGGAAATTGTAAGAGGGATCATATGGGAAGGTTCTAAGAATAACTCAAAGTCAAGAAAACGGACCCCTAAACCTGGAGTTCTTCTGGTGCTCCTAGGAACATATTCTACTTCTGTTTTCTGGAAATCCTTGGAGGAGTAGTTTACAGGGGAATAATATCTGCCTGTTACCTTTAATAGACTTCCTTGTGTCTTTGTCCTGTACCTCCTTGAGGAAATTTTGAAGTTTCAGTGTAACCTATAAACTCTTAGCAGTTATTCTTAGATCTGCAAGAGGTTAATATTTTGTCTGGGTGATAACTAAGAAAGCAAAATGAAAATCATAGCTGTAAAACTCTCCCACTGACTCCCATGGGATTAGACTTATCCTTTAATTCCATTGACAAAACTGAATCTGCAATAGCAGTCAGTAATTGGGGGTAAGGTGACTGAATTCTTCTTTTCAACAGATTAAGGTGGCAGATGAAATAAATTTATGGTACCATTTCAAAGACAATAGCAGTATGATGATTTGATCTTTCTATCCATTTAAAAATTTCTAGAAAATATCCATACTAGTTCTGCAGATTTACAGAAACCTGCAGTGATAAACCTAAAATAAAATGCTGCCTAATCTGAATACTTGGGGAAAAAATGCTTTCCTTGCGTTCAAAAACTGGTGAGAAGTAAGCTAGTTAATTTTATGAAACTAAGAACTCCACTACAATTTTATTTTCTTTGAATGGTTTAGATGAAAAATGACAAAATTTATAGTCTATAGAAATAGCTGCCTTGTAATGGCAAACGTAAAAGCAAAATTGAGTTGGGTAATCATTTTCCTTTTAGAGCTGGCCACAACTGTAAAGAAACTTCATTCAGTGCTATTTATGTTGCTAATGTTTGAATGCATATTCACATGATACTATAATAAGGGCCACAAATAAAAAGGAGATTACTGAGGGTATGTTAAGAATTTGGTTTTTCCATTCGTAGTTTTAGCTACAAAGACTGATTTCTAAACTCTAATTTCCTTTACTCTGCGGCGTTTGTATTAGTAAAAGTCCCATGGAGCTTGTTGCAGGAAGCTGTTATGATTTCCATTCAGACAGTGGTGGCTGTTGGGTTTTATAAGCTTTGCTGAGGAACAGGGACCAGTGGGACCCCTCAGCATCAAGCCCATTGGTAAGTGGTGTACATTACAAGAAAATGCAGAATTACAGTATTGTGCAATGAGAGGAGAACTGTGCACAGGGAAAGGAAAGACCTTGTGCTTCAGGGCATAACGCTCACTTCAACCTGTGAAAAACAGAAACTTTATAGCTCTTTCCAGTCTTGTAAGGAAAAATTGGAAGGAAATTTTCTGTGAAATGGTTGGTGTTGACAATGGCCTAACACAGCAGAGAGAAACTGAGAGGCTGCTTTTTACGTAGGTGCTCACACTTCAGACTCTTCTAAGCCACTTCTAAATTGTGCTAGTAAGATTGAAATTATACAATGGAAGGGAAAGCGATGATTTCCAAAGTACAAACACCAACATTTCAAGAAATTTGACCATTTTGGAACACTTTGCCTTAAGATATATTTAATTGACTGAAAAACCTAACAAAACAGTAGATAGCATCTGGAGTTCCCAGCACACTTGCATGTAAAGAACTAGTTGCTTTATTATAAATAGGAGTCCTAAAATATTCCTGATAGAGAGGACAGTGTGGCTGCCATCAATAATAGTATCAGACGCCGACACAATGTGACCTGTGCTTCTGCCAGCTCTGGTGACTAACAAAAACTTTCTATGGATGGAAGTGAAATCCTCTACTTGTGTTATCTAGCGTGGCATATCTCTGTATAGCTGATACTTTGTTTTTTAACTTATGTGATTAGCACCTGTGATATCCCATCATTTGTTACCTAGTGCAGCATGTACACCATGTTACAGTGTATTGTCTCTGGATTTTATTTCACACATTTTACTAAAATAGTCAATAAAATGTTATTGCAGTTTATTCTGCTACATTTGGTCTTGAAAAAAACAAACAAACAAACAAAAAAAACTGTCAACTTTTAAAAAATTAAGACTGCTTGGATTATTCTCTAATTTAATTTTTCTATCTGAAAATTCACTGAAAGGAAGGTGTTGCTCAAAATTCCTTGAGCAACTGCCTGTGCAGTCGGTGTTTGACTTCTGCCTACTCAGGGTCCTTTAGGTCACCAGACTACCAGGCTCCCAGTTAAACTCTGCTTACTGATAAGTTTATGAAAAGTGTGCATCTAAGTAATTCATAAATGTTTCCTTTCTTAACTTTCCCTTTCTCTTAAAGTCTCTCCGATGATCATGCAGCACAGATTAGTGGTGTACAAAGCCGGTGGTGTCCTGGTAGGTTGCTGCAGGGAACTGCTGTGAGGGCTGAGGTGTGAAGTCATGTGGAATTTGAAATCTGCTTTTTCTGACAGGCTGTCTCCAATCCAGCTATTGCAGAGACAGCCTAAAGGGTTTGCCTTAGGTTGGGTGAATGGAGCAGGAATTGCAGAGATGGAGGTTGAGCATCCTAAAATGACAATATACTCTTAAACTCAAGGTGTAATGGTCTTTTAGATTGTAGTTGCAGCGTTGTATTTATTTTTTTTTAACATGACCTTAAAAGTGGAGTAATATTTACTAAGAGGCTATGCATTCACATCTACAACTCTGAAAAGGCACATGCAGAGTAATATCAAAAGATATTTTTAAATTTTTTTCAATTATTTTTTTTAATTTCTATTAAAAAAATTAAGATAGAAAAACATTGCCTGTTGTCAAATTTTTATAGAGGTTCTGCTAGGACTTCCTTTTCCCCCAAAAGAAGATATGCACTTGAAAGCATTAGTCTTCCTGACATGGCTTCCACACCACATAGACCATAAATCTACAGACTTTATGCTTTTGCTAAGCACACACTTAGAAGAAAAGAAAAAAATAAATCCATTTACTGAGCTAGTACTTGAGCAGATAGTTTGTCTATCCCTACTTAGCAAAGGGAAGGTATGCTTAATACCTGCAGCAGCTATTTAATTAAAAGTTTCCCCCATAGGTAAACTACCAGACCTCCTTTGTTTTAAAAAAAGTATTCTATCACTGATGAAAAAACACACTATTTTTTCAGTTTAGGACTTGTTTTTGAGATGTGCAGTGAGTTAATTTGGAAGTGGATTGCAATGACAGTGGCAGCACGCTCTGTGCTGATCTCACCCAACACACTCTGAAGCCAAAGCAGCAATCTGACTTTGCTGAAATGAACCTATTTTACCCTTGATGCTTCAAAGGGATTCAGTTTCTCTGCATATATCTTCCAGAGCAACCTTTATATGAACAAAGCTGTTCTGTAAAAAGTAGCTTTCATGGAAATGGCAAATACATATAAAATAAAGGTGATGCATAAATTAAAATAATTGTTAAACCTATTGTGCCAAGCTTTAACTGAGCTCTTAAAAAGATAATCATCCACATTTTAAGTGCTACCACATCACCCCAGTTAACTCTCAGTTAACTAACAGTTTGTTATGGTTTAACCCCAGATTGCAACTGAGCCTTATGCAGCCTCTTGCTCACTCCCCTGCAGTGGGATAAGGGAGAGAACTGGAAGAGTAAACGTGAAAAAAACTTGTGGGCTGAGATAAAAACAGTGTAATAAGTAAAGCAAAAGCTGCATGTGCAAGCAAAGTAAACCAAGGAACTCATCCACCACTTCCCATGGGCGGGCAGGGGTTCCGCCACCCCCAGGAAAGCCGGGCTCTGTTACTGGGGAAGACAAACACCACCACTCTGAACATCCTCCTCCTCCTTCCCCCAGCTGTACATGCTGACCCCGATGCCGTCTGGGATGGGATGTCCCTTGGGTCAGCTGGGGTCAGCTGTCCCGGCTGTGTCCCCTCCCAGCTCCCTGTGCAGCCCCAGCCCCCTCGCTGGTGGGGTGGGTGAGGGGCAGAAAAGCCCTGGGCTCTGGGTGGGCGCTGCTCAGCAGGAACGGAACAGCCCTGGGTTAGCAACACTTCCCAGCATCAAGCAAAAACAGAGCCCCAAAATAGTACAAGCTATTGTGAAGAAAATTAACTTACCCCAGTCAAGTCTGAGTCTTTGTGGGTCTTCTCATAATAGTTTACTTTTCTATAATTTGTTTTGTCACTCAGTACATAAAAGTGTCAGCTATGAGCACTGCAGTGATCAATGTTTCAAGAGGAAGAGTGAGTGGGAGTTAAAATATCTGGTTTATTTTCTTTGCACCTGTAGTAAGTCAGAATTAGAGCTTCTCTGTGCCTCTGTTCAATGAAAAAGGAATGGATAAACTCCTGGCTCTTGAAAAGCACTTGGAGACTCAGGGGTAGTAAACGGAAAAAAGTAAGTTACTGTGGTTATTTGTTGATATAAAGAACAGTGTAATAGAAGCACATCCCCCAAAAGTGCATATGCATAACTATTTGGCTCTAATAAACTATAATGATTATATTGCTAGGCTAAATTAAGTTTTATATTGGCACAAGGAAACCCTAATTTTAATTATAGTGCCTTTTGGTAACAGATCCCCTTAAATGTAGTGCTTTGAATTATACACAGCTCATGTTTGCATCTGTTTCTGCAGTATATTTGTCCAAAAAGCTTTTGGAAACTCTACAGATAAGATTTGTGAAAAAGACCTGGAGGGATATTATTTATGAGTTGTTTTTCCTCTTTAGCTTTTCCAAAATATAAATACTGAAGAACTACTCGATATTACTGTTTCTGCAACTGGTGAGCAAATATTGGTTGGCTCCCCCAGGATCTGTAGTCTGTATTCTCATTAACGTTCACCTCAAAAGGAATGAACTACATTTTCAGGCAATTTCAGGGGGTCACGTTGACTTCTATGCTGTGTTAGAATTTAAGTAGAAAGCCAGTTTCTTTCTTGAACATGCCTTTATTCACAGCTTCCAGAAACATTAACAGCAAAAGTTCAGGGCAGTTTCTGCTTCCTTAGCTAGGTGGGTTTTGTGCGCAAGTAGTAAACAAAAGCACATATCAAATAATTTCCTTTTGCAAGTTAGATTCTGTAGGGTATAATATTGCAATATTGTAGCAAGGCTTTAACGCAAGATGTTATGAGAGAGGAAGGTGATTTAATTTAAAGACAAATATAATCTTACCCACATTCACCCTGTCATGTGTATATACCTTTAAGCACCAAGACATGTGTAGAAGGAGCCCAAGCACCAGAACATGTATCTGGGGGATCTGAGCAGGGTTTTTGCAGTGAAAGAGATGACAAAGGATTCTGCTTAGCAAATCTGTGTTGTATCTCCTAGGTTCTTAGTTTGATGACCGCGTGTTTATTTTGTATACATCTTTCTCTACCTATTAGGAGCTGACAGCAGTTGTGATCTTCTGCTTCCCCATCCTCTCCCTTCATGAACTAGAAAACCTTCCTTGACCAAACCACAATGCAACATGTGGTTTTTCCCTTCTCCTTAAATTCCATCCAAGCAACAACAGAACAGCTTTAAGGCACTAGCACAATGCAAGCGGACAAAGGAACAGCAGGATGGTGCAGTCAGCCTCCAGAACCATGGATGCTCTCTGGTCCCTCAAAAGATAGGCAACAACCTTGGCCTAGAGCAAGAAACAGAGGTATCCTCTTCCCCATCACTCTTTGAGTGATCAGGATTTACTCAGTCCTTTGCCTCCTGGTTCTCATGTCCCAGGAGGCTGCACATCCTCCTGAGAGCTGGGTTCTGGATTACCTGTTAATCTAGGAGCCATCAGCACCTGCCCCTCCTATAGCTGCATTTCTGCTGTTGCTCCCATTTCTTCTCCATTTGTATCAATTCTGCAGTGGGCAGCATCGCTGGCATGATGTCCCTTCTAACCTAGATGATCCTGTGATTCTGTGCTACCATATGCAGAGAGGTGGTTCCCAGCCAGCTGACCCACCTTGGGCACGACACCCTCCACTGCTCACATTTTCACACTGCTTAGTCTGTTTGCACCAAAACAGGAGGATCCCAAAGTTGTTTTAACATTTATTCCACTAATTAAATTTACTTTAGAAAGTTTTGCAGATAGAAGGAAGTTATTAGATAAATGAAACAAAACCATAACTGCAAAGCTTTTAAAATCTGCCTGTTTAAAAAGCAGATTAAAGGATAGTCAGCCTATTCTTTAGTGCAGACAGTACTATTCTTTATCTTTCCCATGCATTTGGTAGGTAGCCCAGCTCCCACACAGCAGCATTGCCCAGCTTCTGTGTGCTACATTGCTGTGTGAGCCACCTGTATATGTAGTCTTCTGTGAGAAAAGTAAGGGCATTTTGTGACCTCACCTCATTTACTCTCATTTACATTGTATGATAATTTATTCACATCTCACAAGTGCCCTTTCATTTAAATGTTTTTAAGTATTGATATCACATAAATGTATGAAAAAATATGAGCATCATTCAGGCGACCTTATTATTGAGGCAGTAGGGCACAATAATTCCCACTCCCGCTGCAAACAGGTGAAAAGAGATGAAGTTTATCAGTAAGGCCTTGTACTGCTACTGTGATCAAGCGGCATTTTGTGCGTCTCAGAATTTATCTTCCTATCTGGTCTGTTAGCCTTCAAAATAGCTAGTACCAAAATGTTACCATCTTTATTTTGTTTCTCCTGCATGTAGTGGGAGTATCTTAATCTAGCTGATCAGTTGCCCTCGGGGCAAAGGAGGGCAAGTATTAGAGTTTTCATATCTGTACTGATTTAAAGAAAGGAACCAGCACTTGGATAATTAAGACTATCTAATTAAGTGAATCTGAGAAATCACTGGGATACTCACTTCTAGTTGTAAAAGCAGAGTAAGTCTCTAGACATTTGCCTGACTTCAAGACAAAGAAAACTGGCCCAATAAAAATCAACCTTTGACCTTCAGCATCTATTTCTGTTATAGTTTTTTTGGGGTGGGCAGCAGGAGGAAGAGGAGGAACCTTTTCTTCAACAAAATGATGGTATCATTTTCTAAATGCTCTATAAGACAAAATATGTTTCTTGGCAGATCTCCCTTACTTTCACATATGATCCAGACTGAAAAAAAAAGTGCCATTAATTTCATGAGCCACAGATGATCATTTTGCTACAAGCACCAGCCTCTGATCTTGGGTTCTGTTCCTGGGTCTAGCAATGTTCTTGCTGGTATTTCTACAATTCTTTTTGAAATAACGAGCAAATTAAAAGAGAAGACGAGGTGGACTGAAAACCACAGGATAAAAAAAGATCTTCTGTAAGGAAGAATGTGTTTATTCTCTTTTCCTTTGAGATTCTATCTGATTATCCTCTCATTCTTAACCCCAGGGAAGTACCTGTTCTGAGTGCTACGTACTGGGCAACAAATATTGGTAAACAAATATCAGGATAGCACCATGAGAAAGATGCATGAACTCAATTCTTACATTATTAATGGGCAACTTGGCATTCAGAATTCAGGGTGTATCTCTGGACATATGGAGGTGGTTGTGTTTTATTTTTATTTCCTTAATCCCGACTCTCTTTGTTGTCAAAACCAAGTTTCTGTTCTTCAGCTCACTTTAGATATTCAGCAGCACTGTGTAATAATTCAGTTTACCTGAAGCTGGGACTAAAATAAAGAAATACAAGTGATTGCAACTGCACGGAACTTGTGTGTTCTGGCTTTTATTGTACCTTTCAGCACTGTAAAGGAGCTGTTAGCTCAAAACCTTGTTTGCAGGGAAAGAGAAAATACACCTTACGTATATAGTCAAGGAGTTGTCATAAGGACAGTTGAAAACTTAATAGTTTAAATCAAGAATCATGCTCATTTTAATGCTTTCTTCTTCCTTGCATTAGGAGCCATTTGGGATCCTTTTAATGTTTGCTATTGAACTTGTCCAACTATTTTATTCTACATTGACCTGCAGCTCCATGTAATTTCCAAATGAAGTTACTGCACATGGTTCCTTGTACATGCATTTGATAATTTTCTCTGTTTTCTGTTACCTCCAAACCCTGTTTTGTCTAGTTCCAGGTCTGCGTGTCTTTAATCATGGTTAAGCTGTTTATAGCCGTGGGGTCTCCATTGCCAGCCTGGGCCCCGTTCTCTATCACCCCATGCCCTCTCTCCATGGCACCACATTGTGTGTCTCCCCTTCTCTGAGCCCCATCTCTCCTACCAGCTTGGTTTCTCTATGCTGTGTTGTGGCGTTAGCTCTAAATACCTCATTCTGCATAGAACAACTGCTCAGTAGTGCTGTCTATACCAAACCAGGGTTGTAGCTCACAATGATAAACAAAAGTGAAACAAATTAGCCACAGATGTCTGGTCAGTTAGGGAAATTGCTGTTGTTCAACAGGAATTAACAACATGCTATTTAACTAAGTAAAGTGAAGTTGCAGGCAGGACAAGACCCACTCAGAGCAAGCCTGATGAGCCTGTCCTGAGGCCTTGCAAACTCAGTCCATAGCTTATGTCCTGTTACTAGCAATGGTAATACTGTATTATGGCTTTGGAGGATACTGTGAAGAAGGAAAGCAACAGTAAGCCCATGGCGTAAGATCATTGGTTTCATCTTAGAAGTATAGAGCTTAAAATACTTGTTTGTACTTAAACATAGCCATACAAAACATGAAAACTTTAGGAAATTTGTTCCTCATACAAAAATCCATGGTTTCTTTAGATGGACATTCACAGATATAAAGCATATTATAAAGCAGGAAAGGCCGACAGCATTCACAAAGGCTGGTGAAATCAAACCAACCAGTCTTTGTAACAAGTCAAATACTGAACTGGACCCAGCTACAGCTAAATTCATATAACTACAAAATTTCAATTCGAAAGAGTTGAAACGGAAGTTTAAGATACCTGAAAAACTATAAACCTACTTGCACAAAACATTACTTATGGTATATTTCAGTGCTTGCAGTGCAGGACTAGCAGCAAGTGATCTTTCTGTGCATGGTACGTTACATTTTTATCTTTGATCTGAACCTGACACGTGAGTCAGGCAGGCAGCAGGGGCTCGGCACATATGCACTGAAGGACTGACAAGGCAAACTCAAAATCTCTGTCAGCCAGAGCTTCCCACTAGCATGACAGAGCCGTGGTGTTGCTACAGATTATATACGTGTTTTAACAGGGCACCCGTTATACAGAAGCATTCACCCAATATAGAGTTCACCTACAACTTTTGGTGAGCTCAAACTTAATAAACGGTTAAGTTTTTTGAAATGTCAGAGTTTATGGACAGAAAGAAAGAGGAATGAATGAAGAAGAGCAGCGAGCATATTCCTTCCTTTGCTGTGGCTGGAGAGTTAACTGTGGAGTTCCTGCATAAGAGGAAGAAACAAAGGTTCAGTAATATTGCAACAAACTTTTGAGAGAAATGGATGAGTGTAGATTAAATGACAGCTTAATGACTACTCATGATAGGGGAAGAAATCTGGTAATACTCACTCCAGCTGTACTGAGCACTTATTAGATTTATTAAAATATATGTACTTCCATTAAAGTTATATGGAGAAAAGTAGTTTTTCTGTTCAGAATTTTGGCAAAAGAGATAATTGTACAATGTCTTCCATATTTCTTTAGTCTGTCTGATACTATGGTATCAAGAATGATTATGGTGTCCAAATAGATAGGAAGCTTATTTTCATCCATGTTAAAGAGAGAAATAATTTCTTAAGACTTGACTCCTCTTTCTGATCTCTGTTGAAAACACTTGTCTTGATGGTTTGTCCAAGTAATAACGTATCTTTCAGGAAACTTAATTGTGAAGTGTCCTATATTAGTCAGCAAGGAAAGATAGCCCAAAGTTTGAATTACTAAGGTGGGTCTCCTGAAAGGTTGCATCAGTTCCTTCCATTGTCCCAAGTTTTCTTTTTGGCTTGGACCATTTAGTTTCTCAGTGGCACAATGGCCACCTATGGAGTGTGAACAAAAATAACAAAACCCATCACAAGACGACTGTGAGGCACTGATATGATAACATGCTTTTTCTTTCCACCTACAGTTAGGGTAAAAGGTGCATATGCATATATAGGAGTTATAAAAGTAGCTCAAAATGAATCCTCAGCTTGTTTTATTCTACTGTAAGATACTGTAAAGTGGCATCAGCTATTTCAAGTAACCCATAATCTACAAAAGAAGCATGGGGATAAGGCATGGATGGCTGACTGCAAACAGTAGTGATTAGGATCGAGTAAGAAAGAGAACAAGTGTCTCCTGTTTTCCAGCTCTGTCTGTTCTGGTTCACAGCAGACCCCCAGAGGCTCCTGAGGTGCATCCCAGGGACACTCACTAGCTCTCCAACCGGTGATGTTTTGAAAATCTCTTACTCTTCATCCAACCTTGAGCAAGTTACCACAATGGGATAAAGACCAAATGAAGGCGTCCAGGTCAGAAACACAGTGGAAGCTTTCTATTTACCAGCCCCCTAGCTAGGCTTGCTCAGAAATTCCACAGGATGATTTCTGGTGCTATCAGCCTCTTCCCTCTGACAGGAAAAAAGCAGGAATAGAGGTCATTTCATTAAAAGACACACTATAATTGATGACTGTCAAAAGTATTTTGATAACTAATAATAGAAAAGTCAGAGTTGAAAATGCAGTAGCTAATACATCATATTTTCCAGAAACTAAGTAGTAGCTATAGGTTATCATGGACATTTGTAATAGTTTCAGTCTAGAAATTGTGGGTAGTTTAAGGGCAGACTCTTGTCATTTAGGTCTTTCTGTGATCTATTTACTCATCCCTCTGGTAAAGCAATAAAAATTCTTCTTCTCTGGTAGTCATATAGAAAATAACAAATATGAGAGTAATGATGTGACATTCTGTCATAACCTGTGATTTGTTAGGTAGCCTTTCTGTGGACCTTTTTTGGAAGATGATATTAAATAAACATATTTGCAAAAGGAAGCTTTACTCTCCTTAAGCGGTTTTCCAATAAATCATATGCAGTCTTTGGATTTTGTCTGCAGAATGCTTTCCTGTAACAGTGATGTTCCATGTCATTTACAATCATCATAAAAAACTGTTATAGAAATTGTAGTTAGCTGTTAACTCAACTCTGGATAGCACTGACAAAGATACCTAGAATATCTGGTTTGGTCATCAAAAAGACATAGTGAAAGGCAAGTAATTAACAATACATTGTGTCTAGTGAGGAGCTGCAGGAGCAACTCTCCCTCCTTTGTGACAAAAACTTCACAAGTGCTGAAAATCTTTGGGCTTGACCCAAAGGATGTGGAGAAAGTTCAAGGCTGACTTCTCAAGAAGGGGGTTCTGAATGGGCTTAGACAAGAAAATGACTCGCCTCAGGAGAGAAAACTTGACTTCAGCATGACTGAAATCGCACTGTTGTTTGGACTGCGGGAGCACAGACCTCCTTTTCTTTTGTCTGCATTTGAAGAAGTGAGGACATGACAATGTCCTTAAAGTGTCTTTAGCTTCCTTCTATTATGGACAAGGAGCTAAGGCCAATCTGTACTTATTTATAAAATATCTTTAAAACATAGCTTCTTCATACTACACTATGCAGATATTTGCTAGGCATTTCAAGTAAGTTTAAATTACTTTTTCCCATAAAAAGGACAGTCCGTTTTTTACTTTTCTGTATTTATAATCTAGAGATGTAGAGACAGCATGTCATGGGTTGTATGCTGCTTTGTCTTCCTTGCTGCACAAAATTTGAGATGATGAAACCCAGGAAAACTGAAATCCTTCTTAATATAATGGCTCCTGAATGACCAGTTTAGATTTATGTTAGAAGCTTTCTCTTGGAATGAGTTACAACATGCCATTGTAATGATGTCATAAGATCATAAAAAATTGAGGGTATTACAGTTCTGCTTTTACTTCTATCAAAACGTTTAGTTGCAAAAGTGGTGATTTGAGGAGGAACTGGGAAATCAGAGGTTGATACCTCAGTACCTTTAAAGTAGCTTTGTTCCAGAAACTGAGAGTTCAGCGTTTTCCAAAGAAAGTTGTCAGGTTGGCCACCAGAAACACAGGTATCTAAAATCACTGCTCACTTTGTCATTAATCTAATCTTGTGCACTTCAATTAAAATTTAATCTTTCTTTATATTGTTACCAAATGCTTCTCTTAATGTGGTTATTTTTCAGCCCACTGAATTATTTCAGTTTTCTGTAGCTTTGATAATTTTGTTTGTCTGAAATGCGCAACGGTGGTTTCAATTTTATTACAGATAGCAATAGGCAGGGAACTGGGGTTAGATTTGATGGCAAGGATTTGAAAGGAATCCTGAAAATGCTGATATCTGAGAAAGCCCCTTGTATACGTTTTAGAATGCAAAACATCGTACCAGACTTCTATCAAATGTAAAGCTGATTAGAAAAAATGAAATTTTTATCCCATGGGAAATTTCTTAGAACAGATGTAGAATTCCTGCTAAACTAAGGATTTATTCTGTCTGCCCTTTCCTCAATAGCATACTTGCTCCATGTCATTAGGGCAAAGAGGGAGAATAACCTGAGGGTTATTCATGTGTGAAGCTTTCCCTTGATGGGGCTCTGCAGGAAATTCCACATTAGTGTGCGTTGGCAAGTTCATGAATGATACCAGGGAAATGACTAACCTCCAGGAGTCTACATCTGTCATGAGGAAGATGGAAGAGTTGAACTCTTCTTACTGAAGAGATAACATACTGCCGAACGGCTCGTGGCCAGCTGCTGCCCAGGAATGCAGCCGTCATGGAAAACTCTGTATGAGGTTAGATCTACCAGCTGGGCATCTTGGAAAGCTAAATGTCCATCCAAGGCATTAGATCTGTTTTCTTTTAAATGTTTTGGTGTTGAATGAATACTCTGCTTTTTTAAGGCTGACTGGTCATTAGTCATCATTACCTTTTGCCCTAGGAGAGGAGAATCACAGGCACAGAAGCTGTCAGGACACCTGAACTAACCGTGGCTGTCCACAGCAGAGGGTAGCTCAGAGCCCTGCTAATGAGATAGAAAATCATGTCAATTAGCCTCGGGAAAAAGTGCAAGGTTCAAGGTCTGTAAGAGATTATCTCAAGGAAAGCAGAAAGGAAGAGAAATGTCATTAGCCTAGAGATGGTGGCATGGGTTTTCTGGCACACAGCTTCATCCCACACAGGGGCAAAAACTGGCACAGTTGCTTTAAAAATGTTCTCCTCATTGCCTCCAAAAGGTGAAACGCTTCAGATTGCCTAAGCCATCCACTCCGCCTCTCCATGTAGTGGTTGTTTTTTCGTGATCCCTTCCCCTCTCAGTTAGACCTCCCTTCCAAAACAGACGAACAACTGTGGTATGTTGGTACGCCTCCCTGCACCTGGCAATGTGCACCTGTGTGCACAGGCCGTGTAGAGAAAATGCTGTGGTGCAAAATTACCTAGTGGAACTAAAAATACTTATATTTTTTATATATACTGTCTTTATTATACTAGGATAGCTTTGTATTCTCCTACGTAAGGCTTCCTTGCTGCTACAAGTTTGTTGTGTAAACATCTATTTTACCTGCACAGAGACAGTATATATAAATATCTCCAGTTTTCCAGCAGGACTTCTTCAGAGGAACCCCAAAAAACCAAAACCATCTTTTAAAACTGTGGGGTTTTTTTTTTTCACGTGTTACAGTGGACAAAAATAAAGACGAGAGCCTGTAATTTACTATTCTAGTAAGCACATTTTCACATTGTACGTTTCTAGAGGAATATAGTTTTAAAAAATGCCAGTGTTTTACACTGCTCTTATTTTCATTGTTTGTATAAATGTCTGATGTCTTAAGAGAGAGTAATAAGCCAAATAAGAAAGACACGTCTTACATTCACCTTTCTGGAACCACACTTATATTGCTTTTGGATTAAAAAATATTTTAATAATATTTTAATGTCACACCATCTTAATACCTGTTATTAATGTATTTAAAGCCACTTAGTTTTTAAAGAACGATTTTAACATCATAAGATGTATATATAATTGGAAAACTAATAATTTCTAGCTATACAGGGATTGCTGAGTGATTATTGATTTTTAATTGATAGTGAAACGCTCTGCAACAATCACATGTTGATATTCTCTGTCAGTAGCAACTTGTTAGTAGAATCATTTAGGTTGAGATCAAGTCCAACCATTAATTCAGGGCTGCCAAGCCCATCACTACACCATGTCCCTAAGCACCACAGCTACGCGGTTTTTAAAGGCCTCCAGGGATGGTGCGACAGAACCACCTCCCCGGGCAGCCTGTCCCAGGGCTTGACCACCCCTTCGGGGAAGAAACTTTCCCCAGTCTCCAACCTCAACCTCCCCCGGGGCAACCCGAGGCCGGTCCCCCCTGCCCTGTGGCTCGTTCCCCGGGAGAAGAGCCCGACCCCCCCTGCCCACAGCCCCTGCCGGGCAGTCGAGGGGGCGATAAGGTCTCCCCTCAGCCTCCCCCTCTCCGGGCCAAACCCCCCCGGCTCCCCCAGCTGCTCCTCACCAGCCTCGTGCCCCAGCCCCTTCCCCAGCCCCCTGCCCGGCTCTGGGCACGCTTCAGCACCTGGCACAGTGGCCGAGGGGCGGCCACACCAGGGGACAGTCCCTGCCCTGGCCCTGCTGGCCACGCTGCTTCGGGTACCAGCCAAGGTGATGCTGGCCTTCTTGGGCACACAGCAGGGGTCCCGTTCAGCCAGCTGTCATGTAATAATTTATGTGAAATTATAACATGTATAGTAATACTCTTTGTGAGTTGTGTAGGGATATAAAGATTTTTTATTCTTTATATTTCTTCCTATTATTATATTACTTCCTACCCCATCTTCTTGCAAGGTACAAGCCAGCACTTGCATAGGTCTGTTCAAACTCAGTCTTTAAGTGCAAACAAAGAATCTGGATAGCTAGTGACTTCAGGGGGTGATTTGTGCAATATTAGAACAGGTTTTTAGAAAAACGGTACTTTGTGTTGCCTACTCTGGTGTTCTTTAAGGACAGCAAGACATCAGTTCCCATAAGCAGGATCTTGATGTTGGGTGCTTCCAAATGGGTGTACTACTGGTGCTAACTGCCTGCGTCTTAAACGCAGAAACTCTGCAATAAAACAAAAGGGTATAACACTTTCAGCAAACCCTTCAGTGTTTGCTCAAATTTTTCTCCGTTGCAGTCAAGATACAAAATAGCTCAATTAAAGAACTTGTCAAAGCAGAAATTGGGATTGTACCTGGCCCAAATTTTAACTGCGATGACCATAAAATGTGTCACTCTTTTAGACCCATTCTTCGCTGGTTGACACAGCAAAAGCTCCAGGGTGTTTTGTTTGTTTTTTTTTTTTAACTGGAATCTTGTAAATACATGCTTTGTGATGTGTGTTGTTTTTGTTTTTTTTTTTTTTTTTTCTGGTTCATGTTTTCCCTTAAGACTTGATGTCACGAGGTGTTGGGGTCAAGAACTCATAAACAGGTGGAAGGATGCTGGAATTGTAAAGAGCTTTGAATCAGACATATTTAGCAAATACTAGATGTATAAAATGACAAATGTAATCTAAACAACTTTAGAGGAATTAGGGCAAGACTAAAGAGGATGAATAAGAAACACAATGTTTAAGATCTTCAAGAGAAAGTGATAGATTTCTGATGTAGGAAAAGTTTTTCAGAGAGCTGAAAAGAGAGATCTTGAGATGATAGTTTCCTTTACCTCAATGGCTAGAACAGGGGGTTTGACCCGAGGTTAAGGCAATATGGGAATTATTTTCAACATCTACAGTGAGGTGTCTCACAAAGGCGAATTGGTAAGCGCTCAGCCTGGTAGTCAGGTGCTCTATGAGAATTTTGCAACTACTAATGGGAAAGGCACCAGTAGATGGTGCTCAAGAATATCAGACTCGTTTCTGGTTCTGCAGGACCAGCTAACCTATGGACACAGTTATGTGTGAGCAGCCTTCTCAATAACTTGCAGAGTACCTTGAAAAAAAGCCAGATCTCAAGAGAAAACCTATGCATCCTGTACATCCTAAATAATGTCTGGAACCTTCTGGGTCATGATCTCCTCAAAAGAAGGGTCAGTGTAATTCTTTCTTCTTTGTCAGGTCTAAGATGAATCAGTAGCAAGTCATGATTGGTGCTGTCAAGCTGTGCTGACATATTTGACAGTGAGGGCACTGCTGATCACCCTAAAACCATATTTTTATCTAAAAAATTGTATTGCTTGGCTTATTCATAGCATTACTTTCCTGGCAAATTGTCAGTGTCAGTAAAAGGTCTCTAGGTTTTTTAGGATATGTTGCCTGTGCTGAAATGCAACTGCTTTCTTACTTCATTTTCACTGTGGCTTTGATATCAGCCAGTCTCTCTGTAAAAGACTCCTCAGTGTTACAGACAGGTTTAAAAATATGTAGGAAAAAAATAGTTACATTTCGTGCATTTTTTAAGGCATTTTACTGTGTATGTTACTGTTCTGCCATTGTTTGCATCAGAGTATAGAGAAAGGCTCAGTCTCCACCGAACACAGATTTCCACTCAGGGACTGTCTAGGGAGCAGCACTATTACAAGCAATTAGAAAAATTATATTTTTTCCCTTTGTTTTTAGAATTTGGGCCTTTTTGTCACTATTTACATTTATTAGTTCTATGAATAGCATGGCATGGCACTGTTTGCACAGAATTATCTTCCAGGGTTTTTCATTTCCTACGTCCTTAGAGCCCACCAAAATGGGCTTTCTCTATGTGTTGGGTACATACACGTATATTTAACACCAAGTGAAGGACTTCTGCTGATGTGGGTTCTTTCCTTAGTTTTTCTCTTTATGACTGCCTAAACCCCTTGGACATTTTGGGCTTGTACCAGATCGTAAAATAATAAACATGCAAGTGTAGCGTTAACATTTCAGTGTGCACGCTGCTGCTTTGTTATCTTTATTTTTTCACTGTAATTACTGGTATGATGCTGGGTTTGGTATCATTTATAATAAATGGGTTGCCTGAAGCCCAATGTATTGCCAGAGAACTGTGCAAAATAGTTTAGGAAGCTATTGGAGA
Organism: Falco naumanni; assembly: GCF_017639655.2. Classification (NCBI taxonomy): domain Eukaryota; kingdom Metazoa; phylum Chordata; class Aves; order Falconiformes; family Falconidae; genus Falco; species Falco naumanni. The sequence continues at coordinate 31,585,199 of NC_054061.1, read as the reverse complement.
GACTAAATTTTTTTTAATACTAAGCACTTTATTGTGGGAGTTGCAGAAACATTTCTGGGTTTTCAGAAGCCTTAATGGCCTGCTATTTGAAAATATGTATTTTCAGGCATTCTCTGTCCAAACATCTAGTCTGAAAATTACTGCCTGTAACACTTGCATAAAGTGTTTTCACAAGAAAATTTATCACAGCTCTTGCTGGTACAGCATGTACAATAGATTGTCTGAAGCACATCCCTAGGCTTGCCATTGAGATGCTTGTCCCTGCTTCACCATGAAGAGTTTTCTTTGAATACATCTGTGAATCTAAAAATGGGTGATAGAAAGATCATGTACTTTTCAGATACCTTCTGAATGATAATAGGAAAAAATAAAGTTGTAAATGGAAAATATCCATAGAAATAACTGCTGAGTGCAAGACTGGAAAAGGCTAGTCTTCTGCAATGTTAGATAGTTCCGTAAAACTATATTAGAGGTAGGTTCACAGCATGTCTGCTGCTCTTATTCTATGAATAAAAAACCCCATGTTTAAGCCATGAAACATTTCTTCATTTCATGGTAACAGGTTATGCTCGGTGGTTAAAATCTCATTATATTAAGTACTAAAACAGCATGTTCATCTTTTTGGCAGCTGAATCTTCTTCTGCATCAGTTTTGTAGGAAAATGTTACATCTATTTCATGCATTCTTTTAGGGCAACAATGAGGAATAGCTTTTTTTCTTGATCATCTCTAATCAGTGTTTAAAGGAGTACTGTCTTATTCTATGCAATATTCTGGCTGAATACCTGTGAGAAAGCATGAGAACAGGGTATTGCAATGTAGTACAGTTTCTCTGTGTTATTATATCTTTTGAAAAGTTTTTAGTAACTACTGGAATAGTCATTTTTTTTGTCTTTCACCACACATTTGCAAAATGCTCAATAAAACATGTTTTTGTGCAAACTGACAACTAGAAGACACAGTTCTATGAATCAGTTTAATTTCACAGTCTTGTTAAATTTTGAAAAGATGGCACTTCTCATCTGTGAAAGATAATCCATATTAGATGCTGTATGTTTAATACTATACTCAGAGGTATAGACTGGATCTTGTTTTTAAAGGTACATATGCAGTAACAAACTCTTTGACACTGTGGGTTATGACTAGGGGTGGGCAGAGGCAATTCAGTTGGATGTAAAGGCTGATCCTACTAAAAACCCATTAAGCATATATTGCAATTTTGATTTGCATAGATGCTAATAAATACAAGATGACTAAACCAAATAGTGACCAGGGCAAGGCTTGGCAGAAGCTAAGCACACAGGAACACAAGGCTTTAAGCTGTTGGCTTGTCAGCTCAATGCATCTGCTTTCTGACTGTTGTGTTCTCTTTTCCCAGTGAGGAGACAAGTTTGTCTGTTTGAATCTTCTCACTGTTTGAGCACCTGTGTGCAACATATTTGATACTCATATTTTTGTGAGAATCTAAGATCATGAGTAAGTGACTTACTGCAGGTCTTGGGCTTTTTTGTATTTGAGATCAATTTAAAACAAGTCCTAGCCCTGTAAGCTATTCTATAAACCAGTGTCTCTGTCTCAGTCCTTTTAGCTTATGCTTCCTTCCATACTTTGTTTCATAACTCTAATAATTTTCATAATTTACTAGTAGGGCATGTCTCAGAGCAGTCAGTATTACACCGTCACCTTTGCCCAGGGAGTTTGCCCTTTCAATAAACAGAACAGAGTTTTTAGAATGTTCATGAAGCAGAAAAAACTTGCTATTTTATTCATATTTTCACCATACCAATCAAGTATATACCAAGTCCACAACCCTCTGGAAATTCATGTTGTACCACTGATGAGCAGTATCCTGAACTCTCTTCTCAAGTTTTAGAGCTTTGGTTCAGATGGGCATTTAATTGACACTCCTGCAGTCTTTTCAAAATCTTTTTTTTTTTCTTTTTTCTTCCCCCTCCCCCGTAAGTTAAAGTAGGAAATACAGCAGGACCTTATTAGACTTGGGGGTTTTGTTTCCTCATATAAAAGTTCAATTATATCCCCATCTGCAATGCTTTTCTAAGTTGGATCAGGATATTAACTATTCAAGCTAACCTTGTCATCCCATAGAAATTGGAAGAAAAAAAAAAAAAGAAGAGGAATAAACTGAAAAAATTCTCTTTATTTCAAAGAGAACTTGGAATTTTGGATAAAAGTTTTATCTGACTTCTTTTGATTATAACATCGTGGTCTGATATGATAAGGAGCTTTATTCTCCTTGTTTAAAAAGCAAACTTGAAACAGACCTTGCATTCTAAAAATAACAGATCAGAACCAGATTGACTAGTAGATGAGCTTGAGAACAGGTAAGCTTCAGAGAGTCCTTCCAGGGGAAGAAAGATTAATCACCTGCCCTTGTTCTAAAAGCAATAGCAGTGTTTAAGGATTGGAGCCAAAGGCTGTGATTGCTCATTACCATCCCAAAAGCATCTCTCTCCTACTTACTGTGGGGTAGAATTATGGATGAAGACAAATCACAGGGGTAAAGCTTCTTCCCTAAACTGAAACTAGGAGCAAGTCAAAGTCATTGGAATAAAATATGCTGAACTCGAACCATTGAAAGGCTGACCCAAGGCACATGGAAGCTGGTAGGAACCTTTCAGCTAATGTTATTAGATTTTGCAGTGGAAGTTTGCAGCTACTTGGTTGATACTGAAGACGGCAAAGGCAACCATCTGAAAGTAATCAGGGACCAGTTCTCTTTTTTTCTATTTTCCAAAGTAGGAAAATTGCCCAATTCTAACTGTTGGAACCAAAGTGTGTTGAGATCAATAGTAGTCTAAGTGAGGGCTCGTGAACAGCGTAATGGCAACAAATAGCAGCTGCATGATGTACCTTGCTCCAGGTCCTTCTGGAATGAAAGCCACTAAAAATAGAAATGGCACTGTGCTAAAAGTCAGCCCAGTGAGCGTATCCCAGTTTTACCATTGTAAAATCGCTTTCTTACCAGTGGGGGAATTTGATTCCTTGTCTGTGTCAGAGGAATGAAAACAAACAAAGAAACTTCATTATAATTTCTAGATTCTCTTGGGTTTTGTTTTGTTCTGGTTTGGTTTGGTTTTTTTCCTTGAGCCAAGGAACGGTTAAAAACAGAATAGTTTTTGTATTCTAAAAATATCTGATGCATCAGAAAAATTACAATATCCAGCAAAAAAAAAAAAAAAATTGGGGAAAAAAGTTAAATAGCAAGATAGCCATCCTCTTTTTTTCTCCTCCTTTTAATTAAATCCAAATACCAGCTGACACCAGCAGGTACCTGAAAGACATCACAAAGCCTCAGAAACTTGAACAAAAGCTAGACTGTGCAGGGGAAGTTCATACATCATTTGATTGCATTAAGTTGACTCCACCAAGTTTGGCTCCACTAAACAAAGCTGACAGAAACAAACAAAAAGGAACCTTTTGATACTGTAAAATATACAGCAGAGATTTATCAGATATGTCTTTTTTTGCAATATAGCCACTTTAAAAACACTGCTGTTGATTCTTATGCAGATAAGGCAATTAAAAAAATATGTTTCAGCAATTTATGATTCTCAGAGTTAATAAAGTTATCTTATTAGTAGAAAAAAATCTCCATGCTGGACTTCAGAGCCTATTGATTTTATTTGGGTAGCGCAGTGGCAGATTGCTAAAGGTATGAGTTCAGGAGAGCTGATGCAGCAAAAAGAAAGGTAGCATCTCTTACAAAAATTTAATTATCTTGACACTAAAACAGTATTTTATTTTAAAAATTAATCTCCATTAAAAAAAAAAGGCAATGTCTAAAAGTGAAATGCCTGTCATGTGTTATTGGCAAATCTGAAATGAAACTGCAGGCAAGAATGATTGATTATACCTAAAGTAAAGAGCCATTATATGGTAATAAAGGTGGTTTGACAGAAAAGTCTGTGACAGAGAGAGAAACTGAAGTTTGAACTCCAGAAGTGAATGTTCTCATGAGAATACAAGTAGAAGTGTGAAGCTCACATTAAACCTGAAGATTTTTGGTGCTGTATCTTCTGCTGGATGGTAAAACAAACAAACAAAAAAAAAAACCGCAGGAGAAACGTTGGTGAAATCAACCTGGATCATTACCACGATCATCAATGCTTTTTAACATCTTTGGTTTTCCATCATGGGAAGGAAGCAGAGCTTTAAGTGAGTAGCCTCATCTCTCAGCCATGCGATGATGCTTTCAGTTTTTCCCAAGCAGGATTTTTGGTTGAGTTGTCCCAGAGTATATGCTCTGCTCTTTGCCACAGTTTGATACCAGTGTGTATAAAAGTGTAGTTTCCCGGTGCTTATAATGTATTGCTTATTCTCTAGTATGCTATAACATAGGGAGACTCTGTGTGTGCATGCATAACTTACATAGACACATGTATATTATTTTATCATACATAAACACATATAAACTCAGTACCCTATATAAAGAAATACACTTTCTATGCAAAAAGCTATATTAGTGGTAAAATATGCACAGTGTATTTGATATTCTCCTTTCCCTTTGGTATTCCAAGGGTCCAAGGTTGTAGTGATGGTCCCTGCTTCTGCAGGAACAGCAGATCTGTGTGCTGAAGTGATACTCTGGCATGATATGCCTGCATTGCCAGTGTCTGGGAATCATCATTTCTCTCTGACCACGGGTGTGTTTTGAAGTGCAGCCAGATCCTACAGCTGCCATTCACACACAACTCTTACTTCTGCAGGCCAGCCTTGACCTAGAGATTTTAGAGGCAGGACTATGGGTGTTGTAGCAAAGCATGCAATTAGGAAACTTGAGATGAAAGTATAAGAGACCCAGAATGACATGAGCATCTTAAAATAAGAGAGTCTTATTGAAACATTATTAGCAACCACCTATTTTCTTCTACTGTCATGATAATACAAACTCTTTTTAGTGCCAGGAGTGTGTTACTGTTGCATTCCCGCCAAACAAATTCAGAGCCTATTTAATCTTCTGTCTAGGAGGTGTTTAATCTTCAGCTTTTTCCAGTTCACATATGACTTTGAAAATCTTCAAAAAAATATCAAAAGATAAAGTAAAACTGAACCTGATGAGTTTTGCTGATCAGTAAAGATGAGTAAAAAAGAAAACCAGAGCTCTTGCTAAATTAAATCTTCATGTATAGATCCATGTGACTGAAAGAATGGCAATGCTTATCTGCATAGAACAGTAACAAAAGCAAAGACCTGGAAGCCCTATGGTTGGGAGAACAATATGGCCAAGTAGGAGATGCAGAAGCTGAACCATCTCTTGAAAAGTGATGATGAAAATCTTTTCTATCAGATTGAAGCTTACTGACATACTAATTTTCTTGGGCAGCATTGAAAATGGGCATTCTTTGTGCATACAGAGTATGACCTCTCTTTAAACAGTAAAACACAAAAGACTTTTGCTTATTTGTAAGGTTCGGTGCCGTGCGATGTCCAGGCTTACCCGTAGCTGCCCCTTAGCTTCAGCTTGTGCCGGTGCTCCCCTGAACACCCTCCCACCTTCCTGGTCCATCCAGTGCTTGGGCTAGAGCAGCTCTGGTGGGGAGAGAGCATAAGCTGTACCTGAGTAGTATGTCTTCCTGAGCGGGGAGGAGAAAGGTTGAGTATTTGTGAGGTGCCTAATTTTTGCCTGTATTTTGGAAGCCTTTCTCAGGGTGACAAAGTCTGGGGATATTTGTCTGCATGCCCATAGAGACAGAGACTTTCCTACAAGGAAAAGACTTTTCTTCAAGGAAAGATCTTAGCCATAGAGCTTGAAGAAGAAAGGACTTTTCCCTGGAGCTGGTTTTCAGGTTTTTCCTCCTCGAGAATATGGACTAAGTGGGCCTGAAGCAAAGACCTGTTTACTGTGTGCTGTCTTAGTGACATTGAAAACTCACACTGTTTTGTGTTTGCATTAATAAACCAGCTATAAATTAAATTGATTTCTACATTTTTTGTTTTATGCAACTCAGTAACAAGATACAGTGGCTGAACAGTCTGGCATTTGTGGTTAGGTGTATTTATAGATGTAGAGAAGGTAAAAAGATGAAGATGTGTTATTGGAGATATTTTATTTTGTTTAAGGGCAAAGGAGAGCATAACAGTCCTAGATTTGGATGAAGTCTGTGGATCGCATCTTGCTGTTGAAGTTATTCATCATATATATAGTTAGAATATGAAACCAGAATTTTCTGGGCTACAATATTGCAATTAAAACTGATTTATGGACAGAGAGCCTTCAGAGTGATATCCCACTGCAATTCCAGTGCCAAAGATCTTGCCACCAACAGACAGACTAGTGCTACTAATACGTTAACATCAGAGAAGTGTAAATCAAACACCAAAAATATGATTACAAGTTTCACTGCTAAGTTTGAATGTATGGCATGGACCCCCACCCTCCCTGACAAGTAAAGCCCTGCAGCTGTCACTAACACAGAATCCAAAATATAATGTAATTATTAGGGGAAAGGTTATTTATTAGGGAACCTCTAACATAAATTTATCATAATGTCTACTGTCTAAAAAGTTGAAAGAACCTTACTTTTCACTATGGAGGTCATTCAGAAAGTTCTGTGCATATTTTGTCTGTGATCAGGCGAGTATCATCATTCACACAAACACATATCCATACATCAACTTTATAGCACTGAGAATTTCTACAGGCCAAATCAAATTAATATATCCTATTTGAAAGAGACACATTACAGCTAAAATACTATAAACACCTTTTAAAAACATATTAGGAAAAGTTATCCCTCTGAATCTGTATTTCTGAGCTGAAGATCCAACTCTGTTCTTATTTGATTTTTATTCTAAATGAAAGCTGAATGCCTCAATATTCCATGGAGAGCTGTAGGCACTCAGCATGTTTTGAAATTGATCAAGAATTATTTACATGCAAGTTTTGAATTTAAGAACTGTGGTACCTAAATGCTTTTTATAATCTGAGCCCAGGGATTCAACCTGATGAAGGACATTGATTCCTACTTCTTGTGTGCTTTGCCACCAAGGGGAATCCACACACCCACAAATGTCTGGGGAACGTTTCCCATATGGAGACCCCTCTAAGCTATGCAGCGTGCAGTAGCTGCATGAGAGCTGAATATCTAACACAGGTTGAGGAGATACCTTCCACCTGTCACACAAAAAATATGTTCATTTTACAAATTAGATATAGCAGTGGTTCTACCCCTTTCTTTTATCCACAACTTTTATGGGGTCCAGAAACATATCCAAAAGATGCCATCTCTTGCGTTTCACAAAAATGAGTGAACCGTTGGTCTGACAGAGCTCAGGATATCTCAAATACTCCTTTGAACCTGTTGTAGTCAGGAGTGGTTGAATTAGTATTTCTGGACATCTGTTGTGAAAACATGTAGTGTAGTGGTTAAGGCATCCTCCAGAAGCAGAAAGGAAGGAGGGGTGGAAAAAGGAACCTTTTTTTATTTGTTTGTTTTTTTTTAGTCTGAATATGTTGTACAAGGTGAAATAGCCTACAGCCTTGTAGCGTAGGAGATGGAAAAAGCCTAAGGCATTTGAAGTGCCTGAATAATTTTGTTAGATTTTGGTATTCACGTAATATTTAGAAAAAGACATCTATTTATATTATGTTTTCACTACTTAGTGGCTTGGCACTGTTTGGTAATGGTTTGGGTGCTATTTTCTGTAATTTGTGTTTGCTTTTGTTCTTCCAAAAGATGACACGAAGTTCCTGTTCATAAATTTCACTGTAATTCCCTGACAAACTACTGAGAGGTGGAAGAAAAGTGTACAGCCTTTGTCACTGCATCTCTCACCTTTTCCCTTCTTGATTTATTTGTTCTTCTTCTTTCCCCTCTATGGCTGAGTACACTGATGGCTGGAAGACACAGAACAGATAGAATGGTTTCTCTCTTTTCATTATCTTTATTCTGTGATATAAAGTATTTCCTGAAATTTATAAAACAGCATGTGAAGGAGGATATATTTTTAAAGACCTGACTCACGATTTCTATCATAACCTACCAAGGAAACACACCAGGCATTTTCCTAGCAAGAGTTTTGAGGATATGTTCTCTACTGTGCGAAGGAAAGGAGGGGAGAGAAATAGCAGTAATATCAGTGCTTGCCTCAAGTAATTCTGTTGGCAATAGGGGGTAATTAACAAAATTAGCCATGTGTTTTATGCATTTTTAAGTAAACATAGAATATTAGTTCCACAAGAAATAGAGCGCTCATTTGTAAGCATGTAAGGACCATAGGGGTTACGCCAAAGATCCATTTAGCCAAGTGCAGTGTTTCTTCACTTGACAGCAAGAGGTGCTACAGAGAAATCAGAAACGGAGCCTTCCCAGAGGGAGCCTTCCCCCCGGCTTACAGAATGGGGTGTAAGCTCAGGGGAAAGGAACGAGAAACTGGGTTTGAACACTGTCCCATCCTTAACATTTCTAGTCGGTAGGTTCAGGATCCCCAGATGTCAGATGCAAGATCAGCTCCTGGATCCCTGATTTGCTTTTTTTTCAGCCTTTTGCCTCACAGCTTCCCTGAAACTTTGTATTGTAAGCCTAGGCACCTAACTATGGGCTCATGTCTGGCTTTAAATCCTGTATTGAATACAGCCTCTCAGCAGTAAATAGCTGCTCGCATGTTTTGAGCCCATGATGACAGTAATGCTTCTCTATATTTCTTTTCTATTTTCCTATCAGTTGCTATTAGAAGTAACCAGATTCTTGTCTGATACATAATTTAAATTACCCAACTTCATTTTCTTCTTCTGTATTATTCCGTCAAGCTTAGAACAGAATAAATGGACTTTATCAGTAGTCCCCAAAATCCAACCGTGAAAAGGAAACGAGGGAGTTCTGTTCCCTCCCACCATCTCTTATCCCATTGCCAGGATGCAGGAAGAAAACATTTCAAGATAACGCTGGGTGCAGAGCATCAGGAAATCACAGGCATTTTGAAGTCTTGGTCTAAAACATTGCCTACAGGTGTTAACTGCTCATTCATTATTGGATTAGTTTTAAAAAGCGTTAGAAATATTGTACCAGGTGGTTGTTGGATACTGCTGAGTGAATATTTCATTTCTTCCCCTCTTTTCTCTGTGGCTCCTGATGACAACTAGATGGCCACGTGGGCAAACTTTCACCGTCCCACTTTTCAGTCATCTTCCCACTCTCCCTCTGTAGGTGCTGCACACCCTCCTTAAGTGCTTGTATTGATTTTGCTGTCCTTTTGTATGGAAATCTAGTTTCTTATTATCTCTGCTTTATTTTGGGGCATAATACACGTTCTACTTAATTTTCAAAGCATTATGTAAGGGAATGGGGCACCTTTTCAGAGATCAGCAGGAGGACACCTGTCTCCCTGGAGGCTGTATCTGGCTCTGCAGTCGCGGGGTCATTTTTTCCTGCTGAGAGTCTAATATCAATGACTGATTTTCCTGAGAGCTTAGCACAGACACATGCTCAATTCAGGTTGGTATGATGGATTCATATAATTGATTTGGCGCATTCAATATATGTTTGAAAAGTCAGAAGGGTAAAACCAAGAACACAGATGAAATGGTTGCTTTTAGCGGCAATACGCTGTTGCTTTGGTGACAGTCTGTTGAGTCCTGGACCAGCTCTTGATTTCTACAAGCTCAGTGTATTAATATGATTTTGGCAGGCCAAGGAAATGGCAAAGGAGAAATAGAATTTTATACAAAGGCAGTATGTTGGATTTGGGGTTGTTTTTTTAAACAAGACTGGTACGAATCAAGGATGTTTTAAGCATTATAGAGCATCATATTTCTAATGATCTACTTTCATTCTCTGTAAATCCTCAGACCAAATGATTTAGATCCAGATTTAAGTTTTCTTTAATGACAGTTTGTCGGGGTGTCATGGTTTAACCCCAGCCAGCAACGAGAGTACCATGCAGATGCTCTCCCACTACCCCTCTCACCCCTTTGGGATGGGGAGGAGAATCAGAAAAAGATAAAACCTGTGGGTTGAGATAAGAAAACTTTAATAATTGAAATAAAAGAAAACAAAAACCCAACAAAAATAACTGTAATAAAGAGGAGAGGGTGAGAGAGGAAAAAACCCCAGAAAAAACAGGTGATACACAATGCAGTCGCTCACCACCCGCTGACTGATACCCAGCCAGTCCCCCAGCAGCGATCAGCAGCCCTCGGCCAGCTTCCCCCAGTTTATATACTGGGCAGGATGTTCTGGGGTATGGAATATCCCTCTGGCTGGTTCAGGGCAGCTGTCCTGGCTCTGCTCCCTCCTGGCTTCTTGTGCCCCTCCTCGCTGGCAGAGCATGGGATACTGAAAAGCCCTTGACTTGGGGTAAGCACCACTTAGCAACAACCAAACCATCAGTGTGTCACCAACATTGTTCTCACACTGAATCCAAAACAAGGCACTGTACCAGCTCCTAGGAAGAAAATGAATTCTCTTCCAGCTGAAACCAGGACACAGGGTTTGAGAGGAAGAGAAATGAATACTCTGAACTGCTACTGATGCTCTTCAGAGATTCAACATCTTTGAACCTCGATGCTGAAGCAGAATAGTACCAGCCATGTCTTTCCCATTAAATGAGAGCTCCCCACTGGTGTGCTGCTGCTGCATTGTTGCCTTACCCAGCCCAGAAAAGTGGGGAGACTGTGGATGCCTTCTTCACAATATTCTGATGTTCTTTTAATAGAAGGCAACATGCAGAGATTTAAAGGGAGATCGGTTTTTAAATACTGGGTTTAAATACTGAATTGGTCATACTGGTTGAGAATATTTTGTCACTGATTTCCCCATAAAGGAAAAGGTACTTGTTTGAAGCCTGCAGTGTGTGAAGCATGAGCCATTTTTTTCCATCTACGCCTCACATGGTGTGAAGAATAGGACCCTCATGCAGCCTTTCAGGTCTTACGGTAAACAGCAGCTGTGCTTGCACCGTCACGTTAGATGAAGATAGGGTTATTCAGCAGGTGAAATGCGGCTTCCTGGGACTCTGGCTGAAGCCACCACACAGAGCATGAGCCGCTGCTGGCTGAGAAAAGACCTAATGGTAACTGCTGCACCTGAACAGGGCTGTTCAAATAAGAGAGCAGCTATTTTCTCCTGATTATTCTCATCACTTTCCTTTTCAGAGGGTTCACAACAGAAGGACCACAGTGGCACTGCAGGGCTAGAAGTTCAGATCCTCTTCTTTCTTTCCAGACACTAGAGATTTAGAGATCTGGTTGTTGTTGTTTTTTTACATTTATATATATGTATATGCACGCACACGCTCTTCAGAGTGAATGAGGAACAGCAGCTGAAAGTGATAAGAAATTAAGTGAAACAAGAAGTCAGTCAGGACCAGGATCGTTGTACCAGATGGAGTCCTGGAGCTCTTGGCAGGACCCTCCCTGGCCAGCAGTCTTTGCTGTCAGACAGTATTGCCTCCTCCGCATGCAATGTGCTGGGATGCGTAGCCTGAAAACTATGAAGTAGAGAAGAGGGCACCAATTTGGGCTGAGCTTGGAGCTAACCTGTGCCAAATCTGGCTGTCCCTTGCAACCCTATGAAAATGTGCTCTACAGTACAGACTGGTGTCTGCAAACACTGAAGATCTAGGCTCTGTCTTGCTGAAGTTTTGTCAAAGCCTTTTTAGTTAAACGTGGAAGTCAGAATTTTAAAATGCTCTGCAGAAAGCTGCTTTTATTTCGTTTACTCTAAAGGAAAACAGAAAGGCTTAGATTTTATTTGAATGAATAATTTTAGGGCTCACAATCAAGAACAACTCAACATGAGATCCTGATAAATAAATAAATATGTACACACAGATGAAAGAAGTGGGTTATCTTTGGGAATATAAGCAGCAGTATGGTATATGGATTTAAGACATGATTTTTACCTGATTATCCAGCATTGCTGAGACAGATGAAACAATACTTCATACATTTCTAGTATCAACATATTTTATAAGCTGCTGAAACACTTAAATTGGTACAGAAAGAACCACAGAAGAGATTTTAGGAGCTGAAAAAATATAGTGCTGTGAAAGACTTAAAGAACTCAAATCTGTTTAGCTTCTCAGAAAAATAGAAGATGATTTGATTCCAGTTTATGTTTTCATGTAGAGAAAATAGTGGGTACAAAATGAACCTTTATTCTCACTAGGACAAGTAGGTCAGAATTATGTCTAGAATCTGATCTAGAGAAATTCAAATGATAACTTGTGCAAATAGTTTTAAGTGTGAAGATGATTAATTTTCAGATTATAAAGAAACAGCAAGGAAAACGGTGGATTGTCTACCTCTTGATACCTCAAATGAAGACTGGTGCTTTAGGAAAAAGATGGTTATGCTTTATTGAGCTTAATAGAGGAGTAACTGGATGTAATAGGTTGTGGTATACTGGCAATTGAAGGTGATGATCCAGTGGTTCTCCTAGCCTTAAACTTTATGAATCCCTTGAAAATCCATGCAGACAGAATCACGAAAGAGAAGGGTTTACTTTGGCCCCTGAGTGCTGCTACTGATAAAATGTGCTTACCTCTGTTCTCTGCACAAATGGAGTGGCAAACACCATGCCAAGTCTCCTTCTCTGGAGATACTCAAAACCTGCTGGATGCAATCCCGTGCAAGCTGCTCTAGGTGAACCTGCTTTAGCAGGGGGTTGGACTGGATGATCTCCAGAGGTCCCTTCCAGCCCTGACTGTTCTGTGTGATTCTGTGTGAAACTGGCTGGCCAGCAGAAACATTCACATCCCGATGTTCTGGTCATCCTTATTTGTGGAACACACCCTAATTGACAGAAAACCCATTTCAAAAGCATGAACAGAGAAGTTCCTGCCAGGTTTATTTGTTGATGAATATGCTGATACGACATTGCTTTCTGAACTAATGGATGCTGGTAACTAACTGGGTGAAGTAAAATGTACTGTCACTTTGAGCGTCCTACGTGATGATCATCACAGCTTAGGTAGCAGCCTTCAGTTTAGGTCTGATGTTCATTGTCATATCAGCCACACACCAGTCAGTTTATATGCACTTCTGGGACATCATCATTTCATTTTTAAGGCTGGGATTGAACATGGCAGTGCTAGCTTGGACTTGATGATCTCAAAGGTCTTTTCCAACCTAAATGATTCTGCGGTTCTATGGAGCTGATGCAAAGTCTATTATTACTCCATCTCAAATCCTTCCATAACAGGGATTTTTGTGGTGTGACCCAGAGGGGGCCAGTAGCTATTATTTGCTGCTATATTATAAAACAAGCTTTACTTCATATCATTTCCTTGTTAATTAGGCAGGGTTTTAGATTACCACAGGTTATGTATGATTGTGCCCTTCTGAATTATAAATAAACCCGCCTAACTGGTTTTGCCTTTAGCAATTCACTACTTTATTTAAAATTATTTGAGGAGAAGAAACAGCAAGACTCTGACCAGCAGAGGAATATTTCAGCACTCAGAGTGATCCCACAGTTGGGCTAGAAGTTAGAAGAGTTCATCTCAGCCACATCCTTAGGTGTTTTGTTCTCCAAGTGAACTGTGGTAAGCCCATCTCTTCCTGTGTTCACAGTTTCTTAAAACTCTGTGATACCGCTAGAATTTAAAGGTTCTGCTGAATTTCTTAAGTTCCAGTGCCAGCCCTTGAACTCCACATTGATTTTCCTTAAGAGTGCCCTCAAATAAAATGTATAAAATAGGCCCATGTCTGAAATTCATGTTCCTGCCAGACACAGTTCTTATGATGTATTGCAACAATACGTCAGAGAAAAGCAGCCCTAGTGATCTATTACCGTGATACTATATATCCTTGTAGGAGTGAAGAGGAACGCTAAGCTTAAACTTGAACATCTTTTTGAAGTTATCTTCTGGCAAAGGTACTAACGCCTATTGTGTTTGTCAAAAGATCAAATGTTAAATTTAACCCTTCTGTTCTACTGGTACACCGGTGATTGTTAAATGGGATTCTGCTTTCTGTCTGCAGGAATGAATTACAAATATTCAAGCTTTTTTTCAGAGGTATATTCTGTAATTAAGGGCTAAATACACCCTGGTATTGTAAATGGGCTTTACATTTAGAAAGAGAGAAGTAAAATTTTCTTTTAACTTCATTCTCTCTGACGTAATTTCAGTCCAGCGAATAGTGTTACCCCATCAAGGGTGTAATAAAAACTTTGCCATTAACTTCTGAAATTTGTAGCATCATGAGGAAAAGCTTCTGCAGCTTATTCTATTTTTCTAGAGAGCAAAGGGACCTATAATTCACTGTTACTCTTATAGGCTCAACAGTCCCAGAAATATTTCTCTTGAGTGATCTTTTACCTGGACCTTTTTCAATAACAATGGGATAATATCTTCCCTTGAAGCCACCTTTTCTCAATGCTTTTAGCTTTTTGATATCTTGTTCCACTAACCTGAAAAATCTGGAGCTTTGCCTTAGAGTCCTCCCAGTTTGCCTCCTCGGCTCATATCAGCTGGATTTTGGGAGGTGGCTCCTGCTGAGATCGCTTGTGTTGTTGTCATGGCCCTTTTAGTTTGCATCCTCAGATGCTGGTAACTAACCAACAGTACACCTAAATTTTACTGAATTCACTCAGCCTGAAACTCCTGTCTTCAAACTACGTTCCTCCTTTATTAGAACATCAAATATTCCTGCTATACACTGGACTTTCTTACAGTAAAGGAATATTTCTCATAATATCACCACACTGCAGTCATTACTGATGGTTATTCTGCCTGAATAGTTGTGTCAATATGGTATCAATCGTGGCTGTATAGGGGAAGGCTTAGTACTCACTTATAGTCCTCTGCCTCCGCTTATTGAATAAGTTACTTTCCTGAATCATCTAGAAAATGACGTTTTCTTTTGAGGCATCTTTGCTATAGACAGATTTTGTACAGTTTGCTTTCCATCTGGAGCTCAGCTCTGCTTCCTTCAGGCCGAAGACGTGACTTGGTGCTCCATGTCCCGAGTACTTGTTCTGGCATACAGATATGTAAAGGGGATCTCTTCCTAATTTTGACCAGAAGTTGTATGACAGAGCCAAGAAAACATTTCTGGATATAAGCTCAGCTGAAACTTGCATGCTTTCATATGGTTCTGAACTACTCCATCAGCCCTTTTTCAGAGAAAATGTTTTTCCAGTGCTGTTTGAAGACATTTTGGCCACAGTCCTTTGGATTATTTGACCTGCCAACACAGCTATATTGCACTGGAAATGTGTGAAGCTGGGAATGAGATCAGGGGAAAACTCCCGGTCTGGCCTTTTCTATGTCTTAAGGCTGTTTTTCTTCTACAATGAGTTTTAAGCCCGTTTCCCAAGTTCAGTGGGCAAAGGCACGCATCGGATTTCTTTGTACTTTCTGCCTCTCTTTCAAAAAATAAAGGAGAAAAGAAAGGGAGAGGAAAGCTACTTCTAAAAAGAAAATAACATAGAAGGCAATATCTAAAAGTAATAGGCCATTTTGGTTTTCTTAATTTCATTTTTCCTTCACAGCCACCTTGCCTGCTTCTCTTCCAATTTCTCTGTCTGTCTTAGTACAAGATGTTGCACAGCGTGTTAACGTTCAGAGCAAAAGGCTGGAGAAGTGCAGACTATTTCAATTTGACTCGTACACCATTTCACATTTTATGACACAACTTTTACTTTTGATGGAAGAAAACTTTGGTGGACATACTTTTAGTGCCCCCCCCCCCCTTTTTTTTTTTTTTTGTAAAACAATTTCAACTGCTTTACAAATATAAATTTGGTCTTTTTTAAAATAATGTTTGGTTTGATATTGTGGTTTTTTGCTCAGTTGCAAGGACACTCTTTTTTATATCTTTTCAGATGATAAGAAATGAGTCTCAATTTATTGTGTTTGGAAGATACATAACCAAATTTGACAGTTTATCTGAATTGATGAATTCATTGTACTTCCAGTTTTATCATAAATGTTCTTGAATTGACGCTCGTCCATTTCAGGAAATTCCTAATGGTTGTATATTGTTTCTCTTGAGAGAATATTTACATCTTTAATTAGCATATGTAATACAGTACGCAAACTAAGTGCATGAAGCAGTTGAAAAATAACTGAATATAACTGCTACAAGAATGCAAATACCTAAAGATGGGGAAAGGAACTAAGATGTTCACTATTGTTATAGCTAGAAATTTTAAAACAGCTGATGGTTATTTTCTCAGAGACAGCCTATCTGGCAGCTTGAAATTAACTGCAAGATTTTAATAAGCCTGCAATAGCGAGGTCAGGCAGGTGCTGTAGCCTCTGCTACAGGGACTGCAGAATCAGGAAGAGTCAGTTTGTCACTTCATGAGAGCAGACTGGCTGGCATCAACACTGGCTAGGAGCAGTTGGAGGAAGACTTGGCTTCCAGTTGCCACCTAGCTAGCAGGTTCCTCATGGGAAAAATTACCCAGGTGTAGACTGTGTTGCCTTGGCCTGTTCTAGCTAATTTTGAAATAAGCTGAGACACATTTGCGTGCGATTAGGCAGGAATTGTCTGATTTGATTTACAGTGTGCTCATTCTTGACAATGGGGAAGTGTTCAGCCCTGGGATCAGTTTTGCATTACAAGAAATAGTTCTGCTGGCAGCAGCGATCACTCTGTAGCTAGGGCAGCTCCCAAACAAGTGTGGCCGGGCAACTGCCCATCAGCAGGAGCGAAGTGCAGCAAGAAATGTTGATAGGAGCCTGTCTACCTCCGATCTTTTTGTCCTGGCCTTTTTCTGACTGAATTCCTGGATGTGGCCCTGAGACCACCCTGCTGGGTCTGATCAGTGAATATGGATCAATCTTCCTTTCCCATGCTTGGCTTCTCCTTAGCTACTTATATGATTCCTGGTAGGAGAGAGATATTTTTGTATAATTCATTCTTCAGTGCCTCCTCTCTCTGCTGAAGGCCTTAGTTTATGTGGCTCTCTGGGGTAAAAAAGGCAGAGGGAAGCAAATACAAATAAAGAAATCCCATCTGTGTAAAGTATTAGATACTTTCTTGCACCTCCTTGCTCCAAGCAGTTAATGTACATGTTGCAAACTTGCCTGAGTCACAAGTTGAACGGGGAGTGCTGGGCACAGACCTCTGTGATGAAGCAATTAGTGCTGGAGCTCTTGTTCTGCAGGAGGCAGGCATCCTGGGTAGGAGACTGACACACAACAGTTGAAAATTGCGCAGCACTAAAGGGGTCATGCCTGAAATTATTTCTGAGGGGCTTCAAAAGACACCAGGATCATGTGGCTCCGTGGTGGTCTGGTGAATAGCTGAGTAAATTGCAGCCGTAACACTAAATGGTCTTTACTTTCCCTAACAATACAAATGAAATGAGATTTATGTTTCCTCATCATGTCTTGGAGCACATACCCACTTTATTTTTGCATAGTAATTTCCACTGATGTGTGATTTTGCCTTTTTATTCATCTCTTTTTTTTTTTTTTTTTGTTTGGAAGTGCTTCAGAATTAATATATTTAGAAGAATATCTCAGATAAGAAAGATTTTTAGATTAAAACCTACAGGCAAAATCTTTGTTCATTTTTGCTTCAGGCCCTCGGTAAAAATGGAGCATCACCATAATAGCAATTATGGGTGGTTGTTACTCTTGATTAAAATTAAATTAAATTGCAGTTGTCAACCAAAAAAATTTAATTATCACGTAAAAACTGTCAGCCTTTCATTTTAAACATCTGCTGTACAAGCACGCCAGTAGCTGTGATGTGGAGTATTTACTGGATACCTCGTCAGCTACCCCCTTTGTGTCACCAGATAATGGAGGCAATATGGTCTGAAATGCTTCGTGGTTCAAATCTGACACTACATAGATCTTAGAAGTCTTTCTTCGGGTCAGATGTAAACAAATCCAGTATTTTAGGATTATTTAATTCTTTAGATAAACTGTTCTCTAGTGATACATTGAAAGTATTGTTGGATCATATCAGTATCCGATGTATTGATATTTGGGGTCTGAAGGATTTATCTGGCTACTCTTCTCCTGGCCCAGGTTTTCAATGTCTGTAAATCTCTACAATCCTACCGACATCAGTTCAACAGCCTGCTTTCTCAGGCTGGCATTTTCAAGGGTATTTAGATGTTTACACATCCCTGAGGACCTCAGACTAACACAAGCCGCTATCTGAACTTCTGCCTGTGCCGCCTCTGCACCGGAGAGGAGGGTCATATTCTGATCATGATTCTGGCATGAAAGGGACATGTCAGCATGTCCAGACACCTGCCTGGAGGAACTGTTGGTTACAGAGACCCCCTCTCTGTGTCCTGCTGTAAGAGAACGGCATTCTGAAACTGTCAGTGTGCTCGGGAGGACTCTGTTATGAGAAGAAAAATTCCACTGCTCAGCTGTTGCAATATTTAGACGGTGATTTTGGTCTCTTGGAGCTACTTGTAAAGAAGGTCACACATATTCATGAAGTGCAAATTTAGAAACTTTCTGATGCGCAAAAGCAGAAATAAAAAATGCTTCCAGTTTTAACTAACACACATTGTTAATTTAAACCAGAGAAGCGGTCCTCAGTATTACTGCAACATCTGAATGCGTTACGAAGACTAGATTTTTTTCTATTCTGAGGGCAATGCAGAAATGCTGTTTCTGATGAAACTGTGAGTGTCTAAACTCTCACACGCACCATTCTGTAGAGGTGTGGGGGTGATCTTTGCTGGGTGGAGGGGCACTGCAACGCTGTGCCCACCTCACCGGGCAGTGTTACTCCTGCTCCATTGATAGTACCACTCCTTATACCAAGTGCTTCTTAAAATTAATTCCTTATTCAGAAATATCTTACCTGCTATCACTGGGCTTATCAGTTGTGCTGAATTCACAGCTCAGATGGGGCTTCAGGGTAATAAATATATGAATATTGGGACAATCTTAATAAGCTAGTGGGTTTAGCAGGAAAACTATTGGTACTGTAACACTGAGAACAGAAAGAAACTTAATCAACCTTCCAACATTATAGGTTTTAAAAGTCAATGCAGCACTGGCTTCTTTGCTTATTACCGACATGCAAAGAAAGAACAAAGGAAAATAATTAAAGGAGAAATCGTTGAACAGTCAGTAGAAATTACAGCACTTCACTATTGAGCTTTTTTGTCAATGCTCAGCAAGAGCTGACTGTTCCTCCTCAGTCTGCAGGATTGTGGTCAAGTGGAAATGGTGCTTTTGGATGTTTTCTGAAAGTAATTTGCTATTCCTACTGCTTCTGAAGTTGTGTTTCACATTCCATCTGCTATACTTCCCTTAAGAAATCAAGTCTATAACATACAACATTTTATATTATTTTTTTTTTAACAAAAGAATCCAGGGCAGCTGACAGAATAATTGTATTTAATAATTTGTTTTTTTTAAAAAAATCATAGGAAAATCTTGGCTCATCTGTTGCAACTCTTTGCTATCTTCTGTAACATGGAAAGCTAGCTACCATTACTTATGCGGGATTCTGCCACAAGGATATTTACTCCCAGTGAAGCAATCTGCCAGCAAATGAGCCTCCCTATTTTAGTGCTTGACAGTCAAGTTAATGCCTTTGATTAAGTTTGGAATGTTCAGACAGAATTTGTAATGTGATACATGATTGGATTATTTATTGATGTACAGAGTGCCTATTCAAACTTCATGGTGTATTATTATTATTATATGTTTTATTTATTGACTGTTTTCAGTAGGCCTGACATTTAAAGACTTACAAATCTCTTCACTAAAAGGTTCGACCTAAAAACAGCCCGTACGGGCTGTCAGTGGTGTACCACCTCTCAGGGGAGAAAAAGCCTCTGCTTTTCTAAATGCAGCAAGGTGGCTCAGACATCCAGATCAGCAAAGTAATCTCTGTCTGTGACTTGTATTTTATCAATCAACAGAAATTTCTTTGAATTTGCTTCCATAATCTTGAAAAAAAGGACAAATAACTGAGGATCCTGTACTGCTTCTTGAGCTGGCAAATAGAAGGGTTTAAAAGTGGGAGGGGGGAGGGTGGGTGAGACATGTTTTTTCCTCTGAGACTGATCTTTCAGATTATGAGTGAGTGCTGACCCTTCCATCTTCTGTCTGACATAGAATGATCATCCTCTTCTGTCTTGAGCTTCCCTTGCAAGTTTCAGGGCTGTTCGTTCCCATGCCAGATTTCCATCTGGTGCCATGCTTTATAATTCACCTGCTGTTGTTACCTCACCCTTCCATGTTGAAAAAAAAAATATTTTCAGTGGGCTAGGAGTCCAGTGGACTTCCAGTGACCCATTCTCATCTTTTCCCTGTCAGCTTCTGCTCTCTGGACTGTTATGTGTCTCATACCTCTTGGCTGTATGATCATGATATGGATTTTGTACAGTAGGGAATGTTCACCACTCCTGGTTTTATGTACAGCTCTGTGAAATCTAGGTGACTTCACCTAAAGAACTCAGAATTAGGCTTTATAGGTTGTTTTGCAGCTGAAACTCTCACATCTCAATTTTCAACCTAGGCAGACATTGCTTTATATTATTTATGTTTTTTAACACCTTTTAAATGAGAAAATTAAAATCGTTATTCTTTTCTCTTTAAATGAAAATGTGGAGTGAAGCACTGTCTCCTGTGTTAACCCAAAGTTCACGTGACTCCATCTGTATCATCAGGTGGTTTTAGTTCAGTTCAAAAGTAGATATTTTTCCTAATCTCTCTTCCAATTGGCTCTACTAGGTTACTTGTTGCAGATCCTTACATAGAGGGGGAGGAAAACCCCTGAACAAATTGCACAAAGATCACTTTCATGTCTCCAAATTCTATTTTGTGGAAAAAATTCTTTCTTATGCTTACTTACCGGAGGAGTGTTGTAGTACACTCCATGTTTAATCTGAGCTCTCAGTTCTTGGCAAGTGTGTTGCATGAATTTTGTTGCTGCTTTCCAAGGAAAGAGAGTATCTTGCTGAATATGCTTTAAAACAGTCCAGGTCTTTCCTATCTGTCCTCGTAGCGATATTAAATATGCTACTTAAAAAAACTTAGGGGCTTCACTAGTGTAAGGCCAACGTGTCTATTAAATTGTTCTTTGCAATATTAAAACTAAAGAAATGCAGTTAGTTAGATATAAAATTATGATTACATCTGGTGTGGGAGTGAAGTGCACTTCCAAAGCAGGAAGGAAATGGTCAGAATACATACAATATCTTAAACTTTAAAATTAACATATTGTACTAAACCAAAATTTGGCATAATTGTAGCACTTAATATAACCTGTCAAGAGACATATTTAATGAGCTCAGTTGAAATATTTCTGCCAAAGGACTGGAATTTTTTTCCTTCTATTTCAAAATGTAATTTCAAGCTTTAAAACCTTACTTTTGAATGCTAGTATTTTGGAGTTGGAGGCTGATGTTTTGTAATGACAATATTCATCCTGTTTTGGTCTAACATGATTGTTTTTTCACATCTTTATCTGCATGGAGGCGGATTCTGACCCAACCGAATAAGAGAGGTTTTGTAGAGCATAAAAAGTGTTTTTACTTTTCCTACCTTTTGCTGTAAAAAACTAAATAAGCACACTTGACATATTAAAACCAATAGACTTTGAAATACTAATTGCTTAATAGCTTAACTTTTAACATGTTAGGTGGCACATAAAGTTTTTAAAATCTGGATAAAAGTGCCTGGACAAGTAGTCTATTGATCCATTTTTATTAGGAAAGCTTAATTAGTACAAAACCCAAGCCAACATCATAAATGACTTAACAAGTATTTTTTTCAGTTTGTAATTAAAAAAATATTATGATTAACACAATTATGATTTCTTATCTTACTGCTGGTTTTGACTTTTCTTCCTGATAAATTTAAACCCTTAAATCTACTGTTAGTTCCTTGCTGGATCGATACATCCCAGTATATACCTTGCTCCTCTGTCATGTCCAAACAATTCTCTCTAATTCTGTAATTCAAATGTACTCTTAAAACCGTTGTACAGGGTGGTCTTGACTGCTGAATCATTTGCACAGCTGGATTTAATAGCCCACCTTTTCATCATGAGAATAACCAAAGAACATCTTTATCTTGAAAACCAATTTGGTCTTGGGAAAAACAGAAAAGAACCATAGTGAGGTTTTTGTGAGAGATTAAATGCCATTTCTGTCTTTTCTGTTGCAAGTTGTATATCTGTGCAGATAAATCTGCAATACAGTGGAAAGAAACCAGATGCTTTTGTGCAAATACCAGCTTTCCTTAAAAAAGCATTATAGCAGAATAGAACAATATGAGATTCCAATTGAGTGGACTAGTGGTAAACTCCCTCATGCAAACTAAGTCTATAAAACTGCATAAGGTCAAATAGAAGAATCCATTTAGGAGGTTATTTAATTAAAGTTTCATCACTGAGGTCCGCAAGTACCGGTAAATAATAAGTAAAGTTGTGCACTCTCAGGAGTGCAACACACACCTTCAGCAGTCAACTTTACAGTAGAAATAATCTCCACACAAATGACTTTCTAGATATCATTAGCAGAATATTGGAGGGTACATTTATTATTCTGTGTGAGTCTGCATATCTCCAAGGACAGGAGTTCTTGCTAAACAATGGATATGTATATGCAAACAATCCAATATGTCTAATAGTCAGGAGATTTTGTGCCGTAGTTACAGGAAGCTTCTCTTTCTTAAAAGCCAATCTAATGCACAAACACTTTGGTAGGTTTGTTTCTCAACTAAAGGTATTCCCAACAAAATATACAGGTATTTCTGGGCTTGTAATATTTATGTATTTATTATGAGGATGAATGTAAGAAATTATTAAGGAACTTCTATTTCAAGTTAGAAAGCCTTTAGTTAAGTATCATAGATGTATCAAAGGCTTTTTCAGCATCAAAGAATACAGCTACAGTAACATTTTTATCCTGTGCTCTTTGATGTCTTTGCTAGATTTTGGTATTTTCAGTGGCTGACACTTCCCATCAAAAAACCAGTCTGATAGATTTCCAAAGACCTTTTGCTTTCATTATACCTTTGCAGATGGATACTCCTGCAGAAGTTTACTCAAAATTACCTTATGACCACAGTCAGGAGCTTAATGTACCTGTGATTAGGAATCCTGTGATCTTCAGCTGTTTCCATCATCACAGTTACTAACTATGCAGCTACATGAAAACATGGAGAAATGTTTCTGTTGTTGCTTGTGGGTTTTAATATTTGAAAATGGAAGTTCAGAGTTTGCAATGTAATTTGTTAGTTTTGTATGATAGTCTCTTATTTTCATTTTTCTGAAGTAGCTAAAAATTTACAAATACTTTCGTACCACAATATCCAAAGCTTTCAGTCGTGACAAGCTTGATAGATACTTCAGAGGAGCTCAGGGACCCTGTGATGAGGTCTAACAGGCATCTACAAAGGGCACACGGGCAGGTGTCCCATCTCACCAGACTGATGCACTTGATGGTGTGTACGTGGAGATTGTTGTCACACAGTCTGGTGTGCATGTGCGTCCTTGTTACATGGCGTGATATGTGACACTTGTATAGCAGGCATCTGTCCATCATGGACTAGATGCATTTTTCTAGCAGGCTACAGTCCAACATATCAAAAGTTGGATATATTAAGTGATCAGATGAATCAGTGTTAACAGAAATGAAAACAGACATATCAGAATTATTTTCAGTTCAGGAAGAATTAGCATCAATTTGAGAGTTAGCATTCAGAAAAGTGGATCAGAATAAAAAGAGGGAAAGTAATAGTACAATCAGCACTGCATTTAGACATCAGCTATCAGACTCCTTAATAATCCTGAGAAGGGCTCTGACAATGACTAAATTAAACATTTGAAGTAAGCTTCCAGAAAGGGAGAAGGTGTTAACTGGTGATGAGAAGGCAGTGATTTTTTTGCTTTAAAGTCCTTACAAAAAAAGTAACATGAGATCTGAGAATCTGAAAGAAGTGTTAGTAAGGAAGAAAAGTGTGAACTTCAAAAATGTTCTAATACTATCACTTTTTTAGTAGATTTAGGAAGTGATTATGTCTTTAAAATACCATACAAAGAATACTGAAATAAAAGCAGAAGGCACCGTATCAGAATGCATGAAATTCTTGTAAGAAAATGTTACTTTTTTGGTGAAGCTTGGTATAACTTAAGGATCTAAACCCAGTTTAAGGTAGATGCGCTTGATCTCTCCACCTACAACTTCCATTGTTTAATTTCTCCACATGCTTCTCCCCCCACCAGCCAACGGGAATCATTGGCAGGTTAGGGAACTTGTGAGGCAAAGTCTTTTTAAGGGGTTTGCTGCGTTGGGAGAGAGGATTCATGGAACAGAATCATTTAAGGTTGGAAAGGACCTTTAAGATCGTTGAGTCCAGCTGTTAACCTAATGCTGCCAAGCCCACCAATAAATTCAGTTCCTAAGTGCCACGTCCACCCATCTTTGGAATACCTCCAGCAAGGTATTTAAATACTTCCCTGGGCATCCTGTCCTAGTACTTGATAAACCTTTTGAGGAAGAAATTTTTTTCCCAATCTCCAACCTCAACCTCCCCCGGGGCAACCCGAGGCCGGTC
Source organism: Falco naumanni (assembly GCF_017639655.2). Lineage (NCBI taxonomy): Eukaryota > Metazoa > Chordata > Aves > Falconiformes > Falconidae > Falco > Falco naumanni. Next base: position 31,560,732 of record NC_054061.1, on the reverse strand, counting down.
CCCCCTGCCCTGTGGCTCGTTCCCTGGGAGAAGAGCCCGACCCCCCCTGCCCACAGCCCCTGCCGGGCAGTCGAGGGGGCGATAAGGTCTCCCCTCAGCCTCCCCCTCTCCGGGCCAAACCCCCCCGGCTCCCCCGGCCGCTCCTCACCAGCCTCGTGCCCCAGCCCCTTCCCCAGCCCCCTGCCCGGCTCTGGGCACGCTCCAGCCCCCCACATCCCCCCTGCGCTGAGGGGCCCGCACCTGGCACAGGACCAGAACAGGAGGGTGCCCGTGCTCCTACCCAGCCCGCAGGAGCAGGGCATCTGCAAATGAAGGCACATTGTTCCTTCAAGGAAAACATCACATACTGATGGCCTAGTTCCTTCCCAGCTTCCCAGACCGATACTATCATGGGCTGAAGTATTTATCCCAGTCATGATTCATCAATACAGCATAGTACACACAAACCCTGTCATCTAAGCTACGTTTCAGAAAAAATCCTATCTTAAATCATGCTGTTCTTTAGATAGAAAATCAATTTTTAAATTTAAAACCATGGGAATATTACTAAAGAGAATTGCTAGGGTTAGTCTGCTGATACAGAGAGGTTAAGCCAAATGAAAATGATCATACTGCAGTACAGCAAATGGTGAAATGCCCATTTTTTACTCTTCATTTATCCTGTCTGCCTCTGTTAAGATCATAGTTTTACTCAATAAAATTATTTTTAGGTGATTCCTAATCAATTGTAGATATAGCTCTAGTTAATGGAAAGAGTGATCGAAGTTCTTAAACATTTCTGAAGATTTTGTCACAGGTGATGAGATACTACATTAAACTTAATCCCACTTTAATCATATGTATTTAGTCAAAATAGCATCAAGTTATTGTGATTTCTTTTTGTGATTGGTACTGTTCCTTATGCATTTTAGACTGAACACTGCCTGACAAAGCAATAATTAAATGTTTATCCAGCTGTTTCAAGTGAATATGTACAAGCCACACAAGCTATTCTATAGCATGTATGGGTGTAACGTATTTCAAAGGGACTGTTAGTTACTACTTCTGCTTTTTGTTTTACTCACGAACATAGTGGTAAGGTGATTTTTTTTGTTGCTGTAAAAGAAATATTTTACCTGATCTTTCTTCTGAATTTTCTAAGATCCCTTGCATCCACAGGTTCAGATCATAGCAGGATGTGTATTAGGCTTTTACTTCTCACATAGAGGTAATAAAAATTAATAGAATTGTGTTATAATGAGGTTTTTTTCAGTAGAACTTATGTAGGTGCTTGTTCTTCTGTGACCTTTCCCCTATTTTTATGTAATGCAATTTTAAATAATACAACAATATTTCAGGAGGTACTTTCCAACAGTCTGCTCCTGTGTGACATAAATTAGAATAACTCTACAACTGCTCTGAAATTTTGCTGAATGCCGCTCAACTCATGGGCTGTGCTAAGATTTTTATTTTTCTTTTATTTCACTATCTACTGAGGCCAAACAAGGACAATGTGCAGGAGATTTTCACTGAAACTCTGTACATAAACCTGAACTCTGTTTTGTACTTCATGCAAGGAATATTTATATGGCACTTGGCCCCAGGTGGAGGACACTTTTGTTTACCCTTTCACACAAAAAAGTAGATTCTGGTATTCAGAACCTGTATAGCCTACTAGCTCATGGCACCACAGGTCCTGAAATAGACTCAGAAAAATACACCACAAAAGCATTTTATTGTTAGCAGAGAAACTAGCGCTGAGTAGGCCAAAGGGCTGGGTTATTCTTTATCTGTTGTGACAAGAATAGGATGATGGAATTTAAGCAGAGATCCACATTTGACCTCTCAGCTAGGGCTGTGCTGCAGGAATCTCTGCCAAGGAAAATGTGTAAATGCATAGGGGAAATTATAGTGCAGTTTTTTCCTGATCTGTGCCAGGGAATTAGATACCCAAGAGCTGGAGAAGCATGATTCTCATGTCAAGAGATGTGAGGTCAGTGATTACACTGATTCCGTTGGAACTATGTGAGCTTATAAACTCATGGCAATTTGTCTAATTTTATACAGAGTAGATTGCTTTCTGCCCTGTTCTTTCCACTTATGATGAAGGTTGATAATAATGGGAAGCAAGATGGTAGGAGCATGTGGGTATGTGGCAGTGTTAATAAAATGATATTACACGTCATCATTTTTCATTGCTTATCCCAGCTGAGAACCAGACCTTAAAATGAAATACATGTTTAAACTGATGGAACCGTATCTTTTGACAAATAGCAACCCAAAGGATGTCATACTGGATATTTATCAGACCTCATCAATGATGTCACAGGCAAAACAAATACGGCAGCTCAATAGTTTCAGCTTCTGAGGGAGCACTTGTGTGCAGTACTAGGGAGCAGAAGACAATACAAATAAAAGTTAGACTTAAACACAAATTTAATATAATAATGTTGGGTTTTTTTAAGGTTGTCTAATACTAGATCAGGTTGGGAATTCGGACAGCTGTTGCTTGTTGCAAACATTTCAGCTTCCACCCATAAACTGATAAATAGATTTGCGAGGCTTGAGACAAGCCTAGATTTCCAAGGAGTACCTGGAGTTCTCTCTGGTTTTTTTCAGTAATGCCTTCTATTGCTGTTACATTTGCCCGGATGGGGAAATTTCTGGTGCTAAAAACTGATCTTAATAAGTCTTCATACTCAGGTTTCTACTGTCTGAATAGTCAACATATGTATACCAAGAAATAGTATCAAGAGGGGCATATAAATTTCTAACTGGATTTGTATGGTCCTGTGTACAGCTGCTTTTTTTTAGTACTGAAGTCATAGTATTTGTTTCTTACAGATACAAATTGTATTTACAATTACTAATTCTAATGGGATTGATGAGGAAAGGTTCTTTTAAATTTAGTGACTACAGCATCCAATTTGAATTTTCTTTTTGTTTTAAATAAATTTAGTAAATCATTTCACATAAACATCAACAGTCTTGTTTTCTACACAAATGAATGAGGACTTGTGTTAACAGGTTAATTAGTTCCAAGTCTATAATTTTTATTCACACTAATGAAAAAAGACTGCATTTGAATACACTACTTACTTGTTGTTGGTGCTATATTGAGATTCCAGAAACTTTTCTTCTGTTTGGTCAATGATCTTAAGAAGCAACGTTTTGCACAATGTTATTATTAAATTTGAGTGTGTGTTCAGAGCATAATAGGTTTTAGCTTGTGGATTGCAAAGTCTCTTCTTTCATGATAGTAAAACACTTTCATGTTTTTATTTCTCAAAAATTATAAATTAATTCACACCATTTTTGGAAATACTTATCTTAAACATAGCCCTAGCCATTATAGTTAAAAAAATAAGCAGAATAATAAAGCAGTTCTGTTGCAATATAGAAGAAAATTCCATTTGGTTTCATTTCAGCTACATATTTCATTGAAGATCTTGAGGTTTTCCCACAATAACCTTGGCTTGTCTTTACCTAATAGTAATATAAGTTTGATTCACTTACAAAAAATGACAAAAATTCTGCTTTGTTTAGAAATGCATTTCTCTCTTTTCAGTAACATCCACTGTCTGCTCTGTCCCATTCTGAAATTTTAAATGACCTTTAGCTGTGTTGTTCCTTACTGTTTGCAACTATTTCCTGAATTACTGTCATTTGCCAAACTACAAGTTTTTCTGTAGTTATTCTAATGTATAGAGCTCCCGCCCCCAAATACTGACAAAGTTTTGTTTATCTGTAGTGACTTTCTGGTTACTTTTCCCTACACTTCTCTAATTACATCTATTCATCCTGAAAGCCTCACTATGACCTATGTTTTAGCTATATTCCTAAAACACAGGGTATGAATAGCAAATGCCTCTGAAAACCAGGTTTAAGGAAGTTATGAATATAAACGCTTCTAAAACTAGAGGCTTTTTCTGAATCTGTAACATGTTAGTGCAGATGCATGACCCATCTGATGCTTTCTATGCCCTGGATGCTGCAATGGAGAAGATTTCTGCCTTTAGTTCTGTTTTATACTTCATAGTGCAAGAAAGCCCTGGAAATATTATCAGAAATTCTGGGCTAAGTGCTGAACAGATATAGCTTGCTTTCCTCCAAAGCATCTAATAAAAAATTCTTCTTATTAGAATGCTTATATACAACTTCTTGTACTGGGTGCTATCACAGCACTAATCACTATCTCTCTAAATTTCATTAGTTAGTATTGACATTGGTAGAGGTGAAACTTCCTGTTAATGTAGCTTGAGAGATTATAACTTAATAAACTTTGAAGAGTTTATAACTTAAGCAGGAGAAACAAAGCACAGGGAAACGGGGAGAGCAGGCAAAATACACAGCTGGGGTTTTTTGTGTGTGTGTGTGTTTTAGTTTGCTGGGTCTGGTTTGTAGGGACAAGAAGGGGAGAAGAAAGACAAAGGTGACAACTGCAAATGATGGGAAGTTAAAGACAAAATGGAGAATAAGAGGATCACAGGCAATGAGTGGAGCTGAGACAAAAGATGCGATGAAAAAATTACATTCCCTCAAACATGTGGAATACAAGGTGTGGCTTTCAGTAAGAGTGATCTGAAACAGTTTGCTTATGCTCAGGTTTAGGTGTAAATTAGAGAGAAAGAGTTTAACTAACTTAAATTCAGAATTTCATGCATGCCTCCTACGTTATTGCTACCATTAAATACCCTTAATATGCTTGGCAAGCTCTCCATGTGATGCAGTCCTTTAACTGAACGGTTATTTGCTTTATTCTCCAAAGCCTGCTTTTTCACCATTTTTCCCTTTTCTGTTTCACATGAGCTGCTCTTCTATAGGTATCTTCAATGCCAAGATACTTAAACAGGTCTTAGAAAATGAAGGGTTTTGAGAATTCAGGAAAATGTATTTGATTTTGAAAGAAAGTTTAACTTTTCAAAACAGTGAGGCAAATAGCAATTTGCAGAAAATGAGAAAGAAATCAAAACCTAGTGGGTTTTCTTGCTGTTTTATAGGACTCACAAATTAAGGACTTTAATTATTTTAATAATATAAATAATTTTGCTTTTTTATTGACCAAGACTGCTTCATCTTGCCTCTGGACTTAGCATGTACCTCAGATGTAGCTTGTAATCTGCACAGCCCTCTGAGGGGAGCGTGCTCTGCAAGCAGAGTGTCTCTCTAGCTTCCTTTAATGATGGAGACAGCAAAATTTGAGCTTTCTGGTAGGTTTCTCCTTTTTCTTCTTTTTGCATAAACAATAGCTTGGTTGTTTTTAAGTCCTGTTTAACTTAAAAGCTCCTGAAATACTGAAGAAAAAAATACTGTACAGAGAAAGGTAATGAAAGAAAGGGGAATACTATCAAGACAAATGTTCAGACTGCAGCTTGTTTCTTAAACTGAGGGGGGAAATATAAAAAAACTATTTACTTCAAAAGTAAAATGTGTTAAAGTTGACGTGCAGTTGCTGAAATATACTAGCTAACTAGAAGGAAAATATCTTTCTTTTTCATAAAACTGCTGAACCCAATATGCAGTTACTTTTCTGGGACAAGGACTACTCTGATCTGAGCAGGTTTTTTTATCAAAACTAATGTATTGATGCACCAAAGTGTGATCTCAGTGAATCAGATATTTCTGTTCTACCTTCTGGCATGCAGAGGCTTTTTTTCCCCCTACTTCAGTGAGACTGCAGTCCTAGCACAAAAAAATATAGTCTTCAGAGGAAATTATGAATTACCGCCACTGTTGTCCAGGTGCAGGAAAGACAGGATACAAATTCTCCTTAGTACTTCACAGATTCCTGAAAGAGAAAGGGGGACATGAAAGTGGGAATTAAATTTATTCAGCTTGATTTAGTGTCAGGTTTGAATACTTGTATTGAACCAGTGCTTTTCCACATAAGAAGCACAAATAGCATGGCATTATTTGGGGTACAGGGTGCCGCTCTACTTTTCCTAACTATATCTGAAGCTGGCTGGTAAAAACTAAAAATGGGTTATGGCTAATTTTCCCTTTGGTCTCAGCAGGACTGGCCTTTTAGGAAGCACTGTGCAGGTAGTACAGTCCCTCTGGGGTGCTCCTGTCCCAGCGTGGTCACTTCACCCAGATACAGGTGAACCTAGCACCAAACCTCCAGCAGCTCTGCTGTTGTCAGCTTTATGCCCCCACAAAAGGCATCCTGTTCTGAAAAGCAGTTACTAGATGCAATCTTCCACTGTTTTATATTCATTTTGTGACAAAGCTGTTGATAAAGATTAGGTACCAGTTGTGTATCACGCTTCAGTCAAAATAAAAAGATTCTTAATTTTAACAATGGATCTTCATGGACTGTCCCTCCTGACCCTTCCAGCTATGCATCTGCAATATTAGAACCTTATAAAAATAACATTGCTGATATGAAAATGCTTTTCTCCCTCCAGATGCCCCTGAGATATATTTGAGTTTTCTTTGTAACCTTTGATTACTTTTAAAATCTTGTTGAAGGAGGAATACAAGAAGGGAAGCATGGTAGGGGAAAAGCCAGAAAGAACAACCAACCATTCAATACTTGTCAACACAAGAAGCATCTTTGCATCAGATTTTCCAAGATATTTTGCACTGGTATTGTTTAAATCAATGATAGCATCTCCAGTACACTGAATGGAATCAGAGTTCATTTCAGTGCTGAGTGCTTTAGAAACTCCTTTCCCATTGATACTTAGCAGTGACCTTAATTTTCCTTTCTCTGAGTTAGTAAAATGCTTTAGAAATACTAGTTAGAAACACAACACAAACTTAGGTATTTGCTCACTTCCAGTTGGAAACTGTAGAAAGAGGCAGTGAGACCACCTAACATCACCTGAATCACTGTGACTGTATTAGGTTAATTTTGATTTTCTTAAATTCAGTATGCCTCTCTTTCCATCCAGATAAACATAGGAAGCAGATGGAGGCTTTTTTACTATAATTAGGTGAATTTTAGCAATGCATGAGGCAGAGCAGACTGTGGAGAAGGAGGGCATCACTTGCTGGGGTAGGTGGGTACAAGTTTGCTGCCCTTGTATAATGTAGTGATTTTAATGGTGTCGAGACTGATCAAACTATGATATGGATAGAATAGGGATAGTTTTATTGTGAATGATAAAATACAAGCTTTATAGTAATAAGTCCTCACATTGGCTTACGATAGGCAACTTTTTCTCTAGAAGTATTTGTAAGGCTTCAAAGCTATACTGAAACTTGGTCTCTCTGAAATCCAGTCTTCAGTGTCAACAGGTTTCCCTGGTGGGTTTCCCCTACAGAGTTGCCAGGAAACACCACCATGCCATTTGCCTCCTGACAGTCTCACTGACGCCAACACAAAAACCTAATCGGTGCGTCTGTTGTTGTAATGCATTGAATTAATTAGGTCAAGGAAAAGGTGTGTAATAAATTTCTAAAGGCGTTTATTTTCCTAGTCTTCTCTGTGGCTTCTATCTCTGTGCTCTTCTGGAGGAGGCACTGTTTGTACAGTATTTTGTGTCTTCTACACAGTTGTCAATGCTTCAAAATTTGTGCAGAATATTATTAAACTTGTAGGACCTTTAAACTGAACAACATAATTTTAACAAGAATTTTTAAGTATATGATGACTTCTTTAGCAATTTTATTTCTGAAGTTAGGTCTGGGGTGTTTATTCACTCTTCTGGTTTTGTCTGTTTGCACACAATAGAGAAGGATATACCATTTTATAAATCCTTTGAGCTTACAATTAACCAAATGAAATCTGTAGAAGTCATGGACAGTGGCATTAACAAGTGTTTTATTAAATTAATATTTAAACACAATGAAGTTTCTGCCACTTTACGCTAATGAAAGCTATGCACACTTAATAAGTTACTGATAGTGATATCAAGTAGGATTGTAGAATATTATATGCATGTAAATGGAAGAGTTTATTGTTTATTTATTGGCTAATGAGTTGATTTAACTACTCATTTTCCCTTTAATAATTAAATTAACCAATAATCCCCTTTCCCATTAAAGTACCTTTAATGCTCTGAAATTCTTGATCAGAATGACAGTTGTATCTTTAGTTGTTACCAAGTAAAATAGAAAATGAGAACCAGACTGTCACAGATCCTTTTATAAGAACTAAAAAATAATCCTTCTCCTTTATCACTATCTATAGAAAATGAACTTTTCCTCCTGCACAAGGAAACTAAGTACCCAGGCTAAGAGGAAGAGAATAGTTACTAAATAATAGTGATAATCACACGTGTGTAGCCTGAGAAGTTTCTTTCTTCTTCTCCTAAGGGACCATAGCTCCTGGGCTTGTGTTTGAAATGCTGTTCCCCACATCTGGAAGCGTTTCTAAGCCCAGGGTGGCTCACGTCAATAGATGTAAATCAGTCAGATACATTTGGGATAGATCTGCAGTGAGAGGAAATCAACATAACTGCATGGATTCATAGAAACCACACCTCAGGGTTGCTGAGGATCTGGCCCACTACTCATCATGGCAACAGCAGAGACATACATTTATGCTGGGCTGGATTTGTTCCTATGAGACCTGCTTAACACAGAGCTCTGTTCCCTCCTCCAGTATCAAAGACTCTCACAATTGATTCGTATTCTTGCAGGACACTAGGAAAAGCACAAGTGACAAATATGTTAATTCACAGGCATTGTAAAAAAAGCCCTGAACATGTGGGACCCATTACATTACATATTTTTTCCAGTTGAAAATCCTACTTTGAGGGGGGCAACTATATTGGAGAGCAAGGTAGTTCTTCTCTAGTAACCATGTATAACATTAAAATAACAAGTTTGTGTTGTAAGGCTAACGCTTAGAAAATATTTTTTAATTTAATTTTTTCTACTCTTTTTTTATTGATAGTATTTTTCATGTTAAATTGGAGGAAAACAATGCAGTACTTCTGTTAATTTTACCAATATAAATAATCTTACTGATATTTTTTTAAAAAATATTCATTAGTTATTTTCTATTACTAGGGAACCTTTGTTCAGAAAAAACCCCAAACTGATCTGTGAATAAGTAAGTAATAATGGGTGTTAGAAAAAACAACTTTATCTCACAGATACTGTCTTAAGCAATATCATCGTATCCTCTGAATTTAAATCAGGAAAATATTTGGCATTTTCATAAGTTTAAACATGGGATAAATGTTTTCAGCAGAAATCTGTCTTTTAGAAAAAGCCAGTTATAAACTTCATCCTGCCCTTCCAACGCTCTTGCTGATCCCAACTCTGAAATAGTACAGGGGAACCAAAACTTTCATCCTTTGCAGTCACAGGACCTTGGCTAGGAGAAGCACCTGCAATCATCTTTGATTCTGGAGATTTGGGATAAGATTCCTTTCTTCCTGTAGGTTTTATATCAGCTTATTAAGGGATGAGCCATCATCACATATTTAGCTGCAACACTTCAGGGCAGTATTTGAAGGCCTCATATAAAGTTACAAGTGTTTGGAACTCTTCTTTGAAACACTAGTGAATCTTATTTCCATCATTTACCGGTTAAAGGGAATGTGTTAAGAAAACATTTGAAAAGTCATTAGTTATAAACTCAAAACAGCATATGAAGAAAAAAAAAACAAAACCATTGTAGTGTTATTGGTTTGTTTGTTTCCCACATATTTTCCACTGGCACTGTAGTTCTTTTTTAGAAAAAAAAAAAAAAAATTACAGTTTTCTGTGTGCCTACTTACAATAATTATAATTCCTAGCAATTAGCCATAATATTTTAAATTGTTAATTTTGTAACTTTTTTCCTTCTATTTCTTCTTGCCTTTCCAGACTATGCTGTAAAATTCATAAACCTGGTAAATTAAAAATAGATTCACATGTGTTGTGCTTTAACCCCAGCCGGCAACCAAGCACCACGCAGCTGCTTGCTCACTCCCCCTCACCCAGAGGGATGGGGAGGAGAATCAGAAAGGAATGTAAAATTTGAGATTCGAGGGTTGAGATAAGAACAATTTAATAGGTAAAGCAAAACCCACGTGTGCATGTAAAGAAAAACAAAACAAAGGGTTGATTCACTGCTTCCCATGGGCAGGCAGGTTCAGCCATCCCAGGAAAGCTGGGCTCCATCACGCGTAACAATTACTCAGGAAGACAAACACCGTAACACTGAATTTCCCCCCCTTCCTTCTTCTTCCCCCCATTTATACACTCAGCATAAAGTCATATGGTTTGGAATATCCCTTTGGTTAGTTGGGGTCACCTGTCCTGGCTGTGTCCCCTCCCAGTTTCCCGTGCTGGCAGGGCCAAAGGAACTGAAAAGTCCCTGACTGAGTGTAAACATCACCCAGCAACAACCAAACACATCAGTGTCCTGTCAATGTTGTTCTCACATCACAAACCACAGCACTGTACTAACTACTATGAAGAAAACTAACTCTGTCCCAGCCAAAACCAGGACAATATGTTGGCAGATACTTTGCATTTGAGCTGCAGAGTTTAGGTACAACGATTCACTTAATATGAAAGGTGTTAAAAACCTTTTCTCAGGGTTTTGTTGTCAGTGGTTTAATGCACTGACTACACTGCACCCTTCCCACCCCTGTGTAAGACCTGATCTTAAATCCCAGTTTTGGTAACTAGTAAAATGTATGATGGTTCCAGCTGAGTTCCAACAGTTGTACACTTCGTAAAACTGCCAATCTGTTAGGAACAGCCAAGTCTTGATCTTCCAGCAAAGCTTTGCCAGAGCTGAGGTGCACTGGGAAACATGAAATCTCCTTGGTCTTCCCTTGGTGTCTTGCCTCGTCCAATTCACTTTTCCAGATTTCTGTGGGGCTGTAACACTTCAGTGGGCAAACTCACAAAGCAATTCCCCTGTTTATGTGAATGCTAAATGCACTTGCACAGTGTTGAAGCAAACATAACCAGAATTTAAAAAGATTTATTGGGAGAGAGCTTTTGAAGAGCATTATATTTAATAAAAAAGTTTTTCTTCTGATTTCTCCACAGTATTTTTCTAACTGCTTGCTTAGGTCATCTGGCAGGCAGACAGCACAGGGTCTGCATATCAGGAGGGCTTTGCAGGACACATCGATATGTCCTGGGGGACAGCTGTGCCCTAGAATGCACCTCATCCTCCTGGACCTCGGACCCTGGTGTTTATGATTGCAGTGATAAATTACCTATTTTTATTGCCACATTGTTTTATGAATATTTCATTTTATGCAAAACACTTGTCCTGTTGAAAGCAAAAGTACCTGTTCCATATTTTTAGCTTTGGTTGCTAAAAAATGAGTTCAAGCATTTCAGATACTTGACACAGGAATGCTAATTTATACCAGTCTTTTAGCTGTGGGATTGTTCTGCAGACTTATTTCTTTATATACCTTTACCTTGTCTTTAGATGTCAGAAGTGTTTTCCATACTGCTCTTTCCCACAGTTCTGAATTTTGATTAGTAACTTTGACCATTATTGTAGGGTTTCTACATCACTTTTATACAATATAGAAATTGGAAGATATAAAGGATGAGCAGTGTTAGAAATACCCGAGTGGTCCTTTCTGTAATTGATTTACCTAAATTATATTTGTTACAGTTTGTCTCTTTTTATTTTTATTTTTTTAAAGCTTTTGTTGTTTTTTTTTTTCTCTGATATACTCACCTTCAAATTAAATGAAAGAATTAATAGATTAATGTAGTAAGTTACAAGAAATCAAATTAGTTTTTAGAATTACAATTTATCACAAGGTATCATTGAAATCTGTTGTGTTGTAGTGGTGAGTAATGTCTTTTGATAGCCAAAATGAATATAGATTACTTTTCAGTCTGGACACTGGACTAGAGTCTAGTGCAGTGGGTCCTATAAGCTCCATCTGTAGGAGAAATTGGTTGGTGTAGGATCTTCAAATAAATTTTGGCCTCATTCAGCCTAGTAGTTCTCCATTACATTGCATGTAACGTTAAAGAATGGAAATGTGACTGTAATTTCCCAGTTTAAAATTTTGTAACGCTTGGATTTGTATTATTCGTATGAGAAAAAAAACTTTGGAATGAACAATTTGAACATGTGAGTCTCTGTTTTGCTGCTAATTTGCAGCTTCTGGTAGCTGCGCCTGGTGCTACTCTGCTCGCTGGTTCTTTCTGATATTTTCAGTGCTCCACAACATGGTGGAATTGAGGGCAGAGTTGCTAGCAAGTTCACGTACACCATGTTTTGATGGTTCTAGGCATACATACATCAGTAGCCTCCCCTGCTCAGGGCTATTGATCCAAGTCGATTGAGCTCTATTCTGCTCTCATGAGACCCCACCTGGAGTACCGCACTCAGCTCTGGGGCCTACAACATAAGGAGCACATGGACCTGTTGGACTGAGCCCAGAAGACGACCATGAAGATGATCAGAGGGCTGGAGCACATCTCCTATGAAGACAGACTGAGAGAGTTGGGGTTGTTCAGCCTGGAGAAGAGAAGTCTCCAGGGGAACCTTGTAGTGGCCCTCCAGAACCTAAAGGGGGCCTTTAAGAAAGATGAGGACAGAGTTTTTAGTAGGGCCTGTAGTGATAGGACAAGTGGTAATGGTTTTAAACAGAAAGAGGGTAGATTTAGGTTAGATATTGGGAAGAAATCCTTTACTGTGAGGGTGGTGAGGCACTGGGACAGGTTGCCCACGTGGGTGCCCCATCCCTGGAAGGTTCATGGCCAGCCTGGATGGGGCTGAGAACAGCCTGGGCTGGTGGAAGGTGTCCCTGCCATGGCAGGGGGTTGGAACTAGATGTTCTGTAATGTCCCTTCCAACCCAAACCATTCTATGACTATGATCCATATATTAGGCTTCAAAGAGCCTTATTCCTGTTAGTGAGAATCCTTGGCAGATTAAATGAGGAGCTTCATAAGAATGGGGACCCAGCCTGGTTTCCACTGCTACATGGCAAGACCTTTTTTCAGCTCTCCTTCGTATGTCAGTCATCTGTTCTCAGCTCTGGCCTGTGACCACCTGTGTCTACAGGGCCCCTGGTTTCATGGTGTCCATAAAGAGAAGCAACTTTTTTTATGGGTTATTTGGAGTCGTTATCCTTTTCAGATTATATGTGCCATGCCATTTTCTAAATGAGGGATATATACAGGTATAAAAGGAAAAGACAGACAGGAAACATAAATACAGGACACATACTGTTTTGGCTCTTAAAGGCACCAGAAGGCTTTTCCATAAAAGTGCAGTAAGGAAAAATTATAGCTCATAACCTGCCATCCACCCTTTGTGATCGAAGTCTGGAGTCTGGGTTGTCCATACACATTAAAAAGTGTGCCTGAAAAAATCTCTTCCATGATTGTAGAGAGGGGATCCTGTGTTACAAAGAGCGGCTTGCTGTTGGAAATTGCTGTGGCACCTCTCAGAACAATATTTTCACAGTGTAACACATCATAGTTAGGTCGTGCTGTGTTTCCTTTGTGCACCAGCAGTAATGCATAGCAAGTATGGTCCAAAGTCAGAGGAGACCCCAATGATAAAAGCAGTCCTCTGAACTCTTCCAGTTTGGGCAGCTATTGATGGGAACAGGTGAAGTGTTTGGGGAAGACTCATATTTGCAGTGTAGTTTCTAAGTCTGGTACTGAATAAATCCTTGCAGTTATTTGTTTAACAGTTCCAAGAACAGAGTTCTTCATTCTTCCCCCAAATAAGTTGTCTTTGTCACTTGTTAAAGTTACAACTTGAAACCCAGAACTGCAAAGATAAAAAGAGATTACAAAAATGGTGCAAACATGCTAAGGAAGGACAGTGCTCTGTGTTATGGGTTTTATGTGGGGGGTAGAGGGAAGGTTTGGGGCTGAATTTATTCCAGACTCCACATTAGCATAAATAAAAACAAGTTCTTTCTCTTTGGGATTTGAAAACTTTCCAGAGATTGTTCTGCCAGTGCTGATTTCTGACTCATATTCACTAAGGGAAGGAGAGGAAAGGTACGAAGAGTAGACTGAGAGTAAAGATGATGATTTCCACTTCTGTCAAGTGCAGACCACGAAGGTCTTCTAAACGTATTTAACAGTTCCATCCACATAAATTAGCTACAATGTCTTAACAGATGCACCTTTATATTCCTTGTCCCGCTCTTTAAATTCCCTCTTTGTACTGTCAATGCTTAAATTGTAATGTAGGCTAAATATTTACTAGAAAAGGAATCCAAACCCCTTTCTTAAGTGTGTTTCATGATTTCTGCCGCATTTACCAAAGATACTCTGATATACCTACCCATTTTGACAACAGGCAAGTCCTTTTAAGTTTTCTTTTGTTGGAAGTCAGCTTCTGTTGAATCCTGAATAGGATCAATAAATGTATTTTTAATGCACAGGAGGTTTCTTTTTATTTAAGCAGCAGATTCTTAAAATATTTAGCATCCTTTCCGTTCTCTAGTGAAATACACTCCTGTTTCTTTGCAGTACATGTTGACCTTGGTGTTATTGCAGACTGTATTTCTGTTTTGTTCCATAGCAAGAACACTCTGAAAAGAGATGGCTGCTTATTAAACCTATCTGTTGTGGAAGCATAAAACAATAGTATAGCGGTAATATACAGCTGGTTCTACAGGCCAGAACTTTACAGGGAAGACCTTAGAGAATGGCTAAAATCAACAATGCTGTTGTGAATCACATCATGTGAGAGTCTGACCCATCCTCTTAAATCACACAGCACTTGCAGAAAGCCTCCCTCTGAAGATGTCACTGAAGGCTCCCAGGGAAGCCCGCATAGGTGGGCTACTTAAGCTTTTTTTTTTTTTCTGCAAACCCTTATTTGTGCAAATAATCCCATTGAAGCAGATCATTTTTATTACTGGTTTTGGACCCGAGTGTCTGATCACATGAATGAGGCAGCCAGGCTTGTACTCTTTAATCTGGAGAGTTAAAAATTATCACAGTTTAAAGTATATAAAAGAAGCTCCTCTAATCTTTCCTCCACCCTTCCAGTGAAGATTTTATTTAGCAGGATATGATGGGTTTTACACAGTTCTGCAGCTGGGTCGTCTTTGTTAACAAGCAGAAAGTATCTGATCTCATTCATTGTTAGAGCTGTATTGAAGGAGCGCTGCTCTTTCCTTCATTCTTTTACTAGGTCATAGTATCAGCTGAGACTCACATATTCAGTTGAGTAAAAGCTTTGTTTACTATTTTGCTGGGATAACCAGAAAGAAGTAGTAGTACAGGAAGCAAAGTATATTTATGGCTCCTATATGCAGCAAAACAGCTGCCAAGGTTTTCAGAGATGATCAGCAAAACTTTGTAGCCAGAGGGTCTGCTGAATCTCAGAAATTGCCTCTTCCTCATGAAAAACTCTGCAGAAGTTTCAAAAAATAAATGTTTCAGAAGTCTGAACTTATCTACTGTATCTGTATAGCCTGACCTTCAAAAATTCACTTTATGCCAAAAATTATACTTCCAAAATTGTCTTGTTAGGAGTTTCTCTGCAAAATGCTACAATTCACTTCTTCCAAAGTATTACAATAAATGAGCTAACAAGACACAACAGTCCTCCTGGGACATGACCCAAGACCTGCCTAAAGTGATGAACATTTTTCAGAGACTCCAAAGGCAGAAGGAAACATTGCATCGCCTAAACATACGCATCCTGCCTAGACTGGCCAAAGGACTTTGTTCTTTTAATTCTCTCCTAGAACTAATGAGGTGCATTTTTACTAAAACATATCTTTGGCAGGGAAGCTGCAGATATTCCTCTCTCTGTTCTTTTCTCTCTACCTTTTTAGTTTTCAGCTTCAGTATTCATGGCAGCTGTGGACTAGGTGATTTTGTCTTACCACTTTGTACTTTTATGAAGCTATACTATCTACAGCAATTAACATGTACTTTAATGAATTCCTTATTTATGCCTGTTGTAATGGGTAATATTACCTGCAATGAGAGCTCCATACAGCTGGTGTCATTCTGTAGAAGTCTTTTGACCTCAGAACTACTGTGACTCTACGCATCAGTATCTGATCTATCCTATATAATACAGAGTCCTGATATTACAAGTGTCACTTGAGAAAACACCATAAGGGGTCGTGTCCTCCCCCCCTCCCCCCTTTTATTGTTATTGTTGTCTGCCGTTCATAAAGCTTAAGCAAAGCAATCTTAAATCTCTTTCATGCTCTGATATTGCTGTACAGTAATCTTGGGATAATTTTTTTTTAAAGACCGCAATAAGCTGTATATCACTTTTGCTGATGATAAGGATGACTGTGACTGTGTGTTGCAGTAAAAAAGGAATTACAAATGGTGCAACTAGATTTACAATGAGATGGATATTGTACTTTACTCTGGGTGGGTGGGTACTAAGTTACGAGCCTGAAGGTCAATTGATCCCAGAAAGGATTGTGGAGTCTGAATGCCAGAATGATCTATTCCAGTCTCAGATCCCCACTGTAACACATGCGGGGTGAGAGGGAGATGGTGCTCTGGAATAGCAATTTGTTTTCCATTAAGAAGCACTTCCAGGGGGTTTCTCACTGTGTTGAGTATCCACCAGCCCCAGTGCTGCTCCATCTGACAATGTTTTGTGGCCAGAATCAGTGAAGAAGAGAGGTTCCCCTTGATCTCCCACATAATGGATATATTGAATATAGTCTATTTCTTTTAGTCTGTGACATATCCAGACTGAGGAATTGTGGTGAGTAAGGGTAAATTGCTGTTAATCTGAACATTAAGATGCCTGACTGTGTACCACAAAATCTTCACTGTCTCTCAATTGGTAACCAGTTTTTAAAAACTACATTTCTCATGAGAAGAGAAAACGCTGAGCATCTTTTCAGTAGCTTTAGCTGTAACGTTAGGCATCCTTGTCTCTTCCACAAGGGAAATGGCTCTCTTGTGCCCCTTGTTCCCAGGTATGATACGTGACGGGATTTGCCAATTCTGAGTTCTTCAGCAGACGGAAAGATGAACTGGGTTGCACTGATCAATGCGGTGGGCAGAGGAAGGGTTCCAACAACAGGCAAGTGTTTTGTGCCATAGAGATTACATTTCTTGTCCGTTTGGAAAAGGTTGTGTGAAGGTGGGATGAGGTAGAGAAAAAAAAATATCCTTTTTTTTTAGTTTATAAGTGTGCATAGTTGCTGTACAGGGACAATAGGGATTACAGGGATGGGACATTGTTGTAGAGTGATGTAGCTTTTGCCTGATGTTTGTGGCATTCTTTCAAGGTCATGCCAGCTATATGAGAAAACAGTTTGCAATACATAGGTGGACATATTTTCAAACTCCTCATCAAGACAATACATTTTTTCTTCAAATAATAATCAAATTCTAAGCTTTTCATATCTGTTTTTATGTAAGTATGTGTCTCCTGTCATAAACTCTCATTGGTAGCATGAGTTTTGGCTCTATGTAAGTAGTAGTGGCATCATAGACTACTTTAACAGCTCCCTGCTTTCTCATATAAGTATATTTTTATGGGTGTTTCATGAAGTATTTATTACAGGTAGCACTTTGGGTGGTAGAGACTTTCTGCATCAAGTCTTTAAAAAACAGACCGACAGCGTCCTATTTAGAAAATATTTACTTTACGAGCAGTCAGGCAAACACTTAGATAAATGGGTGGATCATAAAAGTAGGTGAAACTACTGGTCCAAAGGACACTTTCACTTCTCTGAGAAAGGGTAAAGTTCATATATTCCTCAGTTAAACTTTTGCTTTATGCACACACCAAAACCTTTCCCACTTTGCTTCTCTTTTACACTTTCTCATTAGCTTTCTTTTATTTTCATTTTTGCTTTCTCTGTCATATTGTTTGTGAAAAGCAACATATTCTTTAATCACAAATTACAGAGGAAAGTGAAGATGCTATCCAATTTCTAAGGTTTACTGCACAATCTCTTACAGCCAGTGCTGTCATTTAGTACAGCCCGATTTAGGGAACTTGATCTGTTGAAATTTCAGCGGCTTTTTCTAGGCTACACCCAAGATATAGGTTCACTTGTCTGCTGCACTGATCTGTTCTTTAAGGCTATTATTTTCAAATGCTTTCTTAGTGATTTCAGATGACTTCTGAATTGAGACAATTAGTCAGTATAGCTAAGTGCTGTACATTATGTATCTGGTTATGTGTTTTCCTGGCTCACACTCCATTTTTTCCAAAGTTGTTAGAGAAAGCATATGAAAGGGATAAAAGAAACATAATCTCAAATTGAAAGCAGTTATTCAGCCTCTGCACCAAAGAAGAAACCCCTGAGATTGTGCCTATTTGTCTTTCCAGAGCACCTGGGTTTGCCTCAGAGTGCTCTGGTAATCGATAGATTAATTGCAATGCTCCTGGTCTTCAAGGTATTTTCATATATAAATGCACATGGGATCAAAGTTTTGTGGGCAACCTTCAAGCAAGAAAATAAATCTTGGGGAAAATAAAAAGTCCAATACCTCACTTTTTTCCCCTTCAGCAACATATACAGTTTAGTAGAGGCAGAGGGTATGCAATTCTATTGTCTGTTGTTTTTTTTCCTGCCACACCATTAGATGTATTTCTTAAAAAAAATGTTTTTCCACATTAAATTCCCCAAACCTCTGCAGTTGGAATATCTAGATTAATTTCAGCTGAACTGAACTGTTTAATCAGAAAAAGATAAGACTTTACTGCTTAGGAAATTTTAAAGCCCATTACTGCAATTCAATTTAAACAAATTTCCAACTGAAATAGTCTTTTTTCAAGCCATACATTGAAATAGGTTTTGGAAATGTAAAATAGTCTTTTAAAATGTTGTTTGAAACTTCTGCTTGGTCCAGGCTCTGACAGATTTGACTTGAATTCATTAAAAATTTCAGTGATGTTAAACCAGTTTTCAAGAGAAAATTATTTTTGTGGAATAGTTCTTCCAGCTCTCATGACCTGCCTGAATTGCCAGGCCTGTGGGATGAGAGGTGTTTGCGCTGAGTAGACAGTGAACCTTGGTCAGTGCCTGAAGGAGTAATGTCATGTCAATAATAAATGGCAATATTTGCTTTGATTTTATTACACAGCATACCTATCAAGGGTATTTCAAGGAGCATCACCCCTCCTGTGCCTGCAGTTCCTTACTAGTGTGGGGAGATGGCATCTTCACGCTCATCCTGTCGTAAGCTGAGATATAATGAACTAGGCAACCAAGATTGGAAAATGAGTTCCTGGCAGGGGGGGACAAGTGCCGTGGACATATCTGCTCCTGGCTGGTCAGCGTGTGCATTTCACATGCTCAGGAGGATGGGGCTGGATCTCCAGCTGCTGTAAACCCCATTGCAGCTTCGGTAAAGGCTCTTGGCAGCAACTGCAAATCTTAGCCCCAGGCTGAGGATGGGCCAGGATGAGCTGCTGGGATGCAGGCACGAGCCCAGGCAGGCACGGGGATCCCTGCCTGCTCCCTACCCCAGCAGAGCTGTGTGCTGCTGCCTGCTGTGCATCTGCCTCCTCTCCTGCTGCCAGGTCTGGAGCGCCCAGCAATTGCCCTAATTACTCTCCTTTTAAAAGGTAAACGAATTCAGTGATATAATGAGTCTTTCTGAGGACTGACTCCTCTGAAATAGACATGCCTCTCTGCTTCTGATTTACTGTTCATTACTGCGCACCATTTGAAGGACATATGTGCTACTTAATTACTGGAAATGGCACAAGTAGGTCAGTCCCACATTGCTGTTCATAGTGCCAGTCTGAAACAGGGCTTCCTCTTCAGGCTTGGCTCTTGGCTCTGTCATGTCTGCCACGATGAAAAAAAGATAAATATTTTGTTCTTTGTTAAGCTGCACAAGATTTTAAAGTAATCTAATCCTGCATTTGGTGTTGCTGAGCAAGTGCTTTATCGTTCAGTTTAAAAGTATCTGCCTCTAAGTGCAATATAGTTTGCTTTTAAAGCTTGATTATCTAACGTAAAAACAATCTGATAAAGCTTCAGATCTTCAAAATGTCTTTCCTCTCTTTCCAGGCTCTCTCCTTAGACATATTCTAAAGATAATTTTTATACACTTTTCCAGTGGGTGGTACAGGGCCAGAAAATGTACACACAACAGCTCTGTTTGGAAGTGTCTTTTAAAGGTTTTCATGTACTAATGAACTGAGCTTCTGAGGTAATGAAGAATTATCCTTGTAATCCTACAAGAGCTCTTAGGCTACCCTTTCAGCATTTCTCTGTCTTGTTGTTTAATATTTATGCCCAAGCCCGGTGTATATTGATTGTGTTTAGGTTTGACTCAAAAGCTTCAGCAGATTTAGTCCTGAGATACAGCAATGCAGATGATATTGGAAACAAGGATTTACATAGATTTTCTTTTAAAATTGAAGTTAATTGTGCAGGTCCACACACGCATGCAGAGGCTGTGCCCATGGTGTACACGTACCTGCTTTGAGCATCCCTGTATACACACACACCACTTCAGACTGGGCACGCTTGTGTGAGTGTGCCATATTCGTGTGCACTGGCACAGTGTAAAATCTTGAATATGACTGGTTTGATAGATTTTAAGAATTAATTGCATACATTTAAAAAAAAAAAATCCCTTGTCAACAAGATAATGAAGCTGTTGTGCCTTGCGTTTCTTGCACTATTTCTTAGTTGAAAAGAGTTTTTCAGACCCAGATTCAAAAGGTCCTTATCTCATGGGTATACACATTGTGTGTTTTCTCCTACAGATCAGGAAATGTATATCTCTGTCTACCAAAAGAAGCCCCTTTGAAAGTAAAGCAAACTAAGAATTTGTAGTACAGCATTTAAAAGTTGGGGGGTTTTTTGATTAACGATGGATTTTGTAGTTGCTTTCTCACTGGACAGTGCCAGCAGATGTCAGTGCCAGCTCCACCGGTGTCCATTGTGCTTGAGCTATGCAGAGGAAATTGCTTTCCCTTACAAAAGAACCGCTCTGTCAAGTTGCTGTTATGTTAAACAATGGATGTAGGTGAAGCTTTTGAGCCACCACTTTAAATTCGGACTTGATGCCAAGAATACTGTCAAGTGTTTCAAAGAAATGCTCCAAAAATAAGTATAATCACCTTAAACACACATACAGTATCTTTCTGTTCAGGCAGCATTCCTAGGAATCAGGGCAGGAACCTTCTCTTTCTTTTGATCTGGAAGATCATAAAAACAACTTCCAGAAATGTGAATGTGCTCCTCCCATGTGTGATGGGGAAGGTGCCCTTCAGCCTGTGCTGTGGGTGAAATAGGTTCCACTTCAAAATCTTGTATCAGCATCTAGCCTTCATATCTCAAATTCAAGCCTGAATTTCATAAGTTCACTCTAAAATGGGGACAAAGTTTCAGGCTGGAATAATCATGTATTTTGAGCAGGTATTATATACTATTTATCTTGCACATCTGAATATATGATTCAGTATTTGGATATAGTCCTAATCATAGAGGGTTAAAATCTGAATAGGCTGCTTAAAAAATAATACCAGGAATAGTTCATCTTCTATATTGTTTTGACATGCACTAAAGCTTCAGTTTATTAATATGGCCAGCGACCACTCAGTGCTGCAAAGCAAACAAACATCCAAGCAGAAGCAAAATCTTCTCTATCCCTACACCACCATCGATTCTTTCTTATTTATGTTTCTGTGAGCTGCTTTCTGTTAGTCTGAAACTTATCTGATCAGGGCTGCAAAAATGTACATTTATTGCTGTCCTTATCCTGGTCTGTCCTCTTTCCAAATCCTTTCCTATCAGAGATATCTGATTTGCTGGAGGTTATTCCTGGTGCTGAGATTTCTTCCCATTCCAGATGCAGCTGGATTTCTGCAGCTTTTGCTCTCTGTTCATGTCTTCTCCTGAGTGCGGAAGCTTCCCATTAATTAAAATTCATAAATTATTTCATTTCAATCATTAAATTATTATTATTAGACATTTTGCCCCATTTTTATTGCACATGCTCATAAGTTGCACAGATGAAAACACTCTTGAAACTTTGAAATGTCTCATTTCCCTTTGTTCAATGAATTTGAATATTTTCATGTGTTGAGTTTCAGCTGAGCTCACATCCCACCCAAATTGTCAACTTTCCTCCCAGATGTTCCTTTATTTACCAATGCTTTATAGAGATTTCTTCCTGTGTCTGAACCAATGGCCTGCATGAGGTAGACAGGGTCTTTAGCACTCCTGCCCATAGTTGTGTATGTGTCAAAAATCTCTGTCTTCAAGAGAAGACAATCTCTGGCTATTCCTAACATATTTGTTTTAGCAAATTCAACTGTGACGTAACTTCCAGGCAGAGAAAGGAGGCCAGCTCTCCATAAACCTTTATTGAGTTTGTTCCTTGTTGTTTGTCCTACGTATACTAAATAGTAACTGGTGGCTTGCCATCTATTTCTCTAGAGCTCTGGGAGATATTCCAATATATTCTCATCAATGATAGCCTATGTTTTCCATCAAGTTAGGATTCATTTCTACATATGAGTACAGTCTGAATATTTTGAGAATACTATTAAAGGGCCTAATATTTGTGCCTTTAAACATTTATGTGGTAATAGAAATGCTTAAAATATGTTAGAGAATTCAGCTAATTTTAAATAAATTGGAATTGCTGGAAGGGGTGTGATCAAAGTTGTGGAAATTGTACGAGCAAAGGGAAATCACATGGATGGGGTTGCTTTTGAGCAGAGGCTCATTTTGGATTGATCCCTTCTGCCTCTGAGCTTTGATTTACACACAAGGTTTTCTTTGGCTGTTGTGATGCTCCCTTCTCCCATACACCAAAACTCCTGCCCTCCAACAAAGGCATCTGAACTGCTCACCCAACTGCTGAACCACTGCAGTTAACTGTGCTGTCAATGAAAGTAAAATGGTAATTCACTCAGGTTTATCTTTACCAGAAAAACCCCAAAGCCTCAAAGGACCATCTCAATACACCTCAACTCTAGAGAGTTTGGATTCACTAGATATTGAAAGGTGGGGTTTTTTATCCTGTGAATTGGGTTTAGTGGCCAAAGGGGATGTTCTCCTGTTCATACACTCATTTTCCCAATCAATAAACTATTGCACAGAGTGGTAATAAATGGTGTGGAGCTGGGAAGTTGCCCCAGTGGAAGAAAGCGCATTGGTACTTTTGCACTGTGCTGCATCTTTAAAACTCCTTGTCAGTCGAGCTGTCATCATAGAACAGGGAAATGGTTTTAATAGCTGTCAGTGCATCAAAATGATTTCTGTGAATATCAGTGTTTCATTTCTGTCTCTATGAATTAGAAACATGGGGGTTTATACTGACATATCTGCAGTTGCACAATATCTTACTTGGTTTGTAATGGTTTGAGGACAGCACAATAGAAAATATTTGATATAAGCATACTAAAGTGCTTCAAAAATAATGTACTGATAGCTTTGGTTTCTTTTATTTTCAGCATCACACGGCTGTTTAAAAGAACCAAATCTAACCTTAACGTTAGGTAATTTTGCGTTGGCAGTGCTTGCAGCCAAAAAGTTCTCTGTAAAATGATGAAAAGAATAATGAAACTTCAAGTATCATGCTGATATGTTCCCTTTTTAGAAATTCTCAGGTTACTGCTAACACTTCAGGAAATTAAAAGGCAGAAAAAGATACTTCCCTTCATGTGCTTTTTCTAATTGGTTCCTATACTGGAGAGTGACTTTCTGGGCTGTGACAGATTTATTTGAATGAGGAGCAGTAAATATCTGTCTGGTATTTGAAACACTGTAGACTGAAAGAACGATATGTTACATTGCAAAGGGGCCAATTTTAATGACCCTTTTTGACCTTTTCTATGTTTTCCCAAAACTTCTGTGATCAAAAGCAGAAAAAAACCCCATTAAAATACAATTTAAGTAATAGCACATTGTGGTGCTTTGCTTTGTTAAATGACTCCTGCAAAGTAGCAAATGTCAAACAAAAATGCCAAGTCTAGTTACAAAATAATAAAAATTAAAAAAGATACAGCAGGAGATGGAACAGTCCTCTAGTAAGTATTCTTACCTGACCAGTCCGATAGCCTTCTATGATGGAATGACTGGCTGGGTAGGTGAGGGGCGAGCTGTGGGTATTGCCTACCTTGACCTCGGCAAGGCTCTTGACACTCTCCCATAACACCCTCACAGGCAGGCTCAGGTCAGATGGGGGGGCAGTGAGGTGCATTGGGAACTGGCTGAACGGCAGAGCTCTGAGTCGAGCTGGAGGCCTGTAGCTAGCAGGGTGCCTCAGGGGTCAGTGCTGGCTCCAGCCCCGTTCAACTTACTCATCAGTGACCTGGATGAAGGGACAGAGTGTGCCCCCAGCAAGTTTGCTGATCATACCAAACTGGGAGGAATGGCCGATACCCAAGAAGGCTACGCTGCCATTCAGCAACATCTGGGCAGGCTGGAGAGTTGGGCGGAGAGGAACCTGATGTCAACCAAGGCAAGTGTAGGGTCCTGCACCTGGGGAGGAACAGCCCCACACACCAGTACAGGTTGGGGCTGACCTGCTGGAAGGCAGCTCTGCGGAGAAGGACCTGGGCGTTCTGGTGCACAGCAAGCTGCCCATGGGCCAGCACTGTGCCCTGGTGGCCAAGGAGGCCAGTGGGATCCTGGGGGGGCATTAGGAGGAGCATGGTCAGCAGGTTGAGGCAGGTTATCCTACCCCTCTACTCTGCCCTAGTAGGCTACATCTGAAGTGTTGTGTCCAGTTCTGGGCTCCCCAGTTCCGGAGAGACAGGGAACTACTGGAGAGGGTCCAGCAGAGGACTGCGAAGATGATAAAGGGACTGGAGCATCTCCCTGATGAGGAAAGGCTGAGAGAGCTGGGCCTGTTTAGACTGGAGAAAACACTGAGGGAGGATCTTCTCAGTGCATATAAATATCTTAGGGGCCTGTGCCAAGAGGATGGGGCCAGGCTTTTCTCAGTGGTGCCCAGTGACAAGACAAGGGGCAAATGGCACCAACTGCAACACAGCAAGTTCCATCTGAATATGAAGAAGAAATTTACTCTGAGGGTGACAGAGCACTGGAACAGGCTGTCCAGAGAGGTTATGGGGTCTCCTTCTCTGGAGATGTTCAAAACCCAGCTGGATGCAACTCTGTGCAACCTGCTGTAGAAGAACCTGCTTTATGAGGGGGTTGGACTGGATGATCTCCAGAGGTCCCTTCCAGCCCTGACTGTTCTGTGACTTCTGGGGCAGGCTAGCTCAGTTCTGACTGCTGCACTTAGCATCACAGCTTTTAAGTGGAACAGGACATGCATGTTTTATTCAGGAAGGATTTAATATCTAAGAGGGGGATTTGGTTTACTTACTCTCATCTAGGAATGAAGGATAAATGTAGTTTCTGAGACCATACCTTTGTACAGGTGTCCATGTTCCCTTTCACTGAGGGTGTGCTTATTAAAAAGGACCATGCCTATTTCTTTTTCTCCCAAAACTATAATGTGAGGCTTCTGTTTCAGTGTAAGGAAAAATTACCGTTCCTTTTTTCTTTGTTTCCATTTTTTTTCCCCATATCCCAAAGTCAACATGACATCATGGTAAGATCAGAATACTTTTAGGCAAAAATCTAGTGCTTGCTATTTACTGGTTGCAGATTCATTTTGGTAAATGCAGTTTATACACGTGTTCCTAACAGGCAGCACATCTCTCACTATACCAGTATCTATACTATTGTATGCTGGTGATAACGCAGCACGATGCCTTACATGCAGTAGGGCACTGATTATTCTAGAAAACATCCAGCAGAGGGACAGAGCGTGTCTGTAAGACTTGAATGAAACATGAATTATTGAAATGTGCAGCTGAAGGTTTCTCAGCCAAAGTCTTCTGCTTTGATTTACTAAAAGCCATTACTAGACCTATTTCCAAATATAATATTATTAGTAACGCAGCTGGGAGATATTGAAATGACCAGGGCTGGGTAGGGGTGAGCAGGGGAAAGGAATTCATTTTGTAAGAGGTTTCTGGCTTTCAAAATATATTTTGTTTGGGGAAAAAAAAATGAATAAATACTTTTAGGGAGCTCTGCCCCAAAACAGAGAAAGCTGAGCACTGAAGGTGAGTTCTGAGGTAGGGGTAACTGGTTCAAGTACAAGCTACTACTTGCCAACAAGCAAAAAAATTTCTAACATTGAAAACAGATAAGGAAACCTGGGCATCTGCAGTCTCTTCCCAGCTTTGTTACAGACTTGCAAACAAGGAATGCTTCTGAAAACGTTAGTTAAGCTCTATTTCTCATCATATCATTTGTTAAGTCTGGTCCTCAGTGGCCTGTCCTGGTTTAGGCTGGGAGAGAATTGGTTTTCTTCCTAGGAACTGGTACAGTGCCGTGTTTTGGATTTAGTGTGAGAACAATGTTGGTGACACACTGATGGTTTGGTTGTTGCTGAGTGGTGCTTACCCCAAGTCAAGGGCTTTTCAGTGTCCCATGCTCTGCCAGCAAGGAGGGGCACAAGAAGCCGGGAGGGAGCAGAGCCAGGACAGCTGCCCCGAACCAGCCAGAGGGATATTCCATACCCCAGAACATCCTGCCCAGTATATAAACTCGGGGGAGCTGGCTGGGGGCTGCCAATTGCTGCTTGGGGACTGGCTGGGCAGCGGTCAGTGAGTGGTGAGCAATTGCATTGTGTATCACTTGGGATTTTTTATTCCCTTGGGTTTTATTCCTCTCTCTCTCTCTCCTCTTTATTAAAGTTTTATTGTTTTTGCTATAATTATTTTCTACTTTATTTCAATTAGTAATCTGTTTTTATCTCAACACAGAGGTTTTACCTTTTTCCAATCCTCCTGCCAGTCCCATCATGGTGGTAGTGGGGCGGAGGTGAGCGAGCAGCCACATAGTAGTTTAGTTGCTGGCTGGGGTTAAACCACGATATTGCCTCTTGTAGAATTTGCAATCCATGATCAAATAAGTTTTCAGGCATCCACATGTGAAAAAAGACTGTATGCTAACAGAACTCAAATCTGGTTTGATGTAGTAACACCATACTCTCAATCAGCACTAGAGCACCAGATTTTAGTAAGCTAGTGGTATTAAGCCAGTGGAAACAGCTTTGATTTTTTAGCATTTAAGTCCAACAGGAGGAAGTGGTCCTTCACAAACATATAGTTGAGGGTGTGGTTCCTTGCCACAGGAGCCTGGAGATGCTGAAAGTTTTGCTCAAAAAGCAAGTGGAGCAATCCACAGAAGCGAAACCCGCCCAGGAGATCTCTGAATCACAATTTGCTGAATGGTTGAAATACTCTCGGGATTTTCCACAGCTGCCTTGCCATGTTCCTACACTTCTTCCTGGGCACCAGCTGTTTGCCATTGCCAGACATTGATGCTGGCCTGGAAGGACATTTGGGCTGGCTTGGTGTAAACATGGATAGGTGCTAGGTGCCCTACATCTGTGGAAAAGTATTTCTTGCAAGAGCAACACCCATCAAATATCCTTTCCACAACTGGAGCAAGATGAACGTTGTGGATCTCTTCACCTTTTTGGAGAGGAGTACTGTGCATGCACAACTACAGAGTAACCATAGAAACAGACACACATGAAGAGATATTGAAGCCAACGTTGTGAGTGGAATTAGAAGCGGCAAGAAACAACGATGGGCTTTCATTTATCATGGGAACTAAGGGGTCTTTCATCCCCTCATTAGCTGCCATCTCTTGCCTCCCAGCTGAAGCTCTTGTTGCTCTTGCCAGCATGGCATCAAGGCTGTTTTATAGCTTCTCCTCCCTGAGTTTCAGCTGTAGTTTATTAACCTGTTCATCCAAGGACTCTGGTGATGAGTAGCTTGGGAGTGTGTTTCCAAATGCTATCCCCAGCATTTCTCCGTACCCCCTACTTCTCTTTGAGCCACATGTGCTAAAGGTGTGTCCTGTCACATAATCCAGTGTGAGAGCAGTGGACTGTTCCCCTGCCCTGCGTGACACCAATAGGGTGGTCCCAAGTGAATGGCTCATCCCTACTGCCCGGTAGCTCCAGGTGACTCTGGCCCAGTAGGGACCATTTGTGTTGTTTTTACCAATGTTGTAACAAAACCTGGAGGCAGCTCTGTGAATCTCTACAGTGGACTTCATCCCACTCATGGATCTTTCCCCTTCTCATTCATTCTTCCCATCAACTCCAATTGACATTGCCAAGCATATTTTACATAAATCCAAGGGGAACATCTCCATGGTACACCAGGAGGAAGAGTGCTGATACACGCATCAAACTACTTTTGGACAGCCTGCAGCTCCCCCAAGGCAAGCCTCTCCAGAGCTGGAAGCAGACCTATCTCACGGTCTCTCGCTTTTTCAAAGTGAAATACTGTAAGCCGGAGAAGTGTGGGAGGACTTGCCAGAGGTAAGAACCTGAGACATGGGAGCGCAGGGAACTGCTTGCATCTTGAAGGATAAGTGTTTTACAGGACTGAGGAGATGTGTAAAGCAGCGGGGTATCAGGACTTAGTCTTGCAATAACACAGGTGGCCTCAGGGATGGCAGGGTTTATGTCACTTTGTCTCACGATTATAATGAGAAGACTGAAGTAAAGCGTGGGCATGTGTGTTTAGGATGACACAGTATTTTTGCCAGTTCCTTTTTCTTCTCATTACCCTCCATTGGTGCTTAACGGCCTTTATTTAATTATCTAAACCCCTCAGTTGCTATTTGGTAAAATCATGCACTGTCGACTCCATTTATTCAGAAATCTCTTAGTAATTGCCAGCTGATTCTACAGCAGTCTGTAAATTGTCTGTCTGGAAAGAGGGCAGTTATACTTGAGCCTCAGTGCCTGCCTTTTTGAGGAAAGATCTTACTTATCACCGTATGGCCTTGTCCTCGTTTGCTTGGGTCCTACCCTGCTCAGGCAGATACCTGGCAAAGATAAAATGCAGGATTGAATTCTGCCCAAATCTGTCTACAGTGAATAGTGTTAATTTTAACACATTTGTTAGTGGAACTGACTGGTCAGAAACTGCCTTGAGAGGCATCATGTAAAGACCTTGTAGAATGTTGTTCTTTCCCAGAAAAGGAAAATGTGCTAATTGTAACTGTCATTGTTTTACACAACATGAAAATGATCACAAAAGCAATTAGTATGTATAAATTTTAAATTACAACAGCAGCTGGATTTCAAATAAAGTACATTACATCAAAGTTCATGCCCCTCAGATGATCAGAGACCTCAAGTCGGGACTTCCTTTCATCATTCCTAGGTTCACTTTGAGCAATAAGTAACAAGGCGTACATATTCTCTCAGCGTCGCCACTATCACCTTGACAGAGCACTCCCTGCTTTAGATAGTTTTCATGAACATCTTAGCAAAAAGCTTGTTGGAAGCTCACTCACTGAAAACTTTGTATAATATAGCAGTCCGACTAGTCAAGCGGTTCTGGGTTCTTACAGTTAACCCAAAATAGTGTGCTCTTCATTTCTAAGAGTTGATCTCCATTTCAAAGAATGGCCTGAACATCTGTTTTATCTTCCTAAATTCATCAAAATCCTGACTGAAAACCACTGTAAAAGGTTCCTGCCAATGTAGGTGGGTGTTGGACAACTGCTAGGCTCTGCCACTGGCACTGGCATTTGAAAAACTGGACTGCAAGAAATTTGTTCAGTTCTAGGCAAGATGAGCCAAGAGACATCCTAACTCTATTTCGCATCACTTCTGCTACTTTAGCATAAGATTTTTAGGGGCATCATCAGACTGCCACAGCAGCTTCTAATACCACTGTGGGTCCTGCTTGTCAGTTTGACAAGGCGGGCTGGGTGGCGATGCCTGGACTGTAGGTCTGAGGCTGACTGTACCACCTGATGGCTGAGGGGAATGCCTTTGCTGACCTCGGGTTTAATACATTTGGCATCTGCTCATTCTGTTGCAAACATGATCCTTTAAATCACTGATGTTAGTTCACACGCCCCCAGAGACACAGTGTCATACACGCAGCATTAAAACAAGGTGTTCTGAGGGACTTAGAAGTATATTCTGTAAACATTAGTTATAAAATATATCTGCATTGATTTAATTGTGCTAATTCATGTGAGACTATTCTAAGTGTAAGGTGGATGAACTCTGACTCCTCATCAGGATAATTTCTGATCTGTGACTTCAGGTGTTACCAAGTTTTAACATAAATTTGCAACCAGAAGCTAAGCCTCTTGTGTTTCACTGAGATTTTTAAAATCCCCCTGACCACCTCTGTGTTGTTAATAACCTGCTAATGAACTGACAGCTACTGTACTTATGTAAATGAGGAGGCTGTTGAACTGAGAGTTAGCCTTCCTCAAAAAAATATGAAATCAGCCTTTCCAGTCTGATAACTTACTGCTTTCCCCAGCTGGCTGTAGATAGACAACATGCATCTGCAACCTTGGTTTGCTAAAGGGGCAAAACCAGATAAATGTATGCACATTAGGAAAATGTTTTGCACTATAGGTGACTCCGATAGAGGTTCAGATGTAGATTCAGAACATCTGAATCCTTGGCAAAACATAACAATGGTGTATGTAATAATTATGACCTTTTAAGTGCTTTTGTGTTTCTCAACTGTATGAAGAACACAGCTTAAACTGGGATAGAGCCTGTAAGGTGCATATTTATCCTTACAGTCAGTGTTCCAGGGTTTATTGTTCTTTAGAATATACTCTTTATTTATGTAAGTATATGTGCACATACTTACATACATGTAGGCTTCTGTATGAGAATAAATTGTAAAGGTCAAAATTAAGTTTTGGTAAAGTCTGTTGAAACTTCTGTATTTTTTAGCACCTCATTTCAAATAAAATGGGGACTACCTGTAGTCTAGGGAACAGAAATAAAAATGACTGATATGTTAGAAAACATGACCTAAAAATGCATCATAGAAAGATAAATATGAATTGTGGCTGGTTAGCTTAAAGGTGAGAAAAAGTCAGGGGATGCAATAGTAGTCTTCAAGGACTTACGAGGTTATTGGAAAGAGGAATTAAATTACCTGTCTGTAGCAGAAATAGACCCAGATTCCAGCTTGAAAGTTTGGTTCAATACTGGGAACAACTCCAATAAAATGAACAGTGAAACACTGCAGTGGAGGAAAGTTCTGGACTGCCCAGTGTTGGAGGTCTTCAAGAGCTATTTAGGCACCATATATAAGTTATAACATAGTTCTACCTTGTCTCGCTAGTGGTTTGGAATAGATGAGAGAGATTCAACCTTTTTGTCTGATACTGTATTAAGAAGATTTATTCCTTAATGAAGATTTCTGTTGTAGTAGGTAATGATTTCTAAAGTGTATTAGGACTAGTGGATGGAAAATATGACTACAACTTCATAACAGGGCTTGGACACTTCAGGCTTTTATCTTCCCTTTTTGTCTTTTTTCCACCAGTATTGGCTGATACACCTGGTTTTGTGCCTTTTACTTGTTTGTTCTTACAGATTTTTGTTCCATCGGTCTCCCTTCTCCCTAATGGCAAGCTATTTCACTGTGAAACAGGACAGCCCACTGTTTTAGACATCAAAGCGTATTGTCCTTATTATCACAAGAGTTTGTTAACCTTTATGCCCCAGTGGGAGTTACCGATAGAAATGTCAAAAAACATTGGTCTGCTCAGCTCCTCAGAGGCAAGATTCCTTTGTTGTGGATGTCTTTATTCACTTCATTTGCTGGGGACGGTGACACCCTTCTGTCTGTACCTGACCGTGTGCTCATAGGAGATGGAGGGGCTCTGGCGGGGTGCACACTGGTCCTCTGGGGGTTGTTCATGCCATCCATCACCTGAACTCTATGAAAACTTCGGTCTGACTTCTGGCAGATGCAGAACAGTAGTGTACCTAATTATGAGATCAAATGGGATGAGCTGAAGAGAACTTTTTTTCTTTCTTATAATACTGCCTAATAATTCTGGCTCAGCCTCCCTGTAAGCTTTGTCTCTATCTGACTTCCTCTAATCATGCCACTAGTAAGGGAATAAGGACAATGACAGTGAATTAATGATAACAAGATGCTCTGTGTTACTATGAATGAAACGCTTGTCTCTAGTTTATCTCCACCACAAGGGCACGCATTTGTATATTTTTAGCACCTCATCTCCAGACAATTTGACCTATTCATATTCACTCAAAGTATCTGTGATTTGAATTTGTGTTATTAATCCTTTCACTCAACTAGAATCTTCTGTGACTTGTCCTTTTTTACATATAATGAGATCAGTATTTATTATTCATCACTCAGTTCTCTTTTTTCTTAGCTTAAATTTAGTCTAATGTTTTGCTGTGGTGTTTTTGTTTGGGTTTTTTTCCATTTCATTATTTTTCCTGTCCTTATTTTATTTTTCTTTCCCAATAAGGAGTTAATAGATAACCCTTTCTCATTTGAAGCACATGTTTTCATGGCATATAAATTTAAAATAAAACAAATTATGATACATAATTTTTGGTCACTAATTCTGTTGTGCAAAGAACTGAGGCTTTTTATGTCAATAATCTTATTGGAAGGTTCTATATACATTTTGGTTTTATAATATTTTAATTTAATTTCTATACTAATTATCTATTTTATCTAATGAATATTTTTTTCTATTTCTGTATTTACTTTTGGTGTCCATATAGCTTAGTGATATAAAACTGAACAGATTCTGAATCAAAGCTCACTGTACTTTTTCCTATTATTGGGCACATTCTGTCTCCCAGAAAACAGGTCCAAATGTTCATTTCTTTTTTTGTCAGCATATATGCATATAGTATTACTTTATAACCAAAGCTTTTTGCACATCTGAGGCAAGATCCAGAACTCATTAATGTCTTACCTGACTTCAGGGACTTTAAATTAAAGTAGTAGCAGAAGGAATTATTTCAAGATCTAGTTGTGATATCCCCTGTCAGCTACACCACTAAGAACTGCTTCTTATTCTACAAAGAACACGGAAATGGTATTTTAATCATCTTTGCTCAGAGCAAAGAATTGGAGTTGAAGTTCAGCAGTGCTTATAAAACTTGTTTCAGAACTAACAAAGTTTTCAATTAAAAATTGTAACGGGCATAGCAGAAAATTAACTAGTGAAGTTGTAGTCTGTGAATAGCAGAGACATCCTTGAAAAATGACTTCAAGGCAGATGATGTCTATTTATTAAGTTCCTGAAGAGTTTCTGATTTTCGGGGGGGGTGTTTGAGGTTTAAAAATTATTTTGGTATTTTATTGGAAGTTGAAGTCTGAAGGAATAACCTGGTTTTGGGCTTTTTGCATGTGCTTTTCATTCTGTGTAGTTTATCCTGGAAAAGCCTGATCAGGTTCCACCCAAGCCGAGTAGTAGATACGTTGTGGAAAGGAAGCTTTGGAGTGGGGTGAGGGGGAGGGACTGAGTGACTTTTAGAATTCACTGAAACATTAAAATTCTGACTTGGTTAACTGGCACAAGCTTTTCTTCTGGGAAATATTTTTTTCCAATACAGCCATTTTAATTAAGTTCTTAATGCTACCTGTTTAGATATTTTTAGTTATAAGACCCACATATAGAACAAAAGAGCTTGACTGCCATCTTTTTAAAACTGTTGGTAGCTTATCAGGTAGAAATCAGTTTCTGATTCACAGTGTATTTTACCTTATTCCATAGGGGATAGTTACCTCTTTATAGGTAAAATAGAACTGCCTCAACAAAAACAAACAGCGATTCATATATTTGCAATTTTGACTGCAGCAGAGCTCATCTGAAGGGCAGGTTCCTAGATATAGTTGCTGATATCTTCCTTGTATTTTTTAAAAGATACATTCTTACTCCAATGCCTGCCGTCCTCTATTAAAGAAACCACTAAATAAAAGTGTGTGAAGATTAAACTTATAATACTCTTTTCCAAAAGAAAATATTTCATTGATTTAACTCAATATTTTGTACTGGCAAACTATACAGTCTTTCTACATGGAGTGCTGTAAGATGAAGGCTTATGAATTTGTAAAAGCACTTCAGGCGGCTGGGCTATGCAGACTTTTTGTATCATTTGTCCTTTCAGATATTCACCACCCTCATATTATCTATCAAAAATAATGGTAAACTTCAGTCCTGAAATTCAGTAGAGGAACAAAAATTCTGAAAATTGAACTTTTTCTTCCGCAGATCTTGATCCAAAGTCATTGGGTAAAGGGAGGTAAGCAGAAGACACCTCCAAATTTTCCTGTTTCTTAATTTTTCCTCTTAGGTCCAAATTATTAAGCTCTATATGGGAGAGTAATGAATGCGTTACCAAACCTTGATCAGCTCACTGTTAACTTCTGCTATGCTGAGACTGAATACTTATTCCTAATAACTGATCCCTGTCTCTCATCTTGTTTTTCATCTCCAGCAGAAAGTAACCTCCTTTACACTAACTCTTTTGTTATGAGATCACCATGATAGTCTTTTATGGCTGCTAGAGCCTATTCCAATTTTCTTCTTCTGTGCTGTCCCAAGGTCCTCTGTGAGCTCCCACCAGATTCTATATCTATAGGTACAGGTATCTGTACCCCTTGGCCACCACTTGCAGCAAAGCAGTTCCACTCCTCACTGGGTGGCTGGGATGCACAAGCTCTCTGAGCCTGCACCCACCAACCCCATGGTGTGGCCTTATCTCAGACAGGGTGCTAATTTGAATGTCTCCTGTCTTCTCAGCTTCACTTTATGTCAAACTTGTCAGGAATAGAGTATCTTGAAGACTTCAAACCCTGTCTGAGAGTGATTCAGGACTGGACCACATAACACGATTGCATAAGTCTCATTTATGTAGGAACTGTGTTAGATTTGATAAATTAAAATCAAATCCTTAAAAGTGAGTCAATAGATTAAGGTTATTCTAAATACTTCTGTTACTTGCAGTCATAACTCCTATCTATGCACAGCATAATACCGAGCAGTTTCTAAAGTGCAAATTTGTACAAGATATTAAAAAACGCTTTTCAGTGGGCAGGTATTTTAAATTTGAGAGAGAAACAGAGCCCTCTAAGGTAAGACTTGAAGATGTGAGTCAACTTACTAGCTCAGAGGTTCTAAGTAAGCCCAGGCTGTAAATATGAAAAACTACCTTATGTCTGTGGAGAAGAGTAGGGAGGAGTTACAGAAAAGGTAGGGAATGCAGGAGGAAATGGAAGGAACATGGATGGAAATGTCTTAGACGACATGCAGAAAAATATATGGCAAAGACCAGATGTGTTGAAGTGTCATGAGAAGATGAAATCTACTCGTTGGGCTCTGCATCCAAGTTTTCCTGTCCATGGACTGCAGTCATGATTTCAGCCCAAAGACTTAAGACTTTTCTTTGGCTTGCTAGTCATGAATATAATCCTCCCAGCCCTTCATACCATCATAACTTATCTGTGTGGGATCTGATTCCTTCAGATATTGGATGAATCCATGAAGAAGGGAGCTAACAGTGAGGGTCACAGAAGGCTTACTAGGAAAAATTCTCAAACTTCTTGTTGAATTCCTGTTCACATATCACAACATAAATTCCCATAATTTATAGTGAAAAGCAGCGTGCGTAATGGCCAAGTTCTGTTTGCCTTTACTTTGGGTGTAATTCATTCAGATTGTTGTCTTAGAGTCTTACCTCCGCTCAGCCACCAATCTTCATGAAATCTGTAAAAAACTGGTTGTCTTTGACACCTTTATTTTTTTCTATATATGCTCCACAATTAAAAAAATAGATCGGAATTATTTGGAAGGAGAAGAATTGGTGAACAGACAGACAGTAGATGACTGGAATCATAATCACAGAAACTGCATTTCCTTAGAAAATCAAGCTAAGTAAGAACTTGTTGGAAAAATGGATATCACATTTTTGTGGGTATCTCATTTTGTGCATAGAAATATGCGTTTATGTGAGTCAGTGCTTTAATGTATATTTTCACAGTTTTAAGATGAGGTCTTTATTTTATTCTTATCATGTCTATAGCTGATCATCTGTGGCACCTAACCACATTTCCACAGTGTTTGGAAAACTATAGCTAAGCTACATGAATGCGGGATCATTAAGAGCAAGTTACATTTTTCACAGTTAATGTATACAGATGACTATGTAAAAAAAAAAAAAAAAAAAAAAAACCAACAAAAATTGCTGCGTTAAGAGGGTGTTAAGGTTATAAAGTCAAATGTGGAAAAGTTAGAAAATGCTACACTGATAGCTCTATGCAAGTTTAATTTGGCTCCCTTGTGTGTGTGCATTATGATACAGTCTTTAATTACCTGGTCACATACTGCTTTCTCCGTGGGGCTCCTACCTCATTCAGTGCACTGGATGAATGTGTCTCACTAAATGAGTAGCTATTCAGTGTTTCCTTTTATTCTCATTATTCAGTGTGTATCACCATGACTTATTTACTGATCTTCTAATTCTCTTTGTAAATTCAGACTTTTTTATTTCCTCATGGCCTTTTCAGTGCTGTGCTTCATTAAAGTACCCATGTGCTTCTCATATATCAATGCCTTTATCTTCTCAAGGCACCTGCAAGGTGACATGAAGTTGATACAGTCTTTGAGGGGAAATTGAGGCTGCTAATTCTACCAGTATTCATTAATTTTGAGTATCTGATTTAAGACTTAAAGTCTGTATGGCCCTTTAAACTTTTAAATCAAAGGGATCTATTCTTCTCGGGTAATCCTCAATATTTTATTTTGTATGAGACCTCATAACAAAGAATAAATTAGCTTTTTTAAAAAACCCAGTTTTAACTAAGGTTTTAATCATTTAATCACCTGGAGTTATTGAAGTACTGAAATCAGGTTTGGTCTGAGAATTTATGCTTGTCCTTTTGTCGTTTTAATATTTTGATCAGTGGGCCTCAATGTTTGTACACACCAGCACCTAGGTGTGATTCGGCGGGTGCATCGACAGTGCCTGTGGAATGCCATGTGCCATCAGTAGGTCCTAAAAGGGAACTGAAGGACAGAATTTGCCTTGTGATCATCGTCTGCATCCTTATAAGTCCCCGCCTCCAACAGGGAGCTCTGTCTGGTACGGTAAGCAGCCCTTCTTGGCATGATCTTAACATACTTGCTCCCCTTTTAGTCTCCCTGAGATCCCAATGCTCTAGCTGAACATTATCCCCTTTATAGCAGCATTAGTTTGATTATTTTTATATTGCAAGTAATACATTGTGTACAAATAGTGTCATAGGTATCATTCATCTCAATTTTAGCTGGTATGCATCCTTTTACTTTATAAATGCCTGTAGGAAATATGACTCCAGTGGGTAGTTATAGGAAAAGAATGTATGACATAGTTAAAATATATAAACTCTTTTTCATTTTAAGAGAGTGGTCATTTAGCACAATATGTTTGTTATATATTTAGTGTTTTTAATATATTGTACAAATCAATTATGTAGTGAACTGTACAGTATTATAAATGGCAGAGAATACCAAAACACAGGAACCTTAGTCATTCCAGGTGTATGCAAAAATGGAGATATATAAGTTTTGTCTCTGGCAAAATCTGAGCTTTGAAATTATTCAGTTCAGTCTTCTTATTGAGCAAGTTGATTTAATACACTACTTTATTTAACCTACATTTATCACTGTCTCTATTTTCGTATAACTGTGAAATTGACTTATTTTGGTACATCCCACAATACCTGATTAACCTTCCTAAAGCAATTGTGAATGGAGATATTCAGAAGTCTGTGTGTGATTTCCCAAGCTGCTCCTGTTCGCTGTTCTGCAGTAATAGTTTTTGTGCTGTGTGCATTTTAAGTACAGCAGCCTGCTGTCCAGGCACCCCAGTTTTCTTCCTTTTCTGTTCTATTTGCTGAAACACCTTAAAACAGAGGAGAGTCCAAGGCACAGTTTCTCTTCTTGAAATCAAGGGAGGTAACAAACTCCTAATTTTAAACCTTTATTTGGAAAAACAAAGCTGTGATCCTCGCATTCGTGAGTGGTTTTAATTCAGAGTCTTGTCTAATCACTCAGACTCTGCAGTCTACATTTAAAGTCTTAAACCTTGAAGATTCCTTAACTTGGGGCTTTACTGGAGGGTAAGCCACCAAATTTGTGTGTGACACTGTAAAACATTTCATTTACGTCTGTTCCCTGTCTGCAGAGCAAAATAATATATGAGTATTTTATGGGAAATGTTTCCCTTATGACAAGGATTTGTGATATTTCAAAAAGCAAATCAAAGTGGTTTGGTTTTTTTTGGTTTTTTTTTCAACTTTTCTATGCTCTAGACATGTAAAACATTTTTAGACCAGAAAAAAATCAAACTTTTATTTAACATGTCTGAAGTAACTTTTCTGTCTTCTTTTTTCATTTTCTTTAATTTTTAAGAACATAGCACCTAGAAATGTATCTGAACCTTTTAAACAAAAATTATTTCAAACAAAAATAAAACTTTTTTTTAGAAGATGAAGTAGAAGTCTGCGGGATTTTTGGAAAGTGCATTTTTGGATACACTTTTCTTAGAAATTTAATAGTAGTTAATTTTTAGTAGATCTAAATTTCCCTGGAAAATGTCAGCTGAAAATTTCTGGCCACGTCTTAAATGCACTCTTGCCTTGCAGAGGTTGCAGTGTGATGTATTTAACATTTCTGCACCTTTGTGCAGATGTAGAACATTGTAAAAATGTTAAGTGCTGGTGAAGAGGGGAGTGACTATGATGCTGTAGCAGCAGAGGGAGAGGATAGAAGTGAAGCAGACATTTCTGTATTGCCTTCAGTTCGGTGTTTATATAGTAAACCTTCAGTGAATGAATCTCCATTGTGGGGGACAAAGGTGAGAAAAGCCTCTGCTGAGGTATTCTAGCTGCTATAAATTATCAGCTGATTCAGCAAGACTAGGTTCTTTGTCAGGCAATAAACAAGAAACCTTATAAAGGATAAATGACTCACCCTGAGGGAACTCCAGGGACATTAAGCCTGAAGGATCAACTTTGAAATTAGCTCCTATGCATTTGCAAAATAATCAGAATTGCGATGTAATATCGCTGCTGGAACTGTTGTGAGACAAACAAGGAAATGTTGAAATTTGCCTTTAATCTGTGCTTGAGCTACGACCTGGGTTATATAAATGCAAAGTGATAGAAAAAAGCAAAGACCCTATGATCTTCTCTGGCTCCTCTATTTCACTTACCTGCTTGCAAGGTTTGGACAGTAAGAGCGGTGAATGACACAGAGACTCTTGAGATTGGCAGCGAGTGAGTTTCTAAAGCAGAGGGACTGTGGCATAGTGCTGCAACACCTTTAGAGCATGGCAGAGCGTATAGGTTCAGCTGCAGACTGTATAATTCAATATAATAAGTACAATTTTTTTTTTTTTTTTTTTTTGCCAACAACTTTCCAAATCTTGAAAAGACTCTTTTTTTTCTTTAGACCCTTTAGAACATTTTTCAGGTTAAATTGTGTGTTCTGCAATAAGTTTATCCATCTGAAATAATCTCAGTAGAATGGCATCAACAGCACAAGGTTAATGTGTTTCAGTGAACTACTAATAGTTGCTGTGCGGGTACATTGTACCCCTGTATCTCTGAGGATCTGATTTGGTTACAGCAAGTGTGATCTCTCAACCAGTGTCCCATCTAATCCTCATTATTAAGAAGGAGTCTCATGGTGTTTCTGAGCATCTCCTGGGAAGAATTCAGATTATCTTCAATGCCTGCTGAAAACCCCAGGAGATGGTTACTTCTTAGCGCTATTTGACACCAAAGCTGCTAAATATTGGCTGCTAACTGCCAAGAATTTTTCACTTAATTTCTCTTTACTTTGCTTAAAGGGCACATTTCAATACAAACTCCTTACTAAAAATAGAGCTTAAGCACGTTAAAGATTTAGAAGATGTGTGAGTTCAAGGTCTGACAATGAGGAAGGTAAACATCCAAAAAGGAGAGCTGGCAGCCTGGTGTCCAGAATGGGGAGGCTTAGCAAATGAATGGGGAAATCTCTAGGAGGAAAACCAGGAAGGAATATGGATTGCCTTGTTGAACTGAAGAAGACAACCAGTACTCTATGTTTTGACATCATGTGACTATCACAACTTAAGCTTGTGTTTAAAAAGGCAAAAACAAACAAACCCCAGAAAACAAACCAACTCAAAAAGAACAAAACCTCTCCTTACCTTCACAGTTCTTAGGCAAACCTACAAGTACTATCTCTACATAACAGATGTAGTAGAGCTTGCCTGAGCCTGAATACAGCCCAAAATTGTCACTCTGAAAGTCATAACCAGCCCCAAAGCACACTTCTAAATCACATTGTCCTGCAGATCTGCCACCATTTATTTTATCAACTGAAGAATCAGTGGCAGGAGAAGAATTAGACAGGGTATTCCTTGCTAGGCAAAGGAGAAATTTTAATAGATGATACAGGAGTGTGAAGCAAACATGGTGGCAGGTCTTAGTCCTGGAGAAGTTTCCTGTAGCTGCTCTGCCTGCCTGGAAAGGGAGGTCCAAACACAGGTCAGTGCTGCCGTGGAGGGGAGGCTGTCCTGCTGCACCACGGGCTCTTCTGTCCTGCATCAGGAGCAGCCTCACCTGAAAGTCTTGTGTTTCAGTGTCAAATGCGAGTGACCAGAGAGGAGGCTTGGGCAGGTGGGTGTAGGTATCTCCTCCCAAGTAACAAACAACAGGACAAGAGGAAACGACCTCAAGTTGCCCCAGGGGATGTTTAGTTTGGATATTAGGAAGAATTTCTTCACTGAAAGGGTGGTCAAGCATTGGAACAGGCTGCCCAGGGAGGTGGTGGAGTCACCATCCCTGGAGCTATTTACAAAAACACATAGATGCTGTGCTTAGGGACATGGTTTAGTGATGGGCTTGGCAGTCCTGGGTTAATGGTTGGACTTGGTGATTTTTAAAGGTCTTTTCCAGCCTAAATGATTCTGTGATTCTATGACTAAATAATCAGAACTCACGAGAATGTGTACGGCTGGGAATGTGGCAGTAGTTCACTGAACTGCGACGTCTGATACTTAACTGTCCCAACATTTAAAAATCTCCCGATTGTGCACAATGTAATGCTGAATGAGAATGAATCGTTACACAGTGGTATGTTGGTGAATGTCACAGCAACAAATGTATGGCTGATTTTCAGGGACAATGAATACGAACATCTCTGCTCGGGACATGGCTGTAGCAAACACTGATTATTATTTTTTTCTGTCTTGTTTCCCTGTTTCTCAAATCTCTAAACTTTTCCCACAGAGACTACATGCTATAAACTTCAAAAGTTCATTTTAATTTAGAAGATGCAAGAAGGTGTAAATAATTTTCTTTCCTAATAGAAAATGAAACATAGACAAAGAAAGGTTCCTTTTTTAGCCATTTAATTTTCTTTTTAAAATGCAGGATGCAAAGCAGCTGGTGGCCTCCTTTTACAATTCTGCTAAAAACAGAGGACCTCTCCAGATTTTGACTTGAAGTTCTAGCAAAACACTATCAAGTGAAATGTGTTGGTCACCTCCTCACTTGTTATAATGGGGAAACTGGTACACTGAAGATAAGATAAAGGTGATAGGACCCTTTTAAAGTAGCTTTGCCATTCAAACTGTTGAGTTCTCTATCTGGAAAGGAACGACCCTGTGTATAAGTACAGGCTAGGAGTTGGTAGGTTGGAAAGCAGCTTTGCAGAGAAGAACCTGGGGATGCTGGTGGACACCAAGGTGACCATGACCCATGAAAACACTCTTGCAGCAGAGATGACTAGTGGTATCCTGTGCTGCATTAGGCAAAATGCTGCCAGCAAGGCAAGGGAGATGATCCTTCCCCTCTACTCAGCACAGACACATTTGGAGTGCTGTGTCCGGTTCTGGACTCCCCAGTACAAGAGACATGGGCATACTGCTGTGAGTCAAGCCATGATGATAATTAAGGGCTTGAAGCACCTGACATACAAGGAGAGGCTGAGACAGCTGGAACTGTTCAGCCTGGAGAAAGGGAGGTTTACACAGATCCTATCAATGTGTATCAATACATGATGGGAGGAATAGAGAAGATGGGGTCAGAGTCTTCTCAGTGGTGCCCAGTGACAGAACAAGAGGTAATGGGCACAGACAAATACAGAAAATTCCACGGGAACATAAGGAAAAACTTTACCATGAGGGTGATTAAACACTGGCAAAGATTGCCCAGAGAGGTTCTGAACCCTCCATCTTTCAACATACTCAAAACCCAACTCAGCACAGGCCTGAGCAACCTACTGAACCTACTGCAGCTGACCCTGCCCTGAGCAGCAGGTTTGGAGCAGTCTCCAGGGATGCTGTCCACCCTCAGCCATGTTTGATATTCTGCCTTTAGGAATAGGTTATAACATTCCTCCAAAAAGCAAAACAATTATTTCTTCTGAATTTCATGAGTTCTTAATCTCCCTGCTTTTCCCACTCCTTAAATCTTTCTCAATACCCTCAGAAATTACACGTCTGTCATGTTCTTTGATAATTAGTCACTAGCGCAATATAGCATCTGGTGACTGTTGCATTTTTTGTTGGTTAAATGATCTGGATCTAATGCTGAAACAGAAAAATGTGTCTCAGTAAATAAAGCCATACAAGCACCTTGCAGGCACTATTAACTGCTCGATGCTGCTGAACTTCCTGAGGAGGTCCAGGTAGAACGAAGCTGGAATAATGGACTGGAGCTGCACAACAGCCACAGAGGAAGGCCAGTAGCAATTAGGATATTTAAAGGAGACTGAAATTTATCTGCATCCCTGTGCTTTTGTGCAAAAGCTAGATAGAGGGCACTGCAGAGCTGATTGAAACAGCAGCCTCCTCTGCAGCACCCTTGGAAGCATAAAATCTGAATTTTTGCTCCATGTTGCCATCTTTCACCTACTTCATGGTTTGCATTTGCTGAGAGTTGCTTACGCTCATCAGGCTTCTCCCACTCAAAGAGCACAGCTCTTCTATAAGCAGGTCTAATTTCAGAGCTGAGTCTGTTCAGCTGGCTGTGGAAGAGTAAGCTCTGGAAAAATAATTTTTTGAGCCAAGTTCAGAGATGGCACTAGCTGTGATATTATAGCAAGTTGACATAAATGATCATAAAATGTTGGTACTTGTATGTCCAGGAGATTATGTTGCAAGGCTGTTTTGTGCAGAATGAATAACTGGAAAGCGCAGAGTAGCTGAAACTTCCTAAAAGATGATTTCTTTGTTATCACCAGAAAATTTATGGTTAGAATAGACTTCGTTATGAATGTGGTGTTATCATTGCTTTGTAAAGCAGCAGCATCTCTTTCTAAAGCCTACCTTACCTCCTGCTGACCTCTGGAGCTATAAAAATGAGTGTTGTGTCATTTAATGCAAGAGATGTCTTATCTTTATAACCAGCACGTTTTCAGAGCAAAGTCAGCTTCTTATTGTTTGCATTCCAGTATGGAAAAGTTTATTTGGAACAGAAAGGAATCTGATTGCTACAGTGTCTGGTATGGTTACACTACCATTTGCTCCCTATACTTAACGTAGTTGTTGTAGACACGACACACTTGCACAGGGCTAAATCCACTTTTATTCAGCTTGTATTCAGTTGTTACCATCTATAAGTTCTCTGTGATTAGAAAAGGATCTTTGATTTTTGTTTAAATGTAGCTTTAACTTATAATTACCAATACAAACAGAAATATGTGCTCTTGAGACGACCTTGTTTGCATGCAAAATGTCTGTGAGATATATACATCTTTGTGTTTATTAACTAAATTACTCATTTAAACAGAATCTCCCCTATAATTTGGGTATACTCCTCTTTTCACATGGTCCATTACGCATTAGTCCCTGAAGGTTTACTTTTTTAGAGTGCCTGTTTTATTGGATACAATTTCCTCATGAATGACTGTTACGCTGAAGGAAACATCATGTATATAAACTAGATGTTTATATACTTCAGTAAGCCTTGAGCAAGGTAATATGGTTTACATAATTACATATATGGGGAAAATAGATCAATTAAAACTGAAAGCGTAGTCACTTTCTGAGACTTGCGTAGGGCTGCCAGATGTGGTTTGGAGGTCCTCAGTCTGACTAGTTGGAGAGTTTGGGGTCAGTTTTCAGACTCCCTCTTTAGTAGCAGAGACAAGAAGGTCAGTAACTTCAGAAACAACACACTGGCTTTTCTCCAGTAAGGCCAAAACTTACCCTGGCTTGCAAACCGTGTGTTAGCAAAATACTGCGCAAGTGTGATCCATTATTTTTTTAATATAAGTATTATTTTTACACAACCACTGTCCATTTGGCTGTTAATCACATTGTACCAACACAACTGTAATTTCTTGCCAAATGTTTCTCATTAGTCTATACTATAAACTACTGGCTACATTCAAGAATTTAAAGAGCAGTTATTAGCTTCAGCTACTTGGCTCTGGATTTTACTTTAAGGAGCTCTAAGTCTCTGAGGGTACTTGTCTTATGAAAATCAAACTTTTTATTTACTCTTCACCAAGGTCACAGATTTTTAGGGCTAAACACTGAAAAGTGCTTGTTTAAATGAGCATTTGTCAAATGTAGATTACAAGCTCGTCAGTTCAAAAAAGACTGGGTGAGAGGCAAATACTTACCAGTATGAGGAAGTTCAAGCTTCTTTAATGGAAAGAAATATCTTGCTTCAAAATCAGGAGGGACTACAACAGATAAAACGCAGATATAATACCTGAGCATATGGTGAGCCTGCGGCCACGGCTTGTCCTTCCCCCCAAGAGCATGGATGTTCAGTTTTAATATTTGTGATAAGCTGTGTGCTGCAAATTAAAGAAATAGAAAATATTGCTGGAGGATGGATCATAATCTAAGAAGGAAGCATTTTATTGTAATTAATTTTTTTGCACAATTTAATGTTAAGTTTGCTATTGCCAACGTGGTTTTTTCAGCACTCTTGTCCTGTAGTAGAGGAGAGGAACAGTAGA
Organism: Falco naumanni; assembly: GCF_017639655.2. NCBI lineage: Eukaryota > Metazoa > Chordata > Aves > Falconiformes > Falconidae > Falco > Falco naumanni. The sequence continues at coordinate 31,516,111 of NC_054061.1, read as the reverse complement.
CCCAAATTACCATAATTTGTCATAATTTACCTATCAGGTATCTTGGAGATTTAGGTTTCATTTTATACTATTACCAAGATTTTTTTAATGAGCTTAATAGAGCCATATTAATTAGTGCCTTTGGGGAATTTAGAAGAGAAAATACTTTTGTGAGAGAAAATATATACGAAATATTTTCAAATGCAAGCAATTACAATTTTTGTCACTTTCTAGGCCTTTTTCCCTTGGCCTGACTGCTGCTTAATGTTTTATAAGATGAAAAAAGAATTACTGTTTTCCTTTTCTTTTATTTAATTCTTGAAAATAAGTATGTTTTGTGGAAAGGAGAGCTGAAGAACATCATGCAGAAAAATCTGCTTTGGAAACTCAATGAGTTACAATTGATTTTTCCTTTTCTCTGAACTGTGTTTGCATGCTTTAAATGATTTATGGTTCATTAGTTCAGGTTAGAGAAAACTTTTACTCTGTTATTGTGAACTGCAGAATTCAATAAAAGAAAAGAAAATGCTTCATTTGCAGAGATCCTGAAAGAAAAATTATGGTGCTTCAGAGTTTAAACTGGGATATGGTAGCAAGCTGCTTTCTTTTTTAATCCTTGCTAATTTAAGAGCATGAGTCTTATAGAAGTATAATGGATTTATGGTCTGAAATCTCTCTAAATGGGAATTTCAAATGCACCACTGACTGTATTAGGCAAAATTGTCCCAGTCCTTGTTTGACCAGTCAGGGGGATAATAGGAAATAAGCCTGACCGTTACATCGCTGCTTGGCTTCTGCATCCTTTTAGTGATGCCAAAGAGAGAACCTGAATTTCTTTTAGCTAATCCTGGAGTGATCTCTTTTAGACAGAGTTGACTCTGACAAATCAATCGAGCCCCAGAATAAAAGGAAAATATACATACATACATACATACATATATATATATATATACACACCTCCTTTCTTGGAGTCCATTTAGCAAAGTAGGTATTACCACTGCTTTGTGGTAACAAGGGATATTTTCTGCTGGAGGAGCAAAGGGAACACAGGAATAGTGGAGAGAACAAGAGCACATCTTTCCTGCCGTAAGAGCAGAGGAGGCGCACCAGTTGTTCAGATTTGTGAGCAAAGCAACTGTCAGGTGTCACTAACTATTTTGTTAAAGGCACAGCAAGGAAACCAGTTACACACTGATTATTAAGCACAAGAGGAAGTTTTGCCTTTCCATTTTCAGCAAACTCCTCAGTAGGTAGAATCATTTTAAGTGCATCATACTTTTTAATTAAGACTTTTGCTTTTGTTACATGTTGTTATGATAAAAGCATCTGATTTTGTACACAAGCACGGTTTCTAGGCCAGATCTTCAGCAGACATAATTTGACTCAGGTTTCATCTGATTCACTGGAACCACCACTTTCTTCTCCCTTGTCTCCCAACTATTTACGTTACTATCTTTTTTTCTCCTATAGGATGCAATATTTAGGGCAAGTGATCACACTCCCAGGACAGCAGCTGCCAGCTTTATTAAAGTAATTGGAGTGCAGGAGTCATGCTTATAGTTCAGCCGTTGTTGATAGTAATTCAGCGTTATTCCAAATTACAGCACAGTCCTCCTCCAAAGGGGCCAGCGAACGCGAGAGAAATGTGTGATCAGACAAGTCTCCCGGCAACAGTCGTGACTTGTTAATGTTTGAAAGAGAAGGCCAGTACATTATAAGTCTGCCTCTAGTTGCTAAAAATAGATTTGCAACTGCTTTGGTTATATCAGCTGCATTTTCTGAAGAATGCAGAAAAGACAGAGGAGGGAATTCCTTTCATGTCAGTCCCAGTTATCTCCTCCCACTGTTTGGTATTGTTGTCCATCTTTCCTTCTTTTTTGCATTGTTTTTAAAATGCTGGTGATTTTGTAAAGTAAATTGCTAATATACAGAAAAAAGGTTGTAGCAGTATTTTGGAAAATATTAACTCTTTTCTGGTTATTCCCCTCCTTTTCCTCCACATTTCATCCTTTTTCTTTCCCTTCCCCAAAATCCTATTTATCAAATTTAGTACAGAGTTATTGACAATTTCATTGCCCTGAAACTGTGGATTTTTTTCCTTTTAAAAACTGACTGTTGTTGAAAAACAGCTTTTGATGAGCCACCTTTATTACTCAAATGATTATAGATGCGTATGTGTGTTAGTATGTTCATTAAACCTCTTCTATGTCACTTTACCACCAAATACGTAAAAATTTCCCATTATTCCTTAGCTACTTGCTGTATTGTGATGGATTCTTTCTAGTCATACATACACTTCATACGATTTGTGGACATGGGGGAAATATACAGGGAAAAGAAAAACAGTATGAGGATTCAAACACCAGCCAGAGTCTGGGACCATTTGCGCCCACAGCACAGGGCATGTGCTCTGTAGACTCTGTTGTGATATGTGCATCCTGACTGTCAAAACAAAAGACGGATGCATGCTGTCTGCAACATGTTTATTTTCAAAAGAAATTTGAGTACAGCTATAGAACAGATCTGATATATATGTATTTTTTTTTAATTTCAGTCTTAAATGCTGAGGTTGATTTCAATTTTTATTTGACATGCACAATATAATGTACAGACAGGCTCTTGAGCAGTGGTTTAACTGTTGCTCCACCAGATGCATGGTTCCTGCGCCAAGCAAATAAAAGATCATTTTTTAAAAGTGCATAACTCATTAGCAGGGCCACAGCTGGCCAAAGGCTGTGATGTGTATTTGGTGCGTTATGGATGGCATGAAAATAAAAAGACACCCAAGGAAAGTGACTGAGTCAGAAGGTGAGAACTCATGGGAGGAAAGGGGAAATTAGACAATATATTTTGTTTAAAGAAAGGAAACCTTGTGATTTCAGGGATGATACAGAGGTCTTCATTCTTAGGGATGGGTACTTTTCTTGTCCATGGCTTCTTTACTTCTGTCCTAAAATGTTTAGGCAAAAGGTTAAGCTTGAGGACTAACATCTTTTTGTAGAGCTGACCTCTTAAAAGAGATTTATGTCCTCTGCTTACAAAAAAAAGAATGTTAATATCTTCTCTGACATGTACCTAATCAAATTCATTGGTTGGAACCACCCATGCAGGTTGTCAGATCCACCTTCTCCACCACCTTAAACAACATGCTAAGTGAAATCAGATAAAACTCAGCTGGAGAAAATGTGATGATTGTAGCTTACTGCCTAATTCTGTATCAGCCCAGATCAATTGCTTTAGCCAGAAAATGGAATTTTTGTTAAAATATGCAGTATTCTCTTTTAAAGGAAAGTCAGTTCACTTTATTGCAGTATTAGGACAGACTTTATGTAAACCACCAGAAAGAAATAGTGAGTCATAGAATTATAGAATCATTGAGGTTGGAAAAGACCTTTGAGATCATCAAGTCCAACCATTAACCCAGGACAGCCAAGTACACCACTGTGTCTGAAGAACTATAAGCCAGGTGATAACCACATTTGAGCTCTGGGACCAATGTCTTGGTGAAACTTTTTTGGTCTGCTACATATTTCAATAATGTGACTATTTCTAGTGTTGTAATAAGGAGTAAAACAGCAGACAGAGACCTGAAAATTTATCCAATAGCAAATCAGAGGTTGATTTGAGTTGAGCAAACTCAAGTATTTGCCTGATCTCCATGTTCTTTATAATGCCTCAGTGACTTGGTGAAGAATGACATGGCAACACCAAGAAAATGACTCTTTCTTGACTCACCCTGCTCTGTTTGACAAGCAGCCTCTCGCATGTTTGTAGCATGATAGCTGGGAACCACACGGGCAATGAAACCATTTAGTGCTCCACAGCATCCCCCACTCTTTTTCCCCAGCAAGTGTTGAAAATTTATGAAGCAGTTTATCTCACATGTTGCCGTGGTGACGCTCACTTTAGAGATCAGCAAGGCAGAGCTGTCACCGTGAGTGATTGTGCAAACTTTGCAAACCGATTAATGTGCCCGAAACGCTGAAAATATTAAACTATAGTCTTTAGTTAATCATGGTGCCAGGGGGACAAAATCAGAAAGACGACTAATGCTGCGGTTCAAACAGCCCCCGCAGTGGGAGGGACCCCAGCCTCCTCAGAGTGGTCTGTCACTGAGGTCACCACTCCCACCCACCCTTTCTCCCCCAGCTAGTCAGCATACAGACTTTCCCCTTCTGATGCTGGGAGCCTTTACATCATAACACCAGTGTGAAAACAGGCATCTCTGCAAGACAGATCTTCTCCTGTTGTTCACCTGACTGTGAAAATCGTGTACTGACAATTACATTTTTCAAAGCAAAAGTGAATGATCTGCTTGTTATTGTTTGCATAATACATTTTTCCCTGGGGGACCTCATGACCAGGTCATCCATTATTTAAAATTCCTGCTGAAATCAATGGGCCCTCCCTGTATGGAATGACTGCCAGAGCATCTCTACATCTGCATAAGTAATTGCTACTGATCATACGCTAGGCCTTATGAACAGCTTCTTTTACTCGAATGATTTCCAGCAGAGCTCATCTAGAAATATGTTTTCTTGTCATGTCATCAGTATTTTGGAATATCAACAAATATTGAGATATTATGAAATACCGAATGGTAAAACCACTAACTCTAGTTCAGCCTCCTGTGGTTGAGGACCATGCCCTCACACTGTTTTTAAGAGGCACCTTCACGTTGCTCCATCCCCACAGCTCCAGGCTGCTAACGGTTACACAGGTAAATTAGGTAAAGTTGGTGGGAGCATTCATCTAAGTAAGAATTAGCTTGCATGCAGGTAATCAATACAGCTTAAATATTAACTCGCATTTGTTAATGGATGTTTTCTCATTCATCATAAACACTAAATAATGTAGCTGAACTACCTCACTTCAAGTGTTTGTTATGACAGTTCTTTGCTATTTAATCAAAATATGAAATAAATTTTATTTATCTAGTTAGAAAAAAAAGCAACAAGGTAACCAACCTGCTACTGTCTGATTTTGTAATTTCCTACCATAACACTGTATTTGGGCCATATTATTTTCTAGATCTTTCAGCTCTTTCCTTTTTTTGACAATTACTTGAAATGTGCTTGTATGAAGGGGTGCATGTACTGTAGATTGATATCTGTCAGGATGCACAGTCTACAAAAAAAGGGTAGAGCAATAACAATAAAAACATAAGGTAACCAGATGTCAACCAGGCATGAAGGCGGGAAAAGGTGATACACAGCAGCTTACAGCAGCTCAGCAAGAAACAGGAGAAAACAAAACTACTGACATTTTATGGACGCATTTTTCTGAACCCTTTAAAAATGCATATGAGACACTGTGTTGGCTCATGGATTTATTTTTCCTGTGCATTCCCAAGAAAAAGCCTTCTGAACTTAGCCTGATAAGGAACTAGAGATGGTGGCTGTGGTATCCAGTGGTGTGGTTCCTTGGCAGAGGGGCTCCCTGCCCTCCTGCAGCCCGGCACACAGTGCCATAGTGCTGAAGATCCCAACGGTTAGAAAAGCTCTGTCAGCCACATTGCCCAAAAGCAGACCTCCTTTCCCTTTTATAGGAGTTTTGTGGGTTTTTTTCTCTCCAACCTACAATGGGGCCACTGTGGGAATATTGCAGACCTTCCGTCATTCAGCTTCAAGAGGTACACTGCAGCTGGAGAGACACGTGTGCTGAGGGGATAGGGGGCTGCAGCTACATTACTTGTTGTCATCTGAAGGGCCCACTGGAAACTGACTTTTACCTCTGTTTAATGCCCTTAAAATCTCTGTGCTTCCTCCTCTTGGGGTGATGTCTGCAAATCTGGTTTCTAGCCAGTGCCTTTCTCGCTTGCTTTGGTGAGCTCGAATGTTTTGCATTTTGTGTGTGGAGCAAAGATGGCAGTCAAGCCTTGAAACTGTATGTTTACATTTCCTGGATAGAAACATTTCTAGATACTCCTGAACAAGAAGTCAATGCAATGCGTTCTCCTATACAGCATAAAAGACTTTGTTGAGCAGTATCTCTTCATAAGCCCAAAGTACCATAGTGTTTTCCCTTGGTGTAGTTAACAGTACTGAATGCACAAATTAGCCCAAGTTTACCTTTTTTAAAAAGGACTGGTTTCATATACGTGTATTTATTCTATTGTAACTATAGGGTAGACAAAAAGTGCTGCATGTTTCAGTCCTTGTACATCAGTAAGATGGAATGGTATTCTTTAACTGATCTGGGGAAGCAGAAGCTGTGTATCTATATCGGTACTGTGCTGTGTACATTACAACCCAGTTTAGTGCTAGCTCAGGTATTTTTTTAATGCTCCCTATTGCACAACATAGACTTAATTAACATTGCGCCAGTTCTTTGTCTAGTTTTTTCCCTTACAAAGGGACTACTGACTCTTATCCAAGCTAGTGGAAGTCTTTTTATTGACTTGCAATAATTAGTAAAAGCTCAATTTTAATAATAATAATGATAACAACAATAACAATAAAAAATGTCCTTTCTTCTTTTTATCTTATGCACATGTCTTGCAGTCTTCAAGGTCATTCTTAACTTTTTGATAAGGGTAAGTCAGGAGACAGTGCTGAATACATCTTTCTCCTACACCAAGATTCTGTCGCTGATACACTCCTTTTCACATAACAAATAAGACAATATTTCTCAAGTCTGAGAAGAGTGTGAACTATGAAGTGTCAGAAAGATGTAAAGGGCCATGGAAGAAGAATTCGGAAGTGTTCAGATAGGATGAACTAGGAGATTTATGCAGAAAAGTAAGGGAAAAGAGGATAATAAAGTGACACCAGTCTTGAAGCATCATATATTACAGTCAGGAAGGATTATACACCCTTGTTAAGATGATATTTGGAACTTGTAGTGGTCAGCTAGAAATGAGAGGGAGTAAAATCCTAATTATGCTGCTAATGATGAGCATTTTCCTGTATAATTTGTTGCAAAGAAGATCACAGGGTGTTATTTCCTTTTTACACATGAAACATAGTTTTAATAAAGAAATGGGATAAAATTTTAAGTTCTCCATTTCCAAATCAAGATTAGAAAGTGTCAAAACATTGTTAGGAATTGGTGATTTTTTTAATGACTTTGTGAAGAAAGGACACAGTCCCAGAAAGGAGTTCTAAGTGAGGTACTCCAGCCTTTTCCTTCTGTTCAAAATTAAAATTCTGTCTTTAAATTAGCCAAAGACATTTTCTCACGTCCTCTAAATGAAAAGCTGTTGCAGATCTCCTTACCCTAATGCTGAAATCTTAGAGAATGGTAAACTCATAACTAGTTGGTAGTGAACTACTCCATTAATTTTCAAATGAAATCATTATAAACATATCATCCAAGAGAAGATAAAAGCTAACTGATGATAGAGACATACCATTCTATCTTCATCAGCAGAGGCTGGATATGGAAGGGTATAAGAAAAAAGGAAGCTCAGTAGTTGCCCCATTCCACGGATCCCAAAACTGAACACACTAGACAATGGAATTCACTTTTTGAATCAATAATCTTTAACAGTGTTATAAAAACTCTTGCTCCCTATCCCACCATAAAAAAAAAAAAAAAAAAAAAAGTCTTGTTGCTTTATGTTTATTAGGTTTATAAATCACCCACTCTTCTTTCAGAGCCCACCAAGAAGAATGGTCAGCAACTTGGTACAGAAGCAGAGACTGAAAGTAAACTGTTAATATTAGGCTATGACTTGCCATCTGGTTGGACTGAAGGTTTGAAGTCAAATGTGTGCTGCTCAACCCCAGATCTCCTGCTCGGGCGCTTAAAGGTATGTCTTTGTAGGCATTACCAATATGTATGCTTTGTGGTCTTCCAAATGCACTTGTATTTCTCATTCTGCTGATGATCGATATGTATAGCTACATATGTAAGCGTCAAGTCTCTTGTAATTTACGCTTCAAAAATAGTTCACTATAATTCAGGTAATTGGGCCATATGTTGAGTCAGCACTTCAAACTCCTGTTCAATCTAAACCATCTATTGTTAGTCCAAGATATATATATATGTGTGTGTGTGTGTATTTTATTTTATTTTGCCCTCCACAAATGAAAGATATATCTGGAGCCAGATCTTACACTGATGTTGAGTCCTGCTGATTTACTGCCAGCTAAGAATCTGCCTTGTGATTTATATTTTTTATTCCTAAAACTTTTGTACTCAAACCAAGTTCTGTGGATGCATTTTAAAATGCATTTTTAACCTGTGTGATTTGGAGCTGTGAAATCTGTTAAAATGTAGTTGTTTTGCATGTGGTCACCGGATGAATTGTGATTAGTAGTATCTGTTGGTCTACCTAAAGTTTTTGAGATTAAGGAAATTTAAATTCTTTCTTAATGTAAAAAGAATTGGGCTTGGTCCCCTGTGGTTACATTCAAGCAGGTTATCACTTGTGATAACTGATTACAAGATGCATAACACTGCTCATCCATGTGTGCTGCACAGGGCAGAGATACAACATAGGGCATGGAAGGCATATAGTTGTGTTTACTCACTGTAGATGATAAAGCATGCTTTATTTGCTACCACATGGCATACTTTGCTTATTGCTTTATTTTTGCTTGATATAACCCTCAAGTCCCAGCTAGACTTGCTTTAGCCAGATATCACAAGAGGGTCAATACAAAGATGAGAAAGAGCACCATAAAATTGTCTTCAGAGAACAGAATAATGACATTAATTAAAACAATGAAAGGTACTGATTTTCTGTATTTGCTATAAAAGTGAGGTCTTCATATAAACTGAGACTACTCAGTAAATTAAAAACCTTTGACTGAAGTTATTAGGTTTTGAAATAATTATCCCTTGATCAGAAACTGCTGCTAATACTAATACTATGTCTGTGCAAAGGGCTTTATTTATTTATTTATAAATAAGTATCTGAAAGCAACACAGAATAGTTATACTTACTCTGTACACTAATTTTCTTCGTTTCTATTTTGAGTATCTGACAGCCATTGGAGTGGCTGAAAACTGCCTGTGATTTTTTATTCATTTTTTTACACATGCAGGTATCAGTTTTCTGGGTTTGAATTGTATAAATTTGGTTTAACTTCAGGGGAGTTCCTCCAAACTTGCTCAGTGATAACACACAAGTTTGTGACATTTATCTATGCAAATATGCAAGTCTTTCACAATTAACTCCTCCTGCTAAATGATGTGGCCAATCATCAAAATACAAGCAGCTGGAATATAATTTGGAGGGCTGCATTATCAAATTATTTAACAGGTTAAAGTCATTATCAATTCAATCTAAAGTAATGTGCAAAAAGACATGCAGTTACCTTGGAGGAATGAGCAAGCATATTAAAACTGGCAAGGAAACTCATCAGCAAAACAGGTGATAATCAATCTTGAAGGAGTTTAACAAATGGCCAGCCACATCATGAAATGGATGCTGTCATGAGTTGTAAACTTTTCAGTGATGACTGCAGAAGGGTAAGAAAAAGAAAGTTTAAAACACAATTACGATATAAAAATTTTAGAAAGAATCGGGTAAAGAAGAAATAGCTCTTATACGTTTTGTGTTGGTCACTGCTTTTAAAGAACATCTCCATGAGCAAATACTATTTAGAAATACAAAACATGCTGACCAATCTCTGAGAGGATTTTAGGGTGAAAAGAACTAATTCTTCAGTTCTTCCAAGATAACGTTATTTTCAGTTTCAAATGCAATTTTTTTGTTTTCAGCATTTTCCCCAGACTGTATTTTTCAGCTGTTGCATATAATTTTCATGCTCCAAAACCAGAGCACCAAACTCAGAAATTTGGTTTGGTATTAAACTCCATTAAAAACCCCTTTCAGGTTACTTCAAAGAAATTTAGCTTAGAGAAACAAGAAAGTTAAGGTCAAGGCAACCTGAAACTGGCGTACTGCATTTCTGGTTTTCTGATGGCAGTATGAAACACTTCAGGATGGGGGGGGGAAAAAAAAAAAAAAAAAAGTGACTTTCAAACAAGTTGCTGATGTAGAAACAGTATTTTCAATTTAAAAAAAAAAAAAAAAAAAAAAAAAGGTTTGCTGCAGCATTTCTCAAGGTAGGCTAATGAAAGAATGCTTTGGAACCCATCAGAAAGGGAAAGCCAGACTCAAAACAAAATGGATGGTGATCTTCCAAAAGCTCTTAGGGTGCAGCAAAACCCCACCTGTACAGGTTGTCAGGTGCAGGAGGAACTGGAACAAACCTCCATCTAGTCATCTGAATGCCAGCTGCATTTCCTGAGGATGTCCACTTTTGTGGTCATGTTCTTCATCTTGAGGGTTGGTAAAATGTCAGCACGAATAATTGTCTTTTGGCCTTACCATTTTATGGTGTTTATTTCTTTTTCTTTCCATGTGTTGAAACCTTCATTGTTTTCACTACATTCAACTTGGAAAGCCATTAGTAAAAAAAGATTAGATACATTCTAGTAATGTGGTTTTTGTATCTGATCTCTGATTTATGAATGTATTAGTATCATGTAATGCCTCTGTTGTTCTAAAGGCTTATTACTGTCACCTCACCATGGCTATGTTATCATTTTTATTAAGTATCAGAAGCAAGAAGTAAAAGATAAAAAGAAAAAAAACCCGCTAACTTAACAGATCAAGTATTCCTTAAGCCCATGAGAAATATCTGACTCATGGGACTTAAACCAAGGTACAAATAACTTTAAAATATAAATCAGAACTCAGCTCTTTTAAATCCCATATCTCACCTTAGCTCCAGTGAAGCCATTGGAGTTATTGAGTTAAGGTGATTGCAGACTTAATGACTAATATATAATGGCTTAGTTTTTATTGAAAAGTAACAGTGAGCCTCATCTACTGCATCTGGTACTTCCTTCACAAAAGAAATAGATGCGACTGTGGACCTATTTGGACATATCTTCTTAAAAGATTTATCAATTAAGACAAATTATATTTTTTAATTAAAGTCTTTTCACCTGTGATAAATATAGATAGATTTGAGTATTTAGGAAAAACCTTCTTGTCCTTTCAATTGTTTTGTATTAAAAAAAAAAAAAAAAAAAAAGAATTATAGTAGCTATTCTAAGTTTTGGAAATTTCATTGCAATCAAGCAATGAAAAGCCTCCACAAACTCAAATGCAAACTCAGATATTTCAGAGTGAAACATTTAATTCAAATTCTGATTGTTTCTGTTTCTTTCTTTGTTTTCACAAAAAAAAATGTAGTATTCCTAAGAAATCAAAACTTTTTTTCCCTGGTATCATAAATTAAAGGAAAGATACAGTCAGGCAGACTGCTCTACCCTTCTGCACATAACACTTATATAGAAAATCCAGTTACATTGACAATTTTTCCACATTTTTGGATTTTCTTTAACATGTTGTGGCTTCACATGTCAGGTGCTGTAGTGCATAAGAAACTGTGGAAAATGGGGAAGATTTTGGTAGAGACAGATAAATCAGGGTGTTTTGTGTTTTTTTCCTATATTTGTTATGTACTTAGTAAAACTCAAACAAATCCACCTCATTTTGAGGAAAAGTTAACGAAGCTCTTCACAGGAATATACCAGTTTGTACCAAAGGATGTTGCCATTTAAAGATACAGCAGGACCAGGGTCTCACTGAGTGGTTTACCTATTTACAGCTATAGGGAAAGGCGTATCACAGAGATGTTATGAAGAAAGAATCTATTTCGCAGTACTGGTGAAGGTAAAGATGAAAGAAGTCATTGTGGCCATGTGATTTCTATCAGAAACTCATCTGACAGCAGGAGAAGGAGGAATGTTTGGAGGGAGCCCAGACTGCAAGCAGGCCAGGCAGGCGGTGCGGTGGCCGGAAGAAACAACAAACTCTGCAAACGGGATTGAGGAGGTTTGCAGCAAGATGAGAAGAGGCAACGGTTACAAATTATGGCAGAAGGCATTCCAACCGGACAGAAGGAAAAAATGGCAATGTGAGTGATTAAACACCGATGTCGGTTGTCCAAAGAGGGTGTAGAAAATGAATGTGGTGTGTCTTATCCACGTGGGTAACATAACATTTCCCACTTTTCTGCTGGTCCTTTAGAGGCTGTTGGTTTTTTTAAGCAGTGTCACCTTATGTGGTGAATTACCAATGTTAAGGAATATTGATCAAATCTAAATTACCCAGGGAGAGCAATGCTGCTCTAGATTAGCCTTCTGCATTGCTTAGCAGTCTAAGAAAAAAATCTGTCGTGGGCAATGAGAAGCATTGCAGGGGAAACAAAAGGGACTAGGTGCCTAGAAAGCACTGAATACTTGCTTGATTAGAAATGGGCAGTTTAAGTACAAAACAAGCAGACAAACTCAAATATATGGAATACTTGATGAAAGATAAACAAGCCCTACATGTTTTCTTAACGGAGTAAGATATTTTTTTCCCAGGAGAACAGGTTGAATATTGTTTGAAAGCAACGATCGTTGTATTACAGACTTTTCAGCAAAGTTCTCTAAGATCCTATAAAGTGGCAGTCAATCGCAGTGTGCAATTACACCAGTATGTATTATTGAATTGCATCTGTATCTCAGAAGCTGCACAAATTGATGTTTTCCTTGCCTTCCAGTTATAATCAAATGACAAAGTGTTATGCAATATGGCACTGATCTACTAGCTGCAGAGTCCTGCTTTGAGAAAAAGTCCAAGTGTCTTGGTATCACAGTTGATAAAGAACACTCTGCACTGACATAAGAGCAATATTTCATTTAGTTAATGATTTTCAAAATAACTTCCCATGATTTTCAAATGTCTTAGTTTGCAGACCATGACTCCTCAATGTCTGCAAGTGTCTTATCAGCACTTTCTGAAAATCAAACCTAGAACTAAAGTTTCAAATTTTGTCACTTTCAAAAAATTATTCTCTGATTGCATTCATCTGATGTGCTTGCAGGCGAGTACAAATAGTATGTGTACTGCATAGTATACGTTTTGTAATGTAATACTGTGCATACAACATAGACTGTTGCTGAGGACTATATGGCGTAAATCTGTTAGTTCTTATTTTATATGCATAACTCCATGTAACTAGACTCATAAAATCATGCCATGGACGAATTACTTTATTTGATCTGAGTAACCGAAGGGACGGTTTATTACTGTATTTTGTAAGAGATAATCCCCAGACACCCAAAACAGTAAAGGGGTGTTCACTTACTATCTTAGTAAATATTTTCACAATGTTACCTTTCAAACCCAAGTCAATTAAAAAAAGTGACAATAAATTTTAACATGTTCCTTGATAACCAAAAATTTGAAAATAATGTAAGGGCCTAGATTCAGATTTTAGTGCTTAAAATGTTATCACCGTTCTATCTTACATCCAGACTCTCAGCTGACATAAAACGGGGTCAGACCGTGCTGACTGTAAAGGAGTTACATGGAGAGATACCAACTGAATCGTAGAATCAGAACTATTTATGTTGGAAAACCCCTTTAAGATGATAGAATCCAGCTGTAAACCTAACGCTTCCAAGCCCACCACTAAACCATGTCCCGAAGTGCCACATCTACACATCTTTTAAATACCTCCAGGGATGGTGACTCAACCATTTCCCTGGGCAGCCTGTTCCAGTGATTGACAATCCTTTTGGGGAAGACATTTTTCCTGATAGCCAATCTAAACCTCACCACGTTCAACTTGAGGTTGTTTCCTCTAATGTTATCACTAATTATCTAGGAAAAGTAATGTCTGGTTTAAGCTGGTTATAAACATTTCATGCTTTCCATTTCTAGAACCATCACATACTTGAACACACTATTGTGTCTGAGAAAATGTCACTTTTCTAATGGGTATATTGATTCACTAACATGGAAGTACCACTTTGTATTTCAGCATCCATGGGGTGGAGGGAGATGGTCTTGTGCAAGACACTGACATTTTACGGCTAATCTCAAAATCAAGTAAATGTTAGGGAAGGGAAGAGATCCACATTTTGCTGTACTGAACTCTTAGAATTTTTTTTTTTCCTTTTTAATCACACAAAGTCATTAATGTTAAACACTTTAGGATATCTTTGTTAGTGTGTTATTTAAAAAGCAAATCTCTCTAAGTATTAGGAACCAGGTGTTCCTTCCCTCCCATCCCCCCCCCCCCAAAAAAAAAAAAAAAAAAGCAAAGCCTGAAACATAAACGAATCTAGTTATTATTATTTTTGAAGTAACCTTGTTTTAAATTCTAAGATGGTATATCTCGCCCATATGGTATTTTTCCAGCTTATTATCAGATGTGTCTTAGTTTATGAAGGTCTGGATAAGAAAATAACAGAATCAAATTAAGTCAAAAGTTATTAGTCTTAAAGAAATTAAAAAAAAAAAGGAAAACAAACTGCCATTTTGACTTTGCCCTTTTAAAAATATTCCAAACACTTGATCTCTGTCTCCTAGAAACAGTGAGCACATTTGAATGCTGAACATCAGGAACATAGCAAATTAACTACGTGATTTTTCTGGTAGCTACTAGTTAAAATGAAGAGACACTTGAATGTAGGTAAAATTTACTCCTCTTTTTTTTAGCACTTAGATAGTAGATACACTTGCTGCAGAGTCCTGTAAAACCAGTGAAGAAAGGTGAATCTGCTGGCTCAGCTGACAGAAGGACACCAGTGCTGTTGTCCTAAGGCTGGCAGTGAGGGAATTCTGGACCTGCTTTATTATTTATTATATAAATTCACATTTCTATGTGCATGTGTGGAGTAGCTCTTTAACAGATGCAGTAGCAAAAAGTTGAGTTAGATATTTCTGGCCTTCAGTTGGCGTTTTAGTTGTTGTGAATATTTTCTTCCTGTGAACTGCTGGGAGGGATGTGATGTGGGAAGTGGGTTTCCTGAGTCATGAAAGCTTTTATTGTTTCAGATCTCTTATTCTCTTTGGAACAGCTGGGTAGACACCAAAATCCTCTGAGATGATGGGTAGCCTGAGATGTTAGAAAGCCATACCTGAACTTGCAGAAAGAGACACTGAACCTTTATCTCCCCCAGCAAAAAAGGAAAAGCTTACCTTCTGAGATACCCTCAGGGGACGGACTTCGCTGTAAATTCAGATATGTAGGTACTAGACTGCTATATTGGATCATCTTTGAGATCCAGTTGCTTATATCTTTTTTTGTTCTAAACACTATCAAGATGAAATATTCAAACAGGATTTCTGTTTTCATCATGGAAGTCAGCTCATTTCATGGAAATTGTCCTGGAGACAGATTTTCACAGGTCAATCTTCTGTTGTATATTTTTTTTTCTTTTCTTTGTCCTCAGATACAACTTTTGAAACCTCTGTTTCCAGACTTGTGTGCATACTGAGCATAAGAAGAGAGAAGGTCAGGTGCTTTGACACTGTACTTAAAATGATTTCAGAGAAAAGAAGTATTCACCACCACTCCATTTCCTATATTCCTTCCAAAGAAAGTGCCTATGCATTCATAGAGAATCCAACAATGCCAGATGCTAAAACCGGGTGTTTCTAAAGTTGCTGATGCTGAGTAGGGTCTTGACGCTGTCTAGGTAGACCCTGTCTGGCTTCGCACGAATGTCCCTAATGGGCAGTGGATACCCACCTACTCATTGCCATCATCAGCAGGGTCCAGCACCCAGCCTGAAGGAGGGTTTCCAGCACACCTTTTCACAGTGGCGAAACAGTCAAAGCACACCAGGAGATAAACATCTTTCACTGTCTTTCCAGTTATCTTCTTTCTTGTCTTTTACGTTTGGAGGAGATTGAGACTGAAATTAGTGTCTGAAAACAGAACTCATCCATCACTTAATGTAAACCTGTGGACTCTTCAGTTGCTTGTTATTCTGGACACCTTTCCTAGCCACAGGTACCATGTGACTATTTTATGACTCTGTCCTGAGGTGTTTCTGAATGAATAAAAGGTGCCCAAGTGGGAAGAACTTCAGCTTGGTTAGCTGAATATTTCTGATCTAACCTTGGATTTTGCAGCAGAATCTCAAATATATCACCAATATAATCATGCTGGGGCATAATATCCAATCATTATAGAAAAGAAAAGGTCATAAATGAAATTAAAATATTTTAGACTAGCCAGAAATTTGCAAGTGACCTTAGCATAAATTAATATTTGTCCAAAGGAGTGTTCATTCAGTATGGAACAGTTGCACAGCTGCTTCTTACTTCTGCCTTGCCATAAAACTGGAAATGTTCTTCTGTGGGGATAGAAAGTCTTAGATTTGTAGAGACCTGTCAAAACCCTTTGTAGACACGTTTAATGTGTGCAGTTTGGAGCTACCAGTAACTGCTTACATTTATCTAACATACAGAAGCTCCCTAGGAAACCAGATCTCTGTGACCTGTTTTTGTAACCCTTTTGGCTGTGCTTTTGAGGTTCTTTCTTTCATCATGCAGTGTCTCAAATCTGCATTTTCTAGATTAAAATTCCATTTTGCATAAATCTTTTTAATACTGTTCCTAGGAAGGTTTTCAGCAAGAAGAGGAACACACAGTATGTGTGTTGGTGCTAGAGAAATCACCAGAGGGAAAAATCTAAGAGTAAGCTAGCAATGGCTAAAAACCTAAGGCTATAATCTACTCTCCACGTGTGTCCAACTGCTGCTGATGCTATGGGGACTTACACGTGTATCACATTGAGAATACACCTCACAGAGCTTCCATCTAAAAGTCAGGGTTTATTAATATGGTATAATTAAATGAGTACAAGAGGGAAATATCTGATCAGTGATATGAAACTATAAATTATGGTTAGGCTCACAGAAAATGTATGGGTGTCAGTAGTTCCTATTGAAGGCAGGAGTTCATAGTGTTCAATGGAATTTCATGGAATAAATTAATAATTTCAGTTTCCTCTGTCCAAGTAAGTGCTATTACGAGAATATTTGCCCTTGAGGAAAAACTACATATGTTTTTTTCGCTTGATAGAAAATTCCTCTATTAGAGGTATGTTTGTGGCTAGAAGTACTTCTAAATTTATATTGGTCACATGAATCTGATCTACTTTATTTCAATATCAATATTTTCTCAGCTCAAGGACCATCTTCCAATTTAATTCTTAACCCTTTCAGATGGCATGTGTGGATATATCTACTTAGAAAGATGTGTGTGCACAGATGCATGTTTACAATGCTCCAATCTGAACTAGCTAAGCAGAAGTCCTCACCTGGCATGGGCTTTAGTACTGTTGAAAGGCAAGATATCTTAGGATTGGTGCACATCTTGCTAAGATACTTGCACAGCTGCCAGAGTAGCCCTGACCTACACTCTGTCAGTTCAATGCACCAGAAACACACACCTACCTGCACGCTTCCATGCACACGTACCCAGGGATTTCATGAGTGATGCTCTGTAGCCCACACTTATTTGCATTCATCCCACCTCACAAACATGATTTTTCAAGATGCTAAGGATGTTCACAACCTCCTCCAGGGTCTCTTTTTCCAATAGTTTTTACTGAGCCCAGGTGAACCACTGACAAAGCTGTCTTGTGTTGGGTTAAAAGAACAGTGAATGTTGGCAGTGGCAGAGCTCTGCAGCTTATGTTATTGGCCAGGGCAGTAGCAGAGTGTGAGGTGCTAAACACAAACACAGCCTGGAGCACAGTTTGGGTTGAAACGAATAAATGTGAGAGGTGTTACTAGTGCCTGGAAGAGGGCAAAACAACTAACAGGCTGTGCAAGGGAATTCAGTCCTGAGTGGGTTGAATCTTTCCCTCTCCTCCCACATGTGCAGAATCACAGAATGATTTGCGTTGGAAGGGACCTTAAAAAACATGTAGCCTCCAACCCCCTGCCATGGGGAGAGACACCTTCCACCAGCCCAGGCTGCTCCAAGCCCCATCCAGCCTGGCCCTGAACCCTACCAGGGATGGGGCACCCACAACTCTTGGCAGGCAACCTGTGCCAGTGCTTCACCACCCTCACAGTAAAGGATTTCTTACTTATATCTGATCTAAATCTACCCTCTTTCAGTTTAAAACTGTTCCCTCTTGCACTATTACTGCATGCCCTTGTAAAAAATCCCTCTCCAGCTTTCTTGTAGGCCCCCAAGTGTGCATGTAAATATATATATAAGTGTATGTATATGTTCTGAAAGAAAGAAATTTGTCAGGAAAGAGATTCATACAAAATGTATGGAAAAAACACATAAACTACACTTGGAACACATTTTCCTGGAGCGTTGGTCCAGGCTGCACGCTGTGTGGGCAGCCCTCAGGCACTGTTGGTCATTGCACAATGTTTTCACTCCTCTGTAAAGGTGACTAAAAATTTGGCTGTCCCGATCGGCCCCTGTAGAATTCTGAAGAAGCAGCATTGAGAACTTGCTGCTATTTCCACCTATGTTAAGCCTGATTTAGGTCTTTGATTCCCCTTAAGTTTTAAGTGGTGAAAGAGAAAGATCAGTAAAATAAGTAACATTTTTTTTTGGAGCAGTTACTGGATTTCTTTTTGTGTTGGCTGCAATTGATCGTTGTAATTTCTGCTGATCATCTGAGGCAATTACACTAGAAGACAGATACTTCTCTGGCCTTATAAACTCAAATATCATTTTTTTCATCTCCCTAATGTCTGTCCTCCTGTCTGCTCCCATTGGCTTGCACAAAACATCAACTTTTTATGCCAAATTCTCTTTTACAGGGAGACACTGCTAACTAAAACACTATTTAATGTAACAATTTTGAAGAATCTATAGTTCGATTAAATTAAACCAGAAGATGCTTATGACGTTTTCTGTTGATAAACGTGGGTAAAACTCAGCTGAAATGAATGGATTGACATTATTTACATTAGGAGAGATTCTGGCCTTGATTTGCAATCCTGGAAAGAAATGTGGCATTATATTGTTCTTCCTCCTCTTAGTGACAGAAGCTTTCACAATAAAGATCTCTCTTAATTTATGACTTGCCATAAAAGACATTGCATGACAGGGTTCTCTGGTACCATAGTTTCCTGCCAGGGACAGAGCAACTATTCATTATGCATTATACTGTGCAGTCACTTATCATGCTTCTTACCCCACCAGTCTATCTCATTATTCTCCAGGAAAACCATTTTAGGAACTGCCAGCAACTTACTTAAATTATAAATGGCTTTATGCCACTTCTGGTTTTGAACAAGGAGACAGACTTTTGTGAATTAGAAACATGGGGTTGTGCCCTTCGATAATGCGATGTGATGTAGTGACTCATCTAAACAACAAAATATGCTTTCTATATCAAAATTTGAAGTGGCATCGTTGTATGTATTTGTTTCCTCAGATAAATTAATGCAGCCAGAAACACATAACCAAATAATCTTGATCTATAAATTGTCTCTTAACATTTCATTTCATTCTTTTTCTTTTTTTGGTTTTGGTTGTTGTTTTTTCTTTTGGGTTTGGTGGTTTTGTTTTTGGTTTCGGGGTTTTTTTTGGTGAATAACAGGGTTTGTTTCTATTGTAGAAAACTCAAGCTTGGAAAGTCCTATGGATGATCATTTAATGTGGGATGAAAATGGCAAGCTATAATTCCACACCAAAATGGAACTGGAATAATTCACTGAAGTGAGTAGAGTTATTCTGAATTTAAACAGCGTAAATAAGTCTGACATCTGGTCTTAAGTCTGGGTAATCTGACAGTTGCTCTTGACCTGTCTTGGTACCAATACACAGAGGGGTGATATTATCCTGGCTGTCTCAGGAGCAACTAGAAATTATTTGACAGCCTTGAAAGGAGAAACTTTAAAAGGTAAAGCAGCATAATACAGTGAAATCTACCTGTGTACCATGAACTCCAAAGCAGGGTGAGCTGGGTGTGCTGCTGAGCAGAGGAGTGCCACTGATTGCAGTGGTGTAGCAGGAAGGTGGCTTCGTGTTCTACCATCTACATACTGTGGGCCTCTGGGCTTCACCCTGATGTTAATTCATCATGGTAGGTTGAATAGTTATTTTTTTCTGATCTGTTTTGCGGAAATGAAATTGAAGTTGTAAAGCTCTCTTGGGCTCATTGAATAACTAATACTGGAACTTATGATAAGGGATGTGTTCAACTCATTTACAGCTGTGGAAATAAAACCTGATTTTTAGTCTGCTAGTAATTTAAAAATGTGTTAAATTATAATTTATGGGCAAGAGAATTGTTAGTTTGACGCAAGATATGTTTCTTATCTGGTGTCTTGGAAACATTTTTTAACATAGATTTTGAAGTGCAATATAATCTCAAAAGTAAAAAGGTGTCTTTTAAATTAAATTGGAGTTATTTTATGCATCAGTCAAAATATTGCAGTCAAGTAAGACATATTTATCAAAAGCTTTGTTTGACTTAAATCTGCATTTTCTGTTTTTGCAGAAAAACTGCCGCCTCTAGTGACCTCCAAATTGAAAGCAATTTCCAATTACAAACTGATATACTTAGCAATCTCTGTATTTTGCAGGTCAATTCTGATAAAGTTAGGGCATTAAGACATTGTTTCCATAATTGGGTGCTATACTTTCAATCTAACATCAGTTGTGCTAAAAAATGATTTCATATGGGACAGTGACATCAGATCAATACATTTCAAATGCTTATTTTTACACTGTGTGTTTTAGTAGTAATAAGAAGCTAATAATTTCTTTAATATAAAGATATAGTTCAGTCTCTAAAATTGCAAAAGACGTTTCTGTTCCTTTGCAGTGAGGGTCAGGTAAAAAATTTCAGTTGCCATATGTTTTTGAAGTTGCACTCATCTATACTAATTTCATGTGAAGATCTTCTCAGTGAAATCACAGTGAGATTGTCAGTTTGGAAATCTGTTTTGATATCTGTAGCATTAGGAATCTCTGTGCACGCCTGGTTCTGATTTCCTTGTAACATGTTAGAAACTGGAATTCACTCCAGTGACATCAGGCAAGTTTTTTCATATCGTCCAGTATAAACGGTGATCTGGATTCAGATTGTATTTGTTCTAGGTCCTGGTATAGGTCTCTTCATCCTCAGGGTCCCCCATCATGGCAGTAGGGCTGCTATTGCACTCCCTGTGGGTGAATTTAATTCTTGTGTGGAACTTAACATCCTGCATAGGAAGATGATAGCAAGAAAAAAACATTCTTGCTGATATACAATGGTAACCTACAGGGTGCCACTTCTCCCCTGAAGTTCCTTAGCAGCTGCCCCCCTGGTTAGTGCACCTTTCTCTCCACCGACGAAGCCTGCCTCCAGAAAGAAGAGTGACCTTGTTCACTTGTTTCTGCTGTGGCAGCTACCCTGTGATGTTTTTGTGTGATGTCTTTCTTAGGGAAAAGAAAGAAAAACAAACAGCAATTGAGTAAAGAAAGGGGAACTGCTTAGTGATGCTCCCTTCCTCAGCAATCAGCATTTTCAAGCAGAAAAGGCTTTTATTGAAAAAGGGGGAAAGTTCTAAGTATGGCTCAGCTGGACAATGGGTGAAGTGTGTAAATCCTTTTTAACCGTGTACTGCAAGAGGAAAGGCAAATATGTGTTTTTCCTGGTTTTATATACTCTTTACTCTGTTTATAACGTCCTTGAAAGTTGGGAACTGAAATGTTTCTTTCACTCTCATCTTTCCGCTTGATGTGTGTCTAGGTCTGCTGGTGTATGAACGTTTGGCTGATAGCTCTGATTGTAATATCAGTGCTTTGTCCTTTACTAAAAAATAAAAAAAAAAAAAGAAAAAGTACCTTAAAAGTGAGCACTATAACTATGCTAATTTATCTGTGAAAGTAATAGGGGTAATATGTTTTTGAAAAGATAGGAATAATACTGCTTTGAACTTATTAACCTCTTTCATCTGAAATTTAGAAACATTAACTAATTAAGCATCATAATCCCCCCATGAGTTAGAAACTTCAGAGTAATCACTATATTTACTTGACATCTCTACTATTAGAGTTATCCATTGTGATTTTAGGAAGGCTTTAGGCTAGGTATTTAATAATGTATGACATTACAAAACAAGTTGGGCTAGAAAGTGAAGGGTACAGAAATAGAGCTTATCCACAGGAGTGAACCCAGGAAACTTGCACTGAATACACTCTGAAAGTCAATTAGTCAAAATTCACTAAACCCCTGTGTGGAAATTGAGAAGCACCATAGTCACAACTGCAGCAGGAGTGAATATAAACACTGTCTAGAAAATTCCCACTGTAGCTTTTTCTGACTTCACCTTTCTGACTGCAGCCATGCAGACAGTGAGATGATGGAAACGACTGGGAAGTATGAAACATTTCAAGCAAAATGATCATATTTTGCACAGTTCAAAATATGATGTGAAAATTTTGAATATTTTTAAACAAAAATTGGATTTTACTTAAGCAGCGAGGGAAAATCTTTTGTATGAAGTGAGAGAATGTGATTTTGTTTCACTATTGCAATGAAACTTCCTGAACATTCCAATGCCTTTTGAATTTTTAATTTTAAAAAGAGGTATGATCAAACAAATAAATGTCACTGAAAATTTTCATTTTGGTAGGAACAGCATTTTCCTGTCAGTTGCTTATTTTTATGAAAAAGAATTATCAGCAGTTCCCAGTCAAGGCAGCCCACTGCATTTGAAGACATCAAGTATTGGTGGGAATAACATCTACCAAATTCCTTTTTTTTTTTTTTTTTATTCTGACAAGTGAATAGTTTTTGTCTTGTCCTGTATTGAATATGAAGCACTGATCAATCACATATTTTTTTTTTTTTCTAAAAGCTAAGAAACAACTGGTGGAAAATTGTTGAGAGAAAAAAAAAATTCATAGGTAAAGTCTTTTTGCAAAACCCATTAATTAGATTTTGACTTTTTTCCTAATGCTTCCTTGTTTCCAAAACTTTTTAATTATCTGCTGTTATCAGTTACATATACTGTTGTTGTTTATGCACAAACCAATAACAGAGTTAGACAATTGCCCTCTGAAGAGAACACCCCACATTTTTCAATAATTAGATTAAAATAGCTAGTTCCTATTGAGAAATATTAGCCTAGTGGCTTCATTAACACATTTGCTGGCTGTGTTAATAAATACTTCTTTAGCCAGTTTACCCTTTTTTAGCCAAATCCAGGCAATGCAGAAAAGAACAAATCATAACTTTTAGCAGTCTTCAAAGGGTTTCCTTCTAACAGTATTTTTTATATATATACACACACATACATAGACATAGTATAAGAAATGCTTATCTTCACCGTATTTGCAAATAGGCCATGTGAGGTATCCTTGTGTTTTAAGAAACAAGGCATTACGCTATTCTAAAATAGGTAAATAATTTTGTTGCAGTCAATAGAAGAGCATGGCAGAAGAGAAATCCAGATAAAGACACTTTCCTCTCTACAGGGAAATAATGGGGAAGATAGCTGGAAATTTTTAAGATCTTTAAATACAGCATGTTTTAATCAACTCTCACAATGAATTACTTCCTATTATTGTTGCTTTTGGGCAGTTTCTGCAATGTTTTCTGTTAGATGTAGAAAGAGACAGCTCCCAAGAGCTGCACAAATCCAATTTTAGCTCTAAAGGAATGAGTAAGCTACAAGTAATCACTGACAAGAGAGGCTGTGAAGCAAGGAAGAGCCAGTTTCACTGTGACTTGAACATAAACGGTTGTGGTGCAAGTGGAAGAAAGGCGAATGGGGCAAAACAACAAGTGTGATACGTATTTATATCTTGAGGATGTAAAACGAGCCTGGCATGGCAGCTCATGCTGCATCTGGGCAGTGTCCCCAAGGCATTGCAACCCCCTGATGCTGTTGTCCCCTCCTGCCCGTTTAAAACATGTATTTTCCCCAGTCCTGCTCCTCCCATGAAGGACAGTAATGTGTTGGAGGAGAAATGATCATTCCAAGCAGCATCAGGCAGAAGCTGTTAAGTATGGCACAGTTTTGCTGTGGGACAGGCACTGACATTTGCAGACAGGCTGGACTGCAGACTAATGTCAAAAAGACATGTCAGGGAGCTGTGAAGTGCTGTATCTGCAAGGGCTAGGGAGAAAACAGATCGCTGCTGTGCCAGAAAGGTGTATTTTGTGCCAGGTTGTCAAGAGATACCCAGAACAAGCATATTTTTTCTGGGAGTGGTCAGGGAACACTCTGGACGGAAGTGAAGTGGAAGCACACTGAATACCCAGTGTACTGGAAGGTACACCGGTGTCATTATTGCACTTTGTCACGTCCAAGTGGGGAGATCCTGAGGGTCTGACTGCATGTTGGTTTCGGCATTCAAGATTTCAGCCTATAAAAGATGTTAATGGAGTCGCTTTTCATACTAAGGGAGCTATATCCACCTGCCTTGCTACACTCAGTAATGCAATTGAGCAGCAGGATTGTTCTCTGCATCACACCCAGTGATCTTCCTAACCCACCAGGATGTCAGACTCACTGGGATGGTCCAGTGGTACCCGGTGCCTCTAGCAACACGAGCAGCAAGCACATGAAGTTGTATTGTGGCTCTGGATTTTCAAGGGGAGTGTTTGACTTCTCTCCTTGATCTTGGCTTCACAGATAAGCAAGCAAGCAAACTACATCAGCTTTGCTTTCCTTTTCTTTTGGCATGGTACTCTGCTTCTCTTTTAAAGTCTCAGGAGACCAGAACTGTTCACCTGTGAAATACAGATAGCTGGTCTATGGAAAGAAACCCACAGTCAGCTCTCTGGGAGTCCCTTCCCATGCATAACATGCTGCATTCTTCGCTCCACACTTTTCCAAGTCATTTTAGGTGTAATCTGAGAAAATTCCATCACCAACCGTTTACAGTATATTCTGTTTTTTCTTCCAGTAGATGTGAATAATAGGCATGAAGAATTGCCTGGAGCTCAGAGGATGGTGTACCATCTTGCTTGTCCTTGAGATGTGGGGTTGAAAAAGCCCAGACATTCTTCTGATTTCACAGGGCTTTGAAAGGAAGAAGAGGGGAGGGTGCTAGGGATCGATAGAAGGGGTTTCTGAGCCCATAATTAAATATAAGTAGCCTGCTTTACAAAGGGAGAAGGTTGTTGAACAGTATCCTACAAACAATGAGTACAGCATGGCTGATGGACTGTATTAGGAAAGTGTTGTTGTTGGCTTTCTTTTTACTTCCCTAGCTGTCTGATGTTGACGGCTGTTGGAGTCTTTTGAGCCAGACCATCCACTGGACTGTCCTGATACATCCATTGCTATTAGTAGTCTCTGCACAAACCCACCTCTGAACTCCATCAGCCAACTGTGCTACCAAAGCAGAGAAGCTGCAAATATTAATGGATATAAGAAAAATAAGAGGGTAGTAGATCCTCTTCCCTGTATGCTTCCTTAAGTGCTTGTGATGTCACTATTAGCTAGAAAACTGCCTGTCTACAATGTCAACCATCCACGTGGCGGTAGAAGACATGTTTCAAGGCAAGAGCTTGGATTATGGCTCTGAAATCTTAGCATGACCTTCCTGTCTCCTCAGATTTATAGATTAGAGCTCTGATGAAGGCAGTGTGGTTGCAATGCTAAAGACTCTCAAAAAGCTTTTAGTGGCTTGAATTCTACAGTCAATTTATTGCTGAGTTAAGCCTTGAGTTAGTAACAAAGAAAAAAAAAATTAACGGTTGATTGACTAAGCATATTGGGCTGTACAAGTGACTTAATTTTCATCACACTTCACTAATGGCAAAATTACATGTTAGAGGTACAAACAGCCTAGGGAAAAAGGAGTGTCTTTTTTCTAATGCTGCTGTTAGAAAGTTATTCTGGGACTCTCTGCACACTGAAAACTGATTACATTTCAGCACAGTACCACAAGCTGTCCTGATTGCAAAGTCATACACTTCCCTAACACAAAATAAAGACTCCTACTTTCATAGCTGTTGAGAATCCAGGCATATTGCCCACCCCTGCTCCACGCTGTAAAACAAAATGCTTTGACTGTTTCCATAGTGAAAGGTGCCAGGCCAATCTGTGTGTTTCAGTGTTTTCTTTATCTGGTTTTCCTCATGAGGAAGATTTGTCACAAAACCATTGGAACAGAATCTAGGAGACTGGATCTGAAGTTTTAGCTCTGTCTCAGATTTGTAATGGGGTTTTTGCAGAAATTGTGTGCTCCGTCTTCTGTCTCTTTGGTAGGGCTGCTGGACACTTTTGGATGAATCGCATTTTAAAACACAGTTATTAGTATCAATGTTTTAATGACAGCTATTAGTAGTTTTAATATATTAACCAGTTTTCTAGACTGTAAAAACTGAAAAGAATGTGGTTTTTTTTAATCCTTTGGGAAATTTTGACAGCACTAGTGTTTGTAAGTTCTAAAGGACCGGGGAATGTCCCTGGTCACTGGAAATCTATTACCTGTTAAACTTTTACAATGTGGTTTTGCTCATGGTTTTGCAGCCTTGAACAGAAGAGTTTGGTAGCTGCACACACCAGAGCTCTTTGTCACCAGGCAGTTTGCATGTGGTTACTCTGGTCTTGGAGGCTAAAAAGTGCTTAAGAGGATGGATGGAGTTCAGTTTGTGATAGCTGGCATCAGTGGCAAGGAATAATTCTGGACTCTTAATTTACCAGTGAAAATGTAGGTGTTATTCTCCCTTGAAAATAATATTTTATTTCTTCATAAAAAAAACCCCAGGAAGAGTAGAATAACAAATATCATTTCCTCTAAACTGAATAAAGAGTTTCTACTGGCCCAGAGGGTATTATTTTCAGTTTTCAGCTCATAAAATTTGGAAGAATTTAACTTTAAAGATCATTTTTTCCCCTTAAATTAAAAACAATAATCAAAGCCTGGAAAAAATGTTGATATGCCCATCTATAGCAGTTTCTCTCCAGGCATCATGAAACTTCATGTTTACACCATAAATTGGATGAAAATTAAATTTAGGTAGACAAAAATCCTGATCTTTGCTGTGCTTCTGACCTGGTAGAAGATACCGGGCATGTCAACAAATTTAATATCTCTATAAACATTTGTTTTCTTTTTAATTTAGAGGGAAATAAAGTGTTTATTCAGGTTTTGTTTGTTAGTGCTCACCACAATGGGACCAGGGTTTAAGATGCTAAGGTAGTATAGCCATATATGTATGTATGTTGTTATAATATGCAAGGCATGAAGTTTGGGTGACTTAAACTGACAACTGGAACAACCCTAACTACCCCTGTGCAGATTTTCCCTATAGTGCTAGCAAGTCTTCTGTATTCTACCTTTCTTCTATCAGGTACCAACTGTACAGAACATTAATTGGATCTTTCCTACTCCCAGCAGATTGAATCAGGGATTAAATCTTAGCATCTCAGTGCTACCTACCACCTTGGGAAAACATTTAAAGAAAATATACACACCTTTACACCTTTTCCCTGTCACTGTCAGACGGCATCACACACTATTTTATTTTAAAAAGAAACCCACATAAATTCTTAATATGGAGAGTGTAGGCAGAAAAGTCAGTATTTTCTGTCAGATTTTTACAAAACATTGAGACAGAAAAGTTGTGAAGTAAGTGCTTTGAATCTCATATAAACTGAGGTTTTTTTCTGTACCTTGGATCAGTTCTTGCTCAGTGCTTGCTAAAGCCAAGACCCCAGATATGCCATCAGGTGCCTGGCAACAAGATTTAAAATTTGGGGCTTGAATGCAGAAAATCCAGATTCACGTATTTTTCCTTATAAATTTTCAATACACTTGCATGAGTCAAACTATATTTTCAATTGAAAAATAATGAAATGTTTCATTTATTTTTTATTGGTGGCTTTTTTAAAGTTCAAGTTGTTTGAGTCCTTGAGCTGATTTTCTTGCTAATATGTTGGAATACTTCAGTGCAAACACCTCAGGATACCCACACACAGTTTAAGGCAAGCTGGGGGCACCACTAAGAGTGTGAAAATATTCTGTTATTTTTTAAGAAGAAGTAATTATTAAAAATGCCCAAGCATGAGTAACAGGAATGAGAGGAAGACATTCGAGTAATAAATTTAGATGGAATATCAAAAACCTGTAGCAAATATTTGAAAGGATATATCCTCTCACTGAAGGGGAAATATAATCACATAGTATTAAACCAGCAATATATGTAACAGAACATTAATTAATTAATTAGACACCTTATAAATTCTAAATTTCTAAACATACTCATGTAACATCTATACTTGCTTTTTCTTGTGCTAGATATGTTCTAGGTAGCTCCTCTTCTCCCTTGGTATTTGTCTTCCAAGGTAAATGTATGGAGGCACTCCATACATTTGGTTACTAAATAAGCAGAGCTCTGTTCAGCTGAATATGGTCCTTTTTCCAAGGCAAGCACAGCACCATTTGTTCGTAACTTCTGAAGTATCTACAGGCAAGATTTGGGAAGCACAATTTCTGTTTTCCAGACCATCCTTCTAGTTGATAATTTTTTGAGCAGTTTTCCAGAACTGTACTGTCTCCCTGGAAGTCTTTCAGTGACAAGGAGAACTGCAGGGTAGGAGAAATCTCTTTCCTGAGAAGGTGTTTGGGGAAACAGTAGTAAGATGACTCACATCTTGCAGAGCATTACACAACAGGATTTTGATCCTGACTTTAAAGTGTGACTTTAAAACAAAAACTTAAATAATACACGAATGATCTAATCCTTGACCCTTTAGATAATGGTTCTGAAATTTGGCGTTTGGATACTTGCCACAGAGGCAAGTAACGAGCCCCTTATTTAACTTGTATGGCTGAATAGCTGCTGCCCTGATGCTGCCTACTAGCCTCCAAGTACATTTTTATTTTAGTTCTTTTTCTGCTGAACTTCTCCAATTTGAAAGAATTTGGTTCCACAGTAAGTCTCTGAATGTCAAAATACATCAGGAATAAGAAAAAAAAGAACATATAAAGCTGTGAAATAATTTCACATGAAATCAAAGAACAGAAATATACAGTAAATGTTTTAGCTACATCTCAGAAATTGCACAAACCCATGAGGGACATCAGGGTTTGATGAAAATGTATACAATTAAAGTAGAGAGCCTGAGGCAGTGGTTGCCTCGGCACCACAAGGCTGTACGTTGAGATAGTTCAGAGGTTTGGGGCAAGTTTCTAATCAGAAAATATCAGTTCATTAGGACTGAAACTTTTCAAAAAAAATGTATTGGTCTTGATGAAACTCTGCTGGGAAAAGTATCTAAGCTCAAATATAGAATTTTTGTAAAAAGGATGATACACAAGTTACCTTAAACGTCTGAATATTAAGGGAGTCTTGCCCAGCCTCATACAATTCAAAGGCAACTGTAAACACTTTTAGAGCTTACTTGGACACATACTTAAATAACTTGTTTTTATAACGTTATTCATTCTATCAATTCTTAATTTCCCTGGCAAAATCCAGATATTCCATCTTCAAATGTAGATTTTAGCAAAAACATATGAACTGCCTTAAGCTTCTGAATATTCCGTAACTATGAAAATTGGCTTGGCTAGGGAAAAAAAACAAACAAACAGCAACCACAAAGAAAGATTTGCAGAGTCAATAACAGGTCAAAACTGCTGATTTCCTACTCTACAAGAAAAAAATACCAAGGAACCTCAGGGAGGCTAAAGGATTTTATTCATAGAGGCTTTTGTCTGGTAGCTGAAAATAATGATTTGGAGGAGTAGGGTGGAAGTAAAGCGAGCTGAAAGCAGGGAGCAGCAGTTAGATTTCAATTTAAATAAAGCAGGAGCAGAGCCAGGGAGAGCAGGGGCAAACCAGTCCCAACGAGAAATACAAAAAGTGGGAATTGCTGGATGTTTGTCATAGGTACATACAGTGCAATCATTTTGGGTGGTTTCACTAGGGTTTCATTTTCATTTTAAGTGACTTTTGAAATGAATGTGAAGTGTGCAAAAGACTATAAAACTAGATATTATTTAAAATAAGAAATGTTTGTCTAAATATTTATTAATAGAGCCATGTTCTTAAATGAAAAAATGATGGTGAGATTTTGTGTATAAACATGAAGCCAGTATCTGTACTGGACACTATCTTATACAGATAGAGAACAGCGTTACAGCAGTACTCGGTGACTCGCACAGGGAGCCAACAGCATAAATAGGAATTTATCCCCGAGCTCTTGAACTTTATTCTAGCTCTTTTGTCAAGTGGAAAGCCATCCTTCATCTTCAGCCTTGCTTACTTTCAGTGTTACTATATGTATCTGTAAGTGACCAAAACCCTCTGACTTCAGTCTATGATTACAAGTATGTGGTAGTGCAAATTAGATCTATCACAGCTCACATGTCCCCCAGAGACTTACATCTTTTTTTAGCACTTGTTATCACTTTTCTGCGTTCTTCTCACATGACACAATGCTCCATCACTACATTGGATTTAGCATATTTTTACAGATTATGTTCATTGGCAGTTGTTCTTATGTGCCTTGTATGTCTGAACCCTTGGCTTTGCTAGCAAGGTAGAGGACCGTGTGTTGAAGCTTTGTGCTCTGGGATCAAGTTATGTTTGGAAAAAATACCACATACGATCTAAGCTGACTTCCATCATGTCAAGGCAGCAGCTACCTGGCAGCAGACATTCTGCAGGGTTAATTAACACTAATTGTGACTTTCCCACCCTCTTTTCAACCTCATCTCTTGACAGATGTCACTGAATGTTCATGAGATCACAAATATCATCTATACCTATATAGTGATCTACATCAATAATAATGAAGAATCAAAGTTAATTAACTGGTAATGGTGACATTTACCTGTTTGTAACTGACTCACAGATTTTCAACAAAAACACCCAAAGTTTATGTACTTGTGAATAAAGATGACCTCTGCACTTACGCTATCACATTTACATATTTGACAAGAGCTATCAGTCCTACCCTTCACCGGATTGCATCTTGCTCACCACATGGTGGGAGAAAATAGTATTTCATGCCTGTTTCATACCTGAAGCAGTGCACCAGGCGAAAGAGAGATGTGAAAACTTGCTGCGGTAGATGCCAGTGGATTTGTGCCGCTTGCAAATCTTTAGGCCACCTTCAGCAAGCTATTTTTTTTCAAACGTCTTTAACTCTTGCCGTCACAAGTTTCCTGTGGGATAATGCCAGAGAGTGATCTGACTTCAAAATCTACAATGCATTTAAAAGCTGACATTTCAGTGTCATTTTTTTTTTTTTTTTTTTGCAAAACTGAGGCGCGAGGTGGCATATTAAGAAGTTTAATCATTGTGCAGCTACTTTTTGCATGTTTGGGAGGTTCTCTGCTCCCTTGATTGTATTTTTTGGTCATTTTTTCAATTATAATTCTCAAACTTTGTGAGTTTATTTCTTTGATTTGATTTTCTTCTAGTTTCAGTTTGAATTTTTTACAGCAAAAGAAGATGGCTACTACCTTTAAGCACTTCCATCTGTCAGAGTATGGCTGAAGGTTTTATCTCTTATTCAGCAATGGTGGCTTAATGATTGTGGTAGAAATGAGCCTTACAGGCAGCAGAATGGATTACTGGAGATGGTTCAAGAACTTAATCATAACAAATTTCTAAAATTACTTCAGAAATTTTCAGTTAAATATCCAAGATATGCTTTCCAGTTTTGGCTCTCTCTGTGTTCCCTTTGACTGGAAAGAGAAGCGTAGAAAGTTCTAGCCCCAACGTTATCACTTAGTATTTGTTGTCTTGAAGTTTGTTCTTGTTATGTGCTTAGTGAGAACTGGGAGGGCTGAAAATAATTTAGCTAAACAATCAAGCTGTTGGTTTCTTCATCAAACTGAAGCGGATTCAAACATTTGTGAATTAAGTTTCTATAAGCAGCAATTGCAAGATAATAGATCTCGCTAATGATCCTTGCAGGGGAGCTTGCACTTCAGAATATAAATTCTTCAGGTCATTATTGTCGAAACCACTAGATTCCAAATGTCTGTTGAGGAAACAGACTGATGTCTTTAAATTAAATGGTATGACAGTGTACTTACTGAACACTGATGGCAAAGACAGAACTGATAGATGTCAGAAAGAATGTAATGGATATTACCAGTTACAAATTTAAAAGAAATACTAATGGCAACACAAATTTTGCACTGCTCTTCTGTTTGTGTTACTGATGGAACTTTTAAACAGTACTTTTCCACTTCTGTTTAAAGTGCACAACTATATTTTTTTGTCATTTATCATCTCCTGTTGATGCCCTGTTGGGAAGCCTGTAATGCTTCTCTGGGAACTTTCTACTTATGCTTTGTTTTTTGCCTGGCCTTTTATGCTGTTGTGTGTAATCATTACACAGAATTCCCAGACGATCAGCTCTCACTGCCTAGCTGATTGCATTGATTTTGTCGAATATGTGGTTCTTCTACTGCACAGCTTGTAATAGGGGAGTGAAACTACCCAGGATTTTGGATATGTATGAGTACTTGGATACATTTCCATGCACACCCATTGTCTCCTTCATCCACCCACTCACATACATTTGCACACACACACACACACACACCCATCATTTATGTTCAATTAGATCAGACAGAGAACTAATATTGCTTAGTGTTCCCTATCTGTTCATTACCTTTGGATAAGATGTGTTTTATTTAGGTATTTATGTCGATAGTCTTGTGAAGACCTAGACTTCATGTTCGCTGCTTCTTAGCCTGCATCCAGAATGTTCTCCCAGGGCTCCGCACTGACAGGCGGTCTGCACTAAGGTGTGAGTAAAGGGCAGTGTGTGTTTGCTTTTCCCCAGAAGCAGAGCAGAGATCAAATTATAGCCTCTTCTCAGTCACTCGGTTATTCCCTGGGGAAACCCAGCTGATCTCCTCCTCCCCAGCAAGGCTCTGCCTTCTCCCTGCCCCTCCAGCCAGGAAGCAGTTGTGCAAGCAGGTTTACCTCTCATGGAGCTTTATGTTCCTTTATTCCCTATTTAGCTACACAGGTGGATCACAACTGGCCCCTTGGTATCTCCTACTCACCATGTTAGTGTTGAGATGCTGGAAACCTTGAGACAAAGGAGGAGCTGCGAGGGTGGGTTTGGGATCTGTGGGAGCCACTGCAATTCTGCAGCTGTTCTGTGCAGCATCCATGGAGCAAATTCATTGCTGGCCCGCAGGCAGTAAGAAATGTTTCTGGCACCCAGATCCTGCAATTCCTGTGGGGCACCGAGCTGTTATTGGAGTGTGTGCTTTGAGAAGGAATTTTAATGGCCATTTAATGAGCAAACATCAGCTCAGATGAAGTCTCCCTTCCAGCCTGCTATTCACACTTAATTGTGGCTGGTCTTTTCCATTTTCTTAACTTGCTTTTAACTTGCTCAAATCTTTGGAACGTTGCTGACATGCAAAGAGTGGAATTCATCCCCTTTGAAGATCAGGGCTGCTCATTATACCTTTGTTTTACATGTGAAGAGAAATATGATTTATTTCATTTTTAGTGTTGTGTTGTGCTAACTATCATGCATCTTTTCTCCTTATTTTTTATTTTGTTTTTTGAAGGATAAGGAAACTGGAAAAAGGTTTTCTTTTCCTTCATTAACTTTAAAACGCATTTGTAAGCAATTATTTGCAAACAGTCTGAAAAAGTGAATCCACAATATGTTCTTTAATACAATTTATTTTCTTTACTCTTGCTATGAACAAGTTTATCATACTAATATTTCTGTACATAGCAGCTCAGCTGTTGTTTGTTAGAAAAGCAAACTTTGCAAAAAAATTCTTTTGGAGAATGAGATAAATGCACAGAATTTCATGGGTTTCAAAAAAATTCGAGGAAGAATAGGCCAGACTTTGTTCTGGCCAAGCTAGAAAAGTCCTTCAACTAAGTCCGTCCTCAGGTGAGCTGCTTTTAAGCTTATATCTAAAACTAGAATGAGTGGTGGCATACGTATCCTTTACAGCTGGGTAGCATAGATTGTATTTAAATCCCTCAAGCTCTGATGACCTGTTGTCTGTGCTCAGCTCTTTGGAGGGGTAGAAAAAGATACATCGCCGTGGGCTTTTCTGTGGTCATATTTAAAGTACTGGCAAAAATGTGCACGTAGGGTGCAATTGTGTTTTTTCCTTCTATTTAAGATCTAACAAGTTCTATCAGGGAAAAAGTAGTTTACCCTAATTATTTAAGATTTGGCAAGTACTGTAAGGAGCAAAGCTGTCTGAATAAAATTATGAGGCATGTATGTGCTCATGATGGGACCCGAGTCATTGCAGGCTGAGGTGTACTAATTAATCCCAACCAAACATTTGTCCTCTCAATTAGCAGCCCCTTAGATGTGCTGTCTGGTTGATCTATGGCTGCCTTGTGGGAAACATCCAGGTTATGCAAGTTTTATGATCCTGACCCCCTAGGCCAGTTACAAATTTATTTCAAGGAGATGAGCTGATCTGTTTTGCAGAGTGTAAAAGATGCATGCAGTGCTGTAGGGCAAATCCAGGTATCCACAACAGAAGGCTGGAGCTAGCATCCAAAGTGAGAGGAGAAATGTTCCCTCAGCCTGGCACACTGCAAATTTCACCTCTGAACAGCATGAAGTCCCACTCATAACGACTGTATTTTTGGAAACCTGGAAAAGGGCGTTTATATGCCTGTGAATGTCAGAGAAAGTGTTTCTGTAGCTGTCTTAAAACCCATTTTCAATTCCACCTATAAAATATGTTTATATGTAAAATGTCCTATGATTACTTAGTATCAGACAGTATAAGTCAGGCCTGCAGAGTTTTAGTAACCCTTTTGGTATGTATTTCCTAAAATAAAGGTACAACACGCCTTATCTGCAGAGGGATGATCACGAGGTGCCAAGGGGGTAAGCAGAAGGGCACGTACTTTCCTTGCGAGAGGGGCTCAGGCTACTGAACTCGAATATAGTTTAGTTGTGTCAACCTGCCTGCCCATTTTCTTCTCCGATTCCATTTTCTCCTATTTCTCCTAGGCATCATTATAACACTCCATTTCTGTCAGTGGCTTCACAGAAAAGCAAATTCAGCCCTCAGGTATGACACACACAGAAGCAGCCTGTCTCCCCTCTTTATCCAGGCTAAGACATGAGGCCAGATCCTGTGCCTACTTAAACTAACCCTGTAGAAATCGAAGACGTGAAAATGAGTGATGGAATGGAGAATGTTGCTCTGAAATCTCAGCTGTGAGTCCCTCTGAGGAAGTTCCTCATCCCTTCTCAGCGCTCATAAATGGAATCTGAGTTTAGTGCTTTTCTCTTGCTCCAAGCCCCGGCTGCCACCATGAGACCACAGCATAAGAGCGCTGGGATTAAACTGTATGCTGTAATACTTTAATACTATCCTATTAGCACGGTGCTTAAATATGCTGGGGAATTTAAGGATGATTCAAATTACACACTTGAAGACTTTTTAGCACTTGGGAAAAAAATAGAATGTTTGACTGATGGACCCAGCTCTTCTCCCAGCAGTACCTTTGTGACCCGCACATGCTGGTAAAGTAATAGAGGGGGCTGCAGAGCCTCCAAGGGATTTTTAATTTCAGAATGGATGGTGAATATCCGTTCACTAATAAATCATCTATAACAGTTCTGCAAGAAAGAAAAAAGGCTGAAGGCATCTAATTTTGGTCTTGTGTTCTTTTGCCCACCCTCTGGATTCATGGAGTTAAGAGTTGTTTGAGGTAGGTGTTGGCAGATGGCCAGCCACATGAATAGTTGAGACTTATATAAATTCCATTTTAATTGAGTGCATAGTGAGAGATGTATCAGTCAGTATGATTTTTCCCTAGGACCTTGTTCTTGCACTCCTGTTTCATGGCAGTAGTTTCTTTTGGGCAAGAAAACTCGTATAGATTTATTGCCTTTCTCTTTTCTGTGCAACCTTGCCTAATAAGACTGTTGCAGTGGCTGCAGCCTGTAAAATTAGCCTGTGAACTCTCTGTATCCTTCTCTGTCTGTCTCAATCTCCCTCAGATCAGCCTAGTAAGAAGACTTGACTGTGAACATATCTGTCTTTTTTTGTTATGGACTAGTGTTGGTTTAGGTGGCAGACGGGTGAAATGCAGCAGGGGCTTCTGCTTCACATTCAAATTGAAGTGCATCTCTTTCCCTTTCCATTCAGTGGGGTATCCACTAAATAATATCCCTAAAATGAACAACTACAGTGTACACGTGCATCACATAACTATGATGTGCCTATGACTTTTTGGATGGCTTTGTCAGGGTAATTTAATTGTCTCATTGCAATAACACCCATTTGCACAAATTCCCATTTTATATCTACAGTTCGAACGTGGCAATAGAAACAAAAGAGGATTAATGGGTTTAGATCCAACACAGTGATAAATATTGGCAGTAAAGTGATTTACTGGCTCTCTACTGAGTTTTTTAATTGATCTACAGGTGTTTTATGTACTTACAGCTTGTTCTTCAGCAAGTGGATAAAGTGACACCTCTGTGCCAATGACTGGGATGCCAGAGCTTTATTAAATATTCAGATGCCTGGACACTACATATGCATATTGGTTCATGCCTTATTTAGTTCAAACAACCCCCCGAAGTCTCCTTTCGTATGCATATAAGTGCTATGAGATCTCTCCATCTCCTAGTTTGCATGCACAATTTGTACTAGTCTCAAGGGAACTAACATATGCTCATGGGCAAGGAGAATTGATCCATTTTAAAATTGTGTAGCCTGTCATTTTCTGGAGTTATAGAGTGAGTCCTGTGGCTTTTTTTACCCCTGACTACAGTATTTTGGATAGTTAGTCTCAAACCTTAATATGGTACATAATGCCTATATAGGGAGCTTGCTTTTCTAACAACTGTTTGCACCGCTTAATAATGTCTATTAGACCTACCGAGTGAGACGACATCCAGAATAACTTTTTGTTTCAGAGTAACAGAGTGAGGATTGATGCTTTGTCCTGCAGGCACTGGCCTGGTGTTGAAAAAATTGGGAGCTTCGTTCCTGGCTATGTCACAGAGTATATGTTGGTAGGTGAATGTTCTAGGGCCAGTATTTTACAATGCCTAAAGTACCAAGTGAGTATCTATTGGCATTTTCAAAAGCAGCAGGGGATTGGCTTCCATGGAGCTTTTCAGCATTCCTCTGGAGAGCACAGGTCCCAGCTAGCAAGCCTCCCAGGAGTCACCCCTCCTGCCCTCCTCCCTATGTGCTGGTGCCATGCCCAGCAAAAGGGCATCCCAGGCATCTTCAGAGCTTCAGATTTAACTCTTAAAAACCAAAAGAAATGGTAAACATAGAGGCCTTAAGTCTACAGCCATCCCAGAAGGTACCACAATTATTTCCTTTTTTAAACCAGACTCAAGGTAAAGGTGTGGCTAATATCACGTCCCTAAATGACCACTTGGAGCAACTAGTGGTAATTTCCATTGCAAGCTCTGAATGAGGGGCAAAGTGGCCCCCCACGGTGGAGAGCTGCGTTCTTGAAGACAGCCAAGTAATAGGGTGTCAATAACAAAAAACCTCCAGCACTGTTTTCTGGTACAATGTCTGATTTTTTCTTATGAGGCAGGAGTTATTAAAAGTGTTTTCATTGATTTAAGCTGGCATGACAGGTGAAAACCATTTTCATTATTTTCCTGTACTGGTTCCATCAGTCTTATCAATTTTTTAACAATAATAATGACAGTAATGATAAAATCCCACCATTTTAATGCTAAATAACCAGAGCAGAAAAAAATTATCTATTACCCTGAAAAGTTTACATCTACTTTAACTTGAGAGAAGAGGAAAGTTACTCCATGTACAGGACCGACACAGCTCCTGTGCTCTCTCGTTTCCTGCTAATCTTGCAGTGATTGGGAATTCATTGTGCTTGAGTCACTGCAGCCCTGTTTAGGTAGTGTGTTTCACATCTGACTATGCTGTCAGGTACACTGAAGTGGCTGCTGAAATAAGATGCCTGAGAACCCACTCAGCCAAGACGTGCCATCTGCTTCCTGATGACTGACAATAGCAAAAGTCTCTTGTGCTACTGCCAGCAGTATTCTCCCTTTCAAATAACATTGTGCAGTGCCAGAGTCATTCCGTGCCATGTCGTTAAAGCTGGGAAGTACTCAGACTTTCTGTTTCACTAGCAATTTTGCAATTTCTACTCTTGTTCCTTTGGTCCAGAAAAATGTGGACAACGCAAGTTCTTATTTTCTACATCTAATTTTTTTTTGCATTTTTTTTTTTTGTCCAAGGAAAATAATATTTTGTGAAGTAACTTTAATTGAAAAAATTTAAAAGCTTTCATGTTGATATAAGCACGATGCTTTTTTTTCTCTGAATGATCTGGGAAAAGGTGTGGGTTTTTAGTAGCTTGTTATGCAAGATTTGTAAATGAAAATATTCACTCAGTTCTAACTCTCATGTTGCTATGTATGTCTCTGCTTTGGTGTAATAGTGAGGCACACTGTGGCTTGTTCACATATCAAGTGTCAACTGGTAAAATATAGTAGGCAAAAAATGTACTAGATTCTATGTTTTTTTTAACAGACAATATGTAAGATAAATGATTTTTGCAAGCAGAACATTATTCTAACCTCTGTCAGTCTCCAGCACCCCAAGGGAGGGACTGCCCTAGTGAAACTCGCATCAATTTCCTATCAAATTTCTCAAAAACAGAGCATGTCAGTAGTCCTAAATTGGGAACTTAAGAGGGGAATAACAGAAACACTTTGTTTCCTCGACCAGCACTTGCTTAACAAGTTGGTGACATTCACTGAAATGAATACCAAATGGGGCATTTTTCAGCCATGGCTGAGGAAAATGAAATTGCAAGCAACCATCAAAAGAGATTGGTGTCCCTGGCTCTGTGTCCTTTCTGCTCCCTATGCCTGTTTGCATGCCCCCACCTTTTCCCTTGCACCAGGACTGGGGCTTATTTCACCTGATGAGACAGTTTCAATCTCTAAATAAACAGAAAGCAAATTGGTTTGTTTCTCTTTTGGGTGGTAGGGGTTTCTTCTTGGTTGGGTGTATATTGCTAAACCTATTTAGCAGGGTGAGAAGTTGATTGCAAGTGCTGCCTGCCTGTTTCTATTCCTTCACGTCCCCCTCAGCTGTGCTAGCTAGCTATTTTTGCATCCACGTCTTGAGCTACCTCAAGGGATTGGCACAGGTTTAAAATAACCTAGTAAAAAATGGCTATTATTATTCTGGATCTGTTCTCCCCACAGTGTCACAAACAATTGTACCAGGATGCTTAAAGGGGAGGTGTTGGAAGAAGCTGGGTGGTATGGAGAGGGAGAGGAGAAGGGCACAGGCTGCGGAAACAAATGGGTGTCGAATCCGCCTTTAGCACGCACTTGGATATCCACAGAGGGAGGTAAATTGCATAGCTGGTACGATACAAATTCACACCCTAGCTTGGCATGCATTTTTCCCCCAGTGCAGATGAAGCCTTAGCTACAGTGATAATAAAGTTTCACTGCTGGAGCCGCTGTGAAGCACTTGAAAGGGTTTGTCATTCTTTAGTGCATCTGGAGTAAGGAGCACAAAGGAAGCTATGCTAATACACTGCTATGTGTTCTGTTCTTTGGGATTTATTTATTCTTCCATATAAGACATCTTGCAGCTGCGAGGAGCTGAAGTGTGGACTTAAAAATAGAAGGAGACTAAGTATATTACAGAAAATAACCTCTAAGTAGACTACCATGTCTGGCTTGTTTCTTTGCAGTGCGCTGTGTGTCTAATAAAGCATCGTATATTTTGAACTCTCCAGTGCTTTCAGCCTGAAACTTCTGTGTATGTCCCATTATGGAACATGACAGGGAATCCTGCACAAGTTCTGAGTTTTGTGAATACATAAAACCACATACAGAAAATTACTGAAAGTAATCTGGATTTAGAGCTCTCAGGAAGAGATATAGAGGACATGTTACAAGAGTCTCTGAGCACTGGCAACACCTCTTAGGTTGCTTAACAAAATCTCTTGCATCGTTTAAGGCTGTTCCTTCATTTCAATCTGGCTTCGATCTCATGATAAGTAGATGCAGGCAAGACGTTATAGGGAAGATGACAGACTCATGTCTAAGTTTTCCTTTCTGCTCCTCATTAAGTGGATTTATTATTTTAAATACTTTAAAAATATTTTTTTCTTTATTTTTTGTTTGCATATTTTATAGTTCTTCTTCCCGAGACTTGCTCGTGGTCATCTGCTAATGGTGTTTGGTTTTCACATTGTGTGGTCATACTGCTCTTTGCTACTTTTGTATAGTTACACAACCATCTGTCCTGAAACACTGGGAGCTGGAATGCATGTCAGCTGCATCATCTGCAAGTCTGTCCTAATGAAATGTGGTTAAAGTGGTCAAAATTGAATCAGACTATATGAAACTGCCATGTGTTTTTGACAGTTGAGATGACAGACTAACACATCTCTCCTAGCTCAGGATGGTATGCACCATTAGATTTACTGAACGTGAAAGAGAAGCACATGCCAGAAGCTGCTGTCCTTCAGGCTTTTGTGTAATTTTCCTGTTTCCCTTGAAATTCAAAGTAGCCAGCCTTGAAAGATCAAACGTGCAGAAACATGGTTGGTCAGCTACTTAAAAAACAAAAGCAGGAAAAAGCAAAAATCCAAAATGTAACTGATGGCGTTTTGTTCTTTAAACAAAACCCTATTGTATTTAGTTTCAGGGGAGTGGGAAGGATCGTGAAGGGAAAAAACATCTGGACACCAGTGGCTGGTGTTGGTTTAATACCCAGAGCGGGAGATGCAAAGCCGTTGAGGGCCTTCCCCTTTTGCACCTTTTCCTACTCTTTCACAGTCTTTCAGTTGGCTGTCCACTCTGAAGTGAAATGTGTGTCTAATTGAATATCCCAGATTATACGTTATAGGTGAAGTTCTTCTAATGCAACCGCTCAGCCAGACATCACACAGCATCCCCTCCAGCCCAGGCTCAGCTGGAAATCTTAGGGTAAGAACAGTGCAACTGCAAATCTTTAATATATCTTCTATGCCTTGTAAGTCTCCTTGTAGACTCCAGAGGTTGCAAGTCTGTCATCGTGACTATCAGCAAGAATAAGGTGAAGGCAGAAATATGCTGTCACATGGGAATTTTCTTCTCAAGGTATTCAGTAGAGTACTACCTCAGGTGTAACTCATTGTAGAAGTGATCTTTAACAGTAACACTCTGCGTATCTACTATCACTCACATCACCTCAGTATTTGTAAGAAGTGTTTACAATCTTAATCTCCTCTATTTTTCTTTGAGGTGACAGACACATGAGCAGGAAATGTGGCAAAAAAGCTCTTCTGCTACGCAAGGTATCATGCAAAGAACATACAAAACCTAGAGAAATATGTTTTTTGTGGCTTTAGTAAATGGGTGTTTGGAGAGAAACATGTAATAAAGTAATAATAAATCTCTCTCAGTGTGAGGTGACAGTGGGCAGCCTCCTGAGGTGGAGTAAAGAGCCCATCTCCGTTCACGCCAAAAGAATTGGGCTGATTGACATCGCCACAGATAGGAAGGACCTGGGGATGTACTTCAAACATATTCTACAACAAAAACAGAGAAGGAAACAAAAATCAACCTCTGAAAAATTCCCTCCTGCTTAGAAATGCGCACTGG
This sequence comes from Falco naumanni, assembly GCF_017639655.2. Taxonomy (NCBI): domain Eukaryota; kingdom Metazoa; phylum Chordata; class Aves; order Falconiformes; family Falconidae; genus Falco; species Falco naumanni. The sequence continues at coordinate 31,474,846 of NC_054061.1, read as the reverse complement.
ACAAAGTAGTTATAAATAATAAATCTTTAGCTCTAAGAATGATGGTTTTCACTTAATTTTCTGTAAAATGAAATATTTCAATTTATTTCTTTAAGACCTTGATTTCCCCTCCCCCATGTGCTTTTCCCTTAAGGAAAGCTCATAAATATTTCCTTGCTATTTCACTTTTTCTGAAGTTGGTCCTTGTGAAGAGCTTAGAGGAATTTGTTTATTCACTGTGAATCCTTTCTCTCATCTGTTTTGTTCCTTTGGTCATGAACGTGAAGCAGCAACACAGGGCTTTTCTTGTTCTTTATTTTTAATTTCCTTTATTTTTCTTGTTCCGTTGTTAGGTTCAGTATTTCACCCTTGCACTGTCTGTTCAAACTGCATCCTCAGCACACTGGGCACTTAGGTTTGGCATGACATCTCACATGAAATCAGTACATATTTGTTTGCATTCTGACATTAATTTTATATCGCCATCTTTTTATCCCTGACTGTTCTTATAGAAGAATTAGAATTTTCTCACCTGCTGTCAGTCTATTCAATTTATGTTTGGGATGTTACATTCCTCCTTTGAGAAGCAGCAGCACTTCCTTGTGCATCACCCCCCTGGTATTTGGCTGGGAGAAGGGCCCTGAACAAAATTTTTTTATTATTTTTTTTTTTTAATCCTGTAAAATTTTGTGTAGTTCACGTTATAAAATAGTTAAAAAGGTTGATTTTTCCCTGTTGACTGACTTTCTCAGGCGCGTACAGAAGACCCACTCAGTTGTGCCTGCCCCACACCACCACCGAAGCGTTAGGCTAAGGCTGACTCCAGAGACCGTGTCCTGCTGCCTGCTCGTACCTTTGCCTACTTCTGTATCCGAGTTGGCTCTGAGCTCAGGCTCCACCTCGTGCCTTTGCCTACTTTTCTGTTTGAGTGTGGCTAAAAGCTCAGGCTTCAGCCCAGAAAATCCAACCAGCTTAGCACTATTCTGTCCAAAGGCAGCGGGGAGCAGCAGGCAGCAGCCTGGCCAAGAAACGGCTGTTCACCCCATTTATCCTGTCTCAGCCAAATACAGCGCTGGATTGCAAATCCTCTTGCTCCGCTCCAGCAGTGGTGATGGCCGGAGTGCCTGTAGGCAATAACATCTCAGAGACAGGAGGCACTGGCAGTCTCTGCCCCCAGCGGGTCTCAGCATTGCAGTCAGGCTGCTCATCATCCTGGTGGCATGAAGAACTGGAGAACCTGTGGGGACAAGCCTGTGGGGACTGGCCACACCTGCCTTATGCAGGCAGAAAGTAGCTCCAATTTCTCTTTTAGCCTGTGGGGCATGGCTGCAGGAAAGGGGAGGGAAAAGCATGCTCAGCCCTTGTGTTCTCAGCAAAGGGACAACAACTAACAACTCTTCCTCTCAGAAACAGAGCAAAGGAAGGATATGAATGAAATCTGGATTAATCCCAGGCTAAAGTTCTCATGTAGGCCCCAGGTGAGGTTTTGGAGCAGCAGAGCACTCCACAAGGGGCTGGCATGAGCCATTTCTGCATTGAGCAGACCAGCCACGCTGCTCCTTCCACATCTTCCCCACACAGGTCTGGACAGAGGGGCATTGTCCTGGCTTTGGCTGGGAGAGAACTGGTTTTCTTCCTAGGAACTGGTACAGTGCTGTGTTTTGGATTTAGTGTGAGGACAATGTTGGTGACACACTGATGGTTTAGCCGTTGCTAAGTGGTGCTTACCCCAGGTCAAGGGCTTTTCAGTGTCCCATGCTCTGCCAGCAAGGAGGGGCACAAGAAGCTGGGAGGGAGCAGAGCCAGGACAGCTGACTTGACCCAGCCAGAGGGATATTCCATACCCCAGAACATCCTGCCCAGTATATAAACTGGGGGGATTTGACCAGGGGCTGCTGATCGCTGCTGGGGGACTGGCTGGGCATTGGTCAGCAGGTGGTGAGCGACTGCATTGTGCATCACTTGGGTCATTTTTTTATTCCCTTGGGTTTTATTCCCCTCTCTCCTTCTCCTCTTCATTACAATTATTGTTGGGTTTTTTTATTACTATCTATTTTTTTCAATTAGTAAACTCTTTTTATCTCAACCCACAGGTTTTACCTTTTTCTGATTCTCCTCCCCAACCCACCAGGGCAGCAGGGGAGTGAGTGAGCAGCTCTGTGGTACTTAATTGCTGCCTGGAATTAAATCACCACAGACAGACATAATTTTGAACAGTTAAGAGTAGCAACTGTGATTTTAAATTCCTTTAGCAAAAATATGACAATACTGTCAGAAATTAGTCTTGTTTTTCACAGCATTACCATCCTCAGTTGTCCAAAGAAAACAAAAAGTTACTCAAAAACACAGCAGCTCTTTAGAAGTGACCGCATCCTATTAAACAAATCAGAAACACTTGAATTCACTAAAGGACTATTATATTCATGACACAAGAATGATGAGAACTAGTTCTTGGACTTTAAAAAATTACAGAGAATTTGCAAACAGGTGGCTTAACGCAATCACCTCTGGTAGAAGAACAAAGTATTCTATTTCCTAACTGTTAACATTAATAACTCTTGTAGATAAAAGGCATTGCCTTCCTCAAAGAGTCAAGTCCTCTCACAGCACCCCTCAAAAATAATTTCCAGCACCTTTATAATATGTTTTTTCTTAAGTACAAGTGGTGGCCTGATCCAACCCTCATTGCAGCCTGGAGAAAGATCCAGTTTCATTGAAACTGGAATAACTTCTTGAAGAGCTTAGCAGCAGGAGTCCAGAAAATAGCTTTTTGGTTATATTCTAGAACTTAAAAATATTTTTCTGTTTCCTACTGGAGTTTGCCTGCTCTGTAGTCCTAACATCCCACCTGTATACATATTAACATCCAGGCTGTCTCCTTTTTTTCCTTCCAGCTGCACTGAGAGACTTTCAATTGCTAGTTGGAAGTTAGTTTCCCTCCAATTCAACTTTATTCTTGACATCACTTCACCAATTTAAAGTACAAAAAAAATTTTTACATCACACTTTCTATTAGGCAGTAGCATCTTGACATTTAAACAAGTTCATTTTCTCACAATAAGGGCACACTGATTTGTTTTGGAAAAGAAAACAAGAAATACAGAATCATGTGAAAATTCAAAGGACTTTGATTCTAAAACCCAGCCTGCCTATTAGAAATATTTTTTCAGGATAACTTTTTTTCCTCTTCCCAAGTGATTTTGATATTAATGTGGGACTTTGCTTCATCACAACCCTGCTCCTCCCCCTAAATTGAAAATCAAGCTAGAGCATGTATTGCTACAGACAGTAGCTGCGTTGAAAACACGGTTTCAGAGCTGCAAGCATATCTGCTTAAGGATATTACTAAGGAACCAGATGGAGGATAGTTTTCCATAGCTAACCATCTGGGTCCTGCAATAATACATCTGCCCTAAGCATTAGTATGGGAATCGACTTCATGATGGGAAAAAGCAGAGAAAAAGAGACAAGCAGAGAAAGAAAGAGCATGCTATTTTATATTGCAAAATGCGCAGCCAAAGAGTCACCATTTTGTCACACGTTGCAGTTTCCTCATGTTTGTTTGTGTTTATAATCTGTGGGATAAAAGGAACAGAAAAGAAGGCTTTAATGGTTAATATAGCATGACAGCCAGCTGTGATGGATATCAGAGATGGTAAATTGTTTTCAGTGAAACTTTAATTAGGTTATTGGAAGTCAAAGTGCAAAGGACCTTTCTGACAGGGCTACTAATTGTTTACACATATATGTAATTTTTGGTCTGCTAGGTTATTTTTTAGAGTTCTGCACTTCAGGGCTTCCAGCCAGTTGTGTCCACAGATGAGAGCTGCAGTGGTTTGCAGAATCAGAGAAAGGTAAGAAATTGGGGACGTGCCATTAGGTTTGTGGAAAACACCCAATCCCTGGTAACTAGATGGAGTCAAAGCAAAACCTAGAATGATCAGATGCTTCTGAGCAGTCCTGCTGTGTGCTCTTAACGTGAAATCTATAGGTGAAAGGTTTTTAGGTGTTAGATATGTGACAGTCCTGGAACCAGAAGACCTAAGAAAGGTCTTTTTTTCTCTGGTCATGTGGGTCTACAACCTGCATTGTTGACTGTAAATTTTACTTTTATTACAATTAAAATTCAGTTTTATTAAAACTTAAGTTTTCCATGCAGTTCAGGCATTCTGTTTTTTCTTGCTATGTTGATTCTTTTACCATTTAATATTATGTCATCTTTTGCTATGGGCTTTTCTCTGCTAAGGCAGTTATAGGATCTTTTCTCTCTATCTTTTCACTTGCTTTTGCAAAGCCTGTAGGAAGCTACTGGAGACCTCTTTCCCTTGTGTCACATTTTGAATTAAATTTGACAATAGCTTTATTTTCCTTAGTAAATTTGGCTAAAATTGTAAACTTAAAAAAAAAAAAAAAAAAGAAAAAGAAAAAAACCCCACAAAAACCAAATAAACCAAAAAAAATTTCTTTCACCTTGAAATTCTGCTGAGTTTTGAAATACCCAGGTGCAGGTTAGCTCTAGTGGATTCTTTCATAGTGTAAATCTGGATAACAAGTTAGTGAAAGTCACTGAGAAGAAGTTGTCAACCTGCATTGAATATCAGGACCTTACATAGGTTTTCTAACTGTAGCTTGCTTTTTTATGTATGACAGGTTAAGAGAAGTATTAAGTAATTGTAAAATCCCAGACACCAGTCCATTCAGCATATTTCTAGGTTGGATCCTTGGAAAAGAAGTAAAAAGTTTAAAAGTTTCATGTCCTCTACCTAGATAGAACTGTCAAGTCTTCTTGATATATTTATGTTATAGCTGTTCTGTAAAGGGAGACAAAATTCCCTGTAACGGTTTAAATCACTGTTGTATCTTATACTTTAACAAAGTCCCACAACGCTTCAGCCTGGCACTGTGCATGTGCGTTTATGTGCGTTTATTGCATCTGGATGTTCACAAGCGAGTAACAGAGCTAGGACTGGTTGTCAGGTAATCAGCAGTTTATGAGTAGATTTTTTCTTTTCCCAACAGAAAATCTATATGGTAAAATATGCAATGATTCTTTTTTTGTTAGTGTGTGTCACTGCTGTGGAACAGGCTCTGTGGTTTGTTTAATTTTGAGATTGGCTTCAGGAATTAATGACACAAAGTAGTTTACGTGGGTGCATATCACAAAGATAGCTACTTATCTCACTCTTAAATTACTTCTGTATGAGAATGTGATTAAGAGGAAAAGGAAAAAAAAAGCCTAGCATAACTTGCCTGCTTCCACGCATTGGTCCTTTTCTTCATCACTGTTGAACTGCAGAACTGGAAAATGTGACTTCTATGAAAAGCTTGGCTTGGCAACCGCAATAGGTGGCTTGCAGGAGATGAGGAGCTCATGTAGATAGTAGATCAATGTTTTGCAAAATATTTACTCTTTCTTATCATTAGTACATTTTCTTCTTCTGAAATGTATTGATTTGTTGGATGTTTTTGCAGCTAAGGCCTGTTGGAAGAGAGAGGTATTGCCCTCCTAGGACTGATACTCTTCCCAGCTGCCTGGAGAGCAGAGCTCTCCTTTGAACCTGTGGTCTTCCTTGTTGGCTTTTGGTCTGTTGGTGATCAAGCAGTGAGTTCTGTTTCTTAATGAGCAAAAAATATAGATCTTAATTTATATCTTAGAGCACAGAACACCATGAAAAGTGTAAGGAAAACTATTCTGGCTATAAGAAGAAAAGCTTTTAGGTTGTGAAGAGAGACAGAAATCTACCATAAAAAGGGAGAAATGTCTGTTCTTGCTTTTCTTGCATGCAATCCTTGAGCCAAAAAGGATGCAGCAGTGCAAACAGCTGCTTTGAGGTAACTCAAAACACCTTTGTGTTTGAAAAGGTAGTATTTTCAGTAGCTTTGCTGTAGAATTTTGTTTTTTCCAAAGGTCTGTTCCTCTTCTGTAAATCTGACTTTGCCCTCTTCTACCTGCATTGCACAGAAGTTATAACCCATAAAAAGCATAACTGAGTTGCTAATGACATAATTCAGGAAATATCTTTTTTAAATGCAGCTTTAAACACTTTTTGTGTAGTTAAACTGTGCTTGGCTATTAGTGAGAGTCTGTCAGGCAGATTGTTCTGCATGAGCTGCTCTGCAGACTTTCACCAGGGATGTAGGAACCTTGGCCTGATGTTTCTCAGTCCTGCAGTGCTGCATTGCTGCAGCACTGGTCCTTCGGCAGTGCAGCTGGGATGACAAACTCATTCAATAAAAAGGGAAGGTGACATATAAATTAAAGCAACAGTAAAAAAATCCAAATAAGGCAGTGTCACCTATGAATATTTTTCTGAAAGGATACCAAGCAAGATGTTGACAAGTTTCTGTGAAAACATACACCATGGTTCTGTTGTTCACCTACTCCTGAAAACTGCTTTTCCTTATACAAATAGCGCAGTGCAAGGGACAGTTCATGGTTACAAGCCTTAAGCAATACTTCACAGATGGCATCTTAAGAGATGGCAATAGATTCTTGGTCTCCCTGGCTGACCCTGCTGTACAGTGAGTAAGACCAAGCCAAAAGTCTGCCTGCTTTACACGTCTCCTCATCCAGCAAGAACATGTGTGGGAAGGTCCCCAGGGGCCAAACCCTGCAGCAAAGATATGAAGACATTGAATTTAGAACTCAGCACAGCCCTTATTCTCTCCCCTCCTCTTTTTTTTTTTTAGTTTGTTTTTTTTTTTTTAATTATTATTTAATGCAGTTCTCTGGCTGCAATCAGGCCCCAGCTCTTTCAGTTAAAAATTAAAATCATTTAGACAGATATTTTTTTGCACACAGAAGGGACAGACTTTCTCCAGAAGCACTTTATATTGTTGCCTTTTTGCCATTCATAAATGGCATTCATGAATCCTCTGAAGCGGCTGCTGAACACGTGACACTGACTCAATGTAAGACCTGCATTGGTTCAGCACCAGCAGCGTGTGCCGTGCTGCCGGGGGGTGGGTGCATGGTGAGGTGAGCTCAGTGTGCTCACAGGGTCCGTTGTCACTAGCGGGAAGTGGCGTGAACTACTCAATCATTGTTAAGTGGTCAAAGATCTGAATCTGTTCATAAAATTGCATCGAGAGTCATTGAGTTGCTGAGTGCGAGTGTCTCATTGGCTTATCGCAGTGTTCTGGCTCCGGAAAATGAGAAAAGGAACAACTTTTATGAAAAGACATAATTTATAGTAATTTTAATCTAGAAGCCTAAAGCCTGCACCATCTTATACCGTGACTGTGGATTTATTCTTTCTGATGTTTGTGTAAAAGTTCTGTGAACATATTGAAAAAAACCCTGATGCTACATCTAGAAGCTGTCTGAGTTTAGGTTTACAAGCAGTGTAGGAAGCGTGATTAAACATTTTCTGATCCATAGAACAGGTGTGGAACTGAATACTCCAGAATTTGTGGTACTTGAAACAAGGTTTGATATCAGAGATTATTTCAAAATCCTGAATCAAACACCCAGTGAAAATGAACCTCCTGCATTTCATTGTAATTTTTCTTAACAAACTATACAGCTAAGCCAGGAGAATCATTGCCACACAATGTTGTGTGTGCATGAAAAGTTTACCTGTGTTAAAAAACTGTTAAGACATTGGGGGGGGGGGAATTTTCCTGGCTGACCATTAAACTCCAACTACCTTGGGCTTGGGTTTGAGTAACAAACCTCTGGAGCTGAGAGAGTGTACAGAGGAGGCAGGGTTGTGTGGTAGCATAGGTCTGATCCTCTTCCCTCAGCCTCCACTGCTAGCTGCTGTTCGGGACGTGACACTGAGCTAAAGGCATCTTTCTCATGGGCTAGATGCTGCTGGTAGAGCATGGTACCATTAAAGCACCTGAAAGTCTTTTTATGCCATGTAGAATTCATTAATGACAGCTTTAAACTATTCTGGTTTCTCTTCATGATGTTAAGCAAAATTTGCCCTTTTAGTTTCCATTTTCTACAGTCCCATGTTTTCTGTTATCTTTTTTCTCTGGTCCTACATATTGTGCTGTTAATTTTTTCTCGTCATGTTCACCTGCTTTACCTTAGTTTGGCTGGTAAGATTCCTCCAAAGGGAATGATCACATAAAAAGTATAGTGTGAACACTTACCTTTTATTCTTGGACAAATTGCTCACTGCAAGGTAGAGTGTACTATGGAATTGCTATACATAAAACAATGGCATTTTTATTGTGTTGTGATGAGAATAGTTCACCTTGCTGATGACCTCAGGAAAGCAGGCTGTTTCACGCATGCAATTTTAGCTCATTGAGATTTCAAAGATCCCTTTCAAACATATATCACAAAAAGCCTTCTTTTAGCACATTGACTCTTTGTTCCTCTGTTCCATCATTGAGTTTAACATGCTAGTGAAGGTCTGCAGAGAAGGCAGCAATGCCAATATATTGGGCTTGGAGAGAAGTGGACTTTGAAGGAATGTGAAATGAGTAAAGAGAAACTTGGCTGAAATTCAACAATACATAGAGGAATTGGGAGAGGACTCAAATTTTCAGATATTAACAGCAAGGCCGCAATTAAATTCTAGGCTACCAAACCTGAATAAATAATAAGCTTAGAGCCAGATTGCAGAATCCGTATTTTTATTTGTGCATTCATACTGATCACAGGGTAAGTGCCATTCACGTCTGTGAGATTGCTCAGTCACAGACATAAAAATTAAATCTATGCTCTCTACATGGTTATTTAGCAGGCTCACATTCTCCGGGGAGTGGGTGCCAGCAACATAAGCAGAGGTTTACACTAGCTCTTGTGGAGCCAGTGGAAAGTTATTCACCGAGCAAGTACTCAACAGCACAGGTGAGAATGGCAGCTTCAGAAGACAAGTTACTGCAGTATCCTCAGGATTAGAGGCAAGCATGACAAAACTTACAAAAAGCCAGAAGCATATAACTTGCAAGATCTTTTGATGCTCCCAATCACAGCTGGGGACATACCTGTGAGGTTGTCTAAACCATGTTCTGCAATTCATTCCCTTCAGTGTAGCTTTGGCCTGTATTTTTTCTAGCTTTGCTTTAAAAGTCCCAGTTGAGAAGGATACCATAGTTTCCAGTTTAAGACACTCATCCATGACTTAATTTCTCAACTTTGATTCTGCCTTTTCTGTCCAATAGAGGGAGAAGAAGGAAATGAATTCATTCCCAGTGCCAAGCAAATGTGTATGAAAGTTTCCTTCATATAAATGGACAAGTGGTAACATCGAAGTCTCAGGATAAAATGGATAAAAATGGAGTTTTCCTTTCAGGTTTTTACAGTGGAGCCTCTTTAGAGGTTCCAACCATTTGCTTCATGCTGGATACACAAAATTTTCAGGCTGTTTTCCCTCTCCACCACTGGAACAAAAGGCCTAATATCCTCAGAAATCAGTTTCTGTTCTCACAATGTCCAAGCTATCAATGAAGGGAAAGAGAAAGGAAGGAAGAGATGTTTTTTATTTATAGTGTCTTTTTATATTGTTAAGACCCTGCATATGCAGTCTTTGTTCTGCTACATCTTAAGCATTTGGCTTGAAGAGACTGATGTATGCAAATGCTGCTGGGGAAAAAAAAAAAAAAAGGGAGACACAAAGCGCTGAAGGCAACCAGGAGATATTTAAGAACAAGTAAAAAGAGATAAAAGCAAGCAAATGACAAACTGAAATTGGAATCTCAAAGGTAAGGAATCTTCAAATCCAGATGTACTCAATGAACAAAAGAGAAAGAAAACAGAGTTCTTTTACAATTTACCAAAAGTTTGTATCAACTCTTAAGCGATCAGTAAAATTTATTAGTTACTTTTTTTCTGAGGAAGTCATGGATCAATCTTTGAAAGGCAGCAGGGAAAGAACTGGAGATAATAGTACGGGACAGAAGTGTGGGCCAGGGGGTTGCTCACAGTGTGGCTGGGAGGGCTGGCTGCAGCAACAGGCACAGGGAGCACGCACACACATTAGTTTTAGAAAATGAGCAAAGAAATCAGTGAACCTTTTAACTGACATTTAGAAAAGTTCACCATTTCAGGAGTGATTCCTGAGAACAGCAAAGCAGAAAATAAATCTATATCTAGAGAATAGACACAGGTTTCTGCTTTAGATTTATTGCTTTGAAAAAATAAAAGAATTTAGGCTGGACCCTTCATGCAATTAGTTACACTGAGTGTCTGCAGGGTTGGATCCTTGCTCGCAACAGACATGTCCCTGTTTCACAGGATCTGACTTCAGTACTCAGAACGTGTTCATCCACTGAGTCCCACTGAAGCCGGGGGAGAAAAAGGTCGAGCTGTGACCTGGTTTTCATCTTTCCGATGACAAATTGGTCAATACACTTAATGTGAATAAGAGACCTTAGAAACCAAGAAACAAAGAAATGGTTTAGCTGTGTGCTGTTTCCCTGAGTGGTGAATACAGGACAGTAATTTGTCATATATAAGCTGCAGGGGAGTCTGAGAGACAAGACCCCATCATATCCTGAGTTAAAGCCTCATTGCAGATCGTATATGACCCCAGAACATGTATTGCCACCTTTCCAGAGGAAATATTGGAGTGGTGACGCAGCATGCATTAGGCAGGTAGATGATGCCTTGATGCTGATGATGCCCTACAGCCAGCGCAGCTTGTGAGACACTTAACAGGCTCAAGCCACTGTGTATTGCAGCGTTTCACATGGGTTTACTCTCAGCTGTAAGCTTTGGTGGAAGCAGGAGCAGCAAGGCTGCTTTGTCTGGTGGTTCACTTCACAGCACAAAGCAAATGCAATGGTGAGGGTAGGCACACCTGGAAATGAAAGGGGGTTTGACCCATGCGCAAGTGAAGGAAAAGTGACACTCAGCCTGACAAGGTTAATATGGCTGGCAAGAACACACCTGTGTTACTGCTGTCAGGCTGTGTGCTGGGGATGTTCAGGGAAGATGCACAAGCTAAACCTCAGTACATTTTAGGAGGGGTCCCAAAACTGGTAGTTTTCAAAGGCATGGATGTACCCATGCCAGAAAACAGCTGCCACTGCTTTCCAGCCTTGGCTTTTTGGGACTGCTAAGAACTAAGTATTCATTTTAAGTTTGTTCATATGTACCACAATTAGAAATTTGTTCCTAGATAGCTAACCTGGCACAGAGCCTTCTGTTACTGCAGTTTCTTTATAAATATTAATATTTTACCACCAAGTATGACCATTGTGAAGCTAAACAAGCTAATGTGTTATACTCACACATCAATCTTACTGGGGGCTCAGGGGGAAAGCGGAAGCAAAATACTTCAGTGGCAGATTAGTCTGGGTTATTCTCAATGGAAGATTAATCCAGAAATAGTCTCCACAATGCTACTCATTTACTGAGCACAAGATTTTATTAAATACTTCTTAAAACTACAAGAGTAGGGGAGCTTTCTTGTGACAGTTGTGCCACAGTTCATTCCTTTTCTGTTTCACAATTTTTTCTGCTTTACATGACAGCTTTACTGAAAAAAAACGTTGAGTGTAAAAGACTTGGAATGTTCATATTTTTCAGTAGACATAAGAAAATAAAGATGAAACGGACTTAATATTTTTGGGTTTATTACTCTCACTTTAAGAAAATCTCTCTCTCTTTTTTGGCTGAATCATTACTACACCTTGCTTAGAACAATGTTAGCAAAGGATTTTTTCCAGAAGTGTGTAAACTTTATTGGGTTTTAATAGGACTTTTAATAGGTCACATTCAATAGAATGTGACAAGTTTTTTTGTGGGTTGGGTTGGTTTGTTTTCCTCCCATGTGGAAATTGATTTTAGACTTTAGAACTGTAGAAAATTTGACTTAATGTCCCATGAACAAGCTTAAGGAAATGTACTGTGCATTGAATCCCGTAGATACACATCAGCGATTTGAGATACTGTTTGTCATAAGGAGTTTCTGAGGTTCTGTCAGTGTGGGACAGGGAATACCAGATACTGCACCATTGTGTAATTCTTTGTCATGGAGCTGTGTACTTTTAAGACTAATAGGAAAAACTTATTTCTTTTGCTGTTGAGAGGAGTTATTGGTGACTTGGTGGTCTGGAAACATCCTTCCATTCCTAGAAAATCCTTCTATTCTTTGGATCCCCTGGTATTATTGAGGTTGTGGCTAAGGACTAAGTGGAAGGCAGGATGCTCTGCTGATGAAGCCCTGGCTCTGGGAGGTCTGTGCTCGGATCCCTGCACATGTGTATTGCTCACCTGTTGCCAGTCTCATAGGTACAGACCTGCAAAGAGGGATCTAGAAGAGGGGTGAGGTGTCTTGGCATCCTTTGGAATTTCTCTAATCTGTGCTTTCCAGGCTAACAGTACTTCACTGACCCCATGTCAGTGTTACAAGAATAAACACATTGTTACCAAGAATTCAGGGAAGGGACTGTGTGCACATGGACAGATACAGAGAAAGATGATTCACAGTTACCTTAACAATGAATGCTGACATGGTGAGGGTTAGGGATAAACAGAAAAACAACCCTGTGTTTTCACAGATGAGTATGCAGGGAATCACACTTACCTATGCTTATCCTAAAACCTGATCCTGTTGATATGAATGAAAAAAAAAAATCTAACTTTAAAGGGTGCAAGATTTAATACTCAGAAAAGGGAATACTGACATTTGGTAATTTTCCTGGTGATAATTTTTCTTAAGGTTATTTGGCATTGTGCAAAGTAAGCAGCTGTGTAGATGTCTTTCTCCATGTACATAATTATTTTATTATATAAACAGTAAGGACAAAGCTGTGTTTGAACAGCCAGATGCACTTCATCACTCTTTTGATATTCTTGGATAATTTGTTGTATTATTTATTGTGCTCAGGCTACTGCTTACAGGGCTTTAAGATCTTGCTGTGATTTAGACAACATTTGAAATACTAGTGTGATAATACCTCCATACAGATTCAAGCAACTACCCTCTAATTTATAGGCTTAAACTCAAAATCATCTCAATTGAAAAAGAAAATAATAAGGAAAGAAAAGACTAAAAGAGCTGTCAGTTTTCAGAAACAATTATCCTTTTTCACGTTCAGAAAAGGACAAGAGGGATTTCACTTGTCCCAAGTCATGGATAGATGACCTGAGTAGCTGCTTTGCCTGATTTTTCTGAGTTACCACAGCTTTACCCATGGCTCCAAACCAGAACCATTTACTCCCCCAAAACAGTGAAGTCAGATTGTGAATCTATTTGTTTCTAAATTTCCTCTTGTACAGTTGAGTTGTTTACCCATCGTATCTAGGGAGAGGTCCACAGTCTCTCATCACCCATCAGAACAGAGATTTCAGCTCCAAGGAGTCCCTTCCATGAGCAGAAAACCTCTTGTACATCTTTTGACTCCTACGTACAACTGTGTGAGGAAGACATTGGTTTTCTGTGTACCAATGTACTACTCTGCAGACAATCTTACTCGCATAGCCTGGACTTTGCTGCACAGTAGTTAGTCATCGCTGTAGTGGTGGCAGCTTGAAATGATACCAGCCAGCCAGAGGAAAAAAAAAAAAAAAAAAAAAAAGGACTTTCTTACATGCTGCACCAGCACTTATTCTTTAAACATTTTCGGGAAATACAAATATCGCTTTAGCATCTCATTTTTCTCTGTTCACAAGTATTTGTATAACTGGGGTTTTTTTACTTGTACAGATTGGTAGAAAGCTCAGGCTTTTCTTCCTGCATTAAAACTCATTTGGAGATTATTACTTATGTGAACACGTAAATGCAACTTGTGCAAAATAATACTTGGACCTCAAGACAGTTACTGGTTTTGGTTTCCTTACTGGCAGTTATTGGAAGTTGTTACGCTTTAGGTGAACAGTTCACATTACATTACATGTAATTAACAGCAAATATGTAAAAAAGACAGGTTAAAACAGGCATGCCTGGACTAAGAAGTCTGGAAAAACCAAACACATTTCACAGTCTGTTTGGAGTGGCTAACTACAGAAAATTGTTTATTAAGTAATAACAGTTTGATGATTTCCATTGCATATTTATTTCAGGCTATAATTGATAGAGATATTTTTCCATTAAACATCTCCCTAAATCTTTCAGCTGATGGAGTCATGGTGTAACACTACGAACTTGCCAATAAAATGACTCAGCTGAAAGCTTACAAAGATATAGAGATGGCTGTTTAAAAGGAGTTTAAATGTGTAAAATATGCCTGATATAAATGCTAAAATGACTGTGTACTGGTTTTTAAGTAAATATCGACATGTAGATCCTTTTACCCACGACCTCTTTTCTTACTGTTTTCTTTGTTTCTTCACTCCATCAGAAGGTTGTTCAGATGCTCCATGGTAGGAGCTGTGTGAGTACATAACAAAATGTATGTGGTTTCCCATCAAACTTGCATTTTACACAGGTTTAGAAAAACATACAGAATATAAGAAGCCTCTCTTATACAATCATTAACAAAAATTGAAATATTTTTCTGCATGTTAAGGGTCTCAGAGCGTATTCCATGTTAAAATTCGTCAGCATTTCATTCTACTCATAAGCAATTTTTGTCTCATTCGACATTAAGCTATGAATAAGGTGTAACACCATCAGCCCACAGATGAACAATAGTGTTAATTACCAGGGAATGAACATCATAACAATGTTTTTGCCTTTTCAATAACTAGCTTATCTGCAATTCTGATAATGACAGATGCCAATATGATTATTCACTCAGTTTCCCAAACAAGTAAAGAACTTACTAAAAATGCTAGTATGTTCTTTAACTGGTAGGGTGTCACTAAGATAATACTCTGGAGATGTGCAGTAGTATAAGAATTAACATTAACATTCAGCCTGTAACCCTTGTCAAGGTATTTGCTTTCCATGAATGAGCACTACTCAAACATTTTAGTATTGAACTCATTGTTTCCATTTGTATCATTTTATTGTGAATGTTATTGCAGCACTTTTTAGAAGTGAACAGAATAGAAATTTGAATAACAGGGGATGGTACTTGGAAAAGGTAATATGCTATTAATGTATTTTTCTGATAATTCATCAAGATGGATAAGGTGTATGGGCAGTAAAACTAGATGACAATGCTTCTTCTGGAAAGTACAGTTTGAAATAGGGTTACAACATGTTGTAACCTTCAGACCTATCTTGTATAACAATATTTGCCAGATCCTAGAGACTGAAAATGCATCTCTAGTTAGATGTAACTCTTTTGTCTGCTACTGATAACAAGATTTGGGACCTCATGCGGTTGTTTCAGTATGTCAGGTTAAGCCTGTTTAATCTCCTTATGATCAAACTTCATCCTCAGAGCAGATAGTTAAGGCTGAGTTTATCATGGATAGGATTATTTTTTGTTATTTCCTAAAAGGGCAAAGCTTTATATCACAGCTTAACTAGTAGATAATAGAGTCTCTAAAAGGCTGCAGTGGGAGTAAGGGAAACAAATGACTGTTTAGACATGTATACACACATGTGTAAGTACCTACAGACATCTCAGACTTTCTGCCTGCTATAATAGCTCTGTAAGAGAAGGCGAAGTTTATGGTTCTGGAATCAAGAGTTTCTGCCATAGTGATGCCCTCCATACAATCCAAAAATGGCTCTTGCAGCAACACCAGTTCCTGTGCACATCCCATCAACTTCATCTTTGCAAAGACAGAAAACAATATCTTCTGTATCCAAGAGATAAAGGTGCTGGAGAGGGAATCCTGAAAGATAACTTCTTGCAGCAGAGTGATAGCTCAACTGTGTGCCTTCAATGACAGGAATATTTTCTTCCCTTCTCTCTGAAATGACACCTTAGGGGACCTTTGGTAAGCATATATTGCCAGCTGCAATGGAGAGGCTGTCTGGTGGCTGACAGGTCACTTCCCTTTGGTGAATGCCGTAGCAATTAGTATGGCAGCCAGGTCTTAATTGCCTTTTTTTAAAATGTTTGGGTTTTTTGGTTTTTTTTTTGAGCATGAGGTAGATGTTCCATGCAAAATGAAGTGTGTTCAAGGCTTGGAAATAAGACCTTGAGAGCTCTCTGATTTTTATCTGTCCCTGCAGAGCCCTGTTCTCTGAAGCATTTCTCTATAGAGTAATTTTTATCCATGGCATTTGAATTTTCTTGAACAGAAAGCAAAGAAACTGATTTTCTGGGGTGTGTATTACTTTTGGTGAAACAGCAACCTCTTTGCCTACTATATCTTATATTCTGTATACTATAACCAATAGCAAGTTATGTTACCAATTATAAAAATATGTTTATTACATTTTGTATTTCATTTCAGTTGTCAGAAGGTCTTTATGTGGTTCTAACAACAACAACAACAAAAAAGGTACAACAGAATTTCCCTGAGTCCTCTCAAGAGCCCATCGCTACCTCATAAGGTAAATTAAACAATTTATGGAAAGAAGGAGATGAACATTACATTTTAAAAGATGAACCTTATTGAATTCATAGAACCTTAATTCTTAGTTAGTTACAGGCAGGTCTGGTCCTATATATCTGCATCAAAGTACAGTGTCAGGAATGTAATAAAACTATTGGTCTTGCAGTGTACACGGAGGATAATCACGAATTCTGATTAGTCAGATTTATTTGGAGAGCTCATACCTCTGCTGGATCTCTTGCCTGATTAGGTTTTATCTCTGGCTCCTACATCTTTGTCCTGGGCTCTGTAAACTGCCTTATCCTGAGAGGCAGGGCAATCTTGGCAGTTCTCATCACATTATATTGCTGTTCCTGTAAAACAATTAAGCTCAAACAGCAAAATTAAGAGCTTGTGCCAGGTAGAGATAACAGCTGGAGGTGAGCACCTGGCAAACAGCAGGGACCTTAATTGATAAATATCACCCTTTTGTTTTTTGTGATCCCAGAGTACTTGTGAGTGATTTTTCCTGATACACTTGATGTTTGGCTTATTTGTTGAATTATACCGCAGACTGACCATGAAGAATCAGAGTCTTATCCACATTGTTTAGTTATAATGAACAGTTTGTACTGAAAGATATAGTATCCATTCTCTAAACTGATAAATACACATCTCTAATATATTTCCACATCACACCAACACCTTCTTCTGCATACTGCTATGCCAGCTAAACTCCAGTGTTCAAAGTTTATTCAGATTAAACAAAAAGCAAGTCTCTGGTTTCAGGAAATGTTTTAAACAATATTGAAATAAATGCTTTGAAATTTTCATTCTGTTCTCAACCTGGTAAATATTTCAGGCATCCAGTGACAGAACATACCACTTCCACATGTTTCCAGTGACACTATTTTATGATTGGTTTTTTTTCCAATTCTATATGTTAGTACCAATTTCCAGAAAAATTATTTGCTTACTTTGGGAAAGGAGGATATTAGAATGCTTACAAACCCTTACAAAGAAATGTAAGATCTCAATTGAATGTTTTTGCTAAACTACACAGAAGTGTAATCATATGTGTATAGCGAAAATCACATAATCAATCACATTTCACATCGTGAAATCCTTGCACAATAAAACCCGAGCAGTTCTGCAATGAATGACAAAGAAATCAGGATTTCACAAGATCCAAAAGTAATTGCGAGATTTGTCATTTTCTCTCATTCTTATGCATAGCTATATTTTTTTGCAGAATCCTGATAAGGGCAAGCTACAATTTATGTACTGAAGGCAGATTTTGAGATGCACATGGCATTTAGTAAACAAAGCTCCATGTATACAACATTATGAGGCTGTCATGGTGCCTTTCATGTTCTAGATTTGGCATATTGAAATCAACATTAAAAATGCAATAAATACCTTTCTCTAACCAAGCACATACGAATACAAAAGAGAGGAAAGTATATTGGAAGTACATCAAGAATTAGTAAGTAAATCAAAGTATTCTTAATTAAATTTTGAACATAAAATGGAGCATATAGGCATTTTGAACAGAGTTCCAGAAAGTACTGTGTGTCCCTATACACATACATCCTCTTTATTATCATGCAAATAAGTAAGCGTCTCAAATGAAAGCTCCCTGTGAGCACTTATTACATTACTCCGCTGGAGACATCATTCATGTGTGTTTCGTGGTGTTTTGGTTTTGGGTTGGTTTTTTTTTTCACAAAATGTATATTTTTTTTCTTTTTTTTTTATCTGAATATAAGCTCTCTCATATTTGCAAATACAAGATGCCAGTTTAGTTGGTGATATTTCATTTTGCATACTGTCAACAGAGCATTTCCTCTGTCTCATACTTTTACCTACTACAGGGTAGAAAAAAGCAAAGAAAAAATTGAGGCTTGACATAACTCCATTTTTGTCACTTAGCTGACGAAGTCACTCAGGCTCTTTGTCCAACCAAGAGAGGAAAAAGTAGTCCTCAAAAATCAGAGACAGAGAACCAGTGTCCTAAGTACCCTGTGACCACATCCCCTTCCCAGCTTCTTGTCCCTTAGGTCATCACAAGAAACAGAAATGTAAAATCCTTTCCTTTTTCTCTCCCTTCCTCTGTCACATGTGGTATGCCAGGTGTCCCTGGCACGTTTGCTCATGAAGAAGTGGAGCAGGCACCTGAGGATCAGGTCTGAGGTGCTCACCACAATGTCACCAGCCCCACAGCATGGCCATGGACCGAGTCATGCTGATGAGTGCCTCAGTGAGATACCCCGCACTCCTTCACCATGAGGAGTACAGGGATATTAGATGGGCACGCTAAGTAGTTCAGACAAACCGATTTTCGTGTGCATTGGCAAATGAACTACAAATTTGTTTTTCTTTGGCTTATGGTATGCCAAAGGCATGGAAGACACTAAGATTTCTAAATAGATGACTTGTGCTAGCTTACACACCTATTGCTTCTACTGATTGCAGGGCAACTCCCAGTCAAAGGATTTTAATATGGATTAAAGATTTTATTAACTTGAAAATTTTGGTTAGCAGTAATTTAGGGATATCCTGAAGAAAATGAGATCTTTCTACACACTCTATTTTATATTTCTTAATTTCATAAACTATGTCTCTAAGCAAATTTAGTACTAGGTAATGGTAACTGTTACTTGCTGAGGAGCAGGTGTTGTATTCAGTCAGTAGGTCCATGTGGTCAGGACAGGGACCCACCTGTGTCAGCACATTCATTCAGGCCTGGACTACACTCTTGAACCTCCTGGTTATGGAATTCCCTGAGAGCTCTGTGAACCCCACTTTGGTTCATGTTGCAGAGGAGTCTCAGCACAGATACTGGCCTCTCTGTGGATCAAACCAAACTGAAAGACACACTTCACCTGTGCATCCAACGCGTTCCAGCTGTGCATCTATTGTCTTCTAGCTGTGCACCTGATCAGTTCCAGCCTGGGTAGATCCAGAGCAAAACTGTGCAGACACATGCAGTGTGGATCTTGAGTTATCTTCTGTTCTCCAAATGAAATAATCAGAAGTGTGAAGCCAATGCCATGTAGGAGAGGTTTGCTAGGAAAAGCAGCAAGAATTTTTGGAAGATGTGGCTAATAGGACAAATTTAAAGATTTATTACAGTCTTCAGTAGAGGAAACCTACATTGTACTAGGAGGCGCTTTAAAGAGAAGAGTATCATGTAAGTGTGTTGAGCGCTTTGGCAAGTCAATACATCAATTTTAATACATTCTGTCCTACTACATTGATATATGTGTGCTGAAACTTTTTAATAATATAACACATAGGTAAACTTCCTCATTATGTGCTACCATGTTAAGGTTGTGACTGAGAGGATCAGAATTTATAAAACATTACTAATGTATATGGATGTATAAACTATGTTCTTAAAGTCAGCTGCTACCTAGTATGTATCTTCTGTATGAAAAGACAGACATTAAAATGTGTCTGGTGAAGCAATAAAAAGTGCAGTATTTAGTAAAAGAAATAAAACAAGAAGATAACAACAACAGATCATAGAAAAAGAGATAAACAAGCCTGCTGCCACAACAGGCTCCCATCCACCATTACCCACACTCTTCATAAATATGCAATGGGGTATCCAGCACAGATAACCTTTTACTGAAAAGAATGCACTACTTGTGCCCACATACTCATATGTGTATTTTGCAAGTGTATGGGTAATAGTTACTGAGAATCTGATCTGGTATTGTTCCCAATATTTTCCTGAGCAGAATGAGCTACGAGTGAACTTCAGAAGCAGTTTAAACTCCTGGTCCACACCTGTACATCCCATTCAGACATGCTCACAGTAGACACTGACAAGAAAAAAGGATGACGTTTAGCAGTAACCAGCAAAGGGAAAACAGAAGAGCTGAGAAATTATACATCTTTCAGTATAGTAATTCACAGGTGAAACACATGCAACGTACGTTGAGCTTAAAAGGAAAGATTCCTATGGTATTATTAAAACAGAGAACCAGCCACAAAAATAATCATTGGAATCACCTCAAAATGCAGCTTTTTTCCCAAAGCAATCTGCTTTCTTTCTTTTCAGCTGCTTAGTCCCCAGTTTTAATCTTTTATTTTTCTTTCAGTTTGTGTTACTTTTGAATGAAAAATGCCTTTTCAAAACTGAAATGCAGTTTCATTTAAAAATGCGAAAATGAAACATACTTCAACTTGAAAATTATTCATAGCAAATATTTTGATCCTTTTTCGTGTCCTTATTCCTTTTGCTTCATTTTTCTCAGCCAGAGTGCCAATCCGGGAAGAAATTTATTATTCATCATGAGGATCCCTTTTTTTTTTTAAAGGGGTTAGAATCCTCAGTTTCTGTGGAAGAAGTTCAGGCACCCAAATAGCTGTGAAAATGCCATGGGAGCCACATGCATGTATGCAAGCCTTCCAGACAGGCCAGCTAGTACATATACATATCCAGACTATGAAAAAATGGCACTAGAAGCTTATAGTTAGGCAGCTTTTTTCTTCTGTCAGAGTCAGGTCAAAAGTTCTTTACGAAGACATCCATGTCATCTGAGAGGCTGGTGATTCAGTTTTTTGTTTTCTTTTAAATGCTATTGGAAAAAAAAAAGTACTTTGTGCTTACTCCGTCCAGCTTTGTCTACATTCTGTTATTACTAGCTTGCCTACTCTGGGGAGGGAAAAGCCAATGACAGGGCAATGTCTGCTTTAATGTCGGGTGTTATGTTTTATGCTCAGAGAGGGATTTGTGAACAATGTGGGTAAGAAGGTCACACAGCAACATCTATGACTTAGGAATAAAACAAAAACAGGGGAAAAGAAATATGTGGACAAAAATATGTGTACCTAAGAGGAGACCTATGTTATTCCATTGATTCAACCAACTTAGAGCAGGGCAAAGAGACCTTTATTTAAGGTCTGTTTCTAAAGGTCTATTTCTACTCCTATTCATTTGTCAACTGTTTTCTCAACCCATAAAATATCTAAATCAGCTCAGTGCTACTCAGTAATAGAGGAGGGATCTGTACAACTTATGCAACTTATGTTGTACAACTCTCTGCAACTTATGTTTGTACAATGACTTAGAAACTGCCATCTGGTTGAAGTCTGTGTCTCTAGTTCAGAACATGCATTTCCTTGCAGGATTCGGCATGAATAGAGAGAAGGATGTAAAGACTTGAGAAAGAAGCAATGGAGATGACTCTGGAGGCTTCTTTGAAGAGGTGGGAGACATGTCAAGTTAAGCAAAGTTTTATATAATTACAAAGCTGCTAACTTTCCAGCTAGGCAGAATATTAGCTGTAGGCAATCTGATCAAAGTCTTGCTTTTCACTATGAAGTTCTCCAAATGGACTCCCCTTTTTCAGATGGAATGTAGGTTCTGCACACCTGTGCTGCCTCAGAAAGAAGCCACATCACTCAGACGTGACTGGTGACAGTGTGGCTGTAACTCAGACCCTCCTTTTGGAGAGAGATGATAGTCTCTTGATTTTGAATTAGTTGGATGCAGCGATGTGTCTGGGTACAACTATATCCTGAAATAACACTGGGGATTGTTTTTCCTTCATTTGCCTTCCAACACCAGGGATTTATGTTGTTTTTCCTTGCCTTTTGTTGCTAAGAAGGAAAACTCTGAATGCCCAAATGGAAAGCTTTTTAGGCCTTGTGTCTTGCTAGTTTTGCTCTCCCTAAATCGGATATACTTTTGTAGTCTAATCTGAGAGCATCCTTGCATTTCTGACAAGGAGCCAGAGCCCTCAGCTGTTTTTCAAATTGGCAGGCACTGAGTAACTTGTAGAGAAAGTGAAGTGCTTGTTCTTGCTTACATGATTCATTATTATTTTTCCCAGTCATTATGAATTGAAATAAGCCATCTGTTATAATAACAGTGCACCTTGCACCAAGAAGCATGGCTTTAACTAGGAATAGAAACAAATGTTACATAAAAATGAGTTTGGGGATCCACATATACATCCAAATTAGGTAACACAATAATAGCAGCAATGAATATGTACATAAAACTGGTTTTGTGAGAATATGTACTGTTATTTCTAAAGTGAGACACAGTAGGCTGATACCATTTTAAATTGATAAAAACAGTCTATTCACTTGAAAAGCATAAATTTTTTTCACTGTCCTTCATTATTGAATCTATGTATTGTTAGACTAATAAGGCAAGTAAATCTGAAATTGGATGCTAAGTATGTTTTTCTTTTTCATTGTAGATCAATATTAAAGTCATTTCCAAGACAACTTAACAAAACCTGAAAAGCACTAAAAATCTCTAAAGCCTTTTGACCTGAAAAGGTTTTTTTCAATTATGCATTAAAAGTAACCTACAAAACAAATTGCTGTGTATGCAGGAACAGATCTTAACTCTCCTGCAGAGCTCAGTTGTACGGTCTATTCTTTGGGGTTTTTGTCATGCTGCCTTGTCTGTTCTTTGAAAGGTTTATGCTTGACACTGAAATAGGGATAAGAATTTTATCACAGTTGTAATTTTTCTCACTTTTTTACAAATATTTACATAATCATAAGAATACGTAAGAAAAAAATCTAGGATGCTGTTTTCACAAGTACTGTTAGGTGTTGCAATGCTATATCCTGTCTTCCCAATTGCTGTTTTCCATTGTTTCTTGATGTCTATCCTTGCCTTCATTCTTCCAACTTGAGAACAATTTCTTTAGGTTAGAATCAGCATTTATTCTGTGCTTATGAAGCATCCTATAGGGAGAGACCACCAACAGTTTAAAGGCCTGTTTCAATACAGTAGTAGAGAAGTGCTGTGAGATCCTGTCCAATAAACATCTGCAATGCAACTGTAAATTAAGCTCCCTATGAAAAAATCTCTGTACCTGGTCTCTCGGGATGTTTTTTTAGCTCTGTGGTGAATCCATGCCCCCAGTGGGTGGCATGGTGCAGCTAGGTCAAAATACACACAGCAGGCAGGCAGTCCAGCTCAAACCTGCAATGTGTAACAGGATGGACAAATGGATACAACACGAGTTTAAAATCTGACACTTAAGATATTGTAGTAGGTTCAAGATGGAGTCCTATTGAAGACCTGAGGGAAGACTTTATTTCCCCCCACCCCCCCGGCCATTTTGCACATGGCCTGTAGTGCATTAGAAAAGGAGGTATGGGGTCAATTCCTTCCTCTGACTGAGGCAATTTTAATCCATGCCTTTTTCTCTCTTTATGTTCAGTGGGATAAAGCCTGACACTACACTTCCAACTGCAGGTGTTATGAAATGTAAACATTCCCTAATTCATTTACAAAAGACTGCTATAAAATTCTGCAGCGGAGACAATGAGCACAGGCTGTTAAGCATGAGACTTACCCTTTCTCTCTCATGTTTGGATTTGTCATTTAAATCAAAGGCAATTTTTATCTTGAATTCACTGGAAAAAAAGCCCCAGTTTTTCTCTTCCCTAGCACCTTTAGTTTTTTGGGGGGTTGAGTAATGGAATTCTCTTAGCAGTTCTGGTTTTATTCTTACAAACAACTGATGACAAAATTATTTCCGCAGTAGGAGATAGGCTTTGGCACAAGGTACAGCTGGAGTCTGAACGCTGTTCTCCAGGAGAGATCGCACTGCACACTACAGAGGAGCTCAGGATCCTTATCAAGGTATACTAGATTTTGTAAACTGAAAAAATATCAGTATTTTTGCCAAGTGAGAGTGAAGTCTGCATTGAAATTTCATCACTCAGCAGCTCTACTTTAACGAGGACACCTCTACAAGGTAGCAGACCACCCTGTCTCACCATCCCAGGTGTGGCACACCAATTTTTTCTCTTCTAGACTAGGAACACAGGTGTCTGTGCAGCACATGCTCTTACTATCAGATGCTTTTTAAGTGACTCTTCTCCATCCTTTATTCCTATGGAGAAAGAGCCTCTGAAGGGTTATGTGAGCTGCTCAGGCCTCACAGGCTGCAAGCTTGACAGATGGTCCCCGCAATGACAGTACCAATTTGTGCATCTCTTGTCCCTGGCTCTTCTTTGTAATTTTGTTTATGTTTAACAAATCCATTCACTACCTGGCCCCTAATTCAAGTATACCAGCTCTATAATAGAGCAGCCTAAAGGACATGTGCTGCTAATGAAAGAAGGAAAGAAAATTTTATGGTGTCACGAGCTGTCTTTGTTTGTAGGAGTGACAGAAATATTTTGGAAGAGCAGTGTGCAATCAGAATGGATTTGGAGAAACCAGAAGATGGTAGATATAAAAAAAAATGGAAAAATACAGAAAGGAAGAACTGGGGGTTATATTCTGTGTCACCGGTGAAGAATCACACTCTTTCCTTTTTGCCAGTTCAGGGATGTACAGTCAGATTCAAAGTGACTGAAGATAAATTAGTGTAGAATTTTTCTTACTTTCACACCAGCTTGCAACTGAGAGTTGAAAGGGTCTTTCAAACAACGCAACCTTCTCCATAGGAAAGCCCTCCCTGGTAGGAAAGATGATGGAGCATCCTACACATGGGCACTTAGAATGGGAGGTCCCACTTTGAATATTCTTTCTTGAACTTTTCAGGATCCAAATACAACTTTATACACAACCCAGCAGATGTAAAAATCCTTCTCTGGTAACATTGTCCTTCCTTTCTGATCAGGCATATGGATATTCAGGTAGGGATGCATAAGCCTAAGATTTTATTTCACATAAGGAAATAAATCTATCTTCCTATTTAAAAAAAAAATAAATACGCAAGGTGTAGCTGGCAGTTCATTGAACTAAAAGCAGTAATTCTGACCTGAAAAGGTTACACTAGAATTTTAAGTGTGAAATGACCTGAAGAATAAAAATTAATAAGGACATGTTAGCACAATATGATCAGGTTATTACTTCAGAAGGGCACACTCGGAAAATACATTTAATTCATTACATAATATCTGCAAAGGTTCACTTCACAAATCTGCTTCTGCAGGTATTCCTTTCCTACCAAATTTTAGGTTGATAAATCAGTGGACAGCCTTCTTCCTCAATGCTCTGTTTAGGGACAGGAAATAGTAGATTTTAACCTAAAGAAATTGTACTGAAGCAGTAGGAAGAGTGGTGAAAGGATGAGATATACAAGGCGCGTGAGTGGCCTTTGAAAAGCATTTAGGAATACATGGATAAATAGATGACATTTTCCCTTGAAAACTATTTATTATCCATATATTGAATGCCTACAGGTTAATTTGGCAAACACACACACACCTAGGCATATATAAATCCTTGAGGGAGAGAATGAGAACCACTTACAAAGAGCGTGCACAAAACCAGAATGGTCTCAGACATGGTAACTGATTTAATAGATGACAGCCCAGTGTTCAGGACCCGTAACCAGATTCTGGTCCTGAGATTGAAAGCAGACTATGGGGGTTATTGTCAGTTGTAGGGCTTCTCTTCAAATGTTGCTAAGATTTGGCAATCTCAAAATACATGTCAGTCATCCCTCAAGTGTGCACACCTGTCTGCACATACACACATTCCGTGTCCCCCAGACCCTCCCTAAATTAATGGAAATCCATGGAATGGAAAGAGTACCTTAAGAGGGCATTGCTGTTGTACCTCGTTGTTAGCTATCACGCTATTATATTAGACATTCATCTTTTATCCTTGTTCAGCTCCAGTAATAATGTGTCATCTAAGACTCCTGACTTTTAATTAGAAATCACACTGCTATTCTTCATCTCACTTTGTTATGCCCTGCTGTGACTTTCCTGTCAGTCCGCTCTTCCCTGTGATATGATACAAGGTGGGGGAGCACAGGGGTTAATGCAATTATTTACATATGGTAATACAGCGTATAGCAGTGAATTAATAAAACAGTTTGCAGCATTTCGGAGCTAAAAAGCAGTTAGACACCATCTCATCACTGACTTTCCAATTGAAGTATGCTACATTTAACTTTTAAACTTTATGCTCCTTGCACAATTCCAATGTCACCTTAGTTTTTGGAGAACAATGTGCAATCAGACCGGATTTGGAGGGACTAGAAGATGGTAGGCATAAAAAGAAATTCCTGTAGAGTTCTTTCTGTGAATTTCATGGCTTGTTTATGAAATCAGGCATATAAAATTGTGCTCCCTTATAGTTTCACCCCTTTTTATACTTTGCATTTCTCTAAAGTGGTCACAGTAAAAACCCAAAGAAATAATAACATATGGTTACCCTTTTGGAAACAACTGCAAGCATTAAGGTCTGAGTGCTATCTCCATGGAGAATCCAGACCTACTGAAATAAAAGGGAAGACTGACTTGGCTTGCAGGAGGCCGGAATGCCACGCACAGGGGCGTCTGATTGCCAGACAACACTGGGTTCCCACTGCCCAGAAATCACTGTCGAGTCTGATATCCAACATTGGTCAGTTGAAAGACAAGACACCGAAATAACCAGCGCAGGCTGAAAAAGCCGGGTCCTTAGCTCCTGCAGAATGGTGTCACTCTGGGAGCAGTTGTACAGTGATGATTTATACCAGCTGAGGAGTGAGGTACATGTTTTTTTCTTTATATTTACAGCTATGCCTTTGAAGAAATATTGATTAGGGATATAAATATTGATGCATAACAATGATTTTAATAAGTAAGTATATTTATTATTTAAATATTTTCATAATCACTCCATTCATAAAACAGCACTAAAAAAAAGAACATCTGATAATATAATATTATACCTATTAACATCTCACCCACAGATAAATTAATGTGCTTTCTGATTTAATTTTAAATTTCTGATGTTAATTTTAAACCTGGCAGATCGTAACTGCAAACATAGAGACAGCATCTCAACAGAAGTTGTAATGGAAGGAAATGAATCCCAGAGCTTAGAGCATGTTCTTATCAGTTTCAAAGCACCAGGCAACATAGAAGCAGATAGGAGATGCAGTCAGTAGTCTTTTAAGGCTGTTTTCAAAATGCAGGAGCATATGCAGATAGAAACATATTCTATGACAGAGTGTGTATTAAGGGTAATGCTTTACTAAGTAAGAAAAAAAATATGGGAAAAGCGTTCTGCTCACTTTGTGAGTCTAAATGACAGTATCTCAGTATGGCAAACCTGATTCAGGTCAGGGTGAAATTACGTTTAACTTAGACATCATGAGAAAACATCGGGAGCAATTCAATTCCCCGCTGTCCCCCAGCTGACTGGGTCTACTTCTGAATGATTAAGAATACCGGACAGTTTCTCAAAGCAGCAAAAATTTCCGGATTATGGTCTCAAGCCATCCTGGGGATGTTCCTGCCCCACGTGTGAGACAGGATGTGCCTCACCAGCTTGCTAAAGTTTGGATCGGCAAAGAATCACAGAATTATAGAATCTTTTGGGTTGGAAGGGACCTTTAAAAGTCCAACCACCCCTGCAATAAGCAGAGACATCTTCAACTACGTCAGGTTACTCAGAGCCCCATTCAACCTGACCTTGAATGTTCCCAGGCTTGGGGCATCTACCACCTCTCTGGGCAACCTGTGCCAGTGTTTCACCATCCTTATCTTAAGGAATTTCTTCTTTATATCTAGTCTAAATCTCCTTTTTTTTTTTTTTTTTCCACCTTAAAACCATTACTCCTTGTCCTATCAAAGCAGACCCTACTAAAAAGCTTGTCCTCATCTTTCATACACTGGAAGGCTGTAATAAGGTGTCCGCAGAGCCTTCTCTTCTCCAAGCTGAACAGCGCTCTCAACCTGTCTTCATAGGAGAGGTATTCCAGCCCTTTGATCAGTTTTGCAGCCTTCTGGACCTGCTCCAACAGGTCCATGTCTTTCCTGTGCTGGCAGCTCCAGAGCTGGATACAATACTCCAGGTGGGGCTCGCCAGAGTGGAGTAGAAGAGCAGAATCACCTCCCTTAACCTGCTGGCCATGTTTCTTTTGATGCAGTCCAGGATACGGTTAGATTTCTGGGCTGTGAGTGCACATCTTTGGATTTTCACCCACTAGTACCCCCAAGCCTTTCTCCTCAGGGCTGCTCACAATCCCTTCATTCCCCAGTTTATATTGATACTGGGTACTGCCCTGATCCACGCACAGGACCTTGCACTTGGCTTTGTTGAACCCGATAAGGTTCATGTGGGCCCACTTGTCAAGCTTCTTCAGGTCCCTCTGAATGGTGTCCTGTCCCCCAGGCATGTCAACCACACCATGCAACTGCGTTGAAGGCTTAGTGCCAGTAAAAGAAAGATCCCTTAGAAAGCCTTGTCCCAGTTACACTGGCACTACACAGCAGAGCTGACTGTGGCATGGCACTAACTTAACAAAAGCACAGGACCATCCTTTTGCAGATTTAAGAACCTCTCAAAAGTGCCCTGGCTGAGTACCACTCAGCAGCAAGTGGCTTTGTGCAACCAGAAAAGCCAAAAAGTGGTGCTGCACCTGGGGAATGGCTGATGGGTGGCAGGGGAAGAAGGAGAGTTCTTTAACAAGACCTTATCTATCGGATCAGGTCACCAGATTGTTTGCACACTGGAACTTGAGTATATATATTAACGGTAATGGATTTCCCTGGAAATATAATTTCCTCTTAAGCTTGATTGTGCCATGTCTTACATTAATAAATATCAAAACTGTGGTAATGACAGAATTAACATTGCCAATTTAGATCAGAATGAATATTGCCCTGAAAAGAGTCCAAAGCAAACAAATTTATGCTGTGTTCAGAAACCTGTCAGAAAGAGGTTGGAATGTGCATTAGTCCTTAGCAGAAGTGACTGCAGAGTTTATCCATCATAGTCTAGACCAGCGATGCTGAAGTCACAAGAATTTATGGAAAGGGGAAAAGGGACCCATAGGCATACACGAGCAAAGGCAGGGATCCATTTTTCAGTGGAGGCAATACAGTCACTTAAACTAAGAAAACAACCAATAAACAAAACCAGGCAGTGACAGCTATTAAAGTTCTGAATCATTACTGTTCTGAATTCAGAATAAATAAGTACTGCTATTTAATATGTAGAATAAGCAATAGGTATTTGTGAGCTTTGTTGGTGATGGTGACGCTGAGGAACAACATCTTGGTTCTGAGCTGTGCAAGATGTGACAAAAGACACCGGGTGAAATCCCAGCCCAAATGAAATTAATGAGACTTTTACCATTGATTTCAACTGGATGAAGATTGAATGCCTTGTTCCCACCAAGAATCTTACACTGTAAATTAATTTCTCGGCAGTCTAATACTGTCTCTTGTTAGAGCACATCTTGTCACATTCGTATAGGACGGCCACTCTATACTCACAGTAAAATAAAATGGCATGAGGGTTGAAAAATGCGAGGCAGTCGTATACATTAAACAGCTCCTTAGGACTATAGAACTAAAGCTAGGCTGAGGAATTTATCTGCAGTCTTGCTTCACTGAAATGTTTCAATCGTCTGCTCTAAATGTTGGTATAACCAAATCTCCTTCTCCTCCCTTTAGTTCAGATTTGTAAACGTAATGAAATCTTCCGTGGTTTATTCTGAGAAAGGAGAATTACTATACTTTTATGGTGGTGTAATTGCTCTATAATAGCTAATAATGATGCATCTGCAATATCATAAGCACAGTGTTAAAAAATCCAGTGCAAACAATTAGATCCTCTGTTATATCTCAGAAAGTTGTTTCAGAAATGGGATGAAGTTAGTCATTCGTGTAGCCAGATGCTATTTTACATTTGGTAATGTAGTGAAGAAGAAAGCTTATCTAACCCTTTACAGTCCCAATCAGTTGTTTTAGAAGGTCTGTCAAAACAAAAACACTGTAGGAGCTACCTACAACTTTGACATAAAAAGCAAAGAAAAAGAGTGAGAAATAAAACTGAACAGGGGGAAAGCAGGCCTCCTCGGAAAATAGATGGCACTTACGCATTTGCTTGTGATTTTTGTGCTCGCAATTCTGTCAATTTAAATGCCAGCACTGCAATCTGAGACCCACTGCCTTTGAGGACTGACAGTAATCTGTTCCTATGCAATGTGCTGCATGCCCAGATCCTGGACTACACTAGTTTGGTCAAGAGGCAGCATTAAAGGAAAGGTTTCATTAGGGAACTGATTTGAAATGTAGCTTTTAACAAATAAACTTAACAAAAAGAGATGCATTTCTTTTGGGAAGGATCAGGGTTATGAAAACTGTCACACTTTCCGTGCACTGCTAAAGGCTTCCCTGCTGAAAGCGCTGTTGTCTGTTGTGCAATGGGTCCACCTCAAACTCCTGCTGCTAAATCCTTCGTACCACCACAGTTTGGTTGGCATCCCTTTTCCACATACACAGAATCCGTAGCAGGCTGCTGCAGATCCGTTTCCTGGGAAGTCCCCCCTCTGCAGTACCATGTCAGGCTGTGTAAATGAATCTTCAGAAGCAAAAGGCTCAACTCTTCCATGGGGAATTGGTTCATCTCCGTTACTGTTTTTCTGTTGTGCTTTTTCCTTGTCTTTTGAGGGGCAGAGGAGCTCCAGGCAAACAGTCACAGCGGAAAGAAAGATTTTACGTGAAAAATAATTCTATAGGTGGCACTGCTCCGTTTGAACATAATTATGATCTGGTTCATCCTGCGATAGTTAAAGTCTCAGTAGGGGATGGCACGTGGGGCGTGATGAGAAAGCCTGCCTATGGAAAAAGACACGTTCCTTTCAGCTCCTCTCCTGTTGTTGCGCGGTGTTATTAGGGAAAGGGTTGGGTTTGGGTTTTTTCCTTTCATATTCTTTGCTGGCAGCCAAAAATAATGGTCAGACCTGAAACACAGTGGGAGCTTAGAAACAAAATGTGGCAACGAAGGGAAGGAGGACTGTGGGAAAAAAGATGAGGAGAATGTATTGTGTGAGTGGGTTTGAAAAGGACTGATAGAAAGTGAGCCTGGACCAGCTGCTCTGTGACAGGGACTGAAATGGCAAACGTCTTGTGCTGTGTACACTGTCTGGATCAGCCTCTGCTGACACGGTGGGACTGGAAGCACAGGGACTATTATTGCAGCCTTAGGTCTGTGGGAATGGCATTAACAAAATGTCATATACTGTTTAAATTATGCCCTGCTGGCAAAATCCCTTACTCTTGGAGGACTTCTACAGAGAAAGATGATATAGCCTTTACAGGCCTCAGAGGACAGTTGTAGGTTTAGGTTCTATTTTCTCCTTTGCCCTGGGGAAATCACCTGTTGGCTGTGGGTGACAGCTACACCACAGACCAAAATTTCTCATAAATTATGCTGTGAGTTAAGTGCGTGCTTCTTTGTTTGCAACTGCCTTCTAAAACCTGGCTCCCTTGGAGGACGCTACTCAGCGAGTGCTGAGCAGAAGCAAGGTGCCGAATGGGGCAAATATGACCAAGCTGCCTCCTAGGAGGATGGGTGAGGGACAGAGGCATATCTCACTAAAGAAGATTTTCAACTCTGCCAGAAAAGTTACATACTTTGACAGCTGTCCCACTTTCTGAGCAGGTGTCCTGCTATCTCTGGAAAGCAGCTGCCTCTTATTTTGATTGAAAGATGAGGATTTAAAAATATTTCTTCTCTTCACAATGTGGGTGGCTTTGCTTGTCACATACAAGCTCATTTCAGATCGACTGCTCACTGGCTCAAAATATTTATTTCAGGTAGCTGTTTTATAAAGTTTCCCAGAAGCTTTTTGTATAATGTTGCATCTATTAGAATGAGAAGAAAAAGTCTGTCCTCCTACAAAGTTGCTATTGTGAACCTTTCTGGTCCCCACACAGAAAGACACCCCCGTTTCAAAAAACCATTTTGCTACAAAGCTTCTTCTGAATTGGTCTCCCAGCGCTGGGAGTCTTGTAAATTTAAGTGGAACATTGACATTAGACTTTACACATCAAATTCATCTAAACTGGCTGAAATCATCATTCCCGCGAGGTGGTCTGTAAATGGTGCCTTGTCCGCCAGTGGGCCATGCTCAGCCTTGCCTTTCCATGTAGGTGGGCTTGGCACAGGGTTTGTCGGGTGGGTTTCTTACCTTCAGGGCAGTCTCAGTATCAAGCACACACTACAGTGGAGTTGGAGGGCAAGATACAGTGTTTGAAAGCAGGCCGTTTATGGTCCTGCAGGGTGTCTTGCCTGGTCTTCACTTGCCATGCAAGGGGGATATAGAGCTCCTATACATCCCATGTCACACCTGGTGTGGCAGAGGGTATGCTTTTCCAGTACAGTGCCCACACACAGGCCACGGAAGCCAGCCCTGACTGTCCAGCACCTCAAATCAATGAAGGCAAGTAACAGATTTTCTTTACGCAGCTTGAAAGACTTCTTTATACTTAAGGAATTACCTATGGGTAACCACATTCTGTTCCTCTATCTGCCATTTGCTTTGGCTAGTTACTTTATCTCATAAACTCAGAGCGCTCCCAAACACTGGCAGCTACACATATTCAGGTACGTATATCGAAGTGATATATTTATTAATTTTCTTAATTTGTACCACAACACCAAAGACAGTTTGCAGAGGTTTTCACAGAGAAAGTTCTACTTGATGCGATGGGAGTGGTGCTTGTGAGTCACACTCCAGTTCTTATTAAGATGGCCAATGATGATAATTAAGGCTGACATTCTTAAGGCTTTTTAGTGCCTTGTTTAAGCCTGATGCTGGTATTCCTGTCTTTCTCCTTCTCCCTATTTTTTTTTTTTTTTGAGAAGTAACTGTAACCCATGTCCAAGTGCCTTTCCTGTCCTACTCTTCTATGTTTAAAAGGACTTCATAACGTTCAGCTCAGATATGAAGTTATGTGTTTCCCACATCTGCACTCCTGAGTAAGAAAAAGATCATAAGGACAGGAAAATTCAGTAAAACCCAGAAAGGGCAAGAAATAGCAATACCGTAGATTCCAAGCAGTAATTCCAATTATTAATTCACTTCTAATTTCTCATCTTCATTTTACTTGGCAGCTTTGAAAAGAAATTCTTCAGATGACGCAGGGTGGTTTTTTTTTTCATTTACACTTTGTCTATTTTAGAAAACTGTGCATTGCAGAACAGAATATTTGCTAGTTAGCAAGAATAATCATTTCTCTTACTGTAATTTCACATCATTACCCATTAGTAACAATGATTGGCAATGCAATTTTCTTTGCAATAAAACTAATTAATATTCACTTCATTATCTGCTTTTCAGATACTTCTAAAAGCAAAACCTGAGACTATTTCAGAAATCAGGCCATTCATTAAAAGAAAAAAAATCATACAACATTAAAAATAGTATTTGAATACATGAAAAATATGAAAGGAAATGGATATTTCAATTAGTAAATAAATAAAAGAAATAGTCTCCCCTTTTAGGTAGCCCTGGTGCATTTCTTCTGGAGGATTAGTAGACTGGTTTTAGCCAATCATAACAGCATAACAGATCAGCAAAATAAGGAGATAGGTTTATGATTTCTCAACAAATGCACATAACTTCACCTTTGAAATGGAGCGCATTTTCTTAGCGATGTATCTCAGTGCTTTCTCTATCGCATCATCAAAATCAATCTTGTGCAGAACTGTCTGCGAAAGTTCTTAAAGGTTTTATGGCTAATTCCCTCTCACTTCTAAAACAGAAACATCATACATATAATATTGGTAGTGTCAGGTGACTGGATGCCAATACATCAGAGAAATTCCAGTTATTTTTTGTTTTCTTACTCACCAGTTTGTTTCCTGATGATTTTTTAATATTCCAAACTTCACCAGAGCTCCAAAAAGCTGTGATAAAAACTTCATAGGCACATGAAAATGAGAAAAAATAGCTAGAAAAAAATCTGTTTGCATCTTGAATGGAGAATATATCCATCGCATCACTCAACCTTTAACATAGGGTAAAACCAAGAATCTGAAACTGAGTTGCTGGTAACTGATAAACATTTAATGAATGACTTAATTACAACTGTTGGCATATTTAATCTTAATGCAATGCCCATTAAGAACCAGTCTAGATTAGTAAGATTGGTTATCCCTAAGGTTATATAAATAGCTTGTTCAAATAACTTTTGTACATTTAGCAGCACCTCTGTAATGGTATATTTGACAGCTTTGAGGGCTACTTTCTACCTTGATATGTTTTCAATGTGTTGAACATTCTATCACCGGCAGCTCTAAAGAGCATAGTTCTCACATTGAAATCATCCTGGGTATTTATTGGCTTCGAAGGAATCATGAAAATGTATGTTAACACATGTTAACATAAAGTATGTTGTCTTTTGCCCAATGACAAAAATTTTACGTAACAAATGGTGGAAACTGAGAGAGTGTTTTGTTTGCCATCCCAAAATGTGAGTATGTGTCTGTCTATGTACGTAAGCACAGAGGCAACTATGACTGTCATAATTTTTCTACAAAGTATCACCTTAGAAGCATTTTTAATTACCATTGCTTTTTAAGCATCTGAGGAATAAGTATGTTCAAGGTCCACATAGCAGAAGTTGTGTGTTTCTTGTAGAGACTCCACAGGAGCAATGTCCACCTTTTCTTTTGTCGTAAACTGATGGAGTTCTGTTTACTTCCACGGTGTTGTGGTGTGTCTACTAGAAGGGAATTCTTTGTGGTCTCTTTCATACCTAAAGATTTTAATGTTGTCCAAATGGGATTAATCCATATACTGTTTTCTCTTATTAACCTAAAGAAAGCAGAAATAAGAGCATCTCATGTGACCAGCTGCCTAATGATAGCTGGATTAACTCCAAATGTAGCTAATATATTGTGCTCAGTGGAAGGTCATGGTGATTTGGCTGTCTTGTTTTGGACATCTTACCTTTCTGACTCAGGGCAAGTTGAGTTTCTCCACATGATACTGCAGTCTACTGTATTAAGACCCTATCTGTAAGCGTTTCCAGGTGCCTAACAGTGTGACACTGTGGATCTCCAAGATGTAGGATGTCATGGAGGCTGAATTTCAAGATGATTTCAAGAGGAGACTGCACAGGTTCATGGTGGAATAAAACATTTATTGCTAAATACATCCAAATGACTTTCAGCTGAGGAAGTCTCAGAGGTACCTGAAGGATTACCCTGGGAAAATACCACATGTGCTTGTCACCTTAAACAAATACCTAGGTATGTTCTTTTGGTCATCTCGCAATCGTATCAGAGATGGCGAACTGTTCAACGCCTTTCATCTTCTAGTTTAGAGCATGGCATGTCAAGGTTTTTGTTTTGCTTTATTTCTCTTCAGTGATTCAAAATACTTTGCACATGGTAGGTCTAAAAGGTTTCCAGTAAAAAGCAGTCAAAGAAACTTCATACCTCTTGGTATGGCCATTGAAAAGGTGCTGCTAGAAATTTCCTGCAACAGAGTTGGATTCTGTACGTGGTGAGTGGTAGATAATGGACTCCATACAAACAGCATTCCTTAAACCAGATGAAACATGGTTCTTAGCAGAGTGGTATAAAAATGTAACTATTTATCCTGTCACATTTTTTAGTGATGAGCAGTCAAAAGTTTCACATCAATTTATCATATCAAAGCACAGATGTTGTATCATTTAAAAACAATATGAAAATGGTAATTTGTCTGTACAGATATGCAGTTGCTGATGCTAAGAATAGATCACAGAGACCCACGTTCTGGTCAGTCAACTTAAAAGATGTGGAACGTTTGGTTTACATTTTAGAACTTGAACACCTACTATACCATAACATGCAGGATTAATGAATCCATTTAGGAGTCCATGCACTTCTTGGCACTTCTCATTTTCATTTTACTAACTTCCCGTCAGATAATTTGAACACTGAAGATTATGTTCAAATGAGGAAAGATACTACTTTCTGCCAAAGCCAAATAGTTTTTGAATGAATTGTAGTAACACGTTAGCTGCTCACAACTACCTAAAACGAGCTCTTACATAAATTCGTATGTATGAGTATGAATATCTAATGTTAAATTATCCTATGAAATATTTAGACACATTAGAAAGAAGATCAGAGAAAAACTAAGCAATTCTGGCATTTAATCCACAGCAACTCACCTCTTTTCCAGAAGTCTTTATTCAAACAGACCATATTAATTTATATTCTGAGCTTCTGTTTAGACAAGCTGTTAATGAAGAAACAATATACTATTTATTTTCCTTCATTATAGTCAGTTAAATTAGCTTACATGAATTGTTGTCACACAAATGATGAATCATGAGGATTTCTGTCCCCAAGTCAGAGTATCCAATGTTAATATTTTGGGTTGTATTGCTGAAGTTATCACTCCACTGTGGCTATAAATTATTTGTGTCTGTGTATCCTGTTATTATTTAGAGGGCTTATATTAATACATACCTCCACTGTCATCCAGAGATGACATTATTTTCCTAAATGAATGAGGGTAATCCTGCTCTTCCTTTTTACAGTTTCTTCATGGCCAGGGACAGAAGTTGCCCTGTCTTTGTTCTCTCTTTGCTCAGAGAGAAACCCAGCCACAGGAAAGGAATTGCATGTTTTAAACACCCAGCAATGTTTATGGCTTTCATAAGGAAAGCAGCTGGCATGTGGAGGTACTTATGGGTCACTATATATGTGACCTAATGAAATATTTTGCAAACATTTGTTAGACTGGAGCTAACAATTTCTAATTTAAAAATCTGCCTGAATTTTGTTCACTTTGAATGTTCACAAGGTATTATTTGTATGAATCTGAGCCTATAATATGGTACTCCAAGTTCTGCTTTTGACATGGCATGATTGAAACGTAAATAGATTAACAAAGATCAACAGAAATAAACAGAGTGAAAAATAATGTAAGACAAAACTCTATTTTTTGCTTGTAAAGGGTTACGCTGCATTCAAATATTCCTGTAAACAACACACACCCCCTCCCCAAACCCCAAAGTCCCACAAGAATGCTAACAAATAGACAATAAAAAGGAGCATAATCATGGTCAAAGCAAACATCTGCTCAAAATTCAAGCACACATTGCAAACATTGCTTTGTCGAGTTCAGACAGCTTATCTATTTTGCAACATCATAATTGAAGACACCTGAAACCCTCCTTGTGCTACATGCTTGTAAGGATACTGACCCATGATTTTCAGGGTCATTAGCAAAGGATTTTAGAGAAATGTCAATGACAGGTTGATAGATTTATTAAAATTTTCTTTGGTACTTGACAAAGAAAAAAATAAAACAAGTTCCCAGTGGTTGAACAGGTTGCCATTTTAAGAAGCTTGTTTAGAAAATACAATTTATTGAAAATTTTTGACAAATTTGACAAATTATTGACAAAAAAAAATTGTAGTTTTTTTCCATTTATGATTGTCTGACAAGATTGATATTAATAAATGGCAGCCAAGAATGAGTAATTTAGAAACTGGGATGTCATTACCTGTCCAGGTGCCCGCTGACAAAGGTCATCAGATCTTTATGCTCAGTATCCCACCCCACAGATAAGCACTTGCCCTCCAAGGCAAGTTTATTGCATATTGAATCTATTTCTAGCTTACAGTTTGTTACCATTTTACACCTTAGCAGCATATGTAGCTCCCTCACCTGTAATTTTCTGGACCTGTGCATTTTAGTCTGTTACACTAGAAACCAAAATTTCCCAAGCATAGCCCTGGTGTCATAGAACAGCTACCAAGACCTGGTCAGTAACTCCAAGTTAAAAAATGTTATTTATGTTTTGTTTTGGTTTGTTTTTTTCCTAACAGTAAATGCAAGAAATCCTTTTCACTACAGATTCACTACAGCTGATACAGGTAAGTGCTGTGTTGCTATATATTTAATTCCATTTAAAAGTAACTTTATGAATATTTATAAATTTAAGCAAGCATAGACACGCATAACCAAAGCACACTACGATGTCATTTTTCTGCCAGGCTGCATTACAAGTGGGTCACTTGCCAGAGTGAAGTTCTGGAAGGAATAAGCAGATGGGTACTGTAGACAAAACAGAAAGCAGGCTTCTGATCATGACTGTTCAATGAGTTACCCAGCGGAGCTGTGATTATGTTTCCTTTATAGCAAAGGAAGCCATTAAATAATTTACTTAACTCTTATGTTAATTGAAGTTGTTCCAGAGCCTAACAGCACATTGGTGCCTTTGGACTCTTGACTATTTAGAATGCTTTGTTCATTAAAATTGGAGAAGGACTGTCATTCTTTGTGTGTTATTGTGCACCATACGTGTTCTCTGTAGCTTTGTAGGTTTGCATATGTACCAGCAGATAGTCCTGCTTTAGCATTTTCATCGCTCAAGGCAAATTGGAAACAAACCCTACCGTTACTCATGCTACATGATCAGATTTCCTGAATGATGTGTAGGGATAATGTTCCTAAGGTATCTAGGAACCTTAATGCTTTCTTCTGAATGTCGCCAGTAAAATGAAACATCTTTAACTAGGTGGCAACAGATTGATGAAAGTTTTGCAGCCCCCTAAGAAAGTCAGTCAAAGGAGCGAATCTGATAATAATAGAGGAAAACTTTATTACTTTACTTAATTACTTGAAAAAGTAAAGATGGAAAACTTTTTAAAGAAACAAAAAACCTTCAAAAAGATCAAAAAAACAGTAAGCATATTGCCTTAGATAATAATCTTAAAAGACAAAGAAGAATAGCTGGTTTTATAATTACATTAACACATTTCCATTAGAACTTTATAAAAAGAAGAAAAAACAATATTCCAAAATGGAAGCAGATGCATTAATAGAAATGATACAAATGACAATGAGAAAATGTTCTGCAAGTACATTAAAAGCAACGGGACTACAAGGTGAGATGTTTTTGTTTAACAAGGGAGAACAGCAAATAAATTCATGAAGAAATTCAATTGTGACAAATAGTTAGACAATGAGAGAATAAGAGCAAAGGCCAGAACAGAGGAAAAACACATGCTTTTATTTTACAAGAGAAATATATTCACAGCACCAGGGCCTTGAAAAATTTACCCTTGAGTACTTAAGAAATGAGCCAAAGCAATTCCTCCACAAATCTGAGAACTCTTGGAGAACAGGAACTACAAAATGGCAAAAGATTACATGTCTAGATAGGCTGAGAAGCTTGGAAAAATATGAACAGTCCAACCTAATTTTGATTCCAGAAAAGATACTGAAAAAAAAAAAAAAAAAGAAACAATCAGTGTGTGAGCTGAGAAAAAGAAGGTAATAAAGTCAATGAAGGTAGATCTTTCAAAAACAACTATGTCAAATCAAGCTAATTTCTTTCTTTGAAAACGTAACTTGCTTACTGGATAATAAGGAGGCATTAAAAGTAATTGGCATTGATATTGATTTGGGAATGCATTTCAGCACTTTTCAGTGTCTGATTAACAAAACAAGAATATACAGTTTGATGAAATCCCCATACTGTTTTGGATCTGGTTACACAGGACATCAAACTGGGAAAGGGGACAATCACTTTGGAGAATGGAATTAAAATTCAATGTTTTCAGTTAATAGGGAGGTGAAATCAATCAGCACAATTTCAACCACGTCCTACACTTCAGAAAGCAAAACTGAAACATGAGAACTGTAGAGCAAGCTGTTGGGCTGCCTCTAGAAAACTTCCAGAAAATAATCCTCAGGTTATAAAAGATAAATCAACAAGTCTGGCTTGGAAGGCTTTTGTTTTGGTGTGGGTTTTTTTCCCTTTTCTTTTCCCCTTCTTTTTTTATTCTGCACTGCAAAAGTAAGAAGGTCTTGGGTAAAGACCAGGTGTTTAAACTGCTCTTTAAGCACTGGAACCACATCAGGTGGAACACAAGCTTCAGTCTTTGGGAAGTGATTGATGAACTGGAAAAAAATTTCTGTGACAAAACCAGAAATAAGAAGTAATTTAGAGAATACGAGCTATGAGGAAAGGCTGAAGGACTTGTAATATTAAGCTTAGGAAAAGAAAGCTGGAGACAGTATGTGATAATAGCCTTCCTGTAATAAAGTAGGCAAAGATCAGTTGCTCTTGGGCAAGTAGACAACACGACTTTACATGAGTGCACATTATCATAATTTGGTACCGTACAAGGTGTAGTGGATTTTTTAGTTACTCGATTGTATAACTAAAAAAGGATAGACACTCCAAAAAAACCTAATCCCAACTCAAATTTGCTTTGGAATCCTTCCGTCTTTCTGGAGCTAGTATGAAATTGAATTTGACAGTGCAGTCCTTACCATCTCCTACTAACAGCTGCCACAGAATACGTGTTGATTCCAGTGACTTCCATTTCCACCCATCAGCTTCACTTACCAGTCAGACCCCTCACTACAGCCGGAGTTCACTGCTCAGCCACAGTCCTGGGAGCAAGAGGAAACCAGTGCTTTTCAGGAGTGTAGGAGTGTGCAGAATTGACCCCCTGAATTTCAGCTTACTAATAACATGCTGTTCACTACTCTGTATGTATGTTTGTGCAGATGATATGTTACGAGTAGAGAACTATATTGCAGAAATTAATGGTGTCAGATAGATTTCCAAAATATTTCTTTTTTACTTGTCTGTGGGCATTACAGATTTTTCTTTTTCTTCAGTTCTATTCACGTTATTACTTGGATCATCCTGTTCTCTGTATCTTTTGAAATATTATTTTAATTAACATTTTATTTTAAACAATGACCTAATAGCCTTGCTATATTTGTGAAATTGAAATAATATATTTTCAAACTTACTTCTTGTTATATTGCTTACGCTCTTCTCTCACTCCCTCTGACTTTAACAATAAGCATATCTGAGCAATGGTCCTTGTAAAGTGGATAGTCAAAATCTTCATTAACTGGCCTTTGAAATAAATAAAATTTTTGCTTTTTTATTGTCTTCAGCATTTGAAAGTGAGGATGAAAATTGTAAGATAAAGGGAAAAGTGATATTATGTCAGACCAAAGATCTGTCAAAATACATGTTTTTTTCTAAGGTGACAGGAAGTCAACAGCTTAGGAAAGATTTTCTTCAAGAATGGAATATTTCCCCAAGGTAGCCTCCAAAAACTTCATGTACCTCCTGTGCCAGAGATGATAGTGGCTTTTTAACACTATTGATGTATTTCTTCCGTATTAACTTGTTTCCCTTTGATTCCTGTAACTTTTAGCATCCACCATGTACTGTAGCAAGGAGCTTTGCAGCTCAAATACATGAAATGTAAGGAAAGTTGCTTTTCTGTGCTTTTTTTTTTCAATCTGCTCACAGCTAATTGCATTTGATGCCTCCTATTTCTTGTACTGGAAGAGACGCTGGATAATCAATCTCTTTTTGCTCTTGCCAGGCATGATTTTCCAGACTTCTATCAAATTCTCCTTCAGCTGTCTTTTCTCCAGTAGGGTAAGTCCTTGTCTACTCAGTCAAAATAAGAAAAGTATTCAATATTCCTTTTCATCTTTGTTGCCCTTCTTTGAGCCTAAAAAGGCAGAGGAGGATGGAACTGCATCGTGCAGGTTTATGCAGGACCATAAATGTTTTCAATCTGTTCTCTGTTCCTTCTGTAATAACTTCTAGGATGCTGTTTTCTTTTTTCATTTTCTGATCTATGGAAAGTAACTGAACTACACGTCATAACCACAAGATTTCACTTCTCAGCTATACTGTTCAATGCATATCCCCTCATTTTGTGTGCAAAATAACCTTTTTTCATCCATATGCATTACATAACATTTACCTATATTGCATTATATTTGTCCACTTTGTTACCCAGATACAGTTTTGCAGTATCCTTAGACCAACCTTTGCAGCCACAATCTTTTGTTATATTTTCAGCAAAATTTGTCATATACATTAAGGGCTTTATTTTAAAAATCAGATTGACTCCTGATTTGCTGGTTTTATTTTACATTTAATGACTTGTAATTCCTTGGATCATTCATATTATATTTCTTGAAAATTTATCATGTTTACTGTATCTGTTCCTTTCTTGTTCTCAGGTATGAAACTGGGTTTAAATGAGACTTTATACACTACTGACAGTTGTTCACCTTTCTGGTCCTTGATCTCCTTTTGAGTTCTTAGGTAAAGGCTGGTTGATGTTATTTGTTCCTGTTCAGTTCTGTTGTTTGCTGTGTAACATTTATTGACACTTCAGTTTGATTCAGATCTTCAATGAATACCCAGTAATGAAGGGTTCTAGTGTGGGAAACCTCCCCAAGCTCTTCCACAATGAATACAAAGACAGAAAATTAAATCAGTTTTCTGGTTGACCCTTTTTTCTCTGAGTGATTCTTTTATGCCTTTGTTATCTATTCGCTCTAAACATCTTCTGGAAGGCTTTTTGCTCCTAATGAGTTTGATAAACAGTGTATTAACTGTATAAAAACTACCAGTAAATACTTCTAAAGTACAAGCTTTTTTTTTTTGGTCCATCTTACTGTGCCTCTTACATTCAGCTTGCCAGCACCTCTGTTCTGTTGTTCTCATTTGAAGAGAACTTTAGGTTTTCTGAAAGCTACTACTCAACTTGAATGACCTACCTTCCCCAGCAGTTTAGCCATATTTTCTTCCTTTTGCTTTTTCTTAAATGTGCATTTGCTTTACGCCTTAAAATGTCATTATGCAGTCCACCTGAAGACTGCAAACATCTAACACCAGCTCCTTCCTCTTAGAAGAGCTTTAAACCCAAGATTATGAAAATATTTAAAACTTCAAGAAAGTGTTTGTCATCATCATATCCATATCAATTTATGGAAAACAAATTCATTGTGTGTTTTTGTGGCTGCCTGGAATTCAATAATTAGCAGTAGTTTAGTTTGATGGAACATTTTATGGTGGGTCAGCTGTGCACTTAAAATAGTGCTTATATCGGTGGTACCTCAATATCTACACATAAGAGAAGTTTCCTCCTCATCAGTTGGATTTTGCATTGACCATTGCCCAGTTATTTAAAAAAATAAGGATTAGAGTACATAGTATAGCAACCCATTAACTCAAAGCTCCTTCCTCCCTATGTTATTTCTTGGTAGTCATCAGCCAGTTATGTTAATTCATGAACGTGTAAGTCATATCTCCAGTCTAGACACATTTGCACCAGATGAAAATTTGGTTTATAATATTTCCTTTAAAAAAATGAAAATGGTCAAAATGTACTAGGATTTTTTTAGTATTTTTTTTTTTCACCTGAGATCTTCCTTCCAGGCAAAGATACCTTGTTGTTGTAGTGCTGTGCACAAAATACCATGCGTAAGGTTGTGGTTAAATAAAAAGTTAATATGGGAGAAGACAAGGCAGGAGATACGGGATTAAGCAATGTGGGACCTCTCATCTTGTATAGCCAAAGAGTAATGTAAATTAACTTTGAATTACTTTTTAAAATTAGTATCTATCTTGCAAAATTAGAACTATTTAAGATTTAGGAAATGTATATTCATTGTAACTCACATTAGATTCAAGAGACTGGTATTCAAGGTTCTGGTACAAAGCACTCAGGGAAAGGATTCTGGTAAATCACTACCCAATGATCCCCAGGATACTGGTTACTGGTTACACCTCAACTAGCCAAATGAAGGATGATTTCTGTGCGCACGTGCAGAGGACTACCTTTTGACCTCTATGCATAGCAGAGGGCAGTAAAATCTCAAAACTGTAGAGTGGTGGTGGAGGAATCTCCTGCCAAGTTTTATATGAAGCTCATGTTCTAATTAGAAGTTACAATAAATATCACTTTATTCCCTGCCTTACCCACAACAAAAGAAAAGAAAAGGAAAGCAGTGCCTTAAAACTTTAAAAAGAGATCGTAATAATGTATCAGAAATGAAAGGCTGTGACATTAAATAATAATGAAAATCTCTAGAGGAAAAATTTGTATATGTCCTCACAGGTTTTATTTTCTCTTTTCC
Source organism: Falco naumanni (assembly GCF_017639655.2). NCBI lineage: Eukaryota > Metazoa > Chordata > Aves > Falconiformes > Falconidae > Falco > Falco naumanni. Next base: position 31,430,920 of record NC_054061.1, on the reverse strand, counting down.
TTTATTATTTTTTTTTCTCTTCTTTGTCTTATCTGTGTTTTATATCTACTCCCTCAGCTAGTGTTTGCTTTTGAAATCCACTCACCACACACTCCTAAGATTAGTTTAATCTTGGGAGCTTGATTACTCTAATTAATTGAGCCAGAAAGTTATCTTAGTTTACAATTGGTTATTTAGTTCAGAGGCTTCATTTCAACTTTGTTCAAAAAGTTCTATGAGGTTTGTTTTTGTTGTTCTTTTTTCCCAACTTCATCTTGATGCATTTCACACATGACAGTTTAGACAAAGAAGAGGGAGAATTTGGTTTCCAGAAACATTCTTCCCAAGATTCTTCTGTCTTACATAAGTGTGCAATTAAACAGGTTACAAAAAGCTATAACATTGTAAAGCGAAAAACAAAGAAATGTAGTTCTGCACAATTGTACATCTTGTAATGGAGGTTTCAACACTAAAAAAAAAAAGGTGCCAAAAATAGTCTCATAACTTCCTCAGTCAAATGGAAAGGGTGCAAATATATTTACGTCTGTGGAGGAAATGTGTTTCTAAGGAGGCGAGGAGACCATTCAAAACCACCAGAGTGTCTCATGGCTAAATCTCAACGTTTTTCTTGGAAAATATATTCCATAGCTGGACAGCCACTTGTCTTAACACCCAATGGCTGCCTACAAACAAGATGTTCTGCCAGTGACTGGCACAAACTCCAAGCTGCAGCCTGCAATCAAGCTGGTCCTTTTTATTCTTTCCTTTTTTTCCCAATCTCTCAAGGGCACATCTTGTTGCCTGTATGAGAACACAGAGGAAAGCAGATGGCAACACCATTTGCAGCCTGAGCGACAGCAGAGGAAGCCAAAATGCTAAATTAACAGCCTTGTCCTGTCACAAATCTTTGTTAACTCAACCCTACTTGATTGTGTAGCATTATTTAAGGACCCAGAACTGGGCAGGCACCTCTCCAACAACTGAAGACATGATCCTAAAAGGATCTGCAGGCGATGTTCAACATTGTGTGCCCCGAAAACCTCACGGCAATAGGAAAGTGTTGGCAAAGGTTACTGGCTACTGTGCAGCTTGGGAATTTAGGAGTGTGACACCACCACCCTCATACCCCTTTACTGTAGAATTTAGCTTGTAAGGAGAGGATGTAAAGAGTTCATTCATCTGTTTTGCTGTTCTAGTGTTGTTTTTTTTTTTCCCCACAGACTGTAGCAAACCTCCAGACCAGGATTATCTGTGCATGTTTCTGGCTGCTCCAGAGCAGCTTAGATGTGATAGACTGCAGTCCGTAGCAGTCACATAGGCAGACAAAAAGCTGCTGTCACAGGGGTCCAAACAGGAAGAAATACAACCCATTGAGCAGTGATCTCACAGTAAGATGCATCAGCAAAATATTGGATGAGATGTTGGAAACCCAATAGTCACTGTGGGGTTTGGCACACAGAGAAAGGGTTCTTTGCTTAGTTTATAGGACAGAGGCTTCTATTGCAAGGTATACCTTTCTGCTTCGGTTAATAATATACATCCTCAATAAATACAGATCTCTTCAGTGGATTTCCACTTCATCTAGTGCTTATTTTTACGTATTATCCAGAAGGGATGAAAGTAATGAATAACCCCTGAGCCACTGGTTCAGCTCTGGTACAGCAGGACAACCACAGAGTAGGAGGTAACGTCACTTGTTCAGATAAGCTTTTCACGTGGTGTGTGACCATGGAGTAAGAGCAGATCTCCCATGAGATAAAGGGCATGGGATTTGCCAGGCTAGACTAGCCAATACCAGCTGTGTAGGAGGGGTGTGTGTGGAAATAAGAGGACAAGTGAGAAAACCTTTTGACTAATTCTGCCAGTTAATCACATAGTGCTGCACACTAGGAAGATCCCTGCAGGGAAAGATGGTTACGTTACAAATGTTTTCTTGATTAACATGGATCTGAGTTTCTTACGAATTGACAGGACACTGTTTCCAGAAGGACCACACTATACCCCACGGTGATGGGCAATACAGGAATGGCTGCTTTTGTAGACCACTGGTAAGATCTTCCTGTCCAGGAGGTTCTGCATTGCTATAATCCAAAAGTAGTACTGTGCCATAGGAGGGCACTGGCAGCACATCAAAGTGCCAACTAGGAGATGGTGATCCCCATCTTTCAAAGCAATATTGCTCTTCTTCCAGAGAAAACAATGTAGACTGAGTGTTATATTAAAAAGACTTCCACTGATTGGTTTTGTAATATCTTTCTCCATGAAGGATCTGGTCCTAGTTTCTTGGGATAACATTTTCTCATGAAACAGCTTCTTAAAACTTTCTCTGTAAGGTATATACTATGGAACAAAAGCAGAACCAAGTAAACTACAGTCTTTCTGTTGTCTGTAGCTCTGCATTTAATATTTTTAGTATTTTTACTTCTGCTTATCGTAGATCTGCATGGAGTGATTTTAATGGTAATTTTATTGAGTACTTAGTGTGAATTGCACGGTTGGAAAAATAGAATAATTTGCCATTTAAAATACTCCCTGATAATTGACAGAAACTGCGCTTCTGTGTCTTGTAACGACCCAGAGGCCAAATGAACTTCCAGTCATAAGATGACCCAGATGCTTTGAGGTTGTTTACATTTGTTCCCACCTTTTCTCAGTGCTGTGCAAATGTCAGATGATGATTTCTTCCATTAGAAGGAGGAAAAAAGATCAAAGATCAGAATAGCCAGAGGAGTTGCATCGCTTGTCTCTGAGTAAAATTTGCATGTGATGAAGATGTTCAGCACTAAAAAGGCATTCAGACATCTGGGGACCTGACATCACTTGAGACCTGCTGAGATCTCTGAGCTTGCCAAAGCCACTGAAGCCCCAAACTCCCTCTGGGTTATATAGGCACTGTGGTCATGGTCATCCTGGAAGCAACTGGGGATTATTTCCCCCAGAACTTCTAGTGGATGGTGTCTCCACTGACTCTAGATTTTCATGCTGCCTCTTTCTTTGAATTTAATCAATTGATCTCTGCCATGTCCTATTCTCCCATACCATTTGGTTTCTGAATTTCCCTTCTATACAGTCCCAATGTACTTTCCATAGTCTATTAGAACCTGTCACTTGGGCTTTTTATTATCTGTAGTCTACCTTCACCAATGAATTCTTGATTGATCCATCCCTCTTACAGCTGATTTTTATCATGTTTTCATCACAAGACACACTTAAATCTCTGCCATTCTTCTGCATCCTGCCTGCTGTGTCTTCACACATTCTTAATAGCTTTTTTGAAGATAAAATTATCAAACACACGTCTTATTCCTTTTTTGCTTATTTTTCATGTCTGCTTTCTTCCCTCTTTACATTGATTGAAAAATGTCATCCAGCCTCTGCACTTTATTGCATCTCATCACATCTGCTGAGCATTCTTTCATTCACTGTCATATTACTGTGGTCCTAACTTTCTCATATACTGCAGTTTCTATTTTCCCCATCTTCATTATACAATCCTGCTCTGGTATTTCCTAGTAAGAACAAACAATCTTACACTTTAGTCCATTTCCTTCTATACAGACCACTTTAACTTTCTGTTCTCATTTATCTTTATTCTTATTTACCATACTGTTTTCAATTCCCTCAGTTCCATGCTCAGACCTGTTAGCTCTGCCTTGCATCCTTTGCACACAATCGATTCAAAGCACTCATGCCAAAATTTTTAATGGCCTGTTCTTAGCCAAGTCCCAGAAGCTGTACTCTGTCTTCATCTCTGTGATCTGACAACTGCCTTCAATACTGCCACCATTCTCTTTTTCTTGAAATATTGCCCTTCCCTGATGATTCAATTTTCTCCTAGTTCTCCTCCAAGCTATTTATTCACTCACCCTTTCTACACAGGATTATCTTTTTAACCCCACAAAGAAGACCATCTTTGACTATATGATTACCCAATCTACATCTCAATTCCATCTGTCTCTCTTCTGTTAAAAAAAATATAATTCCTACCAGTTTGTCTTGTGGCTTAAGGATATGTAGTTACTTGAGGTCAACCTGAACTTGATTAAGCATAGCTCTTCAATCCCAGCCCTGACAGCTCTCTTGCAAGGAACAGTGGTATTGTCCACTGGTAACTAAGAAGGTCAATAGACAATGCAAAGCCAGCTCACACCACGACCCTTTCACATCACTTTTCAAAGTTTCCTTGAACATAAAGCTTATAATTTCAGTAGTACTTATGTCATGATACACTTTTTTATTTGGCTGAGTGGCATCCTTCTACGTATTTCCGATAACTCCCTGTCACCTTGTGTCACATACAGCTTGTAGAAGGTTTTGTGTATGGACTTTCCTTTTGCTCTTTCTACGGTGCCTTGTCATAAGGGATCTTCATCCCTGAGGAGGCACTTATGGCAATCAGGACAATAGTAAAATGATGTCAACCACAAAAACTTCAGCTTGTGGATTGTGCGCAGTGTAGTGACCAGACCCTTTTCAGGGATCTTTCTGGTTACGGATTTTGCACGGAACAAAGCTTGCAGAAGTTTTGCTATTAGTTACTCTTCTACAGTAATCATGGCAGCTGCCACAGCAATTTCACAAACGATGGTACATCTTTGGCATCTCTATACTACTGTGTATGTATAGCCCTTCTGAGAGACATTTATATTATGGGCTTTCTTGTATTAGACTATAGGAGTTGTCTTTGACAGTCAGGTCAGCTGGGGTTATTTAACATGCGCAATGAAGTAATGTACCTGTTTGGTTTTTCCTTTCTTCTGCTTTCCCTTTTTATATGAAGAAGTCGTACCTACGTCATAGGAGAAATATTTACTAAAAAATAAAATTATCCTAAAAAAAGAAATTATGTCTTAAGCACACAAGAGGCATATGACTGTACTGCGCTCCTTTGTCTGAATGACCTCTTGCAGAGAAACTCAAGGGTCGTTACTGTGGAAACTTCCAGGCACAAGTGATGTCACCAGAAATCATTTTAATGGAGCCTTGTCTTCACATCCCATTGATTTATCTGCTAAGTATGAAGGGAAATCAATAAGCAGAATCATTTTCACATCTTTTAAACATCTACGTTAGCCAAAAAATATTGTCCAGTGCAGACATGGATCATTGGCAAGAAAAATCATAGCCATTGATAGGCATGAAAACATTTATTTCTTTATATTAAGAAGATGATGAGCATTTTTTGTTTACCGTCTTTTGTTTGATGTATTTGTACTAAAGGTGAATTTCATGCAGTGACAATAGAAATTTCATTTTTTATGAAACAGTGGTTAAAATACTGAGATTTTCAAAATTATAAACTGAGACTTACAGGGGGTGGAAGCAAGGACAGGTAGCTTGGGAGGAATATAGAGAAATTGTCAGAGCAGCCAGGGATCAGGTTAGGAAAGATAAAGCCCTGATAGAGTTAAATGGGGCCAGGGATGTCAAGGGAAACAAGAAAAGCTTCTATATGTATGTGAGTGATAAAAGGCAGACTAGGAAAATGTGGGCCCTCTCTAGAAGGAAACAGGAGACCTGGTTACCTGGGACATGGAGAAGGCTGAGGTATTTGGCAACATTTTTGCCTCAGTCTTCAGCAGCCAGTGCTGCAGCCACACTGCCCAAGTTGCAGAAGGCAAAGGCAGCAACTGGGAGAATGAAGAACCACCTACTGTAGAAGGAGATCAAGAAGGTCAAGACCGTTGAAGGAACCTGAAGGTGCACAAGTTCATGGGACCTGATAAGATGCATTCACAGGTCCTGAGGAAATCGGTGGATGAAGCGGCTAAGCCACTATCCATCGTATTTGAGAAAATATGGTACTCTGGTGACATTCCCATTGACTATAAAAGGGGAAATATAACCCCCTTTTTTAAAAGGGAAAAAAGGAAGATCTGGAGAACTACAGGCCTGTCAACCTCACCTCTGTGCCCAGCAAGATCATGGTGCCAATCCTCCTGGAAACTGAACTAAAACACATGGAAAATAAGGAGGTTATTTGTGGCAGTCAGTACGGCTTCACTAATCATGCCTGACAAATTTGGTGGCTTCTATGATGGGCTTACAGAATTGGTATATAAGTGAAGAGTGACTTGACGTCACCGTCCTGGACTTGTGCAAAGCATTTGACACTGTCCTACACATCATCCTTGTCTCTAAATTGGAGAGACATGGATTTGAGGGATGGACCGCTTGGTGGGCAAGGAATTGGCTAGATGGTCACACTCAAAGAATTGTGGTCAATGGCTCAGTGTCCAAGTGGAGACCTGTGACAAGTGGTGTTCCTCAGGGATCAGCATTGAGACCTTCACTGTTTATCAACTTTATCGGCAACATGGCCAGTGGGATCAAGTGCACCCTCAGCAAGTTTGCCGCTGGCACCAAGCTGTGCAGGAAGGGGTGCCATCCAGAGGGACCTTGACAGGCTTGAGAGGTGGGCCCAAGCGACCTCATGAAGTTTACCAAGGCCAATTTCAAGGTCCTGAACCTGGGTCGAGGCAATCGGAAGCACAAACACAGACTGCGCAGAGGACGAGTTGAGAGCAGCCCTAATGAGAAGGACTTGGGGATGCTCGTTGACAAGAAGCTTAGCATGGCCTGGCAATGTGCACTTGCAGCCCAGAATGCTGACCGTATCCTAAGCAGCATCAAAACCAGCATGGCCAGCAGGGTGAGGGAGGTGATTGTGCCCCTCTACTCTGCTCTCATGAGACCCCACCTGAAGCGCTGCATTCAGGTGTGGGACTCCCGAGATAAGAAGGACATGGACCTGTTGGACTGAGTCCAGAGGAGGCCACAAATATAATCAGAGAGCTGGAGCACCTCTCCTATGAAGACAGACTGAGAGAGTTGGGGTTGTTCAGCCTGGAGAAGAGAAGGCTCTGGGGAGACTTTATAGTGGCCTTCTGGTACCTAAAGGGGGCCTATAAGAGAGATGGGGACAGTTTTTAGTAGGGCCTCTAGGGATAGGGCAAAGGGGAATGGCTTTAAACTGAAAGAGGGTAGATTTAAAATAGATATAAGTAAGAAATTCTTTACTGTGAGGGTGGTGAGGCACTGGCACAGATTAGAAGCTGTGGGTGCCCCATCCTTGGAAGGTTCAAGGCCAGGCTGGATGGGGCTGGGAGCAGCCTGTTCTGGTGGAAGGTGTCCCTGCCCATGGCAGGGGGTTGGAACTAGGTGTTCTTTAAGGTCCTTTCCAAGGTAAACCATTCTGTGATTCTACAATTCTATGATCTCATATAAACCAATACGGATTAATTGATGTTTGTTGGCTGCAACAGAAGGTCTCAACTGGCTTATTCACTGCTTTTAAATTAGAAACGTCATTCCATAAACCACTAATGGAAAGAAGATAGCTCTGGAATACTAATTCAGAGAATCCAATTTAGCAGTGTACTTCTTACTATGGATTATTTAGGGAGAATAATATGAAGTGTTTCTAATGTCAGATATATTTCTCATTCACCTCCACCTAGCCACTTCTGTGGCATTGCATTCACATTACAGAAGAGAACTGCAAAATAAAACAGATCATTAATTATCCCATAAACCCATTTAACTCTTAGACAAAGGTGTAAATTAAAAGTTTGACATTTTTTATTTGTATGGAAAGTGCCTCATGTCTGCTGCTGTTTCTTCTTTCCAGGGTTAATTCTGATGTGGTAACTTGTGGGAGTAATGCTTCTGAGAAACAGAGCCACTGGTTTTCCAGGTAAATTCCAATACCTTAAAAGAAGAAATATATACTGTTTTGTATTGTATGGGAAATATAAGCTAAATGTTTACCTTCTGTGTGGTGTTTTGTCTGATTATGTGTGAAGATTAAATTATTTTAGCTTATTTGGGGTTTTTTTCCCTGATTATCAAAGAGTCCTTTATTATCCTAAGCTCTGTTCTAAAAAAACCTTTCTTCAATCAAATGAGAGATAAGTTTTAAAATGTTTTCAGATGATTCAGTTGTTGGGTCTGGTCTCTACCTCATGACACTCCACAGAAGCCGAGTTTAGTTGCTTGTACTTCACTAAGGTCAGATCTGTCTAAGGTTCCTTAAGTCACAAAAATTATTTTGTTAGCATCATTACTGAAAACTATGCAAAAAACTTTGGAAAATGTGTGGTTCATCTGCAATGTTTAAACCCAGTCTTTGATAAGTGAGTCCAATCGTGCCAGATATTGGGGAAAAGTAATTTCTGCCCACTGACTCCCATGGTTGCCCACTTCTTTTCAATAGCCAGTTCCTGAACTCTGATCTTCACCTCACTCATCACAGTTAAAATGAAAGGGAATAAAATATGTATGGTCTGATTTGCAAGTAATCGTAAATTGAAACTTATTAAGGGATATTTTGGCTGCCTCATTCTAAATTAAGTTTCTCTGCTCATTCACAGCTTGACTGAACTGTCAGTTTGGCATCTCACATAACGAAAGGTTGCACAGTCCTCTGCAGAGCTGACTACAAACGTAGCAATCTTCCACATTAAAGCCATCAAATCATGGGGCCAAAATATCCTAAAGATATCTGAAGTTTGACAAGTAACAGCAAATACGATAAAGCCAAATTGTTATGCCATTATTTGGTATAATTATTTAGTATTACTATTTTGTGTACTGTTGAAGCCACGGATGCATAAATAAGCATCAAAAGGATTTCTAATATTGCATGAGAAACACGATGGTTTCAATAAATTCTAAAGGGAATTCTTTTCCAAGAAACTTTTTGCTGACAAAAAGGTGGATTTGGTCTTGTGTCTACATGCATCTCAAATTGGACTTTTCCATTTCTGCAGCCTGTTCCACTTCTATGCTCAGATACAGGCTGTGTGTTTCACCACCCACCATTACAAGCAGGCTCAGCTGCAGGCAGTTTCTTTCCCCTTAGCCACTGTCAGATTAAAATCATTCCATGTCTCCTTACAAGCACTGACCTCCTCACCAGTCTCCAGCTGTGACTGCCTATGCTGAATAACGGCAGAGCACTGCAGCTAAGGGGGGTGTGAAGGATAAAGACAAGGGTTGCTCCTATTCTGTCCATATAAACTCTTTACTTCAATTATGCTCGTGTGGCAGATGAAACACCTTGCTAATTCAAAACAAGAATTTCTGTGTGAAGGGCATATCTTCCTCAAGGCTTTCCAAACTAAATTAGTATTCAATTTAAATCTTTCTTCACCTTTTAATCTTTGAAAATCTAATCGTGCGTTTTTCCTTTCATTGCATTACCACATCAAAGCAAAACTTGTTGTGGATGCTTATTATTCTAAGTTCGCTGTCTTTGGTTACAACAATACTTTCATGAAGAGCCTTAGTTTCTAGTAACCTCATCTGCACTGTTAATGTTTATTTATTTATTTATCTATCTATCTAGCCATCTTTTTTTAAAAAAAATGTGGTAGAAGAATATTGAAACTTTTTTCAAAGAAAACTACCAACCAAGGACAAGTCTTTAGCCAATGTAAATTATCCTAAGCAGAATGATTCCATCGGGCATTTGGGTATATTTACAACTTACCTGTTACCTCTATCAGCCTCAAACAATCTTAATTGTGTATTGACTTGGGAAGAAAATTCAGCAAGGTCAAACTCCAGCCAAAATTTTGACGAATATTTGAAGATATTATGTTTATCAATTTTATAAGTATTTGGTATTACTGTCCAATATATGGACTCAAGATGTTCAATCGTACAGGGGCTTTCAGCAGATATGCAGCAAGTCAACAATGTTATAAAATGATTGTTCTCACTGTTAGTACAGAAATTTGTAAAGATTTGCCTGCAACTGAACTGACCTCAAAATACTTAGCCTGGGATTGTGGAGTAGCCCTTGAACGGGACAACCTTGAACAGAGAAGGTATTCAATCCTGGTTTAAGTGAGGTTCACCAAGCACAGGAGGCTGAGGGCAACCCAGCTCCAAAAGCCACCTGAGATCAGCTGGCTTGTCTAAGCTCTGGGCAAAATGAGAGACCTCAGCATGCATGCGAGCTTTCCTTTTCTTTCCTTCTTTGTTCAGATAGCTATGTCACTATGGACATGTAACTGACAACTTGCTTTAAGAGCAGGTGTTATTAATCACTGCATACCCAATAATCACCAACACTCCTCAAAAGTATCAAAGCTACCTGTAACACCAAAGAAAACCTAAAAAGAAAAAGAAAAAAAGTCCTGTAGCTAATGATTTGCTGTTTAGAGAAGAATATGGGTTCTGCCCTGAAATAAATACTTTTACAGGAGTCAAAGGTGTTGCTAACTCTGTAATTGTAACAGTACCTGGCAGAGCACTTGCTGGTTTAAATCAGTTTTTTCATTTACAACACAGCGAGTTTATATCCAGGAGACCACGTATTTCCATGGGCTTAGGAGTTACAACCCTTTATTTTCATAGAGGCAGTGATGTGAATCCGGCAAGTCTCATCAAAGCAGGGTAAGCAGACTTGCTCTGATCCATGGGGGAACAAAACCAAACCACACACCCACCTCTCTTTCTGGGTGGTTTCTCAATGAATTTTGAGAAGGTGCCAAAGCAAAAGCTCAGAAAATGCTGAGTAGAGAAATAGATGTTTGCTAAAAACTGTATCATGCCTATTTTATTCCTTACTGACCAAATCCATTAATGTTCTTGAGAAGTTACAGGTCTTATATGTTCTGGTTTGAAGTCCTGTCAGCCCTGTCTCGGTTGCATTTTAGTGGGCTCAGCCTCACAGATGGCCCTTTCGATGGTAGGCTCAGGGTCAGAGAAAGCAGAGCTGCCCTGATCACTAGACATCTCCTAGGATGAAACCCAAAAACTTACAGTGTTGACCCTTTTTCCACCACTATCAGTCATATCTGAGATCCCGGAGTACTTCCTTTTATATATAATAGAGTGTTTCTGGAAATGGAGTAACGGCTGCAGTGCCTATGCCAGGCTGGTGGCAAGGCAGGTCAGGGAGGCTGCACATCCCTGGAAAAGTCTGTCCATAACTTTTTAAATCTGTGACACTTCACAACACGTTAGCTGTGATGCCACTATGAAGTCCTTCACAAAGAAATAATTCTTACACTGTAGGACATGAGGAAATGTATGATCATAAAGCAAATGAAAAAGAGGAGAATTTGCAACTTGGATCTTTCTTTGAAAGTATCTGAAGAAATAAACATTTTTTCCCCAGACAGCTGTTTAAAATGTATTAGAGTACCCACCTGCATTATTTATCTCAGTCTGTGTGTCTGAGCTCATTGTGCTGTGTAACTTCTCAAAGCAGGAGAAGAAGGTTTGATTAAACGATGTGTGCCTAACTACTTTTTTTTGAACTCAATACCAACTACTGTGCAATCATGTCTACCTCCTTTCACCTCATCATTTATGAGCCACAGTTTACTTCAATCTCCATTGTTATTTCAGTCAGTCAGTCTTACACAAACACAGCCTATTTTTCACTTCATATTTGGACACATGAGCTATTTTATTATATTTCAATCTAGTGTTGTGTTCTGAAAAGCCTTGGAAAATGATATGAAGAAATTTCATACTTTGTATTTAGTTACAACTGACAAATTCAAAGGTAGATTACCATATATTCCTATGTGACAGTGATCAATTATGTCTAATAAGATAGAATTCTAGTAATTTTTTTCAAATTATTCATATTAAAGGAAAACTAAAGCATAACTTTTTGTATTACAGTCATATTTACCATGTCACTTTGGAAGCAGGTGTTTTTCAAAGTCTATCTTGCCTAGTAGGTGCTCTAAATTACAGAATTACTGGCCCCAGCTGAAAACTCAGTCTTGTTCAAATCAGTAAGTATCTTACCATGACTCCAAGGAAGACAAGTCCCACCTGGGTAAAGCCCTGAACAACCTGGTTTTACCTCATAACTGACCCTACTTGGACAAGGAGGTTGCACAAGGGTTCCCATGCCGAGTTCCCCTCCAAACTTAATTATGCTATGACCCTCTATGCACAATAATTTTGTCTTTTCTTTGACTGTTGGTTTTTTTTATTAATATTAACAAAATCTAGTTGACTGAATAAAAGATTAATTTCAGTCTTCTATTTGTACTCTAAATAGTACTTCTCAAGAAAAAGTTCTTGTACCATCACTTACTGAAAAAAAAAAGTATCTTCATGAGGTCACCCTGGAATTTCTCTGTGGTCTCTTGCTTTTATATACTTATTTTTCCAAATAGCTGTGAACCATGTCAGACCCGTGTCCAGTGTCTGGACTCTCTGTTGTCAGTCCTTTGCCATGATGCACTTGCTGTATTCCCACATCCTGTACTCTCCCTTTTATCCAGCTTTTTATCTCTGCAAGTGTTTTACCTCCCCGCCCAAAACAGCTGCTTAGTTTTCATAATTGCCTCTTGAAGCCACCAGTATAATCATAGTCTGTGAAAAACTTGGGAATGAGGAGGAAAGATCGAGAAGGGAAGAATAAGAAGGGAAAACAAAAGGTCACCTTTGAACTTGGAGGCCTTCCATACTGTGTCTACCTCCACTGCCAAGATGCCATAGATGTTCATCACACAAGCAGATGAAAGTATTAATGTGAAGTGTTTGTTTGTTGCTGGTTCAGAATCTTAATAACACATATTCTTTCCAGCTGCAACGGTAATTTTTTTTCTCAAATTTTTAATACTGAAAACTTCAAAAATACTGAAGTAAGAATAAGGAAAGAAAAAAGATGGTAAGCCTTATAGAAACCTCTTTAAAAGAAATTCTGTATACTTTCTTCTCTTCTCTTTTCTCTTGATCACTTTTTCTTAAATAACTGCAATAAAATGAAGCAGTCTATCAGGTCTTGGGTTGCTAAGACTTCATGGAAGCTTCTCTTCACAATGTGTGGGGTAAGACTGATAAATCATTGCTCTCAGCACTTTGGCTAAGCTATTTCAAATATTGGAATAAAGAGTTACTGCTTAGTAATACTAATATGGTTTGCTCAGAGGTAACAGTGAATATATTCCTTAACTGATTACAGTGTCATTGTTTTCATCTCAATTGTATTTCTTTCCGCATGTTATAGAAGACATTATTTTTAAAAAAATATTTATTACTATTTAATTTTTTAGGGAGACCCCCGTTCACCATCTCATTGAATATCATCAGGAAAAATAATCTTTTTAACGACCATGGTAGTTGGGGCTAGCCAGGTACTAACAGATTTCCTTAAAGGTAGATCTAGGAATCTTCTGACCAGTTGCATCTGTCTGCAGCATGACAAGTTGCGTGAACAGCTGACCTCCTGCTTATAGGTATGGATCGTCTATGATAATTCCCCATGGAAAGCTTTTAGAGGTTCAAAAATGAGTTTCTACATTTCTAATTTATTGAATTAGTCAACATGGCAAACAAGAGACGACTTCTCTGGCCTTTGCCTGTAGAGGATCTCATTGCAGCCAGCATCCACTGCAGGCACATGCACAGCCGGTTTGTTCCACAGAAGAGGTAAAGGAATGCAAAGAGCATCTTAGAATTAGCATACGCCTTCCTCTGTCTAAATGGTTCAGCAGCGTGATAGTCACTATGGAAGCTGGTAAAGTCAATTTTAGCCATTCTGGTCACCCATGTCACTAAACAACATATAACTTCATTGTATGTGAAATCTACTTAATATCAGAGGCTATTACTGGCAAGAAGAGAGAGTATTAAAAAAAAAATAATCTAATAACCTCAGTCTCACTTTAAGCTGTTGAATGAATTCATTATGTTTCTCCCCGAGACATTCTGCTGAGGGAGAAGGAAAGGTTCCTCTCTGTACTGGGCAAAATTGTCTGTATTGTACCAAACATCTGTCTGAGGTTAATCTTAGGCACTGCCAAACAAATGTACTGTGAGAGCATCCTCATGCACTGCCTCCTAAGGGGCACACAAAATAAAATGGCCAGGCTTTAAAGAAGCTCTTGGCTCTGGTTTGTATCAAAACTCTATTTGAAATAATGAAGTCAGTAAGAAGTCCTGCACTAAATATCAGAGGTATTTTCTAAAGATAAAGGAAAGTTAATCAGGAAATATTAGATAGAAAAGGATTATGGAAAAATATCAGCACCTCAAGGATTTTTTTTTTTTTTTTTTTAATAGGGCACAGGCTCAAAAGATACTCCTATTAAAGAATGGACTCACAGAGCCTGTATTATGGTCTCTAAAGGATCCTATGAATTTACGTAGCCTGTAGTTAGTGACAAAGGCAAATTTAAACCTGAATAAATTACAAAATGTTTAGAGATCTGCCAGTGACAGCCTTGGTAAAATATATGTCGTAAAAATCAGTATTTTGACTATGAAACTGTGATTATGTTCTGGCTCAGAAACATTTAGGGATACATCAAATGGTTTTTAATAAATCTGAACACTGGAAGTCAGAGAAATAGATTTTGAATCCAGATTCATGTGAGGATCTGCTAGAAGCAAAAGCTTGCCATATTCTATTAGCAATGAAAATGAAGTTGAAAATTTTTTGTGTAAGGTAATTGCTAAGGTTTTATGTGAGGGACCAGCACCAAAATAATCAGCCTTTAGATGTGAGATGTGATCAAACCCCCATTTAAATCAGTGAAACCCTGTTGATTTACTGTGGTTAAGCATTTGCCAGCAATTTTTTTTCTTCTCTGATGAAGAGACACAGGGAAAAATAATTGCATATTTTAAGCAATCTGCTGCCAAAAAGTGGTTTAAAAGTAGGTTTGCAGCAAGTGACCAAAAGAAAGTGGCTCATGCCATGGTGTACTGTATGGGGCAAGGTATGTGTCAGTGGGCTTTGGAGAAATGGATATACGTGGTCGGGAGTGTGCTGTGGTAGTAAGGGACACAACTAAAGTAAATGTGGAGAGTGGTGCACAGACCAAGAAGCAAAGCTGCGCAGTCTACTGCCTTTCTCTCCGGCCCTTGGTAATACTAACACGTCTGGGTAGAAAGGCAGGCAAGGCAGTTATGTTTTGAATGGCTTTTAGTTCTAAATAAGAAAACATGCCAAAATCGTGCCGCAGGGGAGATGATACATGGCATAGTGTTGTGGTTTCATTCAGCTGACATGGAAGGTAAGGCCTCTCCATGCTTGCCTGAGTAAATATTAGCAGAAACAGAATTGAAAGGAGAGTCAAAATGCTCTTCTTGACGTGTTTGCCACTGCTGAAGCTAAAAGAATTGGCAGTTCCCCATGCAAAGGTGCGGGACCTGTGAAATACCTTAATACCCCATGGGGCAAAGGAGGAGTCGACAGGTGAGCTGAGGAGGGGGTTTTCGGTAGTGTGAGAGGCCAGCGATGTTCCTGAGGTACTTAAGGGGAAAAATTGCCTGTGTATGCTGCAATGGTTTTTAGACAACAGGATATTTAAAATAATATATTATGAATATATATTGAAAGAAAGACAGTGATACCATCACATTTGCTTATCAGCTGGGGTTCTGCCTAATATACTCACACTAGACAGAAAAATGATTAGGCTGTGTCTCTTCCCAAGCTGGAGCAGATGTGGGGAGTATGACTGACACTCCATCTGTACTGGTATCACAAACAGATCGCTATCAGAGAGTCAATCTCTTCCTGGCTTTGCAATGTATCTCCAGGCTGTGATGGCACTGACATAAGGCATATTTTAAGCTGCCAGTAGATTCCAGAATGAATGGGAGACGTAATACAGGGGAATGTTCACTGATAAAAGGGACTTATTTACCATGCCCACTCTGTGTGCTGCATTCCAAAAGGAGCAGATAAAAAGCAAGAAATCATGATAATATATATATAGGTGGATTTATTCAAATGTGATGTTGTCCATCACCAGAAAATATTTGACTCACTGCAGGACAGAAAACTAGGAGCAAAGGATGGAAAAAGTGTGTGTCCCGTTAAGCAGAAGCTGTAGCAAGAAGAAATAATTTATAGGAGAGCACTAATGCCCATGAAGATCATGAGAAAGCCAGAATGTGTTAGGACATACCTGTAACCATGCCTGGCCTGTGTTTGCAGCAAGGACAGTGATCTATTAGGTCTTTCTCAGCATTAGCATAATTTAACTTTGAAAACAGTGCTGTTAAAGACATATGGGAGATGTCTTAAAAGTCTAGGAAACCCCACCACCACTTTCACCATCCTTCCACCAGCAGGAAAACCACTATGTCCAGAGCTCTCCTTTGGTCTGTGTTCCTCCTCCTCTCCTTGCTTTATCAATGCTTACCAATGAAAACCAGAGTGCTCTTAGATTTGAGATGGGAATTTTTTGAGTGCCATGTGATGGGGAAAGGTTAGCTATTTTACATCTTGGAATGTTTTACCAAAAACTTTGCTGTTACCACAAATAAGCTGAATTTATGACTGTAAGGATGGTACCGAAAACACAATATAGATAACATAATCTTGTTTTCCAGTCAGACCACTTAGCAATGCGCATAAAAATAATGCATATAAAGGAGTCTAATGCCTCAGAACTTTACAAATGTCTAACAAATAGCAGTTTGAGAGAAGAAAAAACATTATGCATAAAATGTCATAGATACATGCTACCTTTCTCAAAGAACATACTTATGTATTTTGAGCATTTGCATTTTACAGTTTACCATGAAATATTCTTTTTCCTTGTTTTTAGAGATGAGGCAGACAGCCCGTGGAGTCACAGATGTCAGAAAGTTTTCCTGTTGAAATGGCTTAAGCAATTGTCTTTCATGAGAACAGCTATGAGAAGCAGCAAAGTTTACCTCTGTTTTGCCAGACTAGCAAAGTGTTTATTCTTGGAAGAACTACAGTCTATACAGGTACAGTATTAGACGTATGCCAGAGATATGCTTTGGACTAGGCAATATGTTAAAAATGGCTTTTCAGCATGATCTGCCTATTGTGGGGTTTTTTTGTGAGCTTCAGCTGAATCCTTAGTGTTGTCTTAACCCTTTCATTGTTGGAATGGGGGTGGTGGGGGAAGGCTTGATTATAAACCAGTGGTAATTTTAATCACCGCTTTTAAATTTTAATGATGAAATTGTATTTATTATAGTCATAAATTTAACATATAATTATATATAGTACAACTATATAGATATATAATCATATTCCGTATTTTAGTATTTATAAAATGTAAATTAAAAAGTGGTAAAAAGAAGGTCACATTGCAAGTTGCCCTTTTTCATGAATTAAAAAGAAAACTTCAAGTTAAGGTGAAATTGTTGGGAAGACAGGGACGAACATTATTATGAGCAAAGAGACTATAACTGTCTGCTTTTAGATGGAATCAAAGAATAGGATTGTCATTTTTTTCCTGTGGCAATTTAATTCACATTTTGCACTCTTCAGGTTGAAGCATATTAATGGCAAATTACAGAAAGCAAGTCATTGTAATACAGTGAATAGCTAATTCTATTGTTAAAATGTATCAGTGATTCTCAGTCAGGGATAAATGATGTTGCCTTTTCTATGCATAAGGAAAAATCCTCCGTGCAGTCAAGAAACTGATGAAAGTTAAAGATATTCTGTCTTCTTAGAACTCACATCCTCATCTGAATAGTTCATGTCCACTGCTCCTGCAAGCCAGGCCTGTTATAAAAAAAAAAAATAAATCATAAAGGACAAGTATTGTTTTTCCATGTCATGCTGGTTGTTTTGTTCATTTTTCAGCACTCTGGGTATATTGTTTTCACTAATTTTCCTGTACATTTAGTAAAATGGTCCTAACACCATAGTGACTGTGGGGTCTACCAAGCCACTGTCAGTTTCTGGGTCTGCAGAGATCCACATAGTACCTGTGGAGGAGAGACCCTTTAAAAGGACTTAAAGATTTGAACTACAAAACTTCACAGTCACTGTAAAATCAAGGAAAAGTCCTAAAATCAGATTTTTTGATGCAGAGTAATTTCAGGTTGATGGGCTTTATCTAATCCAGTTTCCGGCTCTTCTCCAATACTGGGGATGAGTGTGTTGTGCTGAGTAACCTTCAGGCTCACAAAGACAACAAGAACTAAAAGCCTTCCTCTAGTTCCTTGGCTAGAAGCAATGGCATGTGTCTCTGAAAGAAGGAAGGGAGAGCAGCAGCAAAAGGAAACAAACAAATTGATTTTACCTCCTGGATGTCATTCAAGTGTTATTTAGCATTAAGCACACACTCTTCAGATAGCCAAAGCAACTGTTCTAGTGACCAAAGATATCTTTCCAAGGAGGCATTAATCTTTGTAAAGTTAAAACCCTCAGGAACCATAAATATTTTTGCTGTGAAATTACTACTCTTGCAATTGTAAGGAGCTCTATGCATGTATGTTTTTAATTCCTATGAGTTAATAAAACCTCTTACTTCTTGCTCTGAATCTCAATAGCCAGTAGGACTCTTCTTTCACTTCATTGTCTTCTGGGTAGTTTCCCAGGAGGTCTGACCAGACTACACATCTGGAGAAACTGGAGAGAGGCTGAATAGGGTATTTTTTCTTGTATGGAAGCACTGTACAACAAATTTTCTGGGCTAGCTCAATAGCTTGACATCTGTGCTAGCTCAGCATCTTCAGATATGTTAATAACAGTGAAATGCAATTCAGATCTAATGGCAAATTTTCTACCTCTCATCAGTCTACTTTTCTGTATTTATCACCCCTTGTTTTCATTCTTTTCACTTTTGGAAGATGTTCTATTTATTTGTATCTATCTCAGTAGTAAAAAAAAAAAAAAAAGTAAAGGAAGGATATTTCGGCTTGGAAAAGCTTCGATATTGCTCCATTAGCTTCATGGGTATGCACAAACGTAGGAAGAAAATAACTTTAGGAAAGTTTCCTGTTGCTGTGGGAAATTCAAATAATATACTTGTCGATTGCTGAAATTGGTTAAATATTTTTCCTTAACATTCAGGCTGTAATTGAGAAGATGGTGAAGCATTATCTCATTAATGGAGATGGAGGCAAAAATCTTACTCAGATATATGGCTTGAGCTGATGTTTCTGTCTGTTCTGCTATGGAAAAGAAACTCAGGAGTGGACGATTTGCTGCTTTTCAGATTAAGACCAGGCAAGGTCATAAAAATGGCTCTGAGGCTTATCTCATGGGTTGCTTTATTTATTCCTTCCTAGCAGTGGCAGGTCAAACCTGTTTAGTTTAAAAGTCAGAAGTACAGGGTCAGGTTGATGTCTTTGTTTTGACTTCCATCTCCACAACTTAAAGCTGGGGTTTGAAAATCGGTTTGCTTTCATTCTCCATTAGAGATTCTTCCACAAGAGTCTAGCTGACTCTTCGGTTCTTGAGGTAAAAAGACAAGAAAAATATTACAGCTCTGAGTGCTAACAGTAATTCCCTTTCTTGCTGAGAGGGCTCCCAGGACTCATCCCTCACACAGGCTCCCTGCTGTCTGTCATACTCTCCAGCAACTAAAGCACCTTTCCACTATTTTTGTCTTTATGCATTCAGACTGTAAACTCCTCACAGAGACAACTTTCCTTACTCTGTTTTGAGTTGTGTGTTGTAGTTTTTATTTACTCCTGTAAATGGTCTCTGAGTATACCTTACATATCCTGGGCACCGTACAGATATCTCCATGTCTACTGCGTTATGCTTTGCTATACGGTATTCAATATTCTCTATTAACATTTCTCATCACTTGTTCTGTCATACTGTTTCACAGAAGTTCCTGTTTAAATTCAGGTGACTGTTCACAGGAAAAGGTACTGCTCAGCATAAGTAAAGATTAGCAAACTCACAGTAGTAATTAGACTAGTTCATTTACTACTGTGATTTAGGGAGGCCTGTCTGCTTTTCACGGACACTGCTGTGCTGTGCCATCTCAGATATCCTAGGTTCTTGTGGCTTCAGTAACTCCAAGACAGTCTTCATTTAGCAGTCTGGCTGTCAGGGAAAAAAACAACCCCATGACTCATGTACAGGACAATTTATGCAGAAAAGCTGCAATGCAAATTTTGTAAACTTTGGACTGTATCTGCTACCTCTGCCTTACCTTTTCATAAGTAATTTTGAAAACTGGCAAGGAAATGTCAGTCAGTACTTTGCTGATAGTTTCTGGATGTTTCTCCCTACACATCATCCATCACAGATCGCTCCTACCACAGGGTCAATCACCAGTGGAAGACTGTGGGATTTGACAAGGGAACATTATATAGATATTATCAATTTTGCTTGATAGCATTTCATAGCATTATGTGGAGAACTGGGGGTGGGATGTGTGTCGGGGGGGGGGGGAAGACAACAAAATTTTTTAACACTTTTAAATAGCTTGGGTTTCAATATGAAAATGCCCATCTCAAAGAAGCCCTGAATCTTCTCTGCTTAGAACTAACAGCTAACTTGCCTACCGCCAATCTATTAAATCGTGGATAAAGACAAGCCACAGACCAAAATCTCCATACGGCTGCACATGTGGGAGAGCTGAGGGAAGGGGGGTTAGGCAGCCTCTGCAGCTGCCCCAGCCCCGGGGTGAGATTTGTTGTAGCCACCACACAGCTTTCACTGAGTCACTTGGCATAGCATCACGTGGAAGGAGAATGTGATCTGCTGGCAGGTTAAATGAAACTGGAGAGTCAGGCTGAACACCCATGTTCAGGCAGGTACCTACAGGACCGGATCTGTCAGCATCTGACATTTCCCGTTGAAGGAAGTTTTTGGGAAGCACCTGAAAATCAGGACACTCCTTTCCATGAGAATAAAGAATTGGTATCCGTCCTTTACAGATGAAAGGAGGACTGGAGTCTAGATATGAAAGAGAAATGAAGATAAAATTGTTAAAATTGTCCTCTTTTTCTATTTTATGTAATTTGAAATCCAACCCAGTACTTTGAAAGTCTAATCAATTTAAAGGATATGGTCAAATGATGGACACTCAAATTCTTTCTCTTGTTCAATTCTTGAAGACTTTTCTGTCAAAAGAACTTTTTTTAAAAAAATCTAGTTGCTACCCAAAGAAGATTTTTTTTCCCTTTTTCCTCGTTCTTTTTTAAATAGAGGTTTTCTAGGCTCAGTCTTCAGAGATTGTTGTCTGGACTGTTTTCATCATCCATCTTCAATGTCAGATAGTAATGACTGACAATAGGAGCAATAATAATGATAGTACTAACATTTTTCTTTTAGCTAATGGGATACATTTTTCCCGTATAAATTTTATTTTTCCATGCCTTATGTATCTGTATATTGATTGTTAAAACAAATATATAAAAATAATGTCCACAGTCTTATGTTTCTAGAAATTCTGTTTAAACTGATCTGTTAAAAGAACCAGTGTTATTTCACTGTATATACTTTCTGGTACAGCATCTCATGATAGCCTGCTAAACATTACAGTCTTAAGTACGCATCATTTAATGCAAATATTGTTACTTAGGTGGTTGGACACATTTTGAAGAAAGCATATATCAAAATGAAACTTGCATTTCTACAGCTATTACATTTCATTATCTCAAGAAATAGAACACAATGAAATTACTTATTTTCCATGGATTTGAAACATATTTTTTAAAAATCCTGAACAACACTACAGAAAGTGGGGGGTTTCCTTTGGTTTTACAAGAACCGATCAGATTTTGCAATCACACACACGCTTTCTCTCTCTCAGTAGCTTTGTTCTGAACAGAAATATTTTTCATACTCCTGTTGCACTCACTAGAATTGCCCTTATGTGCCCTTTTTTCCCTACTTGTCTGAATCAGTGTGAATAGTATTGATCCGTGCTCAGGACCGCCTGTTCCTTGGGCAAACCTCTGCGCTTGACTTAACTGGCCCAGCAAAACTCCAGCAAACCCGTCACTATAGGGGAAGGGCCATGCTGCAGGGAAAGAGAGGAGCTGCTACAAGAGCTCTATCCGTACTTTAAAAGGTGATCTTGCCAACTGCACTGTGAAGCACCAGGGATAAAAATAAGTATACTGTGGAAGTTTACAGTTTGTTATTTTTATTTCTAAAGTGGCACAGGTTTTAATTTTCCAGGCCAGGATTCCATTCAGCATCTTCAGCCCTGCTTACTCATCTTATGTCCTGCAAACGAACATACACATATTTTATACCTGGCTATTTGGATCAAACATAAAGCAAATCACTAAGTCTACAAACAGCAGTCCAGGCATATTCCCCAGACTATTTTGGATTTTACAAAAAAATATTTTAAAATTTTTTCTTTCCTTAAAAGGGTGTTGTCCCATCCCAACTGCACATAACAACTTCCAGTGCAGAGCATCCAGTCCACCATGAAGACAAAAGTGCGAAGTGCTGCTGTCCAGAAACCACTGACAAGAATGAAGCCTCAGGGTGAGGGTTTTGAAGAGGGATGACAAATTTAGTAGGTAAGCATCGCAAAAAACAGGTACCAGCTACCATTTATAAATGGCTTGTCTGTCCTTCATTTCACAGAAAATGGCTAGTCTTATTCCTTAATTTCTCATTTTAAATGTCATTATTCACTTTCTGTGCGAAATCACCTTTTTTAAGGCAGTAGAATTGCAGTTGCAGTTTAAATTCAGATACTTACTAAAAATGGAGAACCATTTCAACATTTTTTTTTTCTCAGAATGCTGTCTAAAATGCCCTTTGTCTTAAAAAAATAAACCTGAGAAATTTTCAAGGCAGATCAATTTTTGTAAAGATATTAGGAGCTAAACATAAGGTTTATAATGGAATTTGGTTGATCTGGAAAGGATCTATGCCTGTAATTAATTGCAAAGTCTGTAACATGGCTTCATAGAAAAAAAAAAAAAAAAAGAAAAAATGGCAAAAGAAGACAAAACCAAAAGCTTATCTGATAAGCTGAAAATAACAGCTTTGCCACCAAGTTAGGCAAGTAAGAAGGTTAGATATCACAACAGGAAAAAGCTGTCTAAACTACTAGACAATTTTAGCTGAGTCCTTAGGGAATATATATAAAGGGTATGTCAGATAAAAATAACTTCTTCACAGAGAAGGAAGTAATTCAGAGAAAACAATGGACGAAAAAAGAAAGAAGGCACTAATGCCTTCTTCAGCTTCTTCTAGCAAAGTACGGGGGTGCTGGGACCCTGGGTTCAGTTCTTGCTTGCTTTGTTGGGGAGTGCAGAGCAATCACTTTGATGTGTAGGCAGGAAAGTCAAATGTGCTTTCTCCCCTCACCCCAGAATACTAAAATATCATTATATTCTTGGATCCCTTTCAGACTAGGTACTGCTCAAGCCTGACAGCAAGGTAACAAGGAGTAGTGCTCAGAAAATAGAGCAGACTGATTGGAAAAGATCCCTTTGTGTGTGACAGAAATAAATGTGCTGAGGGCATGGGGTAAGGATTAATTAGTTGCATTTTTCAACTTCTGAAGTCAATTGACAGTTTACTAATACAAGAAAAGAAGAAGGGGGGGTGGGGGGGTGGAGAAAAAGCAATCATATTAGTCCTGGGGAATTAATACCTTGGAAGAGATATTTCAGTAGTAAAAGCTGTTTCCATATAATGGGAGATCCAGATAATATAATTACCCATATTACAGCAAAAGAGATAGTTTTGATTTTAAATAAAGGTGGATAATACATGTAATACATGTAAGTCTTTAATTAGTGGGTTGTTGCCAGATGGCGACCTTCCCAAGTGATTGTTCAAAGGGTTGGACGGCATGATAAGGAATTATTTTAAAACAATAGCTTTTGTTCTATTCTGAAGGGTCTGAAATATATTGCAAATATTATTAAAGCTTCACAAGCATGGTAGTTTGTCAGAAATGCTGGTATGAGTGATGTAGTGCCTTGGTGCTGAAAGAAAATTTTCCAAAGCTATCCAACATGTTGTAAGCTCGAACTCACAACCATTCAGCCCAGTGGTACTGATGGGAGAGACTCTGCGTGTGCTGATGTGCTCTCTCAGGACATGGACAGATACCTGACATTTCTCTTAATTTACTATAAACCTTCAGATGACTGTTTTGCAGGATCATCTTCATGTGCCTGCAACACCAGGCATTCATTGTGCTTCTGTCCCTGTAAGTATTCAAACTGTTTAATAGCTTTAGCAACAGGTAGAAAACTTTTAAGATTTATAAGGATGGAATTCAGAGTGCAGGACTGTAGATACAAATGTCACCTTCATAACTGTATTCTGCTCTTTCTGTTTAGAATTTGTGATTTCACTTGTGAGCATGATCATGCTGCTGCTGTGATAAATGCCTTCATAGCACGTTTCAAACATTTTGCAGCTCTCACTCTTTTGTATTTGTATTAAAGAAATGAAGTATTTTGAAACAGCTGCAATATATAGGTCCTAATACCCACAGGACTGTCTCATCACCTTTATTTGTAAGTATCACAATAAGATATATCCAAACATTGTCTACAAATTTATGGTAACATCCTCAGCTTGCACATTCAGCCTTCGATGGGGTAGGGTCATTTTAGTCACACTCACTACTTGTGCCTTGGCCTAAACCAGCTCCTTGCAAGCTGGTCCTGGGAGATGTAGCCTTGAGCTTTCCTCTTCCTCTGCCTTCTGGCTGGAAACAGACTGGTCCTGCAGCACCAGAGCGTGCACCTTGGCCCTTACAAAAGGACCGCAGGTAAAACCAGTCTGAGGATGGAATCCCCCGCTTCAAAAACAGCAGAGTGTAAATGTCACCAGCTGCATAATCTAAGCAAACATCTAACTCTTCCAAAGACAGACCATGAAATATGGACCCTTACAGATGACAAAAAAACCAGAATCACTCTTCCAAATAAGATACTTTCACTTCTTTAAATAGCTTTCTTGCCTGCAGTTTCAGCTCTCAGGGAAGAACTGTGCACATGCAGGCAGAGGATCATGCTTAAAATGTCATGCTGAAATATCACCATGATGTACACCATTTTGATGATGCATCAAAATAGAATCAACAGTAAAATACCAAAAAAAGGTTTTGCTGATTTCCAGTGAAGATATTTGAATCATTATTTCAGTGTGGCTGCAGTGAAATCAGTTGGTGCAACCTCAGGAAATCCCTTCCTGAATTGACATATGGAACAAAAGCACTTACAGGGTCCTTAATATGCATATTTTATCATGAGAACATTATGAAAAACCTGAATAAATTACCATGAAGGATCTTTAGTAATTTACTTTAAAATAATAGCAAACCTTTCTGAACACCATTTCTTTATAGTTGATGAGCAAAACCTACACAAGATCTTTACAAAAAGCTGCCAGCACTCTTCAGTGTTCTTATGAGCTAATTAGTAAAATTTTACAGTTGAGATTAACTTCTAGTTTCTTCTGTTTCTTCCATCACACACTCAGTAGGTTTTTGGTCCATCCATATGCTGGGTTCATTTACATGAGAATACAATGGGAAAGTGCATTCAGCTCAGCAACACTGTATCTTGCTCCTGTGCTCACTGAGGAGGGTGCTCAGTGTATTTATAGCCAATGAGAATAATGGCTCTTTCCATGCAGTTATAGGAATCCACTGAAAACATGTAGTGTTTACAATTAGTGGTATTCGGGGCCCAAACAAGTCAGCGGCTTTGGCTAATAACATGAGTCATTCATCAACATACAAGCGGCAATGTTCAGCTCAGCGAAGGAAAAGCTATATGACAAGAAAATAATTACGGTTTCCTAATATCAGACAGATGCAGATAGTTTTGTTGGCGCCTAGCAAAAGGCTACTTAGGAGCAGGCTGTATGTCACTTTTTCATGGCATTTATTAAGCGGTTTGTCAGATGGTATTGCGGTGTAGCAGTATCCCAGATTGATCCATTTTGGATTTCCAATTCCAAGTCACAGACATAATGAAGAAGAGAAAATATTCTGCAGTAATGCAGCCACAGGCCCTAATGAAATGTGGCACATTAATTTCCGAGCTATGAAATTATATAATCTCCATGGATTTATGTTTCCAGCTCAAGAATCCTGAGGAGGACAAGAGATAGTTGCTTCTGTGAAATGTCTTTACACACACATCATTTGTGACTAGGTTTCTCTTCAAGACTGAGAGGGATCTTATCACTGTCTACAAACATCTTAAGGGTGAGTGCCAAGAGGATGGGGCCAGGCTCTTTTCAGTGGAGCCCAGCAACAGGACAAGGGGCAAATGGCACAAACTGCAACGCAGCAAGTTCCATCTGAATGCAAGGAAGAACATTTTTACTTTGAGCGTGACAGAGCACTGGAACAGGCTGCCCAGAGAGATTATGGGGTCTTCTTCTCTGGAGATGTTCAAAACCCACCTGGACACGACTGTGCAACCTGCTGTAGGAGAACCTGCTTTGTCAGGGGGGAAGGACTAGGTGATCTCCAGAGGTCCTTTCCAGCCCTAACTATTCTGTGATTCTGCAATTCATGTAATTGTCCCTAGGAGCAACCTCTTTCTTGAAAAACTAGCATTCATGAATTATTGTGTGCATTTGTCCAAGAAATGTCAACCTTGTTGCTTTATGAAACAGGCCAAAGGACAGATAGATAGGTAGCTAGGAAGGTAGAAAAGCAGACAGACAGACAGACAGCTAGCTATGCAGAGCCTAAGTTTTACTGTTTGATCTGGCAAAAAGCCCCAGAAGAAGATACAAGTAATGCATGACTTGTCTTGTTCTTAAACAGATGAGTGACAGTAGGGACTAGACATAATTTCATTTTCTTGAAAATTAAATTGAAATACCTCTGATTAAAATATCCTAGCATTTTAAGCTAGATGCATCTGCAGCCTTATTTGCGATACTGCCATCAAGCTGTCAGCTGCCTCACTTCACACTAGGCTTATTCCAATGCATGACACAAAATCATGAAAAAAGAAGTGATTAGTTCCCGTTTGAGACTGCAGGTACAGTGAACGTGAATGATATTACCATGAATAAGCTTAAATTTTTGTCTTTCTGTCCCAAAGATACCCAGCAAGCCATCAGCCTTGAAGTAGGGGCTCAGTTTTCAGCACTTTGCAGATCAAAGCAAGGATGCATCAGGAAGAACAGATGGTGCTTTCATCTTTACAATATGAGCCATGCAATTGTTCCAGGCCTTCTCACATCCAGGTAATACAATTTCTTCTGTCATGAGGCCAAACTAAGTATGTTTCTGAAGCAGAGGAAGAAAATCGAAATAATGACACTTGTTGAAGCAGGGGCTCAGGTGAGGAGGGCCAGTGCAGTGGCAGGATGACAGGGAGCTGCGCCTGGGAGAGTAACAAAACACAGAACCAGATTCCTGTGATCTGTGTGCCTGAAGGGCCACCTGTGTGACACCCCTCTGAGCCACCCCTGGAGCAGGGACAGATGCACTTAAGCACAGTCAGGGCTAATGATTTCTGAAATGCAGCTCATTTAGGGCTGGCCAGCTTGGCGCACAGACAGGGAGAGCCTGCGGTAAAAGAACAGCTGAGGCACAAGTCTGTAGCAGACTCAGATCTCCCTGGTAACTTGCCATACTGATGTTACATGTAGGCTGAATTTACTCTGCAGCATCCCTAAGGTACTGCACATCCCAGTAACAGGGGAGCCTTCCAGTCCTCCATCACTTTGCACCATAGTATTTTTGCTCATATGCATTGAATGTCGCTAAACCAAGATATATCTCATGTTTTTCTAGCTCTTTTTTTTTAAAATGAGGAAACAGAATTAGCTTTTTCTTCACTTGAATTCCTCTTATCTGAGCTGGTTATCACTGAGTGTGGCAGGTTTTCCTCAGGCAGTATAATTTCCATATTTACTTGCCTTTTGTTATTGGTTTGCAGTGGATTATTGCAATAGAAATGCAACTACTTCACAAAAGCAGCAGATCCATCCAGCATATGACAGTCAAGTAATGTTTCAAACCGACATATCAAATTACTCAGATTACATATTTATAATTATTTTGACTTACATTTTCCCAGCACCAACCTGAAGCAGGGTGTATAACTGTGTGCAGGACTTCTGGGCAGCTGTAAGGTTATTCAGTTGCTAAGTGGCATTCCTTAAAAAAATCACCAACACATTCTTTGCACTTTGAGTTGGTTACAAGACTTCAAACTTATTTTGAAAGTTTCTCAAAACAGTTCTCATTTTCCCAGGTATTAGGCTGGAAACATAACCTCAGCATTAAAAGCAATCTGGCAATCATGGCAACGAAAGCAGAATTACTCCATTGACATAGTGAGGTTCACTTGTTGGAAGCAATAGCATAGGGAAAAGGGTTCTTTGATGAAATAAACACAAAATTCCCATGCAAATTGTCAGCAAAGATGATTAATGTAGCAACTTGCATTACTTAGATCAATTTTAAGTGACACTGAGATCCACTGATTTTACTCTTTTTTCTCCCCAGAAACATGAAGTCTTCAGTGCTCAGTTAAGACATGGAGTCAAGTCCTTGTTGCTTTGCAAGAATTAATCATCCTTTGTCCCCATTTTTATCTCATTTCAACTTCCTAGTCAAGTTAAAGTTTTTCTTATTTGTTTTGACTTACATTAGAGGGAAAAAGAAGATTTTTCTAAAATCAACTCATTAAAATAAGGTCTGTTTTAAGCAGAGTAATGAGGAATTGGTGTTCTTTCCATTATACACCTCAGGTAGCATTGACAGCTTTTCAATACAGAGGAAAATTTGGGAATAGTATCTACTAAGTGATTCTCAGTCAAAAAGAGAAAGGATAAAAAGTGGTTCATAATGAAAATAAAAGTTAATAAATACTAAACCACATACATTAGAAATCTGGTATCTCCATACCTTCCTTTTTGCCAAGGCTTGATTTATAATGCAAGACTTGACATGATAAAAGTAAGTGTATATATATATATAAAAAATATATAGAGAGAGCTATCTATTGATAGATATGAGATATGAGATCATAGGCTGCTTCTTGGCTGTTACCTAAAGAAGTCCAGCTGCACTGGACCAAAAGTATATTAATTATTCATGTTCAGGTACAGAACAATAAGCTGTGAAACACTTTCATACTTTCCTTAGAAATAATGTTCAGATAACTTCAATCCTGCTTGATGTCTGCCAAATCTCTGAAGATACTAGTAAGTCTATTTTGATTTAAACTCATGATGTACAAGATAATGTTAACCACTGACAACAATGTATGACATGTTTGCTTATTAATTATGAATGGCAGCATGATACCTGTGAAGTCACAGGTAAAGCTCTAACAGCCCAAGATTAAAGTGCAGGAGCAAGTGTGACTCCTTGGGATGCAGGCTACATCTCCATCCATATGTCTGTAACTCAGATGAGGAGTCTAAAAATTGCAATATGGCTAAAAGTTGTAGAAAGAAACTTGAAATTATAAAATTAAAATTATCTGGTTTTTTCCCACAGGTATTAATGCAGGAAAAAACACTTAAAGATCTCCATGTTCAGTGTTGAATGTCTACTAGTTCTATTAATGCCATTTGGAATCGGAGCTATTTGGTGTGTCTGAAAATCAAATCCATGGCACTGCTTATTTTCAAACCATTTAGCAGACACCCTCATTGCCTCTTAACATAAATATTTTCTTTGCCATTTAACAGATGGAAGATTTGAAATATAAAGGAAACCAGATCCAGAGAGAAATATTTCTGAGTGAAAAGTGAAAGGAAAATGTGAAACAGCTATTCTTTCCTCTTAAAAAAACATAACTTTGTAGAAAATAGTGTCATACATTTTACTGGGTTCAGGACATTATTTCAGTTCAAAACAAAGAGAGTGAATGCCTTAGTCTGGCTCAGACACAACATCAGAACTGGGAAACTTTGTGTCACTTGTACCAGCTTTAAGCACTAGCTGGATATACACGCAAAAACATTCCCTTTCCAACAGGGACCAAGATTTCATTTGTTCTGCCATTTATACTATTTGGTTCACAATAGAAATTAATATTCTTGTCTAGACTTGCAATTTTGTGTCTTGCTTGAAATGGCACTTGGCTTTGGCCTCTTCAAATACTTTCTTCTCATCTCCATTAGTCTCCTGGACAGTTACCATGTCAGTCTTGGAATGTCACCTCTTGCCAGGTGTCACCCTGCCAGCTCCCCAGTGCTGATTACTTCGATATAACTCACTTTCAAAGACTTCACAAGTTATCTTCCTTTTATCCATCATACCTGCCTGGGGGAGGATGCTTTCCCTGGCAGCAGCTTGAGATAAGAGGGTCACTGCAACTGCTGTGGAGCGTCTTCCTGGCGTCTTCAGCATCACAGCTCACCCCAGCAGGAGCAAACATCCACCAGGTCCTCTTTGAAACTCTTCTTTGCTGAGAAGCCAAGGAAAAAGCCTTTGGGCTGCTGGGGTGGTAGAGCTGGCAAGCTGATCAAAAACACAGCACTTTTTTTTTTCTTTTTTTTTTTTTTCTTCCTTGTGCTCCAACTTCTTAATCTGTTCTGTACAGCAGCAAGCAGCATGGGGTCCTAGTCCATGCCTAAGGAATCCAAATGCTTCAGTAATAAAAATACCAGGAATTATTTATAGTAAATTTTACCCATCCAAAATTAAATGTGCGGAAGTGTACGGGTGGAGAGGCAAGAAGCCCCAAGATTTCCAGATCTCTGCATGATTCCAAAATGCCTTGCTTTAATGATTTACCTTGTGTGATATATTACCCATTAGAGTAGCACCTTATCCAGTATGAAAGTGTTTCATCACACTTGCAAACTAAACCGTTAAGAAATACTTTAGTATCAATTTTTTTTAATGTAAACACCTCAAGATGGGCAAATTCTGACAAGAAAAATCATCTGATTTCTTCAGCTTATTACAAATGTGCAGTTAGAAAAAACCCTCTGTTGGTAATACATATTGATTTCAAAGCTCCATTTGCAAGAAGAGGAATCCAAAAGTATGCCAAAAAAGCCATATTTTCTATTGATAATGGAGAATGTTCTTTGACTAAAATTAGACTTTTGCTGCTTTGTCACTGCTCCCTGTTATATATGCCCCATGGCACCTATTGTCAAACTAATACGGCCATTCAACATTTCATTGCTTAATTGTAAATTTTTAAATGAGATCATTTGTTTATATTACTGATCAATCAAGTAGAATTTATAGCTTGTATTCCCTTCACCATCCCTAAACACACTTACCCCCAAAGGAAAAATAACTTGAAATAGGTATAGAAAGTGAATTAAATCAATATGTTTTTATTCTGCTCCAGCTCTTTTCCCACTGTTCTACAATTAAAATTCTATGAGGAATATGATATTGAAGAAATAAATCTTACAGTGTTTAATCAGACAAGATTCAGAGAAATAAATCACAAAGGAAAACCGTGAAACGTCTTCTTCCCATGAATGCATAAAGGAAATGGTAACTCTTCAGATTAATAGATACTGCTGAAAAAAATGTTTTTCTTATTTTTACATGTAAAAATTAAGCTTCATGTCAAATTAACCAGGTCTGTAATGAAGTATTTGAGCTGCTATACTTAGTATACCTTAAATACAGGCAGTAGTGTTTATGTTTAAATTCCTTCTTAAGCCAACCCACTGAGAATAATTACGGTCTTCACCACTTCTGCCTTGCCAGTATGGCTGTCAGTCACATACTCACACAACCCAGCACAAAAACATTGTCCTAAAGTCTAACCTCTACAGAATTTACAACTGCTGAAGGACTCTGCCTGTTCTGGTGTCAGTGCACAGGCTGGGGCTGCACAGGGAAGCTGAAGATCTGGAGGCAAAAGAAATATCCAAACTCATGGGGTGCTCATGGACACAGCAGCACTCACAAGGCATGTTGGAGAGAAACAGTGGCATCAATAGTCAGGACACACAAGAATAACTTGTGACTTCCTTAGGCCCCCATCCAGAAAAGCACTTAAGCCTCATTAACCTGTAGACACCTGTGTAAGGGCTCCTTCTGAAATCTGTGCAGATTTTTTGTGCTTGCTCCCAAGCCCTGGATGTGAAGATATAGAAAAGGCTTTGTTCGCTGTCTGGGTGCCAGGTTGCAGAGTGATTATGCCTTAAAATGTAGTGAGGAAGCACCGAGCACTAAATCTGGCTCCCCGAGCTCACCTGCAAATCTGTTCTGTGCACACCTGCCTGCAACGAGGGGCTGCCCAGAGCCTCCCACAGCTTAAATCCTG
Organism: Falco naumanni; assembly: GCF_017639655.2. Classification (NCBI taxonomy): domain Eukaryota; kingdom Metazoa; phylum Chordata; class Aves; order Falconiformes; family Falconidae; genus Falco; species Falco naumanni. The sequence goes on along the minus strand of NC_054061.1, from coordinate 31,399,051 downwards.
ATGGGGGAAGAAGAGAGCTCCATAGATGAGCATGGAGGAAACAAACAGCTTGGTGGAAGGTGAACTGGCTGCAAAGGTGCTTTGCTGCAGGTAGGCACGTTCCAAGGCAGAACTTGGGTGGATAAGGGATTGTCTATGACTAGCGTTTATGTATGCAATGGGTGTGTGTGTGTCTCACCTGGGGTCTGTGCCTTCATATGCCACGCGCCTGAATAATACTATTGAAATCAGCAGGTTTTCCTTCAGGTTTGTACAGACCTGCTGAAGGTTTATACTGACTTTGTGCTGAAATCCTCACTAATATGAGACTTTAATCATGGAAGTGGCAAAGCAGATGAATGGCAAACATGGGAATCATGGTAAACATAAAATGCTGGAGCAGTGCAGCATCTGCAGACTGAGGATAACATTCCTGTTCCTGCTCTTCTGCAGGACTGGAGGACTGAGGGACCGTGGGTCTGCTGTTATGTTTCTATAACAGAAGTACGACAATGAGCATGGCACTGTAGAAGTCAAAGCCAGGGAACAAAATACCTGTATTTAAGAAGAGGGGTGAGTGAGGAAAGTGGTTCAGGAAATTACTTCTGAACTTGGTCTATTAGTCTGACTTTGATCCATTACTCTGAAAGACTAATTAAAAACGTGAAGGTAAATGGCAAACAGAAGAAAAAGCAACAGGACTGGACAGAAAGAGACACAGCCAGATGGACCAATATCTTTTTTCATTACTTTAACTGCCTGAAGGAAATACAGTAACTCACCTGCATCTGAACTTCATGGAGCATTTGATGTGATTCTATGTGATGATTTATAAATGGGAGCTAGCTGAAAAATAAAAGGAATATGAAGAATGGCAAAAGATAAGGTATCAAAGGGAAAGTATCAGATGAGAGGAAAGGCTGAAAGTAAATTTGCCAAGGACTGGTTCCATGATGATCTGGTCATACTACGCCTTTCATTAACCTGCATTTACTTAATCAGCACAAAAATAAGATCCTAGCTTTGCTGATGATACAAAGGTGGGAGCCATCATCAATACTGATAATAATCACTGACTGTGCAGCCTTGAGGAAGAAAATTGTAGATTTGGAGATTAAAGTGAAAGTTCAAGCACATGGTGTTCAACAGTACCCATTTCTGCTTGAAATGGACCTTATCAGCTGGAAATGACAAGAGAGATAAAGAGCTGGGAGCAGTAGCTCGAGGAAGGTTTGCAGTATTAGCAGATTATAGGATGACTATGAACCTTAACTCCATCAGCCATGAAAGCGTCACCTATCTGGTGATAAAGTGACAGAGAAGCATGGGTGGTGTGTCTTCTGCAACATGGGCTGGGTAAAGGTGAGTTTTCACAGAAAAATGTACAGAAAGATATTAGAATGACCTGAGGGATGACAAACTCATCCAAAAATAGAAGACAAAACACCTCCTCTCGCTTGTTTAGCTTAGGAAAATCCAGACTGAAAGAGGGCATGATTACTGTCTACAGAAAAAATACCATAAATGTTAAGAAAAAAACCCCAGCCATATAAACCTGAAAAAAAACCAAAACCAACATGCTCATAAATGAACAAATTAATAGTATTTTTCTTATTGTATTTAATATGGAAATTCATAAAAAAATCACACCTAAAGATCAAAGTAGCAAGACTATGTCACAGTCTTCCCTTTGGAGTAAAAGTAAACAATTTCTACTTTTAAGATACTACTTGAGCTATTTATAGAAAGGATCATATGATGAGGTTGTCTGGATTTAAGAATTCTATGTTTAGTCCTGTGTGTCTCAAGAAAGTACTGGGAGATAGATGTGCTATAATCCACCTGTTTATCAGACCACTGGGTTTGTCCCAATATTTAATGGCACTGTGGTTTTTCATAAGGATGTCACTACATGTGGAACATCCCAGGAAAGTACAAAGCAAACTAGTATCTAGAAAATGCCAAGAATTATTTGTTTAATTATTCAAGAGTGAAGGAAGCAAAGACAGACATTTTGCCTATGAATTATGAATTATTCTGTTATCTTCTGGCACAAACCTGTAATGGTTTTCTTTCTTTTCGTTGTTGGAACAGAAGGAAAGTTTGTATCACGGTTGTCTTTTGGGGTGTTTTTTTTGCTGTTTCAGGAGTTTTCTTTTTGATCATGTATGACTAGATTTAGAAGGCAAATCAATCAATAGTTATTATCTATAATAAAATGTTTCAGGGATGAGTGAAACACTTGAAAACGTTTATTTCAGTAACTGAATATAATCATGACTTGCATTACACATGTTTTTAATTGTCATAATTAGTACTAAATATTAATTGAAGATCCATGTAGACATAAGTGCGTGCTGAGATGATGAGAAACTGGAATGCTCATAGGCTTTATTTTTGCATTTTGATTTCTATAATTGCAGGTTAACACAATTTACAGTACATCTGTTTATACACACAACATGACTGTTGCCAAGCGATTTACAGCTGAGAGGCGGCTGTTTGGGCCATGATTAGATGGGTAGTGCTTTGGAAATGTCATGCTTGGGTTTCTATGAGCTTTGTTCAAATAAACTGAATGAATAATTCTTACAGATCAAACGTTTTATTCACTTTGAGTAAAATGGGCTTCACAAAATGTAGAAGGTGTATTGGTTACAGAGGAGTTAGGTCATTCTTAGGAATGAGTCAGGGCCAAGCATCAGTACCCGGGGAGCCCAGACAGAACAGGCTTTTCTATGGCAGGTGATTACCTTCCAATATCAGGTGATAAAAAACAGAATTACTCTATTTCTTGCCTGTTGATGTATCCTGAATTCAAAGAGCTGAGTTAATCTCTTCACTATTTTGCTCCTTTCTATGAGAATTGGTGATAATCATATAGCCATTAAGAAGGAGTTATTTACTGTTGTTTAGCTGACCCAATGAAAAGTGGTTAAAATAACCTGTATTGCTATTTTGGGCAAAATTATTTCAGATGTTCTTTTTTTGTTCTTCGCACACACCAAGCATCAACAAATACTTTCTGGCACAGTCGCTCTCTAAACTCTGTGTGGTGTGTGGTTCTGGTTGTGTTGCTCAAGGAATGGGACAACAAAGAGACCAAAAAATCAAATTCTTTTCCAATAAAATAACTCATCTTCACATCATTGAAGTTTGCTATTGCAAGATCTACTGCCTACAATTTTGCGGGTTGAAATGTATCTGCCCAGCAAGAAATACTTCTATACAGCAAGTTGTGCTATTAAAAATATCGTTACTGAAAATAATCATAAGTAAATAAATACAGTTACATCTATTTTAAAAAGAACCACATTCAAATAAATACTTCCTATTCATATTGCTTGTAGAAGATAAATACACAGTTCAAAACAAATGATTTCATAGCAATTTTGAACTGACATAAAAAGTCAGAACTGGTAGTGCTTAGGAATAAAAAGAGTAACATCTCTGAAGCAGTAGTGTTGTAGATTATAACAGAATGAACTGTTCAGATTAAGTCTGGAATCTCTAATAGTACACTTGACATCTTTTCACTTTAAATGTGGCATTTTGGTACATTATATTATATGTTAAAGTTTACAGAAACAGATGGAATGAAAAACAAACAAGATGTATCCTAGAGCCTTATATAACCAGCCCCAAAGAATTTGCATTATTTCAATATTAAATTTCCTTTTCAATGAAAGTATCTTGAACCTCTGGGAAATTAAATAATCGTATTTCTGAGGGTTCTGTAACGTCTTCTGACATTTAGACTGATAGAGTGCATAAGACAGTCATTTAGAAAAAGATAGTCAACTGTTGACTTCAAATAAGACTCCAACCTGACTTGTTTTTATTCATGGATTTTCCTGAGCTATAGAAGCAGTACTTTCATCAAAGGCTAATTCTTGTAGGCTTAGTATTTCCAGCCTTGAGCTCACTTGTTTCTCACATTATATGATACTGTTCCTTTTCCTCTGGTTACCTGCTTATACTCAACACCTCTTTGGACCAAGTCTGACTGCAGAATGAGTAAGGACCTCCTTAGAACATTTCTTGCAGGACCAGATGGTACATACATCTTTGGTTAGAGTAGCACTCCTGTCAACAGTAAACTACCGTGGACATTTTGCTTCAGCTTGGCAATTCCAAATCTTTAATGCCTTACTCTTTTGTAACTTACCTATTTCAACATCTGACAGTAATCTTGGATCAATAAAAGGGATGGTTTTCCCCTAATCATTGACCCATTATTCATAAACACACAACTTTTTCTGTTGCTGGGAATAGAGGGTGCATTTGCTCAGTTTGCTGCAGGAATTGAGTCTGTTTAGTCCCGAGTTAACAAAACAATTGAGTATGTACTTAAACTTAATTGACTTGAGTGAAAACAAAGAGACTTTTCTATTTTATTGAATAGTGAAGCTTAAACATGTCAATGCTCATTTGACGTACAGCTTAAGATTACACTTTTGGCACATCACAGCAATGCCATCCATGGCAGCATTATTTGAGATAAAGTCTTCATGCACGTGTTTTTGCCACAAGTGATCAAGATTAAAACACTGTGGGAGATTCAGTAATCCTCATATACAGGCTGTCTCTTTATTGTCAGCAAAAACTGAGTGAAACAGGAGTTTCCTACAGGTGTTTTTTTCTATGCAACAAAAACCAGAGTCTGCATCTGCTTTGCAGGCAGGCAGCTAACAGCAGAATTTTGAAATCTGGACTGCACAGAAGAACAAGATGTTAATGAAGAAAATTAGTGTCTGGTTTGGTAAATTGTTGCCACTAATACATATGCAATTACCTCTTTTCTGATTTTGGAATGAGACCTTTTGCATCACCTGAGATGAAAGGGTCAAATTTCATATAAGAGATCCTACTCCAATTTAGCTGCCAATAATGGAAAAAGTAACTGAATTTCAAGATTCAGCAAAAGCATGAAAATAGTCAGTTGAGTAATTTGTTTTATCTGGCTGTTTATATTAAATGGCTTGGAATAGTGAATAATTATAATTTGCACTTGTATTACATTTTTCATCTGAGGAATGCATAGTCCTTTACAAACACTGTAATAAATCTCCTCAAGCAGTAGCTAAGCTTCACAACACCCAGGGTAGCAGGTAGGATGTAGAAAGCAGCTAGAAAACAGTGAGCAGATAATTGTGAATGACTTGATGAAGTTCACAAGCAGATTGGTGAAGTCTCACTTGCACTCCTCCTCCTCACCATGAGCAAGTATAGACTCCATATAACACCGATTCACAAAGTGTCCTAAATGATAAAAATTTTAGAAATATTCACAAATAAGAATAGAGTGGGGATTTTGAACTTCTTTTCCCAGCAGATATTTAATGATGGAAGTAAAATATCTGAAAGCTGCAAGCAGGAGTTGAACGCTCATTGATTTTGTGATATGTGGCTACCTCACTGTCTTTGAACATTAGAAAATAGCTAAAATAGAAATAATTCAGTAGATATCTGATTCACCAATGTCAGTAAAGAACACTTCACTTTAAAGGACAGGGAAAACTTGATAAGCTGTAATTCCTATTTCCACACTAGTCCCAGTTGGAATTTTTATGAAGATTGAAGTCTGAAAAAAAAGTATTTCTTAAAGCATGCTAAAGAGCATCTGACAAAAATAGAAGCTGACTAATCTAATGTAACAGACACATTAATGAAGGATCACTAATTGCTCTCATTTCACATTAATTACCATTAAATATATAGTCAAATGACCTTTGAATACTAAGTCTTTGTGGAGGAAGCTGAAAACTTATTAACTTTTCTTCCTCTTTTCCACACAAATTAACATATTTCTGAATCCAACCACAGCTTTTACAAAGCGTATTTTAGGCAAATACCTTCCCAATTTCTCTCTTCAGCTAAGGATCAACATTTGTGAAGGATATAGATCTCTTTTTTTTCTATGTCATCTCAAAGCTTTCTGAAAAGGTGAGTTTTCTCCCTTTGTGTTTTCTATATCTCATAGGAATCTTTTGAAAGCTGAAAATGAAAATCTTTGTGAAAGTTTGTTTTCATAACTAATTTTGTTGTATAGAATTGTATTGTAGCGTGCCTCAACAAATCCATCATGCTTTCAGCTTAATTTTTTCTTTCTTCTGCCAGCATCTGCCAATACTCTTCCCTCATCAGTCAAAACCACTTTTACTATTTTATATCAAGGTCCTCTTTTAAATTTTATCTTTTCCTACTCTCAAATCTTGTATTTGTTGCTGATTTTTCTGTTGTTGTCAGCCAAACAAAGACTATAGATTAACTTAGTTAATAATTCAGCACAGATCTGAAAATGAATTACCAACTATTGCATTTTTAGTGGTACAAAGCCTGGTGTCTTCAGGCTGATTAAGTCTTAAATCTCTTGGCTTCTTATCTCCTCTTCACTGCTCTGTCTTGACTAACTATTCAGATCAATCAACTCCAAATTCATTTTCACCTTCGCTGTTTGGTTTGAAATATCTGCACGGTTCACACAGCCATCTGTTATGTTTGGGGCGTTTCGTATAGGCGATCACCTTAGTCACTCCTCTCTCATCTGACAGCAAGGAGTCCAGTTACACCAAACTCCAGTTATAAGTTATAGTACTAGCCTTTCTTCTTAATGGAAGGGTTCTTAAAACACACCATCTACAACTACCATGGAAGCAGGGTCTCTGGGGAGAAGGTCCAGGCAGGCAGAGCCATTTGGTGGCACAATTTTGCAAAGCCTTGGTGGGGACCTGCTCTTGGTGCAGGAGCAGTGAAAGCAGTGTGCAGTTTCTGACACACCAGCTTTGGGAGAGCAGGTGTCTAGTGGCAGCTGGATTAACTTTTGATTTCATTCTCACTGAAGTTTATGTTCTGTCAGTGGTGCCTGGTACTGAAGCCTGCATTAAAATTCTCAGCCTGTATTTATTTTATAGCTCTACACTTGTATAACAATAACATAAAGCTACAGTGCTGAGGTTTATAGAAATGTGACACCTTACAGCCTTGTGGAAATAAAAAAATAACCAATGCCTTTATCCACAAATGCAGGATGCTTTCGATTTTTGACACTCAAGTGATTAAAAAACCCCTTCCTTCATACCCAGCAGCAATCTTTCAACATATGTTCAGCGTTCTTTTTACCAGTGTACTGAAGTAAAAGGCAACTCACACGTTCAGCAGAAATTCCATTTAACAGTTGCTCTGTTAGGGTTGGTTCAGGTGGGGAAGGTCTCTCTAGAAAGTTTTAAGACCTTCTACAAATAATCCCAATATGCAGCTCAAATAAACAAAGCCTACCCGTTCCTGAAAGGAACGGCAACCGCGACGATCGCTTCTGCCAACACCGTCACAACTGCACTTCAAAGCCTTTCAAAGCCTGCTCCACCTCAAGGTTACTGCTGAGCGTGTCCTGTTGTTACCAAGTAGCATTTCCAGGTGCCATTAGAAATAATTTGTCTATCTTTTTTTTTTTTGTTCTCAGCAACTCCCAGGTGAGGCGAGCGTCTCGTTGTCATGAAGGGCTCACTAGGAGTGCTGCCTTACAGTCTCACCCAAGGTTGTTTCAATACCACATAAAGAACGATGTAACACAAGGTATCCAACCCAGAATCACGAGTAACAAGTGCTTTATAAAACCAGTTCAGTTTACAGTGAAAAGGTTTAATGAAAGAAATTAAGGTTCTTAAAAAAACCTAGACAATGGCCCAGCAGTGTGGCTGAGCAGGACGGGTCATGGGAAGCACCGGTTCAGCTCTGATCAGGGTCCAGGCCTGGAGGCTGAGGAAAAAATTTAATCCCTGTGATGCTCAGGAACTGGTGCACTGTTGGTGCTGTTGTACGTGTTACGAAACTCAGTGGAGAAGGGTGAATTACTAACAAAACCAGGCTTTCAAAAAAAGCCTGGGCAGGCTGAACCCCTCCCTGCCCATGGGCAGCGGTGAATGAATTCCTTGGTTTGCTGTGCTTGTGGCTGCGGCTTTTACTTTACCTATTACACTGTCTTGATCTCAGCTCAGGAGTTTTCTCCCTTTTACTCCTCTGATTTTCTTCCCCATCCCACTGTGGGGGAGTGAGTGGCTGTGTGGGGCTCAGTTGCCAGCTGGGGTTAAACTGTGAGATACCTGCATGTACACAGTACATGAGTAAAGTTAACTGAGGTTATTCATTTGTTCAGTGTAAATCCTGCCTCAGGGCTTTGAGAGGAATACTTGGCATCGTAATAGCTGATTGTGTCAAGTGGTCTCTTGACTCTTGTGCCTCTAAGACTTCCCTGTAGGACGTGAAGGCATTTTACTCTTACAACTTACCTATCCAGGGCAACATCTTCAAAATTCATGTCCTGTGCATCTAATTGTCAAGGCACAATCATATTACTGATTATGGAAAAACCCAAACACTGCAAAAGCAGCAATTTTTTTTTTTTTTTTTTTTTGGGGGGGGGGGGGGGATTGGTCATGGTGGATTTTAGTAAAAGGACATGACGGAAAATCCAGTCCTCCGAACCTGTGTGAAGCCCTTTGCTAGAAAACAAAGTAATAGATTGATTAATTGAATAAGAACTGATCAACGGGGTTTGCATTTGATAGATTGATTGGTTACAAATGAAATTTTATCGTTGTTAAGACATTGCCTCAAATTCTGGTTTCTCGGACTCCATAAGAAGCACCTGAAGTTGACATTTGTTGCAAACTGAAGAAGCTCTCCTCTTTTCAGCCTCCAAAAATTGTGGTGAAAACAAGCCAGCATGAAATCAAGGCACCAGAGTGCAAGAACATGTTTTTCAACATTAGGAAAGGTAAGTACCATACTCGTAGAAGTAAGTTTATATGTTCTTTGGTTTGATTATTCCATAGCTGGTAAAATCTGATTTCTAATAATTTTTGAGGTGCAGACTATCTGGACTGTAAAGAGATATTTCTGATCACTTTTCCAGTTGCTTAAAACAGAAGGAAATACAGAGGGTCGTGACAAAACTCACCTCCACTGATCATGTTTGTACAGAATTTTCCCAAATGAAAATATCAAATAATTCTAGATAGTGGAAAAGCTACATGGTAGTAGCTTTTTAGGTAACTTTTTTTTTTTTGGGGGGTGGGTGGGATTTAATTTCCATTAAGTATGCTGCATCTGTAAACTTTTAACTATGATTTCCAAATGAACCATTTCTCCCTAACTGCAAAAGCTATTCAAACCTTTTCAAGCTAAACCTTGCCCTGTGTGTCCAATCCTTCTGCATACGTTGCTTTCACACCTGTTTCTTGACTTACCCACAAAAAACTTGGAAAGATATGTCTGCAGCAGGGGGAGAGGGATGCACAGGCAAACCTCAGCCAGAGTCAAGGATCAAGGAGTGCAGGAGCGGGCTGGAAACTAGGACCATGCATGGCACTCAGTTAGCTGAGGGGAATGTGCTCGAGCTTGTAGGTCACTAACCCTGGGAGGACAAGGAGTGTGAATAGACACAACAATTAACATGATGAGCCATGCTGAGAGAGCATAGGGGAGTGAGGGACAGATGGCACCAAGGAAAGGTAACACCTTGCTGTTAACTGATGGTAGTTAACCACCAATCGGGGATGGCCTAGTATGCAATGCTTAGCTTCAAGAACCAACCTGTTTAAAACATGCAGCTTCTGAAAGTATATATCAACTCGTGCTTCTGTACAATAAACGGACATTTGCTTGCATCAAGCTGCATCCCGTCTCTACATCGCAGCAAATTGGTAACCCCGACGTGATGGGTTTATGAACCGCCAGGCTGAGCAGCAGGCTGCGAGTCCCACAGAACGTTGAATGAGCTGCTGAAAGGAAGCAGGAATTGAAGAAAAAAAAAAAAAGTCCCTCTGGAATTGAGAGGTGAGCTGTGGGAAACTTGGGAATCAGGTGTCTTCCCCATGAGAGACGTATATGGACTCATGAAGGGTCTTCTAGTTAGATCCGGGAGTCTGTACCTCAATCTCCTCAAATGGTGACCCCTATGGTGGTGTTCCGAAGCCTTGGAAGAATAAGGACGGAACTGGTCGATAAAAAAGACAGCTCGTGGAAGAGGGCTGCATTCCGGAGGAGACGTCTTGGCTGAACGATCGTCTGGCTGGCTGGACCAGGCAGACAACCTGCATCGAGACAGGTGAGCAGCCAAGAAACTTTGGAGACTTTGAAAGAAATGAAAGTGTGTACATACAGCAGCCAATTGTATGATGCTGCCGCGGAGGGGAACTCAGTGTCGGGAATGCATTTAGCACCTTGGTGGCAAATTCTGATTACTCTTTGCCAAGTGTGGACTAATTCTACTAGCAGTGCTAAACCAGAGGAAGCTGTAAATTAGACCAACAGCGCAACTCTTTTCAACACACTGTCAACGATGGCAATTCTGTCCACACCTCCTCTGCCCCCAAAGCTTTTGTCACTGATTGCAGTGAATCTCACAACACAGGACCAAGCACAGGAACAGGACAACTTGGACAATGATTCCATCGACACTGATAAACCTTTTGATCCAGGTCCAAAAATCTGGAAAAGGAGCTAGACTTTTCCCCCACCCACTCCCCTCATATCTCCCGATGCATTGATTGTATTTTTGGGGAGGGTGAAAGGGGGTCTGAGGGATTGGTGGCAGGAATGCAAGTGGGAAACACTTAAGTGAGGGGTTTGGGGAGTCGCTATGGCATAATAGGTGTCTGCATGTTTGTAGAGATATATAGCTATGTAACTACATGAATTATTTTTGCCCTGAGCCTGGTGGTGCATACAGGTGTGGTTTGTGTCCAGGCTCAGAGATGTAAATATGGGCTTCTCTATTATGGTAAAGTGTCTCTGGTTGCATAAAAAAAGAGGGAACGAAGGGAATGACCCCAGAGGTATGTTCAGAGAAAGCATGCTATGTTTCGAATGTATGTGGGGAATGAAGAATCTTACTGAAAGCCTTGATATTTGGGATAATTGATTATCTATGTATAATGTTAATCCAAAAGAAGTTGATATTGTTTACACTTTGAATGTCGACAATTGTTTTTCTGTAGATGCTAGTGTAGCAGGAGGCTATGATGGGAACGTATTGCAGTGGTTCTTCTCTTATCCAGAGTAACAGCAGGGAAAGCATTAAAGAGTAAAATCGCCTTGTTTGGTAGGCAGTTAAGAATGTGAGTCAAAATTGCCACTGCTTTTGGTTGTTGGTTCAAGGGCATGGCTGTGAGTATTTTGATGGTATGTGCTGTGTGGATTTTAGGCGCCCCATTGCAGCAACATGTCATCAAAATCTGATAAAATGTCAGCCTTTTTGGCATCCATTCACTCAACTGGCAGTATTGTTTGCTGTTACCTTGGTTGCTGTCATGTTTGCAAGGGCCCTGCAGAACATGGCAAACCTGGTACTAGCTGTTCAAAAACAAAAAGGGGATATTGTAAAATTGTACGGAACAGAGACAGTGGGTTGTTTTGACATTGATAATATGTCTTAGTTGCTTTTTTATTTGTTCTATTACGAAAACTAATGACTCGTTCGGTTTCAAAGGTTCTTTTTGTGCAACAGGAAGGGGGAGATGCAAGGAGTGGGCTGGAAATTAGGACCATGCGTGGCAGTCAGCTGAGAGGAATGTGCTCGAGCTTGTAGGTCACTAACCCTGGGAGGACAAGGAGTGTGAATAGACACAACAATTAACATCATGAGCCACGCTGAGAGAGCATAGGGGAGTGAGGGACGGATGGCACCAAGAAAAGGTAACACCTTGCTGTTAACTGATGGTAGTTAACCACCAATCGGGGATGGCCTAGTATGCAATGCTTAGCTTCAAGAACCAACCTGTTTAAAACATGCAGCTTCTGAAAGTATATATCAACTCGTGCTTCTGTACAATAAATGGACATTTGCTTGCATCAAGCTGCGTCCCATCTCTCCGTCGCAGCAAAGGAGTGATCTGTTGCATTTACTGTTTCTTATAAATCTCTGGGTCTTAGTTCACAGTTCTCACCAATATCTCAGAAAACTCTAAAAGTTTGATCTTGGTCAGGCCTCAGCAGGAGTGTATCTTGGGACAGCACAATATTTTCAACTGTCAGGAGCTAGAGCTGAACTGGCTATTTCAGACCAGCCATCTGCCCTATTTGTTTTGTCACAAGGATTTTCATAGAGAGATAGCAAGAAAAAGATTGCCACTTCTAACATTTTTGCTTTTGAATTGTATAAGAAAGATGTGGAACTTCCTAGCTTCTTTGCAAGGCACCTTTGAAACCTAGGAATGAAATTGGACCATAAAAAAAGTCATCTTCAGAAAATTAAGAAAAAAAGAGCTCGTTCTTAACAAAATGCAGTGATGAGAGTGATGGTACTTTCTGCTTAACCCTGGAGGCTGAAGCAGCTTTGTCAGGTTTCTCCAGGTGGCCATAGTTTACAACATCTTTGGTACTGCTTTAAAACTGTGTAAGTCCTGCGATGGCATTTGGGTGGATTTCTAAATGAGCAAAAGGAATCTATGATATTATGCATGAGCACATCACAAGTATCACAGACAGTATCTGAGGACAAGGTTGGGCTCTTCAATATGGGGCTGCTTCAGCCCCCTACAAATGCTAACACAAACTCAGTTTAAGTGAGTTTGTTTGTTAGTAAAGATCAAAAGACATTTGTAGAGACAGCCATGCAGTAATTCTGTCACTGTTGTTTGAGCACTGGATGGGAGCTGCACTATCTTTTTGCAGTAGTATTCTGTTCCAGGAATGAGAAGAATGGGGCCATAAAAGAGTGAAAACCAGGTCAGGAAATCTGAAAATGTAAGAAAGAGCTGCTGGGAACAAGTCCCTCTTGGCAAAACACAGTAGTGTAAGATGATGCCTGTATCTATAGTTACTATATAAATGTAGCAGGATTCCTTGCTCTGAACATGCCCCTCTCTACAACAAGTTCTGTTGAGCTCCACAATGTGGTCATTGAGTTTTTGCTCTTGGTCATGGTGAAGAAGGAACTGGTTATTTCTCTGGAGTGATAACACGCAAATTTCAAGAGTTAGAAATACTGGGGAAGCTGCTTCTCAGTAGGACATTTCCTACTAAATAAAATTTTATCAGAAACAGAAAAGATTTGTGAGTGCTTAAGCAAAGTTTCTATTTTACGTGATAGCACAGAAATAGAAAATACAGCATTTTATGTTCTCCAAAATGCAGTCAGGTGAGCCAGAGCTTAAGGCATTTTTGTCTACATTCTACAAAGCTTCCTATTGGCAGTTCAGTCAGAGAAGCTAGTTTGGACTAGTCTCAAGCTGATTTAAGAGATACTTCTCACTCATTTTCCTTTTTATTTTATACATTGATTTTTTTGATAAAGTAATGCTTTTTATGTCTAAATGTAACTGTTGTAAGACTGCACTATTTAGAATTACAGGGCTTTGCTCTGCTGCTTTTTATGTTATGTTGCATAACTGCTTCAGAGCAGGAGCTAGACAATGTACTACACACCTTTACAGTGTAATCGGATCATTACGATGATATACATATTTTGAATTAAAAGCAAAGGATCCAGTCTAACAGTCAAAGACAAGCAGACAAGCCTATGGATTCGTTTCAGTAAGCCGTTGTGAGTCTTAAACAGAAAGGATGTTTCATAGTTCTTTGTAAGTATCAGGTGTTAAAAAACATTTACATAAAGCAATAAATATATGACTTGGCTTTATGTAATTTATAAAGAAAAATAAGCCAAGGAAAAATGAGGTTTATTGTCTCACTTTGCTTTGGCAATGACATTATGGGAGGAAAGCCCAACTGCCATTTATGAAAAACACAACCTCCAATAACACATTTTATGGTTTTTGATTTTTAGACTCTTATCCATAAGCATGCATAATGTTTTCAGGTATTTTTTTTTTTCTACCAATAAAAAACTTATTGTAAGATTTTATGTATAGCATTTTGTCACATGGATGGTGAAATGTTAAAATAAGATCAGCTGAAACATTTACTGCATACTTCATTATCTTCTGTGAAATGAATATCTGGATAATTGGGAAAGCAAAAATCTTGGGTATAAGGATTTATGAATTGAATAAAATTACCTTCTGCCACATGAATTTCTGTGAGACAGGAATTTTCTTTTCTGCTGGAAAACATAAGGAGTTATGAAGTGTATCCTAATATTTTTTTTCCAGAAATTCCACTTTTTCCTATTTTGTATTTAATACACAAACTTCCTGTTTTCATCCTCTCCTGGCATCCAACTTATTAATGTTTAGTTTAAAATATACTTAAAATCTTGAATCCAGTTCTCAAGCCAGCCTCCTTTGTAGATCATTTAATTAGTAACCCTGTTTGTCAAAAATCTTTGCCCTGTATTAGTAAGCACAAAATAGTCAAAGGGGACTGCACCTTCCCATGTCTGTCCCCATAAGTGATACTTGCCCTTTCATACCCTTGGGTTGTAACTCTTTCATTGCCAAATTAAAATGGACAGCAAAATTCTGAGTAGTTTAAGTGGGATTTAAATCTAGAGTTTTATCATTGGATTCTTTTGGTCTTTTCAGTTTCTCTCCTCTGAGTCATGATCTTGTTTAGTCAGGTCTCAGTGACTAAGAGTTTAATTTTTATAAGGCATAATAGCTCTTACTGGCATCACTGACATCTGTGGATGGTGTCCCGACTTGGAAATCAAGGGATCTATCAGTATATGTAAAGACTCAACAATGCATAAAAGGTGTCTGGACTTTTCCCCATACTAAACACTTCCTTTCCATAATTTCCTAGGTAATGTAAATATATATAACTTACTTTAATTGCAGAATATGACAAAATAGGATGAATTATTCCTTTAATAGTATATGGTGCCATGCATTTCTGACTCAGACTTTGTTCTGCAATAAGCCTTGAGTAAAACCTCATGTGTGCTGCGATTTTAGGCTGCAGGCAGCAACCATATTTGAGTATTTTGTAATATCTTCTATCAAAAGTCATATGAATGGCATAAGAAGTTTTTACTTATGTGTGTTCCTGGTTTAGTTACCTGTGTAGAAGTTCCTTTTCCAACAGAGTGAAAAGCCTCCCCGTGTGGCAGGTCACACGTGACAGGGGATAAAACAAATAGAAAACAAAACATTTGTGCCTAGCTTTTTGTTCACATCTCTTCTGCACCTAGACACTTGAGAGTTTTACTAGACCAGTTATATAAAAAATGTTTTACAGGCTAATGAATGTGAAATCACAAGTTCTTCGGGAAAGACCTAATGGAGAAGCTGAGCTTTCTTACAGGGTCTTTTTTACATCATCAGTGCCATTGCTCGTAGGGTCACTCTCAATGCGTTTGCTTAAGCAAATGTGTCATAGTCAGGACTGTTGTATTTCTTTTGCATTTGGGCCAGGCCTATCGGTTCCTTTCCTAAATGATCAGCAAGATGCAAAGTCAGAGATGAAGCTTTTGATTGCCACAAGAGGCACCCATTCTACTGAAAGCAAAAGATAATTTTAATTTAGTGGGGCTTTTATTTTATATTGCCCACTTCTATTTTATTGTCTAAAACTGTAGAGAGTCTGGACTGGAAGTAATTTTGGATTTTAGCTCCCTGCGAACAAAAGCAAAAGATTACTTTTCTCTCCTTTTACGGTCTTTGGATCCCGAAATTTACATTCTTTGTAGAGGGTTATTATCTCGCTAGAGACAAAACAGGAATCTGGGGATCCTACTCAAGTCATACATGCACTGAGTCTAAAAACACTCTACCAAACAAAATTTGTTCATGTTTGCAGCTTCAATACATTTCACTGGAAACTCTTTTGGCTTAATTTCAAGCATTGATCAAAACAGAAAGAAAAAAACCCAACAATCTGTAAGTATATGGATCTGTTGTCAAATCTACTAAAATAATATGTTAGTCTAAATTACTGTATGTTAGAACATACAGCTCTTTCATTATTAATCTCTTTATTCCTGAGGTTTGCTCATTTAGAATCAGAACAAGGATACCTTTTCCCTGTTTGTATACTGCCTGTAAAACAGGATAAATTTGGCTTCAGGGATGTTTATTGTGCCAAATTGCTATGAAAACACAAAAAAATAAGTGGAGGATCTGTGATTTGCTTATCTGTTTATTACATGGCTCACCTTTGTTATCACAGGCAAATTTTTGAAACAGTAATGTTTTTAAAATGTAGCTAGTAACATTTCTATTTTTTTTTAAAGAAATATTTAGATGGAAGATAGAAAACAGTACTTAAGTACCAAGATAACATTGACCATAAACTCTTCTTCATTATTCACTTTGTATTCACATTATTGACTGTATTTCCCAGGGTCACATTTCACATGAAAATTCCGCACCTCAAAATGGAAATTAATTATGGCAGCCAGAAAATGTTCTAATTCATTGATGAACAATCATGGGTTTTTTTGACATGCACCAATAGATTCCTTGGTGTGATCATATCATGCTCTGATTTTTTTTTTTTTTAATGAAAATAATACCATAAATAAGGGATTAAGAGTAATGTCCAATATTTGCAAAGGCAACATCAGTGCTGATTATACAGTATGTCTACGTGTCACTTATAAAGCTAATATGTCTTTACCTTCTCCTTGTTGATAGAAACCAAGACTAACATGCTGCATGGGCAGAACTCACTGGAGTGGAAATTAGCGCCCTGGCAAGCTGATGAGCAGTGTGATATTGCAGATATTCTCCATCACCGCATCTCTGAAACTTCTCTGAAACCTGCCTGGCATCCTCTTGCAAAGGGAAAAGATCTTTTAGAGAATTCAGTGCTTATTGTAGCAATCCCTTTTACCTATGGTCCATGCTGTATTTCTTGGACAGCAATTGCTTTCAGCCACTGGTAAGACTATGAGCTTGTGACGAGCAGGGGTATTTTGAAATGCAGGATTTTTTCAGTCAGTCCATAGCATTTGAAAGACACACCTTTAATGACATCACTGTTGACTTCTAAAGTAGTTTAATTGGAAATTATTGATCACAAATTGAACTAATCGTTCTGTAAATGTATAACCTTGGTTGAAAGGCTGATCATTGAGCAAGTGCTCTGGCAGGATCCACAGGGGAAAATAAATAAATAATTGATTCAGCCTGCATTACTGAGTCTTTTTTGACATCTTAGAGAGTTGATTTTATTGGGCACAAGAAAAAAATGTTATGAAGAAATTCATTTTAACCTCTTTAAAGATAGTAAAAATCCAACTGTATATTGCAGTTTTTAACTTCTGTAGGCAAAACCATCTTGGCTAAAGAAAACTTCCTTTTTAAACACCAGATTACATAGATTCCTACGCTTTAAATTGCCTAATTATGTGAAGCTGTAAATATCTCCAGAACAAGAAATAAAAACTGCTACATAATAAAGCAAACTAACAAAAAAATAAAGTTTGAACTTGAGGTTAAGAAAACCATGAGATATGGGGATGATTTCCTGTGCTTTTCTTGCACAATGTATTCCTATCCAGGAAGACTACTGTATTCCATAGGAGGATTCAACACCTCTCCTATGAGCTACCAATGACAGCAAGGGAACCAGAGAGGAAGATGAGGTCTGCACAGATGCAGAATGCCCAGCAAGAAGGGAGCTTTTCCAAGTCTTCAGCAGAAAGCATCTGGGGACATCACCACGTTTTGTTTGACAGGTTAGACACAAGCTTTCTGAATAATGCTAGAAAAGTTTTTTTTTTTAGCCAGATACATTGTATAAGTCACTGTAAAACCAGAGTGAAGTGCACCACAATTGAGGAAGGAGAGGTTTTAAAGGGTAAGGAAAAGTATAAAAATTAATCTTACTCCAGAGAAATGTGGGGAAAATTAGCATGAATGCTTCAGAGAAAATATGCATCTGGGCATGCATTTCAAGAAAGGGGAAAGGCTATTTAAAGTACCCCAACTGTACTTTAGCACACAGAAATGACAAGGGCAGGTGCATTGCAACTACAGTGTACATGATCAAAGGTTTCCAGTGGTGTATCCAGATTAGTTTGCCATAAAAGGTACTTGCAGCATTGGAGTTTTCAGAAGTGATGTAAAGGTGACATTTGGAAGATTAAATCAATTCCTGTACTAATCACATATGAGGTGAAATAGGGGGGAAAGGATGAGGGTCTTTCTACATATATCAGCTCTGGCTGTACAGATCAACAGCACAAGAGAGCTCAGCTGCTTCCATGTTAGATTTATTAATAAGAGAAAAGAAACAGTTGATAAAAACAAAGGCTGCTGAGTCAGTCCTGTTCAAAACTAGTATTTTTTTGAAAAATTCACATTGCTTTAAGGAAGTACTGGTCTTAGTCTGGAGTATTTATGTAAGGATGATGAGTATTCAGCACTTACTTAATTTGTTACCTACCACTTTGGAGCAGGTCAGTTGCTTGAAAAGACCTGCACAAAGAGTTTTAAAGCAATTCTGGAAGGTGATATCTCAAGATAATTTGCTTTGCCATTGATAGACACCTGGGGCTATAAACTGTAAGATTTCCCAAAGCAGTTT
This sequence comes from Falco naumanni, assembly GCF_017639655.2. Lineage (NCBI taxonomy): Eukaryota > Metazoa > Chordata > Aves > Falconiformes > Falconidae > Falco > Falco naumanni. The sequence goes on along the minus strand of NC_054061.1, from coordinate 31,380,637 downwards.
TGGATAAGCTGCAGCTCTGGCCTGGAAACAACTTTTTCATTGGCGTTTGGTGCACTGGCAGGGAATTGGCTATTGGAATGTGAGGGCCAGATCTGCGGCTGGTGCACTGGTGATAACTAACTCCTCTGCTCTTCACCTTAGTTTTCTCATCTTACTTCACTCAGGCTAGTACTCAGTCCAAGAGGAAATCTTATTGTAGTAATGGAAGCACTAGAGATAGCACATCAAAGACTTGGGTCTACTTCCTCAGTCTGGAACAGAGTGCCCACGGCACCTCAGGTGAGTCACTTTGTTATTATTTTTATTTTACAGTGGAAAATATTTTATTTTTCTTGACATTTATTGGGGATGCTTAGTACTAGTCCTTTATCAGTTGCAAGAGATGTAAATGTTCCAAATCCTGCTGGAATTCATGAACACAGAGGAGTCAGGTCTCTTTGGTGAAGAGGCAGGGCTGCACCCAAAGTGCTACAGAGGAGCACAGCCAGCCTAGCACACCTGCTGTGGGGGATGGGAACAGCTTCTCCACTGCCCAGCAAAACCATTGCAAAATCCTTGTGGGGGCATCAGTGGCCTTTGGAGCAGGACTATAGATGGAGATTAGGGAAGTTCAGACTGGACCTACCAGTTTCTCAGAACAATCACTGGCAGTCTATGGATTACGAATGTTGAATACAAAGTTTCATGCATAATCTAATCACCTGACATTTTTTGTCTGAGCCTTCAGGTAAAATATCTTAGCTGTGATCAGTAGAAGCACACAGCTTTCAATACCAGGAAAACACTAGGTAAAGTTGCTGAATTTTTCAGGTGTGTAACTGCTGCTCTACTGCTGCTTCTGCTTGTCAGCGTGCTTTGGGCTGAGTACAAGGCAACAGCATAGGCTAACCACCCAACTTTGAGGGATGATGAACTCTGTTGCTTCTTATGTATCCTAAGGACGAGTCAGCTTTTACACTGCCCAGGTTTATGTCACATTTACTCTACAGCTGGTCCTCATAGGCATTTTTCTCTGAATGTCACCAGCGCAAGTCACATGGTTGCATTTACACAAATACCCTTGTTTCACGTCGTAGCGTGAGCAAGATCTTCAGCTTAACATAAATTAAATTTAGATACAGGGCACGATAGCGGCACCGTAGAAATAGAAGCTTCACAGAGAAAAAGGGAGGAGTGTTATTTACTCCTTGCAAGTTTTTCCCAACATAATACATATCTCTAAAACCCAGAGGTCATCTATTGCAAATGTAATGAATACACTCATATCCGCCAAGGGTAATAAATACTGCAAATTAAGTTGAATAATGACTACACTGTCTATTTCATTTCTACATGAGAGGCACACATGGGACTTAATGTAAGTCAGTATTTATAATGCAATATATGGTATGAGTCTCATTCAAAGTTAGAATCGCAGAAATGTCACAAACACATTAATTTACTGTTACTGCCTGAGGAACAAGCAGGAGAAAAAAATCATTGTAAACAACCACTGTGTATGGAATTTATAATGAATATCTTAATCATGAACCTACTTTATTTCAAGTTATGACTTTTTTTTCTTGTAAGAAGATCTTGGGATTTAAAAGGAGAAAGGTAATGCAGTACAGCGGTTACTAGAAAAATGCTACTTGCTGTGTTTTTAAGTGGATTGATTGTTTCAAATGTACTCTAGCTCACATGAACCTTCAAAACATTTCTATAAGTAACAACAAGGACATAAAAAATGGAACCACAATTTTTGGTGAAAAAATAGATGACAGGAGGGAAAAAAAAAGCAGTCATTGCCATAAATAAGCATAAATAACTATAATCTAAAATGAATTCTGTGCTGCTGACATGTATACAACTGAGTATACAATGTATACAGCTGAGTTTCTAAGATTTTTGGTGACATAAATGGAGCACATAAAAATTATGGATCTACTGTTCCAACCAGCTACTTATGTTAAATAGATCTGTGACAGGCTGGTTGACTTTAGCTTCTTGTGGGAGCTATAAGCAGGTGAAAGAGCATGAGCCAGCAACCACCACGGTTGGTATAATGCTTCTTGAGATAAGAATATGAAGCCATAACATTAATAAAAAATAGAGGCAGTCAGATGTTTACCAGGTATCTAGTGATCTTATGTATCACATCAGACAGAGCTGGGAGTCATTGTATTTCCTTCTAGTGTGAATTTTTGTAGGCTACCAAGTCCACAATGTATATCACAATTTTTACCTTCCCAACAAATTATGCAAGGATAGTGAATGGGGACTAAGGTTCCTTAACTAGATATTTTTTGTTTTAGAAAACTAAAAGACATATTTCCTGCTCATCTGATTTCCACACCCAGAAGTTTAGCAGTTCTTTGAGGACTAAAGATGTTCAGCATCAGTAGTTAACAGCTTTCTGGAGCCCAGCACTCCGCCAAGAACAGAGCTACGTGTATTTGGATAGCAGCACTGAGACAGTAGGAAACTGAAAACAATCTGTAATTCTTTGATAATATTTACCATTTACTAAATTTTTGTTCTGATTATCTGCTTTGGAAAATAAAGAAATCTTCAGGTTGATGACAACAGAATACTTACACTGTTAGTAATGTGGTAATTAATCCAGATTATGATTTTACTCATACAGGGTGATTTTACTTACATTAATATTATTTTTATTCCTGGTCCAAGGTATCTCATTGCATAATTTCAGGGGAAACAATGTGTCTAAGAAACACGTTTCGTATCACACACTATGTAAAAAGCCTTGCATCTATCATGGAAATGGGATTTATATTGGAACAGTTATTAATAAGGAGCCCAATAAAAACTTTCCTATCAGTAAAAGACCTTGCTATGTCAACATTACGAGCAGAGCTCATCCTTAAGTCTGGTGCATAAGAGAAGACCTGGCAGTCCACTTCATTGTAATAGATGCCTGCCAGTCTTCACCACAGCTTAGAAAGACACAGTAACAAGTGTCACATTAGAGTCACCATTACGGCTTTTTTCTTTATGGACAAAGCTACCCAAGGCTGTTTACTCACCCCAGTGTAAAACATCTCCAGGATTACTTTTTTTTTAAGCAGTCACTTGTAATGAAACAATATAGCAAGTAGGAAATGCTATGCATCAGACTAATTTATGCATATGTTCCAATTAGATCCCTTATATGGGATGGATTAAAGAGTTAAAGGTGGAAGAGTTTCCTCATTAGAAGGACCGTAACTGGTTTTGCAGCTCTACCTACCTGCTGTGCAGGATTTTAAACCCTAGGAGTATTTTTAGCATGTCTTTAACACATCCATGGCTCTGGTCCCTTCTGTGGGAAACCCAATGTTGCTGCTCCAGGATGGAATCAGTGTGGTGGGTTCAATCCTCTGGGAAGTTATAGGAAGCTTCCTTCTCAGGGAGACTTTGAGTATCTAGGGATTTTTTAAAATGTATATATATACACGCATGTATGAATGGATGGATATATGTGAGTGTGTGTATATAGATATAATATATCTAGAAAGTGATACATATCTCTCCATATATAACTATATGTGCGTATATATTATTTCATATATATACACACACATTTATATGTTGGGTTAATAGTCTTTTCTTCAAGAAATCTGGGCCATACAGAAAAGTGAGCCAGCATGTATTAAAGACATTTTCTAAAGCAACTTTGGTTATCAAGGCTTGTCAGAGTTTCAGTGGTTTCCCAACCATAAATGCATGTACAGTCAATCTTCCTGAAACCCAGGGTGTGAGAGTTAATGAAATTTGACAACTGATTGATGTCAGATGCAGCTTTGAATTTGGAAACCCAATTACCTCTTTCCCTTCCAAAGCAGAGGTCACTCCAGTCAACATCACTGTACTGCCATACTTTGCAATTCAATCTGAGAGGTTACAGGAGATTCTGCTTTTCAGAAATACGCAAAAGGGAGCAAAATATACAGGTAAAGATGACATACATTGACTAACAACTGGTCACACAAACAAGGCAGAAATATGAGCATACCCTTTCTCCATGCAGACAAAGGTTATTTCTTTTAGTAAGTTGATTGTGGTTGAAGGTGTAACCACAATACTTTGTCACAACGTCTCTGATGATGTAAATTTGATAGATCTGGGACAAACTGCAGCAGCACAACAACCTAGTGAATTACTTACAGGCTTTAACAACCAGCTTTCAATTCTCACACTCAGCTTGTTAGGCTCTGCTCGTCTAAAAATGGAACGACTGTAACTTGTTGTGCAGATATCTGCAAGCAGAAATCACTGTGCTGCAATCAGACAGGCAGAAATTAAGATAGAGTGTTTTCTGTCCTTTCTCCATTCCTTAACTTGTTAGAGTGGAATAAACGGACATTAAACAGTCAGGTGGATGTACACCTGCTTGGCATCTGCCCTGGAATTAGTTTTTAGTAATTAAGCATTGTTTAAAGACACCATAATGTTAACATGTACAAAAGCAATTTTGCTGGAAGATGCAGAATAGTTCTCAAAGCCCTTTGAGGGGAAACAGGACGAAAGGAGAGATCGACCAGGCCTATGGCAGAGAAAGACTACAACCATTGCAATAGTCATCCCAGGTTTCTCCAGGATGCTTGAGGTAGTAAATCAGAGGATTGATCTATGAAAAGGAGGCTGGCTTTTTTATTATAAGCACTTTGAAACATTCTCTGGCTAAAAGGAGTGAAAGCAATGCAGCTCAGTGTCAGGCCTGACTCTCCTCGCTCACCCACCAGTATAAATCAGAATCACTCTGGGGAAGGATTTACACTGCAATTTTGTGCATGCAGAAAAAACTGTGCATGCAAGGTAATGAGGCTGCCATTTTTTTAGAGGTCTTCCTATCTTAGTTTTATTTCCATTTTGAAGGGGTAGATACTTCATCAACTCTGAAAGAAATGAGACTGCCCCTAAAAGCATGTCACCTCTCTGGTCATGTATAAAGTTGTTACAAAGCGCTTGTTTATTTAATCCCATGCATTTTGGGGTTAACCTTGCAGCTTCCAAGACTTCTCTTTGAGAGCATTTACCATACTATCTGCTCAGCCACATTGCATATCTCTGCATATCCAGAATTATGAGTACATTCATATTCCTCATGATTCTTACCTTGACCATGCCAAATTCCACGCTGTGCAGCACAGCCCTGAAGAAGCATCACCCTGTTGGCTGTAGAGGGACTGTGAAGGGGAAAGGAGTCTGCAGACTCCTATACAACTCTGCTGGGAAGTTATGTCTTACAGGACAGCAATATCTTTATGACCATGACATTGTGGTTGCTGCCAGTGGTGAGTCAAGCTAAACCCTGTTGTGCCAAGTACTGTTCATAACAAATACAGCTCTTATCCTGAAAAGTTAGCTTTTAAAAAGGCAGGATATAACAGTAGGTGGATAGTAAAGGTAAAGGAAATAATGAAATCACAGGCATCATGCCTCCCAAGGAGTAACTGAGACAGATTCCACAAGTCCTCACCAGTTCAGATAACACATTCCAGTGTTGTGGTGGAGGACCCATAGAGGAGCTCTGCCTCTGCTGTAGCCCAGGGTGAGCAAATTCCCATCTCCAGCCCCTCAGAAACACCTCAGTAGTGTGGCCATTCAGCTTGGTACTAGGTCCAGGATGTGACCTGCTGTGCTGCAAAAAAAACCGTGAGGGTCCTTTTCTTCCCCTGCCATCCAGCACTGAAAGGCACCTTTCTGCAGTGCTTAAGCACATAATTGTCTCCAAAATCCACATCAAATACATTACATCTCAAATAATTACTACTATACCCAGTAACAGCTGCTTCATCTAGAATACTTAATGGGGAAAAAATCATTCAAGGAAAGAATAAAAAAACCCTTGAAAATTAAACAGTTTAAGGTTTTGATTTAATATTAATTTGTACATCTTCCACTAGATTTAGTGAAATGAGGAGATGTGCATAGCAAAAGACAACGGGAAGATTTTTTTTTTTTTCTTTTCTGTTTTTCAGTGAGTTTAAAATCATAGTACATCAGGCTTTCAGGTGGCTCTGCAGCAATGCTTCTTGCATGGCCCGAGAATGACCCTGCAGAAAACAGCCAGGTTTCATGCTTGGGCGTTTACATGTGTTGAGGCTCAGGGTTCTCATTTCAATCTCCCTTTGGTATGTGCCTGCAAAAGCCTCTGAGTCTTCCACTCGGAGAGAAGACAGACCCTCCACAGTTTTTACCTGGAGTAACCTTGCTGAAGGGAAGCAAATAAACACCGATCACTCCTTGGAAAGTGAAGAGCTGGACCAGGGCTCCCTTCCACTGGAGGGATACCAGACCAGCAGCAGCTCTGGGGGCAACTGGTCTGGTGCTTTCCTTCCTCTTACAGCGCAGACACATTCCTTGTGAAACATGCATGGAAACTGTTCAGAAAAATGCATCTGGTAGCAAACATCAATAGAATTTCACATGAAAGAAATTGGGTAAACGTTCAGTTTCTTATAAGCCTGCCCAAATTTGGGGTCAATGCTGATGAATCTCCCAGTCCTTCCCCACAACTTTTCATCACCCACAAGCAAGACAGGCCCACTGTTAAACAAGCTACAAAAGTTTGCCACATCAGCTACATGATTTCAGAGACACACCTGTTGGCACAGATGTCAGGAGTGGCTGGGAGCCCTGGTGACAAGAATTGCAGTGATGGGGCCACAGGCACCGACTGCTCACCCCCCACTGCAGCACGGACCCGCAGGGAAACCCTGCTCTGTGGGATGGGAAGCTAAAGCGGGACAGGGGGTGGGGGCCTTCCCGCTGCAGGAGACCTGTTCAGCACCAGGCAGCTCCGTTTAGAGAAAAATGTACTTGCGTGTAAGCTTAGGCAACTGAAAACCTTTGTGCGAGTCAATAGCTGCTATAATTTAAAGGAGTGGTTTTTGAAATGGTACACTTAAAAAACAATATTCATCTGTACCAGTTGTCTACCCCTCAACTTAATCTTTTCTTGGTACTTTTTCCAGTCAAATCAGTTATTTTAGCATGAAGTGGAAGATAATACAAACCTAACACATGTAACACTAGCTGTAGCCTGTAATCTCTATTTCCAGTTGCGTTCAGAAGGAGGAGTGATAGGCCAGATGTAACCCAACACTGCAAATCCTCCTCTGGAGCGGGATGTGGGTAAGCCACCTCCCATCACATTCCTGTAGGTCCCAGTAGGGTAGTAAGTGCTCCACAGCAATACAAATTTTGAATTATTTTTTTGCATTTTATGTATAGCACAAAAATTCCAGCAAGTAAATGAAACGAGCAAAGGGACAGTCTCCTTCAGTCCCAGACAAAATTCCTGGTTACCTGGTTTGTGGATGATGGGAAAGCTCTTCTTCAGCCAGCACATGAATCAAGTCATAAACATCTCTTCAGAGCACATAGGATTGCTTAGTTTTACTTTATGTTTCTTACATATGGGAGACACGATTATGCGGTGTGCACCGTCTTTTGAATTTGCATTGCTATAATTATTAAACAAAGCCAATAACCGGGAAGACAGTGATACTCCCCAATTATCTCATAATTTATAAATGGTGTTAAATTATTGGCAAAGGGTATCTACCCTCTCTTTGAAAAATATGTACCATAGCTAATTAACTCAGGTAAAACAGCGAGTATCCCACAGGAACCTGACCTTCAACCTCACATGTCTGATGTAATAATCCTTTCACTCATTTAAAAACATATAAAAAAAATCCTAAGGTCCAGGTCATCTGTCTGGATTCAGGAGAAGCTCCACTCTGAATCAAAGTGCTGAGCTAGATCTATGCACCATTTCAGGGGAGTTTGTTTTGAACTTCTTATGTTATATAAGAAAATAAAATTCCTGCAATTTCCTCTAATCATTTACACTGGTATTGAAATTTCAGGATCAGCAAAGTCTTCTGTCCTTTCAAAAATATAAAAAAGGGAATCATCAATGCCTTTCCTCTAGGCTTTCAGCAACATCAGCAGGTTTTCCAGGGCAAAACACAATTTTAAGAACTCGGAACCTTCTTTTTGCCAGGATTTAAAAAATTCACCCCATTCCAAAATGTCACTGTTTCATTTGAATCACTACCTTGAGGGTTTACAAACCTGCAGATACAAATTTATTCCTTTTTCAACAGTGTAGAATTTGAATATACTGCTTCATATTAGAATATGTAAAAGCTTAACTAGATGGCACAATCTACCTTCTCTTCTATGAAAAAAAAATTTTGAGCAGGATTACATTACTCCAAACCTCCTTTGTGCTCTTCTCATATTACCGATATAATTTTCTGCCAGAGATATTAATCATTTTGAGAAATTTATCTCTGGGAAAGCACCAAACGGCAGACCAAACAGCATTTTCCAACAGTAAATGAAGCGGTAGGTTTTTTCCTGTTTAGGCTGCATAATTTACGTGTCAATTGAGATTATCCTCATGATTTTAAAGTTACTCAGTCCATCTCAAGGAAGATAATTTACTGCAGCTGATGTCAAAGTTTTACTTTTCCACACTATGCAGCGTTTGAGGTAAGACAGTAAACTAACTTTAAAGGCTCATCCCATACGACTGCGATAAGCCTCCTCACTGTTTGTTTAGCACATTTTGGTCTTATAAAAGACTAACCTTGCATGGGATGAACTTTCAAAACAAGGAAACATTCATAGAAATAATTTTCATTAATGTTGCAGAAGTTGCTTTATTGTAAATCGGCACCACACCATACAGATCCATTCCCATTTTCCTTCCTTATTTACCCTACAGTGACACAGGGCTGTGAAAATGGTCTCAACAGGGTTTCTTTTGCCTTTGTTAGATTTTTCTCTACTAACAAAAAAATAAATAACAAAGATAACTTTGTCATTTTTCTTCTTCTCCACCAGTCTGCTCAAAGGCCTGGGAAGCGGGATCAGAGCTTTAAAACAAAATCTAAAGGACTATCATATCTAGAGCTGGGTGGAGATTTTACAGTGAAGTATTTTCTGAGCAGCAAATGTCAGTTCATAAACAGAAACACTCTGCAGCAGTTTGCCAGATTCAGTCAAGTTTCATTTACAGAAAAAATAGCTCTTGCAGGATTTCACCAAAGAAGAAGCCACAGACAGAGCTGTGCCGCTGTGAACCGAGCAAGATGGATGTGAAAGGAGAAAAGGACAAAATCGCATACTCAAAGAGGGGAAAAAATAATAACAAAAATTTAAAAAAATGTCTTTTGGAAAGTGACAAAAGGGAAGGATTGCTAAAAGCCTGCAAGACTGCATCTCCATGGGAAGTGTAAGCATCAGGACACACTGGGACAGAGCTGTGCTCTTCTTCTGAGCCCCATTGCCCAGTATGAAATGATCGAGAACCAGGGGCAGGGTTCAGCTGGCTGCAGAGGAGCGTTGTTTGCTCTGAAAGCAGCAGGGTTTTGGCAGGAGAGTGTCAGCATATCGCACACTGCTTTACTGATATACCTGCCGCAGCCACCAAGGTGGCCTGGGTGGTTCACACGGGACCAAGGGAGAAGACCCCCACTATTTGTACAGAAAAGTCAAACAAATGGTGCTGTTTTCCTGGCCTCTCATGTTTTAAGTCTTCCTGTGTACTCACAATAGAAAAAAAGTATAATAAAATATATGGGGAGATTGATCATGGGAGATCGGTTTCTTCTAATGCAATTTATATTACTTTGAGCAACATTATTTCAGATCACTCAAGTAATGCAATTACACCCATTTCCTTCTGAACACACCCCTAATGACATTATTTTGATATCTTTGTAGCTGAAGCTCTTCAGGATCAAAAAGAATTTAAGCACAATTAGGTTAAACAGGACTTGGAACGCTGAAACACAGCAAAACCCAATGAAAAAGCAAACAAACAACAGGGCAAGTGATGCAGTGGGCCAGATCTGGATGTGTTTCTTTGCACTGAATCCAAAACGCATACAACAAGATGCTGCCGAGTATCACTGAACTTTAGTGCCTCAGATCCTGTTTGGCCTTGAAGAAAAGACTTTTTCAGACTAATTTAAGTGGGATTGTTTTAATCATTCGTGTTTTCCATCAGCCACATCAAGGAGAAAAATCTGCTTCTCAACCGGTCCACATTAATAACAAATGAGAGGCTGTCTTGTAAATTAGAATCGGTTCTAATTACAATGAAAATGTAATTTCTTGAGACAAATATTAGCCAAGAAAACATACAGTTCTGTAAGGTTGGGGTTTTTTACTTTGGAATAAAATTATTATTTTTAAATATCCAGTTAGGCTCTAACCATAATTACAACAGCTCAGGGTATTTCTTTCCTGTAATTCTTTTTCTTGTAGCTTGCCAGCAGTATGGAAACCCGTCCTTTGAATGTTTCTGCATGTTTATAGCCATCTTGATTAATCGACTGGTACACGACAAGCCCTGGGAGATTCTAACTTAATCTTGAAATCCTGATTTATTTTTATTTTTATTTTTTTAAAGAACACGAGATTTTTTTGAAGTCTGTATTACTTTCTGTAATAGATGCAGTATAATCCCATACTTAGAGGCTTATACTATACTACAAGATATTTTGGAAGCAATTTGGTGTTTTGAGTCCACTTCATACAGAATTTGCATATCTTTTAAGTATCTCAGTTTCTTCTGGCCTAAACACAAAAGAATCTCTAGAGGCTCAAATCTCAGAAAGTGTATAATGAATAAATGGAAAGCGCTTTGCATACCAATACAATCCTGTTCTTACATTTTGTCTTATGAGAATGCAACTATTTATTGCAACCTGTTTTGGCACATGTTGGTAACTGCAGCGAACAGACTCATTGTCAGCACTACACAAAAGCAGCTTATCAAGCCCTGGTTTTTTATGAATTACTTACGTAATGCAAAACTTGAAAAGCTCTCAGAAAAGTGCCAAAGAACCACAATTTACCTAAGTGGAAATTCATCTTCCTTTTTTCCCCTGTTGCTTCTGTTCTATAATTACGTCCTTAACACTGTAATACCCATTTAAGAGAACAAAAAAGAAATGATAGGGCAATCTATTACCTGTGAAAAATACTGCCTGGGGAAAATAAACAACAAGTAACCTGGAAAGTGATGCTTTGAACATATGAGTGCCTTTAATAATAATGTGTGTGTATTTCAGTTGCTGCTTTATTCTTTAAGTGCTCTCATCCTGAAGGTGTAGGTACCACTAGGAAGTTCCTGAGTAAACACAATGTGAATTATACGGAGGCCAAAATCTCTCCATATTCCTTGCACATCACCGGGGTAAAGAGACTAAAAGATCAGCTGAAACTCTCCATTAAAATAACATTTCTAGGAAACAGTTTTCACTAAGCATGAACATGACTGAAAATTTATAAACTCAAAATTTCCATATAAATTAAACAAAAACATCACCTGCCCTGTTCTCAAGAATCTGTTGTTAGTCACAAATACATGCTTTGAGAAAATGCTTAATAAAGTAAAAGCACAATGAACTTTCCTAAACCATCTTTAAAATGAACGATAGGAAAGATGGAAACTACACCGAAATGTCAAAGCAAAAATAGAGAAGGGCTGAATATGGGGTGAAAGGAATTTCTAGAGGTGTAAGGTGCCATCCCTTAAGAAAGGTTGTGTTACACCTAAACTAAGGACAGATGCTTGTCTAACCTGGCATCTCCAGCGATGAAAAGTCCAGAGGACTGTTTGGGTTTTTTTACTGCGGACTATGCTTAGTATTAAACAGTTCCTTTAAAGCCTAACCTAACCCTCAGTTGCTGAAAATTAATTCTGTTATTTCTTACACTATTCTAAGTGGACATGGAGAATAATTTATTACCATCTCTCTGCAATAACTCTAGAATGGCTGTAATGATACCACATATGCTTTTTGATGGTTATAATTTTAACTAAATCAGATAATTGGAAGGTTAACTACTGACTGAAAATTATCACAGCTTAAATAAAATACAGATAATGAATCCCACTCCTAAAGATTATAAAATATGAAGCCATGTTAAGAAATTCTTTAGTGTAATTAATTATAAGAAGGATAATCATGGTGAATTTACTTTGCAATTGCAGTATTATTCCCATGTATATACAGCTGGACGAGTTAAAATCAGTGGGATACAAGGCAACAACTGATTCAAAATAAAATAAACATGGTTATGAAAAAAGGCTGTAATAACAATTCCTGAACTTACAACTACTCCATGAAACTGGAAGTAATGCTTAGTTTGCATATGTAGATGGCTATTATGATTTTGAATGAGAAAGCTACTTAAACACATTGATTAAAACGAGGCTGGCGCTTAATTACCTCCCTGGGCTGTGCATATCTGTAAAAATGACTTTTCCCCATTTCTGAGTGGAAAGCTGCAATAGATTCGTAAAGCCTGAATACTGAGGGTCTTTGGGGACTGGAAGGTAACAAAATACCTGCCTTTGACACACCGCCTGGCTTCGGGCTGACTTCCCAGCTTCAGCACTTGGCAGCTTGGCCTCCAGCTTAGTAACAATGGCTCAGCCCTCCTTCGGCAGCTATAGGGCCAGCAACCAGGGCCACACACCCCTGTGGCCATGCCCTGACCCTCCCTGGTACACCCAGGACTGGCACTGACTCCAGGATGCCCAATGGGACATGCACCTCTCCCAACCTGCCCGGCTAGAAAAATCACCCGGCAGCTGCTCACCCACCACCCTGGCACCTCCAGTACCCACCCCCAGGCCAGCCACAGGCTCAGACAGGCATCAGCAGCCCAGGGGGCAGGAACAGCTCCATGTGTTGCTAAATCAGCAGCACTATCGCAGCCGGGGAAGTTTTTTCCAGGTGAGGTTGCACTTAGGGAGGTTGGTGGCAAGGTGCAGGTTCTCGTCTGCCAGGTGCAGGTTCTTGTCTGCCAGGTGCTTGCTCAGCTGTACGTTGTGTGTATGACCATAGCATGAAAACCTAAAAATTTATTTGAAAGGGTGCAGATAGCTGTAGCTACCACATGGACATTTAGCCACCTTACGTCGCAATCCGGTATCTCTCTTTCCTGCTGTCCCTGGGAGAGGAGGAGTTGCTCCTCTGTGGAGCCTACCTCTGGCTGTGCCCTGCATCGGAGAGGTTGCTGTGCACCGCAGCTGCTGCTGGTCTGAAACCCTGCAAAGGGAACGTCTTGTCTTCGCTCCTTCAGCCCCTCTGTTTCCCACAGGTCCCTGAGGAAAAAGTGGTGTTTGGAGCTTCGGGGAGAGCAACTCTTTAAATCTGCTCTGGAAAGGGCTGTGTGTTATACCAACCTAAATCAGGTTACAAAATCCAAACTATTCAAGATACATTCTCTCTTCTGAAAAAGCCATTCATTTATTATTCTCCCATTAGTGCTTTGGGAAAACAAATTGAATCGACTTTTGCAATTACCTTAGATTTTTTAAGTAGGATGAACTAAAATGATGTCTAAGGGTGATTTTCCATCTGAGCACCAAAAATGGAAAGGGACAATGGAGACAAAATTCACTTGTATTCCTCACTACCTGAAAGCATGAAGTGGCACGGCTTTTGGGGCTGACAAAAGTGAAAGCTGTAACGAGGAATTAAAGAATCTGGGCTAGAGTCTAGTGAAGAGCTCTGACTCCCAGACTTATAATATACATTTTGTGCGGTGCTGTCAAAATCAAGGACACAAAGAAAAAATTCTTCGGGTTGCTATTCTCATGATAAAGGTCTGTAATTGGCCTTTAGCAGTACTGTCTATAAATGCATTATCCCTATCTATTTCTATTGTTATAGCACATTAGCCAAATACCCAGAGTGGACTGGAAGGGAATATAAGAAAGATCCAAGAACGTGAGATGAAAGGTATCCCAAAAACTTAGCTGCTTAAAGTATATGCAATACTGAGGAGGGAAAGAAAAAAAAAAAAAAAAAGGGAAAAAAAAAGTTGGGGGAATAGTTTTCATCTAAAGGCTTAATCTGTCTTTCCTTGATATTAAAATGCATCGATTTCAGCACTCCAGGATAACAGGTATTAAAAGATTTGAATCAACAACACTCAGATGGGATGACCGTATTTGGAGAAATAGTGGATTTCCATACATCCCTAAACTGCAAGGCAAATAATTACACAACCGAAATGCTGCCTTCATCTTATACCCTGAACTACTGAAGCTCACCATTGATTTGCTGCCCAGACTGCATTCCTTCTTGGCCTGTTGACCCATCTTCTAGGCATATCACCATATGCTTTATGTAAAAATTCAATATTTAGCTTAAGGGTTTGCACAGACCAACTCAGAGACATAATAAAGGCTGACAGATTCTAATGTATAAAGTGCTTTCTATAGAAACACTAGGTGACAGATGTGATTTTCTCTCTTACATACAAGAAAAATATTTATTGTGCTTGAGGCTTGTGCAACATCTTTGATACCAACTTCATTTGTGTTATGCCTGCTGACAAGGCAGAGAATCTGACCTTACAGGAAAACCGAATTGTCTCCTAGCCCCAAGGCACAATAGGAATATTTCTTTTGACCTCCCCAGCCATAGATTGGGCTCAGAGATTTCTTTGTTGCAGTACAGCAAAAGGTGACTCTCTCTAGGTTTTCTTTGTGATTAAAGTTTGATGGTATTGGGCTGGCTGGCACCAGTTTTCCCATATTCAGTGTTGCAATAGAGCTATATTGGGCAGAGGAAAAAATACTGACTGCTTCGTAAGCATGGTAAAAAGCCCAAACCCTGAAGCTCTTAGGCTGTTGTGGAGGGTAATTATGCTTACTACAACCCCAAAAATAAGAGGAAAGTGAGGGTGGATGTTGGAAATGTATGCATTCCCTTCCGCTTGTCGCTCTCCTGTCTTTAGACCCGAGTGCAGCCTAGCTGCAGTGACATTGATTTACTTACTTGCCCTCTTTCTACAGGCAGAACAAAGGCTATACTCCTCAGGGATAGTTTGGAAGTAGTACCCCTCTTTCATTTCAAGATCTGTACTCAGACACTCCGATGGCTATTACTGAAACATAGTGATAAGTCTGTAATGCATTGTTATTTTGGGGAGATTTGGTTGTTCCAGGTTTTTTTTGGGTTTTTTTGTTTGTTTAGTTTGGTTTTTTCCTTTGCACAACCTCAGATAGATTTGGTTTTGTTTTGTGCTTGCTTTTGCTGGAAGAAATCCTGGCCCAGGGCTTTCATGGCAGAAACTCTACCATGAGAAGAAACTGTGCTGGCAGAAGTAAGGGACTGCTTCTGCCAGGGGAGTAATGGGTGGGCAGAGCTTCTCACTGATAAATCTATCCAAGGAATTAAAGGCTTGATAGGAGCATAAAATCACCAAAGATAATCTCTGTGAGACTAACCATTACATACCAGCTGTGTACCCAGGCACAATAACTTGCTTTTGGTCAAAGTATAACCTCTTCTTGGTTACTGTGCATCTTCCTGGGAGATACCCTGTTGTCATCTGAAGATACGGAGGGCTCTGGTACCCACCATCACCTGTAATAGCTTGTTCTGATGGTTAATTCCCTCTACACACATAACATTATTTGCCTCTCCCTCCACCTCTGCAAACATAAAACAACTAATTTCGGGTTTACATCTTTGCCTAATGTCTAATTTATATTTCTCCTGTAAATGTAGGTTCTTTTCCTAGCTTTTGCTACCAAGTTAAGGGCAGTCAGTACAAGAGATCAGGTTCTTTTTGTCTCTTGCTACCAGACATTGCAAATAATGTCTTTGTGGCTCTTCAGTGCTACCTCTTCATTTTTCAGCAGCATTTAAAAAACGTGTGCTGTATGCAGAAACGTGTGCAGTTTATACTAAAAATTGAACCACTTTAGACAGAAAGGCTATGACCAGACCAGCTGTCAGATGCTATGATTCACTGCAGTCTCCCAGCTGCCTTTAAAAATGTCAGTACTCATCCTTCCCTATGTAAAGCCAGCTACAGGAGGGCAGCTTGGAGACACACTCTTACATGGCATGACATTGCACAGACATAAAGTATTACTTATACCTCCCTACAGTTCTGGAAATCAATCCACACAACCTGAAAATGCTGCTACTTCCCTTCCCGCCCCCCCGCCCCCCAGTTGTTAAGTTGTTACAGTTTAGCTTATGGTTGAGATGTTCAAGATCCAAAAATCTGGAAATTCTTTTCCTATTTTCCTTAAGGAGCTGATTTGTCACCTTCCCTCTGTATGCTCAGCAAGAATGACCCTCACATGAAATACAGCTCTGACCACAGCAGTCAGAAAAGCCACTACTTCAGGAGAAGCCCAATGTTTTGAGCACTCATCCAGGACATGGGAGACTGAGTTTCATTGTTTACAAACACATAAGGCCAGGAGAAAGACAAGGAACTTCTCTCATCCTGCCTGTTTCATTATGGCTACTTCACCCTGATGGATCTGGATTCTGGAGTTTAGTTCCTCTCCTGCACTATGCAAAGCGTACAGCCACTTAAAACTGCTTTCTGTGTTCAGCTCTGAGAGATAAATACCTAAAAAATGGATACTGCAACAATCACTGCATCAGTAAGTAAATCTGTTGGGAACACAGACCTAAATGCAATGATAGAAAGTAACGTGTCATTTAGCAAAGTAGAAAACAAACTTTAAATCCTGATAGTAGTAAATTTTCCTGCACATAAAATCAGTCACCTTAATCAATGAATATTGATTGGTTCACCAAATAGTAAAAGAGCAGAGGAAAGCGTATCATCTTCTAAAACTAGGAGGTGTGCCGGTACAAGTACAGCCTCTTTTCTAGATAATTTCTGAGACAGAATAAGCTTAGCACTGTCACTAACACAGGCTGTGGAGTACTTATTTTCATTCAATGCATCAAAACACATATTTAAAGACAGGTGAGCCTCTGCACACCACGCTGCACACAAGGACTTGGTCATTGAACATCTGACTCCAAAACTGACATGAGTGGTTGCTGCTTGGTTGTTGGGACTTGACTTCATCAGGGTGGGTTTTGCTCAGAGTTGCTTGACTCATCACCACCTGCACATTGCCAATCCCATACACAGGTCAGGACCCAGTCCCAATCAGTCGTCGTTAGTGCACTCACCTAGTACCAACTGCCTTCACTCTGGGTTTAAGCAACAGGCAGAAAACAGACCGGCCTTTCCACATTTTAAAGGATTATACTGCCAATTCCCTTCAGATTACTCTATCTACCTGAACTTCATTTTTAGTGCATCAGAAGTTCTTTCAATTACAGAATTAGAAGATGATGTGCTGCATTTTAATGATAATCTTCTGGAGTTTGAGGGCTAGGAACAAGAGGCTTTCTTGAACTTCAGTAGTACCTTAAGGGAATGAAATGCTGGCAGCTACAACAGAAAAAAATACAATATCAATTTTATTAAAATTGGTCCTAAAGGGATATATTCTGCTCTCAGAATAACTAAATTGCTCTGCTTTCATGGTGGTAGTACCGAAAAAAGGGCTTAGCCCATGATCTATACTATGAGATATTTTAATTCCAAAAATACCATAAGGAGCAAGGGATCCAACAGTTCTGTTTTGGCGGTACTTTTTCCTCAGGCACACAACTGACTTTTTCTGGTTTAAAACTGCTTCCATCTTTGCATGCCTGAACAGGTGAAAATGTCTCCCCCTCCCCTATCTTCAGTTGTTTCCAGAAAGGTGGTTGCAGGAAATAATGTAAAAGCTACCCCAATATCACAGTCTAATATAGGTATAATGGTAAGGAGAAAGTAGCCGGTTGTGTTCTCAGGAAATTTTGCTCTCACAGAAGGAAAGACAACCCTTGAAAACTGAGTTTTCTTCCTTCTTTCATCTTTCTAAAATGTAGGCTACAGCGTCATGCTCAGCTATGTCTCAAGTCTTCCGTCATTCAGATGACTCAGTCTGTTTAAATTTAGGATTAAGCACTATGAGAAGAGCTTAAACTATCATTTCCTCTCTTGACTAACAAATCAGAGGCTTCTCTCCATAGTATCAGCCCAATGAAGGCTATTGACTCAAAACCAGTCAATTTTATAATCCAGCTTTTGATCACTTATGCTGCTGTGATGTAATTTTGGATTCTGGCAGTCAGGCCATTGCAGAAGTCATGGCAATACTTTTATTCCTAATGAATTGCACCTCACTTCGCCAGTAGTCCCTGGGGACCACGAGGCTCCTCCTGGTTCACAGGGGAAGCAAATGTAACTGCACCTGTAACTGCACAGTGATAACAGATTTGGTGCTCCGTGCTATTAGGCAACTTACCACATCCCTTACTTATCACACTGGGTGTTTTCCAATACCTATACCCAACTGTCCAGACAATGCTGCTATAAATTTAGATAAGTATATATGGCTTTCTATAGTTATCAAGTTCAGTTATTCTCTAAAAATCTCTCTGGATCTGGACATAAACTAGATACATATAACTAGTTTACAATAACAAAACAATAAAAAACTAGAAAGACAGATCCTAAATTATTGTCCCTCATGTTTTAAAATATGAAAGTTTACAACTTTTTTTTTTTTTAAGGCAATTTCTCTAACTCTGGTTGTAGAACAGAATTTTTGTCTTGGAGATGCCTATTTCCCTATGACTGCCATGCCTTTTTCAATCTCTGCCAAGTCTTTTTCCCGTTAACATATTTTTTAAAAAAAGAAGGGAAAAAAAAAAGACAGATTACACATAATAAAGTTTTCTCTGCAGAGGCAAAAGCACCAAATGTCTGTAAAAAAATGCAGGTAAATAAAGACAAACGGTGACTTGGGACCTCTCCAACTGGATGATTCATCATCTAGCTGCTTCTCTGAGATATGTTTGATGCAACAACATTTATGCAATATACCCAGGCTCCGGCATGACACAGCCTGCCGCGAAAGAATAAACAACCTCCTGCTCTACTTGAGAACTCTGTCTAAGCTGCATTATTATCTGCTATTACTACGTTAACTGGCAGAAAATGAGTCCTTTTCAATATGATTATACATCAGCCTCAATAACTTATTTTTTGCCTATGTAAAATTCTAGCGCCTCTTAATCTTTTAACTGTACCTGTGTTAGGATTTTTTATTATTATTAATTCAGTGCCTCACATAAAAAATATGATGTCAGGTCTCTAGGGAAAGGACCACAAGAAACAATTAGGACTGTATCAAGCACTGAGAATACAATCTGAATTAACATTTCCTCAGTTATGACACTGATGTGTCAAGTGTAAACTACAGCTGATAAAAAAAGTACACTAAAATGTTTTGATCCAACATATTTCACCAGCTACAAACAGGTTTTAGCATCTTTCCTGAGTGACATAAGATCATGTGCAAGGATGGTTCAAACAATTCATGCCATCTTGATCAGACTAGATAGCTAAAATGGGGTTTCCATGAATGCAAGTTAGGGACTGGGTATCTACATCCCTTTTCATGTTGATGACACGTAAGATACAGCAGAAAGCTGCACAGTTCAGTATCCTGTTGCTGAGAACTGTCATTTCACACATATTCTTCCAGTACACACAAAAAATTAGAATTGTGTTTACCACCTATCCAAGGCTGCTTAAGATTCACTTTGTGCTTAAGTATTGCTATGAAAAATGCCAAACCTAACTATTATTGCTGTGTAACTGCAGTAATGAGGAAACTGAGAGGCAGAAAAACAGTTTAAACACTAAAGAGCAAGATATCATAGCCCGCCATAATGTTTATGAAGGTCTATAGATGCAGAGGCGGTATTGTATGGAGGAGGATGCACAGACTGGGAAGCATGCAAACCCGGCATAACGGATATATGGTGCAGGCTGAACACACGGTGCTGCTAATGACTGGAGCCATATGGAAAAAGGAATTCTCCAGTCAAAATGAGTGATAAAAGATGATAATCAGCAGGTACAGATATGAAACAATATGTAAGAACTTGGTTAAACCTAGAAAGTGAAATTCTAGCCTGAGCTCTTCACACCAGCCCGTCAGGCACACTGCGCTGAGAGGTCGATTGGATACTTGCTGTATTTCAAACGTGTATGGATTATGTACGTATAGCTAGCATATTGGCCGTGTGACACAAAGCTCTGAATAAAAAGCTTCCAGATTTTTCTGGACAAGAGCATGAACCTGATTCCTGGATAAAAGACAAAAAAAGACCTTTGAGCAGCGGACAGATCCTGAAGTGGCTGGTGAAGAAGGGTCAGAATCCCCCCCCAGCTGCAGCCCCTGGCAGGTCTCAGCCTGCAGTAGCCCCAGGGTGAGCAAAACCTGCAGGCTTTCCACGGCACGAGGGTTTCTGAGCAAGAACCGTGCCTATGTACCAAACCCGTAGCCTGAAAATGGATTGATAACTCAGTCAGTACCAGGACAGGCCATGTGGACAGGGGATGAGTGTGCTGAAAGATTTCTGCTAGGTGAATAGCAATAGCAATTGCAAGCCAAAACTTAATAAGCTGTTTGGTATGAAGTTCCCAGTTACTGAACAATTTCCCTACCCAGCAGGATAGGGACCAGCCAGAGCAGTAGCACCTCCCAGTTTTTCTGTTAACTTTAAACAATATCCAAACAGCAGCACATTGTTGAATTGGAGTTTTCCAACATATTTAGTAAACATTAAGAAAAGCTGCCTAACTATTTCACCTGTGTACCACAGTACAGCTGTTAATGCTGTGCAATTCACAGTGCTTTGCTTCCCATGCTTGATGAAACTGCTATCACAAAATGGACTTTCTTGCTTTGGTCTCTGATGCCACCCCTGAATTCTGATCAATCTGCAGTTCTCCTCACCTGCCCAGGTGAGGTTTAGCCCAAGAACTGGATTATAAAGTTGTCCTTGGGCCCCAAACCTGGTCTTTAGTTATCATACAAATGCACACCCTGTAATCCCCTTTCATACACTGATCAAAGCCTGGTTTTAAACTAGTTCAAGTTCCTTTGCTCATATTAGCTGTCCCCAAGCTTCATCATGAATAGGTAGAAAGTTTCTTCTCATTTTGAGTCTGTACAGACTGAAGCAGCTTATTTTCTAGATAAAAGCATCTCAGAATTTTGCACAATGAATTTGAACTTTGTCCTTCATATTTAAAAAAAGTAAATTGCGTATTTGACTGCTTTACCATCATATTTGCTATACCTCTGCAGCACATGGCAACAAATGCAGGGTTTTTTCTGCCCAACCATTGAACCTAGCAGCATGCAAGTTATTTCCAACCAAAAATCACATTTTCACTCTCCCAGGGTACCTGTCTGGTCTCACTATCAGCCCCACACAAACTGCAGCAATGCCCCATAGGAGCCTCTGCGGTGCTTTAAACTAGATCACAGACAACCTCTGAACACAACACTTAAAGTACAACAACATTTCCTGGAGAGTGGGAAAAGGTATCTCATTTGATGGGAAGATGAATAGGCTTGAGGAAACACTGAACATATTATAACTAAAAATTCACAGCCTGGTAGAAGCACAGCTCTTCCCTCTTCAGCTCACGGAAGTGATGTTTGCAGGTGGTGGCAATGCACTTTCCTCTCTGGGATGCTGTCTCCACACCTCCTCCCAGCCACCCTCCTTCTCAGACTAGGTCCTCCGAGTGGCAGAAACCAGGGTGCACAACCTGGACATCGCTTGTGATGTGCCCTCACAGCCTCTCAGGCCATGCAGGGCTGAGGGACTTACCAGGGAAATCCCCCCTCCCACAGCACCAGTAAGCCAAAGTTATCACAGAAAAAAAAATACAGATCACTGTGGCTTTGAGGCAAGCAGAAGAAATCCCTTTAGGAGCAGAGTCTGGTTTCAGTCATCTTTCATCCCATCTTGGCTGCTCCTCACAGCACTCCCAGCTCCAACTGAAGTTGGAGAAAGCATCACTGTGCAACAGCACCCTGGGTTTATGGCACTTCAAGGAATATTTGTAGCTGCTCCATGCCTTCGTACAACACAACTTTTCAATGCTGTAATGTTTTGAAACTTCTGCATAACAGACTTGCCAAGGAATGCAACTTTTACTGGTTTAGAGACCGACCAGAGCCTCAGTCCTCAACAGGCAGGGGTAGGATCAGGCCTATCAATCTTTGCCCAAAGGACAGCATTTTACTTTTAATTATAGATACAATCTATCATTTCATTACAAAGGATAGCATTTCCTGAAATATTTTACTTTTAACAATTCCAATAAAGACTACAAGGTAGGATCCCAAGCATTTGCTGGCCAGATATGATCAAATCATGTTGCATTACTGTCACTCTTGCTGGCTTTCTTATGATCTGCCTATGATTTTTCACAGCACAATTTGTTTTTCTTTAAACTTCTTTATTCCAAAAAAATCTTCTTTTGGGGCTTCTACAGAGTCTTTCCTCTGAATTTGAAAAAAAAAATAAATTCTTTGAGTCACACTTCTCAATGTCTCTAAAGCTGCTCTTGGGCCATCTTCCTTTCAGTTACCAACTCTGCCTTCATTTGGCTTGACTGGGTTTCCCTTTAAGGCCGTCACCTCTAATGAGTATCCTTCCATCACATTTGGTTGGATATCAGCACATTGGATGTGGATATGGAACTCCTCCTGAACAGCCATGGGTCAACTCCTGTCTGTTTCAGTTGGCATCAAAGCCTGAGCATTTTTTAACCTCCACTAGCTCTGTTACTCAGCATTTTGTAGGATTTGGTCTGAAAGACACATATATTTGCGACTGCCGCTAAGTAGGAAAATATTCAATTTCACCCTCTAGTTTAGAAAGGGGCAACAAGGACAAGATAGAAGCAGCTGCAAGAAAATAGGTCTTCTAAAGCTTCAGCTCATTTTCTTTTCTAGTCTACAAGGTACCACTCACTTGTTGTGAGGAGGTGTAAGAAACATTTTGCAGCTGTCACAGCTTTGTAAATGACAGCCCAAGACAGATGCTGGAGTCACAGCTCCCTGTCAGCTGTGGGAAACTCCTCAAGCAGCTGTACTCACACGTACCCATGGATGGCTTCTCTCCCATGTCTACCTCTTCCTCTCTGTAATGAAAGTATTCTGTTCAGTGGAGCTTGAAGAGTAGTATTCCATCTCAGCAGACATATCTCTGCTTCCAAATTAATAATTCAATATTCCCCATTAACTCTCTAAAAGACAAGCTCTCCAAGAGGAGTTGGCTATAAAGTGTAGCTAAGGCACTGTACTTGTGAGCCATTATGGTCTAAGCCAGCAGTCACTGAATTTCATGAGTGTTGACGCAGGTCCCACGTCCTTCCGTGTTTTAAAATTAAAACTATCTCAAGTTTTTTTATCCCAAAACAAGCAATTGGGGAAAACAACCACTTCTGATTTATTTTCCTTAACCTTGGGAATGGGAACAACATTTCTGTTTTTTCTTAAATAATTAACTTTTTGTCTGCAAGATCATGACTATACTCCATGTAAAAATCTATGACTCTTCCTAGCATCCCTTAATGTTTTCTGAACCCAGTCTATATGTGCATTAGACACTTGAGATTCATAACTGGTGTTAATCTACAGCCATTAAAAATGCAAGGTCAATTTGAAAATGGAAAAAAATCCTGCAAGCATCTTTCAAATCTGCAGTTCTAATTCTTTTCACTCCTCATTAAATTTCAGTTGGAGAAATCTATTGGTCTTCCTTCATCTTTTATCAGAGGGGAGTGTATCACACACAGACCATCTGCTGGTGACTAATGGGTTTAGCCACAGCGGGCTTTTAGGGGTTCGTAACAAACTAGCCTAATATTGCCCAACAGCTGTCAGTTCTGTTTATGAAAGGCAAGCTTAGATTCGTGTGTCCCATTCCTTGGACTAACCCTTTCAAACAAGTTGTATAATAGTCCAAAAGCGTTGGGAAGATTTTCTACAAGAATCAGTTATAAGCACGTACCCTCTGAGAACGAATGAACTTGGTCATTCATACGGTAAACTATAATCTCTTTTCCTTTGCAAGCTGTTTTTCATCACATGAGCGTCTATCACCTACTTCGGAAACTGGTGATAAAGCTGTCTGGGGCAGATCCACCTCACCATTATAAAGCACAATGCAAGTAGTTCAACCAAAGATGCTAGGTGAGAACATCTTTAATGTTAACGAGCCAACCTTTGAAAAATATCATTCATCACATTAATCAACAAAAACACTAAAACATTTCAGGTATTCCCAATAATTAAAATGATTTCATCTGTTTGATTAAACTAGCAATCAAAAAAGTAGTAAATTTAATGTCATAGGCTTAGCATACAGGGTGCATATATTTCACAGCATCATTTTACATGGTCTTCCATTTTCTATTTGCAAGAAATCATGTGAATAACCCTTATTTTTGTCATCATATTTTATGGTTTGGAGAGATAAAAGCTTCACTACTACTTTACTTACTGTCTCCTAAGGACATACATCTTTATATATAGTTTGTGAGGCAGAAAGACCTGGATACTCAGAGATGGAGTTATGTTAGCTTTAAAAATATTTATAGCATCCTTTCTTCTTTTAAATTACACCCGTCAGTCAAACACAGCACTCACTGAGGAAGCCTCAATCCAAAACCTGTGCAGTTTGAACTAATTTCAGTATTTCTGCAAAAGAACATAGATTGCTTGTTTTGCCTGCAGAGCAACTGATGACCTTGTAATGATCACATACTTTTTCTTTATTTGACTACTCTCTTCTTTTTGTTTGTCTTCCAGACACCAGCATGCTTTACAGATGGGCATAGGATATTATCCATCCTGTTTCACACTTGAAAACCTAAGCTCCAGGTGGCAGAAGTGACCCAAGTCACCACCAATGCCGATGGAGCCATGTGGCAAATCCACTGGCAGAGCCTGGGAGAGACAAGAGCCGTGGCACCAGCCGCTCCTCAGGATGTGTGGCAAAGCTCCCTGATTCCCTCTTGGCAGTCTCAGCCCTTCATCCCACAGAAATGTTTTCCCAAGTACTGTATGAGAAAGGTGATTACTGGTCATAGCATTATACAGAATGCAGTAAACTGGTTCTGGCATGCGAAACCTTTCAGTCTATGGACTTATCAGAAGGCTGTTATCCCACACCAACAGATTGTAATACTTACACCTTCCCTACAGTGCCTATCAGTGTTTATCAGCCCTCAACCATCTTGGCAGATGGCAGAAACCACAATGCACCCTTTAACATACTGGAGAGTGACTGAGGTTTTAGATTTGACAATATGACACTATAAAAGATACAATCTATTTCTTAAATCCCAGATAATAGGTAAATACTAATGATCGTGCCATCACAACACTGATAGCTGGTCTTTTTTTCCGTGCTTGAATACCCCTAAGGGCTGCACTGATTCTTCCAGTATCCCCAAAGGTGCAGTGGCCGCATGCTTTATTGCTTCAGCTGTGTTGACTGGTTGTGTGGCACCTTTTCCCTTTGCTGCAGTAGAAGAGATGTGTGGTCAGCACACACATGCACCTGCTTTGATCACTAACACAACTATATGCATGGTGTGGCTACCGCAGTTATATCATTTTCAGACAGTAGCTTTTTGCCTACCTGTGGAGAACAGCTTTGCAAGTTGACTACAAACAACTTCTTTTGCTGCCCTTTGGTTGCTAAAACAGTGCTCTCCAAGTCACAAACGTGATAATAATTTTCTTTGTTCCTCCCCACAGTGCAATTGGAAATAAGAAATACTGTCTTATCACCAGTGGGCTGGAAGTAGCTCATTAAATCACAGTGGAGCTGCCACAGGATTTGTCTTGCTTTGGTCTTGTCATCTGTTGGCTCTAGAAATACACAGACCTGGCTAAAGGGATGAAGGATACAAAAAGTTTTTACAGCTTGTTCGCCCTATGCCTCTTAGATCTGACAAAAGCACAGAATAACTTTGCCTGGAAGTGACACATGGAAGTTCTCCTGCCTGAAGCAGGACCAGCAGAGGAGGTTACTCAAGGCTTGACTGAAGAAGATCCTAAGCACCTCTAGGGATGGAGACTCCATCAGCTCTTTGGCATCTTCTTCCCATGTCTAACCACCCTTGGGATGAAAAATACCTCCTCCACATTTCCCAGCTAAACTATTTTGCCCATTAGTGAAAGAATTCAAACAGAATAACAATGTTCAAAACTTACGTGAAGGCTAACTGTTGGCTTACTGTCAGCAAGTTTATTTCAATGACTACGTTAATGTTTGACATCTCCATTTTCAAACATGTCTTAGGGCTTGAGGGTCAGTTAAGGTACTGGGGATTGAGTAGGGCTGGTTAAGAAAGGGATCAGCTACTGACCTCTAAAATTTCCATTTAAAAAAAAACATATGTCATGTGGGAAGGACCAAAAAATCAAATGGTATCTTTGGAAGTGTAATCCTTGACTGGCTCATCAGAAAAAAACATTTATGCTTACAGGTGTGGTTTCTGCATTTAGCCTAATAGATTCTAAGTGTGGCTGTTTCTTTAAACCTGTACAAGTCAGGTGAGGTGAGACAAACACCATGATTTTATTTTTTTGTTGTTCTGAAAAAGGAAACTAAAAAAGAGAAAGTAGCGGTAGGGCTAATACTGTTTCCCTTTTTCTAATAAATTTCTTGGGTCAGTTTTATAGCAGAAGTGATTTTCTGGAATCCTGTGCCATTGTCATAAATGACACAGTGGCAGAAGGTGATTCATTTTGAACCACTGAAAATAAGAAGCTAAAAAAAAATGATTGCCAAAGTTCAACTCCTGACATGACTTTTGTTTTGAGAAGGGCTCACAGCAAACTGAGCAACGGTAGCACTCACCCTCCCCACTCCCAAGCACAGCATAATGTGGGCATCAGCAGAGGATAAGCCAGCTTGTTAACTTGGACATATTTTCACTATTGCATAAATTATCTGCTTATCTGCCTTTGGAGGAATGGAAATAGCAATGACTTTGTTATTATATTTTTAATAGAGAGAGAGGGGTAGAATTTTAGTCTGAACAGAGAAAACAGGTGGCATTATGAAAGCTGGGAGGGGCGGGGGGAAGAGGGGAGGTGTCACAGGAAGAGCTGTATACCAGTAAAAACCAGTAAAAGGTCTGAATTCCTATATACCCACATCACATCACGGAAACTTCAGCCTACTTTCAGCTACCACCCAGCACACTTTGCCTGGCACAGAGCCCTCCGCTCTTGCCGTCGTATGATGGATGGTGCTTTGAATTCTCTAAGCACTCCCCAGATTCAGCAGTGACTTCACGCAGGCTTAGGGAAAGGCTGCATCTGTCCAGCACGTTCTTGCCTTTCCTATCACATTTCTACCACCCAGCCTCAAGAAGCATTCTGAGCTATCTCTTAACTCTTGACCCTGGATTTCTCCTATTTTCCTCCAATGTGACCAGCATTGTCGTGACCGGAGACTGGCCACACTGGTCTCGGCACACCTTCCAGGCTGTGCTTCGCACACAACCACCTTTGAATTAGTCCTTTTCCCCAGAGACGAGGATGGGCACACCACAGACAAGCATGGGCAGCTGAGGAAGGTAAAAAAATTGAAACAAGCATTTTTCATGTTTCTTGTTACTTCATTTGATATGGTTGAGGGGCTCGTCGTCATCCCAAGGGCAGAAGATAACGGGGTGTGATGTGGCCCCATCATCAAGCATCGCTTCCGTAGCAGGAGAGCAAATGAGCCCTACAGAGCCAGGGTGGCCCATTGCTTACGGGCAGACGGTGTCAAGGGACATTTCAGGAAGAGAAGTGCAAGTGGCCTTGGTCACAGAGAGTACTACACTACGTCCACAGGGAATACGTTGGGATTTTATCACAGAAGCATCTTGATACAAGTGATGGCACTTATTTTTATCATTGTCATTTATTGTAAGCAATATTGGAGACCACAACAAATGCCCTGGCACTTTCCTGGCAGTACGAGAGCCCAGCTCGCCCGAGAGCTATTTCAGGAGCACATTCCTTAAGCCTGGACCCCCATCAGCAGGGGTGTCACAAGCTCAACCGTTTGGGTCACTGAGTGCAAGGAAAGGCTCAGGTGCAGAGGCAGGGTGCTCGGACGGGGAATTCCTGCTTCTATGAAAGAAGGAATTGTGTTTGCTCCATGTTGCTTCTGTTGGAGGAAATAAAAGGTCTGCACAGAGCACCCGCTGTTAATTGTCAGGGCATCAGGCAGGCACACAGGGGATTTCTGGGGTGAGAACCTGAGTTTTTCAGTCAAAGAAGGAGCTCTAACTTGCACGCTCCCTGTCCCTGCCTCTACCCCTCCCCTTCCAGCCTGGTTTTGCTGGATGCCTTCTGACAAAGTAATATATTAATTTGCCTCATGCCCCCAGGATTTGAACCAAGCCCAGGCAACAGATGCCCCCACGTTTTTTGCACAAATGCATTTCAATAAAGTTAAGGCAGGAAGTTTTCTTTCTTTAACGTACGTATAAACGCTATGTTTGGTTTTGAAGTAAGAGCCCAGTGTTCTGTACAAACATCGCTAACAAGCCCCTGACAGCTCAACACGCAGCTCAGGAAGGCACCTGCAATGGGACCTTGTGCACCACAGCAGGTGCGGGCAGCACAGAGCTGTAGGTGGGACCTCCACAATCACCAGGTGAATTCCTTCGACCTCAGACATCTCCTCGTATCCCCACACACCGCAGAAAGCCCACAGAGCACCTCAGTTACATGATGCCAATCATGTCCGTCAGTGAGCATGGTGGCTTGCCTTCAGGCTGCTCCAAATGTGCTCCACTGATCGGTTCCTCTTAGACATGGTGGGCACAGGATGGGTAGGTGGATGCTATCAGCAAGCCCAGAAGAGCTGTGAAGTCCTGTCCTTCCAGCTCCTGGTGTTCATATGCACAACATTAGTTTCCTTGCAACTCTTCACCATCATTGTCCTAAGCCTGGATTTGCCTACCCTGAAGTGTTTCCAGCATCAACGCAATAGTCTGAGGTGCCACACAAGTCACCAGAGTGCCTCTTACAAACAACATCTTCCACTTCTGCACTCGGCCATATCCCTTCACCTGGAACATTCGCATGTTCCTTAGGTTAGTGATTGAGAACTTATTTCAGTGTTCAGAGCTGAGCACTATACCTGGATTATTTT
Organism: Falco naumanni; assembly: GCF_017639655.2. Taxonomy (NCBI): domain Eukaryota; kingdom Metazoa; phylum Chordata; class Aves; order Falconiformes; family Falconidae; genus Falco; species Falco naumanni. Next base: position 31,351,739 of record NC_054061.1, on the reverse strand, counting down.
TTTTAATGTCCATTAACCACTCAGGGAGGAAAAAGGAAGCCAGTTAAAAGACTGTGATCTACACTTGGATCTTCCTAAGAAATAGGGACTTTATATTCCTCTGGGTAACTTGTTCCTGTATCTTATCACTCACACAGTCCTCAACAGCTGGCAGTCACCAACAGCTAAAATTATAGATGATGTTATGAAATATGCACAGCTATAAAACTTACAGAAAGCACTGAAAAGAAAGGAGTGATTTTATGAATGTTTTTCTTGCTTGTGTGAGAATCTCTTCTTTTCTCTGCTCTGTGAACCAATATGATTTAGGAATATTTTAAAAATAAATATTCCCTTGCATATAAGGCTTTAAACAACATAACTCTAAGATCTGTCAGGATAAAGGTTATGAAGTTTTCAGAAATATGTGACCACTTTAAAAAAAAAAAACAAAACACAAGCGTGCATGCAGTGGTGTTTGTGCAAAGCAAGCTACACCACATCCAAATGGTACTGACAAACTGCAGATCTGCCAGCTGCATTAACATGTGCCAATTCCTGAAATTTCTTCTTATGTAAACCTCAGTGCAGTGAATAAAACAGCAGATTGGCCTGAATACTGGTAAAAGAAACTTTTCAGCACTTGTGTGTCTACCAGACACTGAAAGAAAACTACCCAGAAAAACCTAATGCTGGACCAAACAGGGACCCTGCACCCCGGACCTGGGTTGCACCCCCTGAGCCCCATCGGCCAGTTTAGGACCCCCCTGGGCAGCCAGAGATGCTCCTCTGCACTCCCTGGCTCCCACCCAGTGCCCTGCGGGGTCAGACACTGGGGCCACCCATGGGAACTAATTTCAGGTACTGCTGTAAAGTTACATCAACAGACAAAAGCCAATTCAAGAGTCAGTGGGAAAGAAAGGCAAGTAAGGAGCAAGAGGCCATACATCCCGGTGAGGAGAGATCCCTCAGAAAGACAGACATTAGAGGGTTCTGCTCATGCTGCTTTCTTCAAATTATTGAGTGGCTGCTTTAGATATTTAAGCCTGCAAATTAGAACAATAAATAAAAATAAATAAATAAGGGTTTAACGAGTATTTCTGTTAAAACTGGCACAAACCTCTATCAGAACCATCCTTTAGAAAGAGTAGTAGTGGATATGATTCATCTTTAATGCCTGTGCAAACTATAAAAGCCATAATGGGAAGGAAGCATGAGGCTGGAGACCCAAAGCTGACAAGGACCTTTTCCTTTCTGTGACACAGCCTCAGCCCTGCAGACCCAGCCCCACCTTCCAGCAGTCTCTGCAGCACACCACCTGGATGCACATTTGTCCCAGTGCATCTGATTTAGTAGTTATGAGGAAAAAGAAAGGACCAATGTGATTTCTGAATAATACAAATAACGGACAAAGAGGATTGCTGCATTGATCAGACTTTTGAATGCAAGCCATCCACCAGACTTCCTCCTCCTCCTCCTATTCTTGTTATCCTTCACCCGTTCCTTTGGGTAAGCTGTCAATAAATTTTGTGCTAGCTGACCAGAAGGGATGACACAGTTCCTGGCTTTGAAGAACAAATAAAGCAGAACACAAAGGCAAAGGACATCAGAAAAACTATAAAACACTTTGCTACATCCTCAGCTACAATTGTCCACACTGGATACAGATAACACCAACTAGGAGACAGATGGATATCTCCTATATATATATATTAAGATATATAACATATATAATTATATATCATCTATATAACTCCTATATTATATATCTTATGTAGAGATATAAAAACCCCTAGGATAATACCACAACTAGGTCAAACATGTAACTTATTTAATGAAGTAATTTTGTTTTTTTCTTTCTAAGCATGTTTCACACATCATAATTCTCAGAGACCTTTCAAACATCCAGAACTAGAAATATCATATACATTGGGAATGACTGACTCAATCAAACTTAAGGGAAATGTGCAGAGGTATATTCGTAGAGGACCCTGAGTAGAAATATAGTCATAAGAGTCCAATGTGATGCAAAATAAAAGTAGAAGAGCCAGACATGATGGGCCAGGTAGTGACCTGCAGTACTTATATATGTAAGAATCATTCAGTAAGGTAAAGTACGCACAAGCTTGTATGAAATCAGCAAATAGATTCCCTGCAGTATGACTTCATGAACTACAGTAAAAATCCAGAGTAAATTCCACCGACAGATATATAATCCAAAGCAAAGCAAAATAAGAATCTGTCCCTGGACCTTTCCCTTTGACAACACTGTCTTCCACTCAAACTAATGGTATGTACTGCACAAGACACCTTTAATAAAGAAAAAAATGTACTCTACATGGCTTCAAAGATTGAACAAGACATTCTATCAACATGCAAAATGAACTAATTCAGCCATTGCAAATGAACAGATTCACAAAACAAAAGATAAACTTTCCACATCTCATTTAATTTACGCTATTATGTTTTCATTCTTCACTGCACTGAGCAAACAGCGCTACCCATTCTCTAAAGTATTCAAATGTTATAAACTTTAACAATCAAACCAAAACAAATAAACATTTTTAACTGCTAAAGAGAATATTTTAAATGAGCAGGAGAATAAAGAAAATATTCCTAATTCACAAGTATTTGCAGTTCCTGCACTAGAAATCTCCCTGAGGGCATATATTAAAAAGCGTGCAAGAACTGGATGCAGTAGCAGGCAGACATACACTGCTGAGAACAGAATTTGGTTTTCTGCACACAAAATTTATTCTTACAAAGATTCCTAAGGGTATCTAAAATATTTAAAAAATTAAAATCTTATTTACTGGGGTTTGATTTTGTTACTTGTGTTAGATGCAGGTTAAGATACAGATCTATAAGGATGGCTGGCTCTATACAAAAAAGCCGGAGGTTTGAACAAATTATTGTATCTGCGTCACCTTTTTGAGGTTTGATAGCCTTGCAGGATCTCACTTTCTAGTTTTGATATGCAATTCCAAATTTATCCCCTGCCTGCATCCTTGAGTTACCCTTACAAAATGCAATGTTTAATGTAGCTGAATGTCCCTCAGCTCAGCACAGAACATGCTTGCAGAGCTCCCTGGGCTGCCGTGTAAGCAGGGAGGGGATTTTTGAAGCACAAACATTTCACGACAGATTGCAAACCTGCACTACAAGAATCAGCCTTAAAATTTTACATAATCAAAGACTTCTCCTCTGTGTTCGGGGTGGGGAGGAAAAGCAATTTTCAATGATTTGTACAGATCTTGCACCAGGGTAGTATCTTCAGGCAGCCTTAATCACAGCCACCAAACTGTCATTAGATAGAAAGCAGTGATTTTCACTACTTTTATAGCCAGGCCTTTCCCTGAGAAGCTGAGAAGAGAGCAAAAGTCAAGAGTTTTGTAATCATGCCTTCAATTTCTGCAAGAAACTGTAGAACTTTCTCATGGCACAGACATGAACTAGAACCATTCTCCCATTGTTACAAAATAAATAAGACTTTAATGATTTTCCTAAATGTCTTAATTCAAGGTGTATTTTTCACTTTTGATCTGTTAATGAAAAATGTTGATTTACTATCATGTATCGAAGTAGCAATAACACTACCTGGCATGTTTCTGTCTTGCAGGCTACAAAATACCAAACTCCATGTTCCTTAAAGTACCTCTCATGAAATGCATTTCTCTTTCTTGACGTGTATAAGTGTGTTTCTAAAGGTAACAACTTCACAGCGTCTTATCCCTTTTGTGTAGGCAGTTTAAGTTACCCATTACCTAAAGGACTGTTTCTGTGCTCTTACGTGGGTTTCAGTCCTGCCTTGTCCTTGAGTACAAATCAAGAGGAGGACACAAGTCCAAGGTGCATTTTCTCTAAGGCTTTGGCTTGTCATCTTCTTTAATTAAGGAACCATGGGGGTGATTCCAGCAAAAGGGAGCCTGATTCTTTATTCTTAAGCTCAGGCAAAGGACTACAGGCTACATACACTGTAACCGTAAGCACATTTCCTATGTCTTAAAATGCCCCAACAAACCTATTTGATAGCTGCGACATGTTATTTTAGGCCTGCTGCTGCTTCAGAGAGCATCGTATATACTGTTTGTTTCAAGTGGGAGCTCTAAACCCACGGCAGAGTTGGCCAAAGTGCTCCCAGGGAAGGCTAATGCACTTTGCCAGGATAAGAATTAGTTCCATGGTCTTGTGCTGCCACAAGCCATTTCTGCTACACACTGCCCACAATTTTTCTCAGCTCTGAAGCACCTGTGAGTAATGATATATATTCCTGAGCGCCTTCGTCCATCATTATTTTATTTAGAGCTATTTAGGAAAGTTTCTTTTGCAGAACTGCCATTACCCAGGCCAAACCTGAGCCCCTTTGAAAAAGAGTTTCAGGTAGCTTTTTCCAGATCTCTTTAGTATTCAAGAAACAGTCCAAGCCAACAACGTGCTGTTACTGTTTGTCCTTTGAAGAAACACAGGGTACAAAAAAAATAATATCTGGTTTCAAGAGCAAGACCTTTCAACAGCTAATTGTTCTTACGCATATGTAAAAATAAAACTGTGAAGTTGCCTTCTTTTTGTCTTTCATCTTCAGTAATTTTGCAACTTTTTTTTTTTTTCTTAGGATTCACATAAAGGGTAAACCGGGCACCTCTCCCTTATTTTGGGAGTAGTAAGAAATATATCATAAAATATAGTGCTTTTTACCCCAAGTCTTTTAAAATTATATACATTGCCAGCTGGACAGAAATGCCCAGTCACCCATTTCCTTAATGAGAAACTGCGTTCTCACCCATGTGGCACTTCCAAGGCAACCCCATCACCTCGTGACCCCCACAAGTCATGTCTCGGAGAGATGCCACTAGAAAAACAACCAAACTGCTGCACTCCAGATAAGCGGCAACTGAACCGGAATGAAGGAAACACCTGTGGTGCCTAGAAAACTTCAAGCGCCTCCTTTAAGAGGTAAGTTCTTAAATATATTTAAGATCCTAAACTGCGGGACCAAAATAACTGCTTTGCCACAAGGATTTGCTGAGCTGCTGAGGTTATGGGTGTTGTACCCGAGCTATCTAGCTATAAGGCCACCTGATCAGAGACATTTCCATCGGGCATTTTAAGTAGTCTGTTTTCCCTTAGAGGATGCTTAATACCAATTCTTTCTTTCTTCTGTGTCAGCAGGGCTTCCGTTCAAGAGCTCTAGCAAATTAATGACCCTTCACACTTCTGGGTGCATATATTTTGTCCAAATGCCAAAGGCCGTGGTCTATTTAATTTTTATTTGCAGTATAAACTGACCTTTTATTGTTCCTTTGACAAGTCTTTGCTTCTATATCTCATTTTCCTCAATTCATTTATGCTCCGTAACAGATAGGTGTTATTCAGTAAAGTACTTGAAACATTACCACTTTAATAATGTATTAACACTGCATAACAGCATGATGAAAGAGGCGGTTTAGAGCAAGCTTTAGCATTTCTCCACTCTATTTTTATGGAATGGAAAACATTTCCAATTATTTAATGTTGTATTAACTTCCAATTTGCCTCATCTAGCTGTGATTTATCATGTGATTCCATGCCAGAACGGGGAATTCCTTACAAATCTTACCATGAAAATCGATAAAATGAAATCAGACAAATCTTGGTATTAAACAATGGTTCATAACCTAAATTTTTACTGGCTTATACAAACTTCAATTAAAGTTAAATTCGATTAAGTTTAATTAGCTTTTCTGCCATTGTATAGCAAAATTACTACTCTGCTGCTTGTTTTGTCTTCCTGTTTTATTTTGATATAAAAGTCAGACTTTTGCACAGTACAGTGCTGAAATGTATGGAAATTACATGAGAATATAAAGCACTGGGAACATCACTGGATGTCAGTGAAGTAGTTGGACGTTTACTGTGATGTTACACAAGGGATTAAACCCTCTAACAGTGACGCTCCGGGAAGCAGTATCATCGTATCACCTGGCATGTGCCTGATGTAGCAGGAGTTGAAAAGCAGTATTTGTGGAAATACAGGGCAAGGAAAACATTGCTAGACCATTAGAAAGTAATGCAAAAATGCCACTGTCTGTAGGTTACACTACCTCTCAAACCAAGTCTTTCCTTTCATCCTTAATAAATTGTTAATTCTTCGTGTAATGCCAGCTGTGCCAGTTCTCTCCATTTATCTACTATGTATCACCTCTCGCACCACAGATCCTTCATGCCTGTATGATATAAAACTTTGGATAAAAATGCACAAATCTGTAAATGCATTTTGGCTCAAAATACATGAACTCTATCTGGAACAATAACCAACCTCATTAGACCAAATTTATCCAAATTTTCACTTAGTTCAGTAACAATCTTAACAATTGACTGTTATTTACTTACAGCGTTGGCCAATTATGATAAATATAGTTTCTGGGAAACTTTTCTAGCAAACCTTTACCGACTAAGGTCTCAAGATTTAGATATTGAGAACACAGATATTTACTTGCTCTGTACATCATTTATATCATGCATTTATAAATATTCAAAATTTCTGACTACCAGTGTTTCTAGTTCTTTCACAGATTTTTTGAGGGAGGATAACAATACACATGGTATTCAAGATTTCTGGATGGGTTTCTAAAAACCCAATTTCTACAACGGCATAATAATGGGGTTTTTCTTATTCTTTATGCTTTCTCTATAATCCTCAGTGCTTTACTTGCCCTTCTTGCTATTGAACTTGACACAGTATCCAGAGAACAATCCAGAACAGCTTCATGATCCTTCCCTTGCATAGTAATAGTGCAGTTAGAGCCTAGCATGCACAGAAATAGAACACTTTTCCCCCTCTACGCATTAATTTGCATTATTGCCACCGAATTTCATCTGCAATTTTATTGCCCAGTCATCCAGGATTGCAGGATCCTTCTGTACATGTTGGCAGTCAGCTTTGGAATTGTCAGAACAAAGCAATTTTGTATCATTAGCCTATTTTTTTTCTTGGCTTCAGTTTTTGTCTCTTTTTCTGATCAGTTACGAATAACTTGAGTACAACAGATCCCAACAGAGTTTTTGCTGGAATAACTAAAACCTGATAATTCATCCGCACCTTTGCTTCCCATCTTTTAACTAGTTTTATTACTCTTCTATGACATAAAATTTTAAGTCAGTAAGAAAACGTGGTGAAGGGCCTTGCTAGAAAATCCATGCACGTGATACTACACAAACAGACCTGTGCGTGCAATGTGGCTCTTACTACAGCAGGGATTTCTCCAAAATTCATAACACCTATTCCCCACTGTATCAACCCTACCCTCAAGTCTTTCCATCCATTTCTTTCCGTAGCTCCTGTTTCCATGTTGGATGCAGAAGTTGGGCTTCCTGCAATGCAGCCACCGCTCCTCATGGGCTTTTAAAGATCGGCAGTGTTTGCCTCTTTCCCCTCTGCTACTCAGATGTATTAAAACAGTACATGCTTCCAGGGATAGTTCATCAGTTTCACACTTAAGATCCTCAGAGAGCTTTAGGGTACGTGATCTGAGCCTGGCAATCTATAACTGTAGGTTTTACTGATTTGCTTTAAAAATGTTTCTGCTGAGGTCTCAACATGGGACAGTTCCTTGGACTCAGCCCAGTGCAGGTCCCACCCCTGCCACAAACTCTCTTTGAGACAGTCGTTGCCCGTGATGCTCCCTTACACCCCCTTCCTCCACCTCCAGCCCAGCCCACAGGCACCCTGCATGCCCCCTGCCTCACCATGTTCTGTGAAGCTTCCCACAGGCCTTGGGGAAGCCATGCCTCGGAATCTTTTCTGATCCATCTGCTCTGTTATACATTTCAGCTACTAGAACTTAGCTTTGTTCTACTTTTCTCATTCTTACATATTATTCATGTTTTAAAACATGTCTTTGTTATTCCTAATAGCACCCTTTACACTGCTTTTTTATCTGGGCTTCTTTTTTCCTCCCTTCTAAATAAATTTTGTTTTTAACAAGGTATTTACATTTACTCCAGGTATCTAATAGAACATCTTTAAACAACTTCTATGCTCCTGAAAGCTGCTCCTTTAATTGGTTTTCTTTATTTAATGTTGTTCCCCTACATAAGATAAAAGTTACGGGTGTCTGGTATGTGTCTTTTTCATCTCTGAGGATGCTGAATAGAGAAGCAGCGTGTTCAATGATACAGATGGGCTCTTCTACAGCTAAATGATAGGCAAGGTTCAATGGACTAAGAGAAGGTAAATTAGATAAGATACAAGGAAGAAATTCTTTACCGTGAGGGTGGTGAGACACTGGACCAGGCTACCCAGAGCAGCTGTGGGTGCCCCATCCCTGGCAGTGCTCAAGGCCAGGCTGGATGGGGCTTTGAGCAACCTGGGGTGGTGGAAGGTGTCAGAATTAGATGATCTTTAAGGTTCTTTCCGACCCAAACCATTCTATGATTCTATGAAAAACTCAACTAAATCACTAGCTGATCTTCCTCCTTTGGCTTCCCTGATTACTTGATTCAAAAAAGAAGCATTAATATTTCTAAAAATGTCACCTCTTCACCAACTCCTATATGGTATTTATCCTTTTTGTTTAGGGAAAAGTGATCCCTGCAAATCAAGACCAGTTTCTTTCCAGAAGCATATTATCTAGACAATCTTATCTTTAAAATAACCCCAGGTTATTTGGATTAAAGTCCATTTATTTGGTAAAGGGATGTAAGATAAGGAATGGGAATAAAAAGAAGGCTAGATCAATGGTTCCACCTACATTAAACTCTGAGAATCTATCTTACTCGCTGAAGTGTCTTACATGCTGCTGTGCTCTTGAAGACTTATTCAGCAAAGCAAAACCTCAGGGTACAATCAATTGTGTTGCTTCTGGATGCTGGTATGAAATGCAGATCTATATACTCTAAGACTAAAAGAGTATTCAAGAAATCCAGGACCTAATTTACAAAGGGTAATAATTTTGCACATACAAAAAACCATGGGTGTGCATGTTTCAACTGAGCTTATCTTTCCATTATTTCCACTGCCTTCCCAAAGGGGGACTCGCATTTGCAAATTGGGTAACAAGGGAACTAAATGGAAAAATTACGTGAGGCTAACTAGTAATGACTCAGTGTTACATATACACATTGGTGTTTAGCAGCCTAAATTCACAAATCCACCCTAAAGCAGCGATTATGTGGCATTGGGAAAAATTTTGCTTTTATTCCAGAAGATTTCGCATGTATTCCATCTGAAAGCTAACTTAGATTCCTGCAGATTATAACACAGCACTACTAAAGCATTGTAGACATTTTGGGTGAAGCAGTTTCTTCTGCTTTCAGGATTTTACATCCTGAAATACCTACAGCAGATGGTAAAAAAGCAGAGAATCCAACTCAGAGCCATCACATCCATGCTACTCACTGCGAGTAACAAGATTTGTGTCACATCATCAATCAGCATAACTGTGCATAACGCATGGTTAGGCTTTTTACTTACCCAGCAATAACAGGCTATCTTCTTGAGGCTCACACTATGAACAGATCTGCAGGTAGAAGTGGAGCAATTGCACCCTGTAAACCAGCCGCGAAGGGACTGTTTCAGAGTGGAGGAGAGCATGTGTAGAAGCAGCTGGATCGTGCATGTGACTGCCTCCTTTTCCTGGCTATAGCACTGATTCACATCCACACAAAACACTGAACGAGCCTTTGAAAGGAGAGAATCCATAGGAAATCCGAAGGGCTGTTACTAATTTTCACAGGAGTGAGTCTGTTGTCCCCATTCTATCAAGTTTTTGAAAGTGAGACAGAAAAAACCTGTGTATAAGATTGTATTGTGCACAGTAGATGTGGAAGGAATGAGATCTCAAAAGCTGACAAATGGACCATTCAAAGAAGAGTGGGCAAATTTGCCCCCAAGGGCCTCCGTTACTTTTGTTATTAAAATAACTACTGACTCATCATTTTGTATCCTTTTTACTACACCTTTTACCAATCCCTGTGGCACATAAGATCTCGCTCATCTGTGAGTACCTGTGCTCCTGTCCCAGCCTAAGCCAATTCTACACTAACATGCAAGGATCCCTACTCACAGCCATTACAGACAGAGCAAATCCTGCTACTGGCCTCCCTCCACTGCCTCTCTGAGGACATCTTTCCCAGGCAGCAGGGCACAGAGGTCCGTAAGGGTTCCCAGCATGGCTGAAAATCAACGTGACCCCACCAATATTCTGGCTGTTCTGCTTTCCTGGATCAACCAGTGTCATGAGAAGAGAGGTGGCTTACCCTTGGCCCCTGTGGCTCTGGCAAATCAGCACAGCTGATTCACCAAAGTTAGGCAAGCTTTACAACAAGGATGCGGTAGAAGCACAGTACGAAGCGGCCGTAATTCTGAGGGAATTTGGCTCATGGTTTCAATTGCTAGTGGGACTCTACACGAAGGGAGCATTAGCATATGTCATTAGTTTTCATCATGATAAAGAGCTCAAAATATTATACAGTTATGTTTCCTGAAAATAAATTTCTGGCAGGAAACAAGAGCTGTCAACAGCAGGAGAAAAAAATGTGCTCATCAAGAGATGTTTCCTAAAGAGACAGCAGGGATGTCACTGAGAGAAGCTTAAGGATGAATGGGTCTTGAAAACCATACTTCACTTTTTATAGCACCGATTACTGGTGTCAGAGACCTTTGATCTCTTGAAGAGAGAGAGTTTCAATCTCTTATATGGGCAGAATTGTCTATATAAATACCAAGAAGAGGGGTTTTCTTGAGTCTGGAGGCAAAACACCAGTTATCCCAAAGCACTCAGAGAATGTTTTCCTACTTATTCTGAACAGGTGTCCTCAGAAACACCAACTAAAGCCTCTACCCGCACAGAACATGCAAGGTACTTGACATAACCAAGACCAAACACATTAACTCTCTGATAATTTCTCTGCCAAATCAGCAACAACTTTTCTCTTTCTAAATCAAGCCCAAATCAGAATCAAGATTAATTTTTAAAGCTGGAAGCTTGATGCACAACAACAGCCACACTTCAAATGCATCACACAGGAGACGTCCCACTCAGGGATGCTTCACCTCTGGATCGTGCCATGCCTTTCCGCAGCAAGTAGGTGCCAGCAGCCCTGACACTGCCAAAGGGGAGGATAGTTTGATTCCATTGAGAATGTTTTAAACTAGTCACTGATTACACATAGCAGAGGGAGCCAAACTGAGCAGTGTTGAGTTTCACCTGGTTTTCATGCCCACCTTCTGATAATACAGAAGGAAATCAACAGTGGCAATGCATTGCATTTCTGCTGAACATAAATGTTCTAGGAATCAAAAAAAAAATTATTTAACCATACATATAATGCAGACAGTTCTTTTTTTTTTAATCCCTTTGCCCTTGCCCCACAAAAACTGTTGTCACAGCATAAAGAGGTAATAGGCCAATACATTAGAGTTAAGGTAAATAAATCCCTCCTTTTTGTGTGGTGGTGGGTGTTTTTTTTCCACAGCATCATGTCCCTATTCCTATGCTTTACAGATGGGGAGACAAAAGTCTTAAGTGTCCTTCTTAATGTGTTGAAATGTAAAACGTCAGAAGTAAATCTGTAATACATTTGGAAATTTATGATGTAAACTAAGCTTAGAAGAACAGAGTTATCTTAGCCTTTTCACTGGATACAGTAGCTTGGTCTTTCAGGTTTGAAGAGCTGTGCTTCACTATGGCCAGAAATGGATTAGGGAGATTTAACACAAGTCAAACAAACTTGGCTCAAACCCTAGTAACCCGTATCATTCCTCTTTAGAGGTTATTTTCAAATAGGTAAGGAAGACTTTGATTCCCACACTTTGTGTTTTCATTCTGGCAGATAAAGCACGTGCGTAGCATACAGCAAAAGAGATTTCCCCTGTTCCAGCACAGAATAAGCCACATAAGAAGTTATTGTCTCACATAAAGTATCTTCAGTGAAAGAACAATACTGTGTCCATCAATGCCCAAAATACCCATCGGAGTTTGTACTGGCTTCACTCAAGTGCAGCTCACAAATCCTGAACCTCTAGTCTCCTCTAGGACATTCAGACGCTGAGAAAAGCATCTTAGCAAGTATAATAGGTGATTTTCTCCTCTCAATGGAAATAAAAGACCTCTGTAGCATTTGTTCAGTATTTTGTATTAAGACCAACATGCTTCCTTCTGTCTTGTCACTATGAACTGCACCCGACTACGGTAGAGACATTCGGATGAGAGAGCAGGACAAGTCTGATCCAAATCCATTGAAGACAACTGAAAGGTACCTGCTGACTTCACGGGGCTTTGAATGCAGCCCTTTGAGAATCACCGACACTATTACAAGACTTCTTACAAAGCCATATACCTCGAGCATAGCAGGATTTACGCTTGCTAAAATACCACCATAGAGCTCTGGGCTGCAGAGCTGCTGGTGGGGTGCGGCAAGGCTGACCATCCCAGCAGAAAGCACAAACACAGCACTAAGGTTAACTGGGAGGGAGCGAGAGGACAATTTCCATACCCCTGCCATTAGCTGCCCTAAATTTAAGTGTCATGCTGAATGAGAAACTTGAAAGGAAATCTAACAGTTATTAACATGCAGAAATCCAACTGCAAAGATGTCAAGAAAATCAGTTAGGCAGGATAATCTTTTGCTTGAACGTGTTTTAAGTGCAATTATATTGAGAAAAAATTAGACCTAATGTTTTGTGCTTTTTTTTAAACTAATTGCTATAGAAACAAATTTACTTGTCAGATTATCTCTTTTCTGAATTATCCATCAAAAGCCTTTGTGCTATATATTTCTTGCATTGTAACAGGCTAAGGAGCTCACATCAGAGCCCTCTGGTTTTGAAGGACAAAAGGAGTGTATGTGTGCAGGGAGGGAGGCAGAACAGAACAGGCCAGCTGTCTGGATATTTTCCTTTGGGCACTGTACTTCATCATAAAAGTGAGGGTTTTACTGTTTATGATCTCCAGCAGAATTTTAGTTTCATGTTGTAGGCATTTTGAGATGTGTAATAAAGTGTTATTTCATTCACCTGGAGAGAGTTAGAAGTTTGGTTTAGCCATGTTCTTTTGAAAAACTTTGTGAAAATGCTTTCACCCATAAAGGTAACGGTTCAGCTTCTGTCTGAAAAGGAGTAGGATGCACATTAAGGAAAAATGCTAATGTAAAATAACAGAGTAATTGAAATACAGAATGAAAACTGGGAAGTGGGAGTGTCAGGGAGGTAAGTAGGATATACAACTCCAAAGTATTTTTTCAGCTAGTTAGCAAGAGAAAATCTTGTTCCAGGACTGCAAAACAAAACTGCCTGTGGCAGAAAAAGAGAAGACAAGACAGGAGTATTCTCACATTCGAGGAGCAGAGGAACGAGGGTGGTTTGGAGGACCAGGCTGTTTGTGAGGAGTGCAGGGAACTGGGCTCTTGGGTCCCTGCCACGGGGCCGTTTCCCATGGGCTGAGGTAGCGCTTTCATCTTGGTCCAGAGAGACTGCCACAGGACCAAGTCCTGCCAGTGAACTCAAGGAGGCCAAGGGCAGGATGCCAGCGCCAAGTGAGCCCTGTGGTACCAACGCTACTACAGAAATAAACCTGAGCTGCACATTTTAAGCAATGTAGGAACCAAGACTTTCTGGTTCCTTGGGGAAACTTTTTTTTTTTTTTTTTTTTGGGGGGTGGGTGTATAAATATCGCAACACTTTAAAAGAAGGCTCTTTGGTTTGCAGACTTAGCTGAGGTTTTTGCTGCCTTCAGTCCCCTGACTCGGGTCCCAGCTTTAAATGAAGAAATCAAGATGTTTTGGGCACCCGTGTTGCAGTTTCAAACCCCTACAGCACTGAACGCTGACTGTGACTTCAGCTGACTTGCTGCTCCTCTTGCAGCCTTCCAGCAGCTTGTCATTTGAAAGCCAGGTGACAGCAGCTGAAAACAGCTGCCACAGCTGGCTCATTTGTATATTAGGTCTGGCCACTTGGCTTTGTCATCCAGGTATGAACACAGGACTTGGAATCCTTCTTTCAGATGGCCAAGGCATTGTAGCCCACACAAAATTAGTTGCATCACCTTGAGCATCTTTGGTCCTCAAACCCATTTTTAGTACCAACATTTCAGCTCTACTCAGTGCAGCTGTAGAATTTCTCCTTTTTAGGCAGAAATATCATGGCTGGATGCCTAAAAGAAACCCCTTCCACAACTGTGTATTTGGGGGCTTGGTCCCTTGGAAGCAAGTATAAGGCAGGTCTTATCACTTCTCCGTCCCTTGCAAAAAACAATTAGCAGCACACAGAACTGAACACAAATGTGTCTTGTGATCTGAAAGAAGGAAAAGTGCTGATGTCAGTCACTCTCCAGAAGCCTCACTGTGCAGATTTTTGCCCTTTTTCACAAAAGGGGTTGTATTACATCAAAAAGAAATGTATCTTTCCAGTTTCACTACCTTTGCCTTACCGTTCCGCCCCTGGTACCTGAGCATGCTATGTCCTGTACATCTACATCATGGGGATGCATTATGCCCAGAATTAACTGGAAAATCAAGACAAAGAGAAGGCACATACAGATATGTGCAGGTATGTGCAGATACTGTGCATATGGGAGCTTCTCTGTATTTTTATCTGAAGACTTCACAACGCTGTAGCAGAACTAGATCTCCGTATCTTTGGCTTCTTATCAATCAACTTTGCTACAAGATCATCTGACCTTTTGTACTGCAAATTGATAGTTTATATAAATACATTATTACATCATGTATAACCTTCCTCTCTATACACAAACCCCTTCAGTCTGGGTTTAGATTCTCCAGCAGACTGGGCCTAGCACAGATTTCCCACAGAGCAGCAACCATATAAAACCTCATCCACTTTTTTTTTTCCAATTCATGTTAACCTATTCTGTATCTGTGGTACCTGCATCACCTGTAGATACATTTCTGCATCACCCAGTGCAGTTTATAATTCTCTGCATCTCTTAACATGGTCATACATGCCAGTTCATATACTACATTATACAGCTAAAGATACTTAAATGAGACATTGATAACCTGAACAATCAATTTACTTGGACAATCCGAGATCCCCCTTCTTCAAGCTGGATGTGTTTTTTTACCTTCATGACACTGTAATTGCTTAAACCACTTTCGCTGGTATTTGTTTCCACCCTAATTTTCCTAATTCCACCCTTGTAATTTCCTATTAGGGCTCTTAATATGGTCATTAAAAGTCACAAATAGATTTCAGGTTTTGCTCTCTGTGTGATTCACATTCCTGGAACTCAGAAATGTCAAACCATATGTGTATTTTTATACTTTGACACATCTTAAACAATGCTCAATACCAAGTGTTTATAACAGCATTAAATTGATGAGCTTTCTCTAACAATCACTGTATAAATAATCAATTTAATGCTACAATAAAGGACACAAAATAACCAACTCTGTTGAGTATGCTGAGCTGCAGTGACATTTGGTGGTCATGCATGGCAACATTTGTACAAGCTTCATGTAGAGAAGGTGGCAGGTTAATTGGGACAAAACACAAATGCAGTACAGCATTCATAATAAGCAGCCTGTACCAGTGATACAAAGGGAAAAAGAACCGAAAACCCTCTTCCACTCCTTCTAAATATTAGTTTGAAAGGGGATGCCTAGAATAAGCAGATATCTTGAATTAGTACCAAGATGCTTTCATATATTTATATGAAAATATACTAAGATATCTCAGCAGGCATCAAGTTCTTTTTATTCCTCTACAAACAAAATGTTTGTCGCTCCAGACTCATATTGCAGCAGCTGGATGATGCGCAGGTTAATGATATAGCTTGCTTGGATTCAATAGTTGGTTCTAGAAAAATCTAAACTAATGGAAGCTAGAAGCAGTACTGGACGGGCAAAACTCCACAGCATGACATATCAGCAGATCACGTTACACAGTGTTCCTTGGTTTTCAGTTAAGCTATACTCATGTATTTCCCTTCACCCCAAAGTCTGCCACACAGCAAAACCCAAACCAGGATTTGATGAAGAACCGAAGGCTTCTATGGCAACAACATTATTTATCCATAGAAATTACAAGCTTCAGCTAGGACTCTAGAAAAGTGCTCTTAAATCTTTCAAATTGATCGCTAGCTCTATTTCATAATGCAGTTTGCTAATCAGTAGCTCTGAGATATGCTTTCTTACCTTTCCAGGGTGCCATAC
The DNA here is from genome assembly GCF_017639655.2 of Falco naumanni. NCBI lineage: Eukaryota > Metazoa > Chordata > Aves > Falconiformes > Falconidae > Falco > Falco naumanni. Next base: position 31,335,611 of record NC_054061.1, on the reverse strand, counting down.
CCATGCTATGACTGTTACAGAGGAACCAAGACTGATATGCTGAAAAATGCTAATTGACAGTCAACATTAACTCTGCAGATGGATTCAACTATAAAAGACACTGTTTTGCCAAAAAGTGGATACTTACCACTGAATTAATTTTTAACATGCTTGTGTTGACTGCACTGTTTTTTCATCAAAACCATAATCCTAAATTGAGTTACCAGAAGAGGCTGAGTTTGCTTTATATTTCCCATCTTTCATGGACTGAAGGGGCTAGATATGGCAGATACTCTTAATCCATCACCTCAGCAGGGGCAAAGCATGTGAGGAATGGTTCATCCTCTCCAGTATCAAGCAGCTGACAAAGACAGGTCCTTACTGGCAGGATCCAAGGACTCTTCCCTTTGTCCCACTTCAGCTGGAAAGGCTTCACACAAGGCATATACAATGACCCTGCTTGCAGGTCAACTGCCTATCTCATGGGGGATTTGCAATATTACAGTCCTCCCAAAATAAATTTGAAATTTGCATTCTCTGAAGGCACTAAAAATAAAGAACTAAGAGCAAAAGGATTTGCATCATGTCCAAAAGTGGAGAATGAGAGCACACGCAGAGGATTTGCCATCCTTTGCACACACTAGACATTGTTGCCCCATAGGGCTACTGCAGGTTTACATTAATTATTAACATGCACCTCAGAATCAATCACACTTGGCCCAATTCAAAGTGAGATGTAGCAGCACCCGGTGGTTGTGTGCAAACCGCATCAGAAGGTTTACAAACTCAATTAAGGCCAACTGCAATGAGCGGTGGCAGGGAAGATAAGTGTTATATAGGCAGGAAGGCATTTCTTATAGTGACTAATCTGCAGGCATAGCTCAAGTGTCTGTGCCTACAGAAGCAGGGGATGCAACAGATTCAACCCATGCACAGTGAAGGCATCTCACAAGCTCATGGCGGGCTCTGGTTGTGGTCGTACACAGGTGAGGATGCCACAGTCCCAAATGCTTGGTCAGCATCATGCTCAGGAAGAAGTATGTTACTGGTATACTAACAATAAGTTCTTGTCTTTGCATACGAGGTGTTTCCTCCTTGCACAGAAGATTTTGAGCACAGTAGCAGCAGGGTTTCTTTGGGAAGATGGAGAGTCTGGCTATAACAGTATGTACATAGAGTTTGAATACAACAGGAAACCAAGCCTTAACAGAAAAGCTATCATTTATAAACCTGAAACATTTCTAAACACGATATATTTATGGGACTTATCTGCAGCAGCGTTTCTAGTCAAAGCACCATATGCCATTTAAGCATAGAAACTGTTTTTCCAAAACACACATTTAGCTCAGACGGTTCTGCTGTCTTAAGGATCACGTGTAAAAGACGCACTGCACATTTCTCTGCCTTGCCATCAACATCTTTAAAAAACTGCTTAAATTATTGAACTGCCTATGGCAGCATATCCTTGTGAGCCTGATAGCAGCTTTTCTAAAGGAGAAAGGAGGGGCTTCAGCCAGCACCTAAGTGATCTGCTCACCTCAATAGAAGACCACAGCACAGACCTTCCCTGCCATACTCTCTCCCACCACCAGACCCAGAACGTTTTTGTATAACAGTTATACAGAAGGAAAACCTAAGTCAAAGATCTTAAGCATGGTCTCGGGCACTGCACGTGCCATCAGTTGTGGGTATAACCCAGTACCACACAGGGAGTGGCACCCAAGGCTCAGCGCATCCCTGTTAGATAGCAAGAGCCAAAATATCTGCTGCCTCTGCCCATTATCCACTTCTGGTGGGCATGATGATGGTAACAGTTAACTGTAGCACAGTAATGACCTGGAAATACTGTCCATGAGCAATCCTGACTCACAATTTAAGTACTTATGTCTGAACAGAGATTTAGTTGTCAAATCCCCCAAAGCAAGCTTTGTTTTGTTTTTAAAAGAGAGGAGGGGGAAGCTGTCTGTTCAGGGATGGCTCAGTTCACCTGCAGTTCTCTTCTATCACCCTCCAAGCAGGGTTTTTGAGGTTTTGAACTTTTCAGATACTCCACATGGAAGTCCCTTACTAAGAATTCACTATTACTTAGTTCATCCACAACAGCCTGCATTTCAGGACTGTGCTCCTCTCCTCACCAAAGCGTTTCTTTAATACTTTGTCAAAGAATAGCAGGTTGGATTCGTCACAGACCAGCTGGACAGCAGATTGCCACTCTCTTCCTGTTTTAAAACAAGAGCTGGAGCAGGTGGGAGATGGAAACAACCCATAAACACACACAGGAGCAGTTTAACTCCATTTTTTGATATTTCAAATCAAAATTTTTGAATTTTTTCATGATTCAAAATAAAAAAAATTGAAGGTTTCCTGAGTTTGTTTGTTTATTCCCTCCTTCAGTTCCGCCTTGTTTGGAATAAAAGAAAGATTCAAAATTTTCTTTGCTGTAAAATTCTAAGCTTCCTCCTTCCAATCAGCTATCCTACACCGGGTAGCAGGCATCCTGTTCTACTTTACACAGATTGCAGGGTTTTACAACCCCACCTATTGCATTTCAAATTGCCACAACTTTCCTTCAGACACACATACACACACACTGATCCAGTTAAAATGTAAACCCAGTTTGATATATGTAAAGTTGTTATGCATCTTAAGAACAAGAGAAAAAATACAATTATTGAAAACACAAAATAATAGTAAGAATGAGGAAAAAAGTCATAGCCGAGCCAAGGTTAGGTGAGCAGTAGCTCTCTCACAGCTCCCCTTCCAGCTGGTTCACAACACGGCAGAGAAGTGCTGGTCCTGTGTGGTTTCCACAAGTTTTATTTCCCTGCTGAGCACACAGCAAGTGAAGGACGTTAGGTGTTGCCCTCTCCTACAGTCAGGCACCACCATCTACTTCCCAGACACTTCAAGGGTCACGAGCACATCCCCAGGCCCGCATCAGGAAACTCCACTCTCTCCCTTCTTTCTACGAAGGGCAGGATTTAATCACCCACGCTCCCCCAGAACAGCCCTGCAGGGGCATGAGAGACTGGAGAACCAGCTTCCTCCAGCCTCAGACATCACCACCAGTCCCTTCCCTTAGAAGACTCCCTGTTCCCCGAGAAGGGTAAGGAGAGGAGGGAGAGGCGGCGGCTCTCTTTTCAACCACGAAGCTCCCTTTCTCCCCTCACCCCTTTCCCAAGGAGGCCTTTGGGCTGCTGCTCCCCCTCCCCATGGATGCTCTTTAACTCCTTCTCTAGTGGCCCAGGAAAGCAAACCAACCATTACGAGAAGACTCTGACACAGTCTTCTTGACAGATATCGTGTTGTGCATCTACATAGCAGCGGATGTACTTGGCACTCAGCCTCACAAGTTTGGTGTCTGCTATAATTAATGAATACTCATTAGCACAGCAAAGGAATTAAACCCTCTCATCCTATTCTCATTACATCATATTAAGAGAACAATAGTCTCGTCCTGATGCTGTCTATGAGCCACACTTCAATTTCTTCACTCAGGCTAAACAGCACCTTGCTCAGTTTTCTTCTGTGGTGAGGCCTCTTCATGAAGCTCGTTGCAATTAGCTGAATCTCCTGCTCTTCTCATTTGTTATTGCTAAGCTCTTAGCTTACACTCTGGGCTTTGATTTTTATTCTCCCCCCCCTCCGAAAAAAAAAAACCAAACCAACCAACCATATATATATATATATACACACATAATGATAGCCATTCAGGTCCTTGTTGGAAAAATCTGGCCACATCCTTGCTTCCAGCCACATCTCAGAAACCAGTTCTTGAACCCAAAACACAGGAGAAAGCAATGCTACAAAATTTGATACTCTCTCAGTGCCTCCTTTTAAGCCTGAAAGTTCTGCCTAAATCAATTTTCCACACTGCCTTTTCTTTTGACTTGCTTAATTCTGATTACATTGCCAGATGATCATACTTACTCCTTCATGTGTTGTCCTCAGCTTCTCAGGGTAATGAATATTTTTCATATGACATTCTATAAAACCTCCTTCAAATACTTCACTGGTATTCAGATTCACTGTATTTCCACAAGCAATTCTTACAAAACCAGATAAGCCCCTCTGTTCAAGTTCAGTACAATTTCCATTCCAATTAAAAAAAAATGCCAAGCCATCAGCCCAACAAATGTAGTGTCAAGTACAACCCAAAAAGAAGAACAGTTAACTTGAAAAATGTAAACAGCCTTAAAATTAACGATTTGCACATTTTTGCAAAAAAAGATTTCAGTGTAACTGCTTATTTCAAATGTGGAATTATATTCAACAATTCCTATCTTATAACGACTATACAAAACATAGGCTATGAATTAAACACAGGGCTAAAATATGTAAGAAACCATGTAATTAATCATTCTTTTGTGAAAACAACTGAATGTTCTGGCTGTCCTGCTTTAGTTGAAAGTTTATTGAATCAAGCATTGGCTACATTTGTCTCTAAGGTTACCAGTTGTTGTGGTACACACTACACCACTTTATTTTAGCGTGAAAGCTCTGAATAGAGAAACATATTGCAATAAAACATCTCTTTGCTTGTCTCTTCAAAACACCCTTCTTTCTTACCTCTCTCCTAATGGTGCTGAAAACCTTTTCAAGAATGGATCCTGCACATTATTTTATTCGTCAAATGTAGATGCTGGGAAAAGGCTGACAGGTGCTGCTGCTGGAACAAACGAGTGCACTTCTTCAGGCTTGTGCTGCTCTTTGCTAAGATTTTAGAACCATCTACCCATTTTATTAAAGCAACTCTTCCATGATATTAACAGAGACAAACTATTCTGACCATGCACACGTTCCCTTTCCTTTCTTCTCCAGTGAGGTCAGAGCATTTGCAGCCGCTGTAATTGCCACCACCTGACCCCTCAGCTGCAGTGCATTTGGGCTGATCACCCAGTGCCCTGCTCCCCACCCCACCTCTGACTAACTGGAGAACAGCAAGCCAACCATATTGCTTAGTCATTTTTAAAAAATATTTTTCTTATTCCTGATGAAACAACTCAATGCCTTTGCCTATCAGTTGATTCCTGTTCCCATATTCTGGATTCCTGCTGGACGGACTGAACTCACAGACCATAACGCCCCTTCAGAGAGCTGCGAAGGCTCTGCCCTGGGCAGGGGCAGGACCACCTGCTGTACTGGTATCTGCTCCCTACCAGAGCCGTCTGCACATCAGCTGTGCATCAACACCTAAATGCCCTTGGAAGCACCCTGACAGCTGTATTCTGAGCTCACTTATAATAAAAAACACATTTTAGCAGAAAACATTTTTCTAATTGCTTTCCTTAGGGAAATATTTCCTGAGTATCTTCCTATCAATTATATTCCCTCTGCTGGTTTTATCACTCAGAAGGGTTTTTGGGGGGTTGTTGGGTGTTTTCGCTGTTGTTGTTTTTTTTCTTTGGTCATGAAATCTAAAAATGGGCTGTTAGCACTTTATGGGGTACTTGAATTAAAAAGAATTGTACATATCATTCATGTCCTCATGGGGCATAGCCATTATTAAATCAATTTTGTTTTTGTTGAGTTAGACTTACGTAAAGATAGGATATTGGATTTCTAAACTAATTATAGAGGCAAGAAGACTAGTCCCAGGTTTAATGGAAACTTTGGACTGCATACACTCAGGTGATTCAATTTCCTTAATTCTATCCAAATATCTGATCAAGTTAATCTAACAGCACTGTAATTTTCAGTCATTGGAAATCAGGCATTTATTTTACTTACCACTGCACATTTTGGTTTGTAGGAAGCATGTTGTAGGAACCTTCCTACTAGGTTTGTAGGAAGCATGTTGTTACCTCCCTGGTGAGTGAATCACCAGCACTTGTCATCCACCTACCTCCTTGAAGCCAGGCTCCTTCTCAGCTTTCATGTATGAAATGCAACAGATAGAAGTTTAACTAAATCTTTTCTTTTCTTTTCAAAGCTCCAGGCACCTTGGAAGTTGTGACTCTCCTTAGTCACATCCCATGAGCTCCACATTCTCTGAAGCACTCTTGAAATCTTTCAAAGGAAAAAGAGAAGGGATCTTAACGATACTGAAAGATGTTTTGAAGAAGATGCACCAGTAATCAATACCGGTGAGGTTCTTCCTTCCCCAGAGGCAACCGACTTGACAGCAGGAGTTAACTTGAAGTAATGCTATATAAAATGCTAGGACCACTGCACCTTGCCTGTGTGTTTTTAGGTTGTGCAAAAGAAACTGGTATTCAGTCTCTTTGGGCCAGTCTTCCTCTTGCTTCAGTTTCTTCAGTAACATCTAATAAACCTGCAAGGAGGGGATACTAGGTTACACCTTGTATCCTCTGTCTTTTATTAAAGGCGGCAACACTCAACACTCCTAAGTTTCCACGGAGAATCTTTGGCCTCAGATCAAATACAAGCTCTTCTGTCTTAAAAGGCACAATTTCTCAACTGAATGAACCTAACTGACTCTGCACTCAAGGTAAGTGCCAGAGCTGAGAGAACAGAGGCAATCATCTTCATTTTCAGACACAGGTAGATCTACATATGCCAAAAACATGGGAACAATGAGCAGTTGGTTATAGCAAATCATAGCAGACATTGATCAACCCGGGTCATAAATAATTCTGTCCTCACTGCAAAAAGATTTTAAAAATGAATTTAAAAATAATCAGCCTTTCTTTGTACTCAACAACCTGGAAAAAATATTCTAATTGACATGCAGTTATTTCCAGTTTTGTAATATAATTGAGATTTCAATATGACCTACAGGTTTCACAGATTTTGCAAGTCCAAACAGCAGAAAAAGGAGAGAGGAAATCAAGAAGGCAGAGATAAGCTCTAGCAAGCAGTAAATGGATATGCTGATTCCCTAGCTTTCCATAAACTAATAGGTCTAGTCTAGTAAGTGTCACGTTTTAAGGACAGCTGAATCAAACAGCAGATTTTCAGACCTAAAATCTCATCGCAGTGCTTAACAATGGATAATCTATGAAAAATCTATGCTTTTCATGCCATTTCTGTGCAGTGTGTACTAATTCTTCATCAATACTATAGATCACATGGACTAATTAACGAGCAATTTCCATTAGTTATGTATGTAGAATCTGACAGATAACAATATTCAGTTGTGCTGTAAGTAGTAGAAATACCTGAACAGGTTAGCAACAGTAGAGATACCCCTTGCACGAAATTCTTTAGTCTAACTAGAATCACAAGCTGCATCTGCAAATACTTTTGCAATACCTGAATCTAACGCATACGTAACAATTTCAGTAAAACAAATTAATCTGGGTCTGATGCTCATCATCATATACACGTTTATATAAAAATACCTGCATTTACTGTAGGACAGTGTGAGAAATATTAAGAACATGAAAAGCATACCACATTTCCACATAGATAACCCACATTTCAGGTTACACACTTTTTAAACATACCAGTCCTGGCAAAAGCTTTCTGACAGAAGCCATGTCCTCATGCCACCTCCATATTCAGGTAAATTGATCAAAATTGGACATGAGATGCTGGAGTAGAAAGAGTAGGGAATGGAGGCCTGAAATGGAGAGTTATGGGGAAAGAAGGAGACAGTGTGGGTTCCACAGATCTGGGATAACGTATTTCCTGAGCACGTACATAAACCTATTGCTGAGACACAAGCCTTGTTTGTTTTCTTTTGCAGGTAACTAAAGGCAATATACACGAAACATAGTAAATACGAGCACACAGTGGCTGTCTTGCAGAGAAACAGCTAGCACATACGGAGAAGAATTAGCCTTTTCACGTAGGCCCTGCACGCTGAGTCCACGTGGTACACTCAGCATGCCATACAGCTTGTTTCTTCATGTGCATTTGGCTCAAATCAGGAAAAATGTCTCGTTGAACTCAACTGGATTAGGACTTCATTTACCCTGTTTGGTTAAGAAAAGCATCAGCATCATCAGGTGAGCTTTTATTAAGTAATGGGCGTAATTTATAAAATCACAATCTAGAAGTCCCAGCCAACAGACCTTAAAAATGTTCCTCCTCTATAGAAAACAGGATCTGCAAAATCTTGTTTGAATTCTTCTCTTAAATTTTTGTTTTGCATGGTCTTACTGTAGTGCACATAGTAGCCTCCATACATATATACTATACATATGTACTCCATATGTACTATAAGTACCACAAAGCAAAGCCATACTTTGTGGTGACACTGGGACTCAAACAAGATATCATTGCACATTAAAACTGTATTAAACTAATTGAAAAATAGCCAAACGCTGCTAATAAAACAAGATAAATACTAAACATTAAAAGACAGAAACTTTCCAATGTTCCATGAAATCACAGCTTTCAGACAAATTAATTATTTGCATCATAAAAAAAATGCTAACTGTGAAAGAAAATATTCCAGAAGACAGAAATTACTAAAAAGCTTTGGGTGATTTTTGATTACAATAAAAACAATTCTCATTCTTCATAAAATATGCAGACTTTGCATCTTAAATAGTATAGTTACCTTCAAAAAATTACTTCTTTTTTAATCTTGCAAGAAATGAAACCTTAATTGAGTAGGAAAGTATTTGGAATACATCCAGAAAGAAAAAATTACCTACAGCTATTCTCATGTTCATGGCACAGCGTCTGTCAAAGTTTCCACATACCTTCAGGAAGATATCTCAAATTAAGTCAACATTGTACTTGATTTCAGTGATCAGAGTTAATACTCTGAAAAATCAAACTGGCTGCCTTGTTTATTTCCTAGTTTCAATTTCTATTGCTGTAATTCACCTTGGCAAATAAATGGATGTATGAGGGGCTTGCCCTCTGAATAAATAATAAAATTTAACTTGTCAGCAGCTTCCTTTGCCTTGAATGAAAACCATTTCATTTCTTTGTGCGGCTGTCGAAGCTAAATCCTGTTGCAAGAGACTTAATGAGCAGCCCTGGAATAAAAACTAACAGCATGTTCGAGCTATGTGGCCACCTTGATGAGCATTAGAATTGCATCTGAGACTAGATGGAAGAAAAGGAAGATGCACTATACAAAATATGTCTTCATTTTAGGAGTAAAGTATTACTCAGTGGCGTTATACATTGTTAATAATTTTTGTTTATCTGAAACTATAATTTAATATTTATGTATCTAATTTACATGTGACAAAGTAGCATATTCTAAAATTAGAGTGTAACCAGCAACCTATGAACTACTATAAACAGTACCGAAACACAACTCAAACATATTTTAAGGAAACAATAGATACATTTTGGACTGGGGAAAGATTTCCATTGCAGATTTTAACACAGCTGTTAATTATGTCTTGAAAAAAAATCTTCAAGCTCAGAAGGATTTTCTGCTTAGGGAGTCCTGGGTATATACACAAAGACCAAGAGTACACTACCAAAAAGTCCCTTATTGGTTACTAGTAGGTACACTAATAATAGTAAATGCTGAAATTGGGAAAAAAAAATTCAATATCAGTGTTATATGATGCACTAGACAATATATCCCCTTTGAGCAGAAACTAGAGAAAATATCGTGCCCTTTATTATCTCTGTGGTTTCTTATGTGTAATAGACAGCGAAAGAATTGCACTTATTGTAACATTACAGTAAAGTGTTAGATTGCAGCTCACCTTTTAAAATATTAGTGGCCATAATACTTACGGTAAGTTGTGTATTATGCAAAGATGAATAAAGATGTGTATTTAAACTAAAAAACGAGCAACCACTTACAGAACCAACAGTGAGGCTTAACATAACAAACATGCACTAACCCTACGCTTATGCAAAACTAAGTTCTTCCAGGAAACTGTAACCAACTGTTGACCTTCCACAAAGGTAAAGGTTTTGTCCCTTGGTAATATGTTTGGACTTTGTAGTCGAATTCCAGTTTATTAGCTCATTGTCTGTAAATGTGCTGTTCCACTGTGATATCCTTTAGCTGCCCTTGAGCTTCTGCAGAATCTGCAATCTTACAGTCACTTTTATTTAAGGTTTTATTGAGCCGCAAAGTAAGTCCCCTTCAGTACTACACAAATAGGCTTCCTTATTCATCCTCTTCAGGTTCCTGTGGTAAAATTGGTGTCTCCTCCTTTAAACAAGCACTAAAAAACCCAAGGATTGTGCTGTAAAGGTGATATTTGCTTTTCTCAGAAGCAATGTTATGACCTTCATCTGGGTAGATCTAGCAGAGGAGAAAGGAAAAAAGTAAATATTTTTTTAAAGGCTTTTCAAATATTTAGGGCTCTAATTTTCTTTCTCTGATCTTCAAAATGTTTTAGATGACAACAGGATGATAACGTTAGTTTTATGGCATCAAGGAAAGCTAATAAAACTCAAAGTAAAACTCATTCTCTTGGAATTTGAACTTACATAAAACAACCCCTGCAGTGGGATCTGCAGAAGTGAAAAAATTTATATTCCCAGTCATTGTGCTTACAACAGTTTACTTAGCTGGCATTTTCAATAGTGTCTAGGCACCCAAATCCCATTAATGTCAATGAGGATTAATTACCTCATGCTTTTAGGAACCTCTCAATATCTCAGCTTTTAAGCGTTCAGCAAAAAACCCTTTTATTCATGTTTTTAACTATCTTCCTATCTTATCTAAAGCCCATCATCTCTCTCTCCTAGGGTGGATATGGGCATTTTTATCTCTTAATTCAAATTCCACTGGAAATTTCTCCAAGTGAGGCTGAACAAAAATCTGAAGGCTAAAGAAATCCAGGCCACAGAGTTTAGGACAAGACACTTGTGATGGCTTGAGGCAAAAACCTTCAGTTGCTTTCTCAGACTCAGGTTATCACAAGGTTGTATGAGAATGTTTCCAAAGGGCTCTTCCAAGAGATCTCTGTCATTTCTGCTTCTTCCTCTCTCCACAGGCCTTCACATTACCTAAGCTGAGATCACAGGGACAGCTGTAACAGATACTACCCCACACACCTTTCCTTCCTAAAGTCCTTTTTCCTTCATAAGCGATGCTCACCCCCTTGTTGCCACCTCCTCCTTGATGTGAGCTCAGATGCTTCAGTGGAAACTACAGGTTCACCTAAGGTTCAGTAAAGCTGAAGTTTGCAATGTGTGACACCATAGATATTTGGAGGAGTGACCCCAAACCACACAATCTAAGACATTCAAGAAGATTTAATGCAACCAGAACCCTTGGCCAGCAACATCCATGAGCTCCACAGCGAGTCCTGCATGAGTCTGTACATCAGCAGCATGCCCTGTCCTGCTCTCCCCAGCCTGACTCTCACAGCCTCCTCCTCGTCTGCACAGCTATGGAGAGAGGGAGCAGCACTCTCACCTTCTAGCTGCTTTTTAATAGATTTATTTGGAAAAAAAAAGGGAAATTAGTTTCATGCAACCAGATATTTTTTTTAAGGTAAAAAGGGACTAAAGTAGTGTTACCTCTATATTACAAAGGGTACATATGACTCTAAAGCACTTTGTATAGCATTGTAGAATAAACAAGTGGGGTAAAAAAGAGGAGAGAGAAGAGAAAGAGCCCAGAAGATTGACAAGAAGATATGGCTCTTGACGTCCAAGTTAACAGTAATGAAAATGGGATTAAATGTTGTTCTAACTGCAAATTGAGGTAATGCCGGCATGTTGTGGTAGGAAGGTTGCTTCCCAGAGAAGAAATAGCAACATGAGATTAAATTCTGAACTATGTTCATAGGAAATGTCACAGTTGCACATACCTGCATAGTGTAATTAACTCCAGCTTTTATTAGATGTTTAATTAGTTCTGCTGAATGCTGGAAGTGGACTTTCGCTGCAAGACAACAACATTTGGATATTATTAGAAAAAGCTACGCTAATATGAAATACTTATCTGTTAAAGCTTTGACTGAAAACATTTCCAACCTCTGTAATTCCCGGATCTGAAACTGACTATCTTTCTGGTCGGGAGTGCACAGCCCCGCCAGCAACAGCGATGCAGGGTGTAACAGTGGAGGTTTTGGAGGAGGAGTTGGAAGTCCCAAGGGAAGCCATGCTTTCCAGGCCCTCCTGGAGTGAGGACTCCTCTCTCTACCCTTGATTTACACACACTGCCGTAGTTTAGAGGTGTGTAAAACCATTCTGTTTGAACATCATGACAGTTTATAATTGGTTAAAGGAAAGCTCATCGGATTTTCTACGGCTTGCACAGGGTTATTACAGCCCACACTTCTTCAGGTAATGGGCTTTCTGCAGCATATCAGTAACTTAATCTTTTTGTGGTAAAACCAGGCAACTTTATTACCATGTCCTAACCCTGCAGAGCTTAGGCTGTAAGTAGGCTGGGCGGTGTCACTAGACGTGACATTAAGCAAGGGCAGCAGGCAATCAGAGTCCTAGTCTTGAACACAGTGTATTGCTCAGACATCTGCCAGAGTCCAAATTTCCTCGAGCACCGAGTTCAGAGGGGCAGAAATTGCTGCTGCCTCATACAATCAGTGAAGTCTGAGACCCTCATGCTTGCTCAGACACCCCATATATCTTTGTCCCTCTCCCCCCTGATCTGGGAAGAAACACTGCACAGCGTTTGCACCCCTGTGATTGCACTTGGGATCTGTAACATGGGTTTGACATGTTACACCAGGGTGACAGGCTGGCAGGGCAGGTGCCATCCTCACTATGCCAGCTCTGTGTGCGGCTACTCCCTCAGCACAGTGAAGTACCTATCCCTCCAGACTGAGGTGTCAGAAACCTTGTATTATCCCACATCCACCAGAAAAATGCCAGGGAAAAAGGTATGCATGTGATCCTGTACAGAAAAGCTTATTGTGGCACTGTCATTTGTGCCTGCATCAAAGCTCCTTCTTTAGACTTACATCAGTTAAGAAAGTTCAGAAAAATACACTGCAGCCAAATTGAAATCTGTAATCACAAATTACCTCTTCATTGACACATCTTATGATTCTATTTAAAGTGCTAGAACTTACTCTGTTTTACTCATTCTCTGTCTTAAACTGCTGCTAGTACTGGTGCTATTAAAATGCTCCCTATAGCTTCAGCTTCAGATGCTTTGGCACTGCCTTGTAATTAATTAGCTGAAAAGTTTAGCTTCCCATTTCATGCTGTACTTCACCAACTGTACTGATAATTCCTTCTTCAATTGTAGAACCTTTATGAATTTAAAATACCATCAAAGTTTTATGTTGTTCTATTAATAATTCATATAATACCTTTCACTAGAAATACGGTGGTCCACAAGATTTAAACAAATTAGAACATACAGCACCTAAAAGGTACAAATATTCAGCAAAGCATCATCAGTTTAGAGTTAGAAGTGACAATTAAATAAAACATAAAATGCTATCAGAGGGATAATGAAACTAAAAATGAACTTGCTAGGTGCGTGCATAATCAGTCTTTGAATGCCTGTCTATTAGAACCTCTGACTCCAAATGTAATTCCATCTGTAAATACTTACCATCAGCTGTCCCATGAACTATTAGCAAATTCGCTTCTTTTAAACCATGAAGATTGTGTAATACGCTGGATGCCTATTAGTCAAACACACGCAAAGGTATAAGTGAATTGCATTTGAAGAGTAAAATGGTCATTTTAGGTTGCTTATTTATGCTAGCTTACCTGATAGGTATTTTCCTCTCTTGACGGAATACCAAGGTATCTTTCTGAAAAAGCTGATGCTGTGAAAGTAAAAACAAAAATTTGTGACTTCATCAAAACTACTTCTATTTTAAAACTCACCAGTTCTGACCTAAAGTCAGGAGAAACTACTTAAGCCATGAAGTCAACAAAGTGGTGTTAATTTAAAACCAGAATGTACCATTTAAATATACAATTTAAAAAAGGTGGTTGTTTGTGTTTTTTTTAAAGAAAAAAAATTCCTCAAAACAAAACAAAAAAAACCCCAAACAACCCAACCCAACCCAACCCCCAAAACCCAAACACTAATAGATCGTTAAAGTAACCTGGCCTGATTTCCTGTGTGACAGCTCACAGTCCATAGCCTGTGCCCAAAACTTCAGATACCCAAATACCCTGTGACTGAATGTTGCCATGGTTGATATAAGGAATTTACCACTAACCTTAAGATCCATTCCTATTATAAGCCTTAATTCAGACTAATATACCTAAAGGATTCTTAGGAAAGGGGTACCTAACTGAATTTTAGTGGGAAATGGGAAATATAATTCCTTTGCAAAAATTACTGGTGTTAATATTATGTGTTTTGGTAAACTGTCCCAGTGTTAGCTGCCCTCTCATTTAAAGGAGAGAATGGAGATAGTGAGGTGAAATCTACTTGATGTTGTTACACTACCTGCCCTCAGGTAAAACTAATAGTAGCTCTGTGAATCAAAGATATTTTGAATAGACTATCACACAGGTGTAGGGCAGGGAACACTCACCATACAACTTCATATCTGTAATTGGTGCCACCACAGCTCCACACTTGAAGAGCCGTTCACTGGATTTCAGGATCATTGATGTAATGTAGCCACCATATCCCTAACAATGGAAATTATATTGAGATTTTTGTTGATTCATTCCTTTTTAGCAACAATAAAGGCCACTGTGCTAATCCGATGATACCATTTTACAGTATGTATTTTGTATTCGCAAGAATTGCTTTTAAAGGAAATGTAAACCTAGAGTTAAGAGTGAATAAAGATCTCATTTGATCTGGTCAGGATCTTTAAACTATGCAATTAATAGTGAGTATATTTCATTTTAAGCCCCATAATTCCATCATGGCAGACTAGCCTGTAGTTAGTGAAAGATTTGAAAATTACGGAAAAAACCCAAACCAAAACAAAAAAACAACGGTATGGCTTTTGAGAACACAGCCTAGACAGAAAGATTTGTACTCTGTTACATATTTAATGTAGATATTTGCTAATTACCAAGCTACACTGAGCATTTTGTTGACGGGACAGAGTGCACGAGAATGGGGGAAACCTGTGAATTGATTGCAGTATGTCCTCCCCGACACCGGAACTTTCACATATTGAATCCTATTGCTATTAAAGAGGTTTCTGCTACAGCATTGCCAAGCGTCCAACAGAGAGGTACAGATCCTGCACTGTTTTGCAGAAATAAAAGCTGTACGTAGCTACATTGCTCAGTATTATGTTCATCTCTGGATGCACTTTCTGGCCACAAGAGCATCCACTGGGCTGCTTCGTTACGAAGCAGGCAGCACAGACGGCATGAAGAAGGTGGGAGACGTGGGGCAGAACAGAGGGAGCTCTCTCCTTGCCTCACCACATTTATCTGTCCTTACGGCACATGTCTTCATCATCTCCCCTGCAAAGTTTATAACACACCTCCCTGGGAAGAGTTGTGACACAAAAGACAGTCAGGAAAGCTTTGCTCTGCATGAAAAAATGAAAGCTTTAACTTGAGACAACAGATTTCCTTGGAATGACATGGACGATCCTTACCTGTACGCTTTTCATCATTGCAGACTTAAAGAAAATGAATTCTGAATTGTGGAGTCTAGGATCAATGATTTTCTAATACATTATGGGCTCTTCAAATTTCTCTATTTGCCATCTTTGTTTTCCCTTCATCAGTGCTGGAAAATTGATTTTTTCAGGTATCTTTTTGTTGTTGTTGCTTTGTGTTTGGCACAATGCACTTCAGGAAGAAGATATTATCCCATGACAGGGAAAAGAAAAATGTAAAACACCATCCAGTCCCCAAAAAGAATATTGCGCATCAAATGCTCACAGAGTTTTCTCATAGACTTTTTTGAATCCTGCCTCCTCCTGCTCTTCATGTCTAAATATTTAACGAATAGATGATTTCTGTGGAAGAATGGAAGTATTTGAAAATCTTTTAATCTTAGCGAAGAAAAATAAGCAGAGATGAGTGTTCCTTGGAATCAACCTATAGTAAATGCAGATGGACACACTAAAGGAAATACAGGTAAGAGCTGGATTATCAAGAGAGTGTGAGGAACCGAGTTATCCCTTTCCCATAGAAATTCCAGCCGAGGAGCCCAAGAGCCACCCAGAATTGTCCATGCGCAGTAGCAGTTTTCACCTAAGAAAGAATTTCTGAGTGGGTACCAGTAACTTAGATAATTCAAAGAGTTTAAGAGAACAGCAACTGTCCTCTGCCTCTGGGTTCTCTACTTTTGATTTTGTTCAATATTCTGTTTGTGTCTTTCCCAGTAGCTCCACAGCACAATTTTAATCCCTAGGATAGCTATTGCTAAGTTATTTATTATTTATGCCATGTATTCATTAAGAGCTTGGTTTAGTTCTCATGGGATTTTTTTTTTTTCCTTTGTGCTTGTGCCCTTGCTTCCAGACAGGCTTTCCAGGACAAAAACTTTACACAGTGAGCTCACATTTTCAGAAGCACTTCACAATGACGGTGCAGTAAATAGTTCATACATCCTGGTGCAAGGATATACGTGCCTCACTCACGGGCTGGATTTCTGTGGTTACAACCCAATTGCTGTATTTTCAAGAAGCTGGATGGCTGTGAAGTTGCAACTTATTTCCAAGCTCTCTTTCTGCTTCCATGAATAAAAATGCAAACAACGTGGAAACATAATTTGCTGTCTAACAGTTCAGAAAGGCCCTGGGATTGTGCATCACTTGGGCTTGTAACCCCTCACAGAGATAAGCAAGGTGGCACTGGCAGATTTCCTGGCAGTCAGAAGTAGGTATTTTCCACACTGTGGCCTTCTGGACAGTCTTGTTACATTACTGATTGTGACAAGAATTTTATTTCTGTGTAGTTCTAAAACCTCTTAAACAGCTCCCCGACAATGTTCATGAGTCCAGCTTTGTGAGATCAGCATTAGGCAATTCCAAAGTCATCTTATTTTCAAGCAATACGCATATTCTGTTTCCTTCAGTAAGCCAAATTTAATTCATAGAAAGAAAAGAAAATAGTTTTCCTATCACATTGTTGTATGTAGTAAAAAGGAAATGAGTTTTAAAGATTTTTAATTGACTCTAAAGTAAGCAGAGTGGAGGAAAATACAATTAACCCTAGGTAGCTGTTAAACAGATATTTTTTTTCTAATTCTAAAACTAACTTTTAAATGATGGAAATTTTGTTTGACAGTAGAAAGCAACTCTGAGAAATTAACCTGAAAAGGGCAAATTTCCATGAATTCAAAGCAGTGTTGAAGCTAATAGAATTTCCCAGTTTTCACTCCTTGCTTTCTCACATCTCCAATTTTCATTCCTCAATCTTTCTTTGAGAAAATAAATGCAGGAACATCATCATCATCGTCAATAATATTTTGTGAGAGAAAAAAATTTTGGGGTAGCCTTTGGCAGGTATGTAAAACCATGTATACCTGTATGCTGTACAGTAATTGTCTCATCACATCACTGGTAGGAAACAAGATACTACTGAATCTCTTACAGAAAACAAGTGGACATTTTCAAGTAGCAATGAAAAGAATTTCTGAATTCAGAAACAAGCAAGCAATTCTGGATGCTCAGTGATTTCATTACAAAAATAGCACTTTCAATAGTTTGTGGAAAGAGGATATGAAGAAATATAGATGCTTCTACGCATGTGTACTTTGGTATACATATCTGTAGCAGGCACTAAAATCTCAACAGAAACGTGTGTCATCTCGTGGATAGGATTAGCCCTTCTTATACATCCCCAGCTGGAAAATCTCTGGCTGCTGCCCTATGAACCAAATACTGCTTTTGATACTGCTGAAATTCTTTCAGTGACAGTTTCTTTAGCTCAAGGAGTGTGGCAGGAGCTCAAATCTTTCAGAAAGGTCGTGTTCACGTCAAATGCTAATAGTAGTCACAAACATTAACTAGTCCTCAAAATGCTACCATGCAGGAGGCAAATATCAATATCCTCATCTCACACTCAGACAGATGGGTTAAATGCCTTGCCCAAGGCCATGCAGCAAGTCAGGAGCAGAATGGGGATGGGAATTAAGGATTTTTGTAGTCCAGTGCATGATGCTCCTATAACTGATGACTGGGGGGGCTGTCTAAGTACTTGATCATGGTTTTATTGTTGCTTTGAGGTCAAAGGCACAAAACATCTTCATTACTAAGAAAAAACTTTTCTTTAAAAAATAGGTCGTCATGCTAGTCCACAGCAGAAGCAGCAATGCAACAATTATGTGGTGTTTCTAATTGCTGTTTTTTTAATAGACATCAGTAAAATGCTATTTAGCTTGTTACTAAAGGTTAAGCCTTTGCCTTGGTCTATCTCATGTTAGAGGCAACAGCATGCCACACAGTGAAGCCAGCTGACAAAATAGCAAAGGCAAGATTTCCAGATGGTGCAAAAAGGAAGTTGTGAGAGTACCACGGGGCTGTTACTCAGCTAACTTCAAGGGTCAGTAAAACATTTAGATATAAAAGTTGTATTAGAAGGACGCTATTAATTTAATTGCAGCCCAAATATAAAAGTGTAAGAAACAAGCTTTCACAAAACCTAAGCCCATATTAAAAATTTCTAAAGAAAGCAGATGTTTTTTAACAAATACATTCTCCTGCAGATTCTGAAACACAGACACTGCAGTACCACAAAACAGATCTGATTGCTCTGAAATATCCATTCTGGGAAAAAAATAATAATATATAGAATATACAGTAAAATATATAAATTTTCCCCCCTCTTTTAATAACTTAAATTCCTAGGAAAATAGATAAATATATTTGATTATGAACTGATAGTATTTCCTTAATGAATCATGATGATACATCCTGTTATTTTTGCACATTACCTTTCCAAATATACTCAGTCTCTTAGGATCAATGAAGGGCTGTTTCAGTAGTGATCTGCAAGAAGAAAAGGGGGGTTTACTTTGGTAAAGTAAAATGGTTAATTTTACTTGTTGAAACTAGTATGTAAATAAAATTATTTGTACAGTAAGGAATTGTCATACATGCAAATCAGGTAGAAGAATAAATTACACCAATAAAAGTATTATTGCACGGGGAAATGTGATTTGCTCTCTAGTTCTTTCTCTGTACGGGAAACGGTGTTCCGCTCATCTAACCTAATTTAGATATCTGAGTTCCAGCATCTTTTCTAAATTGTCCATTTACATCTGCTCTTTACTTAAAGGAGAGAAGAGAGACACCCTCCAAACAGTTGTTCTTTCCCACCCTTGCTGGAAACCTCTCTCAGTCTGGGGAGAACCACCCTCCAGAAATGCCAGGATTTTCCACTGACTAGAGCTTAAATGACTGTCTTTGACCAGGTGCCTAGTTTTTTGACAGCTAAAGGAAGGTAAGATGAATGCTACTTCTTGAATCTAGATAATTATCCAAATAATTAATTCTCTCATCAAAGCCATTAATCAGCTATGGTGCATTTTATACAGAAAAGACAGAATAACCTGAGGGCAAAATCCAAGTGCTTTTGAGGATACAAAACCAGCCGCAGTACCTCCTCTCAGCCAAGGGCACCCTCCCTTTTTCCCATGCCGTGCATCCAAAAAGGCACCAGCTGTAATCTAGCCTAATAGATCTTAGTATTTGAGCAGAGAGCTCAGTTCTCACAGCGCAGCATATGGCCTACTTCTGATGGCCCTTTCGCAAGGGTCACCTTGAACTGGTCTGCTCAGTGCAGACCATCCCTGACCAACATGGACACTAGGAATGCTATTGCCCAGCTATGTCATGCCAAAGATGGTTGCCTACTCAGGAAATGGCTGAAGCATCAACCCCTTTCAAAAGAAGAAATAAAACCCCCTAATATCTGGCTTAAAATCTGTCTTTCCTCGAGAATCTCTAGAAAAAGTCCATTCAGACCTGGATACTAGCCATTTGACATGTGTACCCTGAGCAAAGAGCGTTGTCAAAATGATGTGTGATTGCTCCACAGATGGAAACGACTTTTCTGCAGCTGGTGGATTTACATCAGTCTAAGAATGATAATGCAAATGAGAAATAACAGGCATTAGCCCAAATTTTGCTCACATTTACACCACTATAACTCCATTTGGTACGTATGATTCCTCCAGAACTGTGGTGGAAATGAGAGCAGTAGCCTTTCGTACAGGCCTAAAATACTGCAACACAAATGCAGTTAAACATTAACATGTGCACTGCGTGGAATCTTCCCAAGGAATATAGACAAATACAAATTAGCTCAGCTGGCATATTTAGATTGCACACGGAAGGACAGCTTTATCAAAGAGAAGCACCAACACAAAAAGCAAACACCTCTGACCTTTCATTTGCTGTTTGTGATAAAAATATTATTGTTTCAAAATCTGCAACTGCATTAAAAATAAACATTAATGGTATTCACCATGCAAAGTTTCAGTTAAAAATGCTCATTCGTCAAGGTGGAAGCAGGGTAAAAGAGAAGAAAAGTTTGCACATACGTACTCTACGGCTGCTATTTGGTCCTTCACTTCCACTGATCCTAAGCATCGGTGAACCTCCTGTAGAATCTTAAGGCCTTGAAATCCACTCCCTCTGCCATCAAATCGAGCTACGATGACATTATCAGAGTTGACAAGCACTGAGTCCCAGTCAATGTGAAATTTATCTGTAACCAACTGGCTGCCTGGAGCTTCATCACTGCAAATACCAACACACCAGACACAAACGAAGACTATTGACAATGTGATGCACTTTGTCGTTCTCTTATATTTTGTTTAACCTAGATGGCAGAGTTCAGTCAGTTATGCAATTCTGTTGAATTATTGTCACTTCCATCAATACCATCACATTAGCTAGTGCTGGTATCCCTGCAGTAGTAGTAAGCAAAACAATTTCTTTAACTTTCTAATTATGTTATAAAACTATGTCACAGTGTTGCCACTACCTGAATATACTTTATACAAAGAAACAGAAAACTAAAGCACGTAGTTCTGCTTATAGGTTAATAAAGTGGAAAAAACCCAACCCATAATCACTAACAGCTAGCTCAGGTCTGAGAAGGCTCATGTAGAATTTAAGTCACACTAAAGAGACAAAAAGAAAAATCCATTCAATACCCTGATTATGATTTTGTAGGATATATAATACTATTAAGAAGGATGTCACCTTAGAAAACAAAAATAATTGCATTATTGTATCCTTGAATGGATTTTTTGAAATAGGGTACAAAGAAGACTAAAGTGCACACTGGAGAAAATTATATTTTCTCCATCGAAATTCATAGCAAGAAATGGATGCAGGCAGGAGTGATAAGTTTATTTTATGACTGAAAAAAAAAAGGTTGTTTACAGCAGAAAGGCGGAATAGAATGGGAGAATGCAGTTTCTAGAGGAACAATAAGATTTTCCATTGAAGCCAAATATACTATTTTCCTTCCAAAGAAAATAAAATGTCAGTTTTAAAAGGGAAGCTCGTCATTATTTTCCCCCAAGATAAACACAGAATAAGAGAGCAGGCTACCATGAAGTTGTACAAAATGCAAAATACTTCTATGCAGGTTGCATCTGCCAGTTGAATGCAAATTAAAATGTAAAAATGTCTGTGCTGGCTGTATGGAAATTAGATTGGACAGTGTCTGTGGGAATAACCTGTCTAAGGTGAAAGAAAGATGAAGACAGAAATTATTATTTTGCTAAAGAGACTTCTATAAACCTGAGAGGAGGAAAAAGAGATAAAAATCTACAATAACTAATGTCATATATGTACAATAATATGCTGATTCAGTACCTGGTTTTGGCTGTGGATAATATAGACCATCTTCAAGGTAATCATTCTATCAATTAGCAAGCATATAACGAATACATATGTTCTCAAATTCAGTCAGACTTACCTATGTAGTTGCTATATCATGCACTGAAATCAGGATTTGGTTAGAGACTCAGTCACAACATATTATGCTCAATTCACCATTATCTTGTGCATCAAGTTTATATTTGGCTTTATAAAAAGAAAGGAAGGCATTTTTTTTTCTCAACCAATTCAGTTGTGATTACGTTAACTGCTAGCAATGCAGAGCAATGAATTTTGAAACACTGATTGTCAAGTAAGGTCTGCAGAAAACACACAATTCAGAAGTATATTATCATTATTATTTACAATAAGAGCAGGAGCTGAACAATTTTTTTCAATTTCTACTTATTGTACAGAACAAGGTTTTCAGAAGCACTCTACATTGACATAGATATTTTCACAGAGCTTTGACCATTACTTCCAATTGTAGCAGCCTCAGAGCAGTTATAATTACTTTTTTTAACTTCTTCCAACTTTCCACAATAAGATAATATGTCAGAAATATCCCTGTTTGGTGAGGTATATTTCCAACAGTTTAATGCACACCACACAAGTGACAATATCAGGAGTCAGCCTGCTTCGCTCCCACCTAATATAAGAACCAAAAAATGCAGCGTTTATACATGTTATATATCCAGGTTATATATCTATGTGTGTGTGTACATATATGTATTTATACACACACATTATATACCTAGACACTTGAGAACAGGGGAAGAACTGTTACAGCTTTTCTTTATACCAGAAAGTGCTTAAAACCAAAATGGAATTTAGATGGAAGATGACACCCTCAGATCTATTAAGAAAGGAACAGCAGACAGAACCTCAGCGAGATTCTCAGTGGGCAAGGACTGACAGTGATGTTTTCCCCAAGTTCCTTCTCTGGAGGGCATAGCTAGGCTACTTTTAGGTTCAGACTTTAAACACTATACATCTTCTACTCCTGCATGATGGGCTGTTTGACATATTGCTTTTGGAAGCAATTTTCCAGTGGCTAATTTATTTCCAGAATGTCCACATAAGTAGTCTGTGACAGGCATTTAAAGCCATTTCCATTGAGGTACATGTCAAAATTCCCATTAGCATCAAAAGGTCTCTACTCTGCTGCTGCTACTAAAAAATGATACTGATTATCTGAGGTGTGCTTCTGTCCTCCACAGAGAGACAGCATATATTCTATGCACCATTTAGGCCCCACTTCTAACCTCTTAAATGGGGGTTAATCCATTCTACAAGTTTGTACATCACCCTGAGGACTCTGTAACAAAGCAAGTTTGTTACTACAGTGCAAGAATAGATGCATAGCTTGATTTGTGAAGTTTGTCCCAGGATTACAGCTGTTTCAAAGATCAAGTTTTGTTTTACGCTCATCACTACTTACAGCCTAATTATGATAACTACTGTTCAGTGGTACTCTTCATAGTATTATTTCGTGACCCCACTAGCAAGCCTGGAAGAAAGTCTGTGCCATCTATGCTTGGGTGTCACATAAACACAGATGTGTTGTTTCCACCTGACTCTGGATGGCCATAAGGGAACCAAGGACTAGCCAAAGCACTACAGCAAAGCCCACGCCAGCAGTGAAAGGGCTGCATGGAGCTACAGGCTCTTCAGCATCACTCATGCATCATCTTAAGATGCTTCACATTAAGAACACATCATCTCCAGAGTCAAACAACAAAAGCACAATGATTCAAATGAAGACTATGTCTCATTCTTCCCAATTCATTTTGTTTCCCTGTAAGTGACAGCACTTGCACTTTCCCTTTTTTATTTTTGCTCCTGACTTTCAAGGTTTGGAGCTACCTAGCGTGTGCCTTTGACAGCAACGACACCTGGGATTATGAGTCCACCGTGGCAGCACAACTGCTGACGACTCGGGCATACTGCTGAAGTTCACCACTGAGGTACCATTTAAACAGACAGAAGCCATCAATAATATAACAATATCATTGACCTTAGTGGGTAATTTGTATGCTTTTTGCAAGGCAGTTGCAGACATCTCAGACTGTCTGGAAAGAGAGGCAGCTCATCGTAAGTTCATATATTGCTGAAAAGAGAAGAATCTGTTCTTTCAGATTCTATAACCAAACCCTTAAACTAAAGTCTCTGTTCACGACTTGAGTTACAGCCTACGGGGAATAATATCATGTTACCAGAGGCTGTTGCTGCTGTACTCTGAGCAGTATTCATCTGCCATTCTGCGATCATGACTGCAGCAAAATTTGTTCCAGGTTTTGCACCATTTAAAAACTAAGTGGCAAGATTTTAAATAAGAATTTTACAAGTTACAGGGTTGACCAAGCTGGGGGAGAAATTTTTTTTAAAAAAAACATGGCAAATAACTGCTACCATGACTGCTTAATTTCCTTCTATTTCTGCAAGACAGTGCATTTGATGCGGTATAGGGAAAAGGAAACTTAATAGCAAATAGGCGAGAGAGACTACAACTCAAGAGGATTAAATCTATGCAATGAAATACCACTGACAGGAGTCATCTTTTGCTTATGGTGAAAATGAGCAGGGAAATAAGATAATTTTGCAAAACTTTTGTAATAGAAAAATCCACTTCATTTTCAGATTTCACGAGCATCTCTTTCACAAGCACACCCATCATTACTGGTCAAATATCAGGGAACATGAATAGCCTTAAACATGCAGGACTAAAAATCCCAAATGTTTTCTCTCTGTTCATATACCCTGTTTAGATATAGCAGACTGCAACTAAAACCAGACAGCATGTTTACAACTCCTCCCTGCAGATATGGCCAAACAAATTCAAACGCACCACCAGAAGTGATTCCATTACTAGGGTAGAATCATGTGAAAGACAGGACTCAAGCGGACAGCACAGTACAAAAAATAAATTTGTTATTCTTAAAATATCTTTCTGAAACCCTTGAGGCCAAAGACCTTAAGAATGAAATTTTGAGAACAAGAGATGTGACACTGTCCTGTGTCATAAGAAAAGGAGGTGAAGTTTTGAATCTCCTCCTGCCTGTTGCTAAGGAAGATTAAATGAGTGTTTTATTTACGTAGGAAGATATGTACTGCTGCGGGGGAACTGGGAGTAGGGGAGGCTGAAAGAAGGCGGATCTTAGCTTAGTGACTCCCCAAGCCTTTTGTGGGGACAACACCACAGGGAAAGGGAGTGAGCAGATCCATTGCTGCCCATAGCACCAGGACAACTACTGCAAATGAAACAGCTGGAACGAGCCTCCAATCTACCTCTCTTTTAGCCTAAGCTAAAAGAGTTCCCCTCTAGGCCCTGTGAAATATTAAAGTTCTCAAGGAACGGGGAAAAAAATTTAAAAGAGTAAAAAAACCCCAATCTCTTCATCATCATCTGCATTGGTATTTACTTTGATGTAACAAACCCAAGAGAGCAGTGGAATAACTGCTGCACTCGGCAGAGGCAGGTTGGATACAGGCATGAAATGGATGCTTTGCAAAGCAGTTCGTGGATCGTTCATGCAACTTAGGGATGCCCCTAAAAAGTGAACTTTGCAGCTGTTTTACAGGGGAAGAACTGGCCAAACAAAGAGGCCTTCAGGGATGCCCCCCTTGCAAGCATATTGCAATCAAAGTAGTGGAATCCACCACATATTTTTACACTTCACCATGCAGCCAAGCATTGCTCCTTCACTTGCACCAGCTGCCAGTTTAAACAAGCAATATCCTTTATAACTAATGAAAGGTACAAGGCAGCTATTAATAGGCAAAGTGTTACCATATCTCAGATCTCAAATATTTCCCAACACTTGCATTATGCCTTTCTACATTTCTTCTAGTCTTTTAATGAGTTATTCCCAAAGCTGTAAAAAAGTCTTCACTTCCAAGCCTACTGTCTTATCTTGCTATCAGTCCCCAGAGTGTATTAACTGGAGGCATAAACAGGTTTGATGGCCTCTGCAAGGCCTAAGACTTCCATAATTTCAATAACGGGTGAAATGATTCCTGTTTATTACCAAAACGTAAGAATACAAGTAAACAAACAAACAAACAGAAACCTCTTGTAGACAGTTCACTGTAACTTTGGAGAATACCTGTGTTGTTTTTTTTCTTCTCCTCAAAGATCAGAACAATCTCTCCACTGATTCAGTTTTACAATAATTGGACAATTTTAAATGGCGTTAAATAATAAATGCTGACATTTAAGATACATTATCTACAGATTTTGAAGGAATGAGGTTAATTATGTTCTAGAAAAAATAAAGAATGATTATCACCTCTCATTTTATTACCTAGATTAAATGCCAGAGACTTTACTTAATCATTTCCTGTATGTGTTACCAAGGAGTGTATCTTCCAACTTCTTTAATGAGAAAGGTGAACCATAATGAGAAAATCAAGGATCTGAATTTTAAACTTTGATCTTAATTATATAGAAAAGAGATGATAATCATTCTTTCAGGCAATTACTGTACACCTCTCTAATCTATAGCTACACTGTATGTATTATATCAGAAGGAAACTGAATGTGAAATGTATTAGTGATTTAGAAGAACAACTGGAAGAAAGGAAAGTGTTATAATCTCCTTGCATTTAATGGCCTATGCATCACAATTATTGAAAGAAAAATAGTGCTAGCCAATGTAACTGGTTTCTACATGAGATCTAGCTGTTAGATAGTCCAGCCATACAGATGGATGTAAATTTTGACATAGCAATAGAATGATCTTTTATTTGAGCACTGCAGTACACTTTGTAATTGCTAGTGGATGAATCTTCACAAAATCTGCATGATGAAGGTTACAGGACATTCAAGGCCTTAAGTTGTGTCTACATGGAGCTGTGCTGAGTTCACACCCGGGTTTCACACCAGGACCCGAATTCACTGGTACAGGCTCCCTTCCAGGATTCAGCCTTAACACTCAAGACACCTGGGTGCCATATGCTGGAAGTTCAAATTTACCTGTAGGCATCAGTGCATGAATACAGGAGCCTCATTATAGTCGTGCACCTTTGAAATGGCTACTAGCTTTCAGTGATTTGAAAAACAACCCCCAATAAATACTTTTATCTTTTTCCAAGTTCGGTTATTGTAATTGTAATCCCATTGATCCAGACAGCACGTTAACACCACACAGAAGTAGTCACTGCTGGTGAAAATTTACTGTCAAATTATGAACCTCAGCCATCAAAACACCACTTTATTCTGAGCCAGCAAAACCAGCCACCAGCACACAAATTCTGTAGACAGAGACGAGACCACACAGGCAAGCCTGATGCTGCAAAATATAAGACACAGGGAAGATGACTATGATGCAATGACTGCAACCAAACAGCCAGTCAGAGCCTGTTAAACTGTATATACCATATTTACCCTCCAGCTTAGGGGACAAAGCCCACATGCACTTAGAAGCTTAACCAGGCATTTAATTTGCACTGCAGAGGCATAGTAGGTGAATTTCAGGTTTAAACTCACATTCTTTTTTCCTCATCTACTTTCCTTCCTTCCTTCCCTCCCTCCTCTTTTTCTGAAGTCCTTGTCAAATTGCAGCACTACTGAGATGGAAAGCAAAAGCCACTTCATATCTGCTAATACTCCACTTGCCCATATACATATCTTGTCTTTATATACATGAAAGTGTATGTTGCCTGGATCAATATGTTATATAATATCTCCTTTCCAAAATATGGATATAAAATTAAACCAGCATCCTTACCAAGGACATTGGTAAGTATTCTTTTTCAAACTTCAATCACTGGAATATAATAGTAATTCTTTCATGGCTGAGAAAGCAAGAAAGTAGGTGCAGCTAACGAATATGAAAGTAAGCACTTGTTATCAGCCACGAATACAATTCTTGTCTAACACTTCCAGCAGTAGGAACAGGGCATTTCTCAATCAGTCCCAACAATATCACTCTGGGACTCAGGGAAGTCAAGTATCTGGGAAATGATACTATATATACAACTAATCAGGGTTTCCTTTAAAAGGAATGTTCTTGGACTTGAATGCTTTTTTTTTTTTTTTTTTGAAAGTAGTACTTCTGATAATGAAATAAACCTTAAGATGTCAACCTGGAGTCGTGGGGGTCAAGAAATTACCCTCTGCACTCACACAGGTTTCCAATCCTTCTCTCTCAAGAGCTAAGCAGAATTTATTAGGCTCAAATAATCATCCCACAAGGGAACCTCCCATAACTTCAATGACAGTTTTCAGTTTTATATCTCATTTGGGGACATCTCTAACTCAAGAAAGGACTGCTGGGAACTTTAAGTCTGTAAAAAGCTGCTAAGAAATAGAACTTCTTTCTCTTCTAGGGAAAAGAGGGACACAAAACGTTCAACATTACATGAGCCAGGATAGATTTCAAATTTTCAGTTTCATGTTTTCATTAGTGTATATAGTGTTTTCTAAAAATAACTCCTGTAAAAACTAACATCGAGAATTCAGTATTGCAAAGGTAAGGATTTGACAAAGCAGAGTCTCCATATTATAAATATAGATACAACAATCTGTATTCCTAAGTGGGTAGATTTCCTTTTTATCTCAAATGCACATCATAAAAAAATAAAACAATTATAAAACATATTCGTACATTATGACTTGGCCACATTATTCACTCACTGGGTACTGGCAACTTTGGCAAGTTTAAATTCAGACCTTGCCTCAATACCGTCCTCGGTTATTTCAACTCTTGGTATCTAAAACCATTCCATAATCCTATTTCCCTAGCTTTGTTTTCCAGTCATTTTTGGCTTTGGTGTCCTCCAGGTTTCTGATACTTCCCTTCTGTTTTTTCTAGGTTCTACATGCAACCTTATATTCTACCATAACTGTATATGGCAGGTTTATTTATTAAGGACCTTAAAAATGAAAGCATTAGACTGCTAAACACTTTAGTGTTTCCTTACACTTGAAAGAAAAGAATAAGCGCAGGTGTTTGCAACTCCCTCTAATGCTGCTGGTGTCAATTCAGAGTTGGTTTGCCTTCGGCACACTTAAGAGAGCTGCTTAAAATATAATTATGCTTCCAAGATCAGGCTAGCCAATACCGCAAAGATAAAATAATCCATGTGTCCTGTTTCTCCACAAGAAAAGAAAAACATGTCCAGGAGCCACTTATAGCAGAGAGCATCCACACTGAAAAACCTGAGTTCTGAACACAAACTGGACTTAAAAATGAACAGGTTTATGCTTCTCTGTCTTGTTATCTAAGATCTGAGGTGAGTAGAGGAATCTGGGATTGCTCAGCAGCTGAAGCTTGTAAATTTGACCTGACATACAACAATAAGGATCTCTGCTGTCACTAAGGGCAGGTCTGCTCCAGGTGACACAGCTCAGCTAACGTGGTATTTTCATGAATTTAGCAGTGCACTCCTATACCTGTTAGTGAAATTCACATCAATTCCTTCCCAATGGGACTAGAAGAAGATCTGTAGGTACAGAAAAGTCCTCTACACCCATGTCAGACCCATGCTGAGCTCAGGTGGAAAGCAATGAAATGCCCTGATACGGCCATCACCAGTTTCCCTAGGTAGGTTGAAGGTACATTTATGACTTTGCTTTCTTCCTCTGCTATACATTCTGTAGGCATGCAACTTAAGAGGCTGACTGTCTCTGAAATACACAATTTCTTTCTAAAAGAACAGTGCAGGTTGCCAGGGAATACCTCCTTCCTCCCATAGAGGTTTTCTACAAACATCAACAGACTCTGGATCATGCCTATAACACCTTCAGCCATTGGTGCACAAAAATATTTTTTTTTCTTCTTTCCAGTGTTCCTAAAAGCAGTTTTGCTCTATGCATCTTAACTGAGCCCCTCTTAGAAACTCTACCCATTTCTATCAGGGATAAAAAGGAGCATATTGTCTGAACGAGATCCTTTGTGGGTAGGCATCAGTATGGGTCCAGGAAAGACTGCAGAACTACTCCCAGCTGCACCATCAGAAGGGCCGGTGCCTCGCATACATAAAAGTACAATGAAGCTGAGCTAGCTTTGACAAGCTCAAAAAAACCCAGGCATCTCCACCAGACAGCACCTATAACAAAATTCTCCTGAGAACAAGCCTTTTGATTTATCAACTCAAATCCATAAGGCAATTTTCCTACCCAAGGTAAAAAAACAGTTTCTAATTACAGAGTTCAAGGTTTTCTGTGAAGTACTTTTTTATTATTTTGAATGATTCTACACAGATACTTACATTATTAATAGAAGGGCATACTGGTTTCGATCCGTGAAATCTTTTGGCAGTGACAACTGTAAAGGGAGTTCTTTTAAGAAAAGAGCAATACATTAAAGGCTGGTAGTTACACAGATGAAAAACAGTAACATTGTAAGAAAGCTTTTGGTTTGGTAAAATAACATTTTGTCAAATTTACCGTAATCCTCAATATGAAGCATTTTAATTTCAGTCCTGGAATTCTTTTTCTTAAAAACAGCTTGTTTCAACATATCATTATTTTCCAAAATATAAAACTCTGTAGGAAACAGGAAGAAAAAGCAAGTTGAAAGGTATAGCAAATCATCAGATCAGAGATAAATGGAGATTCAAAAAAATTAAAGAGCCAAATATGCAATAATAAATCTTGTAAATTAATTCCTTCTGTAAATACTTTTTTATAATGTAACTGCTTTGCAATTCAAGAACTGAACAATCAGCTTAATTCAAAACATATACATTATTCCATTTTCTGGCTTCAACAGGTTTTG
Source organism: Falco naumanni (assembly GCF_017639655.2). Classification (NCBI taxonomy): domain Eukaryota; kingdom Metazoa; phylum Chordata; class Aves; order Falconiformes; family Falconidae; genus Falco; species Falco naumanni. The sequence goes on along the minus strand of NC_054061.1, from coordinate 31,305,364 downwards.
TTTTTGTTAAGGACTAACCATGAAATTGCTGATGAACAACAGGAATATTAGTATCTCTGACAAATACTAACAGCAGCTCTTACAGCGAAAGGCTAGTCTGCTGGGCAATATCATAAGCCTCAAGCAGGTGTCCTTTTCAAGCTACGTATTCCAAGCCAATATTTAGCCAGCCCAGCTCTACTTGATCACTGCATGTCTTGCTCTGTCTTCTGCACTTCAACAAAGAGCAAGACTAGTTTGTTTTAGAGCTGCAGACAGATTTGAAGCAATTTTTTTACACATGAAAGAATGATTAAGTAGTTCTTTTTTTTATTTTCTTTTTTACTCAAATTACTGATCTTGCTTCTAAAATGTAGATTTATTTTGTTATTTTTTTAATTAAACAATAAACCCTCCACTTAGGGCCAAACCGGATAATCTAAGGAGAATGTTTGTTCTGGGCAGTCAACCAAAATAGTATAATTATAGTCTGAGGATGGAATAACTGAAGTAATCCTTAATCATTCTTTTATGAATTGAAAAGGATAATCTAATCTTGCACCAAAACATTAATGGTAAATTATCTCCCTCATTATTTGGTATCTTGTTACAACAAACAATGTCCTTCTATCCTGACTTGCTTTGTTTTCCTCTAACTGCTGTACATAGATCTCTTTTACAATAATTCACTACCAACAGTATTAAGGAATAAAGAGCAAAAGTCTACTTTCACAGAACTGAGCAGCTGTACAGAAGTCAATGAATTTACTTTTAGCAGTAGCTACCCCTTATCGGCTATAGCACGCCTGGATAAAACTCCCTCCCCTTGGTGTGCTATGGCAAGGAAGCCAAAGTGCAGACGTGATAGCGTGACACTGGTGATCAGTGCTACTTCAACATGCAAGACAAGGTTCACTGTTATGGCTGAATAGTGGCTGGCCCATGACAGAGGGGATGCAGATAAGTACAATTCAGGACTTCTGAATTCTGGGAAAAGTCCTGGGGATAATCTAGTGAATGAGATGAGGATATGTAAGGACTGGTTTAGTGCTTTTGAATGGAAAGATGTCTCCTTTCCCCTAATTCACACCCTCCTGCTATGTGGAGGCACAGCGGAGTGCACCAGAGAAATATCTAAGCTGCTGAAGGACAGTCTTCCATTACAGAGCACCTCAGGCACCCAGGAAACATCAACAGCTTTGGTATCAATGTACAGAAAACAATGAGTAAAACTAGAAAATTAGAGGTATTGAATACCATCCTAAAAACCTTCGTTCTTAGATTAGCCATTATTGAAAATGTCAGTGGAGTCACTCTAATTTGAGAAATATAAAAGAAGGACTAAGTTCATCATATGTAGGTCAGATTTTATGATTGATCATCCAAGGACTGTACCTTACTTCAAGATAATTGGATTGTAACTTTAAAAACATCTCTAAAATACCAAAGGTATATCATAATAGCAGCATAATTTACATAGAAAGTCAAATGGATGAGGACCAACCTGCCATCTAATTAACTCAAGTGTAAATAGAAGATGAATGATCTGCACTTAGCATAAAACATATCCGAAAAGCTGGGGAAAGTTTTAATCATTTGATTAACTTCCTTCCTTATTATTTGCAGATGTCGATGTTGCTAAAAGGTAATTAACAGAACTTTGTATGAATGAGACAACTATTAGTTTGCATTTACTTGTAACTGCCTCTCCCCTCCCCCACACTCCCCAAAACAATCAAGGATGATAAAAAAATAGACCTGCTCCATCAGGAATACTCACTTGCAGTATTACTTGTACTGTGCACACTAACAACTGGAATGCCTGGCCCTGTTTTGAGGAGAGAAGAAAAACAGAGGACGTATAGGGTAGTTAATAATCAGTATTTCAGTAATAGAGGATGAGAGCACCAGTTACCACCCAAGACCGAATCCTGGACACCCTGTACACATGCTTCCCTTCAAACACAGCACCAGCTCCACTGGTGTCTCTTGCAAAGGACACAGTTGAGACTACGGGACCAACAAAGTGTGAAACAGAGACTGCCCTCTGCCTGAGCAAGCAGCCTAGACCTCTGCATCCAGAAGGAGCATTTTTTTCTAATTTCCACGTTTTAGCTATAAGTGAAGAATAAAAAAAATTACACACCCACTTAAAGGCACTGCCTAAAACACAGCAGTTTGACATTCAGAAACAGTAATTTTAGATTGACTGGGAAGTGAATTAATGATAATATTCACTTATATTTTCTATGGAAAAGCTGAAAAGTGTTGAAAAATTATCACATATTTCACTTAATTATCTGTTTAAGCAGCTCCTTTGGTACATCAGCTCTGCAAGATCAACAGCATCACCGTTAAACCTAAGTGTAATGTAATCAAATCTTATTTCATGGTAAAGTCAGATACTATATGTTTACTTTACCACCAAGAAACTAAAAGCACCAGGAATCATTCCCCATGTCAATAGGTACTGTGCAAATGCACAAGATGGTATGTGAAACTGGGGTGACCGAACATTCAGCACACTCAGAAGTACAGCTGAGTTTGCTGTGTCTGTTCTGAGGATCCCCCAGTGTAAACTTGCAAAAGAAAATGTTTCCCTACCCCCAACATGGAATTTGTACATGGGAAACTTAGTTTTATCTCAGCGAGACAGGTCTTTAAATTACATGCAGGCAGTCACTATTGGGCTAGCAAGGATGATGCAAAAATGCTGAAATCCCTGAGGACACCCATGGCAGATGATGGCATGGACCCTCTGAAATTAGGAGTTAAGACTCATATTTTTAAGGGGAAAAAAAAAAAAAAAAAAAAAAAGGATTCCCTCTGAAAGCAGTTCAGAGACAGAGCTTAATTTATGTGTTCTGAGTCACCCTGAGAGGTTGTCTCTCTCAATTAATTATTGCATGAGCCTAGGGAAACTTAAATACCTGAAAAAAATAGCATGGTGCCATTCACAGCCTGACAGCCTCCACTGGAAGATTTTATCAATTTCATTCTCTGCCTCAAGGGAGACTACTGACAAAAATCTTACAGGTAGGTTGCTGACAAATCAACATTTTCTGCCTTAGCTCTTCAAGAAAATAATTTCTTCGGCTGTCCCTTTTTGTTTTGGTTTGGTTTCTTTCCAGCTCTTTTTACTTCTGAATTTGTCATTTTGCTTTGAATTCTGATTTAAGCAAGACCATTTTTGGAGGGGAAAGCATTGGCATTTTGCAGGCCAGCTCTATTTGTCATACTAAAAAGATGGAAGGATGATGACAGATTTTGAAAAAGGGATATTACAACGGATTAAAAAGCCAATCAGAAAAGAGAAAGACAGATTTGTATTACAGGCATTATGTTGCAGCTCATCAGAACTAAGCACAACACTTGGATTTCCCATTGACCTCCTATAACTAACACCAAATCCACAACTTGTTTCCTGCTGTATAAAATGGGAAAACCAATTACTCCCTTTGTGAAGTATCTTACTTGAGTGGAGAGATTAACATCTGTTAGTGTTTATGAAGTGCTAAAGGAAAAATCCACAAGCAGTGTGGAAAAAGTGTAAAGGACATGCTTGCCAAAACGGAGAGGCTGTAGAGCTGGTCCTGCATCTACCGGGCTAGAAATAACTCCTGACTCGAGAGAGTCTTGGGAGATGGATTCAGCTGGTACACTGAGACAGAACTCCTGACTGAGGGTAACTAAGAAGGAAAAACTATCCTAATAAAGGTGCTCATGGGTAAACAGGAGGTGGAAGATTTGAAACTTGTACAGATCAAACCAGTCCAGAGTCCCCCAAGGACTTTTCTGGGCAAATTGCTTTTGTAACAATTCAGTCAAGCTTTTTGTTGTGGGAAAATGAGTGTATATGCACATAGATGTGGTGTCATCTGTCTCCTTGAAGCAGTTTATCTTGTACTCTTACAAGCAGCTCCCTGCAGAGGAGTTTTAATACCTGCTCTATGGTGGTGTTGCCATCAACTTCGATACTGTCAAATATCCAACCCACCACAGGCATTTTGCAGAGCTGTGGCAGTACCTGGGGGCCACACTGCTGCTGTAATTGTCCAGCACTGATAAAACACTAGAGAAGACCTCTGAATAACTCCAAGTGAACAACTATACATTAATGTTAGAGGTAGGAAAAACTTAATGACAGTTTATCATCCCTGTCCAACACCTGCAGCTTAGGGCAGTCTACTGGTTGCAACTCAGTGAGTGCAGGTTTAATCCTGGGAGGATGATTTACAGTCTTACCAGCTCAAACAGAAAACTATCTCTAAAGTCACTGAAAGTCATGAGCTTGTGAGGAATTTCATGTGCATACTGGCATCCACATTTTTATATCAAAGAAACACATCAAAAATAACAGGCTGAATATACTTTGCTAATATAATAATAAGAAGCTATGGTTTGGGGCCCTAGCACATTGCTGATTCGGGGCAAAACACTCTTCCCAATTTACCAGCCCTCTCTCTCAAAGGAATCTGAGACTTTCCCCATAGGGACTATGTACAGCACAAGGGAAAACTCTGCTTAAACCATGAGGAGCTCATTACTAATGCAGTCTTTACTCAGATAAGGGCCTTGGGATTAGCTCCATAACTTCTGTCACAGCTTTAACCATGTATAAACCATACAGTTGGTACATATACATATATTTTTCCAACAAGGTAGGCATTATAGGTGCACTTACACACACACACATACAACAACAAAAAAAGCGCCAAACAAACACCCAGCCTTATTTTAGCCAATATATATTCATAGTTTGTTTGTTTGAATAGATTCAGTTCTCAAGATGGCAGGTATTTTATTTTTGTGCAAAAAAATGTACAGTTGCAAAAGAAATAGAAAAAATGCATGCAAATAAAATGGGCTATTCACATCTATTTGAGATGAATTGTGTTCTACTTTTCACGATCTTATGCTAGTTGAGCAAAAATACTCTGAGAACGTTGTCTGTAACATACTGCAAGTTTCAAGGTCAACAGGTCTAGCTATACACTTTATTATCGATTGTCTCACGCTTTTCTCAACCCGTTTTTAGAATCTTACTTATTTATCAGTGTTTATTTCTTGGATGTAGGTTATAAATTTCTCAGTGTGGGATGTTTCTAGTTTTCTGTTTATACAGAAACTCTGAACCCAATTGGTGCCATTCAGTGCTACTGGAATGCAGCTAACAACAAAAAGCTAAAAGTTATTTATTGCAACTGTAATGCTAAAGATGATCTGTCTGTGTGGATTAAACCATACCTGTTTTTTGGTAGATACACACAGACACACACATATGTCGGTGACTGTGTATAGATATACTGTGCGCGTACACATATACGCATACAGGGACATAGTGTTATCGAAAGCAGGCCCTCATTTTTTAACCAGGTGTAGTTGCACAAGATCAATCCCAATACATAATATAATGAAGCTGTCACAAACCACAGTAGCGTCACTATAAATTCCGTGGGGTTTTTTGGTGAAGGATTTTTATTCAGGGTAAATTTAAAAGTCAATGTCCTTTACTAGGGCTGAAGGGTTAGTAATGGAGCAGCTTTCTGACATCACTGGTTATTTAGGTTTTACACAGAACATCTTTACTTACAGTCTTGCAATAAGCCCTGTACAGAACTTTGAGTAATACATCATTGAGCTAAATGTTAGACTCCAGCCTAATGCACTTCCCAAGGGAATACATTAATTCAGAAGCAAACACAGTACTTTTACACGCTGTGCATGACTTACCTTTACAGTGCAGTAAAAAATGCCTATTCATGGGGCTAAACTTTGCGCTGAAATACGTGCACTGGTCTTTCAAGAAGTTACACGAGAGACACTGACGATTCAATGATCCCACTGTTGATACACTGGAGAAAAAATCGATCAGAAATATTTTCCATTGTAATAAAATACAATAAACCAAGAATCAGCTCATCAGAGTGATAAAATTTGTTTCAGTCCCTAAACTCGCCAAAATATCACTGTCTTATTTTTTGCTTGATGCAAACTGTTTTCAGATGACTCAGTGGACTACTGTTCTGTAAACTGGGCAATATGGACAGGATCCAAAACCTGCTCAAAGGAGGATTGGAGTTCCAATAACTAGCAGTGCTGGGGGTAACAGTGTCAGTAGGACACTAACTAATGAAAAGCCTCGTTAACTTCAGATTCAAGCACCGAGATTTGTGTAAGGAGAAGGTACTTTGCCCACACACTTTAAATTGCATGATTAAACCCCACAAATATTATTTTTATTTAGAAGATTTTCACTACTTTTAAACACTGTCATATTACATGCTTATATTTAGGTTTTGCTTTTTAGATGCTTATAAAGGACTAGTGAAGACACAGCGGTAAAAACATTTCCTGTTAAAATATTTCCTGTTTTTTTCAACAAGTAAAATATCAGCATTTTGAATTTTGAAAAGCTGTGATTCTTCCTTTGTTACAGCTCAAGTGTACTAATTTTTACACAATATAAATGATGATCCAAACCCCAAAGTAGCAATTAAGCTCACAGAACATCATCATAGCACCTCCTGCTTGGGATGAAGAAGCTGTTAACACAGCCACATGTACTACTTACCTGTGTAGCTGTCTTCCTCTTGGGGATTCTTCAGTGCTTAAGAAATAACTGTGCCCAAAAGACAAACAAAGTTAAACACACTTTGGTAAACTGTCTGATTTGGGTGGTGTTTAGAGAAGTGCGAGACGTCATAAATAACTTTTAAAATTTAAAATTCCCAAATATACATGAGATCAAATACTTTTATATAAATCTTAGCCCCAAGATTAAACTTAGACCCAGTATACAGAGCAATTATTTCAGATGCTATATGATTTCATACAGAAACAGTGATGAACACAGTATTTCATGCTTTCTATGTAATTCCTGTACTGCCCAGAAGCTCCTGTAGCAACCAGGACCTCTTTCAGCATATTACAAATACAGAAGAGAAAGTTTCTCCTTCACTCCAACAGTTTGCAATATAAATCCAAGGAGCAGATAAAGGTCACAATGGAATGGTATCATAAATTACAATAGGCCTTACGATACCCGAAAGCCTTTTTGAGCTGCAGAATTGACTTTTTTCTTCTATCTAGAAACAGAAGCTAGCACCCTAGGCAATGGTTTACAGAAAAGGTTGCATGCATGGGAAGAGGCTTTATTTAGTAGAGCTGCTGCAAGAATATCAAGACAACTCCTTGGTGCGTCCCAGATGAAGTGCCTATAAAGTTTCTGCTTTAGAGGCAGAAGAGTAAGGAAGTCCTCCCAAGTGGCTGAGACAACCCACATGCAGTCTGCCACCTCTCTGCAGGCTGAGTTGCATCCAGACCTCATTTTTTCATCTGAACCTTGGAGGAGTATCTAAAAATTACCTACAAATGTATTTTCAAAACCCATGGAAGGACTGGTCAGAAAGGGTGTTTCTCCAGTGCCAGTGGAGATGACAGACACTGCTGCAGCCTCAAAAATGTTGCTGCTGAAATATCATGTATTTTAAGGAAAATCAGAATTAGACACATCTGTAGGTTGTTGTTGTTTTTTTTTTTTTTTCCTGCCATGTGCAGCTATAAGTGAACACCAGCCAAGATCTAGTGAAATTATATAGAGCTTTCAGATGTTTTGTGTCATTTCTGTACTGCTCCCAAGAATCACCAAGTATGTGCTGCATTTCCTTCCCAGTACAGCACTAAGTCGGTCTTTGGAAAGATTTCTCTCCGAGTGAGCTGGGTGAGGATCAGGGGTTTGGATAATCTCTCTATATAATTTGAATTTATGAGGTTGAATCAGATTCCCGAAGTCCAGAGACCTCATGCTGTAACCAAAGAAGCATGAAAACTGAAGATTTGGGGTTTTATCAAGTAGTAAAAAATTGCTATGACTTCTTATCTACAATCCAGGAAAGAAGTCACCAAAATGTTATTACTGCTGTACTGTGTGTTGATTTCTTTTCTTTAAAAATATATAGAGAGTCAATTGATGTCACGGTATGCTCCTTTTTCTTCTACATAAAAACACACCCAGTAATACACAGGAAGGTAAATTGTCTTACAACTGCACTTTTATGTACTCAGGTGTGTCAAATTTATGGTAATGCTCAAAAATGAAAAAAAAAATATTGTTGCTTAATTTTAGATATGCTATTGCTAGTCAAATAGATTCCACTTTAGTAAGTCGGGTATTTTCATAAACAGACAAAGAGAACAGTGCTTACATCTTTTGAGTATTTTCATCATATGCCAGGATTTTGATAACTTCCCAGTTTCCTGATGTCAGGTGTCTCACACTGATTTGTTCACTTTTAGCCTGGAGAGAGACAGGGAAAACATTAACTTCCACCGTACATGTTACATTTCTCTTTGCCTAGCAGGACTGTATGCACATGTCATTACTGATTACAGCTTTTAAAACTTTAATATGCAACATAACGTCTTTAAATCACAGACCTCACATTCTGACAGGCCTGAACTTCAAGTATCCTTTCCCTCCCATAGATAAAACTTTTCAAGGTCATTAAAATCATCTCAGTTTTCATCACAATTTTTGTCCATACGCCAACAAACAATAAGAAGCCTCTCCACCCAGGGTCTACAAGGGAAGTCTAAGTGTAGCTCCCAATTTTGGCGACTGAACCAGAGACTTGCAAGTTAGGGAGCACCCCTGGCTCCTCTCAGAATTTGTTTCTGTGCCGGTGTGAGCCTAGGAAAAAACCTGCTGCAAAGGGAAATGCAAAACCTCTCTCAAAGAACATGAGGGCAGTTTCCTCGGCCACCGCAGCAGGAGCTGCCTTAGGAACCCCCAGGGGGTAGCGCCCACCTGCCCTCAGGTAAAACCAAGCCTTGGCTGGACTCTGCGGCAGGCTCCTCACCAGGCACAGGCTGCAAACCATGAAACCTGAAGAGTGAGAAGCTCATCTGAGTGTGCTTCTTGGTGCAAAAGGTAAACCTGTGGCTTACACCACTGAAAATTAGAACTTCACCCCTCACTATAATCCAGCATGAACACGTTGAAGATGTTTTTTCTATACCAGGTTTATGATGCATGGCCTAGATATAAAAAATTCTTTGTTTCCAAATTCAAGACAGATTTTGTCAAGAGAAGAGGTGACACTTCAGCTTGTATCTCAGCTTTAGTGGGCAACACTGAGCAGCAGGAGTTACAGAGCAGGTCAGACGGAGGATCCAACGGCACTGTGCCCTGCGAATACCAAGCACCTAGTCACAGTGGCCTCAGTGATTACGTGGCCTACAAAAACTTGTAAAGGCATGAAGAGTGTTTTAAATCCTCAGATTTCTGAACTGTAACCTTTAAACACCGAGCTCTACATCAACAGCAGCAGTAACTAGAAAGCAGAAAATGCTCAAGGACACCTGTGAGACGTGTCTGGAACTGGCAAGGCAGAAACAAGACCCTTAGAACTGATCCACAAGGAATGAACGACGCAGTAACACCATGGCAAGCCTTGCAAGCACCAACTGAAACCAGGATGTTGTGCTAGGTGCTGTACGTATGTTTATGATGAGGGTTCCCTTGTTCAAGAAGGTTCTGATATTCAGTGCTGTCTCCACAAATGATTAAAATACAAATTAGTGATTTACTATACGTCAGTATTTCTTCTCTAGAGGGAGAGAAGCTGCAACTATTGAAAGAGATATCTAAATATTGAGATCACAGCATCTAACAAGAAACAGCAATAAAAAGCCCAGCCAAGCGTTAATAAACATGGTTATTTTTCAAGGTCACAGCCATAATACATAATTTATGAAGCTTGCAGGAAGTTCTTGCCTTGATCCATTAAAGTTACTTTATAATTCTTAGTTTGTGGTTGGAAAAACGATACTTTCTAGAGTGGCAAAACCCCATGTAAGAAATTTCTAGATACATAACATATGATTCAATCCCATTTTGAGATTAGTTTCTTTTAAATATTTCATAAGTTACTAAAAGCATTTGAAAACAATAAAACACACATCTAGCCCTCTACATTCAGACAGTAAATAATATATGATAGACAGTAACCTTTTAAACAGCAACCTCCCCTTGCAAGAAGATTTAATTAGATGCTCCTGCCAACCTGCTTTGATTATATTATTGACAAATGCTTTTCTAAAGTACAGTCAAAGAAATGCCGTCCAAGAAAGATCATTTGTCAGTACTTATTGTAAGACTGACAAATAAGCCTCAGTGATCAAATTAATCTAAAGCAATCCATTAACATTTACTTCTTTGTCACTGTATGTTCACGTTGGTTCTGTGTTTTAACTTTCCTGCACTTGGAGGCTGCTTTTTGTTAACGAGCTGGTATCTGTACCGAGTAGTACAGAGAAGTAATGAGACTCTAAATTCCAAATTCCAGTGTTATCCAAGCTCCATCATGAAAAAACTGTGATCATCTGGGTATGGGTGACCTGGTGACTGCTTTAAATTCTGCAGGACACCTGTTATGCCACTGTGGCTCTCTCACAAGGTGTGACAAACATCTGATGTGACAAAAGACTTTACGTGCAATGGTTAATATAATTTTTATGCCTCCATGTTTGCTTTAGAAATAATGGATGATCAGATTAATGCGGTGTGTAAAACACATCATATAAACACATTTCCTGTCCTTTATTGCTCTCTGTCAGCCCCGTGACCATGCAGAATGTTGCTTATTGATGAATAATGGTTGATACATGGGATATCACATCTCCTCTTCTTCTCAAGAGCAGGTGTATACTCAAAGCCAAACCTGTCCTTGATGATACCATCCAAACTTGTTTATTCATGGTGATGCTGGTCAAAATAGAAGTTTGTTTTTTTTTTTTTTTTGGAGGTGAGCAGTACAGAGGGCTCTAATTCTGCCTAAAAGGGATAGAATACTAAACTCTTAATCATAAACTTGAATTGAAACATCATCCTGGTGTAATCATGATTAAAACATGCATTTACAAGCAGGTATATATTTAAATATCTTATTGAATAGGAGTGGGCTTAATCTATTACATAAATATTTTCCTGAATTAGGATCAAGTTTCCTGAGCTCTTCAGTAAGTGAAAAATGTCAGAGGCTACAGGTTTAAGGCAAATTTGAATGTATCTGTAACATCCTTGGGAAAGCTGCAAGTTACTTTTTAGATCTACTTCATTATTATTTCATGTATTTTAATGATACTTATTCATATTGGGAAAGAAACAAAAAGAAGACTTGATTGACTAAACGGTTTTGCTCCATTGTGAATTTGTGTGTGGTTACTATATTAATATACCTTTACCAAATTGTCACCTGAGTTAGTGCTTTCTTTAGAAGACAGAATTTGACAAGCCTTTGATCCCTTTTTTCTTCTCTGATGCTTTCTTGATATGTTTACTCTAGTGAATGAGTATCTTTTTCTTGTTTCTTAAGGTTAATTTTTTATTAAAGTTCTTTTGCTCTTGTTCTGTCTGCAGTACACTGTGAACATATTTCAGACTTAATAATGTTCATACCAGAACGCTGTCATAAGGGGAGACAATAGAGCTGCTTGATGCCAAGTCTGCTCTTTTGATGTTTTGGGTACCTTGATAATCCCTCCTACGTCATACGGCTCTGCTAAAGTACCTGGATTAATGCTCTACTGATTTAAATAGATGCCTTGGAGTGTTCCATTCCAGGGCATCATTTCTTTTATTAGTTCATCACAACTTCACACTGGTGACCTTCAAAATCATAGTGCAAATTCATCTTCTTTCAGATTCTTCCTTGGAAAAATAACAACCCTGGGAAATGGAAACCACTGGAAAATGTTGCAAAGGGTAATAAAAGTGTCCTAATTTTCATAACATTTTAAGTTTTGGGTATTGCCTCCCTGTACTGTTGTGAGTAAGATCAGATTCTGAATATTCTGAATTGACATTTAAAATTATACTTGGGCATACATAGTGCATATAAAGAGGGCAAAATGAACATTTCTGCAGATCTCTTGAATTTCTGTGACTATAAAACATTATTATTGACAGAAGGCTCTAACAAGAAAACATCTCTGCTTGTCTATAGAGGTACAAAGAAAAGATGAAAACTTCCAGAAAGAGTACTTTGGAAATAGCTTTCATTTATGGACCTTACGTGCCACCACAGCAGAGGTCTAAGAAATGAGAGCAAGCTTTACATGTTCTGGAAGAAATTATAAATATGTCCCTCTGCACTGAGTGACAACCGGAAAAATGACCATGACACAAGTGTTCAGATTCTACTGAAGTGCAAGCCTTTGCTTGGGTCATGTGTCCTCATCAGAAGTCCTAGATGACCAGTAGGGTATTTAAAATAGCCTGAACTAAAACCTTACCTGAACGATAAACATGGCGATGTGGTGAAATTCACCCCGGCCCCCCTGCTTCACTGGGACAGTCATGAAGAACTTACTGCCATCCCTGGAGAAAACTGGTTCTTCGTTCTATAAATGTAAGATTGTTGTTAGTTTGTCACACTTCTCATTAAACTTAACAAAACACCAGCTTAGGTTTTTTGTCTCTTTGGTTTTGATAGCTGCTGTGCTCATAAAACAAGCGGAGAAAAAAATCCTTAGATTTTGAATATACTCTGGTAAGATTAACAAAAATGTGGTGCCTAAAGCTCAGTGGAGTTCATGCCAGCAGTTACCATTGTGCAACCTTGTCCTAAAGCATGGATTACAGCCCTTGCAAAACCCTCTCTCCCAGTGAAAGGTCTGGTAGTCTCATCCCTCACGCAGTGGGACTTTCCAGGATACATTCCTTTACAGACATACAATTAAAGACAGAGGTAAGTCCTACTAGCGATGAGGAGAACAAATGTTTCCATGGCCTGGACTCAGCGACACATTACTAAGTACGTGCTTAACACTCACTGATTTGATAAAGTTGTATAGGAAAAATAGGTAAATTGAAGTGATATTCTGAATCATGGTCTTACTGTAAATTGTAGCCTGATCTGATACCATCTCTCCACGCGTAACTTCACACAGAAATATTAAAGGAAAACAGCTTGCTATAAAAGCATAGTTTTTTCAAAATGATTTCTCATTTGCACATTGCAAAATGAAGCCTGAAATGTATTTTAAATAGAATGTGTTTCGTCCATTTATTGGACAGCTCTTCTGAAGCCATGAAAATGGAATAATTTGCTGACACATTAGTTCAACATATTGTTCTGGGTATGAATTTAGAAATATTATTCTCATGCATTCCAATTATAGCCCGTATGACCTGTAATCTTTGAACTCCTTTGGGTTTAATTTGGTGAGGTTATTTTTTAATCAGAAAAAAATTAGTGCACTATATAGGACTTGGAATGGGATTTGTCTAATCTATCTTTAACCATCCATGAGTTAGGTAGTTAATCAGCTGGTCATTTAAGTGCCTGATTAACTGAATGCAGCGAGATCAGTAACTGACGGGAATATTGCCTCTGAAACCCAGGCAGTGGCTCAGTTCAAAGGGCTGAATCGCTGGCTGGAAGCACGTTATCTCTTTCCACCACTGACACAGTCAGCTAGATTGCAAAATGTCCTCTGTGTGATGCTAGGTGACAAGATACCCGCTACCAGAGAAACAAGCTGCCACCTGAGTGTTTACACAGGCACTGCTACAATCCTGTTGTTAAATTAATTTAGGTTCCTAAAAGGTATTCAGTTTTAAAAGGAACGTATTTCTGTAGCTTATAAAAATAACATATTATTAAATAAAAATGACAATGAAGCAATTACACTTTATACACCCAGAAATAGCATTTATACTATACCTGTTTAGAAAGCCACAGGTCTGACTGCATTTCATATTTCTAAAAAAAAAGAAAGAAATTGCTTTTATGGAATAGCTATAGATCAAAAATATTTCCCACATTCAGGAAAAGGTCTTTAGCTGTTTTGTGCGTTTTCTTCTACTGTGTTACAATCTTCACATCTCTTCATTGGCACTTACATTGAAACAAACAATAATTTAATTACAAAGTCAGCTGCTTTATTCAGAGTTTTTGGTATAACACCACAGGGGACCTAAGAATGTCTTTTTCAGTCTTTTCTGATTAGCTATCAAGAAGCTTTACACAGGCAGTTCCATTTGTTTTTTACCTCTAGGCATCATCTGATAACTGGATATTTTAGGTCCTTCATCAACACCGGGCAAACAGCCAGCATCAAGCTCGAATTGCGAGACCTTTTCAAATCAAAATTCCCTGCTTTAATGGGTTGTAGTGTGGCATTAGTGAAGAGGAAAAATAAATAAATGCAAATGAATGTTTTTTATTGGGGACACTCATATTTTACATCATGCCATCCAAAAGAACCCCCAAATACCATGCACACATTGTTGGAAAAAAATACAGAATATAGGTCAACTGTTGTAAATTGTCACAGTCACACTGAAGTAATGAAAATTTATTAGCTAGAGAAACATCTGTACATATATGGCCTAAAAATGAAATATCTGTAGCTATTACAGCAGCTGGTTTTAAACTACTTTTTGGAATTGAGAAATGTGCAAAATGGTAGGGGAGAAAAAAAAAAGTTTATAGTTGGAATCAAATGGTGTGATACAATGTTAAAATCTTACAATAAGGCCTTTCCTCATCCATTACTGAATTCAGGAGCATCACTTTATCCCAGCAGATGCAGTGCAGGAAACATCCAGGGTGACAAGCATGAGCCTGGTCTGAGCTGCACGCACTACAGTGACACTGCAGCACTATCCTTCCTTACCTACCTAAGAAGGTCCTTTGCAACACTTTAATTCTTCTGGAGTGGGATTTCTCAATCTCTCTCTTCTGTACTATGTCCTGGATTACAGCTCCCTGGATGCCTACTTCAGGTAAGTCCAATTGACCTTGGAGCACATACAGGCTTCCTTTCAGAAGCGACTGCCCACAGTGGTTCATGACTGACTTTCTTAATAAAGGGGCACAGGGCTTGCGGGAACCATGTAAAAAGCAATGCAATCAACAAATCTCCATGTTCACAATCTTAATCCGCAGTTTGGGGATTTATTTGTAGTTTCTGAGTCAGGAAAAGCACCTTGCATTTTTTTAATTTTTTTTTTTTTTTTTTTACTACATAGTAAAAGAAGCAGACAAGCTCCAAAACAATCCCTAATGCTTTAACATGATTGACTTCAGTAGAAGACACTGATGGGAGCCTTTGACTCAGAGGCCAAATTTAGACCAACATTAATCACTCATAACCATTTAAACTGCCAAATTTTACCCTCTACTTTAGAGCATCTGCTGGTACTGATATTAGCATGTAAAGAAAATATTTATACTTCTAGTTGGGTCTGGGAAGAGATTGTGACTCAGAATGGGAAAGTGGCCAGCTGCATTCAAGATGCAAGATTGACTGTGAAAATGGAGAGACGGAATGCAGGAGTGTCAGAAGTCAAAGTCTGGGTCAAGGGATGGGATGTGGCTGAATTCAAATAGAAAAATACATTTCAGCTTGGCTTACATTCAAAATGAAATATCCCTGTTGCCTGTCAATTTTATTTTTTTCTAGTTATTTAATTCTGTTATTGAATTTGCAGGAATTATCAGAATTTTACACCTTTTCCTTAAACAAATGTAAGCTGTGAGAAACAGAAAGATCGGAAATGAAACTCTGTAGGGGGAGAGAGGAGAAAGCAGGCGGCTGAAAATATCTGATGGAAGACAAGCTTGTCACTGCACTAGCTATATCCAAAGTACATGATGTTCAGCAACTGCAGTTTCCACTGAAGTTAATGAATGAACAAAGCTTAGTAATTCCAAAAATGTCACTCAAAGTTGCTAATTGCATGAAATCATTTCACCAGATTTGGAATTTTCTCACATCCATTTCCTCCCTGCTGACTAATTATATTCAGCTTGCAAGTACTGCATCTGCAAACTGATTTCCAAATTTCTTTTTCTGAATGTGAAAACAAAATGCAGGAAGAAGCCTTGAAAAGAGAGTTTAGGAAAAAAACAACTTACCCTGCTGCAAGCCCCAGTTGTGGTTTCACAAACCGTAAGGATGGAGATATTCTGAGGTCTGTTTAACCATCTCACCACAGCCTTGGTGTTGCTTACCCATTTCACCATAGTGATGTAATATTCCCTAAGAAGACGTTTGAAATCACAATGTTCAGATTATTCCTATTTCAGATTAGATTTTTTTTAAAAAAAGAATATACACAGTTCATCAAATGCTGGATTTTTACCGCATGACAGTATCAGTACCGAGGGATGGAGAAAATAACCCTAAATGCCCAGCATCTGTGTTCCTACAAGAGGAAAGGATCAGTCCCAGCGTGCTGTTCCTCTTGGAAATCCGTACTCCATTATCACCTCCTTCTCAGCCATTTCTAATATCTAAATTTTATCAGCTGTGAAGCATATACTTGTGAAACATAGGTTTGCAAATACACATGAACCATGTATTGCTGGCCAGTTTAAAAACAAACACTAAACTCCAACAGAATCCAGTATTTCCTATACCAAAAGCATTCAGAAGACACACATTTTTGCAAAAGATTCCAGTCCTACCGCCAAATAAAAAAAAAATAAGACCAAATTATCCCCAAACCAAATTCTACAAAACAGAGGCTGAGCTGTTCCATTTGAAAAAGTCTTCAGTGGGGGGTGGAAACAGAAGATTAAATCATTCAGAATCCAGCTGATATAGTAATTAATAGTCCAATTCAAACTGTAACATCATCTTCCATCACTGACAAACTCCCTGATCACTGAAGTGAAAGCAAAAGATCATCTTAAAATTTTTCTCTTTCCATCAACTATGCATAAAAGTATGTTCAAAATTCACTACATTATGACTTGTTTCTCAGGATTGCAGTATACTGCATATATACATATATAAGTAGAAACACATACCCTTCTGAAATTAAGTACTGTCTCAAGGTAATGTTCCTTTGTAATTCACAGTTTTGCAGTTAATCTAGTAGTAGTGTTGTTGCAGGTCAAGTGATAAAACCAAGGCAAAGTTTGTAGAAGTCCTATGTTTTATTAGATCGGCTGATAAAGTTAAATAAAACCAGAGAAGCCTGCAGGGCAAAACCTGTTTTAGTTCTGAGGAAGCTGCTATCAGTTTGTGTCGCCAAACTTAGCAGGCTTTTTTTCAACTAATCTACGTACTGGTAATGAGAATAAGTGCACTCTCTTTTCCTCCAGACCCAAATACACAAACGTCCTGGGATTACTAGACTCTCTGCATCTGTACGTACCTCAAGTTTCCTCACAATAACCTTTAAAGAGGAAAGACTATGACTGTTCTCTGGACAAAAGACTGAAGCAAGGTATTTCATTAAAATGTACACTTATTTTAGGTCCTCAATTTGATACCCACTTAGTTAGGTGCTTCACAGCAGTTTGAATGTTCAGTGCATAACATTCACCTTTGTTTGGGAATATTTCTTAAATCAGACTGTGGATTAATTTACCTCATGTCCAAAGAGTAACAAACGCAATTGCCAATCACCTGTGCAACAGCAGTTCAAACTCCCTGTATCACACAGAGGCTGCGTGGCAAAGGCAGAATCCAGTTTTAGCATTCAACTGGCCTAATAAGAGCAGACTTTCCTCTCTTGCTGTGGCTTGTTTTATTCAAGCTGCATCTCCTCACTCCACTCCTAATGTTCTTTTTCCTGTACTTTGTGTAGCCAGTTCCCGGGTTTTCCTTATTGATCCCTTTTCTCGCAGCAGGGCCACTGTAAGATGATCACGGGAACCGTAAAACCTGTTTGTTGATTCTCATTTCTATCCACACCATCTCACCAGTTCTCATGGCTCCCACTGAACCTGACCATCAAGAAAACCTCATTCAAACCTTGCCTCATAGACCTGTCTTTTTGGTTTTCAGCCAGTCCCCATTTTGTGGTCTAATCAAGTTTTCACCTCAGACTTTTTAAAGTTTCTTCCCTCTCATCTGCCCTAGCATTTTTTCCTTTCTGCATTCCAAAAACATAGCTTTCCTCTTTACTCTGTGTAAAAGCAGACAGAAAGCACTGAGAACAGAAAAGGCAGGCTCCTTCCACAGCATCCCATGTCCAGTCATGCTGAAGGAGTTTGTATGTGACTCACTTTATTCTAAGCTGGATTGAACCAGGCAACGTATAAAACCAAGAGCTTAAAGCTCCTTGACCACAGTACTACTTCTGATCCCAAATTCGGTATTTAAATCTGTTGCTTGACTTCAAATTGGCCTTCAAAAGGCAATTATATAAGTTAATCAGTATAAAGAATTCCCTTAGGCCTGTGAACCAGGCACGTCACATGTATACAGTCAGCTCAACAGTCAGAGCTGGAACATCTTGTGTATGCCAAAGGGGTGCTGCACACCGAGAAAGGTCAGATCTTGGGGCCTGAGGGCGATGGAGGATATTCAGAGAAAAAATAAATTTCCAGCTGCAGGTGTTAAGAAAGCAAATGTCTTTCCTGAGCATATGGCAATTAACTTTTTTCCAAAGACTTGTAACTTGGTGAAGTCTGCATTCATTTTTAACTGCTGACAAAAAATGTTAAATATCAAAGGTGTTTATCATCCTTTGCCGAGCTTGAAGACCTTATTTTTTAAAAAATCTTTCATTCTTACAGAATGTTTTCCTTTATTTTGCTTATCTTAACTAATACACAGTTCTATGGAGGTAGCTTAACAGTTTGCTAATACATTTATCACCACTTAAGAATGTCTACCACGTCTTGTTTCACTTGTAAGTTTTGGGATGCTTGTGACTAGAACGATATATCTGTGTATCTTGCTGGCTGTTAGTGTAAGTGCTTAGCAAAGTCAACAGAGACAATAAGCTGAACAAGGGGAAGAGATTTGCACTGCATTACACTGGAAGCACAGTTGTAATCATAATTGAATTTGAATATTAGATACTTAGATTTGAAATAGACTAACACCACAGGAAAGTAACTCACAGCATTAAACTTAAATAAGACAGCGTTGAAGAAAAAGAGTCAAAATTTGGAACTTCATACCATTCAATGTAGTGAAGAAATTGCTCTAACTTTAAGCCAATGAGCTGATTATGAAAGCCTTGCTCATAAGAATATCTGGAAGATATTTAATATTTATAGCAATGGAAAAAGGAACCTTACTTTGATGGCTTTAATAGATTTGGATTTTGATAATAAACACAACAGGGTTCACCTTAAAAAAAAACCAACCAACCTATTATGCCTTACTAGTTTGCTGGCAAGTTGTTATCTAAGAAAGTAAACAACAGAAACTTGCCCCATGCAGAATGCTCTAGAATATTTACTATAATCTAAAATTATTTATATTGCTGTGTATTGAAAAGTGGATGAGAATTTACAGATACTAATAGACAACGTCATTCTCAGAAACACGTGCAAAACAACACAAATCAAGAACAACCTGCAAGGTCGCTAAGATAACTACAGTTTGTTAGTATTTTGGTATACTACACATGACTTTATCTATGCATACATTGCTGGATGTATTGCAGTCTTCTTCTGAGTCTAAGCCACAAGTATTTGGTTGGAAGGGCTTTTTCTAGCTCCCCTTCCCATGGGTGGTGATGGCCACCATCCTAGTCAGGCTAACAAGCTCTGTTCCCCGCTTCCTTGGTGCCATGGGCCCTGGTCATGACCATCTTGGTAGCACGCTGATGGACCCTCTTCATCTACTTTGAATCCCCAAGTTGGTGGGTGATGCTCTGCCTTTATGGGTAATCCAACCTCCCTCAGTCTGCTGGCCACACTCCCACAGCAGTCCAGCTCTGGTGACAGTAAGCACATGCTGTTGTCCCCTATTCAGCCCCAAGCACAAATCTCTCAGCAGAACAGCTGGGCAGGCAGCTGGGTCCCAGCCCCTGCTGACCCAAGGGCTTTTCCTGGCCCATGTGCAGCACTTGCATTTCTTCCTACTGAATAGGGAAGGGTATAATCAATAAATACTTTGGCATTGTGCGGGAAGGCTTCAATAAAGTATGTGAATATTTTTTTATTCTGTAGGCTTTGGCTGAGCAGATTACAGCCATTTGCTATAGGGTATGGGAGTGAATTAATCCTTTACATTAACCTTGTGAGATGGGTATTGTTACTGCCAAGTTACAAGACAGGGGAGGGGCCAAAGCTTGAAAGAAGTTTAGACACAGCATATCTAAGCAAAGCTAAAAGTAAACCCCAGTTTTCTTAATAGCAAATTGGACCCCCCTCCCAACCTTTCCCATTTCCAGTTAGAATCCAGTAAGCTTCACATTCCAAAGCAAGGCTGCCAGAGGTATAAAATCAAGCTTTCTAGATTCAAAAGGTGATTTCAAATTAGAAGTATATAAATATCCAAATGATTCTGTTGATTTGGATATGTGTGGATAACAAAAACACTGGTGAGGCTTGTAAAAGCATTATTTGAATTAATACAAACTCAATTTCTTAAGTGTTTTTGGTTTCATTACAAACGATTAAAGTTCATAATTTTTTTTTTTTTTTCTACAAAGTCTGAAGGGTCTGGCTGTATACTTCAGTCTCTTTAAAAAGCAGGCACATATGAAATGAGAATGTAGATATCTAGCTTTTTTTTCAGGCATTTAACTACTATTGGAAAAAGTAAGTAAAAGGACTGAATTTCTTACGGTGCTTTTTAAAGCTACCTGGTCAGCAGTGTCTGGGAGTAGTGGGGAGCCGTTGTAGCTTGCTTACTATGGATGAGAATGGGGAAAGAAGACAGTGGGTGACCCCAACACTGAGACTTTCAGGAGTCAACACACAGTTCTAGCAGAAAAATATTTTCATCATATATGAAAGCACAGCTCTACTCTAATAACCGCAATTTCTTTCATGTGTTATTTCACGTTTTCTTGGTCTTAGCCTATTTTTACTTTGGAGAAGAAATGATTTTTTTCTGCCTGACAGGTCTAAATTCAAGCATGGAGTTTTAAAAATCAGCCTACATAATTTCTTCCTAACATATTAATACCTTAGATCTAAATAGCACCAGTTACAAGAATTCTTCAGTTGTCCTAAGTTACAGTGGTTTGCACTGACCACCTGCACACACTTTTTCAAGATTTGCAGCAGGAGGTATTAGCTTTCCAACTGGAACTTCAGGAGCTAGCAGTGTACGAATGCACACATACTTCATCTTCCATGTATACTGGCTTTCTAGGGCTAATGAGAAAAAAACCCTGCAGTACAAAATCATGTTTGCCACTGAAGAAAACATAATGTAATTGTACGCATGGAATGGAAACACCGAGGGGGAAACAGTAATTGCACAGAATGCAAGCACACGCTTAAAGGGAGACTGTCAGTCTTTTTGTGGCATTAACAGTGCACAGTAGATGGTAATTTTTTTCCACAGAATCAAACTTTCAGGAGTAAATCTAAAAACGTTATTGCTATCTTTATATCAGAATAGCCTGAACAAAGGTTGGGAAATATTACCAAGCACATTTATAGAATCACTGCAAGAAGTAAATGAAGGCAGAACACTGAATTTACTCAATCTTGCATCGAGTTCCCAGATGTCCTAAAAATCAGAGAAATAGTTTTCTGTATTCAGAGGTCCTGCACTGCACACAATTTGGGGAGAGTTAAGAATGTGAATGTTACTTTTTGCAGTTATAACTAACAGAAGCCCTCTTCCCTATCCATTTGTGCTTTCTCTGTGTAGGAATCTCTCCCGTAATAGCAGTTGGTTATAACTTGCACAACACTAAGTCCAGAATGTCCCTGCCCTGAAAGATCCATACAGCTATATATGATAGCATCCCATTCCATTTAATACTGAAAGACTCCCATGACCTATTTACCAATGACTCCATAGTGAATGGATTAGAAAGGTATTGAGAAAAAGAGACCACTGAAGTGGCTACTACTTTTAGTAAAAAACCCAATACTTTCAAAAACCCCTCCCAACCATTACAAATTCCAAGGATTTACACTCTAGAAAGGCCTGTTCAAAGATCATTCTTCATATCTATATACATTGATCTACAGATATATACAGATTGATGACCAGTGTGATAACTGACTGCTACTCAAATCCAGAGTCAGAATGCAAGACTTACAGTACACTTGGCTCACAACTGTGTAATTTTTCTGAATTTTACATCACAGACATTATACCTTAACAGCTAAAACTGAGATGAAACTAACTTTTTTCACAGTTTTAAGTAGTTTTACTTGGTCTTCTGATAAACTAACAAACCAGAAACATTAAACATGAATATTATTTCAATTAAACAGCAACAATATCTCAAAACCTTTATCAAGGACTCAAAAATCTGGCAAAGATGCCTGTTAGGGCTCACAAAAGAAATTCCAAATTGAGCTACTGCTAGCCTTCAGCTGCAAGATGCAGAAGAGGTTCTAAGATACTAATATTCATTCATTTGATTCTACTTATTTTCAACCTGCTGGGGAGGAAGAATGAACCTGAAACATCTAGTGGGAAACCATAACATCTGAAGATTTCCAAGGTACTTTTTTTCTTGAGATTTACATATTGCTTTCTCATTTAACTTCTTCGTGCCTTCTGACATTTAAAGGACAATTTTAATGCTGTTTGAGAGAGTGAAGATGCTAATCTTGACAGCAAGAAATCTCTTTCAGATCTTACAGCACTACTTAAATTAATGAAGGGTTAGCAAGCAGCAGGAGATTTTATTACGTTTTTCAGTAGTGGCCCATCAACAGAAAGAAAATACTTCAAAAAGCACAACTCATTTGGAATCATTCCTTTCACTAACACAATCAGTAAGAATTCCAGCTGACACAAATAATTGCAAGGCATAATTCACCATTAAACCATTCCTGCACTAAATTAGGGTACCTCAATTTGTGTAGAAGAGAGCTATGCCAGCTGAAAAGTGGCTACAATGGTTGTGAATCAGTGCCCACTGTTAACGTCCTGATTGTTTGGGGAACAATTACCATAAAATCTTTTGGGTTTTGTAGGAACTGCAAAAACAACAACTACACACAGAGGTGTTTGTTTGTTTGTTTGTTTTTATCTATGGGTAGCTTTATGATTGCCAATCCCTCTCATGCTGTTCTCCATCTGAAAATGCCCTGAATAAAGACAGAAAGTGGCACTTGCCTTGCCTTTAGACTGGAGCCAGATCTGGACTGTAGTAACTGTTGTTGTTGTTACTATTATTATTATTATCTCTATTATATAACATTTTAGGGCTAGAAGACCATTAGTATGTGCACTGAAACCACAGCAGGAATTTAATCAATATGACTGCAATTTTACAAACTGGAATACACATACGGCAAGGGATGAAAATTTTCTTGCCTTTAAACAAAAGGTTCAAGGCATCTCAGGTGAGGACAGGTGATCAGGAGCTCAGCTTAAGACAGTAATTTTAGCAGAAGAGTCACCAGCTGCAGCCAGACCTCATTACTTCAGTCCCCAAGTTAACGGGACTGTTAAATTAGCTCACTGGTTCTGTAGCAGTTTCTCCTGATAAACACCACCCTTAGTCTCTGTGATCTGGTGGCATTGCATCTCACCTGTCACCTCACTGCATCTGTCAGCCGTGACGAGACACAAAATTTTCCATAACCTATTAGATTTGAAAAGTTCAGAATATTTCTCTCTAAATGATGAAACACCCTGCTGATGTGCTCTGTGCATTTATAAGACACTTCCATATTCTGCAATCTAATTTCAGAAACGGAAAGCAACAAGTTGGCACACAGCAAGGAGAGGCTGGGAGTGAACGCAGTAATGACCTCAGAAGCTGGGCAGTGTTCAGCCCCCTTGACCATAGCTTAGGATTCTTAATTTCCTGGATTTCAAGTACATTGGAGCTTCCCAGGAAATCACACATGACCAGATCTGAGATCCTTGTGATTTCTAAGAGGAGCATCAATCCAGTCCAGCTGTATTTTATTTTATCATGTTCAGCCACAGGGATGGAGAGCACATGCATTCCAGTCTAAGATAAGTGTTGTTCTCAGGTAAAAAGGCAATGATTAGCCTAAGAGACAGTCAGGTTAAATCAAATATGAGTTTCAAAACAATGAAATTATATACCTTGATTTAAAGCTGTCAGGTGGCATCAGTTCCAAGGTATGTGCTGGTCCATACAGATTAACCACAAACAGCTTTATTGTTGGGTTTGTTTGACCTGCCTTTGAAAAAAAAAAAAAAATTAGGAGCTTTAGAGGCACTGAGTCACTGACAGCTAAATAGACTCACTCACTGACACGATTCAGTACCTTTACAATAATGAGAAGTTATTACAATTTAAAAATCTTAAATGTTAAAACTTGAATTTCACAGCCAAAAATAAGAAGCATTAGTTCAGTAATTCTCCCACTGCCCTTTACTGACCACAGACCCCCCTGTGCAGAGCAAGTGACCAATGCTAGAAGTGGCTTGGCCCACTTCAGTGAAGTCAGCTGCAAAAACACAGTTCCTAGACCAGCAGTTAGAGCAGCCTCCAGCACAGTCTCTTCCAGACACTATTGTTCCTTCTTCCAAAAAGCTGCATGACCTATATCTGGGATAGTATTCCTCCTCTTCCTCCTATCCCTTCTCTTTCTTTACCAATTTCCCCCAGTCTTCCTTCCCTGGTTTGCTGCGTTGGAAATCTTTATTTTTGGCCCTGTTAAGGACCAGCTGCTTTGGCAGGCCAGCTCTAAGAGAAACAAAATGCATTTTGTTGCTAAAGGGGAATAAAATGGCAGTTTGATATATATATATATCTACTGGGAAGAATCCGATGAATCCTGAGGATCTACAGGGAGGTGAGACTCATACTTCTCACAGTAACATGGCTCATTAGTAAAGGATGTTCCTGAGATGAACAGGAAGGACTGGCAATAGAAATCAAGGCTCTGCAGGACTGCAAGGAGGTGCTACTGGTCCCACACCCCTGTCCTAGCTATATCACACTCAAGCTTCTTTTTCAGGGAAGTCGCAGGAGTCACACAATGCTATATAGCATCCTTGGGATATGGGGAATGAAAAGTGGTTCTCTCAATGGGGCTGACTCCTGTTTCATACTGGAAGGACAAGGTAAAATCACTGATTCTACAGATTTAATCATAATATTCTACAAAAGCTGTATATCTGGCTCTTCACAGGGGTATTTTGAAATGCAAAATATCTTGGCTGAAATAAACGCACAAATTCCCTTTAGAAATTGGACTTATCTCCCAATATAGTCTGCATGCTGTATCCACTCATTTCTGAGTAGTATGGCAGACAAGAAAGTGGCATTTCTGTATTTTCACTAGTGCTACAAAAAAAAAAAAAAAAAGTTTTGAAAACGGATTTAATTAGACTCCTGGAATTTCATACTTTTTTTTCCATAAAAACTTTCACATTTGCCTCAATAGAAATGTGGTCTTTCAAAAGGCATCCTTTGCATGAAGGCAGCTTGCAGAAATGTAAGACTGTGGAACAAAACCACTGAAAGATCAAGTCCTTAGGACACAACTGCAGCCTCCTTACATCCTTTGAACCTGACATTGACTGCACAGTGGTATCCAAGTACTCTCACTGGGAGGGCTGCCATGAGTAATTACTATCCAGCACGAGTACGAGTTGTAGAGAGACGCTCTAAATCTGTGCTGGCCCCTGTGCCTGAAACGAAGCACAGCGCTGCCCCAGCTCTGCCATCACCAGTCCTGCTCCAGATGGGACAGAGGGGTCTGTGGCACAGCACAGCCTGAGCTGGCCTCTGCTCAGGGCTGTACCGCCCCGATGTCCTGTCCCCGCCACAGACACACAGCGTGCAGTTCTCATGTCCACGTCTCTCCCTCGAGAGCCTCAGCTGCTCTACCACTCAGGGTCTCCCCATGACAATTTAAATAGTGTAAATCCTGTATGATACCCAAAACGTCTGTTCAGTAGCACAAGAACCCTGTACACTGAAATCCTACTTGTTCTCAATCTATTTATCAAAACTCAAACTTCCTTTTTAATTCTGTGCTTATGACGTACACAGATGTGCGTGGTCCAGTATTCACAAACACAGGTGGGTCTAATTTTATTTTTTAATCATAGACACAATTTTCTCCTATGGTTTGAATCTATAATAAAGACTAAACCTTTTTTTCATCTCTGTTGCCATACCACAAGCTTCATTACCAATTAATGGTGTTTAACGGGTAGCTAAATTGGCATTAAATGAAGACATTAAATAAAGATAATGTTTTTTCATTAACGAGATTACTGAAGTAGTATTGTGCATCACTTTTATGCTGAATTGCTAATGAAATGGAATTACTCATTTCTTGTTTACAAAGCTGACTTTTAAAAATATTCCTTTTTTTTTCCTTTGCTCTGGCACCCAAGGCCTTTTGCCAATGCAAGTATGTAAACTACCTCTGAAAATACTGTTACTTCATTATTTTAGAGTATTATTTCATAGCACAAATACATTACATTTATATTATGCATATTATTGTTTCATAGTACCTGGTACAGTCTAACTGTCCACCCATCAAGAATAGCGAGTCATCGCCAAAAATTGGTATCAGGAATAGGGGAACTAGTATTTTCTAAAGCCCTCAATGAGCTTCCCTTGCAATGTCAAAGAAGTACCACATACATGGACCTACATATCTGGTCAGAAAGGAATTCAGACACTTTGAAACTGCATGCATGGGATGGATAAACTGATTACGCTGGAAGGGAATACCAGTGCTGGAGCTCGGCACAAAAGCAATGGGCTGGGGAGGCACCGAATCAGGAAATCCCCAGAAAACAAGGACTGATCTCATACATAATCCTTGTCTGTGCAGTTCTTTCACCTATCAACACAAGTCTAAAAAAACTTCTCTACATCTTCTGAAACTGAGCAATCATCCAATTTTTCACATATATCTTTTCTCTCATTTTGATGGCCAGGAAAATATTCTATTGTGGTTTGTCTTATTCAAGGCCAATCTGTCACATTCATTAACAGCATAATTTACTGACATCTACATAACTGCAACAGAACTTGCCCTGCCCTCTGCACACAGTGTGTGTGACTCCAGTGCAGTTGTGACAGTATCTTTTTCTCTATGCAATCCTTCAAACATACTACACTTGTGTCAGAACTAGTGGATTGATTTTACCAAGCCATATATCAATGATGAAATGACAATGAATTAGTTTGTCTGCTGCTCCCTCACTTGATAGTTTCTTTCCAGCAAAAGTTGTTATAGTCTACTGGGGGGGGGGGGGGGGGGGCAGTGTTTAACATTTCCTGAAAAGCAATATGAACAAAATCATCCTCTGTTACTGCCTACAAACACTCCTTCCATATGGTTGAATAGTACCACTGAACAAGGAAGAGAAAGTGGGGGTCGTGCTCACACTCATCTTACCTTAGGATATGGATACTGCTTTCCTTTGGGATATAGACCTCCAGTAAACCGGGGAATAACCATGTTTGGTACCAGAGAGTCATTTATGGTCAGGAACGCCAGTCTTTCACCATCTGGAGACCACCAGTGGGCAACATGGGAATGAAGAACTTCCTCTGCAAAATCAGATGTCCTTAGGGTCCATAAAAATAACTCCGACATAATTCCCAGCTCATTCAGTTGGCACAGATTTTTTTTCTTTCTGCGTCTATTTGAAATGCGTCTGTTGTAATTTCAGTAATTTCACATTATCCTGGGTTGAACGTTTGGATAACAAGGCATATCAAAAGACCAAACTTAACCATTTTCCTCAAATGAATACTTTCGTTGGCATCAATAAATCATCTAAACATGTAAGATTATTGCAACTGCCATATGTTTAGTTTCTATTGCATTCCATTAGGTGTGTTTAATTAATTTTTAAATGATTTGGACCATTTTAATAGACACTTTTTTTTCAGGATTGTCAACTTTTTTTTTTTTTCTTCTCTTGTTCCATTAACATATAACTTCAGTATACCTGATTTCTCTGAGCTGTGACACCTGGTAACATGCAGGTCCTCATACAGTGATATTTATGTAATTATTTCTGGATGCAATATTTTGACTTTCTTGTCTCAGTCTAATGTCAGCTTTAATTTTTTAAAAGTTTAGTTTTTCTGCAATGTAAGTCTTTGAAAATCCAATCAAAATTTATTATTTTTATTCAAATTTTATTTGACTTCCAAATGAAAATAATTCTCCAAAATGTCATGCAATGTTATCTTACGTTTACTGTCATTGTATTTCATATTTGAAAGAAACAAAGCAGAATCAACCATAGAAGCAGCACCCAAACTCCTGGAATCCCAGTAAAGCAGCTCCTGACCAATTCCAAA
This sequence comes from Falco naumanni, assembly GCF_017639655.2. Taxonomy (NCBI): domain Eukaryota; kingdom Metazoa; phylum Chordata; class Aves; order Falconiformes; family Falconidae; genus Falco; species Falco naumanni. The sequence continues at coordinate 31,277,211 of NC_054061.1, read as the reverse complement.
TTCACTCTGTACACGTCTCCTGTCTTCCACTTGTGGGAGATTTTTTTCATTATGTATTTGAAATATTGACTTGTTTGGTGAACATTTTATATTTAAATTTGAAGAATTTGGCTGGAAACACTAATTGAGAATAGTATACTAATGGGAACAGAGGCCTGAATGCACACCGAATTTAAAAGCTCAACTACAAAACTGAAACTGTCAATAAAGACTCTTCAGGATGCTAATCAGGTTCTGAAATTTATGAAGCAGCTTAATGGGTTGAATTATCTAAGGTTAGGTGCAATGAAGCTGGGACCTGTATTCAAAGTCTTATATTCTGGGTCATGCTTCTCTCCCTGGCTGGACAACTAAAACCTTATACAGAGGTGTCTTGTTTTCAGCTGGGATGGACTTAGTTATCTTCTTAGGAGCTAGTGCGGTGCTGTGTTTTGGCTTTGACATGAGACTTTTCAGTTCCTCAGGCCTTGCTAGTAAAAAGGCTGGAGGGGCACAAGGAACTGGGAGGGGACACAGCCAGGTCAGCTCACCCGAACAAGCCAGAGCAGTGTTCCGTCCCATGGGACACCGTGCCTGGTATATGCCCCTGGGGGCTGGCCGGGGCAGGCAGGTCACTGCTCGGGGACTGGCTGCGCATTGGGCCGGTGAGCAGTTGCGTTGTGCACCACGTGTTCCCTTCTTCCTTTCCCTCTGGATGTTATTCTTTCCCTTCCCCTTTTCATTATAACTGTTATTGTCATCAGTGTTATTAGTTCTTTCTTTTTTATTCTATTTCAATTATTAAATTGTTCTTATCTCAACCCCCGAGTTTTACATTCCTTTCCAACTCTCCTCCCCGTCCCTGTGGGTGAGGGGGGAGTGATCCAGCGGCTGCGCGGTACTTAGTTACCAGCCGGGGTTAAACCACGACAACAGGAGAACTGCAGAGAATGGATGGTGAATGTCGGATAGGAAAAATTGCAATTGTGTTTGTTTTAAAATATTAGTGTGCATTTAAACAAGGTTATTCACACAAAGAGAAGCTATTCCCAAATGTTTTGGAATGTAAAAAATGCTAATAACAAACTCATGTAAATGATAGAGGAAAATAAATGTCAAAAAGAGGAACAGTTCTCAATTCAACTAAAAACCTCTTAACTTCATCTGGACAATAGTCAGCCTGCTCAGTTTCGGATGCTATTAAAAACTCTACTGAAAGTAGAGGGCCGCTTTAAGTTAAACAACAGTTAAAGGCAAAGAAGCAGTATAGTCATTCCTGCCACATGGACTGTGGCTCTCCAGGGTGTATAGACAGAATTCCCTTTTACCTGACTTTAATTATGCATATTGTGAAGAACCCACTGCATGCCTGCATCCTGGGGAAGCCAAAGCGTTCTCCGTAACCAAGAAACACAACAGCTATTTGGGCCAGGGATTAAAAAACTTGGAAAAGAATGGGCAAAATCACTTAAGGAAGGCTTTAGGACACGTATCAGGAGGAAGGCTTTGTGATGTGTATCACCTCCCACAGTATTTCAGAAACTTCCTAGTCCCAGACTAGACACCTTTTGCTTTTCCTTCTCATGACAAAGGTATGTGTATAACTGTAGAGACAGGGAACAAGAAGAACAAACTAGGGTGGTAACTGATGTGGAGGTATAAGACATTTGGATGAATACGACTTGTAAAAAAATTGGCTTCTTTTTAAAAAAATGAGAAGCAGTCTTGTGGCTGTCTTGAAAATCAGCCAGGTATGAGACTTGGTATCTGTGCGTTCACAGGCAGAAATCACCCACAGCACATATGAAAAGGTCTGTGTTTTGCTGTTAGCTAAAGAAATTTCATGAAGCTCTAAAGCTTTTCAGTCCTTAAATGTTAATTAATAAAACTTGTCCATAGGAACGGTGGGCACACACAGAGAAGCAGGAGCAAAACCTCAGACAGGCATCACTGCCATTATCATGCGAGCTGCTCCTGTTCTTTCCAAGTTGCTCCATTCTCTTTTTCTGTTCATCATGAAATATTTGCAGCTTAAAGGAACAGTCATTTATTTTAGCAACAACTTTGTTGATCTTTAGAACAAATGAAGTTACAAAAAATCCACATCAACTTTTTCAGATACTGTTTCTGAGACACATAGGTAAACTGAAACATCAAACAAAAACCACATATTGGCATGTTTCAAATAAGAGAGATTAGGTTGTATTCTCTTTAGTTCTTAAATGTAGATCTCTTCAATACAGAGGTCCAAATCATTAAAAAAAGCCCACATCTCTTCCATTAAAATATGTCCTTAAACTTCTATCTGGATAATTCTTAGATGGTGTCTACTCCATCCCTTCGAGACAGCTCAAATAAAACACCTGGCGAATACCAGAACAGATCAGTTGGTTTAGGCAATGTTTTGTGTCCCTTCCAGCCTGAATTATCCTATGATATCCTTATGATCCCTAGCAGACCAGGAAGGAATGATTATTTAAAGAATTTCATATTACATTTCGTTCTGTGGAGTAGAGCTGTATAATGATGTATATCATTCACTGTATGTCATTCACTGCAGCTCCATGCTGCACCCAGCTGCACCCCAAAGAGAAGAGAAACAGAGGCTGCCCTCCTCTGAACAGGTGTCCTCAAAATGCTTGCAGAATTGGAGCCAGAATTGCCTTGTTGCATCCATGACTGTGACTTACTGAATTCACTTTGTTTTAGCAAATACACCATATACTATGCCAACTTCAATGAGCTCTATATGCTTAAATTCTTCAATTTGCATGCAGTCATGTTAGATTTGAAGAATATGAAGTGCACATAAAACCATATTCCATTCCAAAGATGTCCTTTGCCCTTAACTTTTGAAATATGCTCTACATTAAAACATTTCAAAACTTCACTCAAAACTTTGAAAGTGGTAACTATCAGACACAGGCATTTATACAGTTACGGGATGCAAGCCACTATTCTAATTTCAGAGTTTACTTGGGCAGAAATTTAAAAAAAATCCCAATGTGACCTATCTGCTTGTAACTATTGAAATGCCAAGAGGTATGGGTAGACCATTTCTAAGGGCCACACTGAAGTGCCTTGCTGTATGGTGTAACACCACCCCTAAAAAACACTCTGCCCTGCAAAACTCTACGTGTGAGAAGTTATATATTACAGGTAACCAAGTATTTAACACTGAGATATTTATCTATAAAATTCATGAGTCCCATAGAAAGCATAACTGTAATTTGTATTGATTCTAAGCTCTTGTACCAAGCTGGATAATCTGCTCCCATTTGTTTTTCTTTATTATCACGTTAAAAGCATTTTGGGTGCAGAGAGAAACATTCTGCACTATTATACAGAAAAGACAGCTTCAGAAGCCAGAGGATATCACAGACTGGCCTGTCCTCCTCTCCATTTTGGCTCTGCTTGCTAGCAACAGCAAGCTTTCCTGGAGTCTAGGCCAGGCTGATTTAAGCAAAACTAGCAGCCACTGTTGAGGTAACAGTATGACACTTTTAAGATCTTGTCAAAGCACTCAGATCAGACTCAGGCATGTTCTTAAAGTCAAACATGATATTACTGCCCTGGTTGAGGGGCTGGAGTCTCCCGTGAGTCATGCTAGCACACAGCACACCAGCCACCACCCAGGCTGAAGGAGAGATACTGATACAGATCAAGTGAGGCACTAAGCAGTACCATCTTTCAGCACCTTTCATGACGTATCCAGCAGTAAAAAAGAAAACATAGCCAATTCTGCTTCTATGCTACAATTCTTCTGTGCCTTCTTCTATTAGCATGTTTAATTGTAAACAGATCATCACTGTTCATGAAAGCAAAAGAATCCTTTCCCTCCTCGCTTGCATTGTAAACCCAGAATAGCTCCAAAGGTATGAATGGAGTTTTTCTAGGTAAGTGAAACATACAGGGGGGTTAGTTTTATTTGAATAGCTCTATTTGAAATGCCAGCCCTGGTAAGTCGGTAGTAAAATCCCACATCAATATTTCACTACCATAGCACTTTTCACATGCTACCTAGTGTTCACAATACATTTGATACATTCTGCTAGAAAATAAATTCCTCTTTCTCAGAAAATATTGTTATATGCAAAACAGAAGTCAATACAAAGTATGAATAGTTACAAAGGCAATCTTGCAAGAAAATAACAAGGCAAAGCAAAAATAACCTTAGATGGCATTTCCTGAAATAAATAGATTCATGCTGTTGGGTCTGTACAAGAACCTCTCATCTGTTTTAATAAACATATATATTTTTCCAGCTTACCTTCATATAACCAGTCTGCAATTCCATTAAAAATAATTCCTTCTTTTCCTGAAGATGTCAGGCGCAATGAGCTACTCTTTACATCTGGCTGATAGTAGATGTTATTTTCAAAAATATAAATCTGGATGAGGTAAGAGAGACGGGGAGAAAAAAGAACATTTTGGTGGTAGCTATAAATGAATGTTCGGCAATGAAAACATTATTTCCTTAGGCTCAGAACAGTCTACAGAATAATTCAGCATGAGTTTTCACCCACAGTGCCTTCATATTTCCTTTTATTATCAATTTGGACAAACTAAGCAAACTTTTAATACTTACACCAAGCCAAATTCTTCCTTTGAAATTGTCTTCCCAGTTGAAATGTTTCTATTCACTTTATGAAGTATTACTAAATTCCTCAGAATCATACAGGAGTCAAGTTTTATAACAGTTGAACAGATAAAGAAATTTTCCATTAATTCCATTCTATCTAATAAAATCATCTGGTTTTCTAGCTCTGAAATTAGACACACTTCTGGCAAGTACATACCGCACAGTACATACATCATAAATGTTAGCTACAGCTTTATATCATGGTGTGAGAACACACTTGTAAAGCAAAAATAAATAGCAGACTGGCATTAACTTTTTTCAGCTTGCTGACCCTGTTTCTGACTGACACACAAACATTTTACCTATAGTGTGCTATATAATTGCCCTTTATTTTCAAGTCTAGGCTACTCCTCTTTTTCCTGCAAGTAACAGACTAGAGTGACAGTTCTTTCTCCTGCCACTTCTCAGCCTTGTCTGCTTTTCTTTCCCCACTCACTTTGTTGCAAAGGATTTCAAGATCACTCATTTTGTGAAACTGAGCTCCAAGCTCCATGAAGAAGTGCAATAAAAGAAAGATAGAGGCCAAACCCCCAATGACAATAATAATAAAAGACTTTGGAGGAGTATGGTGATGGCAAAAAGGGCAGGAGACACACACAGTGACGATCAGGAATGTTTATGACATGGAAATTCTTCCATACTCAGGCATATGCCACAAGGGGCTGTATGCCTGCCTCTCTGCTATCAGCCAGGAGACCTTTGAGCACTTCACTGCAACACAATTTAGGCACCTGTTGTCCCAAACTTCTCCACTGGCCCTATCTTTCCCAGTCCACATTCCTAAGAAACAAACATCTGAGATACTAACAAGCCAAAACCTGTAGACTGATATAAAAAGCAGAACCACAGCTACCAGTATTTCCTGTAAAAATGCTCTTAATCCTTTTTTTGTCCGTACTCCTGCATTCCTCATTTTCCTGAGTTGGCAACGCCTGTGGCTAGACTCATCTTTCAGCTATAATCATCTCAGAGTTGTAGCCTTTTTCTTTACATTTTTGTTAAATTGCAATGGTGACATATGTGCTTGCATAGATTAACAATGGAATCAAACTAACATCAGTATTATGCACCATCGTGATCCACACCAAGAAAACAAAGCTAACCGCACTAGAGAAGCCACACACCATAGAAGTTTTTGTTACATGATTTCATCAATGTACACTGATACAAGGAGTCTCAGGGATTGCTAACGTGAAGTAAATATATTTCCACCAAAGAACGTTTTAAAAGCCTAGTCATTTGTCATTCTCATACTTCTATGATAAACGACTTTTGGGAAAATACTAACCAGAAAGCAAAGTTTTATTATCACTGTTACTGCCGTTCTCTTTGCTACTACATTACCATCTGAAATAGATTTCCCTACGAGTCCCCAAACTAACGGCATTTCTGACTTTTAACAGTAGCCACTTCATGATTTCTGCTGCAAAAAGCAATAAAGCTGATGTTTTTTCATACCATGAGCAATGCAATCATTTTAACTATTACTGGGAAACAAGGGTGATTTGGAACGAGTTCTTTATGGTCAGAAATTCAAAACTTGGCAGTGAGTTCAAAACTGAAGGATTAGAGAACGCTGGACATATCAAACTTTTGAAATAATATGGACAAACAATTCTTGTCAAAGTGTATTTCAACACTGAAAACGTACATGTTTTTCTAAGGTAAAAGAAACAAACAGAAGTAACAACAAGGCATGGTTAATTGCTTAACCAAGAAAAACAAATTGATTTAGCCAAGTACTTTCTATTTAAGTAAACTAAAAATATTCCTATCAGACTAGATTACAGATAGAGTAAGTAGTGGGAACCACTCTACTGACTATTGCTTAGTAAGGAGCAATTTCTTACAGTTGACAATCTCTACTTACATAAACAACTGCTTTCAGGAGATTACAAAAAATAAAAAAGGCTACTTGATCAAATGATTCTATTTTATTTAAGCTTCTTTAATTAAATGAGCTTAATCTAATCCATTTTGAAGATCAGAAGTATCATTTTTGCTTCTCTCCTCTTTTTCAGGCCATTTGTATTTTTAATGGTGAAGATACCCGTAGTGTCTAGTCTCTGCAATGAAAAACTTTTATTTAAAGCCATCATTGCCAGTCAAAGCACAGGATTAAGAACTACTTGTTTTATGACTGAACCATGAAAAGGTCTTTAATCCTGTTATTACTAGTTAGCAGGCATTGCTAATTCCATTTGACACATTTCAGACAAGTAAATATCTCAGAAGGAATACTGAGTGTTGTGCCACTGATTGACTGCTGGCTTCCTCTGCTTTACACCCCATTGATTTCATAAACTGGCTTTGTCTCTATCCTCAGCCAGTTCTCAGCCACCCTCTAAACATCCCCACAATCCTCTTAGTTTACTCTGTCATGTGAAGTTTCCCTTCTCTCCTCATTACTTGTGACATACGTTTTTTCAACTTTGAAAGCTACGCCCAAGAACAATATTTTTTCTTGAACATATGGATCAGAACATTTAAAAGTTCTTCTAAAACTTCAAAGCCACCCAGTGGCTCCCTCCCTACCCAGCCTCAAGCTCATTCCTTACTTGAATTTAACATTAAAAATGATGAATTTATGTTCCTTTGCAAAACATTCATGAAATACAAGCATTCATGTTCCTCCACATAACTAAACAGCATGCAAATGCACATCGATGATTTAGGGTTGGCACACTGGCAAGTTATTGCTCTGCACTGCCTGCAGCGTTTGGAAAGATCAATATCCCTATGCCTGAACCTGTAAAAACGTCTCAGAAAGATTCACCATTATGGTTAGTCATTTAATCTCATCTGTAATTTTGACTATTTGTTATATTTCAGGAGGTGCCATTATCCACATGAAGCCCACAAGCTGCTGTTTGTGCCAACAGGAACGGCTTCGTGCACACTTCTTGCAGTGATGCCGCCTAAACCCCGCAGCCAGGACTACATTCCCTTCCATTCCTGAACATGCCAAAGTGCTCATCTGTAATTAACACATTCACCTCTTGGAAATAAGAACTCGGGAGTTCAAATGTTGATTTCTGCAGCAAAACAGGCAGCAGAGCTGCCATAGGAGTGACAACATTGTTGTGATGGCTACTAGTAGTGGCCTGAGAGGTTCTGTGCTTTGCTTTCTGTAAATCCAGACTATGGATTCAATTGAGCACAAGTACTTTGTGCAGCCACAGAAACCAATCTCTCATCTGACATTAGCGTCACAGCAATGCAGCCAAGACAGACGTTTCTACAAGGCATACTCATTGAGAATGCTTATTCCTGGTATAATGTTTATGTGGTACAAATTTATTTTGTATATTACTCTCAAAATATGGAAATTTTAAGAGAGCACCACTTGAAATCTATTCTGTTCACAAGATTGTGAATAGTTTTATTTTATGTCGATTACCATGAGCCCACCAACTAAAAGCAGCAATGGAACTATTCCTCAGCTGAAACACGCAAAAAAATCCTACCCCAGGCCCCAGAAGCAGAGGAAGTCCTGAAATATTATGGTGAAACTCTCCCCTCCCTGCAAAAAGTTCCTTTTCTTTGGTTTGTACATTTTCACTTTCTTTCTCTAAACATTGCCTCCAATGCTTTCTGGTCAAAGTAGCATCTGTAGAAAACTCTGTACGGTTCCACTTTCTGCTACAATAAAATTTATTTCCTTTTCTTTCTTTCTTGAGAGAAAGCTTTTCTTTCAAGAACACAAGGACTAGATGGAAAGTTTTGTGTTTTAGGTGGTGGCTGCTGCTGCTGCTTAGTTGCAGTACAGCCATACACAGAAGCTGGATTTATGAGCCACAATTTGGTCTTTAAAATTGATTGAAAGAAAGAGCAAGTGGCTGGAAAAGAACTCAAACTACTACTTTTCCTACAACGGAGACGTAGACTCTCAAATACTGCAAGGCAGACAGCAGATCATGACACTGGGACAAGAATTACTGTTCAAAACAAAACAAAATATTCTTGGAGTCTTGCAAATACACATGCCTAAAATCCTGACTCCAGTAAGTAAAACTGAGCATGTGCCCAAACGTTTCCAGGGTAGGGATTTCACATACTTCATCACTTTGTATATTGCGTTTTGGGCAAAGTCACATAAACCAAAAATTTCTGTTGCTAGTCTATCACCACTCAGGTGTTTGGGAGCAAGTAAAAGGGCTTTTCTTAGTATACACTTGGGTCTAATTACTACATCATGAGTACTAAAATGTTGACTGTAACTACTGAATCTTCCAAAATTGCTAGAAGAGGGGTTGCTAACTGTGTATCAGACAGGTATTCTCATTAATACATCAGTGGCTTTGTGCCCAAAATGCTTTCCTAGCTTTCAGGCATGATGATAAGAAAATAAATTGAAAAAGGCACAAAGTGGAACCAGGCTATCTTATATGAAAATTATTTATTACAATTTTCTTAACCTCTTCGCTTCACCACCTATTTTCCAAGTATTTTAAAAATATTTAATATTACTTTTTTTAGTTAAGACCCTTAGCTAGTAATGCTGTAAATAGGGATAAATATCAAAACCTATGGCCTTAAAAATTATTTCACTTTTTGTTCTCTTTGAGATTTTTCACAGGTTATCACATCAAGCCTTTCAAATGAAGAAAAAACCACAGCATTTCTTCAATTATTTTATTAAATATTTTCAAGTTAATGAAAACCATCTGCAAGAATGTTTTGGACTAGTGAGAGATTAATTCTTAATAATGATCACATTATTTCAAGTGACTCTGAAGAATCTGAGGATCGGCTTGCTCTACTGTTCTACCTACAGCACTAATCCTCCTCATTCTTCCACATCTGTCAGCCACTAAAGTATTTTTTCATAAACCTTCTTCTAAATGAATTTGTTCCAAAACACTTATTTATTGTCTGCAACATGTTTCACAATTACATGATTTTATTTCAGGTTAAGGTCTGAAGCAGAGCACCCAGTCCAAGCAGTTAGTTCCAGATGGCAGACAGCTGTGAAAACACAGAGCCATGCAATCCCACAGCTGAACGGCAAACCCAGTGCCAATCGCTGAAGAGGCCCCCTGTGTGTCTTTAATCATTTCAAACACTACAAGCAGAGAAAAGCCACTAAATTACAGAAAAAATACTCCACGTTTTCCCTTTAGGTGCTCCACTGCAGCCTTCTGCATGGGCATATCCACACTCAGTCACTCTTCTGATTGCAGGGTGGCGTATCAGCAACAGGACAAGCTTCTGCCTCACCAGCTGGGTGGCCGCAGCAGATTGCCTGGAGCTGCGTGGGGGTCACCATGTGATTGCTTACCCTGCACAGAAGCAGTAACTGTAGGCAAATCAGGGCTTTGAGCTTGCTACCAAAGCAGGGGCAGCTTCTCTACCAGAGGCTGCCAGCAGCCGGTTAGCCCTAGCAGCGCTGAGACAGAGCCACTACCAGATGTTTGCATGTGTCCTAGAAATTCATCCAGGCACCAAAGTTCAGATTTGTCCTTATATCCAAAACCCCAGTTTTCTTCAGGTGGAAAAGAAACAGCTGCAACCCTTGATGACGAAACCTGTCTCCTTCCCCAGAGCCAGTCACTGTTCTCACTTGCAGAGACAAGCTACCAAACCGAGGCAAATTTCTCCCAAACTTTACATTAAGGAGGTAGGCTTAATAATCCAGCATTAGTCCTTTCTCTTAATTACGCATGGATAAACTTATTTTTATATTAGTATGGTAAGGTAGCTTACCATGCAACAAGTTCTTAAAATAAACTATACAAACACTAACTGTATAGGTATAATGTACTGCCACTGCTGTTCCCCAGCAATGAGAGGGAACCACCTGGGGTCTAGAACCAACATTAGTCACTCATGTCATGTTCTGCCCAAGCTGAAGATGTATCTCCCTGCTCTGTACCACAACCAAGGACTTGGTGGCCTCTGTCACACTTACTGTAGCGTGGCCACAGTTTAAAAGCCCTGAGAAGGTGCAGCTGTCCTATAAAGCATGTTTGCAGATCGCCAGTCTAATATTTCCACATTACCTGATGTGAAATGATAGTAGAAGTCACTAACAACTAACAAACAAAACGGAAGAAAATTAGTTAGCACGGCCTTTAAAATTGTCTTGATATTTATCATAGAGAAAACTTGGACACCTGCCCTGTAACGGTTAATATATCACAGACTTATTTTCCTAACTTAATGAGTGAATCTTTCTAATTAATCCTTCAGAGTTTGAGCATAGCAGATTTGTTTGACTTCCTGATTGATACCATCAGCACAAATACATTTTGCCATCAATAATAATAGAAATATGTAATGTAAACTGCAAGTGTCAGTGGGCTTTTGCAGCCATAAATTACCCTTACATAAGTTTCAACAGCTCCTGAAAATAACTTTTCAAGGTAAAAAGACAATACTCAGTATCCAGCATCTGTCCTGAAGGAAAGAAATGGTGGAGTGTGACTAATGGCACGGTTTGTCATTACATGGATTCATCAGGACAAATATCTACTTCAAGGAAGGTGCCAACCAAACCCTAAAGCTGCTGAGGAGATACAGCTGGGAAGGAAACAAGGCAAGCATCTGTATCAATACACCTTTGGTTAAAAAACCCCACATCCATACTACAAGCACTGGTGTCTTCCTGCACAGGTAAGTGACCTACCTGTGAACTGAGGAAATAATCAGGTTCTTTCTCTGACTCTCTAACCAACAAATATATAAATAACTATTCCAACTTGGAACAACTTCAGTGCTCTCCCTTAATACCCCAGAGAACATGACAGTCTTCCTTACCTTTCACAGCTACGACAAGACTAAGGAATTTCTGATTATGCCCAGAAGGAGACCTTCAGGCATGCAGGAAAAGCTTCTGCTGCAGAACTCTGTCAGTTGCTAATGACTGTTAAGACATCGACCTAAACCACCTTCAGGCAGCCCATCTCTGGCTATTTTCATGTGTGACCTTGGCAAAGACACACAGTTCACCACTCGTTGGACTAGCACAGGTGTCTTCAGAGTGCAACGTTCTACATAACAGACCGCTCAAATGCACTGTGCAGAGGGGTAAGTATTTTTACTGATGCAGAAACAAATGTCGTCCTGCGCACCCACACAGATAGTCTGGCTAACCAGCTGACTCCACCACCACCATGGGTGATAGCTACATCTCAGCACAGGATCTATCAGACTTCGTTTCCTAAGCATGCGGCAAAATTCTATCCCTTCTTCTTGTGAGACTGCCAGCTAATTAGTTGGATAATTAATTCTTCAAAAGCTTCAAGATGTTTTTCCATCTGGGCTTGCCTCTTACCACTTGTTCTGTCTCCTGTCTTACCACACATTAACAAGGGCCAAATCCAACTTCCCTTAGTTAGATCAGTCACTAAGATTTCCAGATGAGTATGTTTTCTTGCTAACAACTGTTATTACAAACAATATTGGCTATCCATTAGACAAAAGAAAGTCAAATAAAGAATACTTTTTTAGTTGCTCCAAAAATTTTGCACTTTGCTCTTCGGAGATCAGACTGTGACTTTCCCAGTTTCAGGTACAACACCAAGTTGGTACAGCACTATTTTGCAGTTTAATCTCATACCAGGAAGAGAAAGAAGATCCCATGACACACACAGCAGCTGTACTTCTCCTAGTCCTGAGTTCATGCTGGAGCATGCACTGGAATAACACACACAGCAACGGGGGAATCACAACAGAATCATAGAATCACTTAGGTTGGGAAAGACCTTTAAGATCATTGAGTCCAACCATTAACTTTACATTGCAAAGTCCACCACTAAACCACGTCCTTAAGAATGAGAGTCACTTGTCATGCTACCTAGACCACAGCTAAAGGACTGCAATATGTAAGCACAGTTTAAATAGCTTTCATATAGTCAATTTAAATAGCAGTTAAAACTGAGAGTTAAAGATACTGGCACAGAGCCGTCCCACATAGATCTTACGAGGAAAAATTAGTTTGATGCTAAATAGATTGATCAAAACTTGCTTGGCAGTGTTTACACTACATATTACTTATATCCAAAGAGTCAATGTTTGTTTCTTGAACGTGCTGCTCCCTATACGAAGTTCAGCACAAACAAGTGATCTTAAATAAACAAATCAGTGGTACCTCAAAATAAATAAATAAATTTAAAATTATTTTAGAATGACTTTTTGGAAAAAAAAAAAGCGGTTTCAATTCCTACTGCTGTTTTTGCCGCAGTTATGGAAAATGCACTATGCACTTCCTTTGATTTGTAAGTAGTATTGGAACTAACTTTTTATTACAGTAAGAAATTAAAATCAAACCTTTGCATCCACATGGAAACCATTTGGTTGTGGTTTTTCAACACTTGCTATCAAGATAACAAGCTTAATTTTCATTTAAGTACTTAACATATTTGCTACAACTTTCTGGTTCACAGATCTGAAAAATTATACAGGTAGCTCCACTTCAGATACTTACAATTAGTTTTCACCAATTAAAAAAATATTGCAAAACATCCACTGTATTTGTCAATGCATTACCATTACAAATAAATACCTAGCTTGGCACCTTCTCTACCACTGTTCAGCATCCTCCAAAGCTCTGATACATTTTTTCTATCAGAGCCACTGATTACGTTATTCGTAGTCACAGCACAATGTCTGTTCTCTTCTTCAAGTCCAAACTGAAAAAACATTTTCTTGTCATCTGTGATTTCACTTGCTGTACCCCTGGGACTTACAGACTTAAATTGAAATGGCCAGACCATTATTATACCCACTGCTACAGAAGACACATACCCCTTTCTGCCCTTTTCCCTTCCCAAAATCTCATTTAGTTGAAGCAGCTTCCCACTGAAGAACAAGGTGTACTTAGGATTACGTGTTTTGTGTGTCAAAGTGACAACAGCGTATTTTCTTTTTCCCATTCATAAAGAAAAAAAAATAAATAAAAAATTGCTTATTTTGGGAAGAAAACACCTTCTAACATCGTCCAGAAGAACTGGACATACAGTGTTATATAGGAACAGTTGGGTTTTACACCCAGTTAGAAGTTCCATGATGGCAATCCAAACCTCCTGGTGCATATCAAAGCCCCTCTTTGGCCAAGAGCCATAGGACACACGCTGCAGCGAGCCACAGAAATCCTCTAGGTCTCTATTTGGTTGCAGGAAAGACATGGCTTTTCCTGTGTTCTGTGATGAACCGGTGTTGTGATGCCATTTGGTTTGTTTCTACCTACAGCTTGAGATTCAACACCCATATTCAACACTACTGAGTAAAGTGCTGGCCCAGGGATCACTCAAACTGCTCATAGGCTGCATGCATACACCACCAACCTTCCTTTGAGAATGCTCTGTCCATGGGTGTTTCCAAGTTAGGTGTTGATTTATTGTTCCATACATGTGAAAGTGAGATCTGTTGTATACAAAAGCACAAGGACAAACCAGATCTCTAGGCAGTACTTTGCACATGTTGGAAAAGTAGCAAGATAAAGGGTCAGTCACTGCCATTTTTGCCCACAGTAATAAGCTGTGGAAGAAGCCCCATGGTAATGAGCTGGGACACTCACACACTGACAGGCAAATACAATGCAAGGTAGCAAATTGTTACCCAAAACAGCTATAATGCATTTCACTGGTGTGACTGATTATTCTGCTGATGTCTTTCTCACATGTCCTGCAGCAATCTCCAGAACCAAAGAGAAAGACTATATTTTGAATAATATAAACCACAGGAAAGTGGCTTATAAAGCTTTTATAAGTGTGAATTTTGGATGGTTGGAGTATTCATTAGTGACTTTGTCAGTTACAATTACACTGACTTTTTCCAAAAAGCTTTTTTTTCCACATCTTCCAAATATTCTCTTTAGATCACATACATTACAGGATGCCAATATCAAGGAAATTTTTATGGAATTTTATTGCAAAGCAGCTTTACATTACATCCCGTTCTGCTACACTGTATCTGTAGCCTCTTTAGATTGTGAGCTCCCACAAACAGAGATTGCAGGCTAAAATGTCTCACACAGTTTGCAGTACAGCTTCTTTGCAAGCCTCCAATAGTGCAGAATGGCTCTGATCTCCTCTCTGCAGTTTTTTTTTATTTTGTAGGTCAGTCCACACTGGTATCAAATTTTCAGAGCTGTTCAGCTCTGACTTTTTCCAGCTCTTACCCCATAGTTCCACATGCACCACAGACCAGTAAATTATGCAGATACTAGGCACAGCAGGCACCATCAGCTACCCAAGCAATGCATGGCAGTAGACAGAAATCTACTCTTACATGATCTATGTTTCAAAATCAACACATTGCAAATGAGGCAGAAAACAAATAATAGATAAACCCAACATTATTATAATTGTAAGCAATAATAACTATATTCACCCTTAAAGGTACCAATTTTCTAAAGATTGTGATTGACCTAGACAGGAATTTTCTCAGAGGAAGCTTTCAAACCTTTTGATTATGTTGTAATTAAGGTAGAGAGGAAGTAACTGCTGATCAGTATGAAACATGGAGACCTGAAAACACATACATCACAATGTCATATACTGGCTTTTTTTTTTGTCAGTTGCAATATGTTAATTCTACTTTTGCAGTGATCAAGCTGCCAGACATAGCATGAACAACAGAACACTGAAGTACCACTTTCCTGCTGTCTAAATTAACGCCACTGCATCACAGCAATGTGTTAGCACAACCGTTTCTGAACAACTGCAAACAATCTACAAGGCTATCATATTTAATTACTGTTTAGATGGTTTGTAAATATACTGTAAACAATAGCAAGGATCCATTCATAATGCAGCTATAAGATTAGTTACTAATGTCAAGAAATTGATACTCACAGAGTATCAGCTACTCCATGATAACTCTCATGTTTATGTCCTTGATTTCAAATAAAAGCGAGGAAGCATTGCCCTCTTGTTTAGACACATGCTAATAATTATGCTGCCTTTTCAATGACACTGGGTCTTGACATTCACTAAATTCACACCCTGCCTAATCCCATGATAACTTAATCATGGGTGCAAACATTGTGCTATATGTTATATAAACAAAATCACATACAGTATCTGAACTATGACCTATGCAAAAAGCTACTTTATAAATCTTTGCTACTGCACAGAAGATTACAGTAAGACTCCCTCACCTCCAAGCTGATAGTCTGGATCTACTGCCTCCTCCCCATGGAGCTGCCTGCAGAATTATGCTGGCTGCAGCACTGTGCAAAATGTCTGAGGAATTGGACTGCTCAGCCCTTTGGTTTTCATCCGTGTAAGTGATGTAAAGTAACAGACTTATCTATAAACAGTGCATGCTCAGGAACCCACACTCCTTGTTCTTTGCGTTTACTGATAGCTTCTGACTAATGAACCAGCATGGAACAGCGTGGACATAAATGTCACTCTTACATGCCTCGGTTGGTCCTACAGACTTATAATAAAATCATAATCTGCCTTTACCATAAAATCTTTTAAAATTATCTCTGGTATTTCAAAGGCTCATCTCACACTGATATCAAGCACTCAATTATGCCCAGATGGATCAATCTGTAACAGAAGCTAAAATGAAACATTTGCAACCTTGTTACTCCAGAACAAAAAAGTCAATGTTGGGAAACAGGGCAAATATAACTGTCTGAACTGGGTGCTGGAGGAAGAATTTTCTGTTTTCTTTGACAAAATGTAACCAAGTAGCATCCTAACAGCAAGGACCAAAGTAAAACCATGACAGAATTGAAAATGCTGTGCGTTAAAGTTGTATTTCCATTTTCTACTATTCTTACAGTAGTAGACAATCTCTGAGAACTTTGTACATCATTCAAATCCAGGATGCCTCTCAGCATCTTCTACATGAGAAACCAAAGCAGAGTTTAACACAAAGCTTTGTCCTTTCACCTACTATTGCTGAACCTGCCTATCTTGTCATCTGGTATGTGTGCCTTCATCTCCCCACTGTGCACAGTGTTCAAATTGCCAGATGTCTTTATGATAAAATGATCCAGATTTTAGTGGATGACATCTACTGTATAGATTCCACAGCCATTTACCACTTCATACAGACGTGGCACTCAAAACAAGCTCATTTGCCTTAAAATATCTCATTAGGAATGAGACAAATAGGAATGACAAATTTCCGACTAACGCTTATAACAGCATTTGTTTGGGACAGTTCAGTCTGTGAAGCAACACTTGAAAATAACTGTTTGCTTTCTTTCCAAACAAAATTTCTCTCTTCTGTTTCTGAAAATGCACTGGCACCTGCCATAAACGGTGAAGAAAACATGTGCAGTGTTCTGCAATACTATCTATATGGCCAATACCTATTAGTTACTACTGATCAAGCCCTGCTCACGTATGTAACGCATTTATATGAGCACATGAATACAATTAGTGTATTACTTCTTCACCATACCCTAGCACTCAACTAAAGTGAAAAATACTTTGACCTACACAGGTTTCTGCTTTCCTCATTAATGCCATTTCCACCAGCTTAACACAGACCTTTCTAATACCAGTTTGTTTCCACAGAGTTGTGTTTGCTAGCCGATTGCTAGGTCCTTCAGCCTTCTTTCCTCCCTGCCAATTAATGCTTTATTTTCTCTTACAAATCAACAGTGTACCTGACTTTTTAAGCCTCATTCTCCAGGGCTGTCCTGGCCTTGAAGCAGTCAAATATATACACTCAGTGAATATATGCTCCGCACAATTACACATCTGCAAGCAGTCCTCCTCTGCGTGTCACACTCTGGCTCAGGCTGAGTCGATGTGAAAGCCTAAGACTTACCACAGTGTGGTGGGAGTTTAATCTGCCCTCATCCTCCAGTGCAAATACAGCAGGGAAGCCATAACCTCACTGCAGGAAAGATAAAACCATGCAAGGACATTTACAGCTTGGTGATGATGGAATTTAATTTTTCTTTTTCAAGAAGGACTTGGCTAAAATAGAAAGAGCGTACAGGCGTGTTGAACATGTTCAAAGCTGTGTGCTCATACTCTGTTTGGACTTTTTCTCCTCATCACAGCTCTCTTGCTGATAGAGATTCAACAGGGAGTCATGACATCATCATTCATGAAGTATATACAGCTTCTTTTTTTCTTTTTTAAATAATAACAAGGACCATCTACTCCACCTTTACCCATATGGGATGAGTAAAATTCTGGTTGACTGGTGTAAAGAGCCCATTGATCTAAACTGAGCCAGGATATCCTACCTTGACCACTGGAACAACGGAACTAACTTTCAAGGTCAACTATCATAAGGGGAAAAGGAGGTCCAACCCTGCTGAAGAGGGGAGTCACTGTCACTTCACTAGACAGAAACCTGTCTATATTTTTGATGAACACTATGTGCCAAAAGAGAAAATAAATGTTACCATAGAGCAAACAGAACCTATGAATAGAAGAGCCAGAGGAACCTTGCCACACAGCAAGAGTTCAGGGGGTTTTGCTGCCAAGGTGGTTTTATCCCTTCAGCTTGTTCGTAGCTGAACTCTGTAGGCACTGGTACCACCACAGAGACTCAGAAGTATTTTGCAAGTCTTCTGCAAAAATTTTACAAAAGGTAAATAAAATTTGTGTTTACCACTGGCTAAAACAACCTTTGGCTTAGAACCTGAACGACAAAGGCTTAGAAATGTCAATTCTTCAAATTATTTAATTTGACGTTTTGGTGCCTTACCATAGCAGATTTCCCCTGTTCTTTTCCCTGCGTGGTAAGGAGGGAATAGAGAATAGAATGTGTCTCTTTTTCTTACCTCACAGATAAGATAACTATACATTTACATTACATTGCTTTACCAAAAGATCAATATAGATAAATTTTCCACCTCATCCTGTGGTATAGCACATCTTTTTATATAAATATATACACACACATACATGCACACACACATATACATATAAAAAATATTAAATGACTAAGTGATTATATGATCCATGGACACAGGTAAGCCTGCAATGGTTTTGGGCAGGATTTTGGAGTTATACGAAAACACAGTCCATAATTAAAATTGTTATCTAAACTTTCCCAACTCTGCAAAAGGTTCGATCAGATTTTGACCTTTCTTCATATTTACTGTGTATTTAGTTTGTATGGGTGGCTATTTCTTAAGAATTTTAGACTTCTGAAGTATAATTTTCTTGTTTTTGCATTACCTAAGGCTACACAATTTTCACGCAAGAAGCACAGCCGTCCTGTTTTATGAGCCATGGGACTTTCAGTTAATATTAGCTAACAGACAGAATCTGTTGTGAATATTCAGATATGCTTTGTTACACATACACATGTCGAACAACATGATAGTCTAGATGAGAGGCGCGTATTGCTATTTTGATCGCTCCCTGCAGGCTGCTGCGCAGAAAAGTTGTGATGATTGCTCTTATCAAACGTGGGTGTCTATGCTTGTTTGCATGTGTCTTTGTGGGACTGCGTTTATTATACGTTAATACACACACACAAACACATATATCTACATGAAAAAATAATTTGCTGTCTAGCACAATGATGTGTCACATTTCCTGTATATTTGCTTACAATAGAGTTATTGGCATGAGACTGGAGAGAAAAGTGCACTACCTGTGTGCGCAGCTTACATACTGGTTCAAATATTAGCTGCATGCTAGGGCAGTGATAATAGAATAAGAATCAGGGAAAGGGAAAAGGAAACATCTTTTATCTCCCCTCTCAATTTATTCACTATAAAGCTGCTGGGCCTTTTATTGTTCCACATGAAAAGCAGTAGTAGAGGAATAATGCTCCTATAAAACAAGATTTTCTCATTATTTCTTCACATTTTTTGATACAGCCAAGTAGGTATTCTCACAAAGAAATATCTAATCCCTAATAGCTAATATTTTTAAGTTACCTTTGATACCAGGACATGTTCATTGCATTTCACTAAGCAAAATGATGAAGCACTTCTATGCTCAACTTAGCCTTGGTTCTATTTGTAACCATTTCTGCTTTCTAGAGATCACAAAACTTTCATTGAATATATCCAAACTTGATATGTAGAAACATATTTTTCCCTGTTTTCCAAAACTGACTTTTTTTTTTTTTTTTTTTTTCTGGCTGCATTCTCCATTCCCCTTTTCTGAGATGGAGAAAACTGCTTTCATATTGAGAATTACTTTTGAAACTAGAGAACATACATTTAATGCTTATCTTCTCCTCCAACTTAATCTATATTTAAGTGGTGTGGGCACCTAGAAATTAATAATTGAAAATGGAAATTAGTTCAGCAGAATACCTTCAGAGAAACTAACAACTTAATTTTTAATTGAATTATTCAGGTGGAAAGGCAAAAAACATACATTTTACAATGCTAGCTGGAGAAATCCAAAAGGAAATCGAATGGGTAGCAGAAGCTTAGGAGGAATACAGTTTTATCTTTTAGGTAACTAATTCTTATGTGAAGTAAAATATTACATTGGTCATGTTCACCGTGACTCTGATAAAAGTGACTCAGTTCTTGTATCAAAAATAAAACAGCAGAAAGCTTTTGCAAGTACGCTAGTAAATGGGTTTCATATCACTTCATAACAGAATCTAATAATTTAGCACATTTCATCTAACATGAATAAAATACTGGAATGCACAGCCTCGCAAAAATCATACACAGTCTAACTTTAGTTGTTGGTCGAAAGTTGCTATTAAAAGAGCCTTTTTGTATGCATTTTTCTGTAAATATTTTCACTTTTTCATTCAAATCCTCAGCCTCTGATGCAGTAAGTTTCCCAGCTGGAATCTAGAAATGTAATAAAAATATTTGGAAGATAAAATAAAAAAGCTCACATAGCCTTCTTAATTTCTCATTGCCTTCTGGAAGACATGACTTCAGCATTTGCTAGAATTATGGTCAAATCCCTTAAAGACTCAACTAGGCGAGCAATGCTCAACTGTTCAGGTTCCTTTTCTTCATAGAAACATCCTCAGCAAGACTAAGGATCTCCAAATATGCTGTGAAATACAGAAGTTCTGAAAGGAGCCCCTCTTATATTTTAAATAAGAAATCATACCTGAGGTTAATGTCACATTAAAATGTTCTTGTTTATTTCTGGTTTTCAGAATAAATTCAAGCAGACATTTTACTCTCAGTTTTACTGCCATTTGCCTCATTACCATCATGATTAAAAGGAAAGATGAAATAAAGCCTTGACATTTCCATATGTGATTTTAAGTTACTCATATAAAAATACAGCAATTCAAAAGAGCAAAAGACTTTGAAAATCAAAACAGCAGATTAAATATATTTATTTAGGACTTACTACATTAGCATTAATTAAGCTTCTACTTGGCTCATGAACCCTGAGAGATCTTTTCTTCTTCGTTTGCAAATGGAAGTTTTTTTGCCAGGAGGGGGTGCCAAGTACCCACAGCATTAATTATGCAAAAAGGAAACACGTGGCAAATATTTTACAGAAATGATAGTTACCAGTTTTTATAGTAGTTGTACTTTGACTCTTGATAGAGCAAACAGTAAATGAAGCTTTCAGCAACTAATGGCTGTTAAAGCATCTGTTGAGTAAGGTGTGTGTCTAGCATAGTCCTGCTAATTTCTCATTTACTAAAATTACTCTTGTGCTTATCTGGGTACTTGGCAAATGTTATAACATCAAAGAACTTTCCTGCTGCAGTATTTTTATTATCTAAAACAGTATTTGAAAGCCATAGAAAAATGCTAAAATTTTGAAAAGAAGGCAATACTAAGGAAATGTCATGTTAATACAGCAATTCAACAGTCTGATAGATATTTGCATTTTTGTGGGGCAATAGGGAAGGCAAAAATGAACCTCCAAACAAGACAACCAGGATAATGGCTACTGATCACAAAGCAGAGGGATAGGGAGTTCTTGAACTGATACATTTATTAATAGCAATTACAGCAGATTTTGCTCATTTTGTTTCTGGTTTCTGTTTGTATGCTTGGTTTTGGGTAGTTTTAATGTAAGGTGAGGTCCTTTTTCACTAGATTTCCCCTGCCCCCATTATTTTTGTAAAAGCTCCAGCTTCAAAATCCTATTATCTGCAGTAACCTGTTCCATTTTTTGGAACAAGAGGGCAATTTCTTATTTTCTAATACTTAAAATATTTTCTGCAAATAGATGAGAGCATCTAGAATCCACAATTCAGCTACAGTCAACAAATTGTTCTTTGCGTACACAGGATAATAGGTAATTCTACACAATGATGACCTAAATTACATTAAAGTGTAGTAAAAGCTCATCTTCAGTCCTACTATTTGATAATGCTATGTTTTCTGAAGAGCATCAAATTTTGACAAAAAAAGCCATCAAGCTTCTACAAAATCATCTTTTTAGTATTCTGGATAGCTTTTTATTTTCTTGATTTCTTCTTTGTTAAATTATGTATTTATTTATGCATAGACATTCACACATAAGTCAATTGATCATTATTTATGCTGATCCATCCAAACATATAACTCAAGCTACCTTCAAAACCACTTAATATATCAAAAGAAAAATGAGGTGAATGCAAGAAATAACATAATATACCTATTACAAATGCAAAGGCAAAGTGACCAGCATGGATATATGTTCATAGAACGAAGTGAAAATAAAGTACTTAATACAAAATAAACAACATGTTACCACCCAGGAAGAAGAAACTTTGTGTAAAACTTATAAGAAAAAGCTATGTCAAACTGAACAACATGTAACCACACTTTACTGGAAGCTACCTGAAGTAATCCATCCAAGAACTAATCAGAAGAACTAACCATACCACAAGAAGCACTGCAGGTAACACTGCACCTTTCACAGCAAACTCTGCTTACACTGGGGACCAGAGGTCAGCTTTTATATTCAGGCTTCTGCTACGATACATCTCCATAGACAGATCCAGACAGAAAGGGGTATCTCCTGTCTCAGATACAAGCCAGGTCCAGCACAGAAACATGAAAACCTTTGCTATAAACTACTGGAAAAGACAAGGCAAAGTAGAGGGAACATTGGACAAAAATTGGGTTTTTCAGCAACAGAGGCCCTTTAAACCCCTCCAAAGATTCTTTCTCCTGAGTAAAAGCATGACATTAACTTTACTAGGGACATTAATAAAGTTGAGTAATGTTATCTTCACTGAAGTATGAATTATGCCAATGTTTTCAAATGTGGATTAAGTATCCCATACCATTCCTACCAGGTATGGGATAATTCTTTCTCAGACATACTGAATGAGGTCTCTAATCAAGTAAACTGGAAGCAGAAAAATGTTGATGAAACCAATTAGGCATCTAGTTGTGGTGGGTTTTTTTCCCCTGGAAATACTTAATGCTGTGGTAATGGATTCTATAGAGGTGAGGCAAAGAGATAATCAACTGATCTCTTTCAAAATTTTAATCAAATATGAGAAATATTTAGCAAATACATAAACAGCTCCCTAACATATGAAGACACACAGAATGGTGCTTTATATCTGGCACAGTTTTAACACAGTTAAAAGATAGCAATTTAAAGAGTGTGACCTTGAAAACAGTTCTCATAAATAACAGCGATGTGACCTTAAAACACATTAATTCATTAGATAAAAGTTTCTTCTCCACAATGGCAAACATTTTCAATTTCACTACCAAAATGTCACGACTCAAACAGCAGACGTTTCTCTGAGCTTTGCTCTTAATCTTCACAAAACCCTCTACTCTAGGTAAATAACAAGAAACAGAAATAACTTGCAACCACCATGGTAGCTTCAAAGCAATGGTACTATGGTCCAGTCATCTGATGTCTGACATAAACCTAACTCTGCTGTTCTTCACTAGCCACATGTGGCCTACCACCCCATTAGCGAGCCCTAGAAATTATTC
The DNA here is from genome assembly GCF_017639655.2 of Falco naumanni. NCBI lineage: Eukaryota > Metazoa > Chordata > Aves > Falconiformes > Falconidae > Falco > Falco naumanni. The sequence continues at coordinate 31,253,812 of NC_054061.1, read as the reverse complement.
ATAGCAGTCGACAACTTGGACTGATGTGTGATTTTCACAAGGATGTAAAGCATTACTGTATACTTGATTTCACTGCAGACACATTCCCTCCTCGAAGTTCCAGGCTGCATACAAATTGTCCTGCTCAAGTGTTTAATTTCTATTATTTTTCTTTTCATCTTATATCATCTATTTGAAACTCTTGACAATTCTCCCTCATCTGAGGAACTCGAATTAAGATTCCTGTGCAGGCTACACCGCTACTTAGGTCTTCTGCAGAACTAAGGATTGGGAGTATCTTATACACTCCAGTCTATCTACTGAAAATAGTTGGTCCAAGTTAATGGATTTAACCCAGGACATTCCAAACAGTTATAGCATAAAGTTAGGCTCTTTAGCTCAGTCAGATGTACCTGTGCCTTGTGTTTCACACCTTGTGCTAATTTTGCTGACCAGTCATGGCCACAGTACTGCTGTCCTGTTCTGCACTGCACCTGGAAGGGCGCTAGTCCTCTTCCCTTTAGCGAGCTACACAGTCCTGGTTTATGTGATAGCCACAGGGTACGTGTCATGGGTCGTTCTAGACAAAATTTATCTAGATAAAGTTAACTTGTTCCCTGCTTGTTCTTCAGTGGTAATGAATAACTCTTGGAGATTACTCAGGTTACTATAACTTGATTATTTTGTTTAGAGTATATCTTCCACTGCTTGTTTCATTTATTATGAATTATTACTATGTCCTTATTATATGGAAGACATATAAGTATTGTTTAGGAGGGGACTTTGGTAAACCAATCCTAGTGTGTTTGGTAACACAGATCTGTGAGACTGCACCTTTGTTTGAACCCAGACAGGCGCTACCCGGAGCTCCCGCTGACAGATTCACACACCTTAGACCTCTCCCTATATGACTTGCTGTCTACCCAGCCTCACTGCTGGCTGCTTCCTGCACTACCTTTATTCAAAACTCATTGATGAAGTGTTTGTTCAGTGACGAATTCTATAACTGAGAATCACAGCAATTCGTCCTCAGTCGCACGTTGTTCCTCTGCCTAACCTGTTCTGCTGGAATGATCTCTACTGGCCTGTTTCTGCTAGAGGCAGCTGTTCCTTTGGGCAGCAACAGCCATTATTCACAACAGCCTTTATTCATTTGTGCTGCTTCTACATTTCTGGCTTGCTGTTGAAGTGGGACAGTAATGTGGCAAGGCACTTCTGCCACTTTAAACCCTCCTTTTACCACATAAACAGCTTCAGGAGGACATCCTCCTTGGCAGTTCTTATGGAAGTGGCTTCAGCACGCTGTCATTGCAGGGGTACATCTGTATGACAACACTCAGTATCATTCAGAGTGCACAGAAGATTTTCTGTTTTAATCAAAGTTATTATTTCCTAATTCTGCAGAACATATGGCACCATAAAGCCCTGCAGTAGAGCAGACATTTTTTAAAGCATGACATTAACTTTACTAGGGACATTAACAAAGTTGAGTAATGTTATCTTCACTGAAGTATGAATTATGCCCATGTTTTCAAATCTGGACGATTAAGGTTATATCTAAAATGACCACCTATTTTTTTGGAGTTCTGAGACTTAATAGCAGTCCACCTGTGCCCATATCTGTAAGTACTCGTACATATTTCCAGAATGGCAATCTAAACAAAAAAGATAGCATTATTCTGATTTACTGTTTTCCTGAAGATTATAATTGGTAAGTCTGCCCCTGTTCTTAAGATACATCTCAGAAAAAAAAAAAAAAAAATCATTTCTCAGTAATCACCACATGTGATTTTAGCTGTACTTGAGATTACTAATCAGAGGTATAGCACAGACAAATCATAAGAACTGAAATTTAATTTAAAATACTTTTAAATTCTGTTCAGTTTTGCAAATGCATCACCCTTCTGCTACAACCTACATAGGTCGCCATGTTCCGTAATACTGCCTGGTAAATAACCTACATATTTGTCAACATAAATCCTGTCACCATACTCTCATTATAAATAAATTAATGTGGTTAATTATTAAAACATACTAAGCATGTTCCAATTACTTTTTCCTTCCTGCTTCCACCTGCTTAATGCAATACATTCTAACCAGAAACATTTTTTACAGTCCCACCATCTTGATGAATGCTATAAGCAACAGGGCATATTCTCCAGACATTCAACTTAGAGCTTCTCTGCATGAACAAGTCAGACATTCATAGAGGTTTAGGGATCATACCTTGTGGGCATTAGTGAGCTTATTAGAACATTGTAACAAGGATTATTTGAATTTCTTGTTCAGAGAGTTGGAGCTTTTATAAGTCTCTCTTCTTCAACTAGCAACACATGTCAGTTTAAAAGCACTGCTGTTCTAAAACAATTTTTTTTCCTCTCATATTGAGGTCAGTTATGATGATAATGGATGATTTATGTTCATAAAAAAATGGTAAAACTTTTGGTAGAAAACAATATATGAAACACAGCATTTCTGGTTTCATTATTATGAATTCAGCATAGCACAACTGACCTTGGCAGCAATTTTCATACTGAAATGAAAACACTATTTTTCATTGAATCCATCACATTCATTTTTGGGTGTTAAGCTTTTACCCACAGTTTTCATTGATCTTGTACTTGAAAACTTCTCTACACCTTCAAATTTCCTTCCCTCATAGTAGTAGCCACAAAAATGGTTATTCTGAAAATTACCTGAGTGCATATTTGCATGAAGATGTGATTCTTTCAATAACTGCACAATTAAAGATGTGCCTCTTCCAATGATTGTACAAATTGCTTATTTGGATTAGACTAGAAAGGCATGATTACATGTCTTTAATAAAAATGAATAAATAAATAGATCCTCTAAAAGCTGTAGCAGGACCATACTAGCATCATGCAGAAATATATAACAAAAATTATCCTCAGGCTTTTAATTTATTTTTTTTAAAACTTCAGTCTGTCTGGAGTATTAATACATTATTAAACTATAGCATTTTTAATGACTGTGCTTACCAGTTGCTGTCCTTGGACGCCCCAGGCTGCATACTGTAAAACTGAATCCTCTACTTCTGGAGGGTTTAACTCCCAAACTTCCCTTGAAAAAACGCAAAAATTTTTACTTGAACACGCTGCCATCACCTTATGTATAGAACCACCAACAATAACATCATATTGAAAAAACAATGTGACCTACCTTGTGTGTATGTTATAAATCACATACGAAGCTGTATAAGAATAATGAAAAACCTGTAACAAAAAAAAAAAGAAAACATGAGAATTACAAAAACAAATACTGGATTAAACAGACTACCGTTATGAGAGTCACAGTCTTTCAATCCCTGTAAACACCAATATCTTTATTACCGAAAGAAAGATTTTACTGAATTAATTATAACCAATAGACTTGAGCCAGAGTTTGAATGCTGTATGAAGGACACAAAGTGAGCTATTAATTTAACCAGCCACTTAACCTGTACAACTGTACAGAAAGGGTCCCAATCAGAAAAATCTGTGCTCCTGTTAACAAAAGTATTTTAAAAAAATAAACCAAACAAAAAACCCAACCCCAAGAACATACATCAGGAAAATAAATCACTTTTACCTATATTTCTTCATCAAGTTATGGTCAAAATGACTGCACAGGCGTCACAGTTTTTTACTTGAAGTGCAGACAGACATGGGGTTGTATTATATTCTCCTGACCACCTGCTAGGTATAGCCTGAACAACTTTTGGGCTATGGCTCATGGAACAGAATAGAAAACCTGAGCGCTTGCTGGGGCTCTGTTCGGTGTGGTTTTCCTTAGGTATGTTTCAGTCTCATTTTGTTTGACTTACTTTGAAATCTGGGGAAAGTTTATTTTTCAGATGTAACAATTTGGGTAAAACAAAGAGCTATTTGTCAGTAAGCCTTCCTAATTCATCAGGAAGTTACCAGCATCTTCTGGTCTCAGAAACCCCAGGATTGTCTGGATAGAACAGAAAAGCAATTGTAATGTACAGTCTTATGTTGCTGTCTTTACTTGTTGAAAATTTTATTGAAGTCAACTGAAATGAATGAAATTGTCATTTAGGTGCAAAATATCAGGGCCTAATGTACCCAAAGGGTTCCATGGTAGGGAACAGCATGGCAGAGTGTATAATGTGATGTCCCACCACACCAAACTGATAAATCTAAGCAAACTGTTACATGTTTTCTCTGAAGTCGAACATTTTCCTATACACCTATGTGAATAACTGACATTTTACTGTCTTCCAGGCTCAGGGGATTGATTTTAACTGAGCTCATTTCTTTACCACTATGTCTCACATTATGAAAATAGCATAATTCCATAGTATTAATTAGATTTATTACAAATTTAAATTACCTGATGGTCTTGGAATATAAAATATGTTTGTGACTAATTATTACTCATAAAATAAACTCTTCTTTTTAATGTAAACTACTGACAGAGATAAATGTAAGGTGACATCCACTAGACCTACTGTAGCTTCAGGTCTACAAAATGACAGTATTTCTGCCTGGCACATGAAGGACTTCTGGACAGTGTCAGGCTGGTTCCAGTTAGATGGAAACAGATACAGCTGTACAGCTGAAACCTTGATATAGATATATGTGTCGGGAACTCTTTAGTTTGTATTATCTGCACCATGTAACTTTCAGTATCGCCTCTGAAGAGACAAAGGAGGAACACATATGAAAAGAGCCACTGGAATTTGCCACTATCACATCAGAATGGTTTCAGAGGTTGTTATTTTGTCTAGAGGCTATTCAGGAACAGAACTATCTGAAACATCTTTCTGCTGATCCTGTTTCCATTATTAGCTCCCCATACACACCCCAAGAATTTAGCATGTCCTAAATCCTTGCTGGATGATGCTGCAAGAAACTCACAAAGGTCTGTAAGATTAGGAACTTGTACTTTGTGCAACACTTGAATTTCCCTTCTGCAAAATTTCCCTTCTGGACACTTCCATTTTCCAAGTCTATGATGATTAGCATTGAAAGTGTCACTTCAGTAAGCAGAATCACACATATATGAATAAGTATGCCCCAAACTGTTAGGATTTTTATATATATATATATTACAGCTTATGATAAGATGTTCGGCCATGTAGCAGCCTCTTCTAAGAAGTGCTAAGTGTGACAGAAATAGAAAAAAAAATAATAATATTATGATTGTTGTAGGAGGTTGAAAGGCACGAAGAAGAACATTTAAAATTGATTGATTTTCTCTAAATAACTATCAAAAACATATCTACTACCATGTCTCTATATTATACATACATATACATCTAATTATATATATAGCAGAAGGAGACTACTTGCTTACATACCACAAGTTCAGTGGTGTTTCTTGGAAAAATAAACTTGGTAATGACATGCCTGAGGGCCTATCAAGATAGAGTTATTCAAGTACTGCTGGTAAGACAATAAGACAAACCATTAGCTTCAAAGTTCCTGCTTTCTTTTATAAATCTTACATTGTTTAGAGGTAAGAGATAGCAGCTCAAAGGGCCATAAATGGTTAAATCATGGTGGTTTCTGCACAGGGCATCCATCGTCAGAGGTTATGCAGAGGGGCCCTTGTCAGCAGCTGTTACAGGGGACAGTCTCATATAGGCACTTACAGCGAAGAGGAATTGGTCTCTTGTGCTTCCAGAAAAAGAGAAAAGTACATCACAGAAAACATGTGGAGGGCTGACAAGTATTTACAATAGAAGTATTTTAAAAGTATATTACTAGACAGAATGTATTTTAATAAGACATGCTAAACTGATAAGTCGTTTTGACAGCTTTAACAGAAAATATGTTATAAGAAGAACACTACTTCATATTTCATGTGTAAACTCTCCTCTTGCCTTATGGTAAAATTTCTATCTACACGTTTACCATAAAGGTATTAATATCTTTGTGTTACAAGTATTAATACCTTTAAAATTCATCCTGTTTGCAATAGCCACATACGGAAACACAATCATTATCAAAATTAAAAAAAAAAAACCAACCAAAAAACCCCCCGAAAAAAAGAGGATGTAGAAAATCTTTCCCTTTCAAGTCTGGCTTATATAGTAAGTTCCTAAGAAGCTCTTGTAGCTTTGTATATAGGCTTAATCTGTTTGGCTTCCTTTTGGCTAGAGCCTTGTCAGTAGCTAGGACCACACATCTCCTCATCCCTAACATACCACATCTGACATCACAAAAAAATGGCTTTTTAGATCAAGCAGACAGGAAACCTCCCCTTCAATATAATTTATTTATTTTTTTCTTTTGCCATGGAATGCGATAGGTAACAACTGTTGCATATCATCTATTTCTTCTCAATTCATTCTTTCATCGATTTATAAACTGAAGACAGACTTCCCTGTGATGTTGTTCAACATTGGAAAAGTTAGCTGCATTTGTGTATGAAGAAAATAAAACTACAGAACTATATTACAAAGGACCTAAAAGAAAAAGGTGAAAAAAGTATTTAAAGACAAATTGCCCCAGTCAAAACTTATTGAAATAACAATTTATTATTCAGTCAACAGCCAACAATAAAAAACCCACACTTATCAATCACGATCTGAACTTTTAGATGACATACTGCTTTGAGTCTTGCATGTCCTTTCTTTTCTACCTTTCAAGGAATGTCTTTGTCTTTCTAAGGTTTCTAAAAATAAGTACTGTCATGGAACTCAATGCATAGCCCACAAGATGCAGGAAAACAATGTGCCCTATACACTTAGCCAAATACACTCAGCTAATTCTGTACTATACTCCAGGAAATACTCAGTTTGCTGTCCTTGGGAAATTTGTGAAACACCCCTCAGCAGAACACTGTTTGTGCTAAAGAGCTACCAAGAAAACCTCACCAGCAGTATTTCTAAAGGATATTGAGGGCTTTCAGCTCCAGGGGAACGGAGGAAAGCTGAGGACATTAGAACCTTGCAGTGCTATAATCACAAAATGCTTGGGCATGCCAAAGATCTTGACACATCCTTTATATTATTTCCTACATTATAAACCAATTATAATAATATTCCTATATTATAAACCAATTATATACTTTCACTTTCCCCTTTCAGGTTCAAAAAAAGACTTCTCACAGGGCATAACAGCACTCAGTCTGAGCAAGAATGATAAAAAGTGACAGTATATGAAATACACTGAAAATTGCAGCATCTGTAGTAATACTTTCAGTTATTCCAAAATATACCAGCCAAATGGGTATATCTCTCTCACACAATACTCCTACGGTAGATATCTATTTATTTGTACTGTACCTAGCAAATAAGAAAAAAAAAAATTAGAAGCTATGCCATTCCTATTAATTAAAACAAGATAATGAGCAGAGTATCATTAAATAACTGAAACTGCAGAATATGCCATCGTGCCCATCCCACTTATCTCAAAACACACACATTGACTTGGAAAGAGAGGCAGTTTCTCAAATCAGGTTCAAGATCATACAGACCTTTATGATCCATCAGTGAGGTATTGGAACTTTTATGGGTTAATTTACACTTCTGATCTCATGGAAAACAAAATCTAGTATTTTAAGAGATTACTATTCTGAATGTGGGAAGTTTTAACTGCTGCAGTATATGGATGCCCCCCTCAAATAGTATTATTCATAAAAAGAGAAAGATCAAGAAACTGCTTTTATTGCTTCACTGGCGTAAGTCAGTTCTTAGGCAGCTCAGAGCTAAGAGAACCTGACCTGGAAAAGGTTTTGTGTGCCTGAAAGCTTTTTTCCCAGCTACATCAGTTGGTCTAATAAAAGATACTACCTTTTCCCACAAATCTTGGCTCATTTATCTCTTCAGGCCATCACATCTATAAACAACGTTACTGAGAAACAAACATTCCTGAATGCAGGTGAAAAAAACGACAACCTGAAAGTAAAAATGAACCTTCGTAATTAATAACCTGTTTTACAGTATATATCACAAAATGCATGTGGAACTGAGAAATCAAGGGAAAGGAAACAGGAATACATCTTGACAAGGACATTCGCTTCTTCATTCATCCATGGCTGTTCTCACTTTTTAAGATCTTTCATAATACATTAGTGAAATGGTTTGGAAGGTTTTCAAACTGGCTCAGTGAGTGCCAGACAGAGCAACTACTGGCTGGCGTACACAGTTTGAAGAACCGCAACATGAGTAGGATTTTGCCTTCATCCTCTTTTCTACAATGGAATTAAGGATTTGAAGAATTACTGAAAAATCTACTTATGCTCAAAACTGAACCAAAAGACTTTGCCATGGTAAAGCGATTACAAGGCCAGGATAAATGTTAACCAATATTTTATTCATCATTCATGCAAGGAAGTGCTCCCACACAATGGCACACAGAACCTCAATTCACAGTTCCAAGATCAAACCTTCAATAACCCTTCACTAAAGACTCAAAAACTCAATTAGGAAAAGAAATGCAAACATGTATTGCTTCCTCTTCTGCCTTTGGGATAAAAGTATATTGGGAGAAAAATGGAGCCTGCAGAACATGCCATGAACTACAATAATAAGGCAGTACCAGACTCAGAGCGGAGAGAATGTGAGGGGAGGATAACGAAATATAGATGCACAGGATGGTTACCGAGGCCTTTTGAAGGCATTACTGAAATTAATGCACTACACTTACGACACAGTCACATCAGAAGCAAGTGACATAGCAGACAATGTGAGACCGTGTTGACGACTTTGGGTGAGTCGATCCCACAGACCCACACAACCCATCTAACTCCACACAATTTAACCCCATTTAACCGGGAGTGCAATGAAGTGCAACGCTCAGCTAGTTGTGCATGGGCTCACGATGCAGGGCTTTGGCACAGCTTCTCAAGCACAACACTATTGATCCAGCCACAGCATTTTCAGAGGGCAATTAGTACCCGCACACAGTGCGGCAACATACAAATTAAAACTAAAAGGAGGCTGGATGGCTCAATAACATACTCTGTCGTATAACAGAGATCTGACTTTTGTTACTCAATTTTCAGCTAGCATGAAATGAGCCAAACAAAATATTGTATCATGTACTTTCAGTAAGTCGTTACTGTATATTCAAATTCACTCTCTATAAAAAATCGCAGCTTATACAAAAGATACAAAATTATACAACATATTGTATTGTATAGTCTATATATATTAGCTATATAAATTATGTAAATTATTATCAAAATATATTGTTTTGTATAGTATATATATTAGCTATATAAATTATGTAAATTATTATCTAAATTCTTTGTCCTCTAGCCAGTGATATTTTACTCTCAGTTTTGCTCGGTGTATACTAGTGTAATTCAGAGTCCCAGCAATGAAAATGAGAAAAGACTTTGAGCAGGTCATTAATGTCATATACAAACTCTTTATTCCGCTACATATTTGGAGAACACCAAAGTATTTGTGGCCAGATTTCATCCTTTGTGGTAGTCTGCTGAAAGCAAATGAGTTACACTGGGAGGGTGTTAGTCTTTGCCTTATGCCATCAGGATTTCAAGCAGCAACTTCTTCCTCTCAAAAAAACCCATATCAAGATTCAAATAACAAACTTGTATTCCTTATTTTCTTTTTATGAGCATTAACACATGTGACTTTGCTAGGACTGCAGTGCAAAGAGAATGGAATCAGTATCTAAAGTGCTGAGCCACAACTTTCACAAAACAATAAAAATGATATATTCTTTCCTTCCCTTTGTATTATGTGTGTGGTACTCTTGTTAGTAAAAGTTGTGATGGAGTTAAGATGAAATTAGTAGCAGCATGATTACTGCCAAAGGCAAAGTACAGCTGCTGGATGAATCCTCCATCTATTTTGCAATTTAAGTGCTAAATAAATTAATAAAGTAATCAATAACATTATTAGGTGAAATCCACCTTTCCATAAAACTTCTTTATCATTCACTTCATATGTTCCCCATTTGCCTGCTCAGTCAGACTCCATGCGTTCTCCAGCATAGGAACTGCTTCTAAAGGGGATTAAAGAACTAAATACAGCATGGTTGTGCTTGGGTTTCATGTAACGTGCTGCCTGAGTGTGTAAAAAGCGATTAGAGAGCTCTGCAGCGTTAACTGCCAAGCCACAGGCACACAAAAGCACCATGTAACACTCATACTACAAATGAAGAGTTTGAAACACCCTATATCAATAAGGGACTGACACTGCATATTTATGAAAATAACATCAGTTAAAGATTGGAATTATGCTGGTTTCATGCCATGGCAACAAAAAGAGTGACACTGCGTAGTGATACCAAAGCTCAGCTCACTTAGGGGTATACACCAGAAATGGTTCACGCAGTCTTTCAGTAAAGCAGCACCTTTTGTTCTTGGGAGGCGCAGGGTTTGGCTGTCCTTGTCCTGGTCCTAGATTCAGCAGGAATTTAATCACATGAGTTAACGACTGGGTGATATAATTTAACTCCTTCATGAATTGTGGATTTGCACCAGTTTACCATAATGTAAAATTGCAGTTAATTTCATATTAATTTATAGTTCATGCAGCTAGAAAGGACTGCTACGATCACTGTGCCTGACCTCCTACATCTGAAACAAAATTTATGGGACCTCTCATTTTAAATAGTATGATACCCAAACAAAGATTCCCAATCTCTTCTTCAATGGGATTCAGAGTAATCCTGAAAACAACCAGCCAAAGAGTCTATAATAATGAGATGATTATTTTCCACACATCTTTGAATCCTGTTGTTTCTGCCTAGTTCTGCAAGCAAAAAACTAGAGGTGAATTTTACCATTATTCATGTCTAAATCTCTCTATATTTTTTGTATATATATATATATATATATAGGATACCTTATTTCTGAAAGCTCTATACCTAATTGCAAATAATTAATCTAAGATAGCTTGATGCGCTTGAGTTAAATTACAAGGTTATAACTTTGCAAAACATTGTATTTATTTGTTTCAGTCAACATCAATTACTTGTCGTGATTGATAAGAAACACTGTGTATCATTGGTAATAATTTATGGTTAGTGTTAATACTTTGGGGTATGAAATATTGCCAGCCATAACAACTATATGCTGCCAAACAAAAATAAATAAAGGCAAGACATTTCTTGACATGCAATTTATCTGTAACAGAAAAGTCTGTCAAGGAAGCCTAAAAAAAGCACCTCTAGAAAATCTGCTAAAGGTTCAATTGTTCCACATACAATTCTTTAGTAAGATTAATTATCTCAAGAAAAAGACGTCCACCATAGAATGTTAATTAATTCACAATCAATTAAACTTAGTTTGTCTAACCAACAGTAATGTGATACAAACCACAGTTCTGAATAACTGCAGAAACTTCTTTTTCTTCTCCTACATCAAGAGCTGAGATAGACCACCCTATATTTGGATACGCAACTCAATCATTTTTGAATATATAATAACTTCAGATGAGTGAATTATTCAAAAAAGAATGTTCTGCATTGCTACTTCTGAAAGCCTCATATATCACTGTCATTTGAAATTCTATTAGTTACACTATCACGTAAAATACGTTTCTGAGTCTTGTATGAGATGACTTATGACAAAAATTTATATGAATTTTTTCTGGCTTATTCACCTTCAGCATTAAAAACCAGGTATGATTTCACTGAGATGATTGTTACATGACAGCAAAACTAGTAAGTCTCAAGCCTCAAGCATAACGTGTGCATTTTTTATATTGATACACATGTACCTGAACATCATTTTCAAGTGTATGCTCACACTCATATTAAGTATGATTAAAATTTTGACTTCACAGATATTTTGGGATTTATAGAAACTTGTCCTTTCCTGAACTGATTTGCAAGCAGCTTCACAACATGCGTGCATATTTTGATCTGGACTAGTGTAAGGAGAAACAGAAGATACCAATGCTGACAACACAACCAGAACTTTATCTCCATAGAAATATGAGGCTGATGAAGGTGCTTGCTTCGGTCACTGCAGCTAAGGATACTAAATCTTTGTTAGAAAAATCTGTAGTTAAGTACTTCAATACTGCCTGATACTTTAAACAGCCTTATCTCTTTACATGTAGAATCCTCCCAGTACAACCTGAATCCCGTATGAGAGGCATCCTTTATGGGAAACTTGGACTGAGTATCTCCACATATATTGAAAACTGTTAATTGAAACCAAAGTATGTTTTAAATCACTATTTCTTGAAGTCAGAGCTGCAAGAAGTCTCCTTAGAGTGTTTTGTGATGGTTTAATTTAGTTTGCTCTTTGGGATACTGTGGAAGAAAGAATCAAGCCGAGACTTGGTTTTCTTCTCAGTTTTTCCAAGGTAATATGTTCCTCACATCTTGTATTTATTCGAACAGATTGCTAGAAAGAAAATTGCCAAATGGAGAAAAAATACAACCTTGTTCTGAAGAGATGCACTTCTGCATGTAGTAATATTTACAAAATGTGTATAAGATGATTCAAGTGAAACATTATATGCAAAGAAATGGGTACAAAAGTTGAGAAAATGCTTTCTAAAATCACATTCCATATAAAATAAAATGTCCAGGTTCCGAGCACAAAACCAAACTGAAGGTGCCCTGAAATGATGAGGCTACAACAGAAAATCAAGTTACACAATGGGACAATTTTGAAGTAAAGACTACAGTCTCAGTATCTCTCTCTCTTCTCCAGAGACTCTGACTCATTCAGGCAGCAGTAAGAAAGCAGATACTGGAAGCTCCTCTCCTGTTTGGTTACAAATGACATGAGATGAAAAGACCCTGTGGAGCTGCAGAAAGGACAAACACTGAGATAAATGGCATCTGGGTCTGAGGAAATACAAAGGGAAAATGAAAAACTGGGCTGGGAGAAGTAGATGGGTAAACCAGAAAGCATGCAGGATGGAGGAAGGAAAACAAAAAGATAAAACTAAAAATATCAGGATAGCAAAAAAGAGAAACAATTAAAAAAAAAAAAAAAAAAAAAAAGGAAAACCAAAAGAAAACACAAACATTCAGAACAAAACAGAACTGAGCCCCTTAAAGGGCTGAAAATGAAGAGAAAAGAGAACAGGCAGCAGGGATGGAAAGCAGTAAGCAGATCTGCAGTGCGTGGGCATGGTGGATAGAAAACACAGGCTCTTTGGACTGATGAAGGAAATTATGCAGAGCAGACTGGCATTTAGACCCTTTGTCTTTTGGAGGATACAAGACGTGAGTGAAAACAGTTTTCGCAGGAATCTGACAGTTCAGTACTTGAATATACGAACTTCCCACCTTTCACACTCTTGCCTACCATCATCACCAATTGCGTAGTGTGGATATGCCACGTAGACCCACTGCATTCCTGCTTTTCCTTCTCATGTGTGAAGTCATCTTCTTTTCTCTGGGAGTCTCCCACAGTGATACCCACACCTTTAATGGTATCTCTACATGCTAGATTGTCCAGGGAATTTTTGTATACTGTTGGTGGGTTGTTCAGGGTTTTTTTTCAATAGTATTAAACTCCTTATTTGGTCTTTCATAGTTTTTATGAGAAAATGACTGTTTGTGTGCCTTGACTTTGATTATTTATCTCCCTGTAGGTTGAGCTATAAACACGTTTCACATTTCACGTTTTGAAACCCATGTGGTTAAATGCTCTTGTAATGCAATCAAACCTTTACAACTCAAGCAGCCAGTATGACCAGGATCCATCCCTCCAAACTATTCTCTAGAAACCCTGTTTAAACTCTTCAAATTATTTAAACACTGCAATTTAGATTTCTCCCCTTCTTACATAAGTTCTGCTATGGAGTGTGAACTCCAGTACTTCAATAAACTACACCTATGTTAAGACAGCATGAAAAGAAAATCTTGTCCACAGCAGTAAGTCCCACAAGTATCACTACAGCTAAATTTCATCTTTAGTTTTAAAATTCCTTTTTGGTCATGCCCTATTCATCTCTCTTATCTCTGCGATTTCTTTGGTGCTGCTGGTCCTGCTAGCTGGCTTATATTGTTCCCCTTCTGTTCCACTACCTTGTTACAAAACTGAGCAAAATATCACCTCTATTAGCAGCTTCCAACAATTGAGCTCAGTGCTAGTTATCCACTCCAGCACTTCCCCTTAGCAAGCCATGATGCTGCTTGTAGTCAACTAGGCCTACCTTCACTAATTTTCTCTTATTGTACCATATTTCTGTATTAGTCTCTGTTGTTACCATTTTATGACATTACAGTACCTTTGATGGAGGGTAACATTAAGTAGGCTCTCATAGCAAATAAAAGACCTCTTCATGATGAAGCGATTAAAAGGTCATGATAAGAGAGCTATTCATTTAGTACAAGGGACTACATCACAGTGATCTCAAAGAACCTGTAACAAAGTGATGAATACCTCACACCAAACTCAGCTCTCCAGGATACATCTAATCTGGTGCTATATTTGCAGACAATAAATAGAATTAAAAAGGTTACATTTGTGCAGGTGGTTGACTGCCTTCACTGAAACATTAATTTATTGCCTGAGACCCCAGGCTAACAACCTTTCATGCTCATATGCCCAAAAAGACTTGTCCTTACTTAAAAAGAACACAAAAATTGGATAATAAAGGTGCACATCTTAATATTTCTCTAAAAAGTGGACCCAACCATTTGATCTGTTAGGTCTGTCACACTATCAGTGTTCCTCAGAGCATGAGACTGAAGCCCGGTTTAAAGCATGATGTGCAACAAAGACAGCTTTGCAAAGATGCACTTAAAACATTTCTCTGGGACAGTTACATAAAGGTCTAGTCTTTGCCATCTACTTCAAGGTATTTCAACTCTGTCTATGTATGTATTTTAAAAGACCTTTCATTCGATCTGTACCAAAGTAACTGCTACTCTGATTTTGCAGGAATTCACTTATTCAACACTCCTCCTTTCAACACTATTGAGAGATGCAAATGCCAGCAGATTTATCTGCTTTCCTGACTGACCTGTTGGCCTAGTCAGAGAAGAGACAGTCAGCCAATTTTTCTTTGATCAAGGAGCCAGGAATGCAGCCAATGCCTCTTCTGAGAAAGATGGGATGGGTTCCTCATGCATAATGTAGACGGGAGATACCCCTGCCACACAATGAGCTACAAGAAGAGAATTGTGAGACAGGAGGGTTAAAAAGTTTGAAACACATACAAACCTTTCTTGTCTTCGGGCATTTGCTCTGGGACAGTTTTCAGTTACAGGATTATGTATTACTTCTTAAAAGCCAAAGCAGTGCCAACCATCCCCATTTACATCCACTTGCGCGGAGGATTCAATTATGTTGTTGCAATGGTGTTTCTAGTGAAAGGATGCTCTGCCTTAGCATTTTTTAAGCAATGACCTGGGTCAGGCTGGCTGTTTTCCTTTAGGATAAGTAATTCATATTACTAGAAAGACACAGGCTTTCCATGAAGGTTACTTGTCCTTGCTCAGCAAAGAAGTAGCAAATTCCAGATTCCAATGATAAAGGAGCCAGCTTGATACTTTACTGTCTTGTTTCTCCAGGTGTTTTGTTCTTTGGGGAAGAGACTGGTAAAGTAGTGGTGGTTTCGTTTGTTTGTTGTTTGGTTGGGGTTTAAATCTGTTTTCATCCTTTTCCTTTGCAGAACGTTCTTACCACATCTTTTGTTCTATTTTAAAAATAATTAACTCCTTTTATTATTGATTTTAAATATTTCCTAGAGGTCTATTTTCTGTTTTGATTGTACAGTCACAGAACATATCAGACAACTTGTTAAATTGCACCATATATTAGCTCTTGTTAAGGAATAGAAAAACAGCTTTTTTGTTCATTTTTTTAGTACTCTTAAGTGATATCACCATTAATGGTGGACATAGCAGTGGCTAGTAGCAAAATTACTTAATTACTGCTGCACATCTTCCTTCTGTTACCTCCATGTAATGCTGCTTTTGTTCCTCTTGTGTTAACGTATCTGATAAAATGCAGTACAGTTTGCTTTCTGTTTGACACTGCTTTTGCCAAGACATTTAAAAGGGCACCGGCAACTATACCATTTATCATCTTCACCTACTGCCTTGTCAAAGCAGAGAAAAGCAACATCAGGAATGAATTCAGCAGAATAGAAAAACTGTCTGTATTTTATTCATCTATGTTGGTTGGTAAAGAACTTAGCAAAATATGGGTCACTAACTGATAGTACAGATGGCATTGCTTGTATCAATATGGCTCCCCTGAGAATTAATTTTGTTGTAATGATAGACCCTTCCTCTCTGGCTTTCAACATTTCATAATTTTGTTGATCATATTTATAGATTTGCCCATCTGTCAACTCACTACTTTCCCTATTTCCATCTAGAGACTAATGTTCCAAGTATTTCATTAAAGCCCTGTTCTGATAATCTGTGCAAACAAGATTTACAAGGTAGTGCATCGTGCTTATGAACTGACTGCATTTCATGGTGATTGCTAGGCACATGAACAGTGAACAGCTACTGGTTTCAAGCTGTTGTAGGGTACCTTTTACAATGAGGTGCAATCTCAGGTTGCTATCTCAAGTACAAAGATACATCAGTGATTACACTTTAAAAACATTTTTCTAATAATCTCTGCGTAAAAGCTGCAGTAAGTGTGCTCAAAATCTTTCACATCAGTCATCAGCTAAGCAAGTATCAGTAAGATTACATATTTTCTTGTAGGTGATTAAACGTTTCCAATGATGTAGCTTCACAACACCAAGGTAAGGACTCAGCTGGATTTGCTCTTTTAACACAACTGCATGGGCTTCAAGTCAATTTTCAAAACATTACGACAGGTCACTTGCGTATTTTCTGAGCTTCTATTCTGATCCCAAAGTGTTTGTGAGAAAGCTAATGATTTCAGCTAAATAATAATAATAATAATAAAAAAATATATTGATGAACAAACCAGAACTTTCTATGATTTATTACATGGAACATTCTTTTTGCTATATTTTTCTGGTAAGCATGCTTCTTTGCAAATGTATATACAGAGTCAAATGTGGTTATGAATGTGATCTTCAGAGGGACTTTAACTTCTGTTAAGATTCTTAACAGAAGAAATCCTCTGTTAGGGAAGCCTTTCCTCACTTCAGGCCTTTCCAACCTAGGTATTGATTGTAATAATTTGCTGCCTGATCCTCTATATGACTCCCACCTGTGACATTATGTATCTGAAAAGAGATGGCTACAGGAAACTTATATCTTGGATGAAAATCTTTTTATTGTATTGAACTCTGTAAACTTTGGTTAGCTCATCAATGTGTGATTTGTATCCAGAAACAAGTAAGTAGTAAATTTAAATATGCACTACTATTAAGTGCACATATATACTCACAGTAGTTCACTCATATATAAAAGAAGTGACAACTGGAGATTTTCAGTTATTCGCACAGTGAAACCCTAAAGTGTTATTTGTTCATGGCAATGAACTAAATAGTCAGCAATCTATGTGGATAGGTTATAACCTGCTGTGTTGGAGCTCTCTTGCAGGGACACCACCACCAGGGTTCTCTCAAGGCCATATTTGACATTATTTTCAATGCTTCTTCAGCATAAAACATATGTGGGGAATAGAATTCTAAACTTTCCAAAGATGGATGCATTTAGGTGTCAGATGAAGTCAATGAGATCTCAAGAAGTCAATGGGATGCATACCTCTGGCATGGTTCTTAAAGATCATCTTTGGTGCTTATCTGCACCTTTAGGCATTCAAATACCTCTGTAAATCTGACACATAAGCCCTTGAAATTGTTACCCTTACCCTTTCCATGCACGCTAAAGCCATCGTAATCAAAACAAAGAAATCTAAGCGATCTTACATCAAATATTTTATGTAAAGTGCTTATATTCCTCTCACATACTCACATGGAGCAAATTCCATAATACAACCACTTATTTGACATTTAATTCATCTTCCTTGTAATTCAATGTGCAGAATTAAATGATTAAACCTAAAGTGATTATGTACATAATGAGTAAAAACAGATCAATCCTTTTTTTTTTAATTTCAGTAGTGGGGGTTATAAAAATGTTTAAGCACCTTTAATATGAGGACCTACCTAGTAAAATTCACATTTGTGTCCTTTTAAAAATAATAATGGGGCTTTAATCAAATTAAGCTTCTTAGATTTCCAAGTAAGTAGTGGCTATTTTATTATAAGCCATTGTCCAGATTCTCAGTTGCTGTACTGTTTCCTAACTCTCTGGACTCTACTGATCTAAGCCCATTTTGAACACCTATATCCTCTTTTAAAATATTTGATTTTGTCTTTTGGTTTTTAAAATGTGGTTTATTTGTTGTAGGAGATACACAATAGGCCGCATACTCAAGAGGGAGAACAGCCATTTTTGCTTGATCTGTGTCTTGACCATCAAGTTCCCTGATGTTCCACCTCCTCCCTTATAGGAATTTATGATCAATATAGCAAAGTCATTACAGAATCTCTTTTACTAATAATGATGCAGCAGTTCGAGTGACTCCTACTCAAGTCCTTTTAACTATATTTTAGTTATAAGATCTATACATTCAATATGGAAGTTGAGATTAAAAATAATACAGAGAAACATGTATGATGATTCAGGCTTCTTTCAAAGGTAAGAACCATGTGTCAAATTCATACAAGAAGAAAGCTTTGTATGGGACAAGGAGGAGGGATAGGATTCATAGCAAATCCATCCTTTTACAGGTGCAGATTTATTCTCCATCTGGTTCTGTGGCCCAAGACCAAGCGGTGTAACCAGTCCAGTACTCTCAAAGTCTAATTGAATTCAATAACAAAATGTCATTGTCCTCAGTGGTACAGAGCACAGCTATCCTCACAAACATAAAGAGCCATTTCAGCACCTACTTAATGTGTAGAGCTCACCTTGGCATTAAACAAATAAATGTTTCATAAGAGTCTGCAGAGTGACCTTACTACATACCATTCCCATTCCACCCACTATTAAGTGAGCACAGACATACATGGTTTACATGTGAATGCTTTTGGAAATTAAATGTAACCCTGAGAATTAGTACTTGTTAAAAAGTTGATTGTTCCTTCTCTCTTTCAATATTAAGAATGATAACCACTAAGAGCAGTGTGTGCTACAAGCACAGCAATAGTGATGCAATACAAGACACATACAGATCTCTTTAGGCTGCTGCTGGTTTATATATGGGTGCAAGCTATGTGATTAATTGCATATTCATTTAGAGGTTTAGGAATTTATAAGGGCCTATTAAGAAATTTGTTCTTTACTTGATATGTCTTCTTTTTTCTCAACTTTTTTTTTTTCCTTTTAGTTCAAATTAGGTCAGTGGTATCTGACACCTAAGATTATACTTAACTAAATGCTACTGAGTTCTGTTAGCAGACACTTCTCTATCAGTACTTGGGAAGCAGGTAAAATTAGTCAGTAAGCTAATGATCTGCTTTGATAGAAGCAATTCTAACTCTCTCATCATTCATTCCAGTTATTAACTGATGGACCTTCCTAGAAAAGACTGCTTTCTTTACGTATGTATTATTCTGGTAGAGCTGATCTAACTGGACTTATACCCAGGAGCCTATTATTATTTTTATCTAAGAGAACGTGCATTTTCCAGTATTCCCAAGCAGACCCTTTTAAATTTCCATTTGCATTTCTGGCATAGCTCCTACATGAATGAATCTCTATTGGATCACCATTAGCTGTAAAATGCAATACTAAAATTCTCTAGTCTTCCTATTGTGGCCACTGCAGCTAATCTGACCATAGAGCTCCTTGACCAATTACCCTTCTGGTGATTGTAACTCTGAAATACAAAGATAAGGGCTTTGTAATGTTTTGTACAGCAAGACTTTATCTAGCAAGGCTATCCAGTTTATTCCATGCTAATAACAACATATTTACTTCTCTGCTGTGTGACAAAAATATCTGAGAAAATATTAAAGCATTGCATTACAGTCCCTTAACACATTTTAAGAAATTAAGTGATTTGAGTGCAGAGTGCTCTGTGCACAGCGTTTTAGTAGTTAGTTACAAGTTATCATTAACTTTTTAACACTGACAATGTTTCCTTGTCTAATTAGCATGCAATTAATCTGAGTACTAAGTTCCTGTGTGCAAACTCACAAAAGCACCATTTTTTTGGGGAAAAAAAAATATGTCTGGAACTTGACATTCTTCAGTGGACTTTTCACGTGCAACTAATTTACTTTAACTACATATTTGCTAGTAAAAAATAAGAGCCAACTATAACCAGCTTCTCATAATTCACCAATACAACTGTTCTATCAACATAGCAAATTGCCTTATTTTTCAGTAGGACATACACCCAAGAAATTTAAGAACTGCTGTTACAGGATATTAGCTTTAAATTCAGTTTTCCATTTATATATGAAGGCAGACAGTGTTTACTTCATGATCTTCTGAATTACTACTATGGGCAATTTTTTAATTTCTCCTATTGACATAATTTTCCCAATCATGATGTGGTTTTTCTCTATGCTGTATCAGATTTGGCTTAATATGCATTTCTCTAACATGCTATTTCAAGAAGAGAGCTCAGTGTAGTAAAGAATCTGGAATCTCACAACCCTGTCTGCTAATGCAGAAAAGCTGATCCGCATTCTGATCATACTTCATGAAACTTAAACAGGTTTTGCAATCAACAGGAAAAGGGAATTTGTTAAGTCTCAAAGATGTGCGTAAATAGACTTTCTCTGTTATTGCATTATCTTCTGCACTGAAGCAGAGTGAGTAGGGGACTGTAATACTAAGCAGTATGAGATTAAGTATCCAAAATACCAATGCTTAATGCAAAAATAATAGAAAAATCTGACACAGAATTAGCCATATTCTCACCTCAAACCAGAATAAGCTGTCCCTAAAGCAGATGGAAAATACTGGTTTAACCAGGTTACAAAAAGTGTTCAAGGGTAGAAACTCTACAAGCTTTCTAAGAAATTTATTTTAGTTTAACTGTGTTTAGATTTAGAAAGTTTTCTCTTCATTCCAACCTAAATCTCCTTGACTACAAGATAACCCTATTACTTCTCCTACCATAAGGGCATATATATATATATAAAAAAAAAAAGTTATCATCTCACTACTCACAGGAACCTTTTACATATTTGAAAACTTATATCCCCAGCCTTCTCTTGTTGAGGCTAAGGAAACGCAACGTTTTCCTAACTTAGATAATGTTTTCAAGACTTCACACATGTCCTACAAAAAACACATGCTTAAGCACTGAAGTGTGGTACCTCCTTTTCTCTCCTAAACAGTAGGACACTATTTTGGTGAGTTCAATTTGCAACCTGCCCCATATCCCCATATCTTTCCCTGCAATACTGTCTATAATACACTGCCTATTGTGTACTTGTTTATTATGTTTATTCCCAAGTAAATGTAAGAGCTTGCCTTTGTAGTTATTGAATTATAACCCCAATATTCAAATCACTTCTCCAGTTTATATAGCTTTCAGTTCTAACCTTGTCCTCAAGGCTGTCAGTAACTTAGTTTGATATGATCTGCAGATTTAAATAAATTTAATCCTTTTTCTATCATTCAAATCATCATGGAAAATATTGAGTATTACTGGTTTCTGGCCATAGCCCTGTGAACCATAAATCGAGCTTTTTTTGACAGTGACCTACTTATTTGCCAGCATTCACTGCACCCTGCTTTTACTTAAGGTAAGCTCATTAAGACCATGTTTCCTCAGCTCCCTGACAGCAATGCCGTGGCTGCTCTTTATCTACTTACCAGGCTTTTTGTACAATTACAGAGTGAAATTAGACTGATTTGTTATGATTTGATTTTACAGATGGATGTTGGCAGTTACCTACTGCCTTGTTAACTTCTAGGTACTTTCAAGCAGTTTAACTCCTCCCAAAAATCCATCTTCCTCTGTTTCTTCACTAAAATTCCCCAGAAGCTCCTGTTTGGTCTCTTTTGGGGAAAGACCACTGTTTGTCCTTTTCAGTCTTATGTATCTTGTCTATCTTCCGTCTGTCTTCAAAGATAACAAATAATCACAATTACATTACCTCAGCTACTTCCCTACAGCAATTTTTATCAGGGCCAGAAGAGCAATTCTAACCTTTTATTTCACTATCTTAAGCTAAGTTCTTACCCATCTGTCGCTGATGTTAAGTGTGTTAACCATCAGGTTAACAGGTAACCAGCTAATCTTGCCTTTGAACACTGGAGCAAAAGAGACAACACTTTAGCCTTCACAGTCATTAGCAGTTCCTTCTCTCTCTGAGACACAGATTGACTTTTCCCTCATTTTTCCTTTCATTATTCTTAAAGTATTTCTAATGACTCTTCACATTCACCCAGTCACCCCAAGGGGACCTCCCAGATGCGAGGTCCTGTATGTCCCGGACATGCCATAACTACACACTGATACAAAACCCAAGTGAATGACAACTCCCTTTTTCCTCCTCCTCTCTTGTGCTTCCAACATGCACAGTGGGAAAGCCAGCCATGGTGCCAGGTGGGAAGGTGGGTTGCTCTCCTAGGCATCCTCTACACTGCCCGGAGGGCCACCATCTGCACTGTAATTTATACGCAGCTTTCACATCCCTGGCTATAGTATTTGACTGATTTTTTTCTACTTGCCTGCATTATTCTATTTCTGTACAAAGTTTGGCACAAGGCATTTGTTTCTTTCTTTCCAGCCCATGCAAGAACAAACAAAGGAGATGACATATAATAAAAGGAAACAGCCTGACTTCTAGTTACTGCTCAAATACACTGCAAAGAAAAGAACAAGGGGAGAAAAAGAATCAGCTATTGCTCCACAACTATAGACCAGTCAGGCAGCTTAAAGCAACTGTGCCTCATGTGCTGTGGCTCAGCTAAGCACCCATGCATCAAGAGTCAGATGGAAGTTAAATATTAAGTGCATCATGTGGTCACATTTTTTATTAATTTCAGCTGGAATCCTATTTGAGTACAGGGTGCCTTTTTCAATATCTTTTAAGATCCAGATGTAAAATAGAACTCAGGTTTGTAAAGTGGATCATAGGCAAAATTTAGGCTGCAACCCAGTATTGCAGCCCTGAGGGAAAAAGAATCACTGAAAGAAACTCATTTATTGCCTGCTCCTAGAGGTGTCCTTTTTACATTCAAATTCCTCACACGGGGGTGGGGGGGAGTGGATATCACCATTTTGAAACAGGTGCTAAATTGCTCTGCTATCACACATAAAATGCAGCTGATGTCTACAACAGCTGAACTCCGTGCTCTCCTCTGTGGAACACCCTCAAGACCACGATTCACTGCACCTACACACGCCATGCCCCAGTAATCACTGCTGCCCTTTCAAAGGCTGCTGAGGAAGGCAGCAGCTGCGGTGCCACATTTGCCAGCTACCACAAGCACCAGGGTGTCCAGGAAGGGGTGTTCTCTCCCTGCCTCCAGCAGACGCTCTCTCCCTGACTGCTGAGATCTGAATATGTTCTACACCAGAGACCTGACCACCCCAGAGACCACTGCTTGTGCAACCTCCAGGGCAAGGACTTCAAGGGCTCCTGTTGTGGTCCACAACGGGCTGCAGCAAGACAGCGTACAGCAGGGTCTTCTGCTGGAGGCGGCAGACAGAAGCAGCTCATCCATTGATTACTGTGAGCACCACGGATGCTGATCAGATATGCCTCCTCCAGCCTATGGTGAGTTTAGCTCTCCCTGGTTTCAAACCCAACCTCAGGAGACCTTCCTGAGCCACTGCAGGGACATTTCAAAGATCCAAGTAATTCTAAACTGGGCTCATAGGGACATCTTCTTGTGCCAATATAGTTTCAAGCCAGGCAACTTACAATACCGAACAGAAAGACTTGATATTAATAAATAACTATATCTCATTTTGTCAGTCCTTAACAGAGGAGAAATTACTCTGTTCTTTAAGGGGTATTTCTTGTCATAATGAACAACAGTGTTGTATCTCACAGTTAAGTAAACACATGCAACCTCAATATGTCCATGCTTTGTGCAGCTCTGGCCCTCGCGGCTCTGCTTTTGATTTTTTTTCTACTGATTTTAAAGTATAGCAACTAATGGGAGAAAAAAAAATAATCACACACCTTTTTAGATAGAGATATTCCGTCTTGTATAAAATATAATGAAGTCAGATTTAAATACATATAACCTTGGGGTTATACAGTCCAAGTTCTTCTAAATGCGCTGTGCTCTGATAATACCTGACATTTAGAGAAACATCTCCCACAGTTGGGCAATAAAGTTGATAACTTTCCAGAATTAAATCCACTCAAACTGTGAAGTTTTGTAAAAAGAGCTGAATGGGAAGGGCAGAAAATATTTTAAGAACAGGATAAGGTCTGTGGGTTTGCCCAGATTTATTTTTTTTTAACTTTACACTGAGACAAGAAACAATCTGCATCTGATTTCAAAGTAAAAGCCCTTCACACCTAAAAAAGTAAAGCAGGTATGCTATTTATTCTTCATTATGAGGAACAACTTAATTTCAAACATACTTCAATATTTTACAAAAGCATAGAAGCTGCTTTATATAATATTTGCCTGTAGCTACAGTTTGCTGGTACCTCTTGAAACATTGCTTTACATGCTTAGGACCTGGAACATCAGCCTTTTCATTGACTTTTTTTTCAGTACAGGGGTTTTCCAGCAAAATGCACTGGATTTGCTTTTCCTTATTAATGAAGGCTTCAAGGAAAACAGTTCTGCCTTTTCTCAGAACAAGCGGAGGAAGAGGACAGCAAACAGCATGTGGCAGAGCAGCAAAAGCCTTCTCAAAGCAGCAGCAGCAGCACTGGTTCCTTGGGGTTAGCCAAATCCCCATTAAAAGCCTGCACACGTCTGTGAGCCTGTGGCTCTGAGCCTAACAAAGTAAGATTCCAGATTTGCCTGGACTGGAGTAAGAAACTCATCCTTTTTTCCACATAGGAAAGAAGGAACTGTATTTATGAATCCTCTTCTCAGGGAAAGCACACTGTGGTGAGAGGAGGGCTCCCTATACATATATGCATGTGCTCATATCATCAGATCCTCTGTAGTCCTTCACTGGACACGGTCTGCTACAAAGTGGTTAGATTATTTTTACTGAAATGATTCAATTACTTTTTAAAAGCTTCCGTTGCATTTTGGGCACATCTGGAAATAATGATATAAACGGTTATAAAAACAGAAAGGAAAATGGAAAACTGAATATGTCTCTGTGTATATATATTATTTTTTTAATGTTCCATTTTCTAAGAGTGAAACATTAGCAGTTGCAGAGAAACTGAAATTGAAGCTTCATCTTTGATGAGACCATACTCACTAAACCAACCATTATATAAAACACACTCTGCATATTCTTGTAATCTTTAGAAACTAAAGAGAAATATGTTGAATTGCCTTAGGTACTCACGGTACTGTAAGATATGCCCCATTTTGCAAAAGATGAAAGCAATATGCAAAAAAAGGTAATGTCATACTGTTTTTTTAAAGTATTACCACGATAACCATGCCCAAGATGCTTGTTTGCCTTTGTTGTGAAATGCAGTATCTTAAATGCAATAATGAATTCCTGGAAAAACAAAACCACACAATTTTACTAAGAATCTAGTCTCAGATATGGCCTGACTCTGCCCTGCAGCAGGAATGGGAAAAAGCCATAGCATGTACCTGACACATCCTATGTTTTACCAGATACACTCCTTTACACGTACCCATGGCTGTACATAACCGCCTGTGCCACTCTTTTCAATCACACACCTGGGATTAAAATGGAACATGGGTTAAGGGTGTTCTGAGAAAACTCTGCCTCCTGTGTCTTCTGTGAGCTGCCTAAACATCTTTTTTTTCAAATGTTTACTAATAGCCTGTACATAATTGCAAATACCAAGCTCATCGTAATGATTTCAGTGATCTGAGCTAATTTGAAAATTATGAAAATGCTGGGAAATGTTACCTTAAAATACTGTGGAGTTTTTTTCCTGTCTTAGGTAGTACTACAAAAATTGTGCTCACATGTATGCAGAAGTCCTGGGTGATTCACTTCGATTTTTAAAATATGCCAGAACACACAAAGAAAACAAAAATTTTAAAATCACTCACTTTGTATTAAAAAATAATTTTCCTATATTTAAAACATTTTTAAAAGCATTGCTGCATTTTTGTTATTCTGTATTCCACTTTTTAAATGCTCACTTTAAATATCTTATACTGGTTTGTGGTTACTATGACAGACTGTATGGGATTCTGGCATTGCTTCATTATTTGAAATAAATGTGAAGATTATTGAAGCATGTAGAAATTGAAGTTATATTCATAAAGTATTCCGATTACATTGTAAATTAGGGTTGGATTACTAAAAATTCTTTACCTCATATAAATGAGTACAAAATGCTACTATTCAGATATGGTATCAGTCTTTAATCTATGACAAACGACAGCACAAGCTATTAAACACTGAAGTATTAGCCCTAGAAGTTTTAACGTTACATTTTCAGCCAACATTTTCTATCTTCCATTTATTCTGTTACAAATTGAGGTTATGGAAGCCTTACTCATATTTAAAAGCATCTTAATTAACTACTAATTCTGCTTATTTAGCTGGCATTATCAGAGAATAAACATAGTTCTCTCCTTCACAAGCAATAAATAGAACTGGAAAAGGTATCTAGTGTCCGGTGGTTTAGAGGACTAAATCGTAGAACAGTAGAATCACAGGATCATTTAGATTGGAAAAGACCTTTAAGATCATCAATTAAGAGTTTCAGTGCCAGATATGAATACAGAAAACAGTATTATACTTTTCTACTTTTAAGGCCAAAAGTGACCATTATAACCATGTATCTTGAGCTCCTGCCAACCTCATGCTAATGGCAGACATTAGTCTGTGACTGACACATCGCACCCATAATTTCTGTATCATTTTGGACATCCCTTTAAGGAAACCATCAAGTCATTGTCATAACCTAGAGTCACCCGATCTTCTTTCTATAGCCAGAGTTACAGCATCAATGAATCCCGTCTTGTTTAGGCAATCACTATAATAAAGCAAATACGTTCAGATATCTGTTTTGAAAAATGCTCCCTAGGATTTCCTTTGCTCCGAGTTAAAATTCTTTCCTCATAATCTGATTAAGCTTGACTAATTTCTAAACACATGCTGCAAATCGCAAAGAGCAAGTAGGACTTTTAAAAACTAAATTATGCCAATTTTTAATCACTCATTAACATTCTTTTTGGTAACACTCAAATGCCATTATCAGCTGAGAAGGAATATTGTACTTGTGAATGTCTTTATAACTTCACATTTAGCTCTCCAGAAAGAAACAACTGCTTTATTGGGATGTCTGACATGTAATGGTCTCTGATGGAGGGGTGGGAGAAGTTTAATTCCTTTCTTCACTCCCTGAACCAAAGCTCACAAAAGCAGAAGAGGCATTTCTCTCTGCCCTAACCCTCTGACCCCGGGACAGGATGGAGTATGTTCCCTCCCAAAGCAACTCTGCGTCTTCCCTTGCCTCTCTGCTGCCTTGCTGTACGCTAACATGGAGCCTTTCTTGGATTTAATGAAAACAATTGTACTAATAAAATTAAATTAGAAATAAATAAACAAAACTTCGTATTTAAGCTTTCTCTTCCTAAGAGACAATTCCAGTGCAGTGCACACCAAGTGTTGCAATCCTGCATCCCCCCCACCAACTGGTCACCCAGGCTTTGCCATGGGCTTTGTGGATTAAGCCTGCTGGACAAGACCCACAGCCCATCTGCACCCTCGCAACATCACACAGTGTGCAACCTCAGGGACTGACTGGGACACACATCTTGCTTGAAATGCCTGTCTCATTGTAGACGAGACTCCTCAATAACGTATCTCATCGTGGATTAGACTCAACAAACAATACGTTCTGTTTCCTTCAAACCACTGTTTCCAAGTCTTCAGGAAAGGAGAGGAGACACTGAAGGCAGACATCTCTACCACCATACCCACTCACTTTAGCATTGCGATTAGGACATAATATGTGTCATGATAATAACTCCAAGGTGCTGCAGTCTGATTGCCTTATTGTAACTTCCACTATAAATTACATGACGTGGAAATTAGGTTCATTGATTACGTTTTTTGGAGTCTGAATTACTTCTGCACCATATTCTTATTACTTCTATGCCCCACTCTGTCATAATTTCTATTTTTCTACTTATGGCTTCTCATGTTTAGGTTCCTTTCCTTTTTTCCTTCTTTCAGTTTTGTCTCTTTTCTCTTAGTCACTACCCACAGAAAGATGATGCTTGTTGCACTTTTGGGTTTTTTTTTTGGTTGGTTTGTTTTTCCTTCCTCCTAACCCCTTCCCTTCTCCCTTCTTTAGCAGTTTCTGGAGAATGGAGGTTGCTTCTGCACTGAAACACAGGCCTGACAACAGTGAAAAATATTCTAGCAGTTTCTGAGTTTACTCAGCCTCCCTTCTGAACAAGCCTGTGGATAACATGCTTCAGACTCAGGTACTGTTTTGCTTCCAGCAACCATGGCACAGTTTCACAGGAAAACAAAGGAAATGTCCTGGTATCTTTAATTTGGCATCTTATCACCAAAATGATCCCACACAGTTTTTGGCTAATGTAGAAATGTTGAGAAAATTAACCAGGACACAGTAGTGTGGGTGAGGATGAGAAATTTCTATTCGGCATTACAATTCCCCAGACCTTTGCCCCAAAACAGGGTTTCCTGGCAGGAAACAGACATCAACCTCCCTGCTTATAAGACCACACAAATGAAAACCTTCTATTAATGATGAAGGATACCTCTGCACTATTTTCCCCGTAATGCTTAGGCCCTTCAATGAAAGCAAATCCCAGCAACAGGGGCAGGTTTAGCAATTATAAAATGAAGCAAAATAACATTTGGATTAGTTGATTATTCAGAATTCTCTGATTGGTTTTCTCCTTTTACAAATCCTACAATCAATAAAATTTTTAATCTGTACCTATTTTTATCCTGACAAACACTCTTGGCTCACTAAAATTTGCTTGTCTGATTGCAGATTAAAGAAGTTAGGATCAACGCTTTTTCTTAAGTTTCTAATTATTATTTCCCTGCTTTAACTTTGCTCACATTACAAGAACATTGTGAGACATCAGAGCACTCACACTACAAATCTGTCAATTACTTCCAGTAATCTCACTTTGAGTAGGTCTGGTTTTCCATCTTATTTATTTAACTTTACTTTTCCCCCTAGTTCTCATTCTATTAGTTTCAGAAGAGTTTCTTGGGAACCACAAGTCAGTTACAGACTACAAAGTCAAGATCGCCAACTGAAGAAAAGATGAAAATTAAAATCACTGTTTTAAAGCAGAAAGTCAGTGTGGCCAAAAAGCATCTGCTTAATATATTCAGATTTTCTCACAACCTTATATAGGTCTCTTGGGCTAATAACTAATTTTGAAAACTGAATTAATTTTATTTTTGTAATTTACAGCATCAGCTACTACCCTTACTACCATGTATATGCACTATTGTTCAGGAAACTATTTAGACCAAATTACGTATCTTTCCTGTGCCAGTGGATGGAGCAACAGTTTGTAATTTTTTGAGCTAAAACAGCAGTAAGTAGCCAATTGCAGGTGTGCCATCTTTCATTTATTGTAAGGAAAGCAATGTAATCATAGAGTCATAGAATAGTTTAGGTTGGAAAAGAGCTTTAAGATTATCAAGTCCAACCCTTAATATAACACTACCAAGTCTACCGCCAAATCACGTCCCTCAGAGCCACATCTGCATGTCTTTTAAACACCTCCAGGGATGGCAACTCAACCACCTCCCCGGGCAGCCTGTCCCAGGGCTTGACCACCCTTTCGGGGAAGAAACTTTCCCCAGTCTCCAACCTCAACCTCTCCCGGGGCAGCCCGAGGCCGGTCCCCCCTGCCCTGTGGCTCGTTCCCCGGGAGAAGAGCCCGACCCCCCCTGCCCACAGCCCCTGCCGGGCAGTCGAGGGGGCGATAAGGTCTCCCCTCAGCCTCCCCCTCTCCGGGCCAAACCCCCCCGGCTCCCCCGGCCGCTCCTCACCCGCCTCGTGCCCCAGCCCCTTCCCCAGCCCCCTGCCCGGCTCTGGGCACGCTCCAGCCCCCCACGTCCCCCCTGCGCTGAGGGGCCCGCACCTGGCACAGGGGCCGAGGGGCGGCTGCGCCGGGGGACGGTCCCTGCCCTGGCCCTGCTGGCCACGCTGCTTTGGGTACCAGCCAGGGTGCTGCTGGCCTCCTTGGCCAGGCCAGGCACACGAGGGGCTCCCGTTCAGCTCATAAAATGGTTTTCATGGAAAACTCTTTCTACTTTTTCCTCATTAGTGAAGCAGATTTATAGTATACAGCCGATATTTTCTAGGACTCTTTTTCTGTATTGCTCCACGCAGATGCTAGCGGTACTATCAAAATTAGGGTTCTTGGACACAGAAACATCTGAGAATGTGCCTTAATGTATGAAGGATGAAAACTCTAGCTAGAAAGCTCCATATGTATGAGATGCTTTCCGTTCAAAAGTGCTGGGATTTAAAGATAAGAAGTTCCTAACAAAAGACCGGGTGCTTGCTGGAAACAGAAACATGTAGTCTCCTGTAGTGAGTAGACCCTGGTTTATGGTCACTCTTACATAAGCAACTTGCAGAGGTGTTGCTGGCGGTGTGGCTGGAGGCCACCAGCGGAAGGGAGGCCAGTCCTCCCTCTGCTCTGCCACCACCAGCCCTGGAGGAATGGAGATGACCTGGGCTCCAGCCACTACACCGTCAGTAAGAACAGATCTCTGTTACAGGCATCCTAGGCATGATGTTTCCCTGTTTAAGATGATAAAAAGGCTACTTCAAAAGTAAAGTCAGTATCTCTGGGAATCTTGCCACAACTCGTGTGTGACCTTTCACACTAAAAAGGTCCAACTTGTCTGTTTAGGGCACTAAACTCAGGACAGACCTCAGGCTCAGGCATTGCTTGCCAAGCTGCAGGCTGTGCTACATGTTCTAATGAAAGGTTTTTTCCAAAACCCCTCATAAAACTAGTTTTCACAGAAATACTAACAAAGCCATAATTATAGTGGCAATAGTAGTTAATTATATAATAAACTATATTTCTTCCCCATGACGATATTAATTTACTTTTTTGAAATGTTCATTGCTAAGCCTAAGACTGGGTTTTTGAATCGTTTTCAGAGGCAATGTATGCATGAGTAAAGATACACTCTAACCTATATGTATGTAACACTGATTTAAAATTATCTGTTTGCCAAAATACACATTCAATCCCCTACTGAAAAGTTCAGAAGCGTTTCCTCCTTCACATGCAGCACCATCAGGCTACTCTTATGCACCGGGAGTCCTGGCTTACATTTCAGATGAATTATGAGGCTTCTATTTCAATTTTTACAGCAAAAAATTGTTAGATACAGTGTAGATAGACTAGCAAGTACAAGTTTCCTAAGGTGCAGATTCAAAAGCATCATCATGAGGGCAGTTTCATTTATCAAAATATCAAGCAGTGCTAATGTTCTACTAAATACAGTTACTTCCAGAAATACTTAAACTTTGTAGGAAAACTAGTATCCATTTACAAGCACCAGCCTGTGAAGCTGAATAGTATTCTAAAAATCAAAACCAATTTTCTTCTGTGCCTTATATCTTTTTTATGTTAGAAATTGGACCTCACTGATTATTTTTTTTTTTTTTTACTTAATGAGTCAAAAAAACCCCAAAAACATAGGACTGGTTTGGGTATAAGATATGATCCCATCACACCACAACTACATTTGTAACTGTGTGAGATGCTAGCCCCAGGTACAATGTTAATTTTTTTGACAGAAACTTCTAAGGAAAACTAAAGGCACTTTAAAAGCGGTTTTGGTCTCTCAGGAGGATTTTCTCTTGATTACTGAAACAATATCCTATAACAATGTTGTAAAACACACCACACTTTGGAGATCCACATCTTATATAACATGTAAAGCCTGACACTCATTGCTTCTAGTTAGAAGTTAGAGTAACGTTGTTTTGTTAGATGGAGGAGGTTTATTTTCTTTGCTCAGTGAAGTAACTACTAGGCATATTTTGTCAACTAACACCCATCTGAGTTTTCAGTAGCATTTTATATTTCAATTCCTGTACATCAAATTATTAGGTAAAGTATGTTTGCTGGTAAAAAAATAATAATAATCCTGCACATACACTAAACACACACTCAGGAACAACTGATTGCTGAGAGATACGATAATCATCTGGGAACTACATGCCATTAATGGCCTACCCAGAGAAAAGTATACGTCTCTGGCAGCAGATCAAGCTTCCACTGAAGCTGATAATTTATTGGTTAGAAAGCCCAGCAAGGAGGCATTGGAGATGTCACTGTGGCTGAAAGAACACTGGCACTTTTCAGTAATCTGTAATGACTAACATGAAAAAAAAATATGCTTTAAGTGCCTTCAATTTTAAATAAAATGAGAGCTGAAAATCTGATATATTATTTTAAAAAAAATATCACAATTTTCTTCATCAGCTTATTTCCTGTTGGTGCTTCCTCATGGGGTGATACTACTGAGCAATTTGTGGTTATTTCAACCACAGAGACAAGTGCCAAGAGGATGGGGCCAGGCCCTTTCCAGCAGTGCCCAGCAACAAGACAAGGGGCAATGGGCACAAACTGTAACACAGCAAATTCCCTCTGAATATGAGGAAGAACTCTGAGGGTGACAGAGCACTGGAACAAGCTGCCCAGAGCAGTTGTGGGGTCTCCTTCTCTGGAGATGTTCAAAACCCACCTGGACACAACTGTGCAACCTGCTACAGGAGAACCTGCTTTATCAGGGGGTTGGACTGGATGATCTCCACAGGTCCCTTACATCCCTGATCATTCTGTGATTCTGATTTTGGATTAACATCATTTTAAGTAAGATGTGAATTGGACCCACCAATTTTGAAATCGCTAGGTCTTATTTTTCCAGGTAGTTTGAGGAAAGGACTATATTCAGCCTTTTCACCATTTCAGTATGTTTTCATTTAGTTAAATAAAGCTGTTGTGTTGCTCCTTTAGGCAATAGTTCACTAAACCAAAGATAGTATATCGACAGCTAAGAGAGTTTGTAGTAAAAACCTTCTGACCTACATCTTTTCTTCCTTGGACTATGCTGTTAATACCACATGCAAGCAGAAGTCAAAGGAGCAAGGTCACATGCTCAGTTATGAGAAGCACAGTGAAGGAAAGCACATCTTAGCATTGTGCCACATTTAATTCACTGACAGCAGTATTTCAACATCCTTTACATGGGTTGTCTAAAATCAAATGTGATGTTCCTGCTTATTTATTATTAATCAAACAGAAATATTCAATTATATTACCCGTTATAATTAAGCTTTCACTTTATGCAATACACCATTTAAGCAGAAACTACATCTGCAATCACTGCTAGAGAAAAGAAATGTCAACTTCAAAGTTATCTCCTACGAATTAGAAATTCTGTCTTTGTACATGATGGTTCTAGGTTGTAGACTCTTAAAATAAATTTGAAATAGAGTTCAGCCAAATTTAAATTAATCAAGCACATATTTTTTACCTGTAACAGATGATGAAACAGATTATTTGAAACATTTAAACCAGAAGACATTAAAAATACATGAACATATAGAAACACTGAAAAAAAGCCAGGTAGAAATGCCTAAGTATATACAACTCATAAAGAATAATGAGAACAGAACTTGTACAAAATTACTATTAAAATTCACACAGAGTTTTATCTTTAATTCACTTTGAGTATCTCTGGAAGTCAATTCATTCAGGGGCACTCTAACCTGAATTCAAGAAAACCAAGGTACATGGGTTTATTATACCAAATTACACCTATCACAAAGGTACAATTAGTACTGTACCAGAACATAATTAGTTTTATGATATGTTCTCAATGCCTCTAAAATTTTAACCCAAAGGTCCTTGCTCTTGGGACTTAGTA
Organism: Falco naumanni; assembly: GCF_017639655.2. NCBI lineage: Eukaryota > Metazoa > Chordata > Aves > Falconiformes > Falconidae > Falco > Falco naumanni. The sequence continues at coordinate 31,220,008 of NC_054061.1, read as the reverse complement.
TGTACCTAATAAAGTATGTATATCTTAATCAAACCCAACAAATTAATACAACTTTATCATTGATTTGTGGATGCATTTATTGTTAACACGAACTAATCACATCAAAACAGGTCACAATCTCTACTATAGGACATAATTCCTAACTCACATCAAAGCCAACACTAACTGCTTAAAATACACAAGAACATTCACACTATAGTAGCACCAAAGATGATGAACTTGTAGGGTTGGTTTAGTGAACTTTAAAATGTGTGCATAAAAAAAATGCAGGCATTCAGGAAACTGCAAACAGCCAGTTACAACCTCCCACAACCTGGGAAAAATAAATAAATAAATCAGTACCCTGACGTAACAGGATACAGTGGAGGTTGTTAGGTCAAATAAATTACTTTTCTTAATAGTGATATGATCACAGAGATTTTGTCTTTTTTACATTCTGGACTTCAAAAGTGAGGCAGGTCTGCGGGTTTCTAAGACTGATACATGCCAAACCAGACAAAATTTCAGTTGACTAAAGAAGCAATGAAAAAATTAACCTTTTCTGCCCACTGTGAGATAACATGATGTTCTGTAACTTGTCACTGTCGCAATTTATATCAGAGATAACAATGTTAAGTAGACTGCTTAAATAAACCCCACCTCCCTTGTCTTACGCTGAATCAATTCTGCATCACTAAGAAACGTCTGCCTTCAGTGCAGACTGGTTTCTAAAAAATGCACAAGTGCAATTCAAGTATGTTGATCAAGATGGCAGGAGAACAAAACACAAGTAAGAATCTAACGTAAAAGGAAGAAGAGATATTACATACACAGAAACAGGAAAATTGACTTGGCAATTTCTGGTGAGAAAGACAAGAACAACAGATATAAAACAGTGCTTGAAAAGAGACCCTACCTGCAAGAGGTAGTTGAACTGGCAAGTGCATTGAACATATAACCTGCAACTATCTCATGGCCTCTCATCATGTCTGATGGTAGTATTTGTGAACCCATTACACTTAGTACTGATAGCTTGCTAGTGCCATACAAAAACTGAAGTGCATCCTGAAAACAGTGGAAGGTTGGAGAGGACGTCCCAAGCACAGACAACAGGAAATATGAATCCTGCAAAACCTTGAGGATTAGGAATGCAAAGAAAGTAAAACACAGAAAAGGGGTCAGATTTTCAAATCTGGAGGATACCAAAGTCTAACCATTTTTAAATTTTTATCTAACCTTTCCTAGAATTCTGCCCCCCCCCATGTTTTATGGAAAGATTTTCCATCACACATTGATTTGGATCCCTTAGTAAAAATGAGAAGACAAGTAGAGGAAAACTTGAGGAATGTTTGTAACCTCAACCCTTCTACTCCTCCTACTTTTATTTCATAGAGGCTGGATAAGAAATACTAAAGTTTTGATGAGAGATGGTGGTGGAGGAGGAAAAACTAACAGTCAACAACCAGAAACATGATTATTTTAAGAAACCAGTCTAAAAAACTGAACTGTTGACCACTTTGAATTTCAGCAGGAAAAATGGAAAAGGCAAAATGACTATAAAACATTTCATGAAAATTACAAATGCTTTTAGTAGCACTGCGTCAGGGAAAAAAAAAACAAAACACACAAACAAAAAAATAAAAAGAGCGAAGGAAAGAAAGAACCAGCAATCAGACCACAGTATCATGGAAATACTAAAAAAGATGGCAGGAAAAAAAAGACAACTGTTGTATGATTAAAAGCCAATACTAAGAAAATAAGAACTATAAATATTTCTCAGGTGTACTGTTTCAAGTTTTGACGGGGTTGTACAGAATTGCTAAGTCATTGCATGGAAAAGATAAGCAACTTCCTCCCCTGGGGGATTAGAACACCCAGGTAACCAGATTCATATTCAGCTTTAATTACTGCAGAGAGCCATTTACAGCTGAAACACTGCAAACGTTCTAATGCAGGACAAGATATGCATCCAGGTGAAATTCTTAAAACCCAAACACTTCCTGTTCTATACAGACCTTCAAGCACTTGAAATCTGCTTAATTTTGAAACTGAATGAAACCTGAAAATGTTCTACAGTCCTTTAGGAGTGACATCATGCTGGTTAACATGACATTAAGACAAACAAAAAACCCCAAACAGTTTCCAAGTAAAAACCCATACTTTTTAGCATTCTGCTAATTCACAATAATCATTTAATAATAAATATTCTTAATTTTCTCTAGTAAAGTTTGTCAAACCTGGAATGATCTCTTTAAGCATTTATAGATACAAAATATTACAAAAAAAAAAATCAGTATCACAAAGTCTAACTTTATTAGCCTATTGGTCTAAATTAAGCTTCTGCTCTGATTCACCCCTGGATAAATTCTTCCTTCTTCACAGAATGAAAGATGCCAATCTCCTAATTTACACATCTAAAACTATGGGTTTGGATCCTTTCCACACCTCTACTGAAATGTCTTGTTCTTGTCCTGCTCATTTCCATTGATGAGTGTGATTTGTTTCCTTGCACATTTTCAGGGACAAAAAGGGACAGCTTTTTGTTTTGCCTTTTGAAGTTCAGCCTTATAAGCTACAAAACACTCCTCCTTCATGAAAACTCTCAAATCCCATGGAATTTACAGTCTGGAGAACTTCACTCAAAGAAGAGAAGACTGAGCTTTCAGACTTCTCGGGAGGGAGAAAGATAGAAGACAGAGCAGATGAATTTCTACCTTTTTCTTCAGAGCAGCCCTGCAGCCAGGGCCTGACCTGTCCAGGTTACAAAGCAGGACTCAGTATTACTGACAAGCAATAAGCCTTCACCAAGGCAAATTCATCTAAACTGCTTATGCATATTTAACAAAACCACGGATGAAGTTCAGTCTGGTAAGGTTTATAAAAATTTATACTTTACCCACCTTAGATTTTGATTTTTTTCAGTTACAAGCTATATAAAGTAAATCATCAAAGTTTATTTATGCCAAAGACCACTGTTAATCACAATTAATAATAACAGCTAGACATCTTGATTAATCATATTTATTTATTCCATATAGTCAACACCTGCTTTTGGGAGTCAGGCCAGATCTCTCAAGGAATGTGATAAACCACACTAAGCCAAAATTTTAATTATAAAACCTTATTGTGCTTTAAAGTTCTTACATATTGAGCACTATATGCTGTTTCTGTTGCATAATTCACTTTAAAGAATTGTATGTAATACCATTTTTTAGTTTCCAGTTCTTGCAAAATAGCTCTAAAATTTTAACTCCGATGACCTGCACTTATTACTGGTTGATGAATGGAAGGCTTTCAAATTAAGATTCCATTTAAGATTTTTGTTCTCTAATAAGATTCCAGTACCCTGGAAATGAAAGCAACAACTGTCCTGAGAACAAACTTCTGAAGAAAACCATTTAATAGAAATTTTCCTCTACCCACATTATTCTAGTACACAAACTCTTCTATGTTCAGCCCTTAAAATAACTCGCATGATGCAAGTCTACAATGCATAGGAAATTTTGATTCCCAGATCCTCTAGATGGCAACACTCACAGCTTCTGCTCTTGCCAGGACTTCCATGCAGCAGAAGAGCATGGATGGTGTTGGCTGGCTGGAATTTAGGAATCAAATACTCTCCAAAATTTGGTATACACTGGGAGAAGAGAGATTACAAATGCTGCCTTTGCCGTTTAAAATAAATTACTTTCATCTCATATAGTAATTTGTAACCTGCAAGCTTAAAACCTGTTTTCATAGCAGATTGGAGCCTTACAGACATATTCAAACCTGCTATATCAGCAGGTCTGTTAGGTATCCCTGTTTGACTTTCTTCAAGTTCTCACTTGTCTATCAAGCCTCCCCTCAAAAAAATTTAGTCTCAGAATGATCCCCATTAACTGAGTAGAAATTACAGTTTAAAAGTCTTTATTTCACTCGTATGTTGTATGTGAAAAGCTTGACCCATCATCACTGAATCAAGTCAATGAAGACAATGGAATCGCGAGCCAGCTCCTAATCACATTATTTCTTAAGAGCTTAGAAGCTAAGAAGTTAAGCACTGAAACAATCCCAGATTTCAAGGACATCATCACTGTGTGGAACCAGATGACGTACTGAGAATAATCTCTGCTCAAGTCAAGTATATTTATATCATATTTTAGCCTGAAAGCCAGAGTCCACTATCCACAGCAGATTGCGCAGGCATAAATTTAAAAAAGAAACATCAGATGAATAGCAATTTTTGATGTCAAAAAGAAAAACTGACTAGACAATGATCAAAGAAATACAAACCACTGACAACTAACTCACTGAAATGCGGAACTGATTCTCTTTGTATCGTCTTCAAGCTCATTTCCCAGACACACTGATTTCCTCCAATTGAGAGTTTTGAAGCAAGTTACAAACTTTAAAAGATCAGTAGGCTAATTATGTGCTAGAATATATAAAGTATATAAAACGTGTTGTGCGTGAACTTTCCCCAGCCCCGTACTCTACACTCGGTCTCTCTTCAAAGGTATTCTGTAAGCAAGAGTTGAGCAACATGGAGTTGTGTTTCATGTTACAAGGCACTCATCCATCTGCAGATACCTGCCTAAGAACAGATACTATGTATAACAGGCTATAAGTGTCCATCAGTTAGTTCAGAATATAAACGTAAAAAGCTTTCCTGCACTGCTGTATTGGGGCTGGTGATCGTAACTCGGAATAGCGGTGAAAGAAATAAAAGCTTTGCCTACTTGAAATATTTACCAAGTGCAAGCTGTGTTCACACATAAACAGCTGAAACACACTGTACTGTACCCACCCTTTTATACAGATATCTTTCTTTTAGCCTCCATTTATTTGTGCACATATGCACTTTCAAAGTCTTCAACTTCACAGCCAACAGCTCACATAATAAAGCCTCCTGTATGACATTTGAAATGCCACCCATTAAGTACCAACAAACCTGCAATGTTAGTGCAAAACAAAAACAAAACAAGGAAATCTGAGAACCACCCCTCCACCCACCCCCCAAGTGAATGCGATAATGTTGTTGGTTTAAATGCAACAGGGAGGACAAAAACCCATATGTGGTCTCTGTCATTCTGTTGTGTCTGCTGTAGAATTCTGAGTAAACACATGCTGTTGCCATCATATTGCTGTTGCATGTTCAGATTAAATGCAGGTCATGTGTCATCAGCACATTTCCTTTATATATATATATGTATACATATAAAATGGCATAGATAGACATAAACGAGCTGGATGAAAAAAATCACTAAAAAATGTGAAAAAAATATTTTCCAGTACCAAAAACATGTTTACCATAAATATTTGAGGTTTCAGCAAGAAGTACACTGTAAAGGCATGTTTCCCAATAAGTTTGGGTTTTTTTTTTCTCAAGAGGTCTGCCTTGCTTGCACATAACTGAAGCTCTAAAGAGAAGAAAATTAAAAAAAAAAAAAAAAAAAAAAAAAAAAAAGAAAGGAAAAGGAGAAAAAAGTTATGTGTAAATTCTGAGTTAATCAGAAGGAATCCCAGTTCAGCATTTTAAGTAATGAAACTTGAAAGTCAGTCCAATATTTTCTGGAGTGGCTGAAGGCAGCAGTTAGCCTGACGAAGGGAAACAGTATTTCTCTTTGAAGTTCAGCCACTGTGTTCACTCAGAGTTTAGAGACAGAGGGAGTGCTTTGAAGGGAGAAAAGCACAGTTCTTGTAATTACAGTGTCCTCCTGATTTTTTGATTTTTTTATATATATATATAAAACCTGGGAACAATGTGTTTCACTAAAAATGCAGCAAAATCAGAGCTACCATTAAAAAACATAAAATTCAGTAAAAGAAAAACCCATACTAGCATTAAGCAACATTAAATACATTATTTTTTTTTCTTATTCCTTGTCCTATAGAAGAGGATTTCAGGTGTTGTTTACAAGAGCTTCAGGCTCCCACATTAAAATGATACTTATAAAGTAGACTGAACAACTAATGGATCAGAGAAATACCACTAAAATAACTTTTAATTCAAATCTTTACTGCCAACAAATTGTGTCGTTTTCCTAGCAGACTTTCTTGGAATCAGGGGGGAGAGGAGAGAAGGGAAGATGAAGGGCAAGCGCCTTCAAACTGCAGCAGACACAGAGATTTGACCTGCAAGCTGGGGACGTCTGCAGTTCCCCTGGGCAACACTGCTGATATGAGTAATAGGAAATTAGTAAGGAAAGTACTAATTTCATCTTTGCAAAGCCCAGAAGCTGTGGGTGATCTGCTACTGACTATTCGTGCTTTCCATTGGAAGTGACAGTGTGATATGACGACCTAGAGTGTCTCAAAACCACAACTGTCTGACCAGCAACAAAGTAACAGCAGTCAGAGGGGGGAAAAAGTCCAAGCACCTGAAATGTCTAAAACTGGAAAAGACTATACAGAAAACTACTACTATTACCAAATAAATTTTAAAATTCCCTTCTGGTAAAACCACAAACATCTCTTCAATGCCCCGCCTAACGTCATCAAACCCTTGAATCACCCCTGCTTTGGTACTAAAAGAATATTTTTTGTTAATGTTACTGAAACCTGAATCAGAACTCCTAAAACTGAACCACCACAAAGGCTCTTCTATGGTCCAGAGCAGCAACCAGTCAACGACTGCTTCCCTCTCAAATGCAAACGTCAGGTCAAGGCTGACAACAGAAACGGGCTGTGCTGATGTGTGACCATGAAAGCTAGCTAACAATCTCAGCTGAAATTCCACCCCACATGATCTCCTCGGTAAAATGAATCAGAGAGGGCCCAATACTCAGGGGTGGCTGGTTTGTTGGGGTTTTTTTCCCCCCTTCCAGAAAATCTAGACACACTTTAGACCAGCCTTTGTAGTCAAGGCTTCAAAAGTGAAATAATCACCTTGCTGAAATGTATGGCATTTTTCTTGAGTAGGATCAAGATCTCAGTAGGGATAGGCCAAAGGCTAGCTAAGCCTAACTAAAGCAAAAGTTCTCACTTTTTCCCTTTTCTTTTTGACTTGCAGACAATACTTAATAAAGATTATAAGGCTTAAAGTTTGCCAGTTCTCACCATACATAAATTCTACAAGGTTTCCTTTCCCAATCAAACTATCTGCACCTCTTTCTAGAGCTCAACACAAAATGTGCTTTCTCAAATTCAGCTTCCTGAGTAGTTCAGTTAAGGCCGGATGCAGGAAAACAAAGATCATTCATGCCTTTTTTGGGCAATACAATTTTGTTTGCTTCTCATACATAATACATAAATACATTTAAATATATTTTTTTAACCAACACATCAATTAAGCCTCCTTCAGAGCAACCTTTCTTATCCCAAGGTATCTTTCTTTTAAAATTAAATCTTAAAGCAATCCTTATAATAGCTCTAAACTTCAAGATACAGAAGACGAATTCTTGCCCATACAACCCTATCACACACACCCAAAGCATACATCATTCTTGCCAAAGCTGGCTGGTCTGTTCTTGTTCTGGGTTTTGGCCCACTTTAATCACCATTGATCTCCATGCAGCGAGGTCACAACATAAACTAGATTTGCAGAAGTCAAACAAGGACAATTTTCTACTTCTATTCTTCTGTCTTCCTGCCTTTCTATCTACCTCCTCTTTAGTCTTCCTGCAGTTCAAGACCAGTATCTGCCTTTGCACTTAACCCTCATTTTCCTCAGCAGCTATTCCTGGCTACAGGCATCATCCCTTTTGGCTTCAGGCTGCACTCCCAGGTGTTGCAGGAACCTCGATAAAGGTAATATTTCACAGAGATGCAAGATCCAGGCAACAGCTGCTCTCTGCGTAGTTCTGGCAGTCTGGGGGAAAGAACTGCAGTCTTCAGGAGAAGAGAGAAGCAGGTGTCCAAGTTATACCTAAGATAGATACATGAAATCCTCTTTTCACTTCTTAGCAGGATCTTTCCTCTGTGTGAGACACAGATTTCACCTCCCAAGGAATTCAGGATCAAGTTGTGAAATTATGGGCACAGTCATGGAGATAGATGTGTCTAAAATAGTGCTGCAATGGGGTAAGTGCTGGCACAGTTGCTCTTATTTTGAAGGAAGCAAAAATACTGAAGTGTTTTCAGATTAAGGAGGATTCTGGATATGATCTATTACAGGCAGAATTCATACAAGGAATTTATGCTGCAGCTTTGTACTTCCTTCTTAAAATACTATCACACTCACATTTCAAAACAGCTGTGATGCAGAGAAACAGCATTGTATGCAAATGCATGAATTGGAAAAAGGCGAATAGTTAACTGTGCTGTCATCATTATATATTCACCAAAAATTCTGATAAATAGACAAGGTGTGTCTATCTCTCAATGTATTGTCACAGCTTATAAAAGCATGCTCACAGATGAAAATTTGAGACAGCACTCATAAACACGGAGTTGTAACATTTTCTTTGAAAAAGAAGGTCCCTTCTATGGACTGCATTTGTCAGGTAAGAGCTTGCCAACTGTTGCCCTGGATAGCAGGGGGAAAAAAATCCATACAACTAGTATTCACAGGTTCTGAGAAGATATCAGGCAAAGCGTAAAGCATTAGTTTTCATTCTTTCCTGTCGTGGTTAAACCATGACACCCCCACTGTGGTAGCTCTCTGAGGAGAGATGATGTCTAGTAATGGCTATAGGTGAACAGCACTTGTGGATCTTATTTGGGTTTCTCCGCTCCTGGAGGGGAACACAGGCAATACATCCACATGGACACCCCCCTCCCATGTAAACAGCTGAGCCAGGCAATAGGACCTTCTCCAAAGAAAATACACTTTCCTCCCTAAACTAGAAACTCACAAAACTATACTACCTCTGTACATATAGCTGTGCATGATGACAGGATAGAACATCCTTTTGATTTGGGCCATAAGGAAAAGTGAATTATCCCACAGGGCCCTTCACAGGGATCTTAGGGGAAGACAGGCTCTGCCCTCGGAAACCAGGCAGGCAAGTGACTTGCAGTATGAGCGAGCAGTGCCTGGCACATGGCAAAACAGCGTGCGTGGAGGAAGGTGTCTCATCTGCTCTGTGCTTGCGAAGAAGTGTATGGGCAGCTGGCAATGCAGCCATCACCTCTGACAGCAGCGATCCTGCTGCCAGTTTAGAATACAAATCCTATATACTAGGAGACTATTAGCTATTTTAGAACAGCTGTGTGGGGGTTGGAGATACTAGTCACAACAGAAAAAAAAACATTTCAAGGGTGTTTTGTTTTGTGGTTGTTTTTTTTAAAGTTTACTTAACATTTGACAAACAAAATGATTGCCATAGTAACATGCATATTCTATTGAACAAGTATCTGTGTAAGTACCACAGATATAAGGGTGTAATTAGCCTATACTGGTTTACATTGCTTTAAAAACAAATCAATAGATTTTATTGCATACTCTTTTATGCTTATTTCTGATGTTTATCAAACACTTTTTTGCACTACTTTATTATGAACCCCTTTCTCTGCAGTACATGTTTGTCTGGAGCTGGGGTGTACGGGGTGGATGGGGAGAGAAGCAGAGAATTCAAGACAATTATTTGCTGTGCCTGTATGAACTGACAGCATCCTTACATGGTACACATGCTGGAATGGGGTCCTCCCTAACCAACCAGTCTCCGTTCAGTAGTCAAAGGAAACATGAAAGCCACCAAATGCCTATTTTGAATATTCCTTCAACCCACATTTTCATTTAATGCCTACCAGTGCAACACAACAAGGCTGGAGAGCCGCAACAGTTTCTCATTTCAGTCGCATACTCTGAGAGCTGACTGCACTAAGGGCTCCCAGCTTCCCACATCAGTCCCCTTGATAACGCCTCTCTACACCTTCAATATGTGTTCATGTCTATTACCAGAACAACAAAACCAAAAAAGCTTGACTATATGCCTTTATACATGTATTACCTGGCTGGAGTGCTTTGGAGTTTGAATGTCTTAGCAAAAAATCAATGTTTTCATTTTTGGAAAAGAGATCTGATAACTGCAGGTGTCAAAACTGCAAAACTCACAGCTCTAATGGCTCCTCTTTCCACTTCCATGCAGCTTAATTCTTCCAGTTTTCATCACCACTAATTCTCCTCTGCTTGTCAACATTACAGCTCATTTTGTGGCAAGCACAAGAGGACTCCAGGATTATTTTTAAATATATGATTTGGATGAACACAAAAAAGAGACAGAACAAAAGCACCACCTCCCCAGTCTTGAAAACTGAAAAGCATTTTGTGACCCATTGTCCTGGTTTCAGCTCGGATACTGTTAATTTTCTTCCTAGGAGCTGGTACAGTGCTGTAGTCTTGGATTTAGTATGAGAATAACGTTGGTACTGATGTTCTAGTTGTTGCTAAGTGGTGCTTACCCCAAGTCAAGAGCTTTTCAGTGTCCCATGCTCTGCCAGCAAGGAGGGGCACAAGAAGCTGGGAGGGAGCAGAGCCAGGACAGCTGATCCAAACTGACCAAAGGGATATTCCATACCCCAGAACACCCTGCCCAGTATATAAACTGGGGGAAGCTGGCCAAGGGCTGCTGATCGCTGCTGGGGGACTGGCTGGGCATCGGTCAGCGGGTGGTGAGCAACTGCACTGTGCATGTTTGGTGGTCCCCCCCGCCTTGGTTTTTATTCCTCTCTCTCCCTCTCCCCTTCATTATTATTGTCATTATTATTACTTTATTTCAGTTGTTAAATAAGAACAGTTTAACAGATCTTGTTTCTTATTTCTTACTGTTCTTATTTTACTATGGGCAAAACATAGAGGTTTTACCTTTTTCCAATTCTCCTCCCCATCCCACCAGGGTGGAGCAAGCGAGCAGCTGCGTGGTACTTAGTTGCTGGCTGGGGTTAAACTAGGACACACTTGAAATTTCTTATAACTCTGCAAGCAATGGTAAAGTGGGAAACACAGTGGAAAATATTTTTAAAACAGCCAAATAAACCTCGGTCATCTGAAAGTTGATACCTATTTCATAGACAAAAGAAGGCTCAAAAGTACCTAGAACTAAAGTCTGAATCTTCCTAAGGTTTACTTCTAATTAATATGATTTTCTTGCAGAGCTATGTGGAAGAGCACTCTGAAAATAAACACACAACCATGAAGAACAGCCATGTTCAAAAGCAAAGTATTCTCTGCGAGAAAGTCTGATAATGCTCTGAATTTAGAGAGGAGGGAAATGGAGATACTTTCTTGGCACATCTATAAATGGGAAAATGAGAGTGACAGCTCCTGAAAGCTCTGCAGCCAGCAGAGATCGCATGATTTCAGTAGTAATTAAACTAAACAAAAGCCTCTCTGGCATGGTAGATAACCTTAAAAAAAAAAAAAAAAAGGTAGATTAGAAATATATAAATATTTCACCACTTTTTTCTGTCCAGATTTTTTAGAACAAGTTATGCAGGCATTTGCATGGGTTTTCCATATTAAAATTTCATGTCAATGCATACAAAAATACGTATCTTTACCACATCTGCTGCCCAGAACTTGAACGTTTCTGAAGATTCTCTAATTTACTTAGAGGAAAGCAATTAACCCAAACAATTAACAATTTACAAAAATGTTTATCTGTCCTGTTTATTTATTAATCCAAATAAATGGATTTATATCAATCCATTAGAGGTAGTTTTTACCTATCCATTTCTTAGTTAGAGAACAATAAAATAAAAAAATGTTGGTGCTTCACTTCAATTATGTGACTTTGGTTCTGAAAGCATGGTTAATTGATTTTAATAGTTCAGTCAGACACATTTAGTTTACGCAGTACAAATGGGAAGAGCTTTTAAAGACTCCTTTCTACATGAATTTCACTCTTGAAAGGTTTGATAAGAAATAGGTACAATTCTCAAAATACCTTTTTTTTTTTTTTTTTTTTTTTACTAAAAGGTAAGATATCAAGAACCTAACAAATATATTAAAGTCAAAACTGAAAGAAGACAACTGTAATAGGATGCAAGGGTAACATCATACGTGGGAGGCTCTGCAAGAAGCGAGAAGCATTACGCAGACATGGGTTTGTGACAAACGATTCCGTATATTACTATTCAGGAATAATTAGAAGCTCTAAGTTTCATGTACATTTGGGAATTCTATGGTTTTTTTCATAATACAATTTTCAATCAGCAACTACTTTAAAGACTAAATGCTAAAATTTCCAAATAAAGAGGAAGACGCTTTCAATCCACATGCTCACCTTGACAACCTCAATCTGCAGATCACAAATAAAATTTCAGAGGATACTGTCTGTCATCAGTTGATATTCCAGATCAGACTTAGATTAAAGATTTTAGGTTCTTTGCCTTCTTTATTCACAGAAAAGGAAAAATAAAATCCATTATATTAAATCCAACATACATTTTATTTACAGGTTACTTTTTAAAATGCTCTTGATCTCATTATATGTACATTTAAACTGTTAAGACAAGATTTTTAGTGAAAGCTTTTAACATGAGAGAGCTTCATACTTGTCTTCATTTATAATTGTGATTCTTGGCGTTTCTTTTCACAATTTTGCATTATCTTCTGACTGAATAAGCATTAGCAGTGTGCCTGAATGACTTCTGTCTGACAGCTTTATACATTCAGTATATCCGTGGTTAAGATCTCTGTGGATCTAGTTACTTTGTTTGATATGTAGGGTATGTAATACAGTGCCTAATATTACAGAAAGTATAAAGCTGAATCATTTAATTGTTCTTTATGTTTTCATCCCCTATTTGCCTGTTTCCTACCCCCTGCCCCTGCTCTTTTGATCCAGAAAATAAAACACTTTGTAAAACTGGATGTTTGGATCCAGTGATGGAAGCTGCAAAATTCCCACTCCAGATAACTTTTCCCCGTTTCTTCCTTTTTCCCCCCTTTTCTCCTTTCTGAAAAAAATGGGTGGATTCCCAAAGGGGAGATTATTATGTGCAGGGACACAATAAATTATTTTTTAATCAGAAATAAAATAAGAGCCTACATAAAACGTTTTATTTAAGTATGCATGCATCTAGTAACTTAAATAAGGAAGGGGAAAGAAACACATTCCTGATGTAACTGATAAACATGTTTCAAATATCAGGGTCCATATATGTTTGTTAGATCTGGTAAAATAAAGGCAGATCAAGTTGTCAAGTACAGGAAAAGTCTTGGTAGCTTCTCCTACTTTGTAGTACAACAATGGTAATAAGCCCCAAAATTATGCTTATAGATTTCTCTCTTATTCACTCCATGATTCAATCAGTACTGACCCTTTGGAGTAGCAGGGAGAGCCATTCAAAAGCAGGTAGTCTTCCATCTTCAAGTCTTATTCAAAACCCAGTTTTGAGTTTTGAAAGGGTTTTATTTTAGCTCTATGCACCACGAGTGATGTTGAACTTCAGGAAAATCTGAAATAAATCAGGTCGACGATAATCTGGTGCTACCTACGTGAACTTCTTTGGTTGCAACTGGATAATAATATTTCTCTCAGTATAAAGGAGTTCTCAGGAAGCCTGATTGCAAAATCATAAAGATCTTAAGCTGCAAATGTCAGTGTACCATACAATCTTCAATCAAATGCAAATTCCTGATTCGTGTAACATATTAACTGACTTAACTTTTTTAAAGAATAATAAATAAGAGACATTCAATTTAATCTTATAGAAACAATTTAGGGAGCATGTTCCACAGATAGGCAAAGGAGATCCTAACTCTTTATATTCTGTTCTCATTAAATTCTTTGAGCCTTTACATATGTTTATTGATCCTCCACACCTTCAGAGAGAGAACACTCAAAAGAAAGACTACCTTTTTGCTTCATCTGTAATTTGGAACTGAGAAATGCATTCTTCTCTTTATGTAAGCAGTTATAATAATAAACATGTAATGAGTAATAATTGAGGAGGTAAAAAATTAATAATTTTAGAAATGGATGAAAATTCTGCAGGTGTTTTCCCGATTTCTAGTCTACTACATTGGCCAAGAGAGCCCCAAAATGCCTTCATAGTGAGCCAGCTGTTCCAGCTATAGTCTTCTTTACCTAATCCTGCCTTCACTTATGCTAGTCAAGATCTCTAGATCTTAATGTTTGCCAGAGTACTATGCATAGTAGCTGTTTTAACTTACTCAATAGTGGCTTCCCTCAAACCAAATACCACATAACAATCCACTGCCAATTAGTTCAGTACAACAGTTTTTACTGCATCCACTGAATCAGTAAGAGCTGGGAAGTATAATGAGTAGAAGACTAAGATGAAAACAAGCAGAAGAGAAATGAAGAGTATATTTTAGGATTTCTCTGAAAGATTCTGCCTTTCTGACACTTCTCTAAACAATATAGATCATTTTTATGTGCTTGCCCATGAGAATAGGAAGAGAGTCACAAATAAAACCCGACCTTCAGTACTAAGAAAGTACTTGATATCATATGCTTGTCATTCATAATGATGTACTCAATAGTGATTGCTTACTTAAACATATTACTTCATTTTAATGTTTTATTATGTCTTCAACAATTTCCATGAAGATTGTAATAGACTTCCCTCTTGTGCCAAGTTATTTTTTATTGATTTTGTAAGTAAAATCAATACACAATATTGTCCTCTAGAATATTATATTTGCTACTCCAAAGCAAGTGAACAAAAGGCAAAACAGATACTGTGCCTCACTGCATTAAGAAGCTCTTGTATTTTTAAAATTACTGTGCCACGGCAAGTTTTGGTTGCCACTTATGGAACTAGAGGTGCCACATTTAAGTAACAGGCATGAAATAAAAGAGGGGGGAAAAATTACCCTGATCAACCAAAGACCTATAGCACTTTGCAATAGCACTTAAAGGAGCCTACAATAATACCGAATAATAAATGAGAGGAGAGCAGGAGAATGAGGCAGGAGCACAATGCAGTGCAGCCCTTTGTGGAGACAGTTTCAAGACAGCCCAGCCATGGAAGATGCACACTGACCTGAGCAGTTAATCCCTGCCTTTTCATAGTGTGAAACAGTCTGGCCATGACATTGAACCTCCCTACTGCTTCCAGTGCTTAATCAACAGTGCTTCTGCTCAGCACGCCTTTGCACAGCAGTCATGGCCCATGGGGCAGAAGTGCCACTAATCATATGCCTCAACAGAAGAACAGTAACTGCTAGAGAAGCAGAAATTTTACAGGTCACCCTTAACCTGACCAAAGAGAGCTAGTATCTAGTAGTAACGCAAAGGGGTCACAACAACATTCACAGGTAAGTTTTCACTGGTCACATCCATACTAAATGTAAGGACCATGGCATGACACTAGCCTGCACACATGAGTACCCTTCCCCAGCAACTGATTTTTTTTACTTTATTCCAAAGCAGAGACTGGGTACAAACCAGTATGAGAAAGGGTATCAGACAAAAAGAACAGTTCTCAGAGAGAACAAAACCAGGACACCAAAACCATGACCATCAATACGCATCTGTATATTCTTAAAACACTTTGAAATTCATGACCGGAAGACATTATAGTAAATGCAATCTTTATAAGTGATTAAATATTTGGAATGAAAGAAGACTCGTAATGCTACTCCTATCTGTAGATGAATGTCTCTTTTTATCCAAGATAAAATTTAGATGGCAGTTTTTGGTGTCTTCCTATGGATATGGCGTTTCACTGTCTACAGTAAAGTTTGTTACTGAGTCAGCTTTGATTTCAAACTTATTTCACCTGCTTAGGTATCTGTGCATTTTGTGCATTGCGACTGGATTTAACTCACCCTCATATAGTCTCTTTCATCTGCTGGCAAAACCTGAGATGGAGGAAAAAATCCTTAGTACAGACTTCACACTACTGTCACATCAAAAAGAACTGGAGACATTTTTTTTGTCTGAAATTCCCTGGAAGTGAGAGATTCTCTTCCATTTCAGTGATAACAGTAGGATAGAGAAGGAATTCACTAGACCAGAGCTCCAGAAAATTTACTCCACTATCAAAAAAGTTTTCCCTCAAACATTTGTTAACTCACTTTGATGGTGAATGGTTCTGGGTGTTAAATATTTTACGGTAGATTTTTTAAGGGGAAAAAAAAAAGAAAAAAGAAAAAAAGGAAAAGTAATAGATAATAGATGAATGGTGCAGAGGTGGGCAAGAATGTTTTGTGTGGGACTGAAAATAAATGAATGCAAGTCAGCTGAAAGCAGGAAATTATCAGGGAGAAATACCAGTGTTTGAAGATCAAGGGGATCAAATGCAATTAGATATGGAAATCCTACACATCACCCAGTCCACCTACTGCACACTATAGAACTGTTGCACTTCCATTACAGGGTTTTTTCCTTTGAAGTACTTTGGATCCAAAAGTATTTAATGATCAGCTTCTATTTTTTAATATTCTACATTTATTTTTTCTTAAATCACTGGAACTGCTGATTGTAAACTCCACCGTAACTACTGAGTAGTAAGACTTAAAAAGACCTCTCTTCTATCAAATATATCCCACTGCTATCATATGCTACACTCTCTCAGAATCTCATGCGCAGACTGATCAAACATCCCCTTAAACTGAGTAGGTTGTTGCCTCTGCTCTTCTGTTGGAAGATTGGCCCAAGACCCTGCTGCTTTGGAGGTTAACAGTTTTTACTTATTCTACTTTGTAGTTTGCGTTAATTTATTTGTTCTCATGGCAACACTGGCCTTAGCATCTAAAGAACTTTCTTACCCCTTCCTTTTATAAAACAAACCAACCATTTTTAGCTCTACTTATTAGATAGCAAATCAATCATCCTGTCTTCCTTTACACATCTTGAGCAAAGGTGCACAAAATTACTAAGAGAATTAAAAAAAAAAAAAAAAGTCATGAAAAGTGTAACATATCCAATGGAGACTAACTGTGAGGAGAAAGGCACATTGACACAACTGTCCCTTTCTTTCAGGATCCTGACTACTACTTCTGCACCCTGCTGTGCAAGGCCACATCAACTGACTTGCAGATCTCTGCGCCTCATTGACATGTAAAGCGTTTAGGGTAATCTCTCTTTTTCCACCTTCTTAAGATACATTCATGTCATTTTCTATTAAGTATGCATAAAGAGCAATTTCTTTTTTTACCATGATTGTTATTAGAGCAAACACCCTATAATACAGTACTGTTGTTTAATATGCTGCTCAAAAACAATGCAAGTGAAATGTTATTCAATACAACTGTGTTGTTCTTATGTATGCAGAAAGGTAGCTGGCAAGGCATTTTATTCCAAAAATATTAATGATTAAGCTGAGGATACCATTTTTTAACATACGATACTTCCAAAATAAAAACCTTGCAGTGAACTATGTTTTTTACTTTGGCATATTGGAATTTATAACTTGTAGGGATAACACAGAAGAAAAAAATAATCATGTGAATAAATGAGAAATGTCAGAAATACAAATCTCTGAGAATCTATTAACGTACACTGTGTCCCATATCTTTTCCTTAACTAACAACAACAAAATCATTATTTCCAAACTATTTTAAAACATACAAAGTATTATTGTGTCATTTCCAAGAGGTTTCCTTTATTTTAGCCTCATTTTGATGGTAATGTCTAACAACAAATAGGTAAGTAAACCTAATGACTTCTGGCCAGTATGGTTAAGCATAGGCTTTTTGTGATATGGATATGCTCTCCATGATCCTCTGCAATTAAAGCTGTGACAACTAAAGATGTATTTTCACTAAAATATCCGCAGACAACTCTTTAAGATGTTAAAGTAATCCCTTTAAATAACCCCTCTGAATAAAGAGGTTTTTTCACAGTTTGACTGAATAACTTTATGAAGTGCTATATATACATGTCCAGCCATACTCTCATGAAATGTTTTCATTTTAGAGTAATAAAGTAGCAAATACAACAGAGATGAAACCTGATATGCCATTTGTGTAGTAAACTACATCTCCAATTTACTCAATAGCACTCTAATCAATGTCCTGAGCCACTTACCACTCATTATTCTTTATGCATTGTAAGAGAGTACATAACCATACATCACTCTCAATGATCGTAACATTTTATGCTAATTTAAGATACTACCATACATATCATCTCAAGGTTAAAAAGAAAAAAAAAAAGAAAGAAAGTCTCAAACATTTCTGAAAGAGATTTAGCTGATGAATTGACTTTCATTTCCATTTTTTAAGATAAGTAAATGTATAGATTGATAGATATGCTAGCCACTGCTAGTAATAATTACCCATTTGGAGTCCTTTATCAAATTTAAAAGAGTGGAAATGAGACCCAAATTTAGCTGCCAGCATTTGTCATCTACTGTATTCATTTTTTGTTACTCTGCAAATTATTTGAATTCATTTCTATACATGGGAACTTTTTGCAATCTCAGACTTTTTTAATAAACCATTACAATGGCAAGCACTGTATGAATGAGCTGGGCTACCCTTCCAGCTCACGCCATCTAACCACACTGGGCATGAACAAGACCACCTGCCCAGTTCATCAGAAGATACATCCAGTCTTGGGTGTATAACATCTAAGAGCCCAGGACACAATCAGCAAAATGAACAAAGTAGTTATGGAATCAGGTATCTTCTCACATTTAATCACTTCCTAAGCACATGCTAGTCTCACAGTGCAGCCAAATTGTAAAAAATTGCAGAGAAACTGTGCTTTGAATTCCCATTTTTTTGCTAGAACATATCTCACATTTTCTAAGATTATTATAACTGATTTATCTATAAAACTATAAAATAGAAGACAAGTAATAAGGAAAGTAGATATTACTAATTGTCAGAAGTAGTAAAATAACAAATTAGAATATTAAGTGATGATTTTTTGAGATCAAGAAATATATTAGAAAAGGGAATTTTCTCTCAGGGAAAGACAGAAAAAAATCGAAAATGAAAGGAGGAAGAAAATTCATAACTATATCTGGGAGGGGACAGGATTAAGAAACAGAAAGTTAAAGCCTCAGGAACACTGAACAAGTTAGAGGAAAGACAGGCAGAAACAGAAAAGCCAGAGAAGTAGAAAAGGGAAAAAAGAAGGGGGGGTGGGGGTGGGGTGAGATTTCTCAGAAAGCTTGGTATTAACAGGTTCTGATTATGAAAGCATACATCACAGCAATTTGAGAATGTTTCCTGGCAGAAAATGACAACAAATTACTAGGATAAATGCAAATACCTGGAATCTTAAGACTATTAATATACATATTAAAAAGAAGAATGACCTATCATTGGATATCAGTGATAGGGAAGAGAGAGTGGGACAGAAGAGCAATCTATTCCGCACTGTGACCCTGGCTGATTCTGTGTTTCTCCCCATGCGTTTGCTTGTCAGATTTACAACAAATTCTAAAATCCTATTTCACTGTAAGGTTGCAAAAATTACTGGAACACTAATGGAAGCAAAACCACCCAAACAGACATCCTTTCCCTAAATATTCAAAACAGTTAATGTTGTTCTTCTATTTTGGAATACTATACAAATAGAACACAAATTGCAACAAGCTATAATAACTTTAATACTGAGCTCATATTTAGATTTTCTAGTTTCCTAGTAGTGATCACTGGATAACAATTTTAATTTCATCTGAGATACTGAAAAAAGAAATTATGGCACTGCCAAAGCAGATGGCTGCTGTAATGAATACCACAGCTGAGAGCCACAGTGAAATTCTGCTCATGAGAAATACTATTAATACAAAAGTTTCTTCTCACAACTTGATAGTCTCCCCTTTTGGGGAGGCTGCGTTTTTATGTGTCTCATGGTTGAAAACCAAATGTTAAATTTAATCACTATACTCTTATTTTATGTGTATATGTATTGGCTTAATTGGTTTTAAGCTTCCTATGTGGAAGTCTCGCCAACCATTCGCTCCAAAGGCTACACCATATAGAGTTTGTAAGATCAGAATAACGTCTTTTTTTCCACATCACTGAGACTCTAGAACCTTAAGAATAATGTGATCACACATGAGTTGAAAGAGAGGCACATGGAAAAAAGAACCACTACCTCAAAAAGAAGACTGATGTAACTTCTCCAATATTCATACAAAAGGCTTATTTAACTTACAAAGATAAGAAATCAGGTTACAGAAAAATTGACAAAGAAATAGCCATACGCTCCCTACTAAAATTGTAAAGCACCACCTCAATTTGCTATTTTAAGTCTAACTGCAGTATATTTACACTGTTTCAAGCTCTTCAACCATTATGGTAAGCTGAGCCTTCCTGGTACAACGCCAGGTTAAGACATCACAATATTTTTCAAAGACAAGACTCTTCAGCTTTGACCAACATTCACAGACATCATTTCATAACAAATATAAACGTTGCAACAAAGTGTAATGGCCTATACAGTAAATTAAACTATTTACTCAACCCACTAACTGAAAGAAGCCTCCAAAAAAAGTTTACATTAGTGCCATTGATCTGCCTTTAACTTCAAGGACACTTTGATCAGCTAAAGGCACATACATTTAACACCACGCCCTTTAAGATCTTCATTATACTGCTGTACTAAAACTTCCATTACTGTTAGTGTTGCTGACTCAAGAAGACATCCAAGACAAAAATACAGTAGCACTGGCATCCTCTGCTACAGAGACACAAAGTTACTTCTGCCAACTTGATCTCCTGTATCTTACAGAGGACTTAAATTCTGTCCCAATTTGGGCTGGGATAGAGTTTCTTTTCTTCCTAGGAGCTGGTACAGTGCCGTGCTTTGGATTTAGTGTGAGAACAATGTTGGTGACACACTGATGGTTTGGTTGTTGCTGAGTGGTGCTTATCCCAAGTCAAGGGCTTTTCAGTGTCCCATGCTCTGCCAGCGAGGAGGGGCACAAGAAGCCGGGAGGGAGCAGAGCCAGGACAGCTGCCCCGAACCAGCCAGAGGGATATTCCATACCCCAGAACATCCTGCCTAGTATGTAAACTGGGAGGAGTTGGCCGGGGGCTGCTGATCGCTGCTGGGGGACTGGCTGGGCATTGGTCAGCAGGTGGTGAGCGACTGCATTGTGTATCACTTGCTTGTTTGGTTGTTTTTTTTTCCCTTGGGTTTTATTCCTCTCTCTTTCTCTCTCCTTTTCATAACAAATGTTGTTATTTTTTATTATAGTTTACTTAATTTATTAAATTATTCTTATCTCAAGTCAGGAGATTTAGCTTTTTCTGATTCTCTCCTGCATCCTACAGTGGGTATTGAGCGAGCATCTTTGTGGTACTTAGCTGCCTACAGGGCTTAAACCACAACAAAATCAAAGGGTTAAAGGAAACTGAAAAAAACCCAGATACATCATTAGAACACACGAGGACTACATGGTGTCAGTAAGGACTAGAGCTAGTAGGTTCATTGCTGCTGTAAGTTGTCCACATGTATAAACAAACAGACAATCAAGGTGTATAACAACTTATGTTACTAATTGATACAGCATGAAAAGAAGAGTTCTTCCACATGAAAACCTTTCCTCAGCTGATCTAATAATAAGTATGGCCTCTTCCAACTAACCCTCCTCCAAGACAAGTTTGGAGAAAGATGAATATTTTCTGGAATGAACTACATAAAGTCAAAAATCCTCCATCAGAACTTGAACGGGAGTTCAAGCTGTTGAGCAGAATTTGTTAGATCACAGTTTCAAACATAGACATCCCCAGGGGACAGTACAGAGACAAGGAATTATCATAGGAAACGCTGAGATTCAGATGTACTTAGCACAGGGTATCAGTTACTTATTTTCTCTACTCTGCAAGTTTGGCCACCACAGCCAGAAAGACCAGGGAAGGATGCAGCCTCTTCACATACACATCGGCACAAACAACGAAGGAAAGGTCTTTAAAAGAAACCATGGACAGATGAAGTTGACAGTAAGAACTTGAATCAATTCCTGTCTCAGCATCCACAAGAAGCAGCTGAAGGTCAAATTGAGGAAGCTTTTCACTGGAGGAAAATGTAGTTTTAATATAGTAACACCGAAGACAGCAATTAGAACCACTACAAGCTGACAGTACATCAGGGCCAAGTGAACTGAGCCCAAAATGCTACAGAACATAACAATGATGACAGTGAGCTGTCAAAAGTCTCTGTCATTGCTGTCCCTACAGGGAAGGGAACACCATGGGAAGCAAGATGACTAATATTCACAAAGGTGCAAACAACTACAGACCTAAAGACTCACTTACAGTACAGATGAGCCTCTGAAAACATTGATAAATCTATCCTCTGCAAGATCCTGCTGAAAATCCCAGTGGCACACTGTGCCTTATTCATTGTCCACCTGGCTAATGCTGTCACACTACAGAGATGACTTCATTACGTTTGAGTAATAGGTAGACAAGAGCTGATCCAAAAATCCATTTTAAAGTCAATGGAAAAAGTTCCACTGACTTTAATGACATTTTCATGAAGTTCAGAAGCGATAAGGACTTTAGGTGCCTGCTAAATAAGGGTTGCTGCTTTAAAATAAATGTAATGATATTGCCTGCACAGTGAAAGATTGTGGAAGAAAATTAAATTCTGACGTGTTTGCACTGGTCCTCTGAAATGCAACAAGCGGCTGTGGAGCTCCCACAGCACAGAAAACCCTCCATCTTCAAGATCATTTTCGTATAGGCATTTGGGAAAAGCAAATATTCTCTATGGGTCAGCTTTTAAACATATTTGCTCATGTTCTGGACCATTTGCCATTGCTACAGGTTGTCCTTACCACAGGCACTGACACTTGAACTTCTCTTTGGAGTGACCAATTTTTTCCAAAAAGGTGCCAGGATTTTAAGGTTTCAACCTGCTTGGGTTTTTTTCTGCTTATGAAAACAAGCAAACAAAAAAGCCAACATCACCCAATTCAAACAATTTGAGTGAATGTACAACACTAAAAGTCTCTCCGTCAAGATGAAAAACATTTATTAAGAATGTTACAGTTACACTTTTACTTTGTGCATTAGATTATTCTGACTTGCCATTTGGAATTAAAAAGCAGTTGCAAGTCTCATCCACTGCTGTGATTTATTTTTTTTTCCACTCACTAATCTTTTTCCAACTTGTCTATTTTAAGCAAAATTTAATTATTATTCCATGTGTGCTGCTGATAGAGACAGAATTATGTAGAATAACTGAAAAAGCAGATTTTTTTTTCCCCCTCTCACATTTTAGAATAATTGGTTTCCAGATCTGGCCAGCCTGTTTGATTCTTTAATCATAATAAGAAGTAATTGTAAACCTTCAGTCAGAGCTCAGGTTTTTCCTTCATCTAATTTTCCTCATTTTGTAGGGCGCAAACATTTCAGAACTTCTTCCAAGCAAACCTGATTGCTGCAGCAAGAATTGTATCCATTCATGTACTTGAAGAGGCATAGGATGAGATTTCTCATATACACAAAGGTATAGAAATATTTAGAGATTAAGAATTTAAGTAAACATTAAAAAAAAGGATGACTAAAACTATTGATAATATATAAATATTCCTTTAAACCATGAAGCTGGACATTTGGGTAGACATTTAACATTTGTTTTCTTTCTTGGGAACTGCTTTTTTTTTAAAAAAATAATTTATTTTTCTAATATTTTTCTAATCTTGGGAAACTTTATCTCAAAGGAGAATAGCACTGATGTGATAATACTGACTCCCAGACTCACCCAAGATGAGAGGATTTTAGGAAGTCATTAGTCCAACTCCCTGCACAAAGCAGGATCAACATCGAATCTCAGACCAGGCAGCCCAGGGCTTGGTCCAGTTGGATCCTGAAAGTGCACAGCCTCTCCAGGCTAAGTTTAATTATGCTTGATTGCATTTAAGAAATGGAGTAAGATATGCATATAATGTTTGGGGGGGTTGATTTCAAGGTACTGTCACTGACAGACTTCAGTCAATAGATGAATGACAACACTAACAAAGCTAGGTAAGTATTTGCTTTTTTACTTTGTATGTGCTTCTACTTTGTCCATACTGTTATTTAAATTCTAAAATATTTTAAATATGTCAATCTATATTTATTTAAATAAATTAATATATTTATCTATATTTACAGACATCTGTATATATGTATAAAATGTGAAAAACAGCTGGGCTCCTCTAAACAGAGATTTGGTATAGCTTTTCTAAAAATATTAAAAAACTCATCCTAATACATCTGCTATTAATGACTTCAACCACACGTTAGCACATCAATCAAATTGTAGAAAGACTGCCTCTTAATTTCTATATTAAAATTAGTTTCAACAGTCAAAGAGGAAATACTTCAAAAGATGAAAACTTTGGGCTTCTAGACTGTACTTGAGCATTGTATTTCATATAGCAAATGTATGCGCAAAGATTTTTTAACAAATGTTTTTGCATTAAAAACCCCACCAAATGGAAAGTCACTAAGTCATCCCTAGTTTGTAAATCTAACTCATGACACTGCTGCCAAAGAAAGATGCTAATTCCTTTTGGTATAAAATTCATGATTACTAACAACATATACTAGTTTGGCTGCAAGACTACAACTCTGGACCTGTGATCAATGACTATTTTAAGATTAAGTGACCATTTCGGATTACATTCATCAGTACTAATGGTATCTTATTTAAAAGTTTAATGAGAAAGCTATAATGCATATCACATTTCTCAGTAAGATACATTACTATTGAATTTCAGATAGTGTATTATGAAAAATGAAATAAAAGAAAAAAACCCCATTGTTTAAAATGGATTTTCTAAGCATATTGAACACATGAACCAGACTGAAGGCATTTGTTAAGAGGGTTATTCTTGAAGTAATTCAATCTTGTTTATTTTCACTACATATAAAAGAGTATGTCTTTGTGTTAGATCTGAAACGAGTCATTAGAGAACACGCTGGTATCTACATCATAAAAACATACATGGTGTTTTCAGTAAAATGTTTTAACATAATGGGTTAGGCAGATCCATGAAGTGACTTTGCTCCTCAGAAGTCATTTATTCAGTCTATTTGATGTGAGCCAACTCTTGTATTTGAGAAATCAATAAGTGTAGAAGTTGAACTAACAATGATTCATGCTCAGGGTAAAACCTGTCAAAACTGAGAGATGTGTAAAATATTCTTTCAGTCCATATTCTTTTCATAGCAAGGAAGGGAATTAATATTTCTTGGGAGCACGGAACAAAGAATTTTTAAAAACAGATGGGTATATCTGTTGACTCTAATTGCTTGTGGTAAACTCAGGCAGATCTTAATCCAAATTACAGCTCTGTTCAGCTTTTCCAGCCTCTAACAGCTACTAACACAGTCTCCAATTAGGACTTCTAACAGTCCTTGCTCTGTTATTTATACAGGCTGTCCTTGTTTTGTTTCGTTTTTTTATTATTAGGAAAAAAACCCCAAAAAACAACCCAAACCCCAAAAAACCCTAAAGCAACCACCTTATTTTTCCATTCATCATTGCTGAGGAAGATTTATTCTCACAGATACTTGATAATACATCACTTGTATCTCATTGTCTAAAAAAAATAGATACATTACAATATAATTGTAGAACTAGCTTCCAATTGTGTACTATTTCTTGGTAACATAGTTAGTACACACAACAGATTATAGTAAGAATTAAGTGGAATTTAAAAAAAAAAAAAAAACCACATTTTAAACACTGTGGGTTGTTGTTGGGTTTTTGGCTTTTTTTTTTTTTTTTTTTTTTTGTCTGTGGGCTATTACGGACAAAGTCTTCACTTACAATGGACATTTCTGGGACATTTCTGCACATTATGAATGCACAGAAGAGAAATTGGGAGGACGTAACAGAGTTGGCAGTTTTACAGCAGAAGCTTGAACTTAGGCTATATGAAATAAATTGTTCGTAGGTTAAGGGAGCTGCTGACAAATAGTGTAATATTGTCTATTTATACAGCATTAGCACACAGGGACTCCAGTCCCATGTGATGCAGGAATACAACCATGTGAAAATCAGAGTTGAGTTAAGACTTTCTAAACTGCTGGATCTTGGAAACTCAGCTGGTCAGTACCTAAGTCTTCCTAAAATAACAGTATTCATACTTGATAAGAATGACAATATTATTGAAAATAAATACTTTTTTCTGTCAATAAACATTTTGTTTGAAAAGCTAAATGCCCTCGAATCCATTTTTACTGAACAATAGCAAAGCACAATGTTCTTTTCTCAATACAGTCTTTGAACAAGAAGTTGAAAACACAGATTCTCATTTTTCAACTCTGGCAATTCTGAATGGGGAAAAAAGACCTATCTTCTACCTAAATTAGAATTATCTATTTTGTTTACTTATAAATTTGAACAGCAACCCTGTAAGTATAAATGGAACAGAGAAACCCAGTAAGTTATTTGAAAAGCAGCAATACCTTGTCTCATGTAGTTTCTTATGAAAAATGGAGGGTGACGTATTATTATTTTTTAACCATTAAAAAAGGCTGAACTCACATATATGAATCAACATATCAGCTGATGAAATCAAGCACTTTCTAGAAGAAATTTTAAAAACCCTTCTGAAAAAAAAGGTAAGTGGATGCATATGGACATGTATGTAACATGGTAGCTTTCATAATAGACTAAAAAAACAACAGTGGGAGCATCCAAATAGTACCCCTCTTTCCCTGTCTTTCTAATTCAGATTTTTTTGCAAGGAAGAAACTGTGAGAGTTTACCTGCTGTTCTGCAGGTGATCATAGTAATGCCCCAGCAGAGAGCAGCACCATCGCCCCATCACAAATACACCAGTATAATATATAATATAATAACACATATATAAAGACAAACAATGCAAACAACAGATATGCAGATACTCCAGGAATAACTCTGCTACTTCGAGTAAATAGTAACTGTCTGGTGAACTGAATGCAAGTACTTACAGGATTGTAACTCAACACGGATGAAATGTGAAAAGGCTGTTTATCAGACAAATACTAAGTAAACATCGATGCCCATAATTCCCAACATAAAATAGACTCTATTTTCTCCATCTTCTATTTATGGGGACTGATAGTTATTATGTTTTGCCACATAATTTGCATGAAACCCTGGATAGAAGTGCAACACTATGTATTCACATGAATACTCACTCCTGTGGCATAGTTCATGATAGCACATACCGTCATCAAATTCATATTGCCACATTTTGCTACAAAGCACATCATCATAAACAAAGACCTTGTCTTTTTAGATCTTTAAAATACCTTGCATACATGTGGAGCTATATAAAATAAAGTAAAAAATGTGTAATAGATGAGTAGTATGCGAAGATCACCTACAGCCTATTACCTTAACAAATTCTAACCTGTCCAGCTAAAACTTCAACTCAACATAAACCAACAGCCTTTAAAAGGGAAAAATTTGAACAGCCCGCTTTCATGAATTTCTCAATAGCTGACTTGTTAACACCTAATCTTGCCATACCTTAGAGAGGAATAAAATATATGACAAAAATATTTGCAGGAAATAACTTCAAATTTTAAGGATGCATCTCACTTAAAATTCACTTCTTATTTTTCTTCCCCTCAGTGCTCTAAAGCTAATAAAAATTGGTCTTTCATGTTCTTGATAAGAAATAAAGGTGAATGGGAAAGTCATGTCTGGATCAGACTCTTATTTCTGATCTTGTAGGTTCCGGAGTATGCACGTGCATGACTTGCTTCTGGACTCATCTCAAAATGAGCAAATGAAAGAGGAACAATCACCCTAAGCACCCAAGTAAAAACACATAAAAAACAGGCTTAGATAAAGAAGCATGTATTTCTGGAGGAAAAACCTGATCGTATAAATATTATATCAATTCTTTACTTCATAGGCAGTGCTACATAAAATATTGCTGCCCATATCACTGCTGTTTTAAGAAGTCATTTGTTAGTCTTCTGCATGGAGTAATCTTGTTGAGAAGACAGATTTGATTTCATCTTTCTTGTGTATGTTTCCAACCATTAGCTGGTACTTCAGGTAATGCTCTTCAAAATCAGATTTTCATAAGCACTGTATAAACTATCTTACTGAAAAGACCTGCACACATAACACCAAACAATGTCTTGGTTAAAATTGAGACATACTGCAACATACTTTCTTCATCCTTTGATTTTTGCAGAAAAAAATTCAGTAATTAATTTCACTGACCAAGACAACTACTGACAATTGAACATTTACTTTCCATCTAATTGACTGAAAGACAATCTCCTAATGCAGAACAGATAATAGTAATTTAAGACTTCATTGAATTTTTCCCCTCATGGATTCTTCTAATCTGCAGACAAACTCCTGAAGATCCTTTCAGTGCACTCGAGTAAGCCAGTATTATCAGAGGCAATCTCTAAAAGCTTGACCTGTGTGTCACTTGTTGCCGTTTGTCCTCCATTTGCTGTAGACTGTGGTCAGTACTCCCTATCATTATCCTCTAAAAATAGATATTATAGCAGCAAAGTGATGACAGGCATCAGCACACAGCAGAAAAATAACTTCTTTCTCTGAGGGTGTCATTGCTTCAGAATCTCATCTTTACTTCAATACATTAAACTACAAATATTCAGACACACTTTTGAAATATTTTTCATTCTTACTGAATGAATGATGTTTAGATGTAAAAATATTTTTCTCCTACCTTCCTGAAAAAGATTGGATTATTCTTCATCCTGATCTTACTGTAAGATTTCTTAAGTTATTTTCACAGTGCTTTAAGCTAAATACATTGTTTTATTAAAATTCTCTAGCTAAAAAAGATTACAAGTTTGAAGCCCTAATTCAGGAAGACATTTCCTTTTTTAGAGAGTGTATAACTGCTTATGCTTCTAAACTAGAACTGAACTTTAATCTGTTTTTTAAGCACATTTCTGAACCAAAAGCTAAAAAAACCCGTACATAATTCATCTTGCATCGAAAGCAGAAAATGCTGCATTAGTAATAGCAAAGAGAATAAAGTAGGAAAAATTCCTGAAAGTTGGTATTCAAAAGGGATTTGAAAGCAGGCAAAAGAAAAGAAAAACAAAATCACAAGGAAGGGATTATTAAATCAAGTTAGAGAAAAAAAAGAAGGGGACTTTCAAAGAAGGAGAGCAACTGATCTCATTTACTTCTTTACTTGCTCTTCTGTGCCGTATTATATCCTAGCAAGAGCATAGGGAGAACATTCCTATGATGTCTGAGAAAAAAACCCACTAATATCCAGAATAAAGCTTATTTTCCTTTCACACAGACTCTAGGGACAACTTGCAAGGTACAAGCTCCTGCTGAGGGACACTGAAGTTCCCCAATGACAAAAGAATTTCTTAGGACCCCAGTGCTCACTCCACTGCTAATTGCAAATTACTGCAAGAACACAGTGTTTGACTTTCGTTTTCTAATCAAATCTACAAATCTGATTTTGGTAGTTGTAAATAATACCACCAACAGAGTAAGAAAAAAAATAAAAGTAATTTAAACACAGTCTTTATTAAAAGCAACCTTTCCTCTGGAAATCTCAACTGGCTTGGATGCTCTGCCTCTCAGAGCATCACATTCTTTGCTCGTACCTTGACAATCTTCAAAGGAAAATAAAAAAGACGTAGCACTGCTAAACTATCCCCTCTGCATACGTACAATGGTCTCCCTGCTGCTGTGTTCACACTGTCCCAGAAGAATCAGGATGGCAGGACACTCTGCAGGAACGTAAGCATTCATTTCTCAAATTAGCTCATACTTACTGATCTGTTGCCTTGCAAAATGAGACTTTTTCAGTGTTCCCAACCAAATTATGACAAGTGACAGAAATATGAACTACACACAGTCAATCCATGCAAGTTATGGCAAAGTCAAAAAACTCAGAGAATTTATGAAAGCATTTCAGAAGTCTGGAAAACTATGGAGTACTGCAGCAAAGAAAACACAGAAAGTACCTCTAAAATTGCCACAGCCTTCTGTTGCAAAAGAAAAAGCCAGAAGCCACAGTACTTACGCCAGTAATACTGGCTTACATTCTGTGACCTGCTATGATCTAGATGGACAGAACTTGATGTCCAGAAATCAATTTACAACACTTTAAGAAATTTTCTTCCACATGAACTTTAGAAAGCTACACCAAAACAGCTGTTAAGCCACATGAAATGGTTTTCTTCCTTCTATTAAGCATGATTTAAATGATTCATTCAATTATTACTTTTGTATTCAAAGATGGCTTATTTTCATGCAGATTTATGTCACGTTATGCAGAGGACATTCTTAATTGTGCTGAAACAACTGCAAATTTAATTAAAGTTTGCCATTCCAAGCATAAAACAGATTAAAGAAAATGCTGACAACAGTAAAATAAATATTCAACTATTTAACTCAACATTTATTTTTAATCCAAATATCAAAATAACCTTGTTTCTAATTACAATTTCATGACAAAATGTCTTGAAGAAACATTTGTCTCTATTTTTCTCCAATCTGTTCAGCCGAAACACACTGGCTTATTTATAAAACTGTTGATTAATAAATGTGTTCCAGCTGTATTACTGTATGTTACAAAGAACACAGATTAATGTATGTAAACAACCATCTAAAAAACCCAAAGTCTTTACAGTCTGCAAAAGCAGAAATCCCATCAAATATATTACAGTGCAATTATAAACCTAAATCTTAACAAAGAAGGAAAAATAAGGGGCAAACATAGGTAATAAAGCCTAGAGATCTGTGGGAATTTATAACAGATGCTGAGGACAGCTAAACACAAAGTTACTTGTAGTTCCATAAACTGAGTATTATTAAAGACTCAACCATGTGTTGTAATACAGGACTACAAGCAAATCCTCAGTTTCGTAAAAAGTTACACTGGAATGAGATATAATGAAAGAATCTGACCTGATTCTACTGAAATAATTTGAAAATCTCCAATTAAGTTATGCTGTTTAATATTAATTTTATAGGCAATATATTTAATGATTTAGTTAACAGCTGGGCAAAGGAATAAGGTAGACAGGTGGGTTTCCTCTCATCCAGACCCACTAAGTAGCTATGATTAAGGAAGAGGGGGAAAAAAAGGCAGGGAGGGGAAGAAGACCAAACACTAACTTAAACCTTCACATTATTCAAAAGCATTAGTTATGGAGAAATCAACAGGCTTTCCAAGGCATTACAGGTTTTGAGAATACAGAAGTGCCTCCCCAGCCTAACAAGTATCCTAAGAATCAGAAAATTTGGTGGAAAAAGAGACTTTTTACCACATCTTCACAATAATATTTTCTGTAACTTCTGACAGAATTAACTTTTTTCACTCTTTGGCTATTTTTGCTTCCATCCTAAGCTACAGATTCTTCTCAGAAGGTAACAGACCTCAGTGGCATTATTATTACTTACATCTGACTGACAACATCCAGCTAATAACCAATTTTAGCACAGCCACCACCACTTCTAGAGGACGCAACAATCACAGTATGTTTCTGGCTTGAAAGCCATGAGCCCAGCTGGAGCACTTGAGAGTAAGAATCACAAACCTCATGCAATGCCATCCTGGAATACCATCACAGATTGATTGCCAAGCCCTGTTCATTTCTCATTTTAATTACTTCTTACCAATTTACTTGAGCAAAGGAAACCACTAGATGGAAGATGTAAATGCTGCAAAACTCATTCCTCTAAGTACCTACCAGCAACTGGACTGTAAAAGGAATGAAAAGTTTATTTTTGCAACAAAACCAAGAATGAAATATGTAAAGGGAGTTCTACTGCAAAGTAATATATTCAGCATGCATTGCAAGCAAGCTGCGTATCAATGGACCATCTTTATTGTGGGGCAGGGATCCATCCCTGATGTTACTACATTTAGATGTAACAAAGTCTGACGGATACTTTCATGTTCTCCTTATTTTTCTAGATTAGCTGTATGTGCTATTACTAAGAAAATCCCAAACAGACCAACCCATCCAAAATGAAATTTTCAATAGGTCAAATAAGGAAATTAAGTAAGTGTGAGGGATTATTAAACTCTTTCACACAATAAGCAGCAACCAAGAAGGGAACCATCAAGGAGCAAGGATTTTTCAGACAGGAATGAAACTGGAACCCTTCACAATAAAAGCCGACAACAGCTGCAGCTCTTTCCTAGTTTATCGATATATGCATATTGCTAAAAAGGCTTGATCCAGAATCCACTAGAGTTGCTAGAAGAACACCCTACTTGGATCTAGTACCAAGTAAATGAGTCATTTTACATCAACACTTGTAGAATATTTCAGGTCAGCTTTCAGCACATTTTCCACTTTGCAGATACAATTAAAGCTGCAGGTATACAGATCAATATGGCAATGTTACCAGGAGGTCATAAAGGTTTGTATACTGACTGAAAATGAGTATTTTATTGTTCTATGAATTGCAATCCACAATATGCTGCTATTGTATTATAAATTACCAACACAAAAACAATAAGGAAACTACTGTACTGTATTATAATGTGATAAACAATAGTAATTTTTTCTCATTAATTAACATTGACTTCTCATACTAAGGTGACAGGTATTAACAGGTATTTGTAAATTTTACTGTTCCAAAATAAATAAATATTTTAAAAAGCCCCACAACCCAAACTTGCTTGAGTAACTACTGAGTATCAATCCAGAACTTTTCTGTAAAGGCGAACAGTTCATTTTTTTTAACAACACTCTACAAACACCAATATGCACAGAAGAAATTAATAAAAACTATCTTTGTTTGTGGTCAAAGATTTATTACAGAAAATTCTATATGACAGTATTGATTTAAACTCTTTTTGACAACACAATACCCCACAAAATATCTAAATACTACGAGAAACAAAGAATATACTGCATTATATAGTCCAAGAGACTTTCGGACTACCGAAGCCAACAATAAAACTTCCATGACATGAATCAACCTTGATTTGGTTTTTTTTAGTATAGTCCATAAATGACATGTACAGCTGTTTAAAAGAGAAGGAATTCAAAAAGATAGGCTTTCGCATAATCAGCTAGGAACAGAACAGTGTAAGGGTTCTTCTACCCCAAAAACCAGCAAGACACTTCGAAGGAGCCGTGAGCATTTACCTTAGCTAAGAACCTTGCAATTTTTCTGTATGTTCTTAAATACACGCTTCACCATCATTGCATCATAAGGTTTTGGGTAGAGAAATCAAGTACATTGATTATGCTATATTATGTGGAATTGCAGACGAAACATACAAAACAAGGTTTTAATTCAGGTTTTAATTTAGAAGTTCTTTGATCACAAATAGTTGGCTTACCTGTTTAACGTCATATGCAAGAAGAACAAATCTTAGGTCTGGTGAAACAGAGTATCTTGATGCTTTGAATGTTACCTAAAATGAAGTAACAATATAAGTGAGTTTTCAATAAGAAGGATCATTTTTTCCAAATTTTCTTACTTTCTCACTGTTTTTTCTTACTGAACTTCCCATTCATAAAATAGATCTGGTTTAGAGGACCAATGTAATTTTCACAAATGAAGGACTCAATTCTTCATCTAATTTGCTGGTATCGGTACAATGGCAACATATGAATCTGGCTTCAACACTAAATACCAATTAAGAAGCTGATGAGTTTTTTATCATGACTGCAAGCACTAAGCTCAAGAATAACAACTATAACCAATTCATTTACAGAGGATGAAGGAAGACACTTTTGTTGGTGTGCACTTCAGGAATGATTATATGGGAGATTCATCACTAGGTTAGGCTTAAAGATAACATACAAGAAAAAGAATAGGTGTGCACTATGTCTCTATTACTTTTCTTTTAGCAGTTCATATATAAATATTTTGCAAGACAACTTGCACTAAAAAAACCTTCTTTCTTATAGGAAAGAAAATGCTTACAGGAGAGCAAAGTGAAAAATAAGGTAGCATTGTAAAACTAATATTGCTTTACATCTATCCAAGACTACATGACACCCAACTGAATTCAGGGCTGTAATTAAATCAAGGGGTAATGTTGATGTCAGAAAGATTTAATACATCTAATGTATGAGGAAGATAAGAATGTGCTTTAAAGGATACTGAAGGAAATAATTTTAAATTAATCTCAAGACAACTATTTGCAGAATGAAAGGAAAAGAGAGAAGTGAAAATTGCAGATAAGAATAGAAAAAGTAGGACAGAAAAAATAACAGAATCACAAAGGTACAAGATGAAAGAAAATAAGTAAATAGCTATGCAGAACAAGATCTATCCACTATTCAAAGGAAGGCTTTCCCCTACTTTACTTCTTAAGCACCCTGTTATGTTCAGCCTAATCCCACTGCTAAACTAATGAATTCAACAGGGGTTTAAGGTACACAAACCAGAAGTCACAAACTAATACATTCAGAGTAGCTAAGGAGTTATTCCCAAAGAAAGAAAGAGGGGAAAAATACCCCCCCAAAAAAAACCCCAAAAAACCCAAAGTCAATCTTCCAATAAACTGAAAAGTTGCTAAGTTTTGATATACAGATTAAACTCAGGTTCCTAGGCAATATAATTAGAATCAAGCTATCTAAAGAAATCAAAGGGAAAAAATTAATTTTTAAGAGAAACTGTGTATTAGTTTGATTAGAAGATAAATCTGCAGTCTTGAGGAAAGATGAGGGAAAAAATAGAAGACCATCTTTTTGTATCTACAAAGAATTCAGAACAGGTTTCTACTCAAATTAGCTTTTATGAGTTAACTATCTTTAAGCAGAGACCATGTTAATGTTAATTTATGAGGAACAATCCCTTTTCTTGGCACATCACTGAAAACATTCGTAGATGTAAAATTTCTCTGCTTTCTAGCAGTACATTAATTATTGCCCCACTACCTCAGTCTTCAGCAATATGTAACTCAGGCAGCTTTCCAAATTCATTCTCAGGGAGTGAGGTGCTTACCATTTCATGCATTTAGTAAGAAGCTTCAGTCACTGATTATGCCATCACAAAAGTAATGATGCACTTAATGCAAACACCTGAGTAGCTCAGCTACAAACTATTGGCAGTTTGAGGCAACATCAGCAACAGCTACTTGCATATTCTATATACAAGTATAGAGTCTTGTAGATCTGAGATTTAAAATCATTTGAATCCTACTGAAGATGACCTTGTTCATTCAGCTTGCACTCACCTGGAAAAATTCTGTTTGCCTCCAGAAATGCAGAAATGCCTCAGACACGTGGTGTATGCGCAATGCCAATAAGCTATAATCCCTTGATTGCAGGTAATGGCTTTGGCAAAAGAGTTTTCTTTTTGTTGGTATAATGACATTATTCTTGTTAAAAGGAGCACAAAGCTGTTTCCTACTTTTTAATGTTTCACTTTAGAAAAAAGAAAATAAAAATTAGACCAGGAGAAATCATGTGCACTGTCAAAACTGACAGCAATCATGATTTCCTTAAATCATCATATAAACATTATTAGCCCATTTTTTAAACTTGGATTTACAATCAAGCTTTTAAGGAAATATATGTTTAATTCTAATAGGATTTTAGAGAGATTTAAGTGATTTAAAGTCACTTTAAGGGATTTACATTTCCTTAAGAGTTCTGGTTTGACTTTTTTTTGAGGAAGATAAGCACAATTTTGGCAATAAATTCAGAAACTGTCTACTTGTATGCACAGAAGAAGCCTTTCTAGATTAAAAACAGGGGAAAAAATAAAAATCACCTGACAAATTCCTCCTGCCTAACATGGCAAATAAGTTTACAATCTGTGAGTTCACTAAAACGAACAAAAGATTATGGTTTTTCCCCATAAACATGTCTATGGTATTTCATCAACCATCAGATGCCTGACTCTGACTGAGGAGATAGGATCAGCTGGTGATGGACTTAAAAGAAAGTTTCAGTCCCTGCTGTAGGAGGCAAGATGTATGCCAGTCAAGCCCTTGGGAGATTGTCTATTGGGACATTCGCTACAGGGATTAGATATATTTATTCATTCATTCAAAATAAGTTTGTGAAAACTCTGACCCCAAGGGTTTGTTCTCTTCTCCGAAGAACATATTTTTGACTTTTAAAGAAAGTGTTGGGAAAATATCATATTTGAAACCGTGGGAATTAAGAAACTTTTGGTGTTCTTGTTATCAAAAATCCAGAGGACGGCTGTTTCGCTATCATGTCTGCCTATCTGCAATTTTTCAAGCTTCTTGCCTTGTCAGGAGCTATTTAGACTTCACTCAAGACCTAAATGCTGCCCCTTATGACTATGCCTCTATGGTTTAGCTGTGCTTGAGGTCTAAGAAACGTAGCTCTGGACAAATAAGCTCTGAAACAGGGAAAATATAGCTGGCTAATTAGACACAGTCCCTGGATGCAGAAGCAGGGCTAGTTTCTTTCTGCATCACTGCACGGTATCAGCTAGTCAGGAGACTGGGCATAATTCGACACAGTACTGCACTGTGCACTCCATATACACCCTTACCCCCTTCCCAAACCACAACGGAGGAAAGGCAGAAGAGAAGGAAAAAGGGAAGATAATGTCCTCATGTTCCTGGTATTTGTCAGTTCTACTTAGGCACATCTGACTTAAAATCCCTACAAAAACCACAACCCGTATGCAACTAGAAAACACTTTGACTAGACAAATTGTGGGAATCCCTAAATTGGTTGCATTTCACACTGTTGCAGACAGCTTTTTAAGCACCTGCACACTGTCTTCCCTTTTTAATTCACAAATCTGTCATCCATTTTTCCTGTATTGCTGAACTTGACACCATTTCACTTTTTCAGACATGAGAGAATGATCCTACATCTGATCTTGCATTCCTCACGCAACCAAAACCTCCACTGATTGTATAATTAGGCCTAACCATACTAAGCATTGCATTTCTAGGATTCTTTGAAATACCTCATATGCTAAGAGTTTTAATTCTTCTCCTGACAGTGATGCATGATGTGACGATGCCATGGACAAGCAATGACTGCTGGTCTCCTTGTCACCATAAATTGCAAGGGTAAAAGCCAAACAGAGGCAAAAGGCCACACTGCATTTAAATACTCTTTTGCCCTT
Source organism: Falco naumanni (assembly GCF_017639655.2). Classification (NCBI taxonomy): domain Eukaryota; kingdom Metazoa; phylum Chordata; class Aves; order Falconiformes; family Falconidae; genus Falco; species Falco naumanni. The sequence goes on along the minus strand of NC_054061.1, from coordinate 31,183,238 downwards.
CAGCTTTCCAGCTTTCTCTCTCATCCATATTCCAAATATGTCTTGCTAAACATAGTTTTGCATGGCAAGAAAGAAGATGTTAACAGCTTGAGGCAGTAAGTGTGAAAGCAAAAGAAAAAGCGATTCTGCAACAAATACATGTAGGAGACAACCCCCACTTCCCTACACACAGTTGGCTTTTCTTCCACCTTTCCATATGGATGATTAAAACGGAAAACAAAATTCTGATGAACAATATGTTCTCACGTTTGATTTCCAATGTCAATATTTTGCACTGATGACTTTTTTTTATTTATTTTCCATTTTACATCTGTTTTGCTGTTAACAGAAATGCCTGTTACGATTTGTTTAAGAAAAGGTTTAGGCTATGTTTGGGTTCTGCATCCTCAGTAAGGGCCCCTCAGTATCAGCTCCTTTTTATTTCTTCTGTTTTCTTAAAACCTGGTTCTGAGTTATTGATGTACTGGCTACTCCCTTCATCTTTGCTCTATTCTTTTACCTACTATAAAATGTTGGGTTTACTACTTTTGTGGATTTTAATTACCATAACATTTAAATCAGCACCATATAGTCTTTCAAAAATATACCATAGAGCAGACAGATGGAAGTTACCTATAATAGTCTAGCTCAGAGCTGTAAGAATGTCAAATACCTTATAGTACTCTTTTTTTCATAGTTTCAATTGGATAGTTTTAATTGAAATAATATATCACAGTTAAAACTGATTAGAGGGAATTTTCACTTTTGTGGAGTTTACTTTGTTGTTGTTGGGTTTTTTACTTTAGTCTTACCCATCCTTCTGTTTCAGTTTCTTGTACTTCTACTTTCCCCAGACACTTAACATAATCCACGCTACCATTATTATCCTTTTCCAATTATTGTTTTATGCTCGCTTTACACACATTTAGCTTAAATTTTTTTTTTTTTTTTTTTTTGTTATTCATCCAGGATAAAATATTTTAAGACCTCTAGGATGTTACTTTAAAGCCTGGTGGCAATACTACTGCTTAGGAACTTACACATCTCTCTATCACATCCTTAAATCTCTATCAGGATTTTAATGTATAACTGAACATCAATGTATACGAGTTCATTAGCATTCATAGGTATTCAGTTCAACTTAACAGACAGGCATCGATCAAATGGCAATGCATAAGAGGAATCGGATGGGACAGAATTACCCTAGCTGCAAAATGAGAAGGCATGTGGCCTGTAGCAGTTTCCTAGGGTGGTACCAGCAACCAAGGGAACAATTAGCTTTTCCACCCATTGCCACTGCTGCAAATGAAAGGAGAAGATGGAACACAGGGTGGTCAGACAAGAGAGCAGCTGAGACTGGAGCCTAGCAGAAGAGCTAGCCTTGTAGCAATAAAAACAGGGGACCACTGCAAAGAAAGCCAGGTTGTAATTAGAAAAATGCATGATAATTAGAATGTTGAAAAAATTGGCTTTCTGAGGTTACATTTCTTAATGCGCTATTTCTTGTGTCACCTTAGCATTTAATCTAGATCCAAAAAAGCTGCAATGCTATGTGTTGCAACTGTTAACACTCATGTTTTCTAACCAACACAGAAGATGAACGTGCCTTAAAACATGATATAAGCAAAACTCTGCCCTATGGATGGGGACCATCCTGGAGAGGTGGTTCCCAAAACACACAAAACAAATTCCCCCAAACTCACTTGAAACTCCTTATGTAGTCCCAAGATACTTTCACACACATGAGGAGGTGGGTCATGGTTTAACCCCGGCTGGTAACTAAGTACTGCGCAGCCGCTGGATCACTCCCCCCTCACCCACAGGGACGGGGAGGAGAGTTGGAAAGGAATGTAAAACTCGGGGGTTGAGATAAGAACAATTTAATAATTGAAATAGAATAAAAAAGAAAGAACTAACAACACTGACTAATGACAATAACAGTTATAATGAAAAGGGGAAGGGAAAGAATAACATCCAGAGGGAAAGGAAGAAGGGAACACGTGGTGCACAACGCAACTGCTCACCGGCCCAATGCGCAGCCAGTCCCCGAGCAGTGACCTGCCTGCCCCGGCCAGCCCCCAGGGGCATATACCAGGCACGGTGTCCCATGGGACGGAACACTGCTCTGGCTTGTTCGGGTGAGCTGACCTGGCTGTGTCCCCTCCCAGTTCCTTGTGCCCCTCCAGCCTTTTTACTAGCAAGGCCTGAGGAACTGAAAAGTCTCATGTCAAAGCCAAAACACAGCACCGCGCTAGCTCCTAGGAAAATAACAGTCCATCCCAGCTGAAACTAGGACAGGATGTGATTTTAGGAGATAAAAAAAAAAAGACATGAACAGACCTGTGCAGCTCAAAGGAGCCTCACATCATTGACTCCCTAGTAGAAAACAACGTCTAACCAGTAAATCACAGAATTTTCTCTGTCCCATTCCCCATCTTTGATATAGTTAACCCTTAACTATTTTCTATATCAAGGATATCTATAGATATCAAGTTGATATCTATATGAACTCTATCTATATCAAGGAATCATCTCATCAGGACTATTATTAAGAGAGATCCCACACAGAGAGCTACCCTATCCTGACAGGTTGCAGTACTGTCTCCTGCATTTTTTATATCGAAACCTCCTTCACTTGGACAAAAAACAATGGCGACCACCAAACCACAGTGACTGCAAACCCCTCCATCTGTCAGGCTTTCCCATCTCCATGCATAGTGGTGCACTGCAACAATAAACCCTACCACCTAAAAACCCCTCTACTGAAAAGGTTTTGCTGAGGGGTTATTTAATGTTTAGAGGAGCATGGCAGAGCAGAGATAATGTTAGTGTTCATAACCACCTATTTACAACATGTGTGGGTCATTAAAATGTCCACTGTTGCAACAATTACTAGTATTTATGTGGTTATATAATGTTGTTTAATGTATTTACTATTATTCACCCTTTCATTAATCTTTTACTCAAGGCTTTTAAAATATAAGCATGTAAACTACTTTTGCAATTAAATCTACATTAATCAATAAAGGAACTACAATTGCATTGAGATGCTGCACTGAGTTTCCCATCAAAAGAGGAAAGGGGTGTAGTGATGGGGAATACAAAACAAAAAAAAAAATATCAAAAAGAAGAGAACTATCAACAAGAAGGACTGTTTATGAACAACGGTCTGTAGAACACCACAAAACAGTCCCTGCCAAAAGCTTTGCTTGGACTAAAACTCTCATTCTCTGTGTTTGGCTGCAAGGCCTGCACAGGGTTTTCACAGCTGAGCTGCCACAGCCTAATCATGATTCATGAGCCAAGACTACTCCTGCTCTTCTCACCCTTCTGATGCCATCCCCTGACTAGCAGGCAGCAAGAAGTAATCCTTCTCTCCACCCTTGTGTGAAGATGATCCACAGTAATACGACAATACAACATACTCTAGGGCATACTCCTGGCCAGCCCCTAGAAACAAGTTTGCAACTCGGTAATACTTGTTTGCTGTGCACTAGGATGCAATTTCCCTTTCAGCTTGAAAAGAGCTGTGGAAAGGCGCTGAAATCAAGGGGGAGAGCAGGTCAGGAATTACTGGGTTCTAGAAGACAACAAAGCATACAGCTGGGGGGAATCTGCTGTAAATACAAGACCCTATTCTAAAGTTTCCAAACTGAAAGCAATTATACTTGTACTGTCAGGCATCGCAAACAAATCAACATCCTCTTATTTGGTGATTCAAAATATGTCCCATCATCTACTCTCCAAAGGCTTAAGGAGTCACGCTAGATTCATTTCTGACCCAGGATCCTGGACTGAGTACTTGTTTGGGTGTATGCATGGTGTCTGAATCATGTTGCATGCATCCACCACAAAAGCAGGGGAACTGAGGGCATACAAACAACAGTCTTACCACTTTCGTAATTATCCCAGCCTTTTTTTTTTTTTTTTTTTTTTTTTTTTTAAGAGGGAGAAATGAAGGCAAAGTTTCTAAATGTTTCTTTCAGAGGATTCAACGCATTTGGAAAGTACCATAACAGAACACACGGTCCCTACATGTGTTTTCTATCATCTCTTTGTTTGCTTTTTTCATTTTCATTTGGGTTTAAGGACTGCAAAACAGACCAAAGAGGCTGAGCTAGAAGCGTGATAAGAGACCAGAGGGACAACCTCCCCTGAGCAAAAGACCCCATGTGGTCCTCCATGTTCTCCTTTCTACCTTAGCCAGAGCTCAAGGCTGGGTTGTGTGTGAACAAGTAACATGCTCATAGTGACTTTATGTAATAGGTGACAGCTAAAGGAATAAATAAAACGCTTGTTAAACACTGAAATTAGTTAGATAAATGTGGCATAATGGTACTTATTTTGGAACTGTAATGTGTACTAAAGTTATTGCTAAATGCTGAAAAACTGGTAGGCATGTCACGATAATGGTGATAGGCACCTCAGATAGATGATAGAGGCCATATTGTAATCACATATCAAGGCAGCATCGCAAACATCAGGATGCCACACAATGATTAATGTCTAGGGCTTTTTTTGGCTCCATTTAATAGAAGACTTGCCCAGCCTCCAGCTGTTAACATTTATATGCCGCTGGCTCAGAATATTAACTGTTTATTAGACAGCTTAAACAGGATGCACTACATGAATACACTCAGAGGACAAACATGTAACAGAAAATGTCTTCAAATTATGATATCCACAGATGGTAATAGACTCTTTCTGCTTGACAAGTTACTCTTTTTCACTTATGTCACTGGATTTGTTATCCATAATATTGCTTTGCTGATTTTAATTATATATAAGGCCATATTGTTTTACTAATAGATGGATTACAGAAAAATATTTCATTTGAAAAGTATAAATGAAGTGCAGTAATTTCTTCTACATCTGAATAAAACCTAATGAAACTGGAAAACCCCACACACTTTAATTCAGGAACTTTGGATAGATACTTCCATATGGAAGTGAAATGGGTGTCTCAAAACACTAGCCTTTCTTCATTCCAGGTGCATGACTATTGCTATAGGTAGTGTTAAAAGTTGCTTTTTGGTTGGTTTTTTGTTTAACTTTTTATACACATAACATATGTTTATTAAAAAGTGCAGCCTGCTTTTTTGCTGATACACATGCATAGTGAGCATAGCAGCTTTTCAGTAGGGCTATCTGACTTTCAGACAATAAGCAACACAAAGAAGGATAAAAGAAATGTACTTTGCACAGAAATGGCAGTCTCTAAGATGCAAAAGAAGAGCCAGTGATCTGTACACACTGGAAAACTGCTTCAGGGAATTAGAGATGAGGAAAAAAGAAAATCTGAGCTGCTGGTTCAAATACAGCCCAATCAGTAGTGACAAAGAGTCATTACTAGCCCCTTGCCACTATGCAATGAGTTTATTGTGGCAGTTCAATTTTCAATGGACAATTATCAACATTACTAAGAAAAACCTGCCACTTCTGTGGGCTGCTTGAGCAGAGAGGCAAACTGAGGAGGGAACGCAGACTGAAAGCAGGCTAATAACTTCCATCAAAAGGTGACTTCCATGACTAAAACCCTTTGATAGGGAAGAATGAGGGAACCTGCATTGCCACCGCCTATGTTGGATCTGTGCTGTATTTTTTATTAATATAAGACATCTCTGCAGAGTCATTAAACCAGCACCATTCTAATTATGCACTAGTGATTAGGCAGATGTGACATTGAGCACAGAAAATTTTGATTAATGATCCAGGTGCCTAACTTGGGAAGAGTACATTTAGCAGTGCGAATTTGCAGACAGTGGAGCTTAGAAGAACAGGACAGCTTTTGATTTCAACCGTACAGTGTGCCTCTGTAATGTTATGATCTGTTAGGATCACTGGCCACTTTGTCAACAGACAACTTAGCACGGCAACATCTCCCATTGCTCTCTGCCAAATAGACACCAACAAACTTACTGAGTCTTCTGCTCTGTTTTCAGCTTTTAATTTTACTTCCGTATGAATAATCATTGCTGGAATTGACTTTATTGACCTCTAACACTCAGCTTTTGACTGTATACAGAGAGGAGTTTTGCAAGAAAAAACACAGTCATGTTTTTATTTGTCTCTGTTCTATACATAATTGTTAAATGATTGCTTGAACATTATCCATTTTGGATCAGTTTCCCACATTTCTAATAAAGAGCAGATATCTAACACCTAGAGAGCTCTCAGTCTGTGTGATTTAGGAAAAGTCACACAGGATAAAAAAGGATAAAACAGTTATCTAAAAAGCCCAGAGAAGAGCAACTTTGTGAAGAGAGGCAACACTCACAGTGTGGAGCAGCCTGTCCATACTGATCCATCATTACTTGGCAAAGACTGGTTTAGCATAATGGCCTGAATAGCTTGTCATGCTGGCATTACACTTGACATCACATAAGCCAAACATTTGCAGCTAAAAGTGTATGAATTCATCTGTGAGGAAACTCAAGTCTTATCATTAAAGTCAAGTTTTATACCCAGGGATGTCCAAGTAGCTGTTTGCACTCAAGTTATACACTAAAGGCAATACATATGCCTTACACAGTTAATCCTCTACTTAGCCAGGCAAGTGCTCACACACACACACACACACAGAGATAAGAGGGAAAATGCTTCTGCAGTATTTCGTAGTTTGTACTCTACGGAAATTCACCTTTTCATGCACTTTTAATTGTGTTGGCCAGCATTTTTTGGACTAAGAGGTACCCCAAGGCACATCCCAGCATATTGAAGGGTGCAGCTTACAGAAAGGGAGGCTCACATACATGCCATTAAAATACAATTCTCTCGCCCCTTCTCCTTCATCTTTAGATTGACCTAGGAAGCTATAATCAAGTTCTTTCTCCTGAACTTCTACTCTCATCTTTTTAGTTCAAGGAGTTAGAACAAAAGGTCACCAGGGGCTTTATGCTTTGAAAGGAGGAATCTGTAACAGCAAAGGCCAGCAACAGACCAGGAATAAAATCAGACTTTGCCAAAGTCCACTGATTAAAATGACACATTCTTTTGGGTATTCAGATACAAAAGATTTTACTAAATTAAAAATACATGGATTAACAATAACAGCCAGTGGTCTGTATGGAGTATTTCTGAGGAAAGATTGACAAGCCACGCATTTATGCTGCAAAACCCTGACAAACAAGAATTACAGGGTAGGATATAAGTGGTATCACTGAGAATATAAGAGCACCAAGCAAAACAAAAGAAAATGTAGACTAAGGCATCAAAGCATTTCTTAGCAGTTACTGCTAGTCAGAAACATATGCAAGCCGCTCATGTATATACTATTCACTGGTCAAGAGGAATAGTCACCAAGCATCTAGCTTGCCATTAAAGCACAGAGGAACAACATTTTAAGTAGCATTCCCCCATTTTATGATATCTCTTATTATAACAAAAATCTGGTAGATTCACCAGCACAGATGCCAGGCATGATCCTTTAAGTGGCCTGAAGAAAGCATGGACTACAGCCAACAACATATCCTCCAACATCTTGGTAGTCTACATGTAGGTTGCCTAAAACAACAAATAACTTCAGCCAGAAATTGTGTACTGACAGAGGAATGGATTATACTTCCCATTTATACATAATCTAGTCTATGTTACAAATATATTTCCCATAACCTTTAAATACTATACTCTCGCACTCCTGTTGCAAGAAAAAATGTTAGCAGACTTCCACTAAGAAATAAGTAAATAATATATATTACTTACAAAAGTTGTATTTTCCAATAATAATGTAGTTGTATTTGTTTCTACATTCAGCTCAACAACATGTCCATTCCTATTTTTATATACCACTGCTGTATCTGCAACAACAAAGGCATTAACAGTTAGCAAACACATTGAGTATTTAATACAACATCTGTAGAGAAAACCAGCATATTAAAGTCATTGGAATATCTTTATTACAGTGCGCAAACAAGACCGAGAGAAGAAATGCAGTTATAATATCTAGTTTTGTTGATTTGCCTCATGGAGCTTCAAAAATACCAGTTAACGTCCTATATCATGCTCACCTCCCTCAAAAATATTATTTCACTTAAATGGAAACATTTTCTGTGGAAAAAAACATATCCGATGGGATTGCTGTGAGCAGAGTCACATCCTGAACGTTCACCTACATGTCACTGTCAGTCTGACATTTTAAGGTCCAACAATATTCACTGTGATAGTGGCCACATACCAAAGAAAAGTTTTGTAAAGGAAAAAGCTTTTTCTGGGCACCATATTCACGTATCCTTTCAGAAGTGATTCTACCAGCGCCTCTGTACTATTCTCTATCTCTGGTAAATGGATTACAAACATACCTACTATATCTTAAGACAGTCCATATCCTGTGTAATTAGTGTAATTGGTGCTGGGCTGCATAATACCAGATCATCACATAACCTGAATGTTAGCAAAGGAGGGTTAAAGTAAAATAGGTCCATTTGTAGAACATTTAAAACACTCTGGGATGAACTGTCATAATTTTTTCCTTCTACCACTTGCTTGTTGTTTAAGTTTCCATAAGAAAAATAATCAAATACACCTGAACTAAAGAAAAAAAAATATACAAAGTACTTGTGACTCCTATGAAAAAGGTTTTGTATCTGTTTCTATCAATACCTGCACATTTACACAATAACTAAAAAAAAAATACCCCCGCAATAACTACATAAGCCTTGATTTAAAAAAAAAAAAAAGTTCCAAATTTCCCACTATTTCTCATAAGAGATTGAATAGATTGAATGCTAATTCTTTCATGTTATTTAAAACCCATGTAAGAGATTTACATTTAATCAAATGAAACTATTTTGTTATAAAACTGTAGAAAGCACAAGTTCTAAATTAAGCCTAAAGGAAACACAATAGAACTGTACTAATCCTCAGTAATGACTGAGAAATTCATCACAGATCCCCAAATTTTATGAAGTGGGAAGTAAACATGACTGGAGAAAAAGGTTAAGCTATCATAAAAAAATATGCTACACTTACTCAGAAAAATATATCTGTATTTTAATTGACTCCACAGAAACTCTAGATATACGGCAATAGCTAATGTCCTCTGGTATGTTCTGTAAAATTAATGAAGCTTCATTTGAAGAGCTTACTAAGCTACTTTAGGATCATGGCTGGTAAGTGGGGTGGGATTGATGGAGTTTAGGACAGTATTATTGGAGCTGTTGTTTAGGAAGCAAAATTAGATTGTGAAGTGTGGAATTAATAGCAACTTCTTATAATGAAAAAGATTTCAAATATTCATTTTTAATAAAAAGAAATAAGACTGTAAAAAGTCATTTTGCTTTCAGGATACTGCCTACTACATAACATTACAGGTTTTGCAACTTCTTTTACCCAAATCAAGAACTTTCTCTTAAATTACTAACAGGACCATGAATAAAATACATAGTCCTAGGGGTCATCTTGCAAGTCACATGTGTGGTATGAAACAGCATTTGGAACAGCAAATACTGTGAATGGCACAAATGAAAGCCTTTGTTCTCAAGTTAGAAGAAAATTTATTCAAATGATCAGAACAGAAAATTGAGTCAGACCTCTTCAAAAGGCGCACACACACACACTGGACAGTAATTACACCTCTCACTGAACGTGGGCTTTCATCTCTATATTGGATCCAGTAGTTAACTCCTGAAGTGCATAAATTAAATGAATGCTTGCAAAATGCATGGAGATTCTTGGATACAAGATTATATCAAAACACCATGCAAGTATTGAGCATAAATATAGTCTTCAAAAGTAATCATATTAATTTATATGGAAGTCTCATTCCAGTCAATAGCTTGTCAGGCTGGATAATGTGATAGTTGATGGTTACACAACATAATGATGATTTTCTTCATTGACAGCTCAAATGTAAATAAGATCCATAAACATACATTTGCTTAGAAATTTTTGTTACCTTAAGTCAAAAAGTCTACAGAAGGAAAGAATACCTAGTGATTAACATAGTCTATTTACACAACTGATTAATTTATTTTGTTTATTATCTTGGTGTCTTCACCACAAGGAAGTGCAGGGATTCCTGACCATTCACAAAGCCATTCAGAGAAGTAGAGTTCCTACTTCAATAAGCTCTCTTTTAATTTAAAACAAAGAAAAGTAACATGCCAAAACCTCTTGGATGGGCACAAATAGCAGCACTGAAGAGCCGCATTATCCATGTAATGGCACCAGTAACATAGAAAGCATTCTGTCTTGAGCAAAGGAGAATGTGAGAAACCTTCTATAAAGAACATGTATTACAAAGTCACCAGCCCTGGATGATGTACACAAAAAAGGCTTTAAAATAACTCATTCAAAATTTCCCACTTGCAATAGTTTTTGAATTTCTGAAACACCTGGAAACTCCAGACCATTGGATGACAAATAAGCTTATTCTGTGCTACTAAGAGGTGAAGACAGACAACCAAGGGTCTGTCCATAAGTTATTCTGACATGAGTCCCAAATAAGATAGTGGCACAAGAAATCCAGGAATTCTCCTACAAAATACTGGCTATCAATTTAATTAATACCTGATAGCATTTTATGAAACACAGATCTTGCCAAACAATGTTTGGCAGGGTTATGTTTGATAGCGCCAACTATGCTGAAACTGTATATTGGGGTTTTTTCAAGTTATTTCATTGATTTTATGATAACGTGATTCCAAAGCTTACATGAAACAGAATTAATGGAACACACATTAGGAGGATTAAAAATAGTATAACTAAGAAAGATATAAAGAGTAAGACACTGTGCTACTACCAAGTGATCTGTCTCACCTGGTTAACCAGTCATTATTGTAGATGGAAGACTGGAACTGAAGAGCAGTGATGAAAAGAAAAATATATGGGCTTATTCAGATAAACACTGTACTACATGTTCTTGATGCAACATCACGGCACAAAGAGTTAATGCATTTCTGCAGCATAAGTGGATCACAAATAAAAGTCCCAGGGTGATCCCGCCCTCTGCTTACACCACTGGTGAGATTGATGTTATTGTAAAACATCCAGTTCCTAGAATGTATGCTGCAAGAATGGGAAACGAGCAACAAGGAATGCTAAGAAATTGTCAGTGTAACTCCGGAACAGAAAGCAAATATAAAAATGTGAAGTTGGAATGGCTAAAATTATTCAGGTTAACAAAACCAAAGCTCAAAGACATATAGGTCACATATATATATAGTTAGGGAAAAGCTGATGACAGGTATGGAGGTTGGAATGTGTGGAAGAGCTCAGCAAAGGAGATCACAGAATCAGCAGCCCTGAGATGTCTTTTCTTATAGATATGTTAAATATATCTTTAGATCAAGAATTAGCTTAGTCTGAAGGCGGGTGAAAATATAAGAGTTGAGTTTGGATGCCTGTTGCAATCTCTCCTGGACTGAAATCCATGGATTTAACTCCCTCTATTGATTTTTCTCATCCTCTTCTGCAATGAATCTTTGGGATACAGGACTGTCTGCACAATATAACTTCTGTTTGTAGCTCTGTGCTAAGACAATTTTAATGAAAATTTCAAACCTTGAGTTTTTTTCAGTTGACTGCCTGTGGGATCAAGGGATATTTATTTTTCCTTCTGATGCATAATTCACCTCCTGTTTGTGCCTTCTACTCCAGTTTCCTAAAAACTATCAAATATTGATCTGAGCTGCAGATGGGATACTGGGGTCGGTTAGTGCTGCAGCCTCGGTCAGACAATCTGCGTGGGTGTATGCCTGGTATGATGCTCAAATCCAGCATGCAAATTCCACAAAGCTCAGAATTTTTTCCCAGGCAGACAGGACAACCGCCGTTTGTCCCCTGACCTGTCTTACTCTGCAGCAGGTGGTTTAGTTTAGCTGCGGAGATGGTTCTGGTGTGGCTTACCAAATTGATTTATTTGATTGCAGGGTTTTCAACAAAGAATGTAATAAAGATCTTTTTTGTTCTCTGTGTTGCATATTTAAGGCTTTTTCAGAAATGCAGTGTCTGGTTTAATTAAACTTACTGGGTTTGTTAGAAGACAACCCTGGAATAAGGTAACTAACTTGGTGTTTCAGCAGTCACTCAGATTAGATTAGATTAATAGATAGATAGATAGATGGATGGATGAAAAAACGTATGGTAGGTTCTGCTGTTATTATAGATAAGTATCTTTGCGAAGAATTTATTGCACCTTGATTTTGAGCTTATTTCTAAAGTTGACTCTGACGTAGGCTGACTACTGAATGTACAGCTCTGTAGACCAAACCTGCTGCTGAGCAGGTCTCTACAACTTATTTGGCTTTCACAAAGAATGCAATATTAAATTAAATATTACATGAAAACAAATTCTAAAATGAAAATTCTTCTGTGATTATCAAAGCATAATAATTTCACCTGAGTCAGCAACATAAATATTACATCCTCTTACAGAATTATATTAGCTACAGAACCAACAGTTATTTACTTGATTATTGTGAAGCTACATGTCCAAATTCTTATGCTATTGTATGTGTTTAAAAGTAAATCTTTTAATCATGTGCTCTATCTCTAGGCAAAAATGCGGAACACATGTTCTGCTGAAATTACTCCATACAATATAAATCATAGTATGGATGCATATGTCTGTATCATAAATACAGCCCTCAGTGATGCACCTGTGAAATAAATATGGCATCATCATAATCTCAGGTGTTTTTAAAATGAAAGCAGCATTTCATATAAATAATTCTATTAAGGCTATTGTCCCTCTTTTAGGTTCAACACTGCTAAAGGTTTTACTCAAGATCAGGATACTGTTGCTGGCAGGAGATGCAGCTCTATACTGTGCCTAGTGTAATATATATTGTTCCATGGAATGTCAAACTACAGGCAAAATATCATACAATGCAAAGAAATCAATGCAAAACTTCTCATATTTGACAAGCAGCCTGACCCCCATCAATTCTGCAATAACTCTTCACCCTCATTTATTGCATATACCCTCATTTATTGAATTGACAACACTCTGCCATGCCCTAAATGCTATGGCATTGATTTGTAGCATTCACTGTTCCAACTAGCTTCACGTGGCACCACATACATTCACATGATCTAAAAAATTTCAGTCCCTTTTAAATTCTAATGAAAAATTATGTATTATTTTTGGGGGGAAATGGACTAACTCCCATGGTTAATTACACCACCATCACTGCAAATCAAGCCCTGAATTCTGCTAGTCTAAGAATTTGGCCCAGGATCTATATGGTCTTTATTGATCTAGTTTTCTGAAAGCAGGGCACTGAATGGTGGCGGTTTATTTGATGAGTATAAAGTCTGATTTAACATGTCATTGAAGTTAAGCAACTTGTTCTGTAATTTAAATTACACAGACTGGGCTGGAAGGGGAAGTTACCTTATACTTTAAAAAAACAAAATTATGTCAAAACCTCTATATTCCAAACACTTAAACCTTATTGTTTAGAGCCAGCCTCTATTATCTTTACTCAAAATTACTCTATCTGTAAGCAGTGCTATGAGGTGGTGTCTAGACTGCAGTTGCTATGCCAAATAGTCTAATTATTTCAAAAAGTAGTTGTGCAATGTTAGTCCACTGCACTGTTTCTTTACTCTCTCACTAGTGTTCCCCAAGTGAGCATTAATTGTTCCTTCACCAACTTGAAAAGCAAGATTTACTTACAGAGAGCCATTGCACCTTACTTCACAGGGATATAATTAGTATTAAGTAAGGCAACTATTTCCTCAGAAACCAACCTTTTCCTTGCCTACAGATGAACGTATGTTATGTTAGAAAATTTATTACATATCATCAGCTTCTTGCTCCAAATAAATACAAAAGAAAAGACAATTTAAAAGGTAATAGACAAAGAAGGTACAGAAAAGAGCTGGAGTGATTTGCTACAGGTCACACAGCCTGTTAAGAGCATGTTGAGGAATTTAAGCCTCTTGATTTTTAGTCCAGTGCCCTATTCTCTTTTCAGTAGTTGGAAGTTTTCTTCTTTTGTTGGTAGATCTGCATATTCAGACCTCTGCATGACACAAAAAGCTCCAGTCTGCTTATCACATAATTTTTTTCTCCCACAGAGTCAATCCAAGACACTCCCTGTGCGCCTTAAACTGTTGACACACATGACAAACTGCATATTTCAGCCATAAGAGTCAAGAGAAAGCCAGTTCACCTCCTATGTCTGACTGGACAAAGGTGATATGAAATGTTTTGTCATTTCCGTAGGTCTCTAAATCTGGGATATAGTACAAGAGATCAAAGACCAATAGAGATATGAGAACATGACCAGTCAACCAAGTACAGTCATGAGTGTTGTACTTGGAAAATCCAACAGCTTCAGGAACAAATGAGGCTCCTCTGATAAAGCATAAAAGAAGGAACCCTGCCCTGCATGGACTCTGAGAATTTATGAAAACTTGAAGAGCCAGCTTAAGCTTACTAAAGCCACAGGAGGGAGGAGATTCCTGAAACTGAGATTCCAATACTCTGTGCACGCTTCATCTTAGCCATGCAAGAGCTGTGTTGCTATGAGTGGGTTTGTTTTATTGAGTATTATTCTATTCTATTCACAGAGTTTTTAAGCTGTGAATTTTGACCTGTGAATACACATTGTGTTTTTCCACTAGCCTTTAACACTCATCATACTAACCCCAGCTTATTATAAAACTAAAGCTGTCTAGTTCGTAAATCTACATCGCCACCTTGTTCACTAAGATTAATTTGAATAATCTCTGCAGATGCTAATAGTGACAAGGAGTAACAGAATCCATAGTGCTACTTTGGGGAAAAAACAACCTAATTTTTACTAAATTCACAGTACTGTTAATGTAAATTCTGGTTGCCAAACAAAAGCACTTTGGTAGAATATTTGCAAATTTGTTTTGTTGATAATAAGGTTTTCTTCATGGTAACTCCTAATGAACTTGTGTGGATCCATCAATTTCTGTGGGGACATGCAAATCCAATTTGCTAGGACCTGGCTCAACAGTGGTTTAGAACTTACTAATACTGATACTGACTAGTTTAAAGAAAAAATGTATTTATAAAGAAGGTACACAGACCAAAGACAGCTGATAGCTGGCTAATTTATACATAGCACTGTAAATCTTAAGATAAGCTTATTGCCTGAAAAACCCAGAAGCAGTAAGCACCAACATTCTTTCAGTATTCACATCCTTATCTCCCCTCACTTAAAAATTATGAGCATTACAGAAATCTGATGGGCTTTTGTTCACTTTGTTTTCTCTGCTGTCGTGTTAATACAGAACAGGGACCCAAATCTGGAGCTTTTCGCTATCCAGTAAGTACCATAGCAAGGGGGGCAGATACATCATCCCATCGCTCTAGCAGAGCCTGCCTTTTACTCAGCTAGAGGAGGTCCAACTGATGAGCCCCCGGGCTCCTGTTTGAGGGCACAGCCCAAGGAGTTTGCTGGGGATACAGCAGCATCAGTACTCAGGCAGTTTTGTGCATAGAAACAATTGGATATTAACACAATCTGTCCATCCTGAGAGGGTAAGTAGCATCTAAAAGGTGAAGGAAAGAGAAGGCGAGACAACCAGGCAATGCTGAAAATCTGTTCCACAATATCTAAAATAAGGATGCCTCAGGGCAGTCTTCTGAAATTAGTGATAGTGTTAACCTGAAGATTGTAAAGGCTTGTTTTCTGATTGAAAATATTTAGTAAATTTTGGCTTGTTTAAATAAAATTCTCCTTTGCAGCACAAACAGCAGCATTAGCAAGTCAGTCCTCCTTTTCCTTACAGTTTACATTTTTAAAATACAACCATAAGAGAAGGTTGATAACTTGCTGTCAATACATATGTCAATCAGCCTTTGCTGTACACAGTATTATTAGAACCGCAGATGGCATTTCATTAAATTGATTATAGAAAATGTCATGCTAATTAAAATTGAGAATGCTTTCTGATTTAATGAACAGGAGGTGCTAGACAAATCTTTGTCTAATTAAGTGTTTGCTAATTAAATAAAATAGTCATTTACAAAGATATTACAGATACAGACCAAATTTCAATATGCCAGGTAAGTCACATGTCATCTGAGCAAGATTTCCAATGCTTTTCTAGAAGTTTAAGATCTTGTTAGCGCTTTCAGGAAAGCATTAATTCTGCACTTGTTTTATAATGTAAACTGTGACTCTTCCAGACAATCTTTCATTATATAGAAGATTCTCTATTCAAAATGGCTTGCAAAGTTGTAGACAGAGGTAATTCCTGTACTTTCTGGCTTCTACAGGTCTTCTACTTCCCTCCCCCTTCTATGCCAATCACAAACTAACCAAAAATCAAACTAACCATCTTATGGAACAGTACCTACAGAAACAGAAGCAGCACAGTCACAGTAGCATCCCGTCAGACACAAGCAAATTAGCTCTGCTGAGAAGGTGGAGTTCTCAGTTATTACACAGAGCTATGTTATCATGAAGATAGAGCCCAAGAGCCCAGATTTCAACTGTTATGCTGATCTTGATGGATTAATCAGCCTAAAAAACAACCTAAAATTACGTTTATTGCATGTTGTATATTTGTGCAGAAATGATTAATTAGCACAAACTGGGAGTGAAGGCATTTGCACAAAACCTACCCTTCCATCTTCAACTCCAGAATAAAGTGACCAGATATGGTGGATTGGCCTGGAAAACTCAAATCTCCATTCATAATCAATGCATCTTCCTCTTTTCCTAATCTTCCTGTTGGATATCATAAGAAGTCATGTTCAACTCATGCCAATTTTCAGTTGGCCCAATTACTGTTCTATATCAATGTATGAAATTTTTCAACTCTTCTCAACAGTCACCATCCATTTACAAAAGTGCAGATTTCTTCCCAATCATGCAATTGCACCGGATCATGCCTCATTATTATAATTGCTGATATTCCTGCCCCAGCACTTCAGATGGGACATGGGAAGTAGACAGCTCTTGAGTATTAAAAAATCCATTGGGGGATCGATTTACAAAGAAAAAATACAATAGTGAAATTTAAATCAAGCCTTCTTCAGTTTGAAATGAAGCAGTGGAGGAAATATTCACTGCAGAGCTGTGGAAGGCAGGAAGGTGGACAATGACAATCAGCCACAGGCAGTAATGTCTGTAACGATCTCAAATGGAAGAGCATGACCATCTGCTGCCTAGGTAAGTTACTTCTGTATGTGTTGGAAAGATGGAAGCACAACAGAAGGAGCTGAATTACTTCATGCAGACAACAAAGATAGCTAGACTGACTGAAATGCATGTAATCATAGAGAATGCAGCTGAGTAAAGTTCCAGACACTGTACTGGGGCTCTACCCAGACATGCTGTAGAATCCAGGTGGGCTGTCAGCTTAGTTTTCGCAGCAAAACAAAACCACCACACCCAGGTTTTTGAAAGATACATTTCTCTTCTACCTATTGCCATGATAACACAAAGCTGTTCCGATTTTAGAAGTTTCCAATGTTTTGCTAAAAGTTTACCAGACTATTAACTGGTAACGTAAATTGCAGCCCCTTTGAGAGCTTTCGTCCTGCAATCCATGGCAGATAGCAGAAATAGCTTGCTGGAGTTATTTCTTCTCTGGTCTTGTTGGATAGAGTAAAAGCTGCTCCTTCTCCAGGCTTCCTGGATTTGGGAAATGTTCCTGCATTTCTCTTCTGCTCCCCTGGGACTCTGCTTGACAGTGAGCATAGCACCTTTATACTGATCTGCTCACTCAGACTTCCCAAATCCAGGCTGCCCTAGCAGGGTCTGTCTTATTTTCTCTGTTTCAAGAGCACAGTCAGAATAACACTGAGCTCCAGCTTTCTGGAATGGTCAATACACCATGTGACAGCAAAATGTTAACTTACATCATTTTAAGGAGCCAACAATTACAAAAAGTTGGAAGAAAATAGGAGTTATGCCATAATTAATCTCCTATCAGAAGTAACAAGTCTCCTTCACTTTTAGAACACAACTGCATAAACCACTACAAAGCAAATTAATAAAAATAAATGAAAATGCAAAGATCTAAATGTGTATTAGCATAAATGGAAGGCAGTTTTCTAACACAAAGAGCAATCAGTTGATGTACTAAAGCACAAGATTTGACTATTTTTGCCATTTCTCCTCACACTTTCCCCATTCTACTTATTTTAATGCAGAAATCTCCATCTGTATTTCTGTCATTACTGGGAGGAAAATGTTTAGGGATATTCATTTCTCCCCTAGAGCAAAGCACTAAACATGATTTCATGGTGTTAAAAGCTAGGATAATAGACTTGAGTCTAATAGTCCATTCCAATCCCTTTGAAGTGCAATTAACAGTAAATCAGCACCAAGAGGAGGGGAAGGGCCAGTATTCACAGCACAGAGAGCCTTCCTAATAGGCTACATTTACAGCTGGACTTGATCTTAAAGGGCTTTTCCAACCTAAATGATTCTATGATTCTATCACTGCTTGTGTGCCACACAGCTCCAGTAAGGTCCATCAGATTGTTACTCCTGGATACCTTCTGGTACCTACACTTTTATTTAGCTGTTCTCTCCATTAAAAAAAAAAAAAAAAAAAAGTTTAAAAAAATATATATAGGGACTTCACATTCGAAAATGTGCAGTACTCAAGGTGCTAAAAAATTTTAAGAGGAAGAGTAGGGAAAGTTACACCAGCACTTTGGTTTTCTCACCCTACATTGCGCACTAATGGTGAAACATCAGAAACTGTTGTAGATGTGATTTTGCCAGTCTAGAACATTCCACCTTTTCCCAAATTTCCCACAGAACTGCTCAGCTTTCCCAACTACATGGAAACACTTCTGGTCAGGAACAAAAAAAATAAACTCTGGTTGCTCTCTTGCATTGCACCAAGGACCATTACTGAGCCAGATTGGCAATGGACTCAGCCAGCTGTTGCCCAAATAATGTACATATCCCTAGACTATTGAGAAAATTAGGGAACAAATTATCAGTCACACATCCTATTCCAGGCTCTTCCCCAGAGAGATAATAAGGTCTTTCAATATAGCAGCACTTCTCTGATGGCCTTGAGAGTTGACTTTTCTACTGACACTGTCAAGAGGACAAGCCAGATGGGACACAGACATCTCTGCTTTGGAGTGGGCAGCATGGCTCAGGCCAGATTTCACAGATTACTGAATTGGCAAGGCTGCACTTTGCATAAGATATAGTGATTTCAAGGAAGGCGGATTTATGTGCTTCTCTACTCATATATAATTACAATTCTCAAATAAAACTTGGTATTTCAACCTGCAATAGAAATGTGAAATTCCTGTGCTTTCAAACACTCCCGAGACTTCACCATCATTCTGCGGTGCAGTAGATGAAACTATCATTTCATAGGCAAGACCAACAAGTGAGAAAATTAAAATTCAATGGCTATATACACATCACAGTAAAAGACCAGTCTCTGGAGCAGCCATAGGGCTGCAGTTTGCTTACTCCCTTTTGTCCACATGAAGCTCTGCATCAGCAAGCTGATTCAGCCAGAGATGATGGGTCAGCACCTACCATCAAGCTCAGGCTGTGGGCTTGCAGTAAAAAGATCGCAAGTGCAATATCCAAGCGGTCTCAGGGCTGTCCTTAACAATCTGCGTAATGTAGCTCTCGAGAATCATCTGGCACTCCCAGCAAACATGTCAAAGGCAAATGAGGTTATCGTGTAGGATTTCTGGGTTTACACTGACAATGCTGATGCTTATTATCTACTGCTCTCCAGCTGATTTCTGTAGCGTGTCGCAATTGTGCTAAACCCATTACAGCCTCTAGTAAACTTCATCTTGAAGAAATTAAAATCAAAATAGAGGACACAGAACATGTGATTATGCAAAGTAAAATTTAAACCGTAAGTGAGAGCAAGGATAGTCTACGGTCAGATTATTTGCTACTGAAAAAACTTGCTGGTTTTTTTGTGGAAAATAAGCATCTACAGGCACGTGGAAGGTGAAATAAATATACGTATACTATCAAATTGGTTTTACCCAGATCTTTACCATATGTTCTATTCAGGACGGTGATACCTTCTAACAATTTATCATAACTCTCCAATTTTATTTAGTCAACTAAATCAGAAGACAATATATTATGTCCCAAAATAAAATATGCATATCAATACCAATATTCAGAGTATAACAGTGGCAAATAACATTCCCATTCAGTGCTCTATTTTCCTTAATTTTTAATGACTATTTTTTTCTTCAGAATAAGCTTTCTACTATAATGAGCACAACAATCACCAAATCTACCATATCTGGCATTGGCATTATAAGACTGCATCACATGCAAAAAAGAATTACCTCATTAACCATTACAAAAGCAAACTTTCCTCTGTAATGAATGGTTTGACTGTCTTGAACCTTGGCCCATAGTCAGTACAGAGGGAGAATAATCTAAGAGTGAAAATAAAACTGATTATTTGGAATATGTCATGATATTCAATGACCAGGAGTATTACTTAATTCTATCCAGCCTGATTTGAATGGCTCTCTACTGACTTTTCTACGACTAGCACACCACAGAGTGCATCTCCATTCACAAATGCTATCGAATCTTCAGTCCTCATCAAAACCAGGAAATTATTCAAAAAACAAAAAATGCTTTGGATTTATTTACTAACATGAACATATATATTAATAACAAAAATAGAGATGGTTCCTTTATGTACACATGGCCTCTTCCTTGAGGCTCTGCGCATGAAGATGTAAGCCGCCTCCTCCAGTGCTGCAAATACACCACCACTTGGTGTAACCACTTGTCAACGCAGCTGCTATTTTGGCTACTAGTGAACAAGGTACCTCCACAGCTCAAAGTCTGAGCCTCTACCTCTAGAAATAGTTAGGTCATCATCAACTGGATGGTGATAATGTACACCATTTGAGATGTCAAACGTGCAGTAGAAGGGATTGCTAATTACCTGTGAAAACCAATTCCCTCTATTTTTTATTACTGTGTGTAGGTCTGAGAGTATCTGCTAACTACTGAGTAGCAAAATGCAAAAGTTTGTGGTCTTAGATATGTAGTTTAAACCTACTATGAAATTCTGACTTATAGGTAACAATAAGACATATTTCACAGCTATCAATTTGCTGCCACTGAAAACTAAATGAACTTTAAAAATATGATGCCGAATAATAAATTATCTGCATGCAATAGAAATGCTTTTTATTTTAATAAATATTCATCTTTATGGCAGTAGGTACAAAAAATTCAGTAAGCCAGTAGTGCATTTGCTCTCAGCCCTTTTCAGTGCAATATTTACCATGTGCTTCAGTTTCATTGCACTGAATCCAACAGCTTTGCTAGAATTTAGATATCTTTGTTAAAATCCTGACTATACTGGAGGTAATGACAGTTTTCCTTCACAGTGCAATGAACCCACAATTTAGCAGGTGCAGCTAAATGTCATAAACCACATGACTGACAGGACTTTTTTTATTTATTTATTATTTTATACTACCAAAGGATAAACAAAATATTCTGAGTTATTATAAAAATAAACAAAGGTAGGAAATTTTCTGTTCAGAATTATTTAACCTACTCTTTCCAAAATAGCAGGTGTCTCATTCTTATTTACGAGAAACACATGTTGATTAAATGAAAATCATCAGCTCTTAAGAATTATCATGCAACCAGTAATATAAGAGTCATATCAAGCCACTGTTTTGTGATTCTATTTGTATCTTTTTATGGACCTAAAACACCAGTCTGTATTAAATTCTACTGATCAGTCACCTGGACTTTGAATAGAAATTAGACATTGAAAAGTCACATATTAAATTTTTTGCCCAGAAGTATTAAATCCTGTGTATCTAAATTAACTTATTAAAGGAAAGCACTTAAGTGGTCTTGTTTTCATATGTGTTCATTACCTACCATACTACTGGACTTCTTGGGAAATACCCATGCTAGCTAATTTGAAAATTAAATGGTGAGCGTGTAGGCACCTAATCAACATAGGTATGGAAACACAGATTTGGCACTAGTATTTTAAAACACTGGCAGAATTTCCATTGGCATTCATTTGTTTTGGATATCATTGCCTAGTCTGTACACGTAATTCCACTGGTCTGCTGAAGCAGGAAATTAGACCGGCAGTGCCAGTGCTTATCTTGATCTGGTGGGTTCTGTCCCATATGGAAGATGTGGGAAGGAGGGGAAGAGCAGGAAGCTGGTCTGGAGGATGAAATGCCCCAGGAAACACTCTTATCCTCAGGATGCAAACAGTAAAGTCAGATGTAAGCTCAAACTCATACAAACTCTTCAGATAGAAGCAGATCAACTAAAGCTTCTCATACTGGTCTGGAAAGGATTCTGATTGTATTTTGGAGCACTTGCCAACAGATTCTATTTGGCTTAGTTCCAAAGCAAAAGAGACACAAGCAACCAAGTTTCTATCTTAACATTATCTTCATGTGCTTTACGTTACCTCTCTCAAAATTACAGAGGTGACACGTCAGTTAGGGACATTTTGTACAGTTCATCTATGCAATTAATTTAAAATAAAATGTAGCTGAATGGCATTATTACAACAAGAAGAAAATCAAGGAAAGTTGAACAATGGCACTCTTGGCAAGCCAACAACTGTTCTTTAACAGCATGAACATCTAGTGGTAATTTGACTGCACATTACCAACAAAAGGAGGAGACAGTTCTGCTCCAGGTGTGATGTGCAAGTGAAACAATAGAACTTTTCTCCATATTTTAGTTATATGTTAGTTTCAAAGTATAAATATTCAAATTATAGATCAAAATTTATCCTATGGATTATTCCAAGGTATTACACTGCTTACCTGCTTCTAATCAGATAACTCAAGCAGTTCACCTTTTCTTTTTCCATTTGAAGTATGCTCCCCTTTATGATTAACATTGTTATTGATTTTAACACTTTATGATTCTCCCTAAGTAAAACTGTAATTATTTTTTTTTATTGAAATGCTACTTTATTAGTAAATCTATACCTCCTTAGTAATGCTTTAGGCACTGGGAAATTATTCTAGTAAGTTTAACATACCTGTTTAGAGAATTTTTTTTATTTTTGCCCCCCTCCCCCCCCCAAAAAAAAAACCAACAGGAAAATAGCTGGAAGGATTCAATCAACTAGAGGATTAAAGGCAAAAAATATATATCCAGAGTTTATAATCTATAATTATTAAAATAAATAGATCCAGAATAAGCACCACTATATAATGAGAAAACCCTGAACAGAAACTTCCTTGCTTTTTTAACTCCACTCCATCACCAAGAATGTATCACAGGGCATGTAAGAAAGGCTGATCCACAAATACTAACAATAATGAAATTTGTTTTGGTGTAACTGTGCCTTTGGCAAAACATCTGTATCTTCAAACAAATATTTTGCTTTAGAAGAATATTAAATACCTTGTTAAATAAGAGGTCTTAAATTTGTTTACATTTATTCATTTTTCCTATCTTTATTAAACGTTTGCCTGATGCTGAATTTGTCAAACATATTTTGTTATATTATTTTCCATGCAATTAAAAAAAACTTTATACACAAAACTGGAACACAGACAGAAATGTTCCAATTTTTTTCAAAATGCAGATCGCTTTTAGCAGTTCTAAATACAAACTTTATTCTAGTTTACAGGTTGAAATTGAAGTCACTGTGGGGAAGCTACTTAGCAGTTCCATGACTCATCTGCAAAACACGAAGTGGATTTTGTCTTCTAAATTATATATGCCAACTGCATAAAAGGTGGACAGTCAGAACTGATGTAAATAGAATAAATGGTATTCATTATACACAGTAAATTCAGAGATTTCGAGGCCAAAAAGGGGCCATTATGGCCTTCTTTCCTGAATTCTTTCAGAACACAGGATTCTGACCTGCAATTCTGGCACGAGGCCTATAATTTCCAGTTGGATTTTATTTTGTACAAAGCATGCAGACCTATTCTGCTCTGTTCCATGGAGCATAGCAGTTCTGCAGTCTGAATCCAGTTTGTGTCACTGAAACAATTCACTGTTAGGGTAAAAATACAAAATTGTATCTAAACTTATCCAGCATTCTGCAGACATACCTGTGGGGACTGGCCCTACACTGTTGCTTCAGCACTTTGCCATTGAAGGTCACAGCCCAACTGCTTCAACCATCTCCCTCTCACCCATTGTAGGGAAGAGCCTCAAATGCTGCCCCTTGACTGTTAGAACTTTGCACAGAGGAAACATATTTGTGTTCTATATTACACATATGAAGAAGCAAATGGTTATATTTGCAAGCATCAGGATCTGTGCTTTCCAAAACAGTAAAGTGCTTAGAGAAATAAAATTAAAAAAATTATAGAAGCAGGTTTCTTTAAAAGTCCCTACCAAGCAATGATGACGGAGACTTACATGTTCAGCTGTTGTTGCCCTTCTCAGAGCCATGGGACTGGTGGTTTTGGACTCGTAAGTGCCAATAAAAAGGGATCAGCCAACAGGGCTATAACCACCGGTAGGGATGGGCTATGTCTCACAGCTGCACAGCAGATACTGCTGACAGCACAGAGCCAGGGAGGTTGCAAGGGACAGCATAAAAACATTAATCGTCTACAAAGAAAAGGAATCTTAAAAATAAAAAACGTCTGGCACTCCCTTATTACCTCATGTCTCCTATCAAAACCGTCTACAGGAACCATGTAGAGGTTTCTCCACCACTCTAGGTCAGACTTCAAGAATCCTTTGTATTCTATACTAAAACAATCAGCTTGGACTCAAAAAGCATCGGATCAGCTTTAAAGGCTCAGCACTGTACTGACAACAGAGATAGTCCACTTTTTTTCCTTCAAGAAAAGAACCCCCAAATGGTGTTTCCTAGGAAGGAAATTACTTCCTAGGAAGAAAATAGCTACTACATTTGAGGACGGATGTCTTGTTCCAAGCAGATGCCTAGTTTGGGCCAAGAACCCTTGGCCTGATACCAATGACTAAGGAAGACTTCACATTTCTTACTCAGCAGAAGGGCAGAGGAAGAAAGCTTCCAAGCACCCTGGAGTGAAATATCAGCACTATGAATCTGTGATCAGTGATCAGGACATGCTTGGCATACATGTTTTTGGGGAGATGAAAGAAGAGAGAGAAGTGCCTTAATTTTCACTTGTGGGGGTGGTGTGTGTGCATGTGGAATTAGCTATCTCTTGGCAAGAGCAGGTTACTTATTCCTGACAGCAAGGAAAGCAGCTGGGAGAAAACTGTAACTTTCAAAATATTTAAAACTCATCACTGACAAATTTTGGCACGGCTTGGCTCTGGCTCACTGCAGGACTTGGTCACTGTTCTTCCTACCTGTAGGAAAAATACTGGGAGTATATACTAAACAATGCAAAAAAAAAAAACCCCAAAAAAACAAACAAAAAAAAACCACCACCAAATTCATTATTTGCAGTAATAAGCAGTATTTTCAGGAGTACCTGTGGAACATATTTTTATTTTTAGCCATGAAAAAAAAGGCAAAAAGCTAGCATCTATGCTTCTGCAGTCTTATACCCAAATAAACACTTCTGAAATACCACAAAGCAATAGAAAAAATTGTAATGTAATAAATAACCTGAATTTTGTTTTTTCTATCATGCTAGATTTTTAAGACAAAAAAACTTTGAAGTCTTTCACTATAGAGTTATGCAAGTAGTGAGCTTCTAGGTACTACTTCTAATTAGTATCTGAGATTCTATTGCATTTATTTTTTGTTTGTAAGATAGATGGCTGGTTATGCATATATACCTGAGGTGGGGACAAACAGTACAATGCTAGCACATCCTAACATAGTTAAATGTTAAAGTGATGTGGCATCTAACACTGTACAACATATTTTTTACATATTTGATCAGATAGTTTACATCCACCATTAAAAAGTCAATAAAAAAGTCCTATGAATAATTAC
Source organism: Falco naumanni (assembly GCF_017639655.2). Taxonomy (NCBI): domain Eukaryota; kingdom Metazoa; phylum Chordata; class Aves; order Falconiformes; family Falconidae; genus Falco; species Falco naumanni. The sequence continues at coordinate 31,157,444 of NC_054061.1, read as the reverse complement.
CAAATGGTGAATATTAGCTACATTGTGTAGACCACATCAGAATTTCCTATATCCTTGTAGATGAGGTAATATAATACTCATCCTCTTTAAGAGAGGATACTCATCTTGTTGTGAAGTTCTTGTAGTCTGCCTGATGAGATACTACCCATACACTTAATTATTCAGTAAGTCAAATTATCATCAATCACATCATATAATAATGTGAACAGACATCACATACCAAGAAAATATTATCGATTCCACAACTTCATATACATGTTATTTTTTAAAAATGGGTCCACATAACATAAACATGATATAGATGATTCTCTTCTAAGTAGCAATTTAAAAATGCCTACTAAAATAATGATTCTCATGCAAAAAAAGTCAGGGCAGTATTAAGCTTAAAGAGACTAAGCAGCCGCTGAGATGGTTGGTTGAGCAAAGGCATGAGCATGGGCTCGCAGGGAGGGAGAAGGAAAGCAGGCACAGGCCTAGGGACAGATGTCCACGAAGGGCTCGTCTCACACCAGATCCTGAACGTGTGCTCACCTGGCACAGCACTAGTCACTTAATGTAGATCACAAATTCAGATGGATTTAATTGTGCACTAGAGATGCTGGCCAAACTAATATATAATTACTCAATGTAATGGATAGCGTTTCAAAATATGCAAAAATAGTGTTTTGTTTTTTTCCTTTAAATGGGTTTTTCTTTTATATTTTAATGATTTTTAGGTAAATTTAAAATGTATCATTTCAATACTATGTGGGTTTAGAGGAAATGTTAAAATATTTAAAAGCTTAATACATCAGGGCAACTTCTGACTGGTTAGTCATAGAAGCAAAAGAGAGCATAAACCACAACACGGGTAAGGGCAGTACTTTCTACGCCACCTCCACTATACTCACATCCAGAGTATTTTGTCTATCACCCACAGCAACTTCAGCTATAAAAGCACCCTGTCTAGCTTTGCATCCTTTGTTACAAAAAAATACCCTCAACAACTTGGTTAAAGAAACGGAACTTTCTACATAGTACTTTATTGTACAGTTGCTGGTGGCAGTGATGGAAGTGCACTCTGACATCTTCATTAGATGGCAATAATCTGGCAGCCAGGAGGATTAAATCAAGTAATATTTTTGATTTGGACAGCAAATAACATGACCAATATTTCTAATTCAGTAGTTATGGTAAGTTTACTTATGCCTTTGCATCCTTACATTGGTACTATACTGTAATAAAGACTGAACTGATCTACACAAAACACTCAAGCTCAGATAACCAGCTGAAGGAGTCATTCCTTCCCAGGAAAGGGACACTAAAGAGGGGTTCTGCATTGTATTTTATGAGAGAAGCTGCTGTCAAGTCTAGATGAATGCATAAGAAAACATTTTTCTAGTTTTCCCTCTGCAGACATTTTTGCTGTAAGATACACTTGTTCCAATAGTCCTAGGTTTCATGAAGCAGAAAGTTAAAGCATTTACAATTAGTCTAACCCTTGGATCACTTCTTTTATACTCAAATAAAAAAAAAAAAGAAAGGAAAAAAAAAAACCACAAAAAACCCAACCCAGCTGTCAGATATTCCATATCCAAAGCACAGAACTCATAGCTGTGTCATGTCATAAAATCACAAGAGAAGAAGAAAAGGAGAGATGCCCTTATAGTGAAAGACATTCAGTACACAAAATCCATTTCCAAATGTCCTTCATCTTGGTGGGAAGCATCTTCCACAGGAAGCAAAAGATGAACTCTCTTATTTATATGCAGACTGGAAAAGATCTGGGGACTATGCTGCAGAAGGTAACTAGCACTGCCTGCGACAGAACCAGAATGAACATTTACGATGTAAATAAAAAAATAAAAGTTTGCTATTTACTTACTTATATACACAACATGGCAAAATGCTTGCATACATTTTGTTGTAAAGTTCACCAGTGAATTCCTTAAATAAATCTTTCCCCCTTCACAGGAAACTACTAACACTAAGAATTTTCCTTTCATTACAGGAGACACAAGACTTTGTTTCGGTTCACCAGCTGGTGATTCCTGTCAGACACACATACAAATTTAAAATATTTCTGTAAAATAGAACACGTTTTGCATTAAGTCAACATTAAGAGTTATTGCTATTCATGGATGATCATGCAGGTAATGTTTGAGTTTTAGAGGAAATTCACTAACAGCAAATAGAAGGCAGTTCACTTTTTCAAAAGCAAATACATACTTACAGGCAAACATCTCAGTCTCTTCAAATCTAAAGGGGAGAAAATGAGCTGACAAACCTTTCCTCCCTTATATTGCTATTTTTCAATAGATGGAAAAGGTATCTGAGTGGCTCCCCTGAACATTTGTCAGGAGTGATCCTGGAACAGATCCCAGCAAACCTTCAGCAAAGATGAAGGTGGTGGAGTCTGCATGCAAATATCAAGGACTTAGTCATAAACACATTATAGTGGGTAGCTGCACAAGGACAGCATTTGTACGTGGAGCATAAATAAATGGTGGGGGAGCGATGTTCTCTCCTGAATCATGTAACAGTCACTTTGATAGAATTATGGTGGCAAATGACAGGAAGGGAAGTATGGTGACTTCTGTGCTGCTACAGCTGGAAAATGAAAATGCACATTTTCTGCAGAAGCAACAACACATCAATTGTGTGACTTTTATCACTGGCTTTTTGTAATCTTGCAATGACTTTAACCTCATTATTTTCTATGTGCAGCACTTTATACAGTGCAACATAGAATATCTCCATTCTACTTTTGTCTTTAAACGCTGAAAACTAATCAACTTAATATGGTGTATGGTATCAGCAGGAAAACTTCCCATTAAATAAGGCCATTTGGAGGGGTTTACACATCTTTATCATTTGGCATCAAGTTCTTCGCTGCACATAGTATTACTTAGCATAGATTACCCCAGTATTGATTTAAGGTAGCAGTAGAATCTATAATTATTCAAGTAAAAGATTGAGATTAAACTTGCTTTGAGACAAAATGCTACAATCTTTGCCGATTGTATAGTGTAATTTGTATATTATTCACATGCTAGCCTGTAAAGTTTCTTTCAATGGGAAAGAATACCTTTTATGACATATATAACAGATATATCAGATATAGCTTGTATTAGAAATAGCGTGGCCAGCAGGATCTCATCAGAGGAGATACATTTCTAGGGGATATCAGGTATTGATGACTGAAGATACTTGAACCACTTCTATCAATATTAACAGAGGTTGAAGACAGGAGTCTGAAAAAGCCATGCAAATGGTACAACACTAACTGACTACAAGGTGGAAGGAAAAAAAAACCCCAAGAATATGGTATATCATAAATTTACAGAGTTAGAAGCTTCATAAATTTCCCTGAAGGATTACTTCATAGTTTGGAAAGAGAAGAAGAGTTAGCTCAATGGCATAAGCTAGAGGCACCTTGGAACTGGGTGAACTGTATTTAGAGTTTGATCATTAGGAGAGTAAGTATTTTACAGACAGGGAAAAGGGAGAAGAAATCACTTAAATTAGCTTTTTGGAAATAAAGAGTTCAAGCTAGCTGCTTCAGCTGAAAATTTTAATATTATGCGTTCTGACACAACAGGTAGAACGGTCACACCGTAGGCATGAAATCCAGGTCCAAATAACCTCACTGCCAACTGCAACAGCTTTAAGTGAAGTTGTAGGAAGTAGGATATGACTGACCCTACAGATACTCTGTCCCTCTCTTAATCTTTGAGTGGGTTGGTCCTAACTTTTCAGACTGATTGACCTGAGAAGATTTAAAAGATGTTTACCACATCTCTATCAAGTGTCCCAAACACTACAAGATAGAAAGAAGCTGTGTCTCATTTCCTGCTTCATGAATTGTTCCTAAAGCATATTGTGAAGCAGACCTTTACATTTATTCAAAATAACCAAAAGCCTCATTTATCTCAAATAGATTCCCCTTCAATGAAAACCCCTAAGTATCTTATTTTTGAGCTGATCCGCAATCAGCATTTTACATACACACACGTCCCTCTGTCTGTCTTCAGCTGCTCTAGCAAAATGTTCGTTCATTCACTCAGTCAGTTGTTCAGCTGAAAATGAGCAACCTTCGTACTAGTATCAGAAAGGACATAATACAGTCACTTCAGCACCCACAAAAGCCAAACCTTGCTTTTACTGCACACATCTCTTCAGAAAGACCTGCAAACTGCTACTATGCCTTGAATCAAATCAGTCCTGTAAGAGACAGAAAGGGCTTCCAGATAGGCTCCAGTCACACAGGTGCTGCAGCAACCATACTTCTCACCCTAATTTTCTCAGTTCTATTCAAGATGAAAAATTAATTCACAGAGATGGTAACATCATACATACAGTGAATGCAAAAATACAACATATAGGCTTCTGTAGAAATGCACTAAAAGAAAACCTATGATGAAGTCTAATACTAGCTTTAGGATAAAAACTGTATTTCCATAGGCACCATAAATACATATGGTATTTTATGTAAACCTGATACTAACAAATTTCTGTTAGATGGAATTATATAGGTGACTATAATCCCTTCCATATTTGGATGATTAAAAGCCTCTTGTTTCAGTGACATTTGCCTTGACAAGCCTAAGGAAGAACAACTGTGTAAGCAGCAGACAACGAAGAGCAACTATTTTCTCACTGCTGTTGAGGGTTCTCATGGGAGTAGAAAATTTAAGGATATCTGTAGAAATTAATTACTGTTTAGATTTTTTTCCATTCTCTCCCTGAGACGCAGGGACTACAGGTCACTTCTACTCCCCTGTTCCAATAAAGATATATCAAATATAAAGATAGATCAAATTGACTTGCCCTGATGTGGGGTGGGAAAGTCTTGGCCACAAAGCAGAGAAAACCTACCTGGTAGAAAAAATCCACCCTATTCATTAGTTAACATTTTCTTTACAAATGTTAATTTCCAGCACCAGGAAGTCAAATTAATTACAAATACTATCAGACCTGCGCTAAAAAAAGGTAAATCACCCGACAACCACCAATAGCTGTTGGTTGTTACATGTTTTTTATTAAATGCATATTTAAAAAGAGCAATATTCCTGAGAAATTCATCTTACCACCAGAGCTTGTATAAGAAAAGGCAATATAAAGAAGCATTGTGTAATTTTACCTGGTGGACTCTTTCTTTCATGGGATGAGCTGTGCTGAAATTAGACTGCCTTTAAATAGATTCAAGTGTTTTTTAAGTGTGCTTCTTTTTCATATATACCATAGGTCCACAAGCAAGACTCAGGATGTCATTGTGATCTACGCTACCTCTGCCTCTCATGGTAAATAGCAGTCATAACTCTTCTTTGATCAGGGAGAAGAGGAAGACTTTTACTGAAAATTGAGAGGCTTTGATATTTCTAGCGTTAATCTCTTTTCCTCAAATCCAGCTACAATTCCTTCTTCTTTTTTCCCTTTATATTACCACATTTTCTTTAGAAGAGTATGACAAAAGGGCAAATATTCATATAAATGAAACAGCATCTTATTTTGATTCATAATGGCAGTCAAAGAAACATTTTTAGATAGGGTATCACCCTAGCTTGTAGGCCTCATAGGCTCGCTTATGTAAAAACAGGCATTGACAGTATCTCTGGAAGTCAAAGGGCCACAGCACAGCCTTCAGAAGTACTTCCAGAGACCTTAGCGGGCTTTCCTCCACTCCCATGGGCCCTCACTTGCATCTCTCTAACAAAGAAAGCCAAAGTCTCAATACCTGCTGGCATGGATCTGAACAAACAGCATTCCTGAAAGGAGCGCTGATTTACTAGAAAAGCTGCACTGCCCCCAGTTACACCACCTGAAGCACCAAGTGTTTGCATTGGGGTTCCAAAGTAACTCATTGATTTTCCTTTTATTCTTATAATAATGTAACTTCCAGACTTTGAAACTATTAAACATTTAAAAGTCCCCAGTAAATCATTAGAAGCTCACATCTGAACTTTACCAAATCAGCAGTAGCTGATCCGTTTCCAAATATTCACAAGTGTGAAAACAAATTTCTGGTCACATTAAGCAGTATTTTTAATAGAACCTCCTGACAAATAAGTAAACATTAGAGTGCTTTAGGTTTGTTTAGTTTCCTTTTTTTTTTTTGTAATAATGATTGAGGACTAGCCTGCAACATTTTTCATGTCAGTAGTTCTAATGTCTACACATAACCAACAGTTGTGGTGTGAACATGGCTCTGAAAGTTTAATCTGGATTGTGTACAAATTAATGAAAAGATTTTTTTATTCTCATTTGGAGACACAGATCAAGTCTCATCACTAAAATAAGATGTTTCACCACATGTTCTAAGAAAGTATGTAGCTAGCCCAGGACACGTTACTTACAAGAGAAGAGAGTATCACTAGTACTAAAACTTTATTTTCCTGACAGTTCAATAGTTCTCACCCCTGTTTAGGATAGCCTCTGGAATGGCCTGATAAAGGAGACTGTTGACACAAATAGCTTTTCACCATCATTGAAGGAGATGAAATAGGTTTTAAACAGCTGCTTAATAAAATCCTTATATATAAATAGTAACTTTATTTTAGAATTGTAAAAAGGAAGCAGAGAACACAATGGCCTACTTGTGGGAGCTTCTCAGCAAATCTTGGAAGCAGCTAAAGACCATAAGATTCTTGGGTTACGTTACTGGGGTACCACAGCTTCCAGTATTCATGTGGACAAAGTATTTGATTAAACAGAAACTATAACACACCTCCTTTTCCATCACCACATTTTGCTTCTTTCCATGCCTCCTTACTTGTGAAAAAAGCAAACAGGTATGCAGGAGTCAACATAAAATCGTAAAGTTACTGATCAGTGCTTCCTCAGAAGGCATTAAAAAAAACCCCCAGTATTTATAAGTAGAATGAAACACACAGAAACATCCTAAAAGTTATAAAATACGATTCACTGGTCTGTGAAGACAAAAAGAAGTCTGTGTTAAATAAAGCTTGATGAATGATTCACGAGGCTCAGAATTCCCTCTATTTGCAGCAGTGTTCTCAAGCAAGTTTAATATTTCTAGGTAAATTATTCATGCCACTTTTGTTTCTAGCAATAATGCATTCTCGGAAATGCTGGCTGCACAGTATGCTGGGCTCTTTCCTTGGATTTTCAGGCTGTGCTGTCTGAAAGTACATCACTTAATCCCACTACCAGAAGTGATCCATCGCCCTTTTTTCAGTATGAACAAAGAAGAATGGATAATGACCAAGATTTTCAGGCATAGCTTCAGCTATAATACATGAAAATGGTCACGAACACGGAAAAGTGAAGTCGGTATCCATGTATTAGACATACAATCACCACAAATGATGGAATATTTCTTTGAGTAGACAGACAGCAAGAACTGAACACTTAGTATTTCTGAGGACAGTCCCACTATAATGAGGAAGAGCACAGAAAGATTTGAAATGGCGTTTGTGTTAAGGTCTCCGATATATATGCTTGCATCTTATATTTTGCAAGGATAAAGTCTGCAAGCACTGACATTCTTCTCAGAAAACGTCTCTATATATGCCACTTTCTGACTTCCTATGGGGAAAGCAATTATTTTACAAAGATTATTAAAATAATAATCTAAAATAGCAAGATTTACCTTCATCATGAAAAAGATCTTTCTATATAAGAGAATATAGTACTATTTTACCATACAGCATAGTAGCTGTGATACAGCTGTAATACATAAATAAATAAATAAAATTGGTTACAAGCTCATATTTATTAAACCAGACAATTTTAGGACACTAAAAAGGTAATGTAGTTTTATGCATGGATTCTAAGTATAATTATCACACACAGGTTCAGCAACCAGAACAAGCAAAGAAGAATACCTTTTCTGAGTTATCTGCAGAATTACCTTCCAAAAAACAGTGGGAGACTTGAAATCTCAGGGTCTTGTAATGGGAGCAGATTTGGGCCATCACGCATTCCAGCGATTATCCCAATCACTGCAATGATTTATACTGGTGCTGTTACATGGAAGAGCAAGGAACTGTGGTGTTTCTTGCTATTTGTTTCCAGAAGAGCACAGCAGTTGCTCACAATGACTACTCTTGTTATGTTTCTCCCTACTAGTTTTATGTCACAAAACAAGGATGCACACCCGTTATGATCCATCCATGGTAAAGCTTGCAGAACTATAGTGTGCTTGCATAATGCTGCTATTATGCCACTCAAACGTGCATGAAATCCCAAACTGGGAGGGAATACAACTATTCTGAACACAATTGAAATCATGTTCATTCTGATCAATAGGAATAAGTGGGCTAAGATTAAATACACAAAGCTCAGTATCAAGCAATAATATTAGTATTGCAGTGATCAAGTGCTCACATAGAAATAGGAAAGCTTGCAGTGGGAGCTCAAGCTGAGGGCTAAGTTTTATTATTTGAGTTGCAATCGAAGCAGAGGCAAAGAAAAACGTCGTTTTCAATAATATTTCATATGTATGTGCAGCTGGGAATACTACCTAAGCATTATCTATTTATTCATATTGGTAATCTTCTTAAAGAACAGTCTATTAATCACATATTTTATTGCTGTCAGCTTTGTTTGCAGAATTGTCATGAATAAATAATTTACTGTATCAGCTCCAGAGGCTCCAAAAAAAAAAAAGTACAGCAAATTCCTTTCTTCCCAATATGTAACTCTTCTACAATTTTATGCCTCATTCTATTTCAGCTCCCCCCCCCCCCAAATTATATATTCCAAGCTTGAAAAGGGAAAAGGCATAAGTTATCAGAGCACGCTTCACCACTAAATATTAATCACTTAGTCTCCCACTGGCAGTGAAATCTACTTTATCATCACTAGTGGTGATATTCTTCGATTCTGACAGAAGCCATTGAGACAGACTTGTAACAGCAACCAACAGAAGAACAAAACAGAGTTTTCAGCATTTGGAACTGGTTTCAATGCTATAGTATATATGCTATAATTAATCAATAAAGACTGATTCAAGTTGAAGCTCAATATAGTTATTGATTTGACTTCGGGTTTTAGAAAAGGAAGTGTAAACAATTTTGCTTCCAAACATTTCTGTAACTGGCATGTTTTGAGCTCTAGATTTTGTCATACTTAAATATATATGATAGTCTACAATAACAATCTGGTATTATTAGTTCCACTGACATTTAAGAACTTCTCTAATCATAGTTAAAAAGAAATCCCTCCCTCTGCCAATTTAAAAATAAAGGTGCAAAGACAAAAATAAGTTACAGAATTAGATCAGTGATATAATTCACTATAATGCTATCATTAACTTAATTGACACTATGCAAATTTACATTAGCTCTGGATATGCCTTTTATTTATAGGCTTTTTATTTTAAAGATAGAAACAGTAATCATGCCAGAATAATTGTTGCAGTTTGATTTGGTTTGGTTTAATCAATCTATTAAAACTAGAAGATGTACTTTAAAAAAAAGAATCTGATAAAAATTGCCAGTACTTTCCTTTGAAACACAGGTGATGTTTACTTATGTGCTAGGTGCTGGCAAAAATGCAGTATTTACAAGCACCTTTTAAATATAGTTTAAGCAGAGCTTTTATTGGCTGCCTAATTCCTCTAAAAGTGAATTTCACTCTTTAAAGCAGAATATTTTCTAAGCAGTGGTGTGGATTTCTCATGTTTATGTCTCAGCTTAGTCATACTTATAGGTACTTCTTGTCTTTGACAATGGTTAGTTACTTGCTTCCAAGCGGCAAGCCTACATAATCCTGTCTCTTCAGTGTGCAACACTAGAGGAGGGAGAAGTTTGCAACCAGGGCTTCCAATAATCAGATTTCAGGTCTCTCTACACTCCCGGCTGATACTAGAACTGAATTCCAATTTTAAATAACTTATTATACCAACTGTGGGAATTCTTGATCTCTGCTAAGATGCCTGCTTTAATCTTTGAAGTCCAGCACTAAGGTTAGTCCGAAGAAGGATTTTCACAAGCCAGTACAACACCAGCCTATTGCAGATAGAATCTCTTGGGGTTTTTTTCTGATTTGTTTAGAAACCTACAGTCTTCAAAAGAGGATCGCTAATCCATGCTGTGTTTCCAGCTCTCAGACAGTGCACTGGGTCTCAAGGTTAATTGAGAAAACCGAGACCCATGACGAACAACATAACATCTGCAAACGTGCAAGATGAAAAGGTGCTTTTCCTCAGCAGCATTAGAAGCAATAACATGATCTTTCGGCCAAGCAGCCATAAGAGTTCTAGTGTGTTCATTGACCAGTGACCACACATTTTTGTGGCTTGACTGGTGTCCACAGCCACCTTTAGACTAGCTGTTTACTATCACTGCAATACTTTGATGTACAAATATACAGAGATTGGGCCTGCACAGAAATACACTCTACATTATAATTTAAGGGGAAAAAAAAAAAAAAAAATCATTGTGGGAACATGAAAGATAGAAAGAAACATTTGAAAGTGAAGTTTTAGTTTTTTCTCTCTAAATGTCAAACTGCACCTTCAACTCCCTGAGAACATGTAATAGGATAAAAACAAGTCTGACAGCTATTCAACAACCCAGATCTTTCAGTAAAAAAACAAAAAGTTACGATTTTCTGTGAGCACTGCTAAAAGTAGTTAAGTTTCAGAGGAAGTAAAAACAACTCCATTGTTCCTAGTCTTAAAAAAGAAGTTCACAGATATGAAGAACCTGAATACAAAGTTAGTTACAAGTTTCTCTTCCTTGTTCTCCTTCATTCGTTCAGGTGGACACTTCAGAGTAGACACATTTACCACACAAGCCTTGCATAAATGTGAGCACAGTAAACATAAAATGAACGGGGTGTACTCTGACAATCACGAAACACACCTTGGCACTTACACAGCCTGCTTTAACCTATGACTTTAGTGAATTTGAAGAAACAATTAGCATGTCAATTGTAACAATAATGAGGACAACAGAATGCACATGTGCTTTTTTTGTTGTTGTTTCCAAGATCACAAAGTCCACAGCAGATTACATAAACCAGGCTATGCTCCTGAGCAGCCTGACTAGCTATAAAGTACATATAAAACCCTGGCCTTTCACTACATTGAGCTATCAGCTATATTCCCTGAAATGAACTTTCCACTTTCTGCAGCTTGTGTAAAAATCATCTATCATTTTAAGGTACTCTGCAGTTAGTAGACAGAGAGGTGCCAATCATTCTAAGACTTTTTCTTTTCTACTTCTCTGGGAAAAGTGTGTCCAGAATTATTTAGTTGTCAAAATGTGACACAATAATGCATTTAAAAAAAGGCTTCACTTGGTGGCAGATATGGATGAATAATCAGGAGAGTACAATCAACTTTTTTTGGGCCATCAGAATGAAACACTGAGCCTTCATTCTCCCAAATAAATGTGCTCAATTCCTGAGGGCCTAAAGCCAAAACTGTGATCCTGAAAGCCCCCAATTACTGTCTAAACACAGGGACTCCTAAATGGCAAAGATCTTCACTTTTTAATGTCACCTTTCTCCAGGTGCTTTAACTTCTGCTTTTATGCATTCATTACACAACCTGAGCTGAGCATCCTGATGTCTACCTGCATTCAAGCCTCAGTCCAGATCAATAAATTATCTGTCTCACAGATTAAATCCTCTGCGGGTCCCAATCCAGGCATTTGAAAACAGACAGAAACTGGACTGAGATCCCTCCCAATTGAGTAGCAAGAGCTTCTGTTCACAGTTCGGTAGAAACACTTTCTAGCTAATAACTGAGTAATACTCAGCCAGGATATGGAAAACATTTTTTTTTTAATCCACCTCCTTCTAAAAGGTGTTACATTCCATCACCTCTCTCCCCTTTAAAATGCTGCCAATGCATCAGGGTTTAGATTATTTTTATTTAGGCAGCACTTCTTCTTTACTGAAATTATATAAAATAAATGACAATTCATTAGGTAAGTGAGAAAAACTAATAGGGGCACAGTTCTGCAGCTTAGTGGTTCAGACCTTCATCTGGGAATGTGAGATCCCTTGGAGGGGAGACTGAAGCAAAGGTTAATTCATGTTTTTTAACCAAAAGCTTTCAAATGCAAACACAGCTTCCTCTACATCTGTAACTACCCAAAGGCATTTTCTCAAGTCTTTCAAATCTGTGTGTGTCTTCTACCCTCATCATCTAAAATTTTGCAATATGCTCTCAAAACTGGGGACCTCTCAACTGGAAATAGTATTCCTGTACTGACCCTGCCAATCCCACGTCCTGAGCTAAAAGTCATCTCTCTGCTTCTACTCCTGCCTTAAAAGTTGCAGGAGCTGTGTGATGGTACCAATTTTTTTGCCAGAACATCACAGTGGGGACTCACATGTCCTTGCTTATCATGACAGCTAAACCTTTCTCAGGGTCACCGCCTTCTAAAATAGAATTGTATCACAACGGCGGTACGACTGTACCATAATCATTTGTCTCCTAGGAGTACAGGTACTGGGGTTTTCTTTCCTTATTTTGCTATATTAAAAGAAATATAAAATCACCTTGAGTGCACATAGGTCCATGTTGTTGCTGTATATAACAAAGACAGAAGCACAGATTACTTTTACTCACATGACAATCTTAGCATCATTTACGACAAATTTTAGCAGCAGTTTTTTATGAGTTTACTAATGAATATACCAGGTAATCTGGGACCCACAGCTCACCCATGGGGAACCTCATTCAAACCATCCTCATGACTTTATAACTTCTCACTGACAACTACATTTTAAGAACTCTCAATCAGCCAACTCTTAATTCATTTAAAATGCACTCTACTGCTATTCTCTACTGCCATTCTGTTTAGTGTGGTAGGTGAAAATTGCACAATTCTAAACAACAGTATTTTATTGAAAAGTAGTCATGGTCTCAAGTCTCCCATTTGCATCTAACATTTCTACTACAGAACAGATGAGCATCCAGAAACTAGGTGGAATTTAAGTTTATAAAAACACGTCTTAGGAGACACCATCACTTTAAAGCTAACAAAAGTTTGTGTCTTACTCTTTTAGAAGTAAAGTCTAAGAACTACTGTCAAAATCCTCAATCCCAAGTACAGGTTACAGAAAGGTGTAAAACAGAGCAAGACAGGATGGTTGGAAAACCTTTTTCAAATAAAAACTATGTGGCTGCACAACTGCACAAAATTAGACGACCTTGACAGAGAGGCTGGGAAGAAACTGTTCCTAGAGCCTTCAATAGCCTTGAACATGAAATACTGGCCACTCAAAAACTCTACCCACAGACAAGGCAGACTGATCTCATCCTGACCTCTGAGGAGCTCCTTGTGCACCATCTCATCAATGATTTTATGTGGGGACTGGGAAGGCAACACTTGGAATTTCTGTACGCTTAGAAATAAATTAACCACAAAATATGCCTCCAAATACATAAAAATAAAATTGGCCTCCATGATTACAATTAAATATACATATAGCAAACATTCTGACTGCACTAAGACTTGCCTTCACTTCTTTCACAAAACAAACACTCACATAACCACAAGCAATTTCAACGACATTTCTGTATGAAATTCCACAAGACGCTCCTGATGGAAACAGCTGATTTCATTCCTGAGAATTCATAACTAGTTTAAATTTCAATGAAGCAAGTGCACACCTGTCTGCACATTTTGCATTTTGCTCCACCAAATCTATCAAGTCTAGAATCTTCAGTGCCAGACTAGTGATCTTCCAGAGAAAACCAAAACAAAACAAAACCCCCAAATATTACATGTTTTAGGAGTTACAGATTAGATTTTAATTTAACAGTCACTATTGAATTCTGTATTAGCATCTGGTTTATATGCTATGTTCTATAATAGCTTTATTGGCATAACGAACATACTACAATAAAATTTGTAAGAGCCAATATCATAGAACAAGCATTTTTACAATTGTAACAGCATCTCATTCACTGTGTTCTATTCTGCTGTAGATATGGCACTGACAAACGTATATCCAGGGAACAAAAAAAAAAAAAGAACACTGCTTTTTATAATCTTTCATACATTTTTAACCAAACAGGGATCAAAATGCTGTTTTTCCAAGATAAATTGATCCATTTTGGCTGATAACAGTCTTTCATCAAATAAAAAATGTAATTTCGGTTTGTGTGGCTTTTTCAGGCAATGAAGCAGAAGAGTTCGTTTGCTGTATTGTTTTTAATCCAACTCTACTTGCAAATACTAGATGACAATGATAAACACAGAGCAGTCAGCTGTTTCAATTAATTCCCTGGACAATCTTTGCTATGCATGTCCGCCTCCAGAATATATATTATAATCAGATGTAGTAGGGCGACTTATATGAAAGTTTTACTTTTAAAATTTACATTTAATGTTGGGTAAGGGCAAATCTCATGAAGCGACATCAACTGAGTCAAGTGCACTATTAATAAAAGAAGTGGTGAGATGCAGAAGCCATGTTCGTGTGGCAAGAAAACATCAAGTGGACCATCACCATATGGCTCAGGGCCTTCAGGATTTCAACAAAGGCACAGGATGAATAAAATAGTCTCACGATCACAAAACCAACAGAAAAGATAGCAAGGAAGAAAAAGAGAAGGTCTTTCAGTTAAATCCCTAGAACCCAGGAGACGCCAAAAAGATATTAAAAAGTATGACCTTTCTAGAAATCCATAATTTTTGTTTTGTTTGCTTGCTTTTTAAACAAGACACTGTTGTTAATCTTGACAAGAGCCCTGATCCAAACCCAACTGAAGTCAACAGTACTATATTCAAAGTAACCCCTGGGGAGTTTGGATCAGGCCGCTCCCTAGATATTCCCTAGATATCCCAAGAATCTCAAACTGAGGACACAAAATAATCAACAAATGAGATTTTGATTGTTAGAATCCCTCCTCATGCAAGTAATACCACAAAATTCAATGTTTCTTTGTAAGGACGGTTCACATAACGGTTACTCAAAATTGAGGTGTAATCCTTTGCAGGCTACTACAGTCCTGAGTTATGACACAAAATCACTTCAGGAAATTCAGTCTAAAAGATCATAATTCCACTGGTCTAAGAGTTTTCAAGCTAAGCCTGAACTTGTCATGAAACCCACTATGGTCTTCTAGAGGAAAAAAATGCAAATCTGCCTTTCTTACTAGCTTATTACTCTTCTACAGAACAGAAAACAAATTAAAGCTATATGTATATTAGGAAGTGCTACAGCCCAGCAGGAGTTGATCTGCAGATAGAAAAAATGCTGAAGATCTAACATCCATCCAGACTAACTGTATGTCAGGGCTTTTACGTCAGACCCACTCCGGAGTGGCCCCATGCACTGAACTTCCCTCAGGTACTAAAGATTATGGTGGGGTACTCCTGGATCCCACTGACTAAGCAAGTTTCACCTGAAAGGAATCTATTTTGTGTGCTCTGCAACCAACCCACAATGCAAACTGAAGTATGCAAGTGAGGGCAACAGAGTAACTCACTTTGACAGTGCAAAACTTCATCCAAGCAAAAAGCTGAATGTAGAAGCACCTGAGACAGACCACCAGCCTGAGAAAACTCACACAGATCCTTGTAACTGGGAAGCCCAAGACTGTCCCTGTACCTTGACAGAGTGAGGCTAACTTTGAACAGTGACCCACATCCCCCAAGAACATTTGTCAAGTGATCCTCATTGGAGAAATACCTGGAGACTGCTGGCATAACAAAAAGGCCCTTTTTAACAGCACTTGTATTATGATCTTGAGTGCTGGCAAAAGGGCTGCAATGTTTCATCTAAATTGGCTCACAAATATCAATATGGTGATTCACATGAAAAGTTATGTTTCTGCTTAAGAGTTTACAAGCCTGAGCCTTTAGTCCAGATGTTTGCAAAGTGCTGGATTAGAATGGCCACAAATTTGTTCACAGGTGCTTTGCAATGTATAATATACACCATTACTTATCAAGAGTAACTCCACTAAAATCAAAGACAGACGGCTAGAGCTGGCAGGAGTGAATACAAATCAAGGTGTAGAAGTCTTGCTTTGCTGTATCCTTTTTCTTGTCCCTAGTGGTAGACAGAAATACTAATTATACACAAAAAAGAGATTTTATTATGACCTTGGAATCACATAATTTATATCAAATGCATTTCTGATACCTAGTAAAAAGTTTTAATTGTTATTATATTTCACATTCCTGTTCACAAAGAGGTTATTAATAAGCTTTCTTTTGCAGGCCAACCACTTGATTCCTAAATAATGGCCTTTCAGTTAACAGGAAAGAAAGGATATTATTGAAGTTTTGAGACTGCCCTTTAACCTTGTCTCCGGGAAAAAAAAAAAAAAAAAGAAAAAAAAAAGAGGCTGTCATTACATAAAAAGGCTTCCAGATTTCAGACTTATCTTACAATGTGGTTTACACAACTCACTCTTCTCATAAAGGTGAATACAGACCTGATTGAGAGATGATGAAGAAAGAAAACAGATAGCGCAGTGACCTCTGTGGTCAGACCCAACACTAATATTTTTGGGAACTGATCTTTGATTACTTTCTCCCCCACCATTATTTTTAAGCTCTTGGAAATCTATGGCAAACAGTACTCTGTATTAACTTTTGTACCACTAGTACTATACATACATAAGACTTTTTCAGAAGCAGCTTTGCAATAAATGCAATCCTCATAAAGAGTACAGTAATATTTCTTAAGTCACAGTTCTCTACAGCCTTATTGTTGCTACAATGTGTCACTGAGACAAGACCAGAAAAAAAAATAGTAAAGCCATGCTGTCTATGCATGCAAACCAAGAACATTATCCTAGTTGCACATTTTTCCTATAAGAACATGGGACATAAAAGAAACACAGTCTACCTGGAATTTCTAGTGTATTAGTTCCTTAGCAGAGGTAGGAGGGATAGCAGGGTGTATTAATACATGTACCACTTTTTTGTTGTTAATGGTTTAAAAGAGTGAGTCAGTTCAAGGGGTGCATTATCCCTAAGTAAAGGGATATGAGTCTGGGATGTAAAAAAACTTGGCTCAGTTTCTTATACTAATGTAGAGGTCTTGTCTGAAGGCAGATACATCACTTGTATTCTGACTAATTTCCTCAGTTATTAAAAGGGAAAAAAGCATTTTCATTCCTCCATAGGTAAATATACTCACAGTCGTAAGGCAAACTGGTAATATGACAATGGAGTTTACATGCAAACATAAAGCTAATTAAATGGTAAAGCTGGTCTCAAGTATCTCCCTTGATTGCACAGATAGCACAAAGGAACTGCTGTATGATGGGACTGGGCCACAAGAGCCATGAGCCAAAATGGCCAGGAACAGTATTTTTATAATTTAACCTGGGTTTAAGGGTCTAAAAGTCACCAGTGTCACTGAAACATGCCCTCTACAGCCTCTCAGTTAGTAACCAAATTATTTTTATCAAATTAGTTTAAATGAGTGAAAATTGTGAATTTTTTTGTACGCCTACTGCAAATTAACAGCACCTATTTTTTTAATGATTTTTTAGTAAGTAACTTTCCATGCATGCAATGATTTCATGCAGCTTACACAACAATGTTATTTAAAAATTAAAACAGATAGGCACACAGATTCCAGTCATTCCAAATTCCTTCCTACACGAGATTTCGCCAATAATCTAATAATGAATGGCCTCCTGCAGCATACAGCTAGGACCACTGTACTGGAACTGTCATTTTCCAGGGTTACAATGAGCACCATTCAGCCTGGTAGCTGTTCCACTGCTGCTTTCAGAAAGCTGAATTTGAAAGAGCAATTCCCAACAAAAAATAAAGAGCTGTACCCCCATTTTATGATTCCTCTTAATCTACTTTGGTTTAATTTGGTGTTGCACACTTACGGATTCTCCATCCTGGTCTACTTTTACTCATGGAAAAAGACAAATATATATACACTTATAATTATAATCATAGGGCACTGTTTGAGCTAGTGGATTTTTCCAGAGCTGATTATGCCGCTGGCTCCATTAACAAAAGGCACACAGCCTACTGATGTGCCTTGGCTGAACAGAAGCACATGGCCAGTGAGAAGCATGAAACAAAGCAGAGGCAGCCCAAAGATGCCAGTGGTACCACTGACAGCAGTTGCAAGCACAGCAAGCATACACTCCTCCCTTAAATACTGTGATATTTTCCAAGCCCTAGTAGTATTGGAGGTAGGAGAGGAAGAGGAACCATACTTGGTCTGTGATAATACCTAACCATTTAGATATAGCTGAAGACAAAAGGTCAGGCAGCCTATAGCTCCCATGTCTTATGCTGTAATTTTACAGTTTGCTGCATTGTCCAATCAGATGGAGAATTTGTGCAAAAGGGAAATCCATCCTCATTCTTCATCTACTCAGGGGAAAAAAAAAAAGAAAAAAAAACAAACAAAAAAAACCCACCACACAATTGTAAAATTTGCATTTGATTCCACTATTTTCCTTACTTCCTATCCGAGCCTAGAATTCCTAGAAGACTCAGTCTGTAAGCTCTCTAAGCACATCCCAAGAAGCAAATGTGCATATTTTTGCTGAACCCCACAGGACTCTCCTGACATGAAATTATCAGAAGCTGACTGGCACATTCATTTACCAGTTTCAAAAATGGCACTTGGTTATGGTCATGCCTGTGTCGTGTCATCCACACACACACACCTGCCCCCCAAAAAACCTCCAACACCTGTGCTTTCAATATGGCATTAACTGTTGCTGTGACACAGCATAACACTCTGATGATGCACCTAGAAGCATTAAAACAATCTCATCTAAAGCATTTTAATAATGATGCTCCACAGAATTCACTGGGGAAAAAAGAATAAAGGCAGCATTTTATTCATGGAATTGTTTCAACAAATCTACTGAATTCACCAAATTTAAAATGGCTAGGAGAAGAAATACAAGTATGCCAACTTTATTAGTATTTCACAGTCTGACCAGCGTCCTAGAAGCACTTTGTTTAGGTCCTTGTGTGTACAAACCACTTTGCCCTTTCCTGTCTTTTATTTCCCATTGTCCTATCTTCTGTACAAAATGAGTTTCTAAATTTCAAGTCATTTAGTCATACCTAGCCTTTATAGCATTTTCCTTCTGATGGATGTATTTTTACAAAATGAAAATTGTTCTATAATAGCAGAGATTTTTCACTGAAGTAGTACTTGGTATGCAATACAAAAATGCTAATCACATGAACAGTTTTTCATTGCATTTATGTAGCATAATATTTAATAATGTGGGTTTATCACAGCATTTCACTAAATGATGTGAAATGCACTAATGTAATATAAAACTCATTCTCCCAGTTCAAAAGCTGTTCTCTCGCATTCTCAGTCTTGCATGCCAACGTTTAAACTATAGGAAGAGAAAATGTTCCGATATATAAACTAGGGGGCTGTTCTGTATGGGGTTTGTATTTCTTACTATTACTGATGGGCTCCAAGAGTGTTTTTACATATTTTTTTCTTTATTTATCTTGGAGTTGTCTTTTGAGAGTGTCTTTAATTAGTTTAAATCTCCTGTACTCTGGAAGAAGGCAGGTCAAAAAAAATTAAAGAGATAACGATTTGTGGTCTTGTGTTTCCCCTGAATCAGCAAAGAGAAATGAAGGAAAATGTATAACTGGCATCCTCTCACAGAAATGAAACCAAAGCTGACACTTCCCAAGATGATTCTTCCATCCTCTGGACTAACCCCCACCACCAGCGCTCCAGACAGGCACAACTCAAGAGAGCAGCAGCGAGGAGCCATCTCCTTTCCAGGCAGTGTGAACAGTGTGATTCCTGACAGACCTTCTGCTACAGTTCTGCCTGTGCAAGCTGAGCTCTGTAGACAGGCCAGAGCACAAAAAAAAAACCCAAGAACAGCAAGCATGGCCCTTCAACCCTGGATAAAACCCCCTGCTATGACCATGATACTCAACGTAATTACTCCTTGGAGATGGCTTTTACAAACTTTCCAGTCCCCTCTGTCTGCTTAGATTGCCCAAACCTCTAAAAGTAATACAGAAACTCAATCACAGTGAATGCTGTTTGCTAAACTGACTGGGTGTGCAATCAAGAAGGTTCTGGTAGCAAACATGCAGGTGAACGTCTACTTCAGCTGGCTCTAATACTGAAAAATACCATATTGTCCACTGCCAAATTGAAAGTTTCTTTCTGTAGAAAGTAAACTTTCCCAAGGGAATTTACTGACATCCTATATTTTTCCCTAAAAAGATATGAGAAGAATATTGAGGGAAAAAACACATATCCAATCACTTAAAGCACCAAATTATGAGGCAGTGTATTATACGACTTTAGTAAGTAATAAGGTAAGAAAAGATTATCATCTTTAATTAGAAAACAAATTTTAATCACTTATTTTACTTTAGCTACTGGTTAGCAATTGCAAAGAATAGTTTTTCTGCTAAACAAGATAATAAAACCGATTTTAAAACTCAACCACTCACAGAAGTACTACTTTACAACAGGTAAATACAATTATTTTTCTTTATAAAATTATTTTTCTAAACTCTTCTTCAACCATCCCAGACATTGTGTGCAGTCCTACCCATTTTAAACTAGTTGCCATATTATTCAATTTTTTTAATACTCCTTACTCTTAGATGCATAGTCCATATGCTTCTATACCTTGGAGAGAAACAACGGATTTAAGGAAACATTCTAAAAGGTAGCAAGCGAAGGTTTTGGGGGTTTTCTGCTTGTTTATTTGCCACATTAAAAAAAAAAAAAAAAAAAATCACGTTTTTGTAAAAGGTCACAGCAATTGTGGAACGTTCCTGAAAACTGGAAAAAAGACAAATGTCATTCCCATCTTCAAGAAGGAAGACACAGGTAACCATGGGCTGGTCACCCTCACCTCAGATCCCTGAGAAGGTGATGGAAAAACTAATCCTGGTAACCATTTCCAAAACTATGAATGAGATTATGATGATTGGGAGCAGCTGACACAGATTTACAAAGGGCGTCATAGCATCACAAAATATCTTGAGCTGGAAGGGACCCATAAGGATCACCAACTTTTTACTGTGACAATGGCTAAACACTCAAAGAGGTTGCCTTTACAGACAGGCTGTAGAGTCTCCATCCTCAGAGATACTCAAAACCTGACTGGCAACAGCCACTGGAAACCTGCCATAGATGAAACTGTTTTGAGAATGGTAGTTAGACTAGACCATCTCCAGAGGCACCTTCCAACCTCAGCAATGCTGTGATTCTGAATCCCAAAGTCTTACAGATCAACAGCACTTATCTCTTCATTGTTTCATAGTGTGGAACTAATTCCAAACTGCAGCTGAAGGACCTCTTTATATCTCTTGAGGTGCATCCTTTCAAGTTTTTGCATTAAACATTTGTTAGCATTTCACTGACTAGTATCTTAAAATATTCTAACCACACAAAGACGACTTACTATGCTTTCTTCGACAATTTTAATTTGCTGAAGTCAGTGTCTTATAGGTGTAGACATAATAATGAAAATATAAAAGAAATAATTTCTGTACCAAGAAAGAGTATCTTCCATCAGATCTCTGTTATGGCTAGGAAACAAAAGACAAGCTTTATGGGAACAAAATCTTCATTACCCTTCAGATATTTCTGCTTTAATTTAACAAAAGTTCCATTTTTGGCTGCCGTGCTTGCAATGAAGCCACAAATAAAATACAGTAATCATAAATGCTTGTTTTACTCAAAATAATTGCTACTAGGCTGAAGAAGAATCTGAGAGCAAAACATTTCATCAAAGCCTTCTGAAATTCTCTCAAACCATATGCCCTTAAAGTCTGTTTTCTCACTGCTGTTAGGACATGTGACCTTCAAACTAATAGTCACGAAGCTCTCAACACATCAAAAATATCCACCCTCCCTGACTACTATTGAGTTGGCAATATTTATTGAGCATCCAGTATTTATAACTCACTGTCATTAGCAGTAGTAATGAAGTATTGTCTCTTAAAGAAGAAACATTGCCAAGATGTTAGCATCATACACTCAAATATTCAGCTCTGTAAAATGTTCCTTTTTCAGTGAAGTGGTTATTTATTCTGGACCATTCTGGTGAGGGCAGGGTATAACTCTGGAAAGCTACTGCACAAGCAACAGAAAGGAATTCACATTGACATAATGCCATTTCAGCTAGGATCACACTCCTCGAGACCCTCCTCTGCGGGGCAGAGCGAATAAAGTTTATATTACAGAATACTCAATGCACAAAACTGTTCAGAGAATGATTTCTTTTGCCTGGTTCTTCTGAATTTATGAACAGAGTTGGTTGTAAAATTTCTCCTCTGAACCTAAATATTCTTCAACCACTTTCAGTGTTATAGTGAATACCAAAAGACTCAGGAAAGGTAACAGCAATGATGTAAGGAATCAGACTCCCGGCTATTAGAATCCTTTCTTCCTTTACGAGCAGGACTGAATCACAGTTGCATTTCTTGAGCAAAATCCTGCCCTTTGGAATTAACAGGCACAGTGCAGCAACAGAGTCTCAAAGATAACTAAAAATACTATTTGGAATTCAGGTATCCAAGCACTTTCCAAGCACTGTTGGGTCAAAAGACCCAAATTTGTTTGCATTTATTGCCTCCTTCAGTTGCATGACTTGTGATTCCAAACATAAGTAAAATCACTTGGAAATATTCCTTGTAAACAAATTCCTATATATATCAACTCATAAAAAACATGTTCAGCAGGAACAGGAAGAACAATAAATGTATGTTTTCCTTTTAAGGTTGAATATATCGCCTAAACCAGAGAACCAGACACATTCAAAACCACTGGTGATCAACAGCTAGGGAATTAATTCCCCCTCTTCCTCAAACCTGCAGGTCCCATCCCAGTTTCCCTCAACCATCACCTAAAAGATTTCAGCCACCCCAGTTATTTCCATCTGCAGGTTTGGAGAACTTGAACGTTTCTACTATAATTTTTGTCCCTTTCTCCATCTCCTGCTAGTTCTTATCTAAATGGTTAAAAAAGGACAATCCAACAAAAAGCTTTTAGGTGTAGCAGCACTCAATTTTTAAACATTGCAGCACCTCCTCTAACCTAAATGTCTTGCCCACTGAGGCTGATGTAACCTTCCTGCTTAGTATATTCCCTCAAAAACATAGGTTTTAGTCTTAGGAAGAACAAGGCCATTTAGGAGTTATTTTGTAGATACCAATGCACATGCATGATTTCTTTACATCTTTATCTTGTTTTATCCTTCTTGCAACTCCTTCAATAGCTCCTCTTAAATAACCAAGCAAATAACTGGAAAACGCAGAGTTTCACTCATCAATGAAGAGCTACTTTTACTTCTCAGTACACATGAACAAGCCATTACATTGTAAGCAAGAACAGCATAAAACAAGCATTACCCTGATTTCTGCAGCATTTCATGAGTCTCAATGCCATTCTGTGGCTCAGACCACTTGAATACAGGTAAATTCCCTCCCATTCACTCCTTAGTCAAAATGCCAGTGATGCAATGTTACACTGTCTGAGACTTCCTGCAGAATGCAGAAATTATCTGGATCCCATTAGACATATACAAACATAGCCTGATATAGAATGCCAGTATTTGATAAATAAGCAAATGTATAGTGACTGTCGGGGGGGGGGGGGGGGGGCAGGCAGGGAAGTCTCATTTCAATTTTAGCCATGATAATATATGTTGAGGACTGACTAGAAATTCTGTACATTCTAC
Organism: Falco naumanni; assembly: GCF_017639655.2. Lineage (NCBI taxonomy): Eukaryota > Metazoa > Chordata > Aves > Falconiformes > Falconidae > Falco > Falco naumanni. The sequence continues at coordinate 31,133,842 of NC_054061.1, read as the reverse complement.
TAAATTCAGGCTAGAAGAATACTTGGGGGATGTGGAATTTGAAACAGTGAGGTTTTTTAATAGAATTAAAAATTCCACTCAAACAGTTTGTCCTTTATATCTTTTTTTCTGACAGGAAAACTAGATTTGAAAAAAAAAAATCCAAACAAACCAGGGAAAACATGGCTACTATACTGGTAACCATGTGCAAATGTACTATTTTTACTAAAGGCTAACAAAAAGTTGTTAGTTAAAAGTGCAATAAATGTTTTAAAATCACAAAATGTGGATTACTTCAGTCACTTCCACTTTTGTCACAAGGAAAAATAATTAATAAATAAAAGAGGTCCGAAGGGAAGGATGCTCATGAAGTATAATTTATCTAAATCATAACAGGTGAAAATCCAACAAACCTAAAAGGAAGCAACTAGATCACAACTTTTTTTTTCCCCCCCAAAGGGCAAATGGAACTTTTTAATTTTACATTGAATTGTTTTTTACATTAAAATTACATTAAAGATGTAATGCAATTTCTTTGCTATGGTTAATTTTTTTTTCTTCATATTTGACATCAAATTTCTGTATACTTCTTTCCTACAGGTAACATTACCCATTTTCTCACTGACAGTAAATTTCTACTGAAGTAAAAAGAAAACGATAAAAATACCAAACCAAATTGGTGTGAGTTAATAAGCAACTAAACAGAAATGGATTCACTTACAAGTGTGTGAAGTTTCCATTGCAATGAAGTCAATGGCAACATTTTTGACGTCTGCAGGCTCAGTGAACACTGGGTTTACTTTACTCTTTACTACATATAAACTGTGACATACTTGCTGCTCAGTGGAATTGTGTCCAAAATCGCTCCCCAGTTTTTCCCAGGGTTTTGTTACTGGGTATGAGAACGCATATGTCTGATCCAACAAAACTGGCTGAGGGTTTTAACCAGGTCATCAGAAAAGCCACTTTTTTTGGAAGAAATATAATCCAATGTTACAAATATTATTAAAAAAAAAAAATCAGTAGAGGAAGTGGAAAAAACCAAAAAGAAAGTCAAAAATTCAAGATCTACTATCAATAACTGTACATTAAATCAGTAATAAAGCAGCATAGCAATCAAATAAAAGTCAAACCAGCAATCTGACTTCAATATTGTATTTGAATCAAGTAATAAATTAGCTAAAGTGTTAGATTAATACAAAGATAATAAATCTTTTTAAATCTTAGGAAATATCTAAGAAGGCTTCTGTGACATGAATTATAAGCCACAACTAAAGGCTTACAACACAACATAATAAAGTCTTTAATGTAGACACAAATAAATACTTTAATACCAGAGCTCCTATGTAAAGTCTGAACTGATGCCTTAAGACTATCATTTTTTTCCAATAGATCTCACATATTACAGTTATTTCTTCTTCCAGCAATTAAGAAACTGCCATGAAGCCTTAAATAAAAATTCTGATGAACTAAAGTTATAAAATTTCTGTACACCAAGACATACAGTCAGTTAACATTTGAGCATATTAGATTCTTCAGGACTTCACCACATAAGCAGGTACCAAGAAGCACATTCCCTAAGCCAAGTTTTAGAGGTGTTTCAACCTGTAGAGTATTTCCTCCCCTAATATTTTTATAGATTTTACTGCTGCTTATATGAGCTTACACACAACCATTAAAAGAATCTTGCTGATAAAGGATTAAAATAAAACAAATTAGGTACAAAAAAGTGTACAGATTCTCAGGTCTTGCAAATAAGTAGATACCCCAAGATAGTCCAGGATTAGGATGATTGGGGTGCACATCTTTCTTTGCTATTCGAAACCCTGCAGCTGTGGAGATCTGCCAAAGGCTATCAGAAATTTTTCTTTGGTGTTGCAACTTCCCCTCAGAGTTCAGTCTTGTGATTCTGGTACATTAACGTTGTTGTGAGCGGTCTGTTGAACAGCAGAAAGCAGATCTTTGTCTTCAACTTATCTCTCACAGTTTCTCTCAGCTCCAGTCATACTTCCCACAAGTCGGGCACAAAGCCTCCCTCAACGCACACTAACTCAGATTCGTGATGTTTCCTTTTCTGCGCATCAAATTGGAAATACTAAAAGCTTAAAATCTGTGATTATGAACTATAGGAATACCAAAGGATTTAGGAGGGCCTCCAAGAATGTATGCTTCGTATATGAGGGTTTATATCCCAAGATGCCACCTGAAGTGAAACCCAATGAAACGAGCCCCTTCAGCAGCCAGCTCACAGCACCCCAGATCACAGGTTGGTAAAGCCTTTCTTTCATTTGAACAGAGAGCACAAAGCTAAAGCAATTAATCTCTCAACACTCCCAACATTAGCCTTTAACATGATCCTTTCTGTCTCCCTTGCACAAGTCCCTGATATGCCATACCGCGATACTTTTAACACCAAAAACAAAACAAACAAACAAAAAAAAACAAAAACAAAACACACCAACAAAAAACCCCACAAGACTATTCTGGAGGCATCTGGCACAACCTTGACTAGGTGAAGAAACCTTGTGATGACACACGTGTCATCAATTTACCAAACACTCATCCCATAAATTTATAGCGATAGCTAACTGAAAGGAACTACAACAGCTCCTCAGGATTCATCTATCAGCAACATTAAAAATAAATTTAAAGCTTTTATGACTCGATGTCACCATTCATCTTGCAAACAACTAAATTTAGTGGGAACTAGGCCATAAGTCAGACAGCCCACCTTTAAAACTTTTAGTCTGGAAAGAGAACAGGTATTTAAGAGCTTTACAAAACAGAAACCATTTTAGAACAGAAATTAAATTGTATGGAAGGACTGTGTTATCACATACAGTGTATTTCATGTACCTGTATACAGTGTGATAATACCGTACAATAGTGCTGTAATCAAACATTCCAGCAAAAAGAAACCTTGCAAGCTTTTTCTACTTCAGCACTGTATTGCTGTCCTTTTTATTAAATTACATAAAAGCTTTTTACTAACCACTTTCTATTCCAGCATGCAGGCACTTATCTAACCAGAATTTAGCAAAACTAGAAAAAAAGAGCATTTTTCAGAGCCACAGTCATGAAGACTTTTTTTATTTCAATAGCTTTTATGAATTGTTTTCCTTTTGTTCCTCCTTCATCTCAACATCATTTTGTTATGTCACTTGTCTGAAACTTGGAAACAAACAGGCTCTTGGGCTCACCTTCAGTATCATTCTCAATCTATTTTAAAACCCTCAAAGACCCCTTCTTATTCATGCTTACTGAATGGTTACTTCAGAGGATCAAGTAAGTGGTATTACGATCCCTGCTGAAATTGTATAATTGCATAATTTTGACCTATACAGCAGTAGGCTGCATAAAATATATTGCTGACTTTTGCCATCCAGTTAGGGAGTCAAATACCCTACTCCTAGTCAAGTACTTCGCCTATTATAATCTATGCAACAGTTGGGATTAATGAATATTTAATCATTCTCTACAAAATGAAACAACTGCAGCACAAAGCACTGAAAAATCCCTGCTTCAGAACATACCAGAGGGTGGTACTTTTGTCACATGTGGGTAACAAAAGTAATTTTCAAATCCCAACAGAAAGAGAGACTCCTTGGAGATCTGATGATTCAAGCACATGCCCTAGAACCTCCATGTTACCACAGTCACATCAGAGTCTGCAAAAAAACTCTATATAAAATTTCAGAGAATGAAACGTTCATTACATGCTGAGCAAGTCTTCCACCTCTGGACACCACAGCACTAGGTGCAGCTTTGAACCAAATTGATTTCACAGTTTCCAAAGAAGAGCAAGATACTGGGCCTATGCAAAGGTGATGAGGGTGAATGATCGTAGAAACTATCAATAAAACAAAAGAGGAGTTATATGAATGTTAATCAAAAGCTCCTGCTATTTCCTTCTGACAAATGGCTGCAGCAAAGAGCTGAGAAACCTTGGAAGAATTTTGGAAGTTTAATGTTAATGACAACGAATGGAAATTATTTGCATCATCTTGCACAGTGGATGCTGAAAGATTCAAGACTGACCGATCCTCTCTGGAATTCTGCAACATAATTATTTATTCAAAGTATGTGCGAAGAGTTATAGAACTGACATTGTCAAAATAAAATAATGAAGCAAATATAGTAGCAGATAGAAAGATATAAAAGTTAATATAACTAAAAAGATGAGACTGACCTTCACAACCATAGTGAAGTGACCTTCCTATATTTGTTAAGGCAGATCTTTTAGGACTACAACATTTAGCACACCACATTTATGCAGGCTTAACCACTGACAACATTTCATTTATAAAACTCAAACTCCAAGGACTAATGATGGATGAAGCAATGTAATCGTCCATCAGCACCAATATTACAAAAGACTGTGTTGTAATAAGTGATTCTTTCAGTAATTAAGTAAATAAAAATCAAGATTAAGCTGAAGAACAGAGCCTAGATTTCCTGAATCTCATTTTTTAACCCAGAGATAAAATTTGTGAAATTTTTTTTTAATACTTAATTCAGCTGTTTCAGTTTTGTGCCTTTGCCCATCACTGCAATATTCAATATCAATCTGAATAAGTCTGACATAAAGAAAACCTTTGCAGGCTTTCAAAATTCCCTTGACTTTGGGAATTGACCCGGAAGTGAGACATTCAGCAGTTTGCTTATATTTTTTAAGAATAAAGGAAAAAAACTTATGCTGTAAAAGGTTTTCCTTCTTAGTGCCAGAGCATGTAAGTGTTATGCACAGGGGAGGTTGTTGCCTACAGATGATCATCATATCAAGACTTGCCTCACTTTCCTCTGTTTACTATCCTTCTCTCAACCTTCATTTCTCAACTGTTTCTTCTGCTTTACTTGATACACAGAAGAAAGTAAGTTTCCCAAACCCACTCCCCAAAACGCCATCGTAAGTGTGATTCCTTCTCACACAGTCCAAAGCATATTCTTTGGTGACGATAAGTCTCTGTGATGCCACCACTAAAGTTTGCATGTATCAATAAGAAATGTGCTTTTGCCAGATGCATCAGTGGCAGCAGAGTCAAAGAGGCAATGTTAGTTTCCTTATCACCCCAACAGCAGGAAGAGGCCCAACAAGGAAACATCATGAAAATCAGAAGAGCATTTAGCATGAGAACAGTTCATCATTTCATTGGCTACATTAGAGTAAGTCTCTTTCCTCAAGGTGGACTAGAGGAACAGTTCAATAGCTCAGACAACAAAAAGAATAAAGCAGAGAGAAATGAAGAGGTATTGTCGTCTCTGAAAGATTTTTGGAACTAGTCTGTCAATGAAGGGAATGTATGTCAAAAGAAGTATGTACAGGACAGTAAGTAAAGACACAGTTTCAGTTCGCAACTGCTGCTGCCTGCAATTCATGCAGCAGCTTTGAAAAAAATCACAATCCCTTTCTATTTTAAATGGAGACCATTCCAGAAGCTTTGCATTGGGGTCAGGTAGCCAACCTAGTCTGCATCTGCACATGCCATTGAGCTGGAGTTGGTCTTCAGGCAGAACCCCAAATTCAAGTCCAAGTTTGTGCTATGAAGACCAACTTTATATCCCAGCACCTGACAGTTCTGTCCAGAGAACAGATTATATGACAAAATTCACAGTGCATTTCAAGCTACCCCTACTACTTTCCAATAAAAAGCAAAGGCCCACAAAACTAGAAACAAAATTCTATCAGCAGGGACAAGCACAAGCAAGCATACACTGGGAAGAATGTTTTAAAGAATTTTTTTACAAGGACAAGTTCTGAATTAAGAGTAATTTCTTAGGAAAAGAAAACGAAAACTAGTTATATTGTGTTTTCAATGCAGTATAGGAACTGACTGTGACAATCAAACTGCCTTAAGGAAAAGGGATGCACTGAAAAAGACGTGTTAAAAACATAGCCATTTCATAGAGGAACATCTTCAATTCATTTTCTATACCTGTGACACAAAAGAATCCATGGAAAACAAAATACAGTCAGAAACACAAATTTCCACCTCTAAAAAAATGTATAGAAAATATACTCAGTTCAGGGGGGAAAAAAATGATAGAATAATGCCTCAAGTACAGTAACAGACAACATTTACATTCCTTCTCTGTAAGGGTAGAGTTTTTTTGATTACATTAAAATGGAGACATAATATGAATAGAATAAAGATTTTCTCAGAACATATAATGAACCTTTTGATCTTGCTGTCATAGGAGATCTTGAGGCAAGCGGTAATTAGACTGAGCAAAGCTTTGACAGTGCAAAGTTAGATTTATGGTGAAAGCATAACCTCGAGTAAAATGGCAGAAGTCCTACCAATTTCAATCGTAATAGCCTAATATTCCCAGGATCAGAGTGAAACAGCATTTCCCAGAAACAGGGGAGCTTACCTAGTTTTGGATTTCTGGTAGATCATAATACTACATGCCTACCTTCATGTTGTCTGTAAATTTAATTTCTTATATTTTATTTTAAGCCGGCATGCACTTTGTACACACAGACACACTTAAAAAATATCTTATGGAAAGGCCATAATTCCAAAGAAAATATTATGTGTCTCTGGAAGACCTCATCTTTCTGGCACATCTGTGCTGTGAAGTGAGGCAGGACACCCACTAGCTTCACTGTCACTGTTCTTCACCCTAATGGGAATAAATAAAGCAAGTCGGTATCTAGGGGGAAAATGACAGAGCCCACTCCTTTCCCTTCTTATAATTGTCAGTCCATTGTATTGGAGCACCAGTGATGCAATTTTTCAGTGACCTAATTAACCCATGTATACATTATTTTACATAACCTTTTTTATTACATATTACACACATGTATCTTATAAACCCATATAATATGTATATACATTTTTTAAACAAATAAAATTTATTTAACAATGGCTTTTATAGTATTAACTGTTCATGCAAGATGATCACGATGCTTTGAGGGTCTAGAACTAAGCTCTGTTTAGGTTGCACTGAAGGTTTTAGCCTGGACTAAAAAACACAACTTTCAAGTCTGAGGTATCCTGACAATAGCTATAAACACTTTTGTAGGACTCTGACTTAGGAGTGGCATCTAACAAATGCCTTATTAGATAATCATCAGACTTTCAGAAGAAATAGGAAAATGCTTGGCCAGAAGTACTTCAACAATCTGTCCATGGAGAGCTGAAATACTGATTAAAATATCTGCAAAGCAACATTATCAGGCATGTGTTACCACACACATCACAAAGACCCTCTTCTTAATAAGGGAAACTGCATTCTACAGAAAACTCGGTAGTATGTTCGGAAAATCAGGCTGCATAACTTGTCACATTTCTAACTATGCTCAGACTGATCTAATTCACAAATGTAGAATTATTTAACTGGCATCCTTCTTTGCACAGGCTGGTATTCTCCCCCCTAACCCTAACTGCCTATGTAACCATGTGTCTTACTGACCACTGCTCCTGAGATCAGTCACTTCTAACCTTCACCTAAATTTAGGCTGCAAAGCTTTTATGAAAGGTCTATTTTTACAGGTGTCCCCACAAGTTGCTGGCCATTACAGGTCCTGTAAAAATAAGTGTGGTAGTTAATAAATGCATTTTCTTCCACTCTCCATGCTTCTTTGTATTACACATTTTACCTAAAATTATCCTGCAGGAAGAAAAGAAAAACAGAAATTGTCTTTTTTTTGGAAACTCCTAATTGTTCAGGTGCCTACTGGTTTGGATTCAACCACGTAACTGGTCCTAAAAGCATTACATGCACATTCAATCCACCCATTTTCCAGTTTAATAAGGAGGCACTCCTCCTTTGTTCTCTGATAGTCAGGAAACAAAGATCACATGCACTTTCTCCCACTTTATGTGATGGGGAAAAGTAAGATAATCAATACACACAATTTTCTGCCATCTAATTTATAGTCATTTCTTCTCCAGCTATGACCAACATCCTACAACACCAACACACAAATGAGACAGATGATCTGAGCACACAGAATCCAAAATCTCTACAGTGCAGGGCCACATGCAGCACCCACAAATTTCTGAATTAAACATTTACCGCAGCACTAACAGTTTTACTTTAGCCATTTAATCAACTTCTTTCCTTCTGTCAAAAAACACTGTTATCTCCCCAGCAAAATAATATTTAAAGATTCCTATTTTAAAAAGTAAGCCTAAAACACAAATAACTTCTAGGAGAATCACCCACCATGAAACACAACACTAATCCTGTATCTTAACAGGATACTCACACCTAAGGGTTCTCCACACTTATCCCTGCCACATTAAATGTAATGGACTGAGGCTGTCAATGCAATAGTTTTCAACAGGCAATTGTGTATCATGTCTTATTATGCTTTGAGGAACAGTCTCAAGCTTCTTGCAGTGAGTCATAAGAGTTATAAGGGCTGACCTCTCTCATCTTTTTGACCTGCTTGCACTAATACAGTTCTTACCCTGCAGGTCTACACAATGAACAAGGATTTCCATCTGCCACATTTTGGGTACACCTGAACAAACTGGAACAGACTTTTCCATCAGAAAACCTACAAAAAGCCAAAACTAAGAAACCAGATTTATACTCAGGTTTCAGTTAGATGTGACACAAGCTTCCAGGAAAAAAAGAAATGGGACTCTCTTTGCAGAAACATTTTTTTTGTCATTATGGATTTTGGTCATTTCCATAAACATAGCCTGCTTGAAGAATTCAGCATTCCTGAAATCGTGCTTTTCTTCCCAATTCATAAGTTAACATCACAGTTGCTAAGAACTTAAATTAACACTTACACTATTGGAGAAAGGTAATTCCTGCATACCTTGTTTTTCAATTGCATGGTGGAATACAGGAGACATTCTTGAATTTTTCACTTCTTCACTTAGTTTTGCAATTAAAAAGATGTTAATCTGACTTGGCTAGACTCACTGTTATACCATCAGCAGGCAAGAATGAGTTTACAGATTAAGAATATTTCAGCCTAAGCCTATTGTTGCAAAAAAACGATAAAGTAACACTTGAAATCCCTGGAGAAGCGCTGCTATGAAACCAATGTAAGACAAAATATATTTCTCTCTCTCTCCCCTAAATCTATTGACAGAGTTGTTTAACACAGTTTTAAAATAAAAGAAACCCCAGCTTGAAATATTTTATCCCTGGGTTTCAAATTTGCAGTTGTTTCTGTGTGGACAAACTGTATTCTAAAATCAGACCGCTCTAAATTTGTGATCCCTCAGCAACTACAGAGTAAGGGGTTTGCTTCATATTACCTCCCTGTGGGCAAGCGTCATTTTCAGTAGAGCAATTCTTTTGGAATTATTTCAGAGTCTTTTAAAGATTTGACACATTTCCTGGAAATAGTGCTTACCTTGGCAGGCACAGCAAGGTGCAGGGCACAGGCAATGAGCATTCTGACATGATTCTACTGATTCTTTGGTTTGTTTTAGCACCTCTGCCTCACTCGGTGTTGATGTGCATGGAAACATCTAGCTTTTCAGGAAGAATCCCCCCATTCTTGAAGAACACACAAGTATTCCAAAGTCCCCTGGCTTTTACTGAGTTCTCCAGCTTTGGCACATTTCTTACAATTGATCTAACCTTCACCATTCACTTATAAGGGAACACATTGGGGCAGGGGAAAATACGGAGCTCAATAAAGCTACTGAAATTCATTTGTTACAGCAACGCCCTTCAAGCAGCTTGATTTGAATTCCCTCAATGTTTTTGCCATTGGTTAGAACACAATCACATATTTTTTTTCATTAAGTGCTAAATATAGGCATTTTGACACTGACAGGTATATGTGGGGAAAAAAGGTAATTGGTCATTGAAAAGATATTTTGATACCAATAAAGAATTTCAGATCTAGTGTTGTAAGCTATTATTATTCAAAGGTGCCATGATTTTATTTTCTTTATATTGACATAAAATTGTTTGCTTTTAGCTTTTTGAGGAACCACTTATTTAAAAATGCCACACAACAAAGAAATTACTATATATTGAGGCTAGAGTAAGAGGTGGCTCTCTTCCAGTAACAAGTATTTAATCTTTATAGAGCTTCACTCAATAGAAAAATGAGCGTATTCTTTGTAAAATGCATCATAATAATCAGCACTTTTCAAGAAATTCAAGTTAAAAATAACTGCCAATTACTACGTAATTTAAAAGAGAACTTTCTACTTAAATGTTAGCTTAAAGTAACTTTATTAAGTAAAAATCAGTTTCATGCGCAGCAGCACTAGGCACATTCATAAAAAGTACATACAGTGTTGAGTATCTAAAAAACAATACCTAAAAACATACAATTGCCATTAGGCCATTGAGTATTCCTCCTCTTTGCATCCAATCCTGAAAAAAACAGCACAGAGAAAAATACGTTTTGCCAAATGTACTGCAATTCAGAATATTTGGGCTTTATTAAAGAAGTTACACCACACAGATTTTTTTCATCCAACTCATGAAAATCATCCACCTTTAGTGACTGTATGATTAACTGCAGGGCTTCAGATTAAACACCTTGGCATCTCTGAGCCACCATGAGATGAAATGGGAAAAGGCCATACAGGCACAAGTTCCTTTTAATTCTAATTAAGTAGCCATTACACTGAGTTAAGTACACAACCATAAATGTTAGCCTACACATAGCACAAACATTTGTGGATTACTCTTGGTAATCAATTAAGTCCAATTAAAACAGAACAGCAATGTAAGTATATCCTTTAGGATTTAATATACATATTAAGTAAATTACATCAGCAGATTTTTTTTTAATTAAACTTTACCCTTAATTGCTACCCAAGAGCTTTGAGTAAAGTCATTCTATTGTTTTGTGGAAAAGTTTGTCAACCCTGGAATGTATTTCTCTCAGAGTTTGTTATTGCAAGGTAGTCATCACCATAATATGCAAGAGGTATAGAGATAAATCACCATAACAAGGTTCACGATGGATTTCATAGGATAATCAATATTCCTGATAGGAAGGAATGCCCCACAATAATGAAAACAAAGGAAAGGGAGTGAAGAAAGCCAAGTTCACTTCCCAGGACCACTCCCTTCCCCTGTGATGCCAGGAAAAGCCTCTGAATTTGAAAATGAGAGAAGACAGACCAGAAAAGATGCTTGGATCACATTTATTCCCCTCCCTCAAATTTCTTCTTTTCCTCTGATCTTTCCTGCAACTTCTCCTGCCCTGCTTAGAACCAGCTATACGAAAACCATTCCTGGCAGAAATCATCATCCAGTTTCTCTGCCTTTAACCATGCTTTGTTTCACATCACAGAGCAATCTTGGAGCCCACAGACTGGAGTCCTGCACTGTGAAATTATTCTCCAGGAGGGCACCTGATGCACTTTAGCAGCAGTTATTCTTCCATCTATGGCACCAGACTGCAGCTGGTCTGAAACAAATCATCCCTGTTAGCATAGAGGGTGGAAGCTGGTCTCAGCACCAGTTGATTGACTTTGAAAATCCTCTCCTGCAGGTCCACACTACTCATTAACACAGACACAGCCTAAATCAGCCATTTCTTGCCATCTCAACCCTGGAAATAAATAAAGAGTTTATAATTTTCTTCTCTTCAACTACAGATTTCTTCAGTGCTAGGTCTTAATTTCCTCATGTCAGACCAGGGACAGTGACTGTGCTTCTCATTGATAAAACACCTGAGTATCTATGGAGGAAAATGTGCTACCAAGATGATGCATACCTTCACTGAGGTCATCACTTCCATGGTTCCAGAAATAAGAGACTCCTGCTCCGAGGAAGCAGCTCTTTTTGCACTGATGCAAAGGGAGGAACTGCAGCCTACAGTATACTAGGTAATGGCTTACTAGTTCACATATACTTTGTTTCACAGGTTGTTTTTTTTAATACAAATATACATTGTAACACCCAACTATTCTTTAAAGACTTGGGATTACATAGCATATAGCACTCCCTGAAGAACCAAACAGATTTAGGTGAAGACTCCATTCTTGTTATAAGAGAGTTTGACTTTACATGCACAGGAAAAAAGGCTGGACTAACCCTGAAACTCAGGTATGACAGGTGACTTTTTTTAAAGAAAAAAGTTATTTCTGTTTATGCTACAGTTCTAATATACCAATAACCATAGGTAGCAATCTAGGTTTCTGATAGAAAAACAAAAAGTGGTTTAAACTTAATCATAGTATCTGTAAGCAAAGACAGGTCTATATGAAAGTAATTCATATACTATATGTATATTAATAAATCAGTCTCAATGCAGGTTAGAAAATAAGCTTTGCCAGCTTGTTCCCACTTTAAATAAAAGCATTTTAAATCCATTCTCCAGTTGTGTTGAAGCACAATAAAAGCAAGAAAATCACAGACCAAACTATACCCTGTTAGTGCAATTGATATATCATAACCAAATACCACGCCAGAAATTTGTAGTTAGGGCTGACAGCTCATCTGTTTCAGCAGCACTCACGACACTGAGGTGGTCTTTTTCCATTTCATAGCTGCTTCAAAATAAGACAAAATGTCATCCTTAACTCTCAGTTTCTCCCTTTTGTCATTTCATATCACAAGTCTAATTTTATTTAAACATGCTCCTCTGTTGCGATTACATCTCTCAATTTGTTGCAATACAAATTAGAAAGATACGTGCCAGCTTTTACCATTATCAGCACAGTTTTCTCACTACGTCTTTATTAATTGCCCATTATAATAGATGAAACAACAGAACTTACATTTTGAGAGTGTCTTTTGTTTGCATTATGGAAGGAAATCTAAGTCCCCATAGAGACTTGCTCTTTTGCCATTATCATAATTACATGTTTTCAAACTAAAGTATCGTATCAGCACATTCACACTGCTGTGGTGAAGGATGTCAGGATTTTCATCAACTCTGTAGTCAAGTAATAGCCTGACTTGAACGAGTAAGAGAAAATATTTCTCTCATGAAACTCAATACACAAATATTAAAGACATTTTCAAATTTAGAGAGGCATATTCTAATAATAAGAAACTGGAGACAAAAAGAAGCAATATTGATAAATGGAGTTCAATTTGTCAGGAAAAGACAAAACATCTAATACTAAAATACAGTCCTCATTTAATGTCAGAATAAACAAGTGGAATGAATTTAATAACGAAGCATCACAATTTCAGCTTAAACTCCCATTAGAAAACTCTGGTACTGTAGAAGAACTTATCATTAAACATAAAGTACAAATACATAACGTTCATAGTAGGACACGCAAAATATTGTCATTCTAGGCATTTAAAGATAACAAATAAAAACCTCAGTCCTGCTACCTGCTTTGTCCAGAGGTTTGGTCTGTCATGGACATTACTCTGGTGAGCTCCTTGCAATCACTTTTTGACTGGCTGAGGAAAAACTGACTTTGTAGTCTAGCAGTTTCATAATCCTCATTCTCAAGTCTGTCTTTGGTGACTCCTCATTTATCTGCCTGTAGCTGCCGGATTCAAAAAGATTATGAAGAGTGGGGTAGGAAACTATGCACAAAGTCACTCTCTCTTGTGCAACTGGCAGCTTGCTTGCTTCAGGAAGGCATGAAGTATCTGCCCCATCTAACCTCAGCTGTGCACTATTTCACCAAGGCTGCTGTTAGAATAGTCTTTCCTTCTGCTGCTTTCACATCACTGTAGGCAGTGACCACCTTCCCTTCTAGCTGTCAAATAAGCCAAATTCTGAGAACCTCTGGGTAGTCTGGATCCATAAATTCTGTTCTGTTCAATGGAAGCTGCCTCCAAACAACTCCACTAGAAGGTAAATGGTAATGCATATTCTCCACCAAATGAAAGCCTGATGAGAAATATGTGGTTTAGTTTTTTTCTTTTTCCCCGTCCACTCTCATTCACAGTTTCAAATAGTAGGTTCAGTGTGGTTTGATTTTAAGTTGCTATAGCTTATCCAGCAAAGCCTTTTCTCTCATCCTAGCAGAAAGTCTACTTTCCTGTCTGCATCTCTTTGTACATCCCCTGTCTGTTTCTACACACTGGACTCAACAGTTAGTCTTCTGCTTTGCAGATACCACAAACCCACTCCCTCCTTTCTGGCAGATACTCTAGGTGCCGCATTTGCCACCACCACAGTCCCTGAGGCCAAGAGCAAAAAAGACTTCTAAAGACTCAGCTACAGCTTGTGGCAAAGTTAAGTCGCAAATTTTACATTGTGGCTGAATAAGAATAAATACGAAAAATATTCTTATGCCCTCAGCAATCTTGTTAAGCTCTAAGATCCATGAATCAGTTTGAATGCAGTTTTTATTCCTCCACTCCTAAATAACCCCTGTGGTTCACAGGGAAATTTCAACCCAACAGTGGATTTGTCAGATGCCTCGGCAGCTTTAAGAGTCATACATCAGAGAGATGCAACAGAGATTAATATTAAAAAGCAACTATTGGGAAAAATGCATAATGAGGTCTCTTTGGTCAAACCGATTCATCTTCTTTCACTTTGTGCTGATCATCTACATTTACCTATCTGTTTAAAAAGTAAATTGCTTAACTGCTTTTAGTTTCTAGATGAACCTATTGCATCTGCATCACCTTCAATATGAGTGACTACTAGCAACAACTCATCCCTGTTTTCCACAAATTCTTTCAGCCTTTTCTCAAGTACTGTTTCCCATTTGCAACCAGATTTGAAGCACAGGATCCAGGCAAAATTCATCTGTTTTCTGATTCTCATTGGTTTCTGCTCAAAACAGGAAAATTAAGAAAAGGGACAAGGAACACGATTCACTCATCTATCTCAACTTCAGTCAGGTAAACCTTGTGAAGTTAAATTTTGAAATGATAACTTAATGGAACAGTTCTCTGTCAGCTAAAGGTAAACAGGGAGAAAAACAAACAAACAAACAAAAAAAAAAACCACAAGACGGAGGTAGGCTAGATATCTAAGAACTAGATGTGTGATTACTTAAACTATATGTCACAATGTAATTTCAACTAAATATGATACCAGTATTTACAAGATTTCATGACAATATGTCAGTCAATGTCAAAGCATTCACAGAAGGAGAGGGAACAGAATAGAAATTCAGAAAAAACATTTCAACACCAAAGAATCTCTACTTTCAGTAACATCTCACATTTTCTTTAAAGTGTTATAATTAATTGGAGTACAGACTCTTCAAAGCCCAAATGCATAACTCCCATTAGCACTAATGGAAGTCAGACACACTCATCAAAGGGAGAATATACTTTATCTTTACAAAAGTAATCAGTGTGTCACAAAGCTGTATTTTTCTTAAGTTATCATTCACATGCTATGCAAGCTGAGTACAAAGGTTTGCATTCATTTACATTCAAATTATGCACTTAGAAAAGATTTTTCCTTCACTGGAAGGACTGAATGCAGGAGATCGGTTTGTTATTACATTAAAAAAATACATCACAAAATGCAATAAAAATAATTACCCTTTAATTAAAGGTTGTCATTGTAAAATGCTTTTAAAAATCCCATTATTGAAAGAACTGTCCATGGTCCTCTATTTAACACTCTCCAAAGGAATCATTATGATTTTGTCCACCAGCAAACTATTTTGGTATATCTAAATTATCTGTTTGGGGACATACTTTTTAGTAAGGCCTGTTGTGATAGAACAAGGGGTAATGGTTTTTAGTTGGTGGTGGTGGTGGTTTTTTTTACGATGAGGGTGGTGAAACACTGGAACAGGTTGCCCAGAGAGGCAGTAGATGCCCCATCCTTGCAAGCATCAAAGGTCAGGCTGGACGGGGCTCTGAGCAACCTAATCTAGTGACAGATGTCCCTGCATATTACAGGAGGGTTGGACTAAATGACTTTTTAAGATCCCTTACAACCCAAACTATTCTATGATCTATGAACATGCAGTTATTAATATTTCAATAAAGACTGTGAACTGATGGAATTCCTAAAATAAAAAACTAGTTCAAACTTTTTTTTTTTCATTTATTCAGTAAATAGCCTGACAAAAAAGCAGGCTTTATCCCTTCTTGAGGAGTAGGGAAGAAGGAGGCCATGATCAACTCTCAAGGAAAACGCAAGTCTTATAGATGCCTATCTCTCTCTTCTGATGTTATTTGTTCAGTAACAGTAACCACCCCAAGAAAAGATTAGAGCCCAGTTCTAATTCTGGCACAAGCTTCAATACTGTTTAAAAAAAGAACACAACAAAAACCCTTCCTGAAAAGGCATTGCAACAAACCATCTTTGCCTGGCATATCAAAGCAATTTCCCTAAGCTCAGCATCATGCACTTGGTAGCACTGTCAAGTCAGTGGTTGTTAGTAGTTTCTCAGTGTATCAGGTTCCCTATTTACTAGAAGACCAAACGTTTCTTTTCTGGAGCCCCGAGTTCTTCACACTTTTCTTAACACTGACCAACACATAGTCAGGCAACTCCCAAAAAGGAAATCCCTAAATTCTTGTGCACCTAAGAAAGAATAAATGCTATTTTGCAAAGTCTTATGTTAAAATTAGTATATATAAAGAGCATCACAGTTAGTTTTGGAGGCTCAGCACTCCCAAAAAATCAAGTTTTATGTTGTTACGCAAATATTTATTTTTTCTATTCCACAAATAAAGCATTATAAACTGTTATTCAGCAGAGGCATTACATTTACTAGAAATAACAAAAACTCCCAAGCCTTTTTGAAATTCTAATTAAAAATCAATATCCATATATTCTGGCTTCCTTTAAACTGAAATATCCTTTTTTGAATCTCCACAATAATTTAAAAATATATTTCATTATCATAATGTACTGAAGTTCAGTACTAAGCACTAAAAGAATAGATCTTCACTGAGTAGCTACAGATACACCATTGTATCCAGTTGCAGTTATTGAATAAAATTGTTAGAAAAGTTTTGCTTTGAAGCTTGCTTTTTTTTTTTTAAAAAAAAAAAAAAAAGGAAGCAGAGAATAAGACAGAACCTAAGTCAGTCTCCACAAACAATCTTATTAAGAACCAAAAATAACTTTCATATAACACATTACCAGTGCTGTGAATTAGGAAATGTTATGTTTTCCAGCAGAGGGACTACCTTCAACATGGTGTTCAGGAACTCCCACAAACTGTCCAAAGTCAGGCTATTCATAACACTATTTTCTTGTTCTCCTCTCTGGAAAGCCTTATTCTCTGATAAAAACAAACTGTATTTCAAATGTAATTTTATTTCCTCAAGAGGTTAGCCTTACCTAATCTGAAAAACACCAAGCAGTCACACAAATGAATGCAATTTATTCAACACTCAGACTTGTTCATTTTTCATAAGGAGGAACAGGATAAAAGCTGCTGTTAATTCAGAGTATATTTTAATCTAGTGGTGAGGCAATCAATGGCTGTGTGTTGTAGTTCTTAGGATAGACACATCCTACACTAAAAAAAATGGTTAAAATTAGCAAGACATCACTCTGAAGGTGGTGATGAGACTGAAAGCATTTAGCCCTGAAAGACATATAGTCTGCCTCTATCTCCATATACTGTATACCAAATGGGGGGCAGGGTGGCGGCAGGCAGTGTGCATCTTCACTTACAGCTCTTTTTCAACACTGTTTGCCTTCAGACATTAGATAATTAGTTAAAATATAATTTAACTTTGTAACTTCTACTGGAATAATACAGTAGAACTACAGGACTCATCAAGGTCTTCTACAATAGAGTTTGGGGGCCAAATTGTTTTCAACTAACACTTCACCACAATGGGAGCTCAAGAAATAGATGGAAAAGAGAACAGAATATTAAAACAGAGAGGAGTATTTACGTAATACTTTATGCGATCATTGCTAAAAAAAGAAAGGACTAACTTGACAGAACAGTGAGTCCTTGCCTCTAGGAGGACAAGGTACAATACTGGGTACGAAAATGGAAAAAAAGATAAAAATTCATAACTCACATAAATTTAATTATATGTGCTATTACCCAGAAAGCAAAGATCTAGCATCCACCTTTGAAACACTACATAACAGAAGCCCATTACCATATCTCTATACATTTGGAATCTATCAGAAATCGATAGAAATGCTGCAGGTTATAATATTAACTCTGCATTTGATTTCCATGAATGGAACATGACATCATAGTTTGGGTAATTTATAATGTCATTTGGAGCTGTAATTGATAATATGGCTTAGAGCCTCTTCCTCTAAATAGCCCATAGCAAGGGCTAGAAAACAAAATATTGGAGAGTACAAGCATTTTTATTCCAAATCAGAATAAACTGAAGATTTCTCAGAATTTCAACTAAAATACATTATTGTTTTTAAATGTGGAACTGTTCACTCTGAAAATACGAAAATACAGCATTTTTGCATGAATTAGTTTGCAAAAGTAATATAGATTACAGTAACAGAGAAATGAAAAATGAAATGATTATACTAAAGAGCAGATTTCAACATTTAAACAGGAAAAAAAACCCACCACATTATCCAAAATGTAAGAAAGCTAAATAAAACTATTTAAATGTTTTTCAAAAAGTTTCTACAGAAACACTCCTTCATACAAAACTTGCAAACAAAGACTAAAATAAGAAAAGAAATTGTCAGAAAACTTTCGTGACAAAAATATCTTCAATCAACCATAACTGTCACTCTGAATCTTAACTCATGCCAGTAGTACCTGAGAAGTTATCATCACCTGACAGCTGCTTAGTGA
This sequence comes from Falco naumanni, assembly GCF_017639655.2. Lineage (NCBI taxonomy): Eukaryota > Metazoa > Chordata > Aves > Falconiformes > Falconidae > Falco > Falco naumanni. Next base: position 31,115,279 of record NC_054061.1, on the reverse strand, counting down.
TCTTTACAGATGAGCTGTCCCTGTCAAGATCCTGGTAACAAAAACATAAATATCTAATCATAGTTACAGAATTAACAGATGCATTTTGGCAGACAAGACTTCGGTTGAAACTCCAGGCCTAAGAAAGAAAGAAAAGAAGCTGCCGTCTTATCCTAGAGATGGCTGCTCCAAGATAGGGTCAATAACTACTACTTTTGAAGCCTTTACAACTAATTCTCATGTAGTGCCTGCCCTGCAATAAAGTAAGATTAACTTAACCTGCTTGATGTTTATTTTGCTATTGCTTACAATGAGGACTCCAGACTCCTGGGTTTTCATGGCCACATTTTTAAAGTTTCAAGTACTTTCAGTTTTTACTTTTAAATTACAATTCACAGATCTGCAGTAAACTTCAGGCTTCCAAGTAGCTTTGGCTGATTTTAAAAATCAATATTTCACATGCAGAAGAAATTCTGTCAGTCATATGCCTAAAGTAGGCTGCAAGTACAAAAAGCACACTCTACATTTCCTTTTGACGCACTTGTCAAATAAGATGGTCTTCATTCAGCAAGTAAGGTCTCAACTATGGATAAAAAAAACCTCTCAAAATTGAAGATGTGCTTTTTCCCTGAGGAGAAAAATAATTGTGGAAAACCTCAGCAAAACATGTGTTAAAGCTGAATTGCCCTCAGGATGGGAGGCCAATATCTAAATGCTGTCAAAAAGCTGAATGTTTCTCCTGGTCCCCTGTCTTAGTAATTTTATTTTAACAAAGTGCCCAGAACTTTATTATCTCACTAGAGAGGCTACAGGTTTGTATAGCCCTGTTAATGGATCAAAATCAATCTATGTTTACAGATTTGGCAAAACAATATAAGTTGCTATGATGATTACTCATTGGCAAATATCTCACACATTGCCTAGAAACTTTGTCAGATTGGATAAACAAGCAAGTATCAGGTTGCCTGTGGTTCATCTCAATTCCACAGTCTTGTACAGGACACATTTGATTTGTGCAACAGTAAGTTAAAAATGTAATTAAATCAGACTGTCAAAAATTTAATAATTTGAAGTTTATAGCACTTCTGCTCTCACGGCACTTCACACATCCCCAAATAAAGACATAGCTACAATTGTAAAGCACAGCTTTTGGTCAGATGAAATGGCAGCCAGGTCTGCCATCAGACACTCCTCAGGCACTGTCCCCAGAGTTAGTGCAATAGTATGGCTTTGGTCCAGTTTGGGAGCTGGCTGCATGGAGTGACACATCACATGAATGCCTTTAGCACCAGCCTCATGTCTCCTGCTCATCACTAGGGCCAGCTCTTGGCTCTCAAAGATCAGAAACACTATGAATAAGTGGAAATTCTCACTGCCTATATATGTCCTCCCAGAAGCTGCCTGGAGTTACAGAACAAGCAGACGTTAATGGGAAGCACATGCGTCCTGTTGCCTTTGTGCCCTCCACTGTATTGTCCATTCACACTTCTCTCTCCTGATCCTGCCTCTGCTTTCTCTGTACCCAGTTGTTTTCCTTTTTTCTCATTATGTTTTTTTTGTTACTTGTTTTATGCTTTTACTCAGTAGATTTCTTCCTCCACCTTTGCCTTTCCCACCTCTAACCCTGATATACCTAAAAGGAATAGGTCCAAACTGCAACAGGATGCAGTTTGGCTCAAAACTGTGTGACACTTGTGCCATCACACCTGCTCAACACAAACACTTCAGGGAGAATTTAACAAAACTGATTCACTGAATGGACTCTTGAAAGAATCCTAAACATATGACTTAAGCATATATAACTAGATATATCCACTTTCCCAAACATACTAAACGCAAAAGTCCTTTTGCATTACAGTGAAAGAGAGAACCAAAATTGTTCAAGTACCAACCACATTTTCATATGAAGAATAACCTTGGCCTTGTACCCATTTCTGTCTGTCTGAACTGCCTTGCCATGCGGGAGGTAGAGGATTGGTTCATACATTTAAGAAAAAGAATGCATGGCACAGAAAGCAAAATAGACCAGGGAAATGGATGAATGAATAGCAAACATGAGTCAGTGTCTCTGAAATCTCCTATTTAAACAGGAAAAGAAAAATCAGAGAATACACAACGGATTCAACTAAAGAGAGCAAAGAGAAAAAAAGAAGGACTGCAGGTGAAATAATTTTTTATATATGCCCATAGATATGTATGTTTAAAAAATGCAAATTTTATGGATCCATCAGGCAAACATTTCAGCAATATAGAATGGTATACAAAGCACTGTTCTACTGCCTTAATTCAAGAAAAAACAGCCAACAAAACATAAGGATTAGAAATGTAAAACTTTAGTTTTTAAAGATAACTACTTTAAACACTGTACAGCTGAGCATTTGGTAAAGTACTTTCTACTTAGACAAATGAGTAAGAAAACTGAAGAAAAATTTAAAGGATTTTTTTTAGGCAAATGGAAACAAGGCAAAATTAGCCAACAGCACTACTGCATGCAGCTACAACTGAAGGTATATCCCCATCCCGCACAGCATTCCTCTGAAGAGAATCAAAATGCTGATGAGTGTAATAGAGCTGACTTAAATGAGCCTTTAGGAAGGACCATAAAACCAGCTGCAAATATAAACAGCAGCTTCCAAAGGAAAATTGAACAGGTCACTACAAATCCAACCCATAGGGAAAGGATTATAGCTCCAGCTGGGCAACGGGTACCTTTCTGCTCAGGAGCAGTGGTGGTAAGGGGGGAAAACAGAACAAGGAGGCACAGGAGGAAAAGAACACTCTTCACAAATACATGAACCTGCTGATGCATGAGCACATACACGTCTGAAGTCTTTACAGGTAACAGAAAAAAAGTGTGGCGTTTGGGAGTCAACTCACAAAGCTGTTGTATAGGACCCACTGTCTGTTATCATTCCAAAACTCTCAATCCACTGCTCAGGTTTGCTCATGTAGTAAGAATATTTGTCCTAGAGAAGAGCATCCTAAGTGTAATGATGTAGCACATCCAGTCTATACTTGTTCATCATATTAAGAACTGCTTTCTTAGCCAAAAATGTATTACCGAAAAAAGGTCTCCCTCCTTCATGGACATTGCTATGGTAACCGGAATAGTAATCTTAATACATGCACTACACTCGGGAGACTTTTGCTTCAACAAAACAGGAGAACTAAGATTTATTAAGTGTCTGGTCCACCTTCCTAGGGGTTCACATGCAGAAATTACTGTACTCAACCCTTCAACATGAGGTTGCTATCTATATATATTGCTTGGAAAACATAAACCATTCTGCTCACCTCTTTCAAAATGCGATACCTTACACTACAGATACACTCTGCTTGTGTAAATATTTTCTAAGTATATTGATCTCTTTGTTAAATTCTTAATGCTTTGGGTTGCAGAATCAGTCAAAAATCAATAGGGACATAAATTTTAAGAAGGACTGCAATGATTAGCTGTACTTTTGGCTAAAGGTAGCAAAAGAGTTGGAATACATGATTTCATTTTTTCCTAACATATCCCAATCTGTGGATTTTGCCCCATACCCATAGATTTCAACAAGCATTGAATCAGTCTACATCTTAATGAATACAACTAGAATTTGTTACAAGAAGTAAAGATTCTTCGAGAAAATAAATTTCAGGTACTCTGTAGAGGAAGTATAACATCTTGTAGGGGGAAAAAAAACCCTAAAAAACAAAAGTCAGAAAACAAATGACCAGGAAAAAAAAGAGAGCTACAAGACAGTGTAGAGGTCACAGCTAATACAATGGCGCATTAGTGCACAAAGAATATCGGTGAAAGGAGATTTCTAAAAAGGTGCACTAAGAAGTCATTTACAAAATGCAACAGTGACATAAGTTAACGGCCCTGAATACATAGCACTATTTAATGCTTGTTAACAATTATTAACACTGGCACCGGTATCGATGCAGCAATAGGGCTTAACACAGTTGATCTGAGCAGAAATTACTCAAGATCTATCTCTAAGCAAGCAAGTCATGTGACACCTTAGAGACATCAATTAATACAAGAGCAGAAGGAAGTACAGTGCATGTAGCAGATTCTAATAATGTGGGCAGGCAGGGAAGATCGGTTAAAAGAGCCACTAAGTAACATTATTTAAAGACTAGACTGCATACAGTCTAGAGGAAAAAATAACTGAGGGAAAAACTCTATTGTGTTACAAGCAGTGAAATAAGGAACTTTCGTGATATCAAAACACCTTCCTGAGCAATAGGCATACAACTGCTCATCCTCAGGGTGGAGAATCAAAGGATGAAAGGCAGAGTAATCCTCTGGCCGCCTGCCCACAGGGGAGAGCTCTGCTGCCATCCTGGTGGGTGCCCCACAGCTGCAGAGCCACAACATCTGAACAGGCGAGATTCACTCACAAAGCCAAGTCTCTGAATATGAGGCAGAAAAGTATCTCTGCCTCGTGGAAGAAAATTAATATTTGCTTTGTGATAATGATCATGGATTAAAGAGACCATCATTTTTCTATATAAATCCATACAGAAATGAGATGAAATCTCCACTTCCATGCAGAAAAAAAAAAAAAAATACAGGGTTTTCCCCACCCTGGTTTTTAAGGTTGCATGTTACATTCATGCACAGCTGCAACCCAAATTGTTTCATGCTTTCTTATTTGCAATCCTACTTACAATAGTGCATAATTTGTTTCAATTTCTATTTCCTGCTCACATTAACACTTTTGTAGCTTTATACACCTCACATTGTTTATCTTCTGCTTTACACGCATTCTTCATGTGTAATATTTAAGAATAAAATAATTTTCTGACAAGATAAACATAGAGAAAACGAACCAAATAACTGCTGCACCTAAACTTTAAAAAAAACCCACACACAAAAAAATCCCCCAAAATACCCAAAATCAAACACCAACATAAAAAACCCCACAACCAATCACTCCCAAAAAAACAAGCAGGAAAATCAAAATTCTTCTTATACCAAGAATTGTCATCGTTTAAGAAGCCCCAATTCCTGCATCACGGGACACAACAAGGTATGTTGTCCCTCATACCAGGGTGGTCACCTCACAACCTTAGCCTGAATGGCCAACTGCCCATCTACAGCTGGCTTGTAGATAAGTCTTCAGCATCAGCACAAATACAGCCCCAAACTCCTCCATTCAATTCCCTAATGAGAGGATTAAATAATTCAATCCATTTCACAACAGCATTGTTTAAATTCTTTTATCAAAGAAGTTATTTTAATAAATCAGTGGAATGGTATCAATCAAAACTTTTAATTCCTCTTTTTAGCGCTTTTGAAGAGAAACTTCAGCTAGCCTAGAGATACTCTCTGCATCTTTTCAACTTTTCTGGGGATTCTCCAAAAATTAGTCTTAAAACTTGGCAAAAACTGGGTGTGTAATTCATACAACCGCTAGAGTTTTAAGAAAGAAGAGTTTTAGCTAAAAGTATCCAAAGATTGAATTGAAAAATCTAGGATTTTTTTTTCACCTGTTCTTCTACATGCTGCTTTTGCCTGCACAGGGAATCAAAGTCCAACCACCCTCTGCTGCCTTTCAGAAATAAACCCTTCACGCTGAACCACAGGCAACAAAACAACTCCCTGGCCTGGCTTCCAGCTTCAGGCCCTGCACAGACAGGTTCAGATAAATAATGAAAGCTATATACAGAGCTGGCAAGAGCACCACTGCACGTACCTCTCTTCACTTCTGCCCAAGTCCCTGACAGAGCATTAATACATCGTATCACAGCCTTAATATCTGAATGCCAAACACAGCTCCTGCTAAACCAAAATGCACTTGTACACAATGGCTGCATTCCAGCCTGGCCACTTCAGACTCTCATCTCATTTGCATGGGGGCAGGGGGGAATAGGACTTCACTCTTAGTATCCATCATAAATTACAAAAGTAATAGAAACATATAGATATGTAATTCTAATAGAGATATTTGTCTGTTTATTGGTTCCAACTTGGCAACAACTTTCTGGAGCAGAATCTATCTTTTATTGCTCAGTGATGGAGTGATTTCTTGCACTTGACCCATATCTATTGGCAAACATCACAACTTACTCAGCTTTGATAAATAAAGTTCATATTTGCCTCGTGCACTGGTTTCCCGCACAAAATTGGCACAAGTGCTACTGTGGAATCTGTGTGTTGTGCTTCCCAAACCACTACCATTTTTATCATCCACAATTTTAAAAGCAATTTCAACTATCTTCATGCCAGGTTTCCCAAACTCACTTTTTATTTAATTTTTCAGGATAGACAAGAGCCAACAGAGTCTCAAGGAAAGCACCAGCTCAGCTTAAGCAAAGACTGCTATCTACACATTCCACTCTGCAGGTGATAAAGGCAGTGTACAGCATGAGAAAGGTACCAGGGACAACCACAAATAAATCTGTGGGAAGCTACTGTCTCATTTGCTCCTTAAGGAAACCAAACATTGTAACAATCAGTAATACTTCTTCAGCCAGGTAATATCTTGCCATGTTAACTTTAACACAAATTCTACAAAATATTGCAGTGAAGTTCAACTATAAAGCAAAAGTGGTTTCATATTTCCTTTTTAATGTTTAAGAAAAGAAGAAGAAGAAGAAGAAAGAGACTACTAAACATAATATATTTTTGCAAAATAAAGGGTGAAGGGGGAGAGGGATTTCCTCCATAAACCAGTCTCTTAGTTTCAGTGGTGTTCAAAACGGTAGGCATCATCCATTCTTTTTCTCTCCATGCTGATAGAATTGATGCGTGAAACTAAATAGAGAGGCCCACATCAGAACCAGTAAAGATGACTCAGAAAATGAAAGCCATGCCTCTGCTGCAGCTCATAGAGGAAATTTGGAAACAATATAAAACCAAAAATAAAACAAATAAATACAAAAGCTTGAGTTAAAACAAAACCACATGTCTTGATGCTGTTCTCAAAGCAAAGTGAAAATATTTCTGGCTTGGGACAATGTTTTTTTATCATCTCCAAAGTAGTACATTAAAACTGTAAAAGGGAAAAAAAAAAAAAAAAAAAAAGAGCATTGAAGGCTCTTTGCCTTGAAAACATATGTGGATGAAAAATTATTTGCTTTGGAAATTAAACCCAAATAGTTTATACCTGCTGAGATTGACAGCACAACCTAGGATTTTCTGCTGGACAAACTGATAAACCTCACTCCAAAACCAGAGTTTTATGACAAAAGAAAGAGGTACAAATATGTTTTCTCCAGAAATCTCTCACGAAAATGTTGCATTTATACTTTGATTAGTCAAAGGAAAGAACTGTATTCACCAGGATGACACTAAGGGACAAACCTACCTACAACTGTTCTAGGGTTTTCTGTATCACTTGCAGCAGAGAATAGGAGCACCACCTGCCTCCCTGAGCGTGCCTCCCCACCACACACATGCAGAACCCTGCTTTAGCAGGGAGCTGCTGTTCCTCTGTAGAGGATGGGACAGGGCAGTGGTCATCTGTCTCCAGCAGCAGCCGCCAGTCTCGGGGGGGATAGCAGCCTGTCCTGGCAGCTGCTTGCTGGAGGCAGAGTGTGGGTTAGCAGCTCCTATCTGATAAGGCACAGGAGCTCACGAGGACTATAAGGCAGGGAGAAGGTTAATATGTGGAGAAAATGCAGCTTCTGCATGAGGCACAAAACTCGCCTTGAAACTTAAGTTGTCACCTCATCCCCTTCAGGTCCTTTCCCTTGACACGAAGGTCAAAGTCTTCCTTTCCCTTATTGCTTCTGACTGATGGTGACTTCCTTATTTTCCATCCTCCTCCCAAAGACAGAGACTGCTGCTGCTTGTGAGATGAGTCTGGTTTGAATAAAGTGTGAGGTCCTACAGGAGGAGGGAATCTTTATCATATCTTGCCCTTTCAAAGAGCACTCCCCTCCCTGAAGTACCACTTAAAGCCCTTCTGTCTGCACTGTCCTCTGCCTCCTCCGCAGTCCTCTCCCTCACTACTCCAAAATCTATGCTCTTGCATCAGCCCGACTGTGTTTGCCTGTGAAGATGTGATGCTGCCCAGCCATACACATTACCCTACATCCTTCCTGTGATAGCGTCGCAAGGGTCACTGAATACAATAACAGACAGCCGCTCCAGAAACAAGCAAAACAGAATGAGAGAAATATTTATCATCTCACAATTTCACCAAAGCACCTTACAGAAGTTTTACCCTAAGGAGACACCTACATCCCTCCTGGCTCTGTAAGGCACAAACACATGTACTAAGGTGATTTGCTGAGCTTCAGGACAAGACAGGTTTCCAGGGCACAGTCTGCTGCAGGCCATCATCCAGACTTTGGTCCTTCTCTGACACTTTTCTTTCAGATACATGAAAAATATCAGTTGTGCTGACTACATACCCATCTGACGGAATACAAGCAAGGAGTCAACACACAAAGGTTGGCAAAGCTTATCTAAACAGCAAAAATGCAAGCAACTTCCATATTCGCAGAAGGATTAAAGGCAAAGATTCTGAATTTTATTGTCATTAACAGCCAGAGTTCCTAATAATAAGAGCTCTAAGTACATCACCAAAGATCTAGGGATTAGACTGCAAACCTTTCAGGCCCTCATTATTTCTCACAGACCAGCAGACACATTTCTAAGTAACTTAACAGAAATGAAAAAAATATCCTGAAAAGTGCTTCAGTGTGGTTCAAAGATCCAGCTGCAGACTGCTGATATTGGCAGATAAGCAACGATTCATACACTGGTTTATGAATAACTAATAGAGCAACGATACAGTTGTTGTCAATGATACAGTTAGTTTAGAACTATGCTCTAATACATCACATATCATGGCCTTCCAATAAATGTACTGTACCCAGAAGACGCGCTCCTAAGCAAACTGTGGTCATGAAACGAGATGCTATGCCCCACCTGAAGCAGAGAGTGGTCCCTGTTGCAAAATGGTTAGAATCCAAGAAAAAAGCAATATGAGATACATTAAGTCTGTTAACAAGTTTTTTTGGCAAGGGAAAGCATAGAAGTTTAACTGCAGTGCTTTCTTAAATTTAATTACTCTGGATTTTTTAAACTACATTACAGTTATGTAATCAGACTTAAGTAAACCAATATGTTTTGCCATCTAATGCAAAGCCTTAATCTGAAGCAACGTGCTGTCAGATTTAAATACTTTTATTATTCACTGGCAGCATTTTAAATTCTCACTTCCTATTAGAAAGCCTGAAGATCAATAATGCTAAGGGAAGATGTACTGTCATTTAACATCTTCAAAACTAGGCCAAGCAACTGGAAGGCTTTCTGAAATCAAAAGCTCTTTCAGATAACACAGACTGAACTGATCGATGGTTGTGTATACTCTCCAGCATGTCCTTTTAAAAACAGTTGAAGTGATCAGATTTATAATGCAAAAAGCTTAGTAATCTACTAAATTGTTATTTTCAAGAACACTAGCCATCATCCATATTTCCTTTCCCTTTCCTTCACAAATTCTTACAAGAGATGACAAAAATTGAAGTCAGATTTTAAAAAAAACTTGCCTTTGAAATCAAACAAAAAAAAAGAAGAAAAAAAAAAAGGAAGGGAGGAAGAAATCCAAAAGATACCTGCATAGGTACATCTTCACATTACACTCAATGTGAATATATTGTGTCATTTCTAAAACTAACTCCATTTTTTTCTTTTATTTTCTTTGGCAACAGCTGATTATCTCAGATAAAGAACATTTTCTCCACAGCTTTAAACATTTGCATAATTATTAACTTTGGTGTCAAGCATTTAAATTTGTGGACTTAGTTTCAAGCAGAAAAGGAAATGGATTGTAAAAACTTCTGTACGTAAGAGCTTTCCTTATTAAAGAGTGGACTAGAAATAACTACATGGGGATGATTTCTTTAGTGGAGGAACTTGCAAACAAGGAAGAAATAACACGGAAAATAATGCTAGCCAAATTCAAATGTCGGTATAAAAAATTTCATTAAATACTAACAGTTAAATACTAGACCTTACATAAGAATACAGTGATTCACCTAGTACTCAAAATCCTTAAATCAGACATTTTTCTACAAACTATGCTCTAGACCCTTCAGAAAATGCTTACAGCAGGAATCACTTTTTCAATCTCTATTCCCATCTCTTCCGAGGAGGTCAAGATGATAAAAATTTCAGATGGTTACAAATTATTCTATCCCAAGAGGAGCAAAAAGTAATAGTAAGTAGCTACTTATTTTCTGCTAAAATCTTCCTGTGCAGAGTCCACACACCCTGTCAATATCCAAAGAAAGTGCCAAACGCTCCCCTCCAGCTCCACAGTAATGAATGCTGAATACTAAGTTATATATTTCACTCTCCACATATATAATGCCACCACTGCAATGATACCATGCCAGGAAAAAAAAATAATCTTACCCTAAATTTTAAAGATAGAATCAGGAACCAGAAATGCTGCTTTGCAAGACTCCTTATTTTATTATCTAAGATACTGATTTCACTGACCATACTGGGAAATTTCAAAGTCCGTAATTATCCCCACTTCTTCCTAAATTCCCATACACACAAACACACTCTAGTAAGAAAAAAAAAATTCTTCCTCTTTTTTTGTATCACTGGACTTCATTGCTTCTTTGGCAAATAAACACAAGAACACACCTAACTGCAAGCTTAGGAATTCTCATATTGGCTGAGAAAACCAACAGTGCAGAAAGATTAGATATTAATACAACTGTACTGATAATAAAACGCAAGGCTCTTCTTTACTAAACAGTATTTCTAATATTCAATAGATGGAAATGTTCGTAACTGTACAATCTCACAGCTTTTAGACTAGATTGTTTACGACCTCTATTTTTCACACAATACTAGTAAAATTACCTTCCATTGGATGAGTTTCTTAAGATGGATTTTGAACACCACAGAACAAACCTTTATCCAAGCAAGTGTTTAGTACCAAATTCTAAATTTCTTTTTACCCCATGTGAAAAACTCTTAAAAGAAGGTTTTATTTTATCACAGGCTGTAGAACACAGTTTAAAAATACAATAAACAACATGTTCAATAGTATCAACAATATTTAATATAACTCAATCCATAATCCTTTATTTTTATCATCCTGGGTTCTGAAAGTAGTGATACCTTCATGCACAGAATATTATGCACACTATGAATGACTGGTAGTGTTCTTAGATGAGTAAATTCATAGAGGTTTTGAGTAGCAAGAGTAATGCATAGAACTAGCATAAGGATCTTCTTCCATTATGTACTTACCTGCTTTTAGCAACCACTTTAATTGACAATACTGGGTCTGTAATAACGTTGTTTGACAATTAGAAGAAGGATTTTTCAGGTAGGGTGGGGTCAAAGGCAGTTGCTTTGTGAATTCACAGAAAACAACAAATTCATCAAAAACTGCTTTAGGTTTTAACTAGCCTAACAGCCTTAACTGGAAAGATGTTTTCTGCCAAACACAAGAAACTGGTCATCTTGGCAACAGCACTGTTCTGGCTTTACCCAGTAGCAAAGCTTTTGGCCCTGACGGCAGACAGAAACCAGTCCAAAGGAGAAGCAAAGGGCATCTCAGGAACTGTATGGTCATTGGAGTAGCTGGGGGAAAGGGAGTGGCAGGGAACTAAATTGAGCCTCCCCTCTCACTCCTAAACTACTAACTACTACTACTAACTCCTAAACAAATAACACTAGAGCTGGTCTGAGGATGAAAAATACCAATCATACTTTTCTCCCCTTTTATTCTTCTTTTTGAAACACACTTATCCTTGTCATGCCCATTTCGTTCTTTAGAGTCCACAACAAAGCAACAATTCAATTCAATCATAGACCTTCCTACAAATTAAAAGCAGTTCCAGTTATTACTGAACACCAAAGTTGATTAATATAATTGAACCATTTCCCATGCAAAGTTATTGTGAATTTACATACACAATGACCAGGCTTCCAAACTCCTACTTCCCATAAAGCACTCCTTAACAATACTCTGTTTGCACAAAGCCCATTGTTACACCCTTGATCATAACACCTGGAGCAACACAAAAATCCAAGTATAACGACACAAAACAGATGGTCACTACTGCGTTACTTGTACATTTCTTGCAAACAGAAAGAATGTGAACAGCTCATATGATCAAGAGAAAAGGAGTCCAGTTAGTTGAAAAAGAAAGTCGGAATTTGTTTTCTTTTTTACATTAAAACTATATAATTATTTCAGAATCTGCATACCATTTATAAATCATTTAATAAAGTAGACCATTAAATACAACTTGTAGACATCAGAAAATGACTAAGAGCTGTACAAGTATATTGAAATATTTAAGAATCCATTCCAGATGGGGAGTCAGAACCAGTTCTCAAATGCCCAAGCTCAGATGTTAAAAGAAAAATTTTATTTTCTGAATTGATCTTTTTGTGAATCTATAAACAAGATCCAGATCTCAAAAATAATTCTTCGTCACTGCTTCCAACTGAGACAGTAACACAAACAGAGAATTTCAGTGGGTTTCTACTAGATAAAGATTTAAAATTAGAAAGCCACTTCAAAAATTAATGAAACAGACATGATTCAGCACTACAAGGAAAAGTGGGACACTGGCCAATTTCAAGAGTTTGAAATCTTAACTGATTCTTTCTCAGTGCCTGCATAATGATATCATTCAATATCCAAAATTATTCCCTAATTTCGAATTACATGAAAGATTACACACTTACCATTAATCCATTTGGCTTCTGGATTATGAACTACGAACTCTTTTCTGAAGAGATCTTCCAAGGACAATCTGGTTTCTGATGAATTTGCAAGTTCATCTAAAATAAACGTAACAAGACCATTTTAGATAGTTATTAAATACAATCTATTCAGTGTCATTCATAAAACATTGGAATTACAGATCCAGAATACATAGTTCAAAGGTCCTGTCAAAATCAATAACAATACCTTGCTTTTTTTTTTTTTTTTTTTTTTGCTACAAGAAAATGTTTCCTTTTTCTTTAGTAAAGCTTTGGAAAACAAAGCATTGGTACCTTATATACAGGACACCTGAAGGATGTAGTGCTTGGCTATTTCCTATACTGGAACTGTAGTGGCAGAGCTCCTGCTTCCCCACCACAAGAAAAGTCTACAAACCAATACAAAAAATTTCCTGAAAGCCAAAGGATGTAGGCCACATTGACCACCTATACAGACAAAAACTAAGTAAAATACTTTGGTAAATAAATTTGGAACCAATTCCACCTACTCCAAAAACTAAAATGTGGAGAAAAAAAATATTTCTATATGCACATTTTATAGTCTGTGGTTGCTCTATAGCGATAAGCACAGCGTAACATTTGGCTAACAGCCTTGTTTTTTTTTCACAAACGTGACAGAACCTGGGAATATTGTGCTTCTGAACATTAGCCAACGTTGACTTTCAAAGCAAAAAAATAAGTTGCCAGCTCCAAAAATAATCTCCATGCTTCAGAAAAGGAAAAAGAAGCTCTGCTAAATTCTACTTCTCTTGACACTAACACATGAAATCAGAAGGACTATTAAAGCAAAAGTTTTGCTGTCAAAACAATTTCCAATGAATAGTCACTGAGAGCGGCTATGCACTTCACCTAACTGCTTTAGGCTATTTAAAAAGCCGCTGCCGAAACTGCATTATGTTGCCTGTGCACTAGCAAAAATATGCACCTATGCACTTCCTACACAATCAACAAGACAGATGTCCAATCAAGTCTTTTAATAACTTTATTATTATTGGATACGTTTGCCATAGACTACTGCAGTATTTCTGTGCTCTATGAGCTTTTCCTTCCAACATGTCAGGCATCTACCTTCTCTACAAGCAGACTTTTTGTTAGTCAGATTTTGTCCTCACAGATTGCTGATACTAAACAGTGTTGATGATGACAGACTCTTTTAGAAAAGGAGTATCTAGAATCACAGCAGTCAAGGAGCAATCCTGTTATCCTTACGTCAACCCAATATGTTAGCAGCACATTTTAACACATAAACGTGCTTTGTAAAGGCTGTATTACGTAATACGTTTCAGATTAAAATATGACCCCTTCACAATGAATAAAGTCAATCATAGTTTTGTTATTGGTCTTTAGTCAGGCAAATTTCTCAATTAGAGGCCCAGCTGAAAGCTTACTGGAATCAACAACTATATGATTTTTGTGCCTTTCAATGTCAGCGCTGCCTGCTGCAGCCACTTCAGCTAGTATTTATACTATGCATCCTTGCTGTATCAAAAAGAAACTCCTTTTTAATGCACAGCATAAGTTTCTGATAGACACAAGGCCATCACAGTTGCTCACTCCATGGCACTGCTGCACAATGCACGCACCTTCCTCCCAGGTCTCAGCAGGGCACCAGTAAGCACTTAGTCACTGTAATCAACTCTTCTTGCACTTCACGTCTTATAAGACTAAGCATGCAGAGTTGTTCAAATCCACTCTCATAAGACAAATGTTATAATCCTTAAATAAGCTTTTTGCCCTCTTCCTACCGTCCAGGAATCAAAGTAGTCTGTTTGGGGGTGGTGGGGGGGTGTCAGTCTCCAAGTCCAGCATGGGACACAATATTCCACTTGCAGTCTTACTAGAGCTTTAGAGCATAGTAACATTATCTTTCCTGATTTATACCTAATCCCTCTGTTTACTCATCATGGGACCTTGTTAGCTCTTGCTCCTGACACACAGAGTTTTTATCTTCAAAGCAAGCACAAGTTGTTATATATGCTATAGTCAGCTCCACAAATGCATACCCCATCTTAAAAAAGCTACTTCTAATTTAACAGCATCAAATACTGTGTTCTTCATATAACTATTTTCCCCTTTCTCCATCACCTTGCTGACTACCTACCCTCAACAAGCTGTTTTCCACCACCTATTTTGATTCAACACACCCTGGTCCTGATGCTCTTTGTGATCCCAAAAGGATTCCCCTTCCAACCTTTCTCGAGTTTGTATCTATTTATTGTGACCCTTTATATCCTGCCAGTTTGTGAACTATCAATCAAGCTCACACAAGCTGTTATGTTGCCAAGAGCTGTCTTACCTAAGACAGTTTAGTTTTCACACATTTTATTTGTTATTAACTGTTTTAATAAAAAAAAAAAATCTCTAAAAAATACATCAACTGTGTAAGAAAAGCTATTAGAGAAGAAAGGTACACCAGCTCTTCTCTCTGTCTTCTAATTAACATGCCTGCCAAGTAACCTTGATACAAATTAGATTTTAAAGTAACTTTTCAAATTGCTGTTAATATTGCTAAACTCAAAGAAACTGGCATTTTAAAGACTCTTCACTAGATGTTTGAAAAGTAATTTTTTTTCTAACGCTGAAGTCATTACCAAAATAGAGCCTTGTTTGTAATCCTGGACACTAGCTTTCCACTATCAGTATTGTAGGAGGAGAAGACCAGGCCTGAGACCATCGAAGGAACCTGAAGGTTCCCTAAGTCCATGGGACCTGGTGAGATGCACCTGTGGTTCCCGAGGGAACTGGCGGAGGAAGTGGCTAAGCCACTATCCATTGTATCTGAGAAGTTGTGGCAGTCCAGTGAAGTTCCCACTAACTAGAAAAGGCAAAACAGAACCCCCATTTTTAAAAAAGGAAAAAAAAGGAAGACCCAAGCAGTTATGGGCTGGTCAGTCACCAATGTGCCTGGCAAGATCATGGAGCCGATCCTCCTGGCAACTGTGGTAAGGCACATGGAAAATAAGGAGATTATTGGCGGCAGTCAGTACGGCTTCACTAAGGGCAACCCGTGCCTGACAAATTTGGTGGCCTTCTATGATGGGCTTACAGAATTGGTATATAAGTGAAGAGTGACTTGACGTCACCGTCCTGGACTTGTGCAAAGCATTTGACACTGTCCTGTGCGACATCCCTGTGTCTAAGCTGCAGAGGCATGGATTTGAGGGACGGACCCCTTGGTGGATAAGGAATTGGCTGGATGGTTGCACTGCACTCAAAGAGCTGCAGTCAACGGCTCGGTGTCCAAGTGGAGAGCCGTGACGAGTGGTGTTCCTCAGGGATCAGCATTGAGACCTTCGCTGCTTAACATCTTTATCGGCAACATGGCCAGTGGGATCAAGCGCGCCCTCGGCAAGTTTGCCGCTGGCACCAAGCTGTGTGGTGCAGGAGACGCATTGGCAGGAAGGGGTGCCATCCAGAGGGACCTTGACAAGCTTGAGAGGTGGGCCCAAGCGACCTCATGGAGTTCACCAAGGCCAAGTTCAAGGTCCTGCACCTGGGTCGGGGCAATCCCAAGCACAAACACAGGCTGGGAAGAGGATGGGTAGGAGAGCAGCCCTGATGAGAAGGACCTGGGGGGACAAGAAGCTCAACATAGCCTGGCAATGCGCATTTGCAGCTCAGAAAATGAACGGTGTCCCGGGCAGCATCAAAAGAAGCGTGGCCAGCAGGTCAAGTGAGGTGATTGTCCCCCTCTACTCCGCTCTCATGAGACCCCACCTGGAGTACTGCGTTGAGGTCTGGGACCCCTGAGATAAGAAGGACATGGACCAGTTGGATTGAGTCCAGAGGAGGCCACGAAGATGATCAGAGGGCTGGAGCACCTCTCCTGTGAAGACAGACTGAGAGAGTTGGGGTTGTTCAGCCTGGAGAGGGAAGGCCTTATAGTAGCCTTCCAGTACCTAAAGGAGACCTATAAGAAAGCTGGAGAGGGACTTTTTACAAAGGTATGTAGTGGTAAGACAAGGGGCAATGGTTTTAAACTGAGAAAGGGTAATTTAGACTAGATATAAGGCAAAAATTCTTTACTTTGAGGGTGGTGAGGCACTAGCACAGGTTGCCCAGAGAGGCTGTGGATGCTCCATCCCTGGAAGTGTTCAAGGCTTTTAGCAATGAGGTCTAGTGAAAGGTGCCCCTACCCATGGCAGGGGGGTTGGAACTAGATGATCTTTAAGGTTCCTTCCAACATAAATGATTCTATGAAGTACTTGTTTTATTTTAAAGGTGCTGCAATTTTCCAATTTATGTTTATTACCATGTTACCAAACAGCCTACTATCATTCATTTTCATTTACAACTTTATTTACTTATTACTTGAAGGAGTAGTATTTCCAATGTCTTCACACCATTTCACATGGATTTCTGTATTTCGATCTGAAATAATACATATTTTCTATAGAAAATCAATACCGATTAAAGAAGATACAATATCAAATGTTAAAAACTAAATGGCTACCTTTTAAGTATACATCAAACTACAGTTCAACAACTGGTGTGTATTTACTGAAAATAACAAACCTGCTTGTGCTTACTAAACTAGAACACTGCAAAAGTAGAAATTAATAGCTTTGTTATTTTGCATGAGTTTATACGATATTATTTTTGCAGATTAAAAGCAGTCTAAACACCTTATAAAATTTACCTTTATACTTGGCAAATAATAAATAAACTACACTACATCATTATCAGTTTTAACTCAAATGCCTTACTGTCACTTCTGAATTAAGTTTTAACACTAGAAATTAGCATAAAGCCATGATGTTAAATGCCATCTGAAAAGTGGAAAACCACCACTAGTAAACTGTATGCAATCTAACAGGTATATCATTATATCAGGGAATTAGCACAGTTTGTATTATATTTGCATGAAAAAGGAAAAACAATATGCCAGCAAGTAGTCAGATATCCAAATTTTTTTGCTGATTTACAGCAGTTACAGGGAGCCTATATCTGAATCTTCTAGTAATAAACCTCCACTTCAGTAAAAAACTATTTTTAATTTGCTTTCTATTCATTTAAAAGTAGCATGAGAGATGGTGTGGAGGGGTCGGTCCCAATCCTGTTCTAAACAGAATATTTATCTATTGGACGTAATCCAAACGGATTCTCTTCCTAGAGCTTTACTGTACTCAATTTTAAAAAAAGCATTTTCTGTCAGTTTGGCTGACCTAAATGTTCCTTAAAGGAACTTTTCTGCAAGCTGTTGTTCTTCTCCACCCACCCCCCCATGAAGAGATGGCAAAGGAAACTCCGAGTTTGCTTTGAGTTTATGATTAGAGTCACATGCCACTTTGCTCAGCAGTAATTACCCTGTATCAGCATGCACTGTTTAAATGCTAACATCACTATCTCAGTTAAGGAGTCCCACATAAAACATTTGAGTCTGTCACACCTTCAGAAACTGTTAAGTTAATATGAAGGTAGAGCTAATGTCATCCCCAGAATGAAAAGCAGCCTTAAGTGTTGTGGCAAAACACCTGAACAAGGGTGACAATGACTGTACAAATCTTACACTGTTCTTAAATGCTTTTTCATACAAAAGCTTTCAGCTGTTAATACTTCCAATTGAGTGTTTCTCAGTTTTGAAATACAGAACAACAGTAGTTGATCAGATAGGTCTTCAGATAACTCCTACAATGCGGAACATACTGTTATGATGCAAAGCACAAAAACATGCTGATTTAAAAGGCAGGAGTGAGGCACTAATGCCAGAAAATCTACCTATGAGCGTTTCAGGATGTGCAGATATGTAAAAAAACTTCAAAAACATGAAATAAAATAAAACCAGAACAAGAAAGATACCTGTTTTATATTTGTACTAACTTACAAACCAAATGATGGCATCTCATAAACAGATCTTTCTGTCTCTGCCCTGGCCATTAATTCCCAATATAAAGTAAATTATGAATATAGGATTACTCCCAAGGTATTTTCTTCTTTGGCTGTCTCTTAAACACTTCTCTAGAAGTTTTCTCCAAATACCACACAAAAGTCACTAGATTCATAATTAAATTGTCCCCAAGGACAGACAGGTTTCTATTCTGAAACTCCAAAGTTTTTCCACATTCCAGTCCCTTACTCTAACACCAGTAACCTCATTCTTTGGTGTCTTCATGTACTTTATCATTGCAATTATCTAATTGTGAAGAAAACTAGCAGGGATACTTGCTTCCAAGCCTTCTACTCCCAGATGCAGAGCAGTGTAGCAATTTGTATTCACTGGGTGCAATGGACATTTTTTTTTTTTTTACATACTCCTTAGTCCACAAAGGTTCACAGAGAGCTGTTGAGCCCCAACAACTGGTTACAGGGCTGGGAGTCCATTCAGACTCTACCACTAATCTCTTACACTACTGATGGTCACACTACATTACATATGGTCTTCCATCTTTCCAACTCCTTGTTGAGAACACCAATACATTTATACAGTCTCTGAGTATTAGCATAGATGAAATGCAACATATAGGGAACCAAAATATTACTAATATTGTTGGTACAATTTATTAAAACCACAACTGTCTTTGCAACACAGATATTTACTTTAACAGAAGCTAAGTTATTAGTAGGTCAAAATACATCTCTTCTTTCAAGACAGTTCCTGCTTAGTGTTGTATATTGAAGTTGTATTTCATGTAACAAAAAACACCGAGAAATAATATAAAGAATTTCCATTTAGTTTTAATATTGCTTGTACCTTTAGAGGAAGCTAAAGCCTCTTTGAAGCCTTTTGCATATAACTTCCACAGATGTTCTAAAAGTTTGTTACCATACAGAAGCATTGATTCCGCCTATTAAAAAAGGGCATGAAAGCTGTTGCTCAAAGTTCGAGTGAAGTCAAATGACAACTGTTAAAGTGTACAGAGACCTAAAAGTTTCTTACATTGTGGACAAGCCAGTGTATAAGTATTTGTAGGCAAAAGAGATAATTTCTGTTGGATTTGGCATATCAGTAAATACACTTCTGCCTCCACAAAACTTTCAACAAAACAGTCAGGCTTCTGAGCAACTATCATCTGAAATTATTATCATCGCCATAAAAAGAAGCAGCATGATATACAGTGTTTAGGGGAATTTACATGAAATCTAAAAGGCACCCATCAGTACAGGCAGAACTAAAAAGGGAAAGAAGTCTCAAATGCTCAAAATAGCATTAGAAATTAAAAGCAATGCACTCTGAACTATCCCAAGTATTTCAAGGACAAAATTCTCACTATTGCACAAAACATCTTAATTCAGATCTATTATATTTTATGAAAAAAATTGGCAAAACCAAGTATTTATAATAACAGATTGGTAGCAGCTCAGAACTGAGCATCTTGCAGCAGCCAAAACTGTCTCCCAAGTTTTTCCTCCCCCTGAATGCTAGACATCCCAGTGATCTTACATATACTGAGGACCAGATAACTTCAGGTATAGTGCTTAGTACCAGCACAGTATCAAAATATTTACTTTCAAAAACATATTAATTAATCATAAAGTAAAGGGAGAATAGCACTAATTAGGATCAAAACCAGGAAAGTAGCTGTCCTATAATGTACCTCCAAAGCTTTCTTTGGTAAGCATTTGCAACCTGCAAGAAATCCCAGTTTTACAGACCTAGATCATTTTGGGAAAAAGGTTTTTATTTATATCAAGCTCTACAGTCTCTATGGGATATCTTGGAGCATCTGACAGAACTAGTTTTTCACTCGCATGACCTGAACTGAAATGTAGGTCCCAGCTTACATCAAGTTTTCAAGCAAACTCTCTGGATTTTTAAAACAGCCTCAGAGACATTGTAATTCACTGAGCTTTTTTTAATATTTTAAAAAAAAAATTAACATTTCCCTTAGTTGTTTATTCTTTTTTTCCATGAGTGCCTTCAAAGACTACAATTTATCATCATGAATAATTCTATATAGATATGAGTCAGAACCGATGTTTATTATTGTGGATTCCAGCGTAACACCTTTGAGATTTTACAAGCTTTAAAAAAAGGTACCTCTCCTTGAAAAGAAAAAGTCTTCTGTCTTAAAGCGTACCAGGATACACCACAATTTGCCCTCAACATCTGTTTTTTATTATTCCTTGAAGAAAGTGCTGTACACTGAGATTACAGCAGCACAACTTTGCTTTTATTTTTCTCAAAATGTTCTAAGTGGAAATAAGCAAACAATCATTTCTTTATCATTCCTTGGACAGCACCATGCATATGCAGTAGATATTTATACAAAACAGAGGAAGCAGAATAATCCATAGTATTCCTATATACTCTCCCCAGCTGTCTCACTCCTTTTGACAAGTAAAGCTTTTTGATCCTTTTCCATTCAGTCTCACCACCCTCCTTTCAAGCAGCAGCAGTCTACTACTGTACTTGCTCATGCACAGACCCACCCAGCTTCCCTTGATTTCATCCAGCAGCTAAATTGTCTGGAACCATTATTTAACTAAGTAGTACTTCATTAACCTTTTGGTTTACACAAACTGGGCACTTGCATGGCAGAATATTTGCAGACCAATGCTTACTATCTAGGCTTGCCACCCAAGTTAGGTACTTTACATTAAAATTTTAAACGTGACCAAAAGATATCAAAGATATTTTTTATTTAAAACTTGTGCAGTGCTTCCTGCTCTTAGGTTTCTAGACATAGTTAAACAGTTGCTGTCCCAGCAATAAAAAGAAAATCTTTAGAAAAATAACCCAGACCAAATTAGACAACACCTAAGCATAATTATTTTGTATGTTTGACTGCTTGTCTATTGCTTGCCCTCACCCTTGGGTTTTTTCCTCTGTAACTGAACCATTCCCCTCTTTGTTTTTGAGAGAAAGAAAAAGGGATAAGCTTGTGCATGTACATATGAAAGATGCGCACTTCTGATTCAGTGAGAAGTTTCATTCTCAGTATTAGTTTTCATGACATACAGCCTTCTCTTAGCTCATCTGTGAAAACCAAGACACAAATGACAAAATCTTAAAGTCAGCTCACACCCGCTGAGGCTAATGAGGATTGCTTGTAGCCATCTCAAGGCTGACACAATCCCAAGGCCCTATTGCCAAAGCAAAATGCTTCTACTCCACAAGGGTTCTGGTAACTCCCGAGTCCCTACAGGCACCAAATTTATATTAGCCAGAAGTTAAAAATGCTGAAGAGCAAGAGATACTTTAACATTTATATGTCATTTTAACAACTGCATTATGAATCATTATGAATCACACCTTCAGTAAGATAAAATAAAGAAGTAGGTTACCTGGGGTTAAAAGAATGACAGACATAGTGATGAGTGAACAAACAACTAGAATCACCAGCAGCGCAATAGCAATTCCCTTCCAGTTCCTCTGCGGAGGGCTGTTACTTCCAAGTTCCTACAGGAATGGAAAAAAATAAAATAAAAGGAAAAAGACCATGTTTCATAATCATATATTTCTAGAACTATTAGCGATAGGAAAATTGCTTTAAGCATAGTCATAATCACAGCATGGGAGGTGATCGTGATCCCTCCCCTCTCAACAGTACACAGAGTCATCCAAAGGTGTGTAACTCTTATGTTTTTTTAATAGATATCTCTCTTTTTTTAAATATATATATGTAATTTTATACCCTTAAGAGACAATCAAATGAGCTTATACAAGCTGTCCAAAATATGACTGGTGTTAAAATGCGCTGAACATAAACTTCGGGACAATATCAACTGGCAGTTTATAAGATAATTACAGAAATGAAATTTAGCAATTTACAGTAATTCTACCTAACGTGGTATGGACCATAAAGGTTTAAATACACATCCTTTTTAATGTACACTATTAAACTTATTTGTAATAGAAAACATTTACAAAACTGCCTGAGGCTCCAAGTGTTCCATCTGAAGCTACACAGCTCTTCTTCTCTATACAGCAGTTAACTGTAAACTGCTCCCCTATTACTTATAAAAAAGCAACAGTGGCTTGTAACAAATGTTAAATGAATGCTTCTGTAACTAGTTGTACACTTAAACCTAAGTTCTCTGTGGTTACATGCTTATTGTTACATGCCTATTAACTCCAGCAGGCAGGCGCCATTTAGGTTTGTCGGTAGCAGCAATGCATTCCCTGTGTTTGTGGCACAGTTTGAGACACGTAAACGTCTACCAACAGAATGACAAAAATAGTACAACTGTTTCATACAATCCTAACTCTCACAGAAAGCAGTATTTTTTCTATCTATGGCTGGCAATCATAAATGTTTCTCTGCCACAGTTACCCATGTCTATAGTATCTCAAAATTAAATCTCTGTGAAAAGGCTCTCTGTGAAAAGAAACCTGGGAGGGACTTCTCAGAAGATCTCACTTCAGCCTACCTACAAAGCTGCGTTATGTTGCACAAGTGCCCCACAATCTACACATGCTTCCACAAAGCTCCAACTAAATTCCAGGTGGGGTAAAAACCCACAGGCTTTAGCCCACACTTGCCCTTGAAGACACCACCACATAAAAGCCTCTCTCCCTCCTCAGGACCTGCCGCCATAATGTACAGCAGCAGAGCCCTGCAAGGCTGCCTCTCCACTGAATGCATAGGGAGCAACTGCCACGAAAGATGAGACTACTTGGAGTCTCCTATTTAATCTGTTATCCTGGGTTTGTTAATCTTGCAAAGTACACAGCAAGGATATTCTTTCATCTTTCCCCTTTCTGCTGGATAAAAGGGCAGAGGAACTGGGGCAGCTCTGCCACCTCACCCATCTTGTGCTATGGGGGGGACTAAGGTGCAGGAAGGCACCTCCTCCTACATTTTATAAGCTTCCAAAGGCACATTAATACCTTTTCACATAAGGATTATTTCATTTTGGTTGTCAATTATAAATGAGTGTAAAATGGAGATTTCTTAACAACAGAAAATGACAATTTCCTTATGCCTTCCTGGCACGTGTATGCCACCTCAGCCCCACATATCACCCAGAACAGCATCTCTAACAGTGTGTTGGGGTTTTTTAACCTCTCAACTGCTTATTTCTACACAGTTTCCCTCCCTAGTCCTCTTTTCCAGGAAACATATGGGGAATTCCCCTCTGCAGACCCTAAGCAATATCACAGGGGAAGTCTCACAGCAGCCCTCAGCCCGCCACAGCTCTAACATGGCTGCCGCCTGCCAGCCCCCATGTTCCTGCCTGGCCTGGGCCTGGCTGAGCTGGCTCATTTTTCAGATTTCTAGCCTCACCAGAGGAAATGTAGCTAGCCTGTCTACTCAGTCTGAATCCTAGGCCACAGCTGGTCTTCACAGGATCAGCCCCCTCACCTGACAGATGTTAAGCCTTCCCCTCCCCGCAGCTGAAGCCAGCTGAAGCCTAGTGGTAAATGGCCACCAGCCAGCCTGGGCTGCTCTCAGTCCTTCCCTCCTGGTGGCTGTGTGATTAATTGTACTTTTTTATTATTACAAAAACCTGCTCTTTGGTGTTGATGCTGATTGAATAGCAGATAACAGATGACATTCAACTACAGCACACAGAGGGAAATTATTGAGGACAGTTGCAACCCTGCATTAGCAGGCAGTCCCTCTCAGACTTAACTCCGCAGCTTTCCTGGGGATCACCATGCAGCAGAAGCCTGATTACAACAACCAACAATGCATCTTTGGTGCCCATATTTGTTTTACTGAAGTTCAGGATTCCCCTCTTCGGCAAGGCAGGGGAAAAACAATGGTGTAAGCAGGAACTCCTAGCATCCCCCTCCTTTCCCCATCCTGTTGCTCCTATTTCCCAAGCCCTTGCAAACCTACTTGCTACCCTCGTTTTCCTCATCTCTTTCTGATTCATTCCCACCTCGTTAAACACTAATTACCATAGCAACTTCCTGACTAGCCTTAAAGATGGTTGGTGTTCAAGGCCTGTATGATGGCTTCACAAGCCCCTCTGGTGGGCCCTGGCCACGCTGACATTGCAAGGTTGCCTAGCCTTTTCACAGAAATACAAAACTTTTACATCCTGCTTGTAAGCTCAGGTACAAGAATTATTTCAATGTTCATAGGACAGTCTAGAAAACAAAGTTATTCGAGACAGTATAAATCTTATTCATATGATGCTTAACAGAATCCAATTAGAACTAGCAGCTCATACAAGCAAGTGGCAGTGAGAAAACAGTAGTTACCCTCAGAGAATCATGAAATCCTGTTCCAAAGGATTGACTTAAAAAAACCCAGAAGCTGGACAACTTGATGAATGTACCAAGTCCTCATTATTCAGAAGGTTCCTCTCTGCAGACATGAATACTGTTCGGTTTTTAAAAATAAAGCTACATTTTAAATACTTCTACAAATTTTTGCAAGGAGAATATCAAACAGATGAATCTAGTATTAAGCATACAAAGCTTACTGGTACCCTCTGTGAAAAAGGGAGCTTGAGCTAGCTGAAACTCTTGGCAACTGGCATAAAAAGAAGGACTTATCTCTGACCAAGTAAAAATTAAGTACTTGACATTAGTATTTGGACAAAATTTAGGAATTGTTCCAAATTATATAGATTAGATGTTATTTAAATGTTATGATGATGTTTAGATACTGGGTGACCACCATCTGGTAACACATTTGTGAAGTTAATGTACACTAACAAAAAAGATTTGATGAAATGTTAGAAAAATTACTCTAATAGGTGAATTCATAGTACAACAAATATCAAGGACGTCTCCAGCCAACTTTATGTTATGCAATGCAACTCTTGGGACTATAACCTACAAAGTTTTAAAATACAATAAGCTGCTCTTTTTCAACAATATAATAATTTTAGCCTTGCACTACTTTTCAAAACAATCATAAGCAAAAGGCAGTTAAATAGATTTTTAGACCGTGTATCAGTGGCAAGACAGAAGCTCTTTTTGAGTATGACAAGAAGATAGACGTATTCAAGAGGAAACATCATAGAGAGCAATACAATGAGAAGCTTTTGACATCATATGGTTTCCCCATAACTAACTGCTAACTGGCACCTAACAACAATGAACACACAGATGGAGATTTAAGGATCTAATCTTCTAAATAGGCTCTTCCATTAATGTGGTTTGAAAAAATATCAACTTTTGAATATGATGGTTTATATATAATACTATCTATAATGTTATTATAGTATTTTACAGTCTAATGAATCAGAAAACGGCTGCTCAAAGCATAATACAATTGCAAGATTTCTCATTATTTAAAGTACCTTTTTCACAAACCATTTAATTGCATTGTAGCCAAAAACAATTCTTAAGTAACACATATTTCTGAATGCAGTTTGTGACTGAGTAATACCCTACTAAAACACAGTCACAAAGAGAAAAATCCATTCTACTGAATATACAAAAAACCTGTACGCCAATGTTATAGAACCTAATGCTTTTGGCCTGTTACTGCCAAATGCTAAAGACCACATTTTACCATGAGCTTTTAATCAGTGAATTCAACATATGCAACTGAAGGGAGATTCCAGCCTAAAAGCTAAACTTTCTGCTCTGTGATTGTTGCCATGTAATCTCTGTTGAAAAGACCCCTAAAAAGAAAAGGCATAATTTGCTGCCAGACTGGTTTTACAAAAACAGGTATTACATGGCATTACAGAGGCTGCAAATAGCATAATTAAGTGATCACAGCAGAATTTTGCAGTAGTAACCACAAGAAAGGCTTAAACAAAAATGTGTAGGGCCTGGATGTGAAAGGGATGATAGGTTGAGGCTGTCACAGGCGAGCATGAGTCAATTTCAACCTTTCAGCATCCCTCTATGCTGGATCCCACTCCCCACTGTAAAACAAAATATTTCAGAAGGAAATGCTGAAAAGCTACGTCCAGCAAATACACAAAGCCAATATAATTCAAATATGCTGAAACATTTTTCTCTCTCCTTTTCTAGGCAGATTGCTAAATATATAGTCCCTCTCAAATACATTTTACTGTCTGACGATGAATTAATTCACTACAAGCATGACAATTTTTAAACACTAGCAGGACGTGGCTTTGAATTTCACAGTGTACAGCATGTAAGCTTATCCAGCAGTTCTGAGGAGTCCTCTCATTTTGAACAAAATACAGACTGATATGGATGTTTCATCTTGAAAAAAAAATACAAAATTACCTCCATAATGGCTTGACACCTATATGTTACAAAAACATATAACCCAAGTTTCTATTACAATAGAAATAACAACATGAAACTAATTTCCATTAGATTTATTTCATATAGAAATATTTTTTATCCCTTGACACAGACATGCGAGTGCTTATAATTTAAGAGCGCTCCTTCCTCTTAAGTACTCTTGGGCATCTTGGTTTGGGAAAAAGAATTACTTAAAATTAATAGATCTAGTAGTTTGGGGGGAAAAAAAACCCACTCTGAAATATTTCCATATTTTTACCTGCATAAACTTACAAGCTTTCCTGTAAGCAGCATAACCAGAGGAAAGAAAAAAAAAAACACCACACACACCAAACACCACAGCTTCTTTCCTAAAGCTTATCGAGTTGCACAATTTTATTGTTAATCAATGAGGATAAAAAGCCTTTAAGACATAATTTTTCTAGCAAGCGTGTACAGCTAAGGAGACAACAAAAGGTCAGAATATATTGCCATAACATCCTGCATTAAGAAGTCAGGCCTTTGAATTATCTTAGTAGTACTTTGCTGATTTCCTGGAAAAGTATTTCTGCAAACCACAATACAATTTCTACCATGGTAATAATGACAGAAGTAATAGAAGACTGCCTGGTGTAAGAAGGCACACTGAAGGGTACTGACTAAAGCCTTGGGACTGAAGAGTCCAAGCTTCTCCAGAAGAGGCAGGTCACTTAAAATGCAGCATCCCCTTTGGGAGAAGAAATGAAAAACTGACTTTTAGAGACAGGCTAACCCCAAGAGCTGGCATTTAACTAAACTACTTTTTCTCCTAGAACTACCTGCCCATGCTGTAATTAACCTAGCTGATAAATCGTGTCATGAGCAAAATACAGAAAATATGCATTTATCTATAAAAATTAAGAACAAGAATTCCACCAGTTTTAATTATTTCTGCTGTGTACAGCTCAAAGTGAAAGCAGATGTTCTGCCATTGTATCTGCAGTCTGGAGTGAACTTTACCAAGCTGACATGCTCAATGGTAGAATGCACAATGCAGATGCACATTGGTGTTTAACCCTAGATTGCGGGTGTTTGAAAAAGAAAACCCATCAGCACTGAGCTGCAACAGTGTCTGGTGGTTGCCTTGTTTTCTGTTGAGGCACTAAGGGCAGACAAAGAATCTTACAGGAGTCACAGTCTATAGCAGATTCTGCCAGCAATGCCTTTTTTTTTTTTTTTTAATCCCCCCCCCACAAAAAAAAACAAACCACCTGTTCCTGTACTATCAACAGGACAAAGCCTACAGAGGGAAAGCTCTAAGAAGAATCACAGCATTCCCTTATTTTGGCAAGAACTTCGGGGCAAAGTGCATTAGTGTAATGTAATTTGTAATTTGCTTTGCAGTAGGAATAAGAATGAGTCTCACTCTGTAGCTTAGATGTAATCACAACAATATCACTTAATGACTCCTCCTGCATCTACTTAATTAAACTCTAACATTTGCATTCCCCAAACAAGAAGAAAAGGTGATAAACATAAAAAGACAAACAGTTTCATGTTGTATCTCAGGTGTTTTAAAACACAGACCCAGGATATTTGAAATAGAAAGATGGCAGTCTTTCCAAAGTTCTTTATATAACTGGTCCTGCAATTGATATTAAATACTACCTGCCTTGATTTTGCAGCGTACTATTTGGAGGAAAATTACCACAGCAAGCATTTAGAATTTGTGATTAAATGATTGCATCTATTCCTTCCCAGCTGTTTTTGAGTAACCCCACGGCCTAGACAGCAAGAGAGACTAAAAGACAGATCCACAAAGTGGCACAGGATAGTTATAATCCATTTGCATAAGTACCTATCATTTTCATCCCTCATGCTCCCTTTACAATTCACCATAAGATCCTATTGCTCCTGTTCTTGTCTGAATGATTATGGTCATACAATTACTTTCCCTGGTCAATATCTTTATTCATCGAAACGCTGGCACTTCTTTTCAGAGTCACCATAAAATGCCACTTTCACAGGAATGCATGACTCTTCTTCAGCTCTGTGGATAACAGGCATTTTAAAAAGAGAGCAGCTTGTTAGCAATTACCCTGCTTAGAACAGGTGCAGGATTTGGATATGGGAACAATCTGTCTTCATATTTTATTTCTCTGGGCTGTGCTGCTAAGAGAAACCCCTCCCCTTGCAGAGCCAAACTGGAAAAAAACACAGCACAATCCAAAACAAATAAAACAAAACAAACCACACCCCTGTCTCATTAAAAATAAACTAAAAGAATAAATGTGCACATGTAAGTCATTCTGAGAGGTGTTAATCACCCACAATAGTTATGTATTTTCCTAACCTTGCAAAAACTTCTGTGCTTCTTTCAGCCTTGATCGTTCTTGTTCTAAGCAGAGAGATTTTCTTCCCAGACCTACAAATGCTTATTCACAAACTGAACTTTGGTCATTTTCGGTGTTCTGGAACAGCTTTGTCAACACCCTTAGTTCCAACTACTCACAAAAAAGATCAGAAACATTGATGGCATCTATTTAATGTATTATGGCTAGCATTAAATTGCATTTCACACCTTCCAACTCATTTTGCAGTATACCTTATAAGATTTACTCAAACACAATGAGCTAGCTATTACACTAGACAAACCAGTAAAAGCCTAACTTCTAAAGCATTCTACCAAAATCCCTGTTCAACGTCTAATCACACTGGATGAGTTTAAAATTTTGGTCATTACTGATACACACAATAAATACAAGAGCAGGGAGAAAATGGGGTCAGCACAACCAATCAAATCACCACAGCACATGCACAAGTTAAAATTTGTGCCCAACCACTGATCACAATAGTATTCACATTTGCAGCACAGAAAAGCACGGGGGGAAAAGCAAAGTATAATGGTGCACCATATTAAAAAAGTATGTAAAATGCAGGTCATGGAAAATACTGTCATAAGGACTGTTGAGTAGCTGGGGCAGAGGGAGACCTGGATAAAATAACAAAGAATAACAATATTGGTTTATATTTGAAATAAAAAAAAACAGTCATGATGTAGAGACAAGCTACAGCAGGCAAGGGAATTCCTTTGGCTTTGGGAGTTGAATGTAACGCACTTCTACGGAGAGATACAATGCCACAAAGGGTTATTGCAGCATCAGAGGCAGCTTCGTTGAAGTTCTTATCCCTTTTCATCCTGTGTTCACAACCTTTTACAGTTCGTTTCTAACAAATTTTGAGAAGTAAAAATTCTGTATTCTTTTTCCAGTCCAGCAGAAACATTTGGAGAATTAAGGAGAATAATGATGTTCTGGCAAGATGTGATTAAGCACCTTGAGACTCAGAAGTACTTATGTACTTGAAAGGTACATATAGCCACCTATAGGGATTTTTGCAAGTTCCTAAAGTAACGAACAACTGAACAGTTACTTTATTAAATACATCTACTTGGAACACTCATCCTGTCTCCCCTGCGAATCTCACCTCCAGACAGTTGGTTGTCAAGAAGAGTCGCACACCCTTTTGGAGCTCTGAGGCTCACTGCTAAGCCCTGGGGTGACTCCAGGTTATGTTCCCCATGTCCCCATCAGGCCAAAGCTCCAATATTCACACTGTGCTATATCTTCTCTTCCTCACACAAGTCTCATCTTGAACCTAATGAGATTTTTGACTGAATAGAAAAAGCTATCTCTGTATCTTAAAGACTGCCGGCAAGATGATGTGAAAATAAAGCAAGTAGCTCATTTGCAGTAAGCCAATGCATCATTAGTATCTAGAGGCAATCAACAATTCATTTGCCATAACCAAAGAAAATTCTTAATGTACTTTACTAAACTAAGTAATGCCAAGGACAGAAAAAGATGGCAAAGCAGCAGGTACAAACATGGTTTTATTCAGGTTACTATGATGTAAAGGAAGAAGTCTATATGAATACTAGCACAGTCATTTATGGCCAAAAAAGTATTTTCACATATTCCTATTGATCCAAACTTTAATGAAATGTCACAAGATAGCAACATATTTCATCCATTCTTATTATGTTGAAGAAAAAAACCCCAATCAAATAAAATAATAAATCTCAACAAAAAAATTTAAAAATGGATGAGTACAGGCTATACATGTTGAATACCTACACACGTTTCCACAGATATAACAAAGTTCTTTGCTAAGATGTATCCTTTTTGTTACTCAAACTAAATTATACTTTGCCTGATTTGTTTGTGGGATTTTTTTTTTTAAAAAAAAAAAGCTTTTGAATTTATTTTAATTTCTCAATGCATTTGCAAGGTCCCATAATCGATGACTTTTAAAACTGGCACAGTCGATTTCGGAATTAATGAGCAGATCTGTTTGACAACGTAACATTACACATCCCCGAAGGTTAGAAAAACAGGAAAGGTAACTATACTTCAGTAACGTCACATAAGTAAAAATCAGGTTTATGCCACATAATTTTACAATTTAAATTGAATACAGTGTCCCTTGTATTTAGTGGTATACAGTGAGATCTACGCTGGAGCATAATTTTAAAGTAAAACCACCGTCAGATTAGAACCAAAATCGCCTTTTGGCATTTCTCATTTTTCAGGTATTGGTACACACACTTAACTTTATGCCATTTAAGTGTCCCGGAGAATGGAATTGACAAATACTTCTTTTTTTCTTTTTTTTTCTTCTTTTTTTTTTTAATTAGATGAGTGACATTACAGATTTGTTCCATATTTTGAAAATTTCTTATTTAAAGGTTATTTTGCAAATTTACATTGATATTTTCCTATTTGTTTTCAAATTTACACAAAAGTTACTTGCAAATAAAACAAGTAATTTAAATCCAACTGTGTCTTTATAAACCTTTGTGTGTACATATATGTGTACACACATACCACTGAATATGTATACAGATAAATATCATTCAAGGCAACATTCCCATAAATAAATTAAAATGTAAATAAACCAAAGAGTGTCTAGTACCAGGAAAGGGGACACTGTAGTCTCTGCATTTAGGGGGATCTAAGGTAATAGAAAGTTAGATGAGTTTCCTAAGGTCATGTGAGAATGGTAAACCAGCATCTCTCTAGGTAAATATTTGTGAACAAAACTGTAGCAAACAAAATTATTTAGCCAGTATCATTGGGCTCTGATTAGGAATTTATAATTTAGTTTTTCACAGTCCTCTTCATGATTAAGTTGCCTCCTTTTCCAAAAAATTGAATTTTATTTAAGTAGAGGAATACTACAATTCATCAAAAATAAAGATAAGGTTTCCTCCTGCATTTTGTTACAGGAAAAAGACCAGAGGGGCAATCAGGAAATTTTTGGATCAGATACTATATACTACGTTATATAGAGATTATATATATACAATAACCCAGCAGAACCAAGATCATAGTTCACTGAAAAACAGAGCAAATCCTCACAGCAGTAATGACATTACATTTTTCACATGCACATACACTAAGAGCTTATAAAAAAGCATTTATAGAAAGACTCTGGGTCACCAAATCATCTCCTTACATATACTCCACTCAATTAAAAAGCAAATACAGTACTAGGATGAAAAAAAATATCAGGAATTTCTTGGCTGTTTTACAGGATTTATTGATTTCAACAGCACACTTCTAGATAATGTAAAAATCCAGCTTTCCCCCCCCCCCCCCAAACTCTTCTTAATGACCAACCCTATCTACATAAAACATTCCAAAGGCCCTTTATCCATTATATTTCATGGGGAAATGTGAGCCACCCAATAATGGAGTGGCTCTTAACTGATCTATGGAAAATGGGAATGCTTCTTGGTGGGACAGAGCACGCTCTTCTTCTCTAGGTGTTAAGACAGTTCTGCCACACAGGCATGACCACCAGCGCCTAGCCTAGGGCAAACTTCATCAAAGAAAATTAAAAAAACCCAAACATTAATAACTTTAAATATTTTTTTTGGCTCAGCAGGAGTAAGTTAAAATAGCCCATCAGTTAAGATTTTGAGATTTGTTTCAGCAACACATTTTCTGTGGAATCATGTGATTTCTCTCACTATTGACTCATATCTCATTTGCTTCAGTTGAAAGATTTTGAAGCGTTGAACAGTGATCCTGCTGTGTTCACCTCTGCTGTCAGTTTGCTAATGCAAGGAGGGGGCCCTTCAGACCAGTGTACTCTACTGAGCCTGGCTGCAGTGGAGTTGACTGTCTCCACAGCAGCCTGTACGGTGCTGTGTTTTGGATTTGTGGCTGAACTTGTGTTGATAACTGACATTTTGGATATTGCTAGAAATCAAAGTCGTGGTAAAGGGTGAAGCAGGGGTGTCTTCCAAGCGGCCATTGCTCTGAGACTGGCTGGGCATGGTCCTGCTTGTGGGAGGTGGTGAGTGATTGCCTTTGCATCCCTTGCTTTGTTTTCCATTTCCTCCACTTAGCAAACTCTCTTTACCTGTACCTATGAGTTTTCTTGCTTTTGCTCTTCCTATTCTCTCCCTGGTTCCACTGCGGGGGGAATGCACAAGCGGCTGTGTGATGCTCAGCTGCTGAACAGGTCAACCCACCACAAGCACTTCTCACAACACTCTCTTGCATCTGTGTTTAATGATTGCACCACATACTATCTTGTATTTCCTTTCAGTGAGGTTATATCATAGCCATCACAAGTATAGCAGGAAACTGCAGTCTCTCAATAACAGAGAATGGATTAAGAGTCAAGATGCTCCCATTGGCAACCTTTTCCAGATGCTGTTTTTATTGAAAGTCAAAGAAATTAGTAAATACTCTAAGGCGTGCTCTAGCAAAGCTTGGATGTTCTGAGGAAAAACTCAAATGCACCTTTGATTGTAGGGCTAACTAATCCCTTGTGACCTTCTGACTCTCAGTTAAAGCTCTTGTTCCTGCAATGTTCCAGCCCTGAAAGGGACCTACAGAACTAAGCACAGAAGGTGCCTAGATCTGGTATTTGTGGAATATTAATTAATAGAGATGAAGCGGGATGGAGAGGAAAACCAGAGAATGCACGAGAAACAGACACTTTGTAACTCTACATGGAGTTCCTACCTTACATATAGCTCTTTGTTTAGCATAGCAGCATAAGGAATGCAGAAGACCAATAAACTGTATTACTGCAATTTATGGAAGGGTGCCCAAAGCCCAAAAGCCTTTACTGGCTGGGGATTAGGTACTATTACTTCAAGCAGTATAAAATACCAATAATTATTTCTTGTGGCCAATTTATACTTTTTGTTAACTCAAGAAGGATATCTCTGCACTGCACAAAAAGAGAAAGTAACAATCCACTTGGGTTTCACAACATTGGGGGGTGGGGTAATGAAGATTATTAGAATATGCAAAATAAACATACAATTAGTAATTGCTGTAGCAGTAGCAGCTTCCTCTGAAGTGTACAGTTTTTAACTAGTTACATGTACTGTTATTACATGTAGTTACATGTACTGGCCCATGCAAGTGCTATCACTGCAAGAACAAAATAATTTCTGCGACACATTCCTGAATAGCTGTTACAGTATGGGAATGACAAGCAGCAGCAACAGAAATCAGAGAAATCAGGTTCAATGTATATTTGTAAAATAAATATAAGAGTACTATGAATAAAAGGTAGGCTAAGCAGTACTAAAAAAAGAATATTTTTAGGTGTTCTGTTATACTCTTAACAAGAGAATAACAGATAGTGCCATGAAAAGCAAAGATACTGTTATCTACCCCACACATGCTTTAATATTTGTATGAATAAAAGTGAGAGCACATCACTGAATATGTTAGAAATTCTGGCAGAAAACCATGCTAACTAGGAGCTTTGACTTAGAGCAAGAAATGAACGACAACTTTCATTTTCTTCAGAGTAATGTTTCCTTCCTAGCTGATTCTCATGATAAATAAGGCGAGGATGATTTTTATAAAATACATATTATCTATTTCTTTTTGGCTTCTTGCCATTTTGAGTTAGAAGGGTTATAATTAGAACTCAGTTAAACAGAGAAAGAAGATGAACAGCAACATAGAGTTGGGTACCTGGCCATTGGCAGAACTGTTACACTAAATTGGATGGGAAGTTCAAAACAGCCTTGTCACTGAATATTCCATTAATGCACTGAAGATAATTTGCTATCTAAAGATTCCATACTTACAACACTCAGTTCAAAATCTCTCCTTGGATTTGAGCTTTAATATGAGAGCCAAATCATTCCTTTAAATCCACTTCAACAACTCCCACCGAAATATCTGTAGGCAGAGGACAATATTGGACTCATGTAGATGCTGGGCTGTGAGACAGGCTATAATACTGTGGCTTTCTCATATATACTTACAGAGAGGCACTGCAAGTTTTAAAGGAAATGGATCCTTGCGTTGCTCCATGATTCTCCAAACTAATATTTAAAGAAGCATCAACCTTGATTTCTTTTCTAAATACTTGTCAAGAGTTGTTTATTTTTCGCTATGATTGAATGAATGTATTCAGTCTGTCCTCAAAATTGAGCTACTAGAAGTTAGAATCCAGACCTATACAGACAACTAATCTGCATAACTTTTTTAACAGGTTACAAAAGGAAAGTTCTTCCAGATTCATGCCATGCAAAAATGGTTTCACAGGTAATCCTGAATGTTCATAAAATATAAACCACTTTCAGAACGGACAGGAAAAATCCAAACTAATAAAACCGAACCACCCACAGAACATGTATGGATTTCTTCACAGGTAAGTGGCAATGATTAACAAATGCCTTCTCAAATTTGTGGAAACCTGCCAAGAATTATTTTTTAACTAATTCTCAAAAAGAGAATGGTATCAAAAGTGCTGGTGTAGTTAATATCTGACTTTTGCAGGAAAATTTCTTCCTTCACTTTTTCCATTGATTCTACACCTGTGGTGTTTCCTTTTTTTTCTACAGCTCATAGTACCGTATGTTCCTTATTCCCGGTTAGGTAACCAAATAATCCTTTATATTCTTGTCTCCTTTGTGTAAACAATTTATTAAGTTTTCTGGAAGAAGCTATATTACAAGTGATGGGGTTACAACTTTAAGCAGCTCTAGCTGTTGCCACCAGATCGAAATTTTGAATAGCCTTAAAACAAGCCCAAAGCTACTCGAAGCTGACCTGACACACACTGAGTGACAAAGTGAACAGCTGGCTACACACCGCACCCATGATTTCTGGCTACAGTGCCTCTTGAAGCGAGAAACTCAAGTCAAAGACTGTGGAGACATACCGCCAAATCCCCATGCCGCTCTGCTGGGTACATGCCATCAGAAAAACAAACCAACCACTAAATTAGCTTTTGTGCAGGACATCGGCTGGGAAAACAAAGCCCAGAGATGGAACACCATCCTTTCCAACTTCCCCATAACCACAGTCAGAAGATGGGGGGGGGAGGGAACAAAAAACACACAACACACAACACCACACAACTGGGGCAAAACAAACTGAGAGTGGCTCTGACAAAACTGACTCTGACACAAGTTAGTCTGATGGACCAGCTAGTATCAAACCTGAAATGTCCTCCCTCCTGCCCTCAGTTGTATTGGCCATCACAAGCCTCGCAAATAGCCACATCATTTCTCTTAATGATGGAGCACCCCAAGACATTTTCCTGTGCAGTCTTCTCACCTAGACTTTCTTGGTGAATGGGGACAACATAAAGTGAATTTTTTTCTTGAAACTAGTGTCAGTAAAAAAGCTCAGCTTCTAAGATCACATCAGTCAGTAACCTGAAGTCCTATTTCCTTTAATGTTTTCTACAGAAGTCTTTAAGCGCCAAAAGCATGGCTTATCACACATTTGAAAGTGAAGTAAAAGTATTAATCTCATCAGTTCAGCACCTGTCTACAACAGAATCATTTGCAAAACAACATGGTATTTTAATTGCATGATGTTTCAACATGATGCAGCAAAAGAAAATGAAGCAATACATCCTATAGGAAAAATATTTGAAGATTCTAACCCAGTATAACAACCGCATGTCTACACTGCTGATGTTATTCTTAATTAAAATACATCAAAGTAGCTGTTTACATAACATAGGTGGAATGTAGTAAGCTGTGACGATTTTCTAAGTAATTTTTTTCTGACCTAGCAAAATATGTTGGTGGCAATTATTCCATTATTTCACCTAGAAAAGAGTTTATATACATTATTTTATTTATACTTCATATGTTACAATACAATCCGAAAACGTACTGCAAACAGGATTTTGCAACAAAATTGAACTAGGATATTTTGACTTTTTTTTTTTTACCTGAGTCTTTTTACTTTTTATCATGTGCAGTTATGAGGAGTATTTACATCTTACTAGAAGCAGAAAGCTACATTTTTCTTTTAAATGTCTAGGTTTTTATTTTAATTTTTCCATTCTTAAATCATCCAAGAGAATAACAAGAAGTTTTGCAAAGTACAACTGCACCAACAGTAATTGCATATGTCAGCTTCTGAAACAAGAAGCTACTAAAAATATATACAATCAAAAATTGCAGTTTACCCAAAAGCTGTCTACATACCACTCAGCACCAACCAAGAAATGTACCTCCCCTTCCCTTAAGCTCCTCTCTCTGAATATTTCTGTGTCAGTAGTCAACATATTGCAAGACACCACAATAAGACCATTCCTTCTGCCTTTTATGCATTCCCTGAGGTTATTAGTTGCATATTTAGGTAACCCTGCAAGTAAGCAATGAAAGGAACCGTTGGTACTTTCATCAATAATTTATTTTAAGGCTGCAACTTCAAATATTTAAACATACCAGCAAGAAAAGGGCATAAACTGTTTAAAAAAATGAGACCTATTCTTGTTCTGTAATATGCCAGCCACCCAATAATGACTGCATAAATGCAAAGGTTACAAAGACAAGAAAGACGTATGATTCAGATTACAAGTCAAGCTATTGTTATAGGACAAAGGAAAAGAATCGAATCAATGCTTTAACTACAGCCGCCTTCAGGAAGTGCCCACAAACAATACTTGGCAGTTTCCTTCATGACCACGCATTGAGGCTGCAAATCTTTGCTAGTCCTCCACTTGTGCTCTAAATTGAAGGTACGATTACTTGTGCTCTGACTGCAGCCAAGTTGATTTGCAGGCCCCATCAGGTAATTAAGCATATGAATGGAAGAAATCATCAGTACAACTAATTGCAGCTCAAACGTAGAAGACAGCTTCTGAAAATCATTGTCAGATAGAAACCGATAGGCATAAGGAAAAGCAAGTGAAAATTCACTCAGCTCAAACAGCACAAGCAACCACGTACGGCTCTACATCCCCAGTGATTCCCTCCTCTGTGACTTGGTTTCCAAAAGACTCGCTTTTATGAGAAAAATAAATTACAATAAGGATGCTCTCAGAGAATAGCTTCGTGACCCACATCTATCGTGATACTTGCACCTGATCAGCCAGTTAATGACAGCTAAATTAAGAGCAGATCTAGATATTGCCAGATAGCACTAACACACAAATGTGTATTTAAAGAAACAACGGTCACATTTTCAACTATATATCTGATTTTCAATCATACATCTTTTATGGGTCACTGTCTTCTGAGATTACGAAAGTAATTTTTATACCTAGTTCAGATTGATAATTACAGGATGGGTAAAACTTCAAGTACTGGGCACATTCTACAAAAGAGTAGAAAGTATTTTATCAGTTACAAGGGGTTCTGAGCTTGCCTGCAGTTTAATATACCAGGTAACATAGATGATACAAGGTCAAAGGAAAATAAAACATTACTCAGAATCAGTATGGATAATTTCCATTACAGAAACACCAAGAGCTGCCTAAAGCATGACTGTGTAGTGTATTTCCACTTTCCCCGCCCCCCCCCCCCCCCTTATTCACAAGTCTATCTCAGTTGTCAGCTTTCCATCTAGGCCTATATTAAAACTAGTATCGTGGGTTTGTTATATTGAAAGAATGGAATATCCTGCAGAAAAGAACCCTCTGAAGACAAAACACAAATTCAGAAATTCAAAATTTTGTAGGACTGGCAAATCTAGGTGCCTAAAGCCTCAGGAAAGCACAGCATTTAGCATAGTTATATGAATATAATTAGAAAAATCTTAGTAAACTTAGAAAGAAAATTATACAAATTCCTTAACAGTGAAGTTCTCAGTAGAATGAGAACAGCAACATCCTTGTAGTATATTTCAGAGTACTGTAAGTTTTTTTTATTTGAACACTGAGTGCTTGTTGATTTCAGAAAAATAAAACCAATAGAATAAAATTCACTAAACACTATTTTAAGTCTTTTTTTTACTTGCTTCTTAAGCCCTCAGAAGGTTTTTCATTTTATCATTGCGCCACAGAAGAAATCATCTGGCTGAAGGACAGGGAAAATCACAACCCTGGTCTACCCAGTCATTCACAAATGAGACATTAAAAGTGACCACCTGAGGGGCAATTACTTCCAGTAGTCTTCAACAATTATTGGATTTATACCATCTGGCTTGCTGCTTTACAATACATTAGCCAAATTCAGTTTTCAGGTGTATTTACTCAAACCTTTTGAACTTTGCCACTACTGTTTTAAGACTTCTCTTTGAATTACTAAAACTCTCATTAACATTCAATTCATTCAGAAAATACTTTTCCTTATTCTGTTTGGTAAAACTGGAAGTACAAGCAGAGAACTGTTGCTCTAGCAGGTGACTGAAATTTCATTCCCCTTCCAATTTAGCCCATTATTCTAAACTTACTCTTGTTTTTGTTACCCCTAACACTGGCAGAAGAGAGTTTAAATGATCTCCATTTCTTCAAAAGCTCTTCACTCCCTCTCACCTTTCCAGATTTTACAGCCACCGTATAACTCTATCTCCCTTCCACAATTCTCATTTTCTCCACGTTAGTGTTTTACCATCTAGAAGCATAACTAGTCCTGTTACCTATAATGACCATTAAGAACATAAATGGTAAAGCCAGATCACTCTGCTTTATCAGATGTTCATGGTCATAAGAATAACTTCTAACATTTTTTAATACATCTAAGCACACAGGGCTTTCTTTGAGAAGGACAATATTAAATAAGATTTAAGTCAATACTGTTTATCAGCAGTGTAGCGTTTTGAAGCTAATTCATGGTCAAGTAACTATATTTTATCCAAAAAGTCTTTAGAAGTCATATCTCGGCATCATATTAATGATCTTCAAAGTTATAATGCCTATGAATTCGGTAAGATTGTTTCAACTGCTCCAGCAGAAAGGCAAGGCTGACTTTCACCTCTGCAGTCCCTGTGAATGTTAGCGCACATGCAAGGGAACGCCGCAGTTAGTTCACTGGTGATGTGTCTGCAGTGCTCACTGCATGAATTAATCAGAGTTCTTACACAGCCTTCAGTAGCTCATGTATTTCTGCAGTGCTTTGAGCATACAATGCAAAGACAATTTACATTCACCCCAAACACGTGGTAATCTCCAGGATTTAATGCTGCAGTATTTATTTGCTCACATCAAAAAGGCTTTGTCAAAAATAGTAGTACTGTCAATCAAATCAAATCTACACAATTCTATGCTGCTATAGACCAAAACCTTCTGTCAATTCTTTCTTTTGAGCTAACACTATATTTTTGAACGAAGGTAGCACATTATGTGCCTTTGCAGTATTTACAAGGAAATACTACATTATATTAAAACTTTATGCATATACAATGAACATCTGTGTAACTAAAATACAGCTCAAAAAAAAAATGGACAATGATACTTCGCTATCTTCCCATAGCAAAAAGCAAAACTTCAGAATGTTAGAAATGAAAGTGAGGAACTTCAACAAATGTAAATGAATAGCAGATCAACCTAGACCAGATGCCATAGATATAAATTACACCTGAATGCAAGTAATTTTTGAAACTAAGTTAATTTTGAGTAT
Source organism: Falco naumanni (assembly GCF_017639655.2). Classification (NCBI taxonomy): domain Eukaryota; kingdom Metazoa; phylum Chordata; class Aves; order Falconiformes; family Falconidae; genus Falco; species Falco naumanni. Next base: position 31,074,707 of record NC_054061.1, on the reverse strand, counting down.
CAGGTTTGTGTGCGGACTCTGCTTTAATCCACTAACATAACATAAGAATTTATAAATTTTAGTTTTATTTTTAAGAGGCAGATAGAAGGAAGATTCATATTAATATACTCTAGGATTTAAAAGTTAAGATTTAAGAACTCAAAAAAATTGTCCCCAGAAAATGAGAGCTCCACAGAAACTGCAGAGATTCATTTTATAACCATAAGGGAGGAGGTAAAACAATTCATGATTATAGACAATCAGCACTTTTTTTTTCTCATGTGAATTACTAATTTTGAGTGTATATTTCATATTTGGATTGCATGTACTTTGTAACAGTTCATTCATTATGAATAGATCATGCAGAAGCATTGACAGACCTCAGACCTGATCTAAAGTCCTCAGCAGTTTCTCAGGGTCAGACCTTTAATAGCACCTAAATTAACTCTATTTCAATGGAGATGACTTACTATACCTTAGTACAATCGGTTCCACTAAAGTCCTGATCAAGTTAAAGTACTATGAAAAGCTCTAAATTTTAATTTACCTGTACTTCAGTATTCACACATAGCAGCATGCAAACCTATCTTATACCACCTGGACATTCTCCCTTCAAAACCAAAAAGAAAGCAAAAAAGCAAATGTATCAGTTGAAAATTGGTTTTGAGCCAACACGCTAATTTCTGGTTTTATTATCCCGGTGTGTAATCAGAGGAAATCTGCCTGCCTGGCTAGCATCACTCCTTATTTACAAAGCTTATCAGAAGCATTAAAGAGGATCAGCTACTTCGAATATCTGGGAATCAGTAACTAACTCACAGAGCAGAAAACTTAATTGATGCAAGGATGGACACAGCAACAGGAGACAACCTCTTAACTGGGAAGCCCACGGGGCTCCAAAGCAGCCAGCAAGATCTGTGTGCCCAAGTGATGAATAAATGCCGATTCGTTCTGAAAGTGTACTCATATGAAAAACAGCAACCTGCCTCAGGGATGAAAAGTGCCTTCTCACCACGGAAAGTTATCCAAATATTAATTTCTTCCACCAGAGGAAGTGTATTTTGTTATTTAGTGAAATCTGATTTAATGGACATCCTATCAAACAGGAATATGTATCCTAATTTCCCTCAAAAAAAGGCCAAACCTTAAAACTGAGTGTAAAAGCATTAAAGGATGCCATTTTGCCAAAAAGTCTGAGTCCAGAGTTTTAACACATATAGCAGTTTTTCTTAGTAAACATTTTTCCAAGGCAAAATCAATTCTAGAGTATGTGTCTTCAGAATAGTACTCCTCTTCCTTGCACATGAATTTCCAGCTTACAGGCATCCTGGTTTAGGTATGATAATTTTATTTCAAGAGACTAGTTGGAGGCACTCGGAGCCTACTCAGCTGGGACTTATCTCATCCCAGAAAGTAAAAAGTAGCAGAGTTGCTTCCATCAATGCATGTACCTCTAGCAAGGCCATTTTAAGGACAAAACCCAATTATCATTTCGACATAGTTTTACCTTCAAAACCAAACATGAAAGTAATAGTATAATATGCCTCACGTCTCTTGCCTATTTTTTCTATTTTAATTTTCTAATTTTAATGAACAAAGGCACTCCAGAAGCAGATCCATTACACATAAAAATAGATTTCAGTCTTCAAATATGACCTTTTAATTAAAACAGATCATTAAAAAAACATATTTCAATGGTTGTAAATGCTGAAAATACAATTCTCTTAAAATTCTATAAAAGACAGAAGTAGCAGCCAAAACAGACACTTTCATTCTCAAGAGAAAAATAATACTATCTGCAAAGTGAGTGAAGGACACCATATATCACAATTACACCAGTTCATTTTATGATGAACTTAGGCACGGAGGCACAAGCAAAACTTTCGGTTTCCATCAGCACAAACCCTAACACATATGCAGGTTGCATTCATGAAACAGTTTTTAATGACTTTTGGAAGGAGGACTACTGTCAGAAAACAGAGTGGTGGTGTTTTTACCATTACAACTGGAGCCTCATACTAAATGTAGGGCCATGGAGCACTCTGTGACCAGCTCAGAGCAGATGTATGAAACACTACTCAGAAAAGATTTAAGTGAGGTATCAAAGCTGTTTGAAGAGCAAGTTACATAGACTTCAGCTAATACAGATCAGCCAGGAAGCAAATCTGCTAAGGCTTTATCTTTTGACTCAAAGTAAAAACCGTCACAGCAACCCTTCAAAAAAGACTGATCTGTCCGAGGTGCTGGGAAGAGATGTTAGATAATGAGCAACAGATGGTATTATGAATGAAAACAAAAAGTTTTGGAGAAGCACCCATATGACAGGAAGAACATATGGGGAAAACAAAGATACATAACAGGTCAGCGTCTGTCTTGGGAGAAGACCCAGCTAGGTTACTACCAAAATTTGTTTCTGGGTGAAGTCCCTGAAGAGGGGCTGCAACCACAGGAGGGGGAGAACCTTGAAGGTTCAACCCTCACCCAGGGAGCTGCCTGGCTACTCCACAAACAAAGGCTGTGCGGTCTTGGATGAAACAAGACCACATGCCTGTTCACCAATTCTGGACACTTTGCAATAAATTCCATCTTGTAAAGCTCACTATTTCTGCACTCCTCCTGAAAGAAAGCACTACATCTAGCAAGAACAAACAAACAGAAACATGAGACAAGCTCTGCTCCCTTGTAGTCAGTGAACTCCTACCATGTGGAGCCAGATGATTGGATGGGAAAGGGGAAAAAAGCTAGATAAAGCTAGGGGAAAAAAAACCTTTTCTATCAGAGGCTGAGATGTACATGCATTCAGTCTTTTAAGTAGTCTCACAGAAAACCTGCACACCACTTCATTTTCCTTTGATATTCACCCAGAAACGGGGCAATTTCTACCATCTACCTCACAGTTAATGAGGCCACTTCCAATCCTAAAACTGTGTATGTGCTAAGCAGTCTACCAGGAAGAATGATCCTTCATCATCCCAGGAACTTTCTCCTGGAAGAAAGTCTCTTCTGTTCTTCTGCTTTTGATGGTAGCAGTAGAAGAGACAATTCATAACTACTAATGTTCTGCTACAGCTAATCAGAGAATGGTTTGGGTTGGAAAGAACCATCTAGCTCCAACACTCCTGCCATAAGCAGGGACACTTTACACCAGACAAGGTTGCTCCTAAGCCCCATCGAGCCTGGCCTTGAGCACTACCAGGGATGGAGCATGCACAGCCTCTCTGGGCAACCTGTGCTAGTGCCTCACCACCCTCACAGTAAAAATTTTTTGCCTTATATCTAGTCTAAATCCACCTTCTTTCAGTTTAAAACCATTCGCCCTTGTCCTACCCCTAGAGGCCCTAATAAAAACTCTGTCCCCATCTTTCTAATAAGAGCCCTTTAGGTACCAGAAGGCCACTATAAAATATACCAAAGGCCTTCCCTCTCCAGGCTGAACAACCCCAACTCTCTCAGTCTGTCTTCACAGGAGAGGTGCTCCAGCCCTCTGATCATCTTCGTGGCCTCCTCTGGACTCAATCCAACTGGTCCATGTCCTTCTTATCTCAGGGGTCCCAGACCTCAACACAGTACTCCAGGTGGGGTCTCATGAGAGCGGAGTAGAGGGGGACAATCACCTCACTTGACCTGCTGGCCACGCTTCTTTTGATGCTGCCCGGGACACCGTTCATTTTCTGAGCTGCAAATGCGCATTGCCAAGCTATGTTGAGCTTCTTGTCCCCCCAGGTCCTTCTCATCAGGGCTGCTCTCCTACCCATCCTCTTCCCAGCCTGTGTTTGTGCTTGGGATTGCCCCGACCCAGGTGCAGGACCTTGAACTTGGCCTTGGTGAACTCCATGAGGTCGCTTGGGCCCACCTGTCAAGCTTGTCAAGGTCCCTCTGGATGGCACCCCTTCCTGCCAATGCGTCTCCTGCACCACACAGCTTGGTGCCAGCGGCAAACTTGCCGAGGGCGCACTTGATCCCACTGGCCATGTTGCCGATAAAGATGTTAAGCAGCGAAGGTCTCAATGCTGATCCCCGAGGAACACCACTCGTCACGGCTCTCCACTTGGACACTGAGCCGTTGACTGCAGCGCAACCATCCAGCCAATTCCTTATCCACCATGTGGTCCGTCCCTCAAATCCATGCCTCTCCAGCTTAGACACAGGGATGTCGCACAGGACAGTGTCAAATGCTTTGCACAAGTCCAGGACGGTGACGTCAAGTCACTCTTCACTTATATACCAATTCTGTAAGCCCATCATAGAAGGCCACCAAATTTGTCAGGCACGGGTTGCCCTTAGTGAAGCCGTACTGACTGCCGCCAATAATCTCCTTACTTTCCATGTGCCTTACCACAGTTGCCAGGAGGATCGGCTCCATGATCTTGCCAGGCACATTGGTGACTGACCAGCCCATAACTGCTTGGGTCTTCCTTTTTTTTCCTTTTTTAAAAATGGGGGTTCTGTTTTGCCTTTTCTAGTTAGTGGGAACTTCACTGGACTGCCACAACTTCTCAGATACAATGGATAGTGGCTTAGCCACTTCCTCCGCCAGTTCCCTCGGGAACCACAGGTGCATCTCACCAGGTCCCATGGACTTAGGGAACCTTCAGGTTCCTTCGATGGTCTCAGACCTGGTCTTCTCCTCCTACAGCGAGTGGTTCTTCATTCTCCCAGTTGCTCCCTTTGCCTTCTGCAACTTGGGCAGTGTTGATGCAGCACTTGCCGGTGAAGACTGAGGCAAAAGGTCACCCATTACCCCAGCCTTTTCCATGTCCCAGCTAACCAGGTCTCACGTTTCCTTCCAGAGAGAGCCCACACTTTCCCAAGTCTTACTTTTATCCCTAACATACCTATGGACGTTTTTCTTGTTGTCCTTGATGTCCCTGGCCACACGTAATTCTATTAGGGCTTTAGCCTTCCTCACCTGATCCCTGGCTGCTTGGACGGTTTCTGTGTCCTCCTCCCAGGCTACCTGTCCTTGCTTCCACCCTCCGTAGGCTTCCTTTTTGTGTTTTGTTTTGTCCAGCAGCATTTTGTTCATCCATGCAGACCTCCAGGCTTTTTTGCCTGATTTCCTCTCTGTTGGGACACATCACTCCTGAGCTTGGAGGAGGTGATCCTTGAATATTAACCAACTTTCCTGGGTGCCTCTTCCCTCCAGGGCTATATCCCAGTAAGATACTCAGCCAGTAAAGTTATCTACCTCACATCACGCTCACGTGCACATCATTGAAGACAGTGTAATAAAACACAGACCTCTCAAACCTTTCTCCCACTAAGAAAGTTCTCTTTATAAATATTTCTTTAACTTCAATTTAACAAGAGATACTACTACTTATCCACTACACGTCCATCATGATATATCTATCCTGAAGAGGGACTTTTATTACTGTTTTCCTCCACTAGTTCTTATCTAAAAGATACTTTTTATTGGACTATCAGTGACAGAGATAAAATAATATTAGGAGAACGGTCATGTTTTGCTTTCTACATATTTTGAACAGGCGAGTTTCAAGAAAACTTTCTGGGTGCTCTCCATGACCATGGCTTCCAGTGCAAAGCGAACTTCCAGTGCCTGACAGTGCTGCCTTTCCTAGAGCGTACGGCGCATTTTAAAGTGAAATACTTTTCAGTGGCTGCACACTGTCGTATTATTAGGCAGAAGGTAACAATTCGCACAGCATTTCACATTTCAGTATTTGTTTGGTGTCTCACTATTACTCAGAAGAGTTCTGATGTCCGTGTTTCAGATGCCAACAGGGATCAGAGCCAGCCTTAAAGTATGTAAATTTGAACTGCCAGAGAAGTAATGATTAATTAAAGGCACAGGAAGTAGATTCAAAAAATGTTTGAGGTAACAATTTAAAAACTGTCTCGATTAGTATTCTACACACATGCCTAAGATTTTATATATTGCCAAACATTAAGAAGACGACAACTTTTGAGAAAGATTATGAATTGCATGAGTTTTCACAACAGCCTCTTTCATTTTCTGACAGAACAAAAATGAGATATGCAAGGTGCTTTTTTTTTTTCCCTCCCATTTCAGCATCTGCAAATGTTCTTGTAATTTCCTGGAAATAATTCTCTTTTTGCAGGTTACCATAAATCAGTCCTATTTCAGGGTTAACAGCCACTCCTTGACAGAAAATAAAGACAAAAAGACAGAGCTGAAGATTAGGTTTTACGCTGCTTCAGAAAGCTGTATGTTACAGTGTGCATCTTCACAGGAATATTAACCGGGTTGGGTTATTTTTTTTACAGCTTCTTAAACAACACAGTAGGCCATGTTCTGATTTCAACTACAACTCTGGAGCAGCAGTACCAAAATCATAGGGGATCACTGCAGCATAGATGAAACCCAAAACGAGCGCACTGTTTTCTTACACAGAGCACCACGGTGTACTATGTATCTCACCAAGTTAAAGGTATGGGATTTACCCAAACACACATTTCCAAGACAATGACAAGTTTCCCTTTGGCAGCACGCCTCATAAAACATATCAAGGATTTGTAGACTGAAACTAGCACATTTTACAGAAAAGGTAGAACGGGGCCTACTGAAGGGATCATTACAAAAGGCCCCCCTCCTTGACGAGGGTTTTGCTCATAGTAAGGCATGCCAACTCACTCAGAGAGGACTCTATATAAATCATTGTTTGAAGCCATGCCCTTGACGATCCCTCAAATCTGCTACTGCTTTGGTTGAGTAAGCCCTAAAACCTTCTAGGACTGAAGATCCTTACTTCTGGAAGCTCTTTTCATACAGTACTTGCACAAAGAAAGTTTTTGAAGCAAACAATTTCTTACTGACTTCTCCACATGCCTTGAAATGCTATCTTAAACTTTGTGGATTTCTTAAGATAAATGAATCACCCTTCTGGAACTTAGACAATAGAAAACACCTTACAGTTTCTGTGATCCTTCTGAGAACTGATGCATCCTTACTTGAACAAGTAACTGTTATTGTGTAGTAAACATGGATTTGGATTACTAGGTGTCTATCACAATAATGAACCAAGCATTACTCAATACAAATGATCTATTTTCAAAATTGGGGGTTTTTTTCTAATAAAGTTTGGTTAAGTTTCAGTGCTTCATCTGAATCCTTCTGCATTCAAACTTTGCTTAGGGCATGAATGCAGCTCCAAAGCCTCTTGTTAAATGCTCACTCAGTGATGCTTTCCATGCATGTACCACAAAGCTGAACTATTACTTGCAATGTTTACACTCACCACATTTCAGTAATTTTAAATGATAATCTATCTGTTACACAGCATCCTACAAAGTTGCTTTGGTAGTCACCTCTAATGGTTTCTATAGCTATTATTTGGACCACAAAGAACTCTCCTTTCCAAAAAGAATTGTCTGCAGACAGCATGCAGAGAAAACCCTCCAACAGTAGTGTCTGCCTGCACTCCTTACATGTTTTCTTATTTTAATCCCACTCTGCTCTTTCCCTATCCTTTACTTGATTTTCTACTTTTTCCTGTTTCTTAATACACTTTTGTGGCAAACTGTTGCTGTTGTTGTCCACCTGATATCCCAAAACCTCTCTTAAAGAACTGCCTAATCAAGTTATCTTTCCTATGAACATTCCATATTTATCCAAACTTTTGAATATACTCTGGTTTCTTATTCAAGGTTTTACCTTTTCTACCTATTTGCAGGATTTTCTACTGCCCATGCTGTCAGTGTTTATAAAACATTACAAACATCTCCAGATCTTCAAGAACTGCTGGTCATCTGCTAAGGACTCTGCAGAGCAGAAACAAGCACAGGAGTAAAAAATAAAACTTGTTTAGATTAAGCAAATGTGCACAACCAGCCTGTGCCTGTTCCAGTACAGCCACCACAGCATACCGAGCACAGAAACCCAAAAACTTTGCGCTACTCCACTGTAAACATAAAACACTTCACAAGCAAAGGTAAGTGACAAGGATGTCTCTTGAACTCTTTCCTTCAGCTGTAATATTTGTCCATAATTTCTTTAATGAATGTTTACCTTTTCCCTTCTTTAATGTTTTAGTATTGTGGTTCATACGGCATTCTCAGACTTCAAACTAACAGAGAACACACGTTTTTCCAGCCCCAGATGAAGAGCCTTTGACTCTCCTTTCTGCATGCTTCAGTGTCGGTATCGGGCATGCTTGTTACAGAATGCTCTGTTCTGGTTTGAATACTCAGCACAAAATTGTACCTGCCAGTTTTAGGAAGAATTGCAGCTTCCTTATCAGAAACACTAGACCAGGAAGGGGGTTGGGGGGGGTGGCTTGGTTGAATCCAAACCACAAAAAAACTCCAGTAAAATCCTGTTCTTTCACAATAGGTTAAAATGAAACACAGTAAAAATTAAGAGCCTCAACAGAGTAGCACCAACTGTGAAGTTAATAAAATACCTTTTATCATCATGAACAACAAACTGGAAAAAATGGATACAGCTTTTCCATCTCCCAATTATGTAATACCTAAATGATCCTAAGTGTTTAAAATGCATATTAAATTACTGACCATACCAATCTCTCCAGTTCATAAAAAATGTTGCACAGAAAGGCTGTGCCCACACTGCTCAGAGCTACGCTAGCTGTACTACTGCTGCACAGCACTTGATATAGGTTTCCTTTGGCCTCATGAGGCATCTTTGTTACCTTAAGACATAGTTATTTATTTGTGTGGGACTTTTCTGGTTCAAAATGCCCAAAATAAAACAAGACCTGTGACGCTTTATTAAAAGCCTGTTTTAACAGTACACAGCACCGAGGAGATATACAGCCAGTCCTGAAAGCCTGTCCCCATGGGGTGCGCCAAGCTTTCTGGAGCAGTATCGGAGCAATACATGGAGGCTGGGGGAAGAAAGGATACTTGATGCAGTCTCAACTACGGCACCTAAAATAAGCAGCCCTTGCACCAAACTAAACCCAAAAACACACCTGGGTTTTCCCTTTGAAAGGGTGAGCTTCCTTTCTCTCCAAAGAGAAGCCAGGAATAACCCAACACGAAGGCAGTTTGGGTGACTGGGAATAGGGCCTCAGGGTGAAGCCGGGAATAAAGTATTTTTGCAGTGTATTCTGTGCCCAGAGTATTCACAGTGAAAGGACATATACTCATCACATATATGTTATTGCAAGCCTTATATTTCATTGTTAAATATCTGTATTTATCCCTAAAAAATATTTACATGCATTTTAAATACCAACACTTACCTATACTTGCAGTCGTATACGTATCTTGAAGAAAACCAGAATATATAACTATGTATATTTAGAGCATTGTTTATAAAAATCATGTTGTGGTGACTATGGACAAGCAGCAGCTAAAATTAGAATATAATGGTAGGTTTTCTCATAGGAATATAACACAGGACATAATTCATATGTCAAAGATGCAACTATCACTTCCTGAGGCAGATGACAAAAAAGCTCATCAAAACAGCTTTAATCATATGAAAGTACTGTGCTGTTTTGTTTTTTTTTATTATTTATTTTAATTCAGAACAGCAAAGCAAATGATTCTGTAAGTCCCGCACAATGACAGCATAGGAACTTCACGCTGTTTGCATCTTAGTTTAGAATCAGGAAACGAGAACAGTAACAAGCAGCTTTGTTAAGAATTAAAGACTGATACAGTGATAAGGACAGCAGATACTGAATAAATGAGTATTCAGTATGAGTTCAGTATGCTTCCACAGCAAACCAGCTAGTCTTGTCTTTGGGATGTATGTATTTGCTCTCAGTTGCATGCTGTAGAGCAAGTATCAGAGTCCAAGCTATTCCAGAAGAATCTGAAATCAGGAAAGGTAATCTGAATAGCAATAGTTTCCAAAAGTACTTTCTATTAATTAAATACATGATTATGAAAATTCTTGCTAGTAAACTCAGTGATATCTCAGTTCCTGAAAAAAACTATTAGCTGTCTTTCTTTAACCTTAAAGGCTTTAAAAATCTGCTCAAATTTGCCAAAGACATGACATGAAATTACTGATCAATCTATCCTATAAATTTTAAATTATTTTTTTTTGTGCAGCAGTGCATCCACTGCATTGCTTCTCAGCTAAACTAGAGCTGTTCCTGGCAGATACCTAACCAGCTTCAAAAACAAAACTTCCGTCGTAGAAAACAAATTAATTCTATATCACACAGTAAACAAGTGCTTTAGACACTGGCCAAAGGCTGTTCCAATTTTTCGGGTGTCATCCTCCCACATGCTGTTATGGCAAGAGTATCCCAGGGAAGATCTCTTCTGGTGTTCCGCTTCCTGTCCACCTGACTCCGGGAAAGAGAGTGCATTCAGCACTTTAAGCAGCATGTTACTACTTTCATCTCTGGTGCACAGCCCAGCAAGCCACCTGAGCAGAGCAGTACAGCCTCCCAGCACAGACTCCAGCAGAAGGTTTGGCACCTGGTGATCCGTCAGTTTTTGGCCCCTACATTCAGTTTTCTATTGCTTTTTTCTCTTGCACATATGACCAGCCAGCGAAACATCTCCAAAGATGCCTTGCCTATTCATCAAGCAGCTTTGGCATCATACAACTGGAATAATATTCCTTTTCTTTCCCCCACTCTCAAGATTAAAGCTCCCTCTAAGCATCTGAGCACACAGACAGGCTGCCTGGCTTCTCATTCTGGGAACACACTTCTTTCTCCAAAATCGCAGAAGACAAGACAGATCAAGCCATTTTGTCTTTAAAAAGCCAGTAGAAAAAGAAAAATGTTTTCACAAGTGATGTATCCAAAATGTTCAAATATGAATGGATATACAGTGGAATATTACACCCAGCATCCTTCTATAAAACTTAAAAGTATCTCTTCTTACGGAGGAGTTTAAACAGCATCTTCAGTCTGTCAAACCAAACTATTTCAATAACCCAGAACAAGCCGCAGGTACCCCCATCAGCTCTGAACCGTCCCATCTGCCTATATACATCCTGCTGGAACTTAGTGCAAAATGGAGCACAAAAGGCACTATGCATATTAAATATGACTTTCAAAAGTCTGAAAACTTGCTGAAATTATTGCTAATAACCATTATTTATGATTACTTCTAGGTATTCCTTTGTTTAAACTAAACAGTGTTAAGTAAATATTAATGATAAGAACTCTTACAGCACTGATAGATTCTTCAAAACGTCCCAGGAAGTTCCATTAAATAAGATACACAACAAAATCACTGCCAGGATGGGTACAAAAGGAACCTGCCAACCTGCAGTCAACAAGCCTGCGTTTGCCAGCTTGCAGCAAGGACACTTTTGCCCTTCACCACCACAACAAACACTGTAGAGATTACGTATGCATGGCTAATACCAGGTAACAATGTGAAAAGAAATGCCTCCATTTCTGCTATGCAGCATAGCAGTGAGTTAGGCTGCATTGTACTTTGCACTTTACACAGTTCGTGTATCCTACAAGATGTCTAAGAAATGTAATTCTACAAAAAGAAAACAACTAAACTGGAGTAGGAGACCCTTCAGGTAACTGTTCAGAGGTTTCACTGTTTCTAGGAAAGTAGGAATATATTTTTTTCTTTTATACATTTCCTTTCACTGTTGGTTCGCCTACTGACCCTTAATTTTGCAAAACATTCTTGTGAGTTCCATGCTAAAAGTTAAAAATAGGAAAACGATGAATCTGCAGTAGGTTCAGCAATTTCTTTCCTAAAAATCAAGGCCATAATATTACATATGTGCAGATTTTCCTTCATCTTTTGTTTCACTAAACCAGTATGCTGTATTATTTTTGCAAATGGTTTCCAAGCAGTGAGGTTCAAATTATATACAGCCTTACAGCAGCACATGCTGCATATGTCTAATAAAAACCATCACTGAACTAACCCACTTCAGTCACTGTGGGCCTGCTTCTGCTCCTATCTCAACAACAAAATTTGGTACCCTGTAAGATGAGTATAACACCATTTAAGTTGACACAATGTTCAGAATATTCACTGACTTTGTTGAGATAAAAATAACCGCAGGCTTTGCTGGCAGCAGTTGAACAGTAAACGTCTTCCCACTGGCTGATGAAACCATCAAGAAGAGTGAGCTCTAGTAGGATAAATGAGGTCACTGTTTGCAATTCCCTGCCAGCTTGCTGGTTGAAGAAAACACCATTCGTCAGTAAACCTAGAGCAAAACACACTATACCACAAAACTGTTTGTAAGTCATTACTCACCTCTCCCAAAAACAAACAAACAAAATAAGTGCTTTTAATTCATAAACACATCCTGTACACCTCATATTATTATAAACATAATATTAATTTAACCACTGAATAAAACGTAGAATTTAAAAGTAACTCCAAGGTAATCAGGATCTACCAAAAAAAAAAAAAAAAAAAAGCCTTAAAATAAATGCTAAGCACTGCTTCCTAAACAGCTTCTCCAGAGAGATGCTACAAACTCTTGGAGGTCCAATATTTATAGGGGGGCATGAATTCATATGCAGCGCATTCATCGCGTTGATCAGCCTTTATAAATAAGTCTACCCCAGGGCTTTGGGCAATCCTTTGATGCTCAATCTGGCTGCACTGAGGAACTGCTCCAGGAAATGAATTTAAGACTTTTAAATAGAATACACACAGAGAAGGCAGCTGTGCCCTGAAGGGTTTAGCGGTGTTGCTCATAGAAATGGCATGTTCCAGCCTACGACTCTTCTGAGCCCCCAGAGACCACAGATACTGGCATCAAAGCCTTCTGCCAACTCACGGTTTAAATCTTGTGTTGCCACAAAAAGAATAGCTGCACGAGACAGTTCATGCCAGGACATTTGACTAACAACAACAACAAAAAAATCTTTAATTTTACCAATTTTTAATTAGGTTTTGTCAATAAGAACCCTGGCTGAGCTTTACACAGGTCCCCACTACTGCTATAAGAAATGCTGGCACTGTTTAACCTCAGTAATTCTAATTGCACTTTGAAAAACAAAGTGTCAGCATTAGGAATTAAATGCATTAAAAAATGAACACAGGAATGATCACACAGGCCATTTGTTCCCTTTAAATACTGCTTATATATAAATAGATAAAAGTATTGCACAGATAACTGAGGATGCTTTGACAAGCCTTTGGGGAAAAAGCCTGCTACTGCTGACACAGTGCAGGAGCACACCTCTTCTAGAAATATTAACAAGAGGGCACAGCACACGGAGAACCTCTCAGCCCTCTCTGCAGATCAGGAGTCAGGTTGGGAAGAAAGCGGAGGACTGGATCCACTCTACGGCTTTGAAGCAGACACCTCCAAAAAGACACGCAGGGACAGAGCCCTGCTCCTCCCTTTCCATCTTAGATCAAGACCAAAAGGCACTATTACTGGGGAAAATTAACATTTTCCTACCTTGAAAAAATCCCATGGATACGATGTGCACCCCAGGGACCCTTGCTGGGGGTCGCAGCTCTGCACTGCTCCCGACAGGGGCACAGGTGGGATTTCAGAGGTGAAGGATGTTCTGCTAGGGTGCATGATTAACTGTAGAAATGAACTTCATGACTTAGGTCATGCACCTCTACTACCTGCAATATAATGCTCTCTACTATCAATACATCGTTTTTCCAATAAACTAAGCAACATAATTAATTCTTTAATATACAGTAATGATCCTATTTCATCTGCAATTTTATGAGGAAAGCACAGCATGTGAATACAGATTGCTGTGTTACAGCACCAGGACCTTCCAGGCTGCAAGCATCCTGCGGATGCAGCAACACCCTGCCCAAGACTTTTGCAGGTAGGAGGGCTTATGTGGGTTTTTCCTTCTTCTAACTGAACAACTCAAATCCAGGAGCCGCTGACAAAAGTAATATGCAAGATACAATTATTTCCAACTGCTAATTTAACAGTTTCTTAAGATGCCATTTCCTAGACAGCTGCTCATGCCTCCTGAGGAGGGCTGTGCTTAGCCAGGGAGGGTCTGTATTTCTGGGCTGTCTGTCCTTGCACATGATCACGGGCTCCTCTTCAGAGACCCAGCTCCATCCTCGACTTGCAAATACAGCCTACAGCTCACCCCAGAGCCGAGCACCTGGGCTTGCCCAGGGTCTCAGGCTCTCACCCCACAGCTTGCTCATGCCATCTGAGACTGCTGCAGCATAAAGCCAGCAGGTTTCAGCGAGCAGCAGGACCTGCTGCAAACCCTGCTGCAAACCCTGCATGCAGGTAAGCTGGGCAAAGTCACTCCCAGGCAGTATTTTACCAGCAGTGCACAGAAGCATTTTCAAACAGCGGGCCCTTCTACCCACTTTATCATTTACTCCTTGACAAGGAAACACACAGACACATATAAATGGGCATTCTGCCTTCAGACATTCATGTAAATTTTGAGAAATTGCAGGGAAATGCTGCAGTTTACTGGAGCCCTGGGGTTCCCAGTTGTGCACAAAGCACCACAGCTGCCACAACTGCATCCTGGCAAGGGTCTGTTGTGCAGAACACTGAGGGGTACGTGGTCTATGCCACATCCAACAATCCAGAGCTTCCTATGTGCTTAAGAAGACACCTCTCAACAACCTGAAACACATGGGAAAAGACGATCACACCAGCACCCATCCTGACACGGCTAGGCTGCAGCAGCAAACAGCAGCCTACAAGGAAAGGGAAAAGCACACATGCAAATAGTCCTCTTCACTGGTGAGAGCAAAGACTAACCCAGCTGAGCACAGTCAATTATTCCCAAACGTCCTGATTTTCAATGGGGTACTGTCTGTGTCTTGGGGCTTGCACCTTTACAAAGATGTCTACATACAGCTCGAAGGCACACTAGCCAAGCTTGCCCTATGGTAAGGAGCTGCTACTTTCAAGAAGAAAAAAAAAAAAGAGGAAAAAAAAGAGATACCAGGGAAATCAAAACCGGTACACAGAAAAGATGGAAGTTTTCCAGAGGCAAACCAAAAATAACTAAAATATAAGATGCTTGAGAACTTTTTATTTCCAAAACATAGTATCTGGAGCCTTTCCTCCTCTTAAAACACTAATCCAGAAGATGGACCAGTGGGGAGCAGTACATAATTAGGACCTTAGAAAAAGCGGCTGGTGAAGCAAGGTCAACCTGAGCTTCAGACCAAAGCTATGTTCAACAACATGCCATACCCACTGAAGGTATCCTGCAGGCTCCGCTGTTGAGAACAGTTTTAGAAACATATCTTTTGTAAATATCTTCCATCAGAATCTCCTTTACCTCACGTAACTATGAAAGCACTATCGTGGCGAAATGACTTTTGGTTTGACTAGCTGACATCCAGAGTTCTCTGTGAGACATTTTCCAAAAAAGTTCCAACAACATTATTATAAAGTAAGACTGTGCATGATTATTACTGCTTTTTATTAGTGACTCTTGCACTGTGCAAAGGGTGATAAGGCTATAAATCTTGAAAAGTAGTCAGCCATTTATCTGACATAAATCTTTTTGCTCTTCTTTTGTGGGAAAAATACAGACATCGTGTCTTGAAGATGTACTTGCACCACACACAAACCAAGATAAAAAACCACATTGCTAGGAAGAAATTTTCCTGCCATCAACAGTATCTGAGCTACGTTCTCTGCCAGGTTTTATCCCATAATGTCCCGGCTCAGCCCATGGACCTTCACGTATCAGAAATACCTTTACACTGCCTGTATTTCTCCAAACAAATTTTCACCATGTGCTCACACATGGATATGGGGCTGCCCCCCACGAGGCTGGCAGACAGTGCGCAGGCAGCAGCCTGCCTGTGCTAGAGCACCAGGGGAACAAGGCACAAGTCATTTTCCAGCACAGCAAAACACAGGGAAACAGTGTGGAAGGAAAGGGGAAAGCAGGAGGACTGTGCAATACAGTCTGTTCTCTTTGCTTTTCTTTTCCATTGAAAACGCCATCTATTTGATCACAGGTCAAAATAATTCACCTCTGTCACCTCCTTCCTTTAAGGGCTGCAGCAGATTTCCTGTGCTGCAATGCAAAACCAGAGGCAACTAAGCAAAATAAAGCCTGCAAAGATGTGAACAGCTTCACTCAAGCACAGAGCACCCTGATGCCAACAAGTGAAGCCATTCAGACAGTGTAAGAGCTCAGGGCAATGGGGTCAGGTATTTTCATTGATAAACAGTATTTTAATCCTCTTTCATTCCTTCTTGGAGTTACACTTTGCCATGACCTATACAGACCAGTTTTCCTGACTTCAGGCACCTAAGGGTGGACCTGGCTTTGAACTCCAACAGAAAGCACACAAATGTAATGGAAAAGAGCTTTCTACTACAAGTTGATGAAAACACTTGAAAAAGCCACTCGTCCTGTAGCTGACGCTTCAAGGAGAACGGTAACACTTTTGTCTGTCTTTTCTAAAGCCACAGAGTTGCTACGATGACGACTTCCACTCTCTTCATGTGACAGCAAAAATGTAAAACAAGACTATTAACAGGCTGGGCAATGTTGCATAAGGAACGAACTATTCCTTTAAATTTCAGGAGGAATAACACCTCAGTAGTGAAAAATGTAGTATTTGTACTACAAAATTTAACTGTGGATCTCAAAGCATATTCAGGGACTTGGCATAAGCCTCAGAGATGTCAGTGGGCTGTATGTTTGCTCACTCATGATAGCAAAACACTCATGAACAATGCCGGTAAACAACACAAAACAAGTGGCATTTTTACTCAATACTAAGGCTCTCATTACACAGAAAGGTGGATTTTTTACACTGATCCACACATATAGTTCTTCTGAACAGCTTGCTGTTTTTTTAAAAAAAATGTGCAGTACAAAGGTCTTTAGATTCCTCTTCTTGTTCACAATTAAAAAACATTAATCTTGGTCAATCACCTTTGTTTCAGGTTTACATTTGGTGACACCAGAACACACTGACACAATGCCACTATATCTCCTGGGAACTGGCAGCTTGAGCCAAGTCTGAAATCATGACATAACTCTAATAAATCCCTAGAATTATGCCAGCACTGGTAGGGTATAAATGAGTCCTGAAGTAGATCCTATGATTTTTAGCCGATAGTCATACAGTGTCACAGCAGCCATTCAAAGGTACCACAGACCAAGCCCCCTTTCTTCACCGGCTGTGACGGTCTTGCCTAGTTCTTCCTTGCGCTGAAGTTTCTTCTGCATACTCTCCATTTCAAAAGGAAATGCAGGGAAAATTCTTTAGGAAATCCAACTCAGACATCGCTATATTTTACACATAGGAAATGTTCACAAAAATTGACTCTGAGAATGCATTTTTATTATGAATGAACAAAATGAACAAAAAAAAAAATTTTGTATTTCAGCCTTAACCCATCTATACCGGGATTTGAAATCCTTTCACCATGCTAAGATCCAGGCTCATTTCGCCATCGCTGGTGAAATCTAATTTAAAAGCAAAGTCACCCAGGCTTCCATCTATAATTAACAGCAAAAGACTTGGTGACTTGAATTTTCTGTTGAAACACCTAAAATGTCTCATCCTCCCTGCTGATTTAAGAACTTCATCTAAAGGCTTAAATTCAGGCAAGGCTACTTTCAAATTAAAACAAACTAAAAATAAAACCCAAAGAACAAAAACAAAAAAACCACCAGAAATTTAGAACAGGAGATTAAGTCTACTTTAAAAATACAAAAGCCAGATGGCTACTTAAGGTCCACAAAATATTTAAAGCCTATGCATTAAAATATGTTAAAAAATTGAATTGGTTTTACAGTTTAATGAAGCAGATGGGCAGAGTATGTGCTGTTTTCTATGCCCAAGAGCCCAATCAAAGCAAAACACCACCACTTCTGATGTCCACATGTTGGAAAACTCAAGGGATTAATAACATTACAGAGCGGTAGTGTTACACAAAGAAATTTGTAAATGAAGATTAATTCTAACAACCCAATGCTTATCTGATAAATAGCACTAGAGATACAGAAAATACACGTTTCAAAGTTGTATTTTCAAGCAATTATTTGAAAAGGCTTTGTCACAGTGGAGTGAGATTTGGTTACTGTCTACTGGTTTGTAATTGTTTCTGCCTTAGAGTGGTTTTCAGGAGCCCAAGTACTCCAGACAGGATGCTGCATTTGGCATTTCTGAATATTCATCAGTCACATTCCACTCCAGAGAAATGAGTTTGCAAATCACTCAGACTTTCTTCTCAGGTCTGACAATGGCCGAGAGAGGTGAAACCACACACTTCAGCATCTGCAGTTCCAAACAGTGGCAAATCATCCTATTCATACCCAGAAACAGGCAGAGTAAGAAATCGCTGTGCCAGCAATATGCTGGTGGCAGGTAACACGTTGACACCACCGCAGCAACGCGACTGCATGCTGTACCAGGTGATACCGAAATTATCAGGCACTGATGCTGCAGCATCTGGGACACTACTCTGTGCCACTACTCTTCTGCTGCCACTGCCTGCCAGCACACATTGCTGCCATGCATCTGTCTCCTTCCCCAACCTCTTCCATTACCAACAGTTCAAAATGCACAGTCCACAAGAGAGCAGCACCACTGGGTGCTGGTACAACCCCGATTGTACCACTGAGGACCAGAGACACTTTTCTGGCTGCGCTGCTCTGTGCCATGGTACACATGCCATACCACACCCCTCTCCCGGTACTTAAACTATCAACACCTTGTCTGAAATCTGCGATTATGATAATATAAAAATACCACTAACTGGTTCAATATCTCTTTTTTTGATATCACAGTTGCATCACGATCCACTCCCTATGTTACTGCAGGAGCCCTTCACACCGGTCAGCAGCAGGGGAGCAAGAGGCAGATTACATCTAGATAACGGGTGGGTTTATTATGTAAGACTTCTGAACAGGAAAATAGGATTTGCAGATTTAGCTTAATGTTCGGGGATTGGATGGCTGGATTAAAGCCTTTTACTCACTGTTCTGTTACTCCCCTCAAGACTGATTTATAATGTGGAGAAGGGGTGTTCCTTAGAGGAAAGGGTTATTTGCTCTAAAATACATTACTTAGATTCAAGGGTTAATACGGATCGCATCCAGCTCTACCAGTTCAATATCTCATAAGAATTGAGAAGCTTCATAAGTCTGGTTTCTTCAAAGCTGTAGTACTGTGAATACAGCTATTCTCTGAGCAGCAGGGCTACTTGTAGCTTCATTAATTTCTAAGAAAAATATCAATAAAATCTCCAACTGAATTTACACAGCACATATCCCAAGATGAAAACTTAAGTAAATCTCAACAGTAACAGCTACATGTTTATGAGCACTTCTAGTGGGAAGCCTGTATTTTGGGGAACATTTTGCATTTTCAAAGCACCTAGCATTGTAGCATTTCAAACTGCTTCACAAATGTATACTGTCCTGGGAAGCAGGTATCATTACATCCAATTACAGCTTGGTTCAGTATCAAACGATTTGGTGCCTCCAAATTTCCAAACTCAACTGTAAGCACTAGGACATCTTCCAGGGACATGAGTGTATTTTGAAAGAAAAACAATAATTAGGAGGGAAAGGGCAGACAATAGCTTTTACACATTAGGTATCATAAATCCAATCACAAAAAGGCTAGTCCTGGTCAGTGGCAAAACAATAAACCTCAGAATAAACCATGCTGTTTCTTCCAGAAATGATGCTTAGACTCTTTGAAAGGACTCGAGGGGCACACACACAAAAAGGAAGAAAGGAAGCGTTACAGCTGTGAAATGGGATGAATGCACTCACAATCCTTTTCAGAAGCAATAGCTGGTTTATCTTCCAATGGCTGTTTCCAGAGGCTTTTTGTAGCCCCCAGCTTCAGTGGTTCATACTCAGGTGCCCAGTCCCCAAGGTTTGCAAAGCAGGACCACAACAGCTCCACACTTGGCATGGTCCACATGTCAGAAATTTAACCTGGGGTTCAAGATACTAATGATGGGTAGAGAGTAGACTCTCCAAATCAGTATATACTAATAATTAATTACACAGATTGCAATAGATATCAGTTATCACTGTATAGTATACTAAAGATATTAATTTAAATTCATTCCTTATAGGCATAAAATTATTAATAATCACCTAAAGATCTTGAGCAAAAAAGGTCACCATGAAAATGATCCTAAAGTTCCAGTTAAAGGTTTCCAACCAAGCCACGCTTACACCCTGCGGGTACTTTTTTTCCCCCGATATACAAACTTACTGCCTCTTTTTCCAAGTTTATGGGATTGTTTGCCAACATCCTGTTTCTGTAGTGACTTTTACAAATGTAATCACTTCAAGATGAAATACTCTTCCCTCTGTACTCTCCCTTTATATGGAAAGACACTGTCCCCATTTCAGAGACATCCAACTCAAGCTGCTGGTAGGTTTGTCAGACCATAGCAATTCACTTACATTTTAGAAAAACTGAAATAGAAAAATGGAAAAAGAGGGATAACAGTATTCTCTTTCATCCACTTGGTACTTATCCTATCTGTTTAGATTTCAGGAAAATGCTTTTGTTTCCCTTGATGTTCAAATAGCAATCCAATCTCGGATGAGGATTGAAGCGTTGTCATAATATAAATAAAACTTGCAGAAACACTGATCAACCATCTGCTCTCTCAGAATTAAACTGGAACTGTTGAAGTACAAAACCACAGAGAAAGTCTTTGGTGCCATGTAGCTGAAGAATGGAGCCCTCAAACAGCAGCTGCTTTGAAGAGGAATAAGGAAAGGTCCTACAACCTTGTACAAAAATCGTTCATTGCTCACAAAAAAAGATGGGATATTTCAGCAATTTTGACAGGTTCAGAGCTGCGTGCCTCTGTACCAAAAGCCCTGGTTCAGAGATCCATAAAGGAACAGGCTTTTCCTGGTGAAAACAACTCACCCTTACCCAGATTAACCTTCTGGCAGCCTCCACATCCTGTTTTTACTTAGAAGTTTTATACTCGAGGTGAACTTCTGAAAAGTCTTAAATGTCATGCTTCACCAACATCAGAAAAGGCTGCATCCTGAATGCATTGCCTTTGGCCAATACCTTAAAAGACTAACTTCTGATTTTTCCCAAGTGATGTTAAATCTTGATAACAGAGTTGTTTTCAAACACTTCAAGGTGAGATACAGACACCTCTAAGTCTCAGAAGAGGACTGCAACATGATAAGAAAGTAGATTTTTTTTTTTCCATAAGCGTTACTTACAAACTTAATCCGTAAATGTATGAGGGGCTCAGATGATAATAGGTAAGGAAATTTTTGGTAGCAAAAAGAGTCACAGGGAGAGGAATAGCCATGAAATACAGCATACAACAAAAAGAAGAAAAAAAAGAAAGCATTTTGTGGTGTTGCTGGTTCATCAAGATGGATTTGCAAGAGATCTAGTATTGAAAATACCTTTTACAAAAAATTATCTCCATCGTGATCTTTCCTTTCTCCAAGGTAACTTGATCCAAAAAAAAAAAAAAAAAGGCAGAATCTTTTCCCATGTGGAAAAATCCTTTTATATCATCTGGAAGTTTCCATGTCAGCAGAACAAAAATGCGAAACCCTTGCTGGTTAAGAAACAGCTACTACTGTGTTTTCTACAGGACTGGTGGAAACTGATGAAGGTGTCCCTCAAGATACTTCACAGAGTTCACCAGTTTATTTGACAGGGTTTGCAAGTCCCTTAAATGCCCATGAAATTTTAAGGATTTACCCTCTTCCCATGTCTCTCTCCAACCATTAGGGCTCTTACTTCCAGCTTGAAATGATACATCCTATATTGTAAGCTTTGCACAGATAATTCATGAGTAACGCACTCCAGTGACTTTGCTTTTGGCAAAAATTATTAGGAGATGCACTGCACCTCCCTGGAAACTATGAAAAGAGGTAAACTGTGCAGGAATCGTAGACAGAGGGATGAGCTGTTATAATGCATTACATAGGCTGATGAGTACAGAAACGAAAACACAACACACGCAGGACTACGTGTGTGTAGTTATATAAAATATACAAAAAATATGGTCAACTATAAATCAGAATTATGAGTTATTAGGGGAACTGAAACAAGTTTGACTTGTCTCGGGAGAAAAGTGTTGCAGGGCTTCACAGTGAAACTGAAGGCAACACATCATCCCTGTTGGCGTACTTCAAAGTATACCTCCAGATCTTCACCATGGCCAAGGAACAGTATCAGAAGAGTATAAAACCCCACTATCACGGTGACAGTAGCCCTTACAAAAGCACCCATGAAAGCCGACTCAAAAATTAAGAAATATTTGGACAGATCTCACACACAGAGCACACAGTGGATATTCTAAACTTGTGTACTGGGTCTTTCTTTGTTGTTTGTCTTTCTCCTGTTAGGAAAGAGACTAAGGAAAGGAAACCGGAACTTGAGAAGCTTTCATCGTTCATCAGAAGCACTGATGAACCCCACCATGATCCACATGTGTGCACGCAGATACATATATGTCTCTCCAGATACCGCGGACATTCATTCCGTAAAAATACAGCTGTTGTAACAGCAGAGGGGGAAGGAGGGAAAGTTACTAGTGTTGAGGGAACCCCAAATGAATGGGAGAGAATGCTCAAGCAGTCACTACAGACAGCTCTACAAAGCCATCAGGCTCCCTCTCTGCACAGGCTTCTCAGTCCAGCGCAAGCACTTCACATGATCTTCCAGCTGGAAAAGCCGAGCCAGTCCTAGCCTGCTGTCCTAGTCCGGAAGTTCACAACACAGTCAGTGTGGTGCCTCTCCTGGCCGGACCTCACTTTCTGCCCACTCCTCATCCCAGCCAGTCTTTTCTGTCCTCTCTGATCCAACTTCAGAGTAACTATGAAATGACCACATGTGCAGAAAAAAAACATTTCCTCTCTGCATTTGCTCCACTATAAATTCTTTTCAATTTTATCATTTGGAGCTGAGATTGTAGTTCCTAACATGCAAGGACTTAAATCCTCTCCCCCCACCCCCAAAAAAAAAAGTTTTATAAATAGTACAGACTAGAGTCCAACCAACCCTTGTGCTAAAACTAATTCAGATGATTTGTAGCTGCCTGCAGTGTGTGTGGAACAAACCACACAGAAGCTGTCATTTAAAGCCTTGTCATTTGATACTGGATTTAGCTTGATCACCCACCTGGTCTAAATTATCTTTTTTGAAGAAGTAACTTTCATTTTTTGTTTTGATGAACTGTCAGTGCTGTAAGCAAGCATTATTGGAAAATTTAATTATAATCAACAGAAAGTTCCATGTACTGAATGGAAACTATGTCCTTAATGAGATGGTAGGAAATAAAACAATCCCACAAAAGTATTAGAAATATGGCACGCTACTCAAGCCATAGCTATGGATACAACAGGTGTAAGAAGCATCTTCTCTAAACAATGCCCACTAAGCATACCACAAGAGTATGCAGGTAATTCAGTCATTGGCTATTACTGCCATGATGTTGGGAACCAGTTTGGCTGACCCAAGTTAAGGATACATGGTTTCTGTCCG
The DNA here is from genome assembly GCF_017639655.2 of Falco naumanni. Classification (NCBI taxonomy): domain Eukaryota; kingdom Metazoa; phylum Chordata; class Aves; order Falconiformes; family Falconidae; genus Falco; species Falco naumanni. Next base: position 31,051,382 of record NC_054061.1, on the reverse strand, counting down.
ATGAAGGCATTTCTGATCTCCAGGAAACAGCACCAAGCAGTCACGGGCAGCCTGTCCAACCCCACGGGAAGGTGGGACCTGTCGCTCTTTGAGTAAAGGACAAACCCTCACACCTTTGTTATGTCAGAAGGTGTACCCACTAGATAGCAGAAAGATCCTGCCAGGGAAACCACCGGGACATCCACAGAGTCAAAAAACCTACTGTACAACAAACATTTTCATTTGATGTGATGGTTTTAATGACTACCTTCATTTTCGCATGATCACACACACCCTGTTTCCTTAGGATGATGAAAAAATGTTTTTGTGTAGCAACTTTGGGAACAATTTTCATCCCATATGAAAATATGCCAGTCCTCAGAGAGTCAATGTCTCTCGGTGTGCATCATCCACATAGGCACCTGCAACAGTGAGGTTTGATTTGCTGTTAGATTTCAAAGATGACCATTCACCGATTCCCGAATTAAGTATATGTATTCAAAGGATGAGGTACTCAGTCCAGAGAGAGCCAAGCAAAATTTTTAAAAGGCTGAAGCAGTTCACGCACTGAAACTCTAAGTGACTGGAAAAAGACAGGGTTGGGGGGGGTGAGCAAGCACAAAGGAGTTCCTGTAGCCCAGAACTCAGCAGAAACATATACATCAGTAATTTACATAACATATGTGTTTCACATTCCTACTGTTCTACACCACGCTGTAAAACCTGCTGTTATTACATGCTACACTGGCATGTCTATTAATTTCCAACAAGAAAATCATTACTTTGGCCTGCCTCTTGATCTTGTGGAGTTTTGTATAGCTCACCTGGCCATTTCAAAAACACTAGCTGAAAAATTGTCTGTAAGTCAGATACTTGATGGAAAAAAGTATTCTGCACTACTTTGCAAAGCCAGGGCTATACTGCATCAAATTCTACTGCCCACTTTTTAACCTTGCCATCACTTAGAAGAAGTTACACTAATACAACAGTTCAATATTCAGAATAATGAAGTAGGCTCAACAGTGTTCCACCGGACACGAAAGAGACATTACCGTCTGCCATTTGTGAATAAACTTCCCTTTGTCATGATTTAATCAACCTTTATTTTTAATCTGCATACATAAAACATTAAATGCTAGAAGCTTTAATTACTTTGAAACACACTTGTTGAATAATTTAGTCTCAAAGCAGGTTTTTTCCATACCAAGAACCTCAAGAAAGTCCTTAAGGGCAAAATCCTCCCAGTAAATCCATCAGCTAAATCTGAGCGCCTTCGCAGAAACAGTTAACTCATTTTAAAAGTATTTGTAGAAGTAGTGTTTAGCTGTTGAAATACAGACTTTGTCTACATATCTGCACAATGTCAGGAAGAGAGATACAATATGGTAAAACAACATTTTAGGTGTGGCCCAGTCTCAAATTCAAATGCCAGTATACCAGATTTAAAACAAGACCTTTCTTGTTGGACAGAAAATACCTCCCTGAGGTATGGAACAAGGGGATACACCAAACAGATGGAGTCACTCCGTAGAGTTAGGTGGACATGACTTATTTGCACAGCCAAACATGTACCTGCTAAAGCCACAAAACAAGTGTTAACATACTTTTGGGCCTGCTTAACTGAACCACTCTATTGCATATTCACAACGAAGACACACATTAAGTCTCTTACAACGCAACAGTCCATGCAATAAAAAGCAGAAAAGAAAGTATTTTCCTCAAAAACTATATAGCAAGTGAGATGCAGTATAATTAAAATTCTTGAGGTGTCAGGGAGAAAAAAAAGAAGTTTGCCAGATCAGGGTCTTAGAACCAGAGTTAACACCAGGTCATGGATGAATACTGACCACATGCAAGCAAAAAGTACAGACTTTGAAACCCTTTTTATAGTCACAGCTGCAGCTTTCAGACCCAAAAGTAAATATACATTAAGTTTTGTCAAGGGCTGCATGGAAACTTTTTTTAACAGCAGGATTTCGTATTGCAGACCGCAGCTCTTCAGGAAAAGTTCTCTTGCACTTCTATATAAGTTAACTTATTATTCCTTTGCTATTGCAACAAAGATTTACAATAGCTTATAAAAAGGGAAGGAGGAACTTTCTATCATTGTCAAGCAGCAGAAGGAGGGGAAAAAAGATGGTAGGTAAAAAAGGGTAGATTTTTTTCTTAGGAGTTAATTTATATCACCTATCAACAATGGTAAAACCACTAATAATTCACTGATTCACCAAATCATCAAAAGGGATCCCCATCATTTCATCTCCTGTAGACTGCCACCCATTACATTTCACTGGGACACTACCTCTGTCTGAGGGCCAAGAATTTTTGCTCGGGTATCCTTCTGGAAACCATTTTTAGTACAAATCTATCAAAAGGCAGAGAGTTTAAAACTTACCTCAGCATTTCTATACCAGGGGTTAAATTGCCTCACTTAAAAAATACACTTTTTATTTCACTTCCCTTTTTTTTTATTTTATGTACCTATTGGTTCTTGTTATGATTTCTGCAAGATGGGGCACCTGAATGTAATACCTGGAAGGATCTTCTTACCATGTATCTGTTTCCTCCCTTAATTGAAGTCAAGGATTTCAGTCTTATCCATCCCTCCTATTTATGTACCCTGTTTCCACCATGCTCAGCCCAGCACGTATTTTAGATGGTGGATGTGCTGGAGCCCCTGATTTTAATGGAAATCCACTACAGTAAAATAGATAACACCATTCCCCTCATTAAGGGAAATGGTTTCCATGTAAATGTGACTATGGCTCATTACTCTATACTGTACTTGAGCATGCTGTCCAAGTGCAACACAAACAAAAAAAGCTGGTTTTCTCATGTACTTTGCAATTTTCTAACAATTCTGTGTGCTGCTCCTCTTGTCCTTATTACCAGTGCAAGTTCAAGTTCCTACAAATGATGGAAAGACTCGCACTGACATGAAATCCACACTTAGTACTGCGTCCTCAGCATCTTACAGATTACTGGAAAAACAGGTGAGTGGTTAAGACTCCATCCTGCTCAGCAGTCACACAGATTGTGCTGGCAGCAAGGACAGGAACTTACAGCCCTTATCTGCTGGAGTTAGACAAACAGGGAACACTAATTCTACGCAAAACGATAGTAGTATTCACATAAAACGCTGCCTTAAACTCAGCCCTATTAACAGCTTTATAGCCAATCATTGAAAGATATACTGGATCATATCTGACATTCAAAAGTATTCTCATAATTTACAATTTAAGATAATTTTCTTATAATAGTGGATGGAGAACAGACAGTAAAAGAAAATCAGATTAAACTAATTTTCCTTCCCATCTGTGTATTTTTAATGTAGTCTTTTTTCAGGACTTAACAAGTTTTCTCATGTGAAACTCCATGCACAGAAGCAATCCGTACCGAAATGAATGGAAAACCTTGTACATGGCATTTCCAGGATCAGCCCGCATAGATGGTTTTGAGGATGGGTATTAAAAAGCTGCCATAATCCCCCAGCAGGAGCAGCACACACTTTATTGCAGCCACCCATGGAGCTGTTCCACCAGCACTGCAAGCACAGCCTTATGGAAGTGTGGCACTTGGGTAGCAGTAACTGCACCTTAAACGATAACCACTGTGATCACTACATTTCAAACTGTCTCAGGTTCCCATCTTCAGAGCAGAAATACGCAGCCATAGCCAACCACCAATAACGCTACTACCCTGCAGTTTCTCTGCATTGTGAGTATACTCACAAGTATTTGTGTTGTTCTCACACAAGTACACAAATATCAGCAAGTTTAGACTCACATTAACCACTGTCTCCCCAGCAGACCGCTCCACATACATGAGATACCTTCTCTATTTTATTCCTCGATAACGCTTTTAAAAGGCAATCAAGTTTTCCCAAATGTTAACCACTCTTGAATGCACTGGAGGTCTTTTCGTCCATCACAGGCAATTCTGACATTTCAAATTCCCAGAAAAACAACACACCTCTGTGAGAGACCTCAAACTGACTGTCTCAAAGCTTGTTAGCGGAGCCCCTGCAAGACTTAACTGTTGTTAACAGATAAGGAGCCAACAGCTGCCTGACATCAGTTTTCGGCCAGGGGCAAAGAAAGGCCACACAGCTGTCAGCAATGTGCCTAGACATGGACAATCACCCCTGTCTATGCAGTAATCACATGCCCCACAGCAGAATGGGGTACATGCCATTCTCTGGGAAAGGACCCTCCTGAACACCCTATAAAAGACAGCAACCAAACAATAAGTGGCAATCCAGAGACCCCCACCACCGATGTGAACAAAGACTACAGACCAACGGGATGCTGCTGGATCCATGGTGGTGACCATCTCCTGCAACTCTATCCCCACTGCTTACTAGATTTCCTTCTTTCCTATCACTATTTTCTTACAACAAGTGAACGTTTTGTTTATATAAGTGCACAATAAATTTCCTTGATTAGCAGCATTTGACTTTGTTTGTGTCTTAATCTCACTCTGGGTATAACAAAGAATCTTCCCCTGCTCAGGTCTTCCTGGACTGGAACAACCCCAAACTCTGCAGACACTTCTGAATTTGTAGAATTCAAGGACACACGCACATCACACAAATTCTGCAACCAGCCAAGAACAGAACAAGGACTTTTAAACTTCAATCTCCTAATCTCCATCTTCTTCCAAATTAGCAGCATTCTTTCAGATACATCCACCTATGAAGCACTATGGAGAAATCTCCATTACAAAAGGCCATACAATCAATAAACCTCCAGCAAGACTTACACTCATTTTCTTTCCTTGTGTCTGTTCTCTCTCCCATACTCTGATTCTGAGTGGTCCTCATAGGCATCTCTCTAGCAAAACCAAGACCTCTTCACCACCCGTAAGCCATTCATTTAGGCCAGTGTATTCCCACCTTAACTAGGGAGGCGGCAAACACTAGTATGCTTGGAAAATAGCAAAGTACCACCTCCAAACATGTAAGAAAAATCCAGTGTTGCAATAAAAAAAAAAAAAAAGTCTTACAAGGCAGTTGCATAAGGCCTACAACGAAATGAAAAACAAAAAATCATACAATTGCCTTTAAATATATGCATTTATATATCACCTTCTGTGTTTCTTAAAGCTATGTAGCTTTAACAAGAGAAAGCAACAGAAATGAGGAGAGAAACCATTCGTGTCAAGGACCTGATGTCCACACAACTTCTGCGTTTCTGGGGGTTACATGAACCAGCTCTAGTCTGATCCTGGAGATCAAACATCCATTAGCAGCTGGAGCACCCCAAGTGTGCTTCTGCAGCACATCAGCTTGCTTAATTCCTAAAGGAGTCTAATTTACACTCAAACTGCTCTGGGGTGCAAGCCAAAGTTCAGCAAGTACGATCAGGATTTGTTTCACTGGTAGATTTTTGATCAAAACTACAATGCTACTATGGGCTTACCTAAGTTACTGCACTGCAATACTCAAATTTACTGCAGATCAAAGGAACGCCAAAGGGCAAGCTTGCATGCAAACGTTCAGAGAATATTATTTCAGTGGAAGTATTTCCTCATCTAGAGGTGAGCAACGAGCAAACACATTCAGCAACTCCCCCACCCCACTGCAGGGGTGATGGACAAAGGACCCCAGCCAAAAACAACCCCCAAACAATTGGAATAGATAATTAAAGAGTAAAAAGAGTTACACCTTTGTAAGTAATAGTAGTTTAAAAGATATTAACAGCAGCAGGTAAGGACATTTATTCAGTTCACACTTTCAATGCATTACTTTGGCAGAAACTGTTCTTCCTTTTTAGAAGGAAGAAGAAAAAGTCCTTTACTGAAGCACTATTTCATCCCCAGAAAGAAGTGCTAGTAACTCCACTTCAGCCAGCAACCTGACACAAACTAAGGCAAAAGCTGACATTGCATTGCACTTCCTTGACTTACATTTTAGAAAGGAATCTTTACCCACCCAGAAATGAGGCAAGACTTGCAAAGAACATAATTGACAGGCCCCTAGATACAAATAATATATTTTGTTGTTGTTTTGGTTGGGTGGTTTGTTTTTAGAATAAAAAGACCCAGCCCAATTTGGACCCCCAGCTGGGCTGGGTACCATAGCCTCAGGTAAAAATAATGCAGAGAGGTGGCCAGAATAAGGGAGATAAACAGACCTCAGGAAAATGACATTTTCAGTGAAGCAGCTTACTTTTCCTTTACACACTGAGTATATTTCCTTGCTGACATGACATATGGCCCTGCATGTGCTTCTTTCAGAAATATCAACTTTCCATACGTGTTGTATGGAGTGAGACAACTGTAACAGATCCCTGGGTTTGCTGCATAGGATGTAAATACAGCAAAAAGATACCCCCTGAGCTGATGCACAAGGCTGAGCTGCTCACAGAATTAGTACACCAAAGCCTTTTCTGTTGAAGTTTTTCGTTTTCTTGAATAAGCACGGGGTTTATGTGCTAAAGCTAATTATACTATGAGGAAGCAAGCAAGGAACCTCCTTTTCCTAGATTCATGTACAAAGATGATACCACCTACCACAAACACCAAAACATTCTGCTAGTGTCTGTTTATGTTTCCAATGTAAATTCAGCAGAGACCAGAAATAAGACTTTAGATTTCCTTTGACAAATCAATATATATTTCACAAGGATTACTCCATTTGCATTTGCTGACCAGTGCATTCTTTAAATTACAAGCTTGCTGTCTATTAATTTCATAGAATCATTTAGGCTGGAAAAGACCACGGCGGCCGGTTCCTCCGGGAGATGCTGCGGGAGACCCTGGCAAAGGCTTTACTAAGATCATTAACATTACGAGACAGGAAATTAAGAGTGTGGAGTTATTCTAACAGAATAAAAATCTACCCAATGTCCGTCTGCCTTCCATTGCTTCCACTGAAGACACCATTCTGGTGGCTGAGATTACCAAAACAACACTCCTGCTTACCACGAATCTAATCTTTTCCACACTGTCAAAGTGAATGGTTTCCCCATACCTAATGAAATCACTAGATCACACAGGAAGTATCAAAACACATATATTATATATACATTACTGATCTCTATTCTGAGACTCATACTGTTGGGGAAAGCAAGCAGTACATTTAATTGAGGCAACATTCTTCAAGTGATGAGCAATGGGGAAATAAAAGTAAGGAAACAAAGACGACAAAGATGCCGCTCAGCTTAGAGAAATATGACACTGGTAAAGACAGAAGGGCTGCTAGAAGAAAATTGTTAGGAAACCTATGTATAGGAGATTAAAGATCGGAAGGTGGTGGGGGGAAAAAAGTATGGTACAGGAGAGAATCACATGGAGATGTAACAAAACTGAAGGGGAAAAGAAGTGAGAGAGCACTGAAAACCGCTCACACAGAACATAGCATTTTGTAGAATCAGAAATGTGTCTAGAAAGAGAGTGTAGAGAAAGAAAATAGCTAAGGGCACGATCCAAATCGTCACTAACAGAAAAAGACTTCACTGGAGCCTTCACAAAGAAGAGAAACAAAGAGACCAATGACTGGGGAAGAAAAGCCGAGTCCTTCTCAGCACTAGAAGGAGGATGCAGTCACATCTTTCCCTGTATGTTATTTCTGTGCTGTCATGTTCAAGAAAGAATGAATACATTATCCTGTAATCATTAAAACCAGAAATAGCTACTTTCCTAACCACCACCCCTTTCCTCTAGACTCTCTTTGTGGTTAGTGGCACAGGACAAGGTGAGCAAACAGGATAGTTGTTTCCATCATGTGCTATGCGCTAGACTGAGCATCTTTTAAAAGGCTGCAGGAGCTGTACCTGCGTTCTTGGCACCAATCTCCTTTATGAAGTCTTAGTGCTTGCTTACCATTTACAAGAAAGTAACTGGGACCCGAAAGGACAGCCCATTTGGTTTCCACTTGTACATCCATGTCACAGCACTCTCCAAACTATCAAGCTGCAACAATGTCTTTTACCATCCCATCCCAACATACTCTTCATACAGTCCCTCTGCTGCCTTCTCCTCATCTTGCCACCTCCAGGGCATGTGTTCTCTCTCCCCGTGCTTCTTCCTCAGCCACTCTCCCTTCATTGTCTCTCAACCACAGCTGCACCTTATCTACATCGGCCAACCCACCTCCCCTGAGGCCAACCCACAGCTGTATATTATCAATGCTAATTAACCCAGCTTCATCCCTCTACACATCCAGATCAGCTTCCCTCTCCTTCCTTCAGTTGTCACCAGTTATGCCACAAAGAAATTGGAAATGTTGGGTCTTAACACTGCTGCTTGGGACTCTTAACATCAGGCTCATTTCTGCCTACAGTGACAGGACCCAAAAGGGGGCAAATCCCCTCTTCAGAATTGCATGTAAAGACCCTGAAAGAAATACAAAAAAACATATATACTATATATAGGTATAAACCTGGTCTTTCTCCTAACAGGTGGGCAAATAGCTTGCATAAATGGACAGATGCCTTCAAGAACCTTTTCAGAGTCTGGCATGTAATATTAAGAGCTGTAGGCCTGTCCTTTTGAATTTTAAAACATGCCACAACACTGAACATTTACTACCAAAAAAACTCAGAGAACACCAGTGACAACATTCTGATAACTACCTTTCACACAGCTTGAGTACTGCAGCTCGATCCAACTCACTGTGTACCAAAGGCCTTTTTTTTCCCCAAGATATAATGAAAATTATTACGGTGCAAATTATATATGAATAAAGTCTGCAGGACTAATCATAAATAGTCTCACTGACTTCAGTGAGGAAATCCATGTAAATAAGCACTTTAGGAATGGACCAGAACATAGAAATATTTTCCACCATCTCAGGTTCCAAAAGATAACATACCTTCAATGTACCACAATACAAGAAACCTTTGAACTAAAAATAAAAAGTAACCTTTTGCAACTAATTGCCTTGCACTACAACCACCCACTCATTTCAAAGACTTCTGACTTTGTGGGCTTATTACCTAAGGAAGATTTAAACTTCTATTTGTGCTTGATAACATCTAATTACCCGAAACAATTATCTGTGCCCCAGAACAAGAAGGCCCTTGACTAATTTTTCAGTAGGATCTCTGCTGTGTTGCTCTTTGCACCAAGATACTGAAGAATTTTTCACATATAAGGTGGGAATTGCTAAAAGGAGATTTCCAGCAGGGACTGCCAAGAAGATCTCCTTGAACTGCACTTTTTCTGACTCAAGCCACCCAATTTTTGTAGCCATTTGGTGTTTATTTAGAACTGTCGTTAGACCATCCAATTTAAGCAGTTCTTCCATAAGATTCAAAACTGCAGCACATCATTACTCCTAATTAAGTGTACTTAAGCTCAAATCCTTACTCTGAAAGACTCCCCTAATATATATTAAATGCTTTGACTTCACCAGCCTCTGAAGCCTTAGGATGGGAAAGAGGGAAAGGAAGCCAGCAGCCTCTGCGCAGTCAGAAGCAGAAAGAACAAACACGGAGGACGAATGATCAGTCGCACTGGCAGTGTTTGATTTAGTTTCTTGTACTTGCCCAGCATTTCAAACAAGTTTAATGGCTTTCCCACTAGCATTTGGAATTCTCTCCATATTTTCTAAAAGAAAACTCTAACATGTGCCCAGTTTATTTTCTGGAAAGCTACGAAATGCATTGGGTTTTTTTCCTCCCTGAAGGCACGTAAATTGCAAATATTGCCCCAGGCAGTCTAAAATAACCCCCAAAAGCCTTTAAAGAATCTTTATTTTCCTTACATTATCACATTGTTTAATACTTCCTAATTGATTTTCTTAGACAACATCCTCCAAACCCCAGTGGGCTTTTATCTCAGTTTAGCATCCTTCAAAACTATTTACAGATTCTTTACATAAATAACACATAATAAGTTACGTGGCTGTTGCCAGCAGCATTAAGAAAGATTAGAAAAGGTCTTTTAACATCAGCCTCAGATCTGTAGGTCATCCAATGTCCTTCCTAATGGATAAATACAGTAATTTATCATCATCAGTCACCATCAGCATTGTTCTTTTTACTATCATATATTCATGAACATTATTTGATGCAGCCGAGTGGAGCGTAAAAGAAGTGTATGATTAAAGTGGAAAGGGACAGAGTTTGAGACATCTGAGATTTTGTGACTAATGCACGGACTTGAAATATGACACAGGTCTTATAAGAATTACAAAGACAGCGTCAACAAATTACAGCTACCTGCTGGCAGGACACAGGCCCGGTAGAAGCAGATGAGCCTGCTGACATCTTCCAGTGCAATGTTAAAGAAAGTATACTATGTGAAGTATACAGTCTTGTACACTTACAAGATTTTCCATAGGTCAGGCACATTTCAAAGCCCCATTCATTAAAAAAAAAAAAAAAAAAAAAAAAAAACAAACAACAAGCACCCCACACACAAAAAAACAGCAAACAAAAAAACCCCAATGAAACACAACAGCAACAAAAACTAAGATACCTCTCTAGGATTCACATGTTACATTCATCCTTATTACTGCTATAGGGAGAAAATGTGTTCATATTTGTCAATAACACATGCACGTAATCTCTGAATGTCCTGAAGGTATTAAAAAATGCCAAGATGATGGCCTTCAAATTCTAGAATAACATCAAACATAGTCTCTGTTTCCTTGAAGAGTTCCTCCCTCTTGTTAATTATCAAAATAGCTCGCCTGAAGCAATACTTTTCAGCTGGAAGATACTGGAAAGAGTTACTGAAACTATGTTTTAAAACAGCTAATACAAGAAATATGCTCAAATATCCAAGGCTACAATGTAACCTACACGTGCCTGCAATTCCCTTTAACACAGAAGGGCCAAAAGGATTGCCCTGTTTCACAGTGTTTTATTTACTGTATTAAGTAATCCCTTTAATCCACCTGCAAAGTGGAGGGCTCTAAACACTGAAAAATCGGGTGCTGTGTTATGCTGCATAGATTCCCACATGCTGATTTGAAAGCAAGACACGGAGAACCTGTGAAAAGCATGGGAATTCATGAGGGGAGTATACAAGGAGCAAGAGAGCACTGGCATGATTGCCTTGCCCTGCACCCACCAACAGAGACCTCTTCATGGTTGTGTTCCTGGCTGGCTCCCAGGGCAGAGGGTGGATAAGGGACTGGAAAGCTCTCGGTAAAGTTTTCTGCATTAGGAAAGTGAGTTTCTAATGAGACACTCGTCACTTCTGTACAGAGAAATACATTTACGTGCTATGCAGCCACTTAAAAACACTTGTATGACTGCTCTCTCAAGCTACCTAGGATCCTGTACCTACACAGACTATTTACAAGATGTCATATAAAATGATGCTTCTTAATTAATAGGAGAAGCATTTCACCAAAAAGGAGATCAGCTCAGAGCAGGAGACTAGAAATGCAATGAAGATGGCAGAAGAGCTTCAGGATTTTTGTGTTAATCACCACTATCAGGTACATGACCAAAATACATCAAAACATCCATACGGCAAAGAGAAAACGAATCAAGGCCACATGCACTATTTGAAAGATGACACGTCCCATGCCTCTCCCTAGAACTTGAATCCTGAATGATACTTCAAACCACCACAGTTAATACATTTTCTCATAAGCTTCTTGCACTGCTGGTCAGATATTCAACACATATTGCAAGCCTGTAATACTTCTTTCTGGATCCAGCATGGATATCATATGGCATATATATAGTGTAAAAAATAGAATTTAAAAGTTAAAGCTAAGATTCAGATGTTAGCTCTTTATGAAATATTCTAGGTATAGTAATATGACTGTATTTTGCCACTTGTTATTGGCTTTTTTTATCTGATGTTATGTTGAACCTTACAAACCAGTATGTTTGATATAGTGCCACAATAAAACAAGTAAGAATTTCTGCTAGGATGGTAAGAAGGAAAAATGCAAGTCACTTTGGATTATGCACTAAAGCAGAACTTCTTAGTTCAGCCTGAAGACAACTCTGAACACGACCAAGAGCAGGGGGCATGGACTTGACTACCTAAGTCATCCAAGTTACTGGAATTATTGTACATATACAATTAAGAGTTCAGGTATCTCCCTGACCCATCAAGCTCAAAATTACCTGAGTGGGGCAGGGGAGAGCCCTTTTACCTTGGTAAAACCCCATTAAGATGAATACTGCTCTGGACAGACACAGGTATCCACCAGTATTTTTCCCACTGCAAGATCAGACTCTGGTTTGGGGCAAAAGAAGGAAGGTAAAGAAGGAAGACATAAAACCAGAAGCTATTTTGGCTTTAGTCACTGAAAAACAAAGCAGAGAGTGTTCTGTTTTATTCAGATGTACTTTTAGAATATGCCCCTTGTTTGGTGACCACAGAAACTGGTCCTGAGACAGGGAAATTCAACTCCTTAATTTAAGGCAGTCAAGCAAACAGTACTCACTCAGTTGTCCTTGTATGTATACTAAACACGTAATTGAAATGCTTACCAAGTAATTTCCCTGTTTAGTGCAACACAATGCAGTCTGATTTTGTTTTTCCTTACCTGTTTTTAAGCAGAATAATGTAGTACATTCTAAAATGACATACAGTAAGGGGAAAAAATGTGGGGTTTGGTTTTTTTTTTTTCCATTTTAAAAATCAATTTTAAAAGGACCTGAAGTTAGAAGAGTAAAAGAGGCTCAGGAGAGAATGATTATAAATTTCAAAGGTCTGTCTTCTATACACACAAAGAACAGCAAATAGCACCAGGTGGTGTAGATCATCTGTTTTTTTTGTAAACAGACTGAACCCTCACAAAGGTAATACCTAGAGGAATTATCTTAGTTTTTCATCTGCAAAGACAGCAACATTCATCAACCAGCAAGTCATACAGGTACATTATATTTTTCAAATATGTTGTGTCCACTGACTACCGAATGGTTGTGCCTTCTAAAAACGATCAGTAAGCACCATTGTCCAAGACCCCAGGACAGTTCTTAAAAGCTACAAGATGAAGAACACTATTTTTTTTACTAAGAGGAACTGAGGGAGCCGCATTCACTCCCGACACAAGCCCACAAGTGACAGAAGTCTGAGCACTTTGATAGAGCTTTCCAGAAGTGAGCAGAAATACAAGTAATTTACAGCTATTTTCCTTTCTACAGATAGATCATCTGAACATAAAACTGTAATTTTGGCAATAAATATGAGTCATCATTTAGCAAGGAGTTGAGAATAAATCTGGCTAATTCATCAAACCGATCACCGAAACATCAATAGCACTGTTAATGGAAGTTGTTATTAGATGCCTTGGCCCAGGGGAGGCTTGGTTTAAAAACACCATCAGGGGAAGTGTTGGATGTGAAGTTGTATCCAATTTATTTATAAGCTGATGGTTATGGATGCTCCAGTCACTCTATCCAAGCTTTTAAGTGGAGAGTTCCAGCATTATCCCACCGTAATCTGAAATTACAGATCAAGTTGCAAGCTTATAAATTTACCATAAAAGCATCAACTTCAGTATGACTTCTCAGAAGTATCTGTAAAACCCGACTCTGAAATCAGGAAAGAGACTTACACTTAGAAAATCTTGGTGTAATTCCTTGTTCCTTCTTAGACTTCCCACAGGTCCAAACACTGAGCTACCAGGAAAGATTTGCTGCTCCTGGCTACCTCAGGAAACCCTCTCAGTGCAGATGTGGCTTTTTTTAAAAAAATAAATAAGCTACAGGTGTGGCTTGTAGGGCAGCTGTAGCTTTTTGGCAAAAGTTAATAAACTACAGGTGTGACTCTACAGGTTCATAAAAGTTCACCAAGCAAAATGCCATGTTAAACAAGGGTACCTGGACAGAGATGGATTTTTTGAAGGCCCTAGGAAAGCTACATCTACACGGGCCAGCCTGTGACAGTGCTATGGGGTATGGAAAACCAGGGTGAACACATCAGCCCATTTGTTCTTCTCCACCTGCCCAACCACAGTGCCCACCACAGCTGCAGCTCTGTAACAGCAGCCACCAAAAAGCTCCCAACCCTTACCATCCCTCTGTTAAGATCACAGCCACTTCACACTGCTATGCTAAGAATGGTTTCCAGCACAAACCTTGAGTCAGACACAGCCTGTGGCCAAGCTCTGGCCAGGGCTGAGCTACAATCACGTGGATCTCAGCTGTGCAAAGGTGCATGAGCGGCCTTGGTGTTGGTTCATTGAGATCCACCAGCCGCAGCCTCACTCTGCACGGACCTCACTGCAGGATTTAGGCCTTCTTATTAGCATTTAGAGCCACAGAAAGACTTGCCATCCATTAAAAACAACATTTAGTTATACACTGCACAACAACCCCAGCATCTAAGACAAAAGACCATCAAAGCTGATTCACTCTCAACTCCAAGCAAAAAAACCAAACTTGACCTGGAAAACTCCAATGCAAACATATAGGAGTTTGCATTTACACTTCATGCAGCCAGGCACAGTGCACAGACCAGTGCACCCCCCCATCCACCACCAAAAGAGGCTGAGAATTCCAAAGCACTCAGGTAATAATATTTCTATATTTAGGATAAACTCCTAATATTTAGTGTGTTTTAAACTGAGAACTTACTGCTGTTCCTCATTATGCCCAAAAAAAGCAGTCAAACTGGTAAATTTTGGCACATAGGATTAAGCCTGCTTCGAAAAGGTTTCCTCCTCCAACAAAAAGCCATTCTGGCAATTCAACATGTCTGAACTGAATATAAAGAAATAAAGATCAGTTAAGTTCAAGTACTTTTTATTATATCTAAAAGCAGTATCCCTGAAATTTACGATCTCTGTGAACCTCTGAGACTATTTAAAAAAATCTTGACTTTTCCATAAATTCTGCTATTTGCATGAAATTTTAAGAACTGATGGAAGTTGCCCATCTTTTCCAGATAATGTAACTTAGGCGATTAATTTATTCAAGCAGGCTCCTCAAACTCAAAGGTATTATTTTATCAATGTTACATGAAAATGCACCATAATGCGTACACTTTTCAGAAAAAAAAAAAAAGCATACCTCTTCCAATCTATTGAAATTAATGGGTTCCTGGAGACTGGAAGGACTACCCAAAGGTTAACATGCAGCCTGGGGGTGCAGGCAGGGCTGGATACTGGGACACCAGCTTTCTAAAGCACAGCTGTGCGCAGCAGCTTTCACTGGTGGCGATTTCCCCCCAATGTTTACATACTGGAGGGAAATTAAGCTCTGTAGATGGACGTTAACGGAGAATGAAAATAGGAAATGCCGCTGCCCGCGCCCTGCGAGCCCGGTTCAGCCCGTTCAGCATGCTGGAGTTCAAAACAGAAAGCAGTCGGTACTGACAACGTGCAAAAAAACCCACCCACCCACCACTCAATCTCGCAGTACCGTTGGAGTTGGCGCATTTCTAGGTGTTTGCGGGCGAGGCGAGCTGAGCCGCGGGGGTCGCACCCGCCGGGCGCCGAGGGCAGGTCGCGGCGCCGGCCCCGCCGCCCCTGCAGCGGCCGGGGGTGCCCGAGGGTCCCCGCCGGGGTCTCGGTGGGAGCGCGCACAGCCCCATCTCTCCCGGGGCGGTAGCGCTGCCGCCCCGAGCAACAGACACGGCGGTCTGGCAATACAAACTTCGATTTTATGGTGGTGACAGCCAAGTTCACCTGCTCCCCCGGTACCCAGCCTTCACACGCGAGAACCGCCCGAGATTCGCCCGTTTCGATAGCGAGCCAGTACCGAGAGACACCGGTACCCCGGCCACCCTGGCCCCCGCCAGCCCGCGGGGAGGCACTCGTCGAGCCGAGGGACGTGACCGCCGGCCGGGCGCTGCCAAAACCCTCCGGGAAACCTCCCCGGCGCCGCTCCCGCCCCACCCCGCCGCGGACCGGGCGGCGATGCGGAGCGCGGCCCGCGGCGCCCCGGCCAGCTCCGCCGCGGGAACCGGGCGGCCCCGCTCCCTCCCGACCCTCCAGCCCGGGCCCCCTCCGCCGGTGCCGCCGCTGCTGCCCGGCCCCCACGGCCGGCAGCCCCGTCTCGGCGCCGCTGGCGCCTGCCGGCAGGGCAGGATCCCCCTGCCCGAGCGTTTTCGCCTCCGGGCGCAACTCGCGGGGAAGCGGAGCGCAAACTCCTGCAGGACCCGCTGCCGTCGGGGGCTAGGGCTGATGGACACCCCAGCCCCGAGGCGGGGCCGGACAAGGCTGGGCCCCCCCCGGGCGACCTCACCGCTCCCCCCGCATCCCCCCAGCCGGCTCCGCGGGGCTGCGTCTTTCCCCGGCCGAGCCGCCCCGAGGGCGCCCGCACCCCCGCCCCGGACTTTTACCCAGCTCCGCACAACTTCTCCGGGACGGCGGCCTCCCCCCGCCACCGCCCAGTCCCGTTCATCCCCCGGCCCCTCGGCACCTCCCGCCGCGGGTCCCACCTGGTCGGGCTGCGGCGGCGGCGGGTTCCCCCTGCCGCCCGGGTGCGCCGGCTGCTCCTTCATGGCTGTCATCGCAGGGGGCTCGGCTCGGCTCGCCGCCTCTCACTGCCGCTGCGGCCCCGGGCACCCCTCCCTCGGCGCCAGCCGCATGACACCAGCCTCCCCTGGAAGTGGTGCGGCGGAGGAGGAGGAGGAGGGAGGAGGAGAAAGGGGAGGACGGGCGGGGGGCGCGGAGCCGCCGCCGCGGCAGTGCCGCTACCGCAGTGCCCCGCCGCGCCGGTGCTCAGGGGGCGCCCGGCCCCGCGGTGCCCGCCGCCGCCGTGCCCCGCGCCGGGCGCCGGCCGCGGAGCGCCCCGCGGCGGGCACGCTCTGCCCGCTCCCCTCCGCTCCGCCCGCCGTGGGCCGGCCCGCCGCCGCCAGCAGGTGTCACAGCGGTTCCCGCCGGCCCGGGAGAGACCATCCGCGCCCCCGCCACGGGGGCGTCGCTGCCGGCTGCGGCGGGGCCGCGCTGCCCGCCCCCGCTGCCGCTACCGCCCCGCGGGGCCCGGCCCCGGCCCTCCCCCGAGCCCCGGCATCTGCCGCCCCGCCGCCGGCGGAGGGACACCGCCGGGAGGGGGAAAGGGAAGAACCGGGGGAGGGGCGCACCGCTGTGCCGGAGGCTCTCCCGTCGTTCCGGGGGCCGCCGAGGGCCCCCGGGGACAGGAGCCGCCCCGCCGCCCCCGAGCCGCCACACCGCCTTCCAGCGGCGAGCGGCCGCAGGGGCCCCTCCGAGCCCTACGGCAGCGTCCCCGGCCCGGGAAGCTCAGGGCTGGGGGGAAGGTGGAGGGGGCGGGGGGTCAGTTACCCGTTTTAGCTGAACTCGGCACAGGAGGCCCTTATGTGGAGCTAGAGTGAAGGAGAACTTCAGGGAGGACCTTAGGGACACGATTTACCACGTGTCCCAAAGCCGTATCATCGGTTGGTTTCAGGGTTTTTTTAAGGACCGGTTCAGGAGACCATCTGAAACGGGTTTCTACCCAGCCAGCAAGAAAGAGTTGGAAATGCGAGGGCTGATGCTAAAGAACGGTGAACATGAGCTTTTGTGAGGAAAAAGAGCCTCAAACACAAGCAAGCAAAACACTTGTTAATTGCCATCAGTTTCACGACCCAGCTCCCAGCAGGATCTCGGAAGGCAGGGCTGGCACCTGGGAATGTGTTGCGGACTGGAGCAGCCCCAGCACCGTCTTAGCCAGCCTGGGCCTCAAGAGACCGCAAGGTAGAAGGAAAGCTGTCAGCACATAATGAGAGAAGTGTTTAATCTTTTTTTAATATTTTTTGCATCAAACCTCACAAGAAAGGTCAGTTCTGACCGGCTGGTGAGTGTAATTAACAGCGGTGACAAAGATCTAAGAGTTCAGCCTACAGTGGGAACAGGTTAGAAAAGAGCAGGAAGATGACAAGGGACTGATGAATTACAGACCAGCCAGCCACAGACTACAGAGTACTGAGTATTGCCACGCTCCTGTATCCCCCATCGCTGTGTTCACTTCTCCACCAATCAACAGACACCACTCCTGAAGTCCCAATAAAGTTCTAGAAAAAATAATCAAATGAACTTTGCAAACACCTAGACAAAAACTAGATGACGAGTAATAGCCACCATTAATTTGTCAAGATCATGTCAAACAAATATAATTCATTTCTTTAACAGGGTAACAAGCCTGTGGATAGGAGAGCAGTGAATGTCATCTATCTTGATTCAGACGGGCTTCCAGGACACTTCCGTGACATAGAGAGAAACATAATCTGAATAAAACTAAAATGAGTATCTACAAAACTGTCTCCACTGCATCATTTCCAGTGGCTCCCAGGCACAAGCACAAGGCTGCAGCACAAGGATCCCTCGATGGTCCATCCTGGTGGGCTTTGCCCATGTTTCCCTCAGCACCAGGGTGGCTGAGCAAACTATGCTCATCAGATTCACAGTGTCAAGCTGAGGAGGATGCCAAGAATGTTGAAGAACACCATCAGAATTAAACATGATCTTGACAGGCTGAGACCTTGAAGATATGTGTGCATTTAGTAAGAACGTGTGAGGGTAAACAACAGATTAGATCACATTTTCAGAAGAGGAACGGGACATTACAGAAGATCACAGCATCACAGAATGATCCACAACTATGGTCAGGGTTGGAAGGGACCTCTGGAGATCACCTAGTCCAACCCCCTGATAAAGCAGGTTGACCTCGAGCAGGTTGCACAGTTCTATCCAGGTGGGTTTTGAATGTCTCCAGAGAAGGAGATGCCACAGCCTCTCTGGGCAGCCTGTTCCAGTGCTCTGTCACCCTCAGAGTAAAGAAGTTCTTTCTTGTATTCAGATGGAATTTGCTGTGTTGCAGTTTGTGCCCATTGCCCCTTGTCCCATCACCGGGCATGACTGGAAGGAGCCTGACCCCATCCTCTTGGCACTCGCCCTTCAGGATCTCAAAACTACACCTAAGGCAGTGTCCTGCTGCGGTGAACCGGGCAAGCAGCGCGCTGTGACAGACAAGCAAGACTACAGCTGTCATGATGGATGGAGAAATCCAGCCCTTGTCAGTCCCAGAAGGGCAACAGATGGGCCAAGGTCAGGGGATGCGTAGCAACACAGACACGTGACAAAGAGAATCAGAGGTGTGGCAAGCATGCGCTGTGAAGGAAAACTGGAAATCATTGGGATCAGTTAGTCTTAAGGAGAGAAAACCAGGGTGCAGATGTGGAAACAATGTTCAAATGCTTAAAAGGTTCCACAAAAGAATGAAAATAATGTCTTTTGTACATGGTGAATCAGGTAAACAGCAACAGGTTTAAAATGCAGGAAGAAAGATTCAGGTTAAACATTAGGAAAAGAACATATTTATTTCCAAAGGTTGGGGGAGGGCAAAGCCGTGCCTTAGGAGGCTTGAGGGCCTCCAGACCTGGAAGCCAGAGAGTTGTCGTCTGGAGTAATACAAGTATAGTTGGTGCTGCCTAGGGTAGGATAACTATCTGAATTAACTGACTCAATCTCTTTTTGTTGCTGACTTTGCGATTCCCCTGCAGGATGTCACCAAGGGCCACCCTCAGCACCCCCACGAGACCCAGCTGCAAAAGCCTGTGGTGGGGACTTGCACTGCTCACCCTGTGTGTCAGTCTGCACAGCTGCTTTCTCTTGGCTCAGCCATCAGCTCTTCCTGTGCTCCTCTTCACACCATCTCTACCCTTATCTCTCCATTTCACATCCCTATTTTCTCTCTTATAATTCACTATTTCCCTAACTCCTGTACCCTCGCTGCTGCCAGCCTTGTCCCTTCACCTTCTTGCTCTCTGCTGCTGTTGCTTTTTGTATAATAATGGCACTGCACAAAGAAAAAGCAAAAAGTGCAACCAAGATGGCATCTTCTGCACACCACTACCTATTGCTTTGCTTCATTTCTGCAGAGCAGCCTTTACTGCCAATCCTTCCTCTGTCCTGGCTGCGTTCTGTAGGATATTCAGCGTCTTATTTTTTCTGGGCCATTCATAACATGGGGAAACTTAGATATCTATCTTTTTCCTGTGGCCTCTAGGTGCTACAGTAATACAAATAATAAGTCTCAGAATCAGACATGTTCTGATTCATGCTGTTTATGGCACAGGTCTATCGCAACTCCATTAATTACTGAGCTCCCATCAGAGCAGAAGAATTCTAATGATTTAGGGTTTGAATGGACATGTTTCAATAGAGATTACTTTCAGCTTGTTTTTGATGAGATCCATTGTGGTGGAGCTCCACTATTAATCAACAAGAAAAAGACATTATCAGTCAGTTTAGCTGAAGCTTGGTATTCATTTACAATATATTCACTATAAGGTTTTATCACTATAACAGACTGAGATACAGAGCATAAGTTTCATTAAGGTCATGCATGCTGGTTGTTGGGTATTCATAAATCAGCTAGAATTACTGGAAACGTATCTCGGGGTAGGAGTTTGGGGATTGGCTCTATTCACACTCTTACCTAAAGCTTCTTAAAATCAATACCAAAACTCTTATCAATAGCACTTGCTCATACCTTTTATCATTATATGAATGATGGTTCATTGGTTCATGGTATTGATGCTTTCAGGATACTAATCTAATTCACCAGTTTTCACTACCCACACCAACTTTTATTTGGGTCGTTTTTAGTAAATTACTGTTCAAAAGTCATTTGACTGGGTTGTTTAGAAGAACAGTTGTTTTACTGCCCTTAATAGGCCACATCTTTGAAACTGGAGCCTGGTACTAAAACTGATGCCATATGGATAAAAGCAATTAAGATGTACAGTATTTACGGTAGTTTCCTGTATCATTTTCGCCAAAACATATCATAGCATCAGCAGGGAAAGCACTTAAGGCTTGAGTGAAATAGCTGCAGAAAGAAATGGAATTATGCTCTTGATCAGTTCTTCACAGAGTCATTACATCAATTCATCTGTCTTTCAACTGAAATGTTGCTACAGACGCCTTGTAATTTCCTCCATCTTCTTCATCACACACAAGATCTGGGTGCATTAGCCAAGACATAACATGATTATTTTATCTTCCACGTAAACTGAGTATCAGCTCTGTCAGAGTATTATGCAATCGTTACATCTTGTACCGCATGATGACTTAAAAACACATATGTTTTGTTGATGTAGCAGAATAATAGGTAGCGCTGATTTTGGACAGGAGGCAAGTAAGCCAGGAAACTCGTAGGGGAGTAAAAGGGCTGGACACATGTGCAGAAAGAACATAGTGGAGAATGCTGCAAGTGAGGGGAATTCTCCCTTTTCTCTCTGAAGAAACCCTGTTGGTTTACTGCTCTCCTGGCCAGCTACTGCTTCAGGCTAGAGCAGTGACAGAGCCGCCCTGGGTGCCAAATGCTGCGTATGTGCCACGTATTAATCGCCCCAGCGCCCCTGGGAAGTGGGCTGGGAGGTGCAGCATCCGAGTTGAAGGTATGAAACCTGGTTTAAAATGAAGTCCTGGTTTTCAAGTGATTTAACTGCCTTGTGTTATTTTTTAGAGATTTAACTGCTGTACAGATCATCGTGAAAAGGCGCAGCCATTACCAGCACTGTGAATATCTTGTCCCTTCCTTCAGGAGTGAGTTTTATGTTTGAAGTCTGCTGGTGATCCACTGGTAGGTTTCGCAGAACAAAACTGCAACAGGCAATTTTGTTTTCTGTATATTTTATACGGCCCTCATCACTGTGTAACTAATAACTGTACAGCCCAGAGAAAATGCAAATACTACTTGATCGCCAATTATAACCATTCCCATAAAAATAAGAAGCCCATTACATCTTTTATGTCCAGTTGACCCATTCCTACAGACAGCATCAAGGTGGGGTTTTTTGTCATGAAATCAACCGAGATCAAAAGATTCTCAATTAGCTCTAGCCTGGAACTTCAGTTTTGTATCTCTCTCTCACAACCTTACTGCTCAGACTCTTACAGCCTAAGGAAAAAAGTCTCTCAACGTATTACCCACTGCCTCTATGCAGCCCGATGCTTATGACTTTATGAAAGCTGCAAGGTCATGGCTTGAGAGCTTGTTGGTGGCTTTTTAAAATCAGATCTTACAAATATACTCTGTTTATGGATTCTTCATTCCTTTTAAAGTTCTAGCAACTGGGCTAAAAAAATCCTTGAAGTTATAAAGATGAATTTAAAAATCAAACTAATGTGACCAAAACCCAAGAAAAGTTAAGACGATTGTTCTTTGCTGGTGTTTTAAGTGGATCTGTGGGCTTGCAAAACCTAAAAATACTTGTCCAGAGGAGAACCGCTCTGAGTCACATAAAACTGAAAAACAGACAGTATGTGGTTTTGTACAGAGTGCTTTTTAAATTATGGTTTTAAATGACAGAATATTCAACCTTTGCTTCTTATGAAATTCTTTGATAGAGGGAAAATTCCAGGCATCTTCTGCATTCCGAAACACATTATAATCTAATACCTGCTTCAGTGAAAGGCTATTTTCTGTGTGAATAAATTGTGCTCATGTTTTTCTCTCCTTGTCTTGTTTTAGAAAAACAATCAATGCAAGCACTGAGTTAATACAAATAAATGTAAATATATTCCAGCAGGAAAGTTACAGGACTTATTAAAATACACGTGCAAATATTTCAGTGAAAGTATACGGAATAGGACTTGCGTTTCCAAAAATATCTCTCATTAACCAATAAAATGTACAGCCAGCATTCAAGAGTGTTTGAAGGAATTGTTCATAACAGAAGAACACAGGAGCTGTGCGTGTTTCAGATCTATGGCATCCTCTCCTGATTACCTAACAGCGTATGGAGTCATAAATCACAACAGTTTCCAAGAGAAACAAAGACATACAAACATGTGCGTCCAACAGCACAGCCTGAAACTGGGACTCAGGTGGCTGTGACAGTCACCAGGTGCCACAGTAGATACCTTGAGGTATCCAAACCACCTGCACCGATGTGGCAGAGGGTCCTGCAGGACCTTCCCCACACACACCTCTTTGTGAGCAGTAGCCAGAAGCCAGGCATGGTTTTGTATGATGTCTTTATGGCTACAGGGAGAGGTTTCACCCATTCAGAGGAAAGCTTTTCAGTTGCTGCAATTCCAACCAGCTTGGTTATATTGATAAAATATTCCCTCTTACCAATATTGCAAGGAGCAGATTTGCAAAAAAAACCTATGAAGTGAAAATCAAAGTAATAAGTATCTTCTGACAATAGTATTTGTTCAAAGTGAAAGCGTGCCTTACTCCAGAAGTCTATGAAGTCACTCTATACAAATGTCTCAGTGGATTTTAAATCCTAATGGTAGCTCACAGCACAAGATCCTGATTCATATTTCACAGGCAGCTCACTAATACAAAACAGCACTACTCGTGCTCATCACTAAAACTATTTTTACTCAAGAAAGCAGTTATAAAATTTACGGATTAGGTGGGGAAGAGCCAAAACTGGATTTTAGATTTAGAAACAGGTATTTCCCTTTGCCTAGCTACTGCAGCATATCTGTAACCTGGCAAAAGTTATTCTCAGAAACCCTCACCCATGAAGATCTCTTATGGCAGTTTTCATTTAAAAACTTTTGGCTTAATTTTTAATTCTGAAGAATTGACACCTGAAATCGAGGGGGGAAATAATACAATAGGTATTGGGGATCAGCCTGCATAGCAAAAAAATTTTAAGGTTCAGATCTTTAAAATTCTCTTCATGCATATTTGTAGTAAAATATATAAATCCAGAAATATAAATATATTGTAATCATGTATTGACAAATCTGCCAACTTTTTACATATTAAATCAGGTTAAATTTGGTCAGGAGATGACTGGCCCAGGAACTCAAGTGTCTCATATTGACATAGATATAAATCAGAAGTATGTCTAAAAAAGCAAAAACATTTCTAGTGTAACCTCATGGTTAAAACTGCAAGTGGCAAGGCTGATTTTTTTTCTCCTTTGTGGTTGCCATATAGCTATTCTTCAAAGAACTTCATACAGCAAGCATGTACAGTAACGAAATGGTTCACTGAGGATTTCCTATCAATGGTAAATCACTGATAAAGAATACAGATTAATATTCAAACCCATTTTATGATACAGAACACAGTTTACAAAAACGAAATTGGCATATTCAGGAATCTAAGACCTACTTGCTACTCTTGCAAGACTTGTCAGATTCACAGATATTTAACCACAAGGGATGCAACTAGGAACTAAGTGTGTCCTGGTTTCAGCCTGCATACAGTTTTCTTCCTAGGAGCTGGTATAGTGCTGTGTTTTGGATTTAGTGTGAGAACAATGTTGGTGACACACTGATGGTTTAGTTGTTGCTGAGTGGTGCTTACCCCAAGTCAAGGGCTTTTCAGTGTCCCATGCTCTGCCAGCGAGGAGGGGCACAAGAAGCTGGGAGGGAGCAGAGCCAGGACAGCTGCCCCGAACCAGCCAGAGGGATATTCCATACCCCAGAACATCCTGCCCAGTATATAAACTGGGGGGGAGCTGGCCGAGGGCTGCTGATCGCTGCTGGGGGACTGGCTGGGTATCAGTCAGCAGGTGGTGAGCGACTGCATTGTGTATCACCTGTTTTTCTTAGGGTTTATTCCTCTCTCTCTTTTTCTCCTTTTCATCACTATTATTATTGTTGTTGTTATTATATTTTACTTTATTTCAATTATTAACCTGCTTTTGTCTCAACCCATGAGTTTTACTTTTTCCCAGTTCTCCTCCCCATCCCAGTGGGGCAGGGCAAGGTGAGCAAGCAGCTGCATGGTTGCTGGCTGGGGTTAAATCACAACAAAGCAGGATATTTAAAAAAGCCTCAATAGATGAGGCAATTGTTTATTACTAAAATTACCCAGATTGAATGCTTAATTTAAATTGACCAATTTTGCAGATGTTGCCTTTATACATTACATAAATCAATAGCAATGGTTTAGGAAGCCCAAATTTAATTTGCTAATTTGCGGGGTGGGGAGGAGGAAGAGTAGAATAGAAAAGAAAAAAAGAAAGTTAAAAATCAGAATAGAATCATAATAAAATCAAATTTGGGAAAAATACTAAGTGAAATGTTTTAATAGCGTTGAACTATTTATTTACTATTGAAGCAAAATAACACATTTTCCCTATTATGTTTTTTAACTTAGTTTCGTTATTTATATTACATAGAAGTAATATTATGGTTTTTTTTTTTTGCAAAAGTCAAAATTAATTCAAGCCAGAAAGTTAAAGAAAACATTTCAATACCAATACAAATTATTCTTTGCCCCTTTTCTAAAATTTTGTAAAAATCTGTGTAATCCCCCAGACCCTTTTGATCAGACTTCTTTTTGGCAGGATGACTGTGCAGTGCAGTATTTTCCATCCAGCTCCAATTCACTCTACAACTAAACCAACAAGCCTAATGATGCTAGCAGTGATTAAAACCCAGTTGTCCACTGAGAATTATATTTTCCTTTGACAGAGGGGTATGACTATGTGCACTGACTACATGCTGAAAATTATAAAAATAATATAACACTGCACAGTCTGGTTTTAAAAATAGCAACTCTGTTGGTCACCATAATTCTAGGATGCCTTAAAACTTTGAGAGGAAAATGTGGAGAACAGCGGTGCCTGTTCTCTGTTCAATACCCTTAATTCTGATTAGCAGTCACAGCATAGAGTATGTCTTAGCATCCCAAAAGACTTAATCCTACATCAAAGAGCAGGAGGAAAGATTTTGTATAAAATTAGACCACTGAGTTTTTTTCTGTGATGTTATTACAGTATGAAATGGAGCTGTCACTGAACTATATGATAAGAGCCTATTCATCCATAGCAGACGTTATATAATGAAAGGTATCAAACATTTGTATAATAATACAAACATGCATTATCCAAGATTTGTATAATACCTTTTCTTTCCCAAAGGATCTGAAAATGTTTTACAAACTGATATACAAATTATCCATGCAGAAAGCTGTTCATCCATCAAGGAAACACAACTACAGCCCAAGGCAAAGCAGAACAACTATGTAAATACACACAAAAAAACTTTAGTAAATGAAGGAAATACTCTCCAGTCAAGATGGTGAGGAAGATGGTAAGTACACAGTATGTAAATATACAGGATTTAGGAAGAACTTTGCTTTTATAATCCTGATTCGTGAATAGAATACAGTAGGATCTCTCTTGAAAATTAGCAATCACAACATTAACTGAAAGAAATAAATGCTTAAGAATATGAAGTACAGTAATAAGAATGATAGGTTGTGCTGGTTTTGACTGGGGTATGGTTCATTTTCTTCATAGCAGCTCCTATGGGGCTCTGTTTTGGCTTGATGCTGGGAAGTGTTGCTAACCCAGGGCTGTTCCGTTCCTGCTGAGCAGCGCCCACCCAGAGCCCAGGGCTTTTCTGCCCCTCACCCACCCCACCAGCGAGGGGGCTGGGGCTGCACAGGGAGCTGGGAGGGGACGCAGCCGGGACAGCTGACCCCAGCTGACCCAAGGGACATCCCATCCCAGACGGCATCGGGGTCAGCATATACAGCTGGGGGAAGGAGGAGGAAGGGGGGGACATTCGGAGTGGTGGCGTTTGTCTTCCCAAGTACCGGTAACACATGACGGAGCCCGGCTTTCCTGGGGGTGGCTGAACCCCTCCCTGCCCATGGGCAGCGGTGAATGAATTCCTTGGTTTGCTGTGCTTGTGGCTGCGGCTTTTGCTTTACCTATTACACTGTCTTGATCTCAGCCCACGAGTCTTCTCACTTTTACTCGTCTGATTCTCTCCCCCATCCCACTGTGGGGGAGTAAGCAAGCAGCTGCGTGGGGCTCAGTTGCTGGCTGGTGTTAAACCATGACACAGGCACGATCTTAAGCATATATAACATCCAATATTAAGAATTAATAAGAAGCGTACTGAAACACCTCAATGCAATACATCCAGCTTCATACTAGAGGACTGGCTTAGAAAGAAGCCTGCCAGTGCCTCCTCACAGCATCTAAAACAGAGCACATTTTGGGATCAAAAGGAAGTAAAGTTCACAAGATGATTGAGAAGTCAAACACAGATTAATGGCTTAGATAAGCTACACATACTAGAGGGCTTATCCCAGCATCATTTCACATGGTTTCCCTAGAAAACTTTCTAATATTTATTTTTTGCAGTTCTGAGACTAGTTTACTGTATGTCTTCCTTCATGTTTCAAAATACTGGCATCTTAAAACAAAATGTTCTGTTGATGCAGTTTATCCCAGAAACAGAAGTATCTAGAAAATCTAGAAAGGAATAAATAAATGAACACAGCACTTTACTCAGCAATAGTCTACTCAGTTTGTATCAGCACAAGTTTATGCAGCAAGTGTATGCATCATAATTCAACGCTGCCATGTGGATTGCATATGGCTGAACTCTCACTTCAGTCCTAGTTCTAATGATGGTGACCAGACATTTCAATCAGGTAATATTCTGTGATTTTTCACAGCGTTTTCAGCTTGGCAGTCATTTTAGAACTTCTGCTCAATAAAGAAGGTAGCAGAGATACTTAAGGGTACTTGCAGAAGTCAGAGAGTGTGATTTGAGGCAGAAGAGAGCTCTTTCCCTTTCAATATAATTACAAAGAGTCTCTAATTAGAAGCAAAATGTGTAAGAAAAATGCAGACAGTGGGAAAGTTAATACAGTGGGAGACTTAGGAGGATGCATTAAGAAGCGTTACAGAAACTTTGGGACTATTTTTAACCTTGAGGATTGGGCACAAACCTCAGACTTCCGAACTGCGTTGATACTGTCCTCTCAGGAGGCTTAAAGAGGACCATGTATTGACACACCAGTACTTTGATTCTAAATAACTATCTAAAACCCATCCTCAGCATCATTACTCATCTGGGAGCTACATACAGAAACCCTCTTGAGGATTTCAACAGGCTGTTGGGCAGGAGAGGCAGATAAAGAATTGCTGATGCTTCTAGCCCTGGAGAATCCAGTAGGTTTGAGAAAAAAATACTATTAAGGAGAAGAGCTATCCTTCACATCGCTCCCTAAGCTAGGCTGATACAGTGAAAAAAATCACATAGATAAGCAAAAAAGTGGATATTATGAAAGCCTGAAACTCTCAGACCAGCTATTTGGTTGGGAAATTGAAACAGAATTATAGGAAAGGAGATGATGGAGCCCCCAATTAAGTATTTAAAGGTAGTGATATGTAAATGCCGTGAAAATGAAAAACAGCTGCAAGAAGCTGAAGTTTTAGCACACAGTCAACAGCATAAGCAGCACTACCGCATTAATGGGATGCATTGCGGAATTGGGATTTTGCTGTAAAAGGGTAATAAATTGTTCAGGAAGAGCGAGGTGAGAGAAGAAGGAGGCCTTGCCTCTGTATCAGCAACACATAACCCATTCAGAAGTCTGCAGTTCAACAAGTCAGAGGGAATTGCAGTCTTGTTGAGTGATACTGCATAAAGACAAAAGGGTCCACAAATAAGGGTGCTCTACTGCAAGGAGTCGTTCTTCTCCTATTTAACCTTGAAAATCAAGCACAAGCCCTAGTCTTCACAAATCTTCTTAGATTCGTGTCTTTGTATTGAAGGGAGTGATATGCAGAAACATCCTAGGGAAGGATCAGGCAGCAAGGAGGACTTTTATTATCCAAATGTCTGATGGAAAAGCAATATAAGCTGACAAAGATGATATGTCACCTTTCTGAATACACTGGGGACAGAATTTTTTTTCCAAAGAAAGAAGAAACCACCAGGGAAAGAGAAGAAATGTAAAAAACTGGTTAAGTAATGTAAATGTAAAAGAATATTAATTATACTAAAAAATATAAGAAATGTAAGAAACTGGAATTTGGAAAATTATTTTGATGAGATGGTTAGAAAAAATGAGAAAAAAAGGTAAAAGAAGACTGAAGCAAAGGCAGAGTTGAAAAGAAGAAAAAGAGAAGGAATAAGGCTGATGTTTCTAATACTTTTCTCACACACAAGAAATTGAGACAAATAGTTAAATTATGTACTCACTAATTATAAAGGCTGGAACATGAAAATAAATAAATTGGGTAAATAAATCATTAGGTGAATCGACTAATAATTAGGTGAATTCAAATCAATAAATCAATCTCACTCAGAAATATTTGAAGCTTCAGCCATCTCTGAACCATTTAAGAGAAATCTGTGAGAAATTCAAAAAGTCGGGGTAATTCTGGTGGATTGGAGAATGGCAAACGCTCTGCTTGCCTTTAACAAAGAAGAGAAGAATAAAGTATACACAAGCAGTCTAGACTTTAGCTCTCAGACAAAAATGTAAACACAGAACTTGAGTTTATAGAAGATAAGGTGATAAAAAGAACAGCCAGCATTAATTTACCCAGACCAGGTAATATCCAGCCAATCTAGTTTCGCTCTTTAACAGACAAACTGTGGATAATCAGGGGAAAGTGCTGTAAGACTTCAAGAACCACATGGTTTTCTGATAAGAACATGAGATTCAGATGAAATTAGCATTGCACAGCTGGTTGACAAACTACGTGAAATGTCAATGCTTAACATTTAATTGCCAAAAGGGTATGTATTTTCAATTAGGAACTTTCAGGGACATTACCACTGTTATTTCATTTATTAGAGAGTATTCTTACAGACATTTGTAAGTACAAAACTCAGATTTGGGCATGTTCAGTAAGGTGGGATTCCAACAAATGCCGAAAACAGGATCAGGACTGAAAACAGCCTGGAGTAATGACTCCAAATAAAAAATGTGAAATCCAATCAAAAAATGTGCGAAGTGCTACCCATGCAGAGCTGAAATCAGATGCACAAAAACAACCAGAGGACGACCTGTGGTTCAAAAGCAGCAGAGCAGCATTGTTCCATGCTCCATGAGCTAAATACGACTCAGCAGCCTGATGCTGTTCCCCAAAAAGCACACATCAGTCCTGGGACAGATGAAGAGCAGGGTTTATTTATATGCCAGAAAAAAAAAAAAAAAAAGAAAAAAAAAAGTATTTGATCTACTTAATATCGATCTTGTGGGTCTGTGGTTAATTTTGGTCACTGCATTACAAAAAGCAAGATGGGCAGCAACAAGACAAGTAAAGGAAGAATGAAATCTGAAGAGCAGTTAAAGAAATTGGATTTGTTTAATCTAGAGAAAACATGATTAGATTTATTTGTCTAGGTGCGGTAAAATATATCCCAGTACGTGAAAAAGTGTTAAAAGATAGTGGATGCCTCTTTTTTCAGAAGCTTATTACAGGGAAAGACAAGTATTTTCAGTGCAGGAAACACAAGAATAGTTCAGGATTCTGTTCCCAACGATAAGGAATTTCCCTCCTAAAGACTAGATTTTAATGGACTAGGTACTGTCAGAGGTGGTTTATAGGCACTTCCAGAATGGACAAGAAGAAGCTGAGGAATTCCTTCAAACTCTTTATTTCCATGATTCCTAGCATCCCCTTCCCTCCCACACTCCTCTCTGCATGGTAGCTGAATATGGTCCTGAATTAACTTTTCATCCATCCTTAGATTGCTGTATAAATAAATCCAATGACACTTTACAACATACCTGAAATTAAGCACATGCTTAAGTGCTTTGCTCAACAGCAATATACTTTGAGCACATACTTTAAAACTCTGCAAACTCTGTCTTTATAGCTTTCCAAAGTCATTACAACGGTGACATGGGTCTAAATTATTGCTACACAGGAATGTAATTGCCTGCTATAAGAAAGACACCTAGAAAAGGGAAGAAGAATGCAAAAGACTGCTAATCTTAATTTTGTATGTTCACATTATTTTCAGAGCAAACTGATGAAAATGACTGTCTTCTGCATAGTCCTGTTCTTAAGACAGGTATTTTCTGAAATCAGTTGCCAAATTTTAGGTTCAATAACGTTCACCTAACATATAGGTGTCTGCAAGCTGTAGCACTCCAGTACACGTACATGAGTTTAAGAACAAGCTGTGTACACCTCATCAAAGCAGCTTTATGCAATAAGCTCAAACAAAACTTTATACCAGAAGGGGAGCCTCTGAATATTTGAGAGTTTTCAACCTAAAAAAAAGTATTAGGTGTCTGTCTTAATGCTACAAAACATAGCTGGTCTCATAATGACATTTGGGGGGCGGGGGGGAAATCTATGACAATCCATATGCTTTTCATCTTCTTTTTTTCTTTTTTCTTGGCTAGCTCTTTCAACCCTACTAAACATATACTTATTTTGACCTGTAGGTTCAAACATTGACAGTTACTTTGGTTTAGTCAATATTTAGCTGTCTGATCAAAAGACCTTCAACAAAAGTCAATATCTATGTTTTCTTATATTGTAGCAAACAAAAGAAACTGCAGGATTGCAATTTACTATATTACCTGTCAGGGTGCACAATCTTTTATTTTAATTGCATATTTTATGGTATGCTTAAACTGTAC
Source organism: Falco naumanni (assembly GCF_017639655.2). Taxonomy (NCBI): domain Eukaryota; kingdom Metazoa; phylum Chordata; class Aves; order Falconiformes; family Falconidae; genus Falco; species Falco naumanni. The sequence continues at coordinate 31,020,201 of NC_054061.1, read as the reverse complement.
TTAATTACTTGGTGCAGAATGAAATCTTTATGAGGGTATTCTGTATCACATCCTTCAATTTGACTTTATTTAAACAATGAGATTTCTCAGTATCTTCCTAATCTTGAAGCACAGTCTACCATGTAAAGAAAATAGTATTTGAACACAAAAACTGTGTCTCAGAAAATCTGTCACCATTGGACTTTCATGGAAAAAAAAGAAAGTAATAGAAAAGAGGACAGGAAACTCTTTATCTAAAAAACCAGACCGTCAGAAGATTGTTAGTAATTCTTAGTGTTCATACAGTCATTGTTGAAAGTGGCATTATCAGTGACTTGTCATCAAGGAGAACTGCAAAGCCACAAAGAAGACAAAGCAATCCGCGTAATACTGTAGGCCATCACAATGATGGCAAGATAGCTTTAAGTGATAGAAATTCTGTGTATGTTCATGTATAAAACACTCTAAAATGGCACTTAGCTACTGGGGTCAGGTCATAATTTGACATCTTTTTTAATACATTAATGACGTTTAGCGATCAAAAATAAGTGTTTGATAACGCATCCAAAATTACTTCTTTCCCACAGAGGACTTGTCCTTGTTTGTCATTTCTTGCCCTTTTAATTGAAAAAAAAAAAAATCACAGCTCTAACTGAAGAAAACAGAAGCAACTATCCACTGCTTCATTAAAAAATAACAGCCTGGATGCACATTTTGGAGGTGGTTAATGAAACGGTTTCATTAGTGTTTACACTGTCTTATCCAGTAGCCACAATGTTCCATAACATTTACCCCTTAACAGAGAAAAAAAACTTTGACATTTAGGAATAATTTTGTTCCTACTGCCTTCTCTGGACAACATTTGCCAAAGTTCAAGCTTTTCCCAGACTCCTACATTTCTTCAGAGCAACTCCATTAGCTCCAGCCCCAGCCAGCACAACTCTGGAAGCAACAGGTAAATGACACACAAAGAGAATCTCCGAATCCCGCCAGCAATGGGTATTTTGCTACATCAGTGCTGATCCTAGCTTCCCTGTGCAGAACTGGGTGCCACATTCCAACAGAAATTGTAAGGCTGTGAATGTCAATTGACTGAAACTATTCAGATTAAAGGGGCCTCCAGCTCTCCACAGCTTAAACAATTCAGTATTTCAAAGTACATGACTGAAGTGTTAACTTGTAGTGCTTAAACTGAAACCATTTGAAATGAAGGACATGGCAAATGTACAATATGTGGATTGCTTAAAGCAGAAAATAAGACTTTAGGATCAGCCTTCCAGTGAAGCTCAGTAGTCATTACATATGGGAGACAGAACTGGCTTCACGCCCTCTTGCAGCATTGGCATCTCTGGGACACTGATAGCATTTCACAACCTTAAAATACTGTTATGCTTGTAAAATTGTTGTATACCAACCACTTCTTTGCACCTAATCTTTTACTTTTATACCTAAGGACAGAACAGGTGTGAAGCTGTTTTGTCTTCTTAATCTTAACATAAGACAATCCATCCTTTATAGCAAGAGGAGAAAAAAGGTGGGAAAAAATTTTTACAATTTCCATCTTTTCCTTCTTCTAGCGCTTCTGAAAAATAACTAACATTTAAGACCCTTCTTAAGAGCTTGTCAACTAGAGCAACAATCAAATTAGAAAATGAGGATACAGACTTCAGAGCAACTGTTCGGGTTCTGGTCTGTTCTAACATGACAAGTTGTCTGCTGGGTTTGCCTCTGTGGCAGCAGAAGGTAGCCCACTTCTGCTAAAACTCAATTATTTCTCATTTGCAGAGAAGAAAGAAAACAAGTTATGTTCATTCTGCAAGCTATCACTGGAATACTCCAGAATACTTCTACTCATTCTGTAGTATCACAAATGCAAAATATTGAGCCTACTTTGCTTTTCTTCTGTATTTTTTGCAATTATTTACATCTCTGTAAACCAAGTAACAAATACTTATGCTAACTCATCCTGCAAATTACAAAAGGTGAAAAACAGTTAATAATCAAACCCGCAACCTATGGTTATTATTCTTTCCAAATTGCTCTGTTAACTCCTAACTTTTTTCTATTCTTGAAAATTATTGCTTGCTGGTAAAGAATGTCATTTCCAAATTGAAAAAGGATAAAAAAAGAGAAGCAAGCCATTCTTTCAGTAGCATGTCAAAAAAAAAAAAAGGTTAAAAATTTTATATTTCCTTTTTATATATATTTCCTTATTTTTTTATTTCATATAATGAACTGATTAACATAGCTCAAGCTTTATGAAAGCATGCTTGCCTTGGAGAAACCAGTATCTACCTCAAGAAAAATTTATTTTCTAAGCAAGAGCAAAGCCAAAAGGCAAGAAAAAAAGCAGCATCAGGTGGATGAAGCCCTTCCACATCATTGTAAAACACATCTTTTATCTGCTGATTGACAGCACTCCCAATGCATGGCCATACAGCACTAACAATATGGTCTAAGTAAATTCAGAAGGGCTGTCCATGACAAACGCATGCTACGGATTTCTACCTACCAGAAAAGCAATGTGCCAAACCTCCTTCACAGTCATCTAAGTTCCTTGAAAAAATCGCTGTTCCTTCTCCCTAGTCTCAGAGTTGGTGCTCCAAAACATACAAATACAATAAATGATACAGCCTTTGTGCCCTGGGAGTATTTCCAAATTAATTTTCTTACATATTCTTTAAGAAGAAAAACATTTCCCAAGTTGCAACTGTAATACTGGAAATAATTTTAGTGAGCACTAACATCTCGTAATAGCACTAACCTTCACCCAGTCTCTGATCAATTAAACCAAGTGAAACTAAGTGGACTATGGGATAAAAACTTCAAAAGAAGTTCAGAAGAAATCCCTAAAGTTGTTGAGTCTTAAAAGATCATGAATTTTGTGTATATACATTGACCACCATAGTTTTGTATACCTAATAGCTTTGGATGTTAGACATTTACTTCCAAAGGAGAAATCACAAAACAGTCACATGTGCCTTTGGTTCTGTAAATAAAATAAACAATGTCATTGCACTTTTAGAACAACTGAAGATATTCTAGAACCAGACATGGGTGCAGAAGGCATTCTAATGGACTGGCACAAGAGGAAGTTTTTCTTTCGGTAACAATCCAATGCTTGCCATGAAACCCCCCCTCTGAAGAAAAATATGGTACTTGTTAGTACCAGTAAACAAGACCAAAAATCTGATTATGCTGTCTGATTATACTGCAGTAGCTTTCACTTTTACTATTTTTAATTAATTCCGTTATCTGCTTCATATTTTATCATTAACACTAATAACCTAGTCCACATTTTTTATATATTTTATATAAAAATTTGTGTTTTGTTTTATCTTGTTTATCCAGTTTTTTTATTGCTCAAAAGCCTGCTAGAAGTCTGTGCACCTCTGACTTCAGCCTGGGGCTTTGCAGTGTAGGTGTGCTTGCATCCAAGGAGCATCATCCCTGCTGACATGCTATCCTAGTAAAAATAGGAGAGCAGGAGTTAGCTGGCACTGTTGCATTTGCCTGCTTAGCTCTTTGAACAATGTCAAGTTTCCCCTCTAATGGGTGAGTTCCATCCATCTGTTCCCCAGCCACGTTAGCCCACCGCAGTGCTCGCAGCCAGCAGAGCTCAAGGCTTTCCTCCAGCTCCAGGACGGAGGCAGGCACCTGCCACCTGTGGCTGGCACACGGGATGCTAAAGCACAACAAAAGCTGCTCCACCGACCTGCCAAAAAGCGTGGGTGAGCCTCTTCACAGGCTCAAAACCATGCTGTGATGAACCTGTGGCACTGCATTTGGTTCCTCCCTCCAACATATGGTTTGCACCGAGGGCTTATCATAACCCTTTACACTGAGCCTTAAATACTGAGTAAAATGGTGTACAGCCCTGAAGCAGCACTTCATAACCTGTGTTGCCACTGCTCACTGCTCATGCTTTATCCTTCATAGCACAGCCCGTGTTTTCTGAAGGCGATTGCTCCTGGGTTTTGTCTTTACTAGCTAATTTGACCAGTGTTCCTAAAATCAGAGGAACCGATCCCTCCAAGACTGGGTACTACCAAACTGAATGCATAGATCTCTGAAGACCCTGAAAATTTGCAAAGCACCAGCAGAGGTAACAAAGAAACAATGAGTCAATCTGAGTCACTCATTACAACAGAACATCACAATGCCATTAAATCCTAAAAGGAGAATGACAGCACCAAAATACTTAATTTGAAAGCAATTCTAACTTCCTAGAGAAAATAGAATAAATGAGCAGTTGACAGTAAGATGAAATGAGTTCTATGCATCACAACCTTTAAATAAAACTGCCAAAACAATCACAGGGTTCTAGTATTATTGTATGAAGAAATGCCTTTAGGGGTTTATACGGTGAGCAGTGTTTTTTCCTTGATATTAATGGAAACAGCACTCTCTGTGGACATCATTATGGACAAAGCTATGTTACATGTCAGGCCCCGAAATGATGTGGGTTTTAACCTTCCTTTCAGTTCTGAAAAAAAGTTAATATTCTCACATTTTCATGCTAAGTCTCAACAGACTGGGGTAAAAAAGAGAAAACAGAAATTGAAAGCTAGAACATTAGATAAAACAATGTGACTGATAAGCTATTATGTGATTTCAAAATAATGACAATAGTGGACTTCTGGATCGATGAAGCTGCTGAGGAACTCAGCCTATAACTACCACTGTTGGCACAAAAAGCTAACAGAGCTTGTCTATAGCCAAAATAATAGAATTCTGCATTTATTGATAGTGGCTCTTGAATTAAGTTACTGGATGCCTAAATCATAGGAAAAGAAATACAAAGTTGCATTTGGTTTTCTTGCCCTAAACCCTGAAGATATAGCGTATCACATTGGATATATAAGATGTCCACCATAGAGACATGCAAGTAGATTTTCCTTTTATGAAAGAAAATAAGTGTTTTATATGGCTAAGCAAACAGATATGTTCCAAGGTTTTATAGCAATGGGCAAACCCCACCATTAATAGAACTACTGATACCAGGAATAATTTCTGAGCGTTTTTTAAACTGAGGGAGAGAAAAAAAATCACAACACATTGCATTTCTTCAGACACAACCAAGAGGTGGTGCATATGTAATGTATCATCTTCTCAGTGAAATGGCACGTTCATATGTAAGATGCATACGGATGGCAAACTTCACTCCCCTCAGAAGAAATCTCAGCTAATCACGTACAAAAATACCAAAACCGAGTAGAAAAAGCCCATGCTTTAAACACTGCAGATCTCTGAACAATGCAAGCAGTAAATGAGCCTGAGCTAAAGTACTGTGGACCTTTGCATGAACACAAAGTGACAACTCCACAGATTTTTGCTTCCTCTTTTATTCCAGGTAAGCCTCTCCAGAATTCATGGCACTGGCTACTATCTCTTGTAGGGTCCATTTATTAAACAGAAAAGGAAAGCAACGATTTTCCTCCAAATTATCACTACATAGGTTAGTCATAAACACACTGCAATTCTTCAGTGTAATTTAATGTATTTATTAAAGCTACAGGAAATGGCTAATTGTGTGTGTAATGTTTTTAGTTTTGTTTCATTAAATAATGTTCAATATTTATCTCCACATGGATTAGCTAAGCATATAAATAAACCACAGTAATTTATATCATCCTAATGTAAAAAGAAAGAAGACATCAGAGATCATTTAATAAGAAGTTAAACAGAACATCTCCATGAACCCAGCATCACAAATAAAACTACTTTCACATTATATTTACAGATACAGTTCTGATGTCATACAGCAAAGATAAAGACTCAAAAAGAAGCCTGAAACACTTTATTCACAAATTAATTTTGAAGTAGCCATTACTGTTATAAAAAAATTATTCCCTTTTCAAATGTAATAATCTCAATCAGCTGATTACGCATTTTGCGTTCAGAATAGGATGCTTTATCCAAGGTGGTGCTATAAAAATGAACAACTATCTTACAAATGTTACTTCTCAATGAAAACATTTAGAGCAAAGGTGAGCATAACAAATCTATACTAGCCAAACCTGAGTTTTTCAGAACCAGTTGTGACATCAAAACAGATGTCACAACCCTGAAACCATGCAGATTGCCTTCAAAAACCAAATCCTGACTTGCACCTGTTTCTTTCCTGTTACACTCTTCTTTTTTCTCTCTCCTATGATACAAAATAAACCCTCAAGCTAACACATTTTGGGGGTGGGGGATGGTATTTTCAAAATAAGAGTTTAATAACTATTAAAACATGAAAATTCATATTCAACATTTTAAGATACAGGATAACATGATGTAAGAGAGATAGGCATAAAGCTCACCATCCTATCTGCATCTTCCATGTTGATAGTCTTACAGTCCTATTTGCTGCAATGATTTTCAAAATTCATTAAAATATTCACCAAAAGCTCTTTTAGTTTTTGAACTACAGTTACCACACATGTTTCTTCCTAGAAATGTGTTGATCCTCGCTAGGTTTTTGTTAGACAAATGAGAAAAGGTACTAAACTAAGTGATAGAGTACTCTCTTTAAAAAATAATTTAAAACTACAAAATGCAATCTTACCATGAAATTTTAAAGTAAGAAATATAACTGAATTTTGTAAGCGTAAAACCAAAAGAGGACCTAAGAAGTCAAAATAACAAACATTATCTTTAGCATTTTTGGGGGGGAAAAAAAAAAAAAAGAAAAAAAATCCAAAAGAACTACCATTTACCCTAGAATTGTTGTTGCAATGGACATATTCGTATTTAAATTATTCCGTTCCAATAAAGCTGCATTTTCTGATTAAAAACTTTCATTTGGAAACAGTTCAAGCAATCACGCCTAGTTCAAAAAGGGTAGCTTCTGCTTCACTATCTTCTAAATGTTTAGTCTGCTTACTGAGTTAAAGCACTATATGTTGACGGAAGTTTATCCTGGGAATATTCCAAGCAACAAAACAGGGAATTAATTTATCATGCTTATTATAATGACAAAGTGTTGATATTCATGCCAGTACCACCTACATATTTTTAATTCTAGCAGCTTAGCAATAGCTAATACATAGTGAAAATATTCCATTGATCAATCTTGGACACCTTCCATTAGTATATACTTTTTATTGCCTGATTTAAAATAAAATGTGTTAAAGTGTGACATTTGCCAAAAGCAACTGCCTACTTAAACTATTTCTCAAAGTTATTTAATATCTCTTATTATTAGGATCTCATTAAGGAAACTATTCAACAAAGTTTAAAAGTTCTTTAATGTTTAATTGCATCTTTGATCATTAATTACATCTGCAGATAGTCATAACTTTTTAAATCTTAATTTTCTCATTTAAGTTTGAAATAGAGTTGGTTGCCCAATAAATTTTACTTTAGTGCAGAGACAAGGCTCACGTATTGATGAACCTTTTAAAAAAAACCTACAGCTCAATCAGAATAAAATTCTATTTATCTACCATATCATAATATGAGAATGAAAAAGTCAACTTTGCATCTGAAATTTTGGGTACCGTGAAAACAGTCAAGATCTGTTACTTAGATTCTTTGTAATATAAGCTGAGACATGAAGATTTTTGTATTTATGAACATCTACTGCAAAAGCAAAGCCCCTGAACTTGTGAGTGAAAGGAGAGAGGCCAACACCTACATCTCCAAGGGTTCCCCTGAGTCAGCAGCACGTGGTGCAAAGCCCTTCCCACACCTCCAGGCCTGCAAGGCCTTTCCAGCTTCGGTGCACGCCAAGTTTTATATGGTGCATGATCTAACGATAAAGCACTGGCACTCTACGTGTCCTACGCTGAAATAAACACACTTCTGGCTTAAATTCTATCTGCTGTGCCTTCACAGACACACCGCGGGTGAAGAAAAACAATCCTGACGTTATTAGGTCTTGGAAGGGTGAAAAACTGACTGATCTGACTGAGCAGCAAAACAAGCTCATGAACTCTCTCTTTATGAATATATAACTCATTCTACAATGGATTTTTTAAACTACAATGTGGGAACGTTTCTGAGACAACAAATAGTATTTTGTTCACTTCAGTAACATAAGGAACGAACAAAAATTACTGGTTTTCTCTTCACAAATAACATTTACCATAGAACTTCTTTTAAAAAATTGGTATTACTAATAAAAAACTTTCCTGCTTCACTTTCTTTTCCTCCCTTACCCCTATCTTTTCCAACATAAGTAATTTGAATTGACCTATCTACTACTTAATTATTTTCTGTTCCTTCACTTCTAGAACTACGTTATTTTCCAGTATGGTTTATTTAGAAAGGTCAGGCTTATAAATAACAGATATGAAAATATTAAAAGTCATACAACCGTCACTTATAGTTTTAAAAATATAGTTAGCAAATGCTATTAATCACAGATATCATTGTCTATCAAACTCAGCTGCATGTATGAAAAGTTCAGCTGTAAGAACTTTCGCTCGAAGGAGAAAAGGGAGTCCAGGTCACCCATGATATTACCCGAGGCGATGAACAGGCAGCAGCTGTATACACCCCACTGCTGTCCGGTCTTTGGAACTTGTGGTTATGACACAAAGGTTTTGGTTAAAGACTTAATTATTTGCATTACACAGCCCCAAGGAAGGAAAACAATATATCACTGGGTGATATATTAATGTACCGTTACACAACAATAACAAGGGGTGCTCAGCATCAGGTTGGCCCTGCTGTGTGTGCTTGGTTTTCATATGCCTGTTTAGGTGGCGTAAGATGATGCAGTGTTTAAAGATGGATATTATATTTACATTTGCACTTTGGAGATTTTTAACTATTCTTATCCTCACCAAGTTCTAGTATTATTTTTAGTATTCCTACTATAAGCTGAGGAGATGGCAGACTTTGGAATAATAAAACCATGCTTCACTAAATAGTCCTCTGGCTGTTGCTTTATATTTTTAAATAATGAAGTTGTATAGTCAACTCCAAGGGTCTCCCAATTCCTTTTCATTTATCAATACAAAAGTCTCTTGCCCATTTTTACCAAAATAGATTTGGGGAAACAGCTTCTTCTGGTCAGGCAAACACAGAACGAACACTTCAGTTTCAAAGTGGATTACTGTGAAGACAGGCACATTTTTTTTAGATAATGACTTTAAAAATTGTTCAGGGTCAGAAAATATAAGGATAAACAGAACAGACTCTTTTTGATGTGTTCCTTCAAAATTATTTCTGTGAAAGATTTATTATTCCTTATTCTGAGTGAAAAAGGCTCCATAGTTGATAAGGAAAACGAAGGAGACCATGGACATCTCAGTCACAAGTTTGTTCCTCCTGCTAGGAGTACCTCTAACAATTTTTCCTATTACTTGAAAAGAAGTTTTCAGGCATCTTCATATATTTTGGCAAGTCTATTACTTCCAGATATTTTTTTTTTTTTGTAACTTCAGAACTTGGACAGCTCAAGTTTACCACATTTTAACAGAAATAGTAAATGGTTCACTGAAAAACATAAAATTCCTTACTGATTTGTTTTTAATTGCTAAATCCCTGTTGCTCTTGAAGATCTTACTGCTCTTGAGTCAAAGTTCATTACTGCCCTTCCTTTACTCACACCGCATACCTGAGGACTCCACAGCACAGAGGCTGTGATTTATGCACCCAGTCCTCGTCCTGTACTCTAATTTCACTGTTTTTATGAATCCCAGGTGTTGTTTTTTTCCTTGACCTCACTTTTCAAATGAGAAAGACCACTTATCAACAGCTTCCAAACTGCTGATTTACCTGGCTCTGATAGACAGCCTTATACCGCTCGTACCATTTATCTGCAGGCATTAAACCATACAGTTTCCAGCTGGTGCAGCAGTGCTTTGTCCTGGAGAAATAAACAATCTGTTTTCCAACCCAGCAATGACTGGGACCTGCCCTGACTAACAAATAGCATTTCCTTCGAGGTGGCATCTAACAATTCAGCAGTGCTAATTTCTGAAGAACTTTCTTGCTTAGTTAAGGATTATGAAGAGATTAACATTTAATCCATTCTAGTACATAAATGATGATGGTGTAGATAAAACATTGAATCTTATTCCTCTGGGTACAATTCTTTTTCAGTACTTGGGGAGAATAAATTGCTGGTAAAAAAGGATAGGTTAATGGTGCACCTGTTTGCTTATTTGTTTGTTCTTCAAAATAAATAAAGAAAAAATCAGACTTAATTGAGTAAGCAGTCTAGAATCTATGAACAGATAAAAACTCTAAAGTTCCTGATCTTTCTCCCATCACAATGTTTATGGTGATTTTGGATCTTCAGATAATCTGTTTGCTTTTACATATCCTCCACCTAATACAACTAATGATTTGGCTATTTAAACCATCGTTCCTTGACTCTGAGTTTTAACATGTTGTGTTAGGCATTGGAAAATACTGTGTTGAATACATTTTGCTCTTTGCCTTGTGAAAGTAAAAAGAAATACTGAAGTAATACTGATGCCCTTGATTCCTCCTGTTTTCAAAATGAGAATTTAAGGGCAGAATAATGTGAGTCGGATTCTTTCCATCGGTCTCGTTCAGCCTTTTGGCACACAGAGGTAATACTTTAAAGAGGCAAGGCGATGGTAAGGGTTTAATTTGCAGAGGAATCTTAATGTTACTTGGAAGTATGACTCCTGTGTTTGTAAATACACTCTGATCATGATTCTGTGCTCCCATGCAGCATTTCTGTAGTTATGCTCTGCTTTAATACTCCTTTCCAGAATTGTTCCACATCCTTTCCTTCCTGTCTATTCTCCTTATTCTAAATAACCCACAATACTAGATAAATTTCACCCCAAATGACTATAATAAAACCCAGGTAGACGCTAAATAAACATCTACCTTGTATACACAGAAATGTAAGTGCGCTTGTAGCTCCTGTATGAAGACACAGTTTTGATAGATATAAATAGCTCAAAAGCCAACGAATGTGAAGACTTTCTGGCATAGATTGCTAATCCATGCTGAAACCCAGAAGCTCCAGCCACCTGCACAGACAGAGCTGAAATCTATACCAGCATGTCTTCATTACTGATAACCTTCTAAATGGGTTAAAAACCCCAGCACTGGCATGCTTTTCCCTGCTACAGCCTCTCAGTGCGCGTTTGTGTAAGCATACTCTTGGACTGCTTCTCAGGGACAATGCACTCAGGAGGTAAGGAATCCCAACTATTCTCATTGAGAATAAAGTGGCATTTTGAGTAAGACAGGTGATTTCCACTACCTGATGTAAAGAACATCCAATAATAAAAATGCTCAGTTACTCAATTTCAGCCAGAAATAGGAGGTGGCTTTTGAAAGACAGAGTCACAAGAATACTGAGCAGAGTATCTTCATACAAACATGCCACTTGAGGTGCTGTATTTCAGTGGGGAAGGAATATTATCCCTATTCAAGTATTAGGCAAGGTATAGGAATAGGAGGAGAAAGAAAGAGACCTTTCAAAAGAGAACATTCTTGGTCCATCACTGCTACAAGAGATAGAGTAAATCCTACTCCTTTTCAAAGACTTCAAAAAGGCATTTTGGTGTTCTGGGTCCATTTATCTGCTTTTAGGATCCAGGAACAGATGAGAACTGGTGGGCAAAGAAAAATTGATGGCCTTTCAGGGCATTTTCCTACCACCCACTCTTGTACAGCTCACAATACTTACAACATTCTTTACTACATGCTCTTCCTATTTATTTTGCCAGTACCAGCTAATAAACTTCAGTCATCTTCTTAGCTGACTACCTAGCAAGACAGAGAACAGCAAAAGCCTGCACAGGCACTGACAGATTCTGACTGAATAGGTGGAAAAACGGTAATGTTTTTAACAGAGCTGAATTTAAGCTTCTAGCAAATCTGAAACCTCAGGTGAAATGTTGGGATCATTTTCTGAAGTCTTTTTTTCTGCTACACCCACAGCCCAATCGGCTGTGCTGAACAGAAAATAAATCCCCCGTCAGTCTGCACCAGCCCCTGTAGCACTGCAGCAGTTCTGCATATCCACACATAACACTCTCATGCAAGACTGGACACAAAAATAATTTGGTAGCACCACACTTTTGTAGGCCTGTTAATCCCTTGATTTCTCTCCTGGTTTGTGCTCCCCAGACGAGAACTGCGTCTTCCTTAAGTAACTTAGCTGGCATTTTTAGGCTTTTAAATGACCAGCTCAGGTTGAGGAGATGCAAATCAGTTATCGGAAAATAAGTAATGAAACTCCGTCTAGTTGAAAGAGATTTTGTCTTGATCTGCTCAGAGTTACTCACACTCTGAGTAAACCCAAATTCATCCTTTACCTTAGAACTTCTCATGCTTGTTACTAATACACATGGACCTCATATAGGCTGTAATTCAACTTCAGGCAGCTGCTGAAGTTTTTCTTTGAGCCTGTCTGAAACTTTTTAACTTAAAGACAATGGCATCCTTTGTATTTTAGACACATATATTAGGCATCCTAAATCCTCCCATAGGAAGAGGGAGTTGGCCAGAAAAAATAGTGGTTGGTGTAAAGGCCAAGGCATATGAACCATACAAACTCATGAGCAGATCATAATAGCAACTCTTATCAAAAAAAAAAAAAAAAAAAAAAAAAAAAAAAAAAGCAAAGAATACATTCTTTCATGTATAAGAAAACCAGTATGCTTAAGAGATAGATAGATAGATTGCTTTAAATCATTAAAAGCTGAAATTCAAGGTAACCTACCAACAGGGTTGTACTTTATTAAGATATATAATTATAGCTCCATTTTAGCTGTCCTTTGTGACACAGATTACAGCAAGGTGTTAGCAAAGAAGAGACTGCTATCTTACAGTGATACACAAGCAGCATACTGCCATTGTAGAGTGCTTCCTTAACAAAAACAGAGTGTTAATTGAATGTTAAATTTCTGGATTTGGCACTCAGAGTCTCTGACAGGATCAGAATGAATGGTAGCCCACTGGGAAGCAGGAAAATAATAGCTATCATAATGCTGCTAAGTGCACTGCAGGCTGCTGATTCAAGGACATATGCAGCAGTCAGGTGAATTTAAAGCCACTATATTCACATCTGTACGCAGCAGGAATCATGCAAGGCAATGGCATAGGGAATGTCTCTATGAATAAAATATCATACAAAGCTGTTTCTTAAAAAACAGGAACTGTGTGGCTATGGTCTGAAATGCCCGGTGATTGGGCACAGCCTATGTTCGGTGCTAGTTAAGACATTCGCTTTTCTTTCAGTTGCTTGGCTCTTGCTCAGTATAGCTACTGCACAGATTAGGGATGTTTAAAGTATACTGCCTGGGTGAAGCGAAGCTGGAACCACCAGATCACTGGATTTACAAACCCCTGTTTCAGGCAGCAGCCCCTCTCCTGGAAGCAGGCTGGCAAGGTGTGTACAAAGAAGGAGAGGTGCCAGCCCAAACTCACACGCAGATTTCCAGTGCTCCATAACTTCACCAAAGACAGTCACATTGTCCCATGTTACTCCATCCCACTAATTTACTCCAGGAGTATGAGCCAGTGTTTGCAGTGTTCTTTTATCTGTGCAGGAACAGACCAAGGAACTCTGATCTGGAGTTTCTGCAGTGCTGGGACGAACACAAAAGCAATGCGCTTGTTAAAATCAGCTTCCAATAGCGCATTGGAGCTGCTGCAGGGCTGCCACGGATGGCACAGCCCTGGGGACGGCACAGCCCTGGGCATGGCTGTGCAGTGAACCCAGCGGTAGCATGGGCAGGTGTGTGGGTAGCACAGGTAGAAAAGTTCTCCTGGACAAATTCTGCCATGCCGTTGATATGTAAGTGAATGGGGATATCACACAAGAATGGTATGACCCAAAACGGAAGCAACAGGTACTTGAGGTAATTTAATACTACTGAGTACAAGGCCATGCATTTAGTGACTAGCAAGAATTTCAGTTACACCAAGCATCCTAAAGTTAGAAACTGCATAGGAGTAAGGGATCGAGTACTTGTTAGCTGTGGAGGAAGTGGAGAAAAGGAGAAAAAGTAATTTCTTGTGTAGGCAGAAACATATTGCTAAAAAGATATGGCAAGTACTAACCAGGATTGTACAAGGCACTAGTTCTTCTCTTGAAGGCTCTGAACAATTCTGTTGATCTGTGTTAAAATAAATATAAAAAAGAATTAAAACCTGAAGAGAGCAGAGAGGCATCACAATCAGGGGAAAGACTCCAGTCCTAAGAGAAAAGTCTGAAACAGACTGGCTTGTTTAGCCTAACTAAACAAGGGACGGGAAGAAGTATGATTGCTCTTAGGAAACACTTCAGGGGCGTACCAGGAAGGGAAAAGGCATTTTTAAAGCTAAAAGATAATCTTGGCACAGGAACAAATGGGTATAAATCGCCTTGAAAATATTTAGACAGAACATTAAAGGATGACTTTGATCAGAAGAGAGAGGTCCTAGAACAGCCTCCCAGGTGGGGTAGCTAGGGCAAAAAAACCAGAACAGCTCATACATGGTATTTATTGAGTTTTTTAAAATGATTACATGATATATTTGTACACCACAGCAGATGATCACTTTAGATGACCCAGGAGCTCTAGGACTACTGCCTCCCCTGGTCACTGGCAACTGTATTTGAAATCAGGACTTTAAGCAAGGTCTGTTCAGTCTTGAAAAGTTCAAGTCTGATTCTCTTCCAGACCATGCTATCTAGCCATGTCAATTTTCATGTAAAAAGAATGGGACTTTGTAGTAAATGTATATTTACTACAAATATATATAGTGTACGTGTGTGTGTGTGTGTGTATAGTGTGTGTAGATATATAAAATATAAAATATGTAAATGTATATGTATATTTACTACAGATGAAAACTACTGTTGAAGGTTATGCTTAAATGCATTGTCTTGTTGAATGTCACTAAATGGAAGATGTCAGCGTTAGGTTTTCCTCATGATGATCTACAGGTACTTTCAGACTTAGATATATTTGTGGTATTAATATAATAAATATGAGTTGACAACAATTTTAGAAATTATGAATGAACCTTATCATGCATTTAAAGCATTTTATATAATTTAACAGGCATTAAACAACTGATTGCCACCTTAAAGAAGTACATTGGAAATAAGGATTAATATTTTCCTTTTATTCTAAGCATTGATCAAAGAGTGCAGCCTACCTCTTCTATATTTTCACTGAAAAATGCTAAACCATAGCACTGAAGCTCATGTTTCCTTATGCTGACTGAGGAGCAGACACTTACAGAAAGTGAATATTTGCATAGCCAGTGAACATCTAATATGCAGTAAGACATGTAATGTCAAATTTGCATGAGATATTATCTTTTATAAACAGCTAATATCTCTCTCATTATCCCCTTTATGAGTCTGTTGTTGAGGGTTTTTTTAAGAGCCTCATAATTTTCATCTGATAGGTTATAAAAATAACAACTTGATTTGGATATTAGCTTAAAATTTTAATCACATTTCAGATTGCATAGGATATAAATCAGTGCTATCAGCATTTATACACACTACAATAAGGTGTGTCCCATTTTAAAGTGGTCATTAAATCAACTCTGTAGAGTATGAAAAAGTTTGATCTGAAATTGGAAATTTTAGGATGAGTAGATTCTACTAAGTACACTTAACACATAAAAACTGCATCTGTGCTGTAGGGCAACTTTTGGACACCTGCTTGTCTTTACCTACATACTGCAAAGTTAATGGTTAAAAAGCACTCTGATGAGAGTTCCTGGTATTTGCCATTTGCTACTCACATTTGTATCAGACAGAATGATTTGTCTGTGATTAATGCTAATTAACATTATACTTTGGCTTAGTTTTTCCTGTATAGCAACGGCAAGTTGTTATTACTTGAATTCTCAGGCTTATGGTCACTGGAATTTTATCTCATCTGATACTGCAAACAGAAATGGGCAGTTTTCACTTGGTAGGGTTTTGCAGATTCACAGCGAACAGTACATTTTCCTTTCTCGGTTTGAAAACAGAGCAAGATACTTGCTCACATTCATAAAGCATAAGTGAACAGAGAGGGCTCTATTCTGTCCACCCTCACCAGGTTCAGGCTGGTGTAAATTGGCACTGATACAGTAACTTCTAATTTACTCTTTTGTACAGGAAGTAGGGTACCAGGTTCTGGGATTTTTCTCAGCTGAAGCAGGGTGAAGTACACACAAACCAGTTTGCAATATAATGAATGGTTTCAGCAGTCGGCCTTTATTATTAGGTGGAAGACTTAATGAGCCCACTACAGTTGTTTACTGTATTTCAGATATTTCCTATAGTAAATATATAAGTTCAGATAGTGTTTGCACTGATTTAACCCTATTTATTTATATATAGTAATCTAAGCAGCTGCTAAAAGCATGCATTAAACTCATGCACATTTACAGTAACAAGCTGCAGTAAAAGACAGATTATGTATTACTATTAAATTTTAGTTTATTTAAAGCTCAAAGAATGCTTTCTTTCTAGGATCCCACTTCTGTTCTCATACTAGTTACAGACTGATGCAATTACAATTATTGTGGCACAGTCTTCCCTGGAGTAACTATGAGGCAGTAGATTCAAGTCTGATGCAGAAAAAGAACATGCAAAATTCAAAAGGTTAAGTGTTTTTTAAGCTTTCCAACTCAATCCCTAACCTCACAGTCTCAACAAGGCAAGTTTGCTATTTTAGCAGTGATCTGTCAGCTTTGGGGTATTTGGAAATGTGACTGCTCATGTGCAAATTGACCCAAAACTGAGTTTAGCCCAGTCTCACACCTCGAACACTTCAGATGCAGCGTTTGCACAGTCCAGCTGCACCGTGCCAGCAGAGCAGCTCTGTACTTCCCAGGCACAGTGCTTACAGCTGATGGAAGCTTGCATAGAGGCATGTGTACCATTGTATACCTCGGTTTTACCATCCATAAAACAGATTCCCCTAGGGCAACCTCCTGTTTAGAGATCGGTGCCGATGCTTTATCTCTAACAAGCTATGAAACTTTCTTTTTGACTGAACCATATAAATATCCATTCGTGCATTACTTCAACAAATAATTATTTCTTATAACTATTAGAAATTAGGAATTCCATAAATTACCTTTACCCCTTCATTTTCAGACTCCAGTTGAACAATTAGAAAGGAGAGACAGATATGACTCTTCTAAGCTGATGCAGGTATTTGCCCCCAGTGTCCACTTCAGTCATTTTACCTCACTGTTGCTGCCTGAGATGCCTAGATCATTCAGGTACTACATCATCGTAACAGAGACCAAAACGCACGTTATGAACCTAGGAAGCCCTCAAGGATAGCACAGGGGTTAAACGACTGCTCTGATCTGATGGAGATCTTCCCGCGGGCTCTGGAAGCAGGTCATGCATGTGTCCCACCAAGTGGCTTACCTACTGGCTGGAAGAAAGCACCACCATTCCATCCTGCCTGGTGAAGTTTAATTTAGAAGGATGGACAGAAACTGAATATTAATAATGGTAGAAGAGGAGATCTACATCCCCGTCAGCTGAGCCTTTCTAATTGCTGACCTCAAATTTGGGAGGCAGAGTAGAGCCCGGTTTTGTGAGCTGCCATGACTGCTGCACCAGAAGGGCTCCTTTCGCTGCAAAGTGCTTGTTTCACCCCTCCCCAGAGCAAGTTATAGCATGTCTTACTAGAACAGGAAGTTAATTTATTTTTTTTTTTTAATTTGGCAGTCAGCACAGGTATTACTTTGTACAAAGAGGCCTGCTAGATTGGAGGCAGCTTAAAGAAAGACTTCACTGAAGCTGGAAGTAAAGGACAGAGGCTTTTGACATCTGGTGCACTAGAAGTGACACCTTTTCACCACTGCCCTCCCCTACACATTCCCTGGTGAGCTCTCTGCCAAGCACTTGCATGTGAGGTGTGACACACATCCTTGCAATGGATTACGCCGGAGAAAAACATAAGTGTGCAACAGCAAAAGGCAGGATGAGCAGAAAGAGACTGTTGACTCAGGCTGTGCAATGTAGTGCTGAATGCTATTTCTAGAACTGACAAACTCACCCCACTCCACATTCCTACTTTCTCTGCTCACGTGAAGCACGGTCATTCTGTCTGCATGAGGCTGGGGGGCACAGCATCCTCTTTGCCTGTGGCCTTCTTCAGAGGACGGAGAAGTCCAAGCTCTCTGCAGAGAGCACAGATGCTTTAACAGCCCCTAATGAGAACCAGGCACCATGCTGAGAATGGCTGGTGCAGTACGTGCTCCTGGGGAACACAGGTGCGATCTGCCTGGGAAGAGCCTACAAAGCGGACCCATAGGTCACTTCAAGCTGTTGCTGAGGGGTTACCTGGAGATGGAGGTAAAACTCCCCAGCTTTACCCATCTCCCCCACTTCCTCCAAGTTTTACGATAAAAGGTACGTGATTTATGTCCACACTTACGAACAACTTTAAAAAAATAAAACTAATAATACTTATTAGATACAGTCATGGTGCATTTTACCTTCTACTGGAACCACCTCCTAATTTTGAGAGCTGTCTCCCTACATTGAAAACGGGATCATCAATGAGAAACAGTATCAAAGCAGACCTGAAGTGTGCAAACAAACAGGAATGGTTTCTATGTTCCAAAGCTTTGGCAGATCTACTTTTGTTCTGAGTAAATGATAGATCTGTAGAGATTTCAAGCAAAATGAGGAAGGGGAGGTAACATCAATATTTATTTTACTCTGCAAGTACTCCTAGTTATTAAAAATACTATAGTGGTTGTGAATTACAGCATTCAAATCTTATTTGTGTAAATTTACATTTATAAATCTGTTTTACTTATGATAAATTAAACTTTAAAAGCACCAGTAAGGTGGATTGATATAGAAAGGAGCCAATGAATTGCTGGAGTCACTGTGGAAAGCAATCTGTGCGGCATGAGCATGACTTTTAATCATAGGCAGTAAAAATGAAGGTTAAAAAAAAAGTCTGCAAATGCTAATTAGAAATTATGAGCTCAGTTCTTCACAGACATATACACACATGTAACTTCAGCTGCATGCAGTTCAGTGAGTCTCCTCATGTGCCAGGATCTTGCATACACGTTGGACTTAAGATGTAGCACTTGGCACCTTCAGCAGTCTAATCGCCTTGAAAATATAAACCTCACCTCAATAAATGTGCTCTGATCTATGTTCTAGAGAAGCTCCTACTGAAACCCCTCATTGAATCAGAGGTTCTCCAGATCAAGCTAAATCCTTATGCATGCTTCCATCACACCAGCATATTTTCAAGCTTTTTTTTCTTTATTTTTACCAGCTTCAATAGAAGTAAGATCACCCCACATGCCTGTAATGATTGCTTTTGTAACTAGCCTCAGTTAACAGAAAGTCGTTCATATGAGGGCATACATTCATATGACATAGCTCACTGTTTTTTTATTCTATTTGGAATTTTTACTCTCTGTTTTTATTTAAAAGTTTTTAAAGGTATTTATTAACTATAGAGAGAAGAAAGAGAGAGAGAAAAAAAATAGATTAGCCAGACAGCGCAATTGCATCATTGCTGAGTTTACAATAAACTGCTGTCAACTCTTCCAGCACGTGCAAAATAGAAGAGGGTTTTACAGCCTGTCACCGTCTCCTGACAGGCAGGTAAGTCACTGCTAATAATCAAAACAAGGCACCTTTCTGTGGTCTAACTTCTCCCAGGGATACTCTGCAAGATGACAGTCTTCAGTTAATTCACAACTAGAACACGTTTTCCCTCCTAGTGTGAGTATATTGCTCCTTCCCAGAAACAACCAGAGAGCTGAGCTCTCTCCTTTGAACTTTTTTCCAAGCCTGGCAGGTAACACAGGGGCACCTGAGCCCTGTTTGACACGGCGAAGGTTTGCACTGCTCATCCCCTCGTGGATCTTTACCAGCAGCTGTCACTGGAAGCAGACACCTCACCACTGTCGGAGTTATGAGAAGCTCCCGCTAGATAACCAAGCAGGCTCCTTGTATGGCTTCCTAGAAGATGACCACTTCTGAAGCAGTAACAGAAAGATTGGAAATACCACCATTCTCTAGCCCCAGCTTCTTATTCCAGGAACAGCCAAGTGGTAAGGGAACATGAAGGTGGAGATGGGTGGAGGAGATGTTTGCCTTTCATTTGGAGGCACATTTAAACTGCTTATAAACAACATGTGAAGACAACAGACCACCTAACTACAGTGCTAAGGTAGCTAAATGAGGCAGATTGAGAGTGAGGGCTTCAGACACATTTAATGAGAGAATGTTGATGCTTCCAGACCTACAGGCCAGATGGTCCTATTTCTACAAAGCCCAAGGATAGAAAAAAAGTAAAAGCCTCCAGGTGTCTACTGTACATTTCAATCTGTGATAATATTCAAGAAATGACAAGTCTGATAAATTAAAACCCCAGGAGGCAAAGCCAAAAATGGAGAGAATTTATCGAGAAGATATAATTTATGCAGTGACTTATGCAAACAAAGTAGCAATCAAAGCTGCTTCCTACAAAAGAATTGTAGTTATTTTATTTAATCCACAGAATCTAATGCTTTACTTGTAAATGCTAATCTGGAAGAAATTGTTATTTGGTAGCCTTCACCACTGCTAAAGTATTCTTTCTCATTTGGACTTATACCACCGGGCTTGTCCAGCTCCACCGTTAATGCCTGTTACATTGCATACTAACCTATGATTTACACTTTGCACTAACATTATGTATAGCCTTGCTGCTACAGCAAGTCACAAGCAGGTGGATCCTGTGCTTCTGCAAAACCCTATCACAACAGAAAAGGGACATGGCTTGCACACCAGGTTGACTCAGGAAAAAAACTTGTTGCAGAATGATAATCTGGGTGAACCATAATTTGGGCATATAACATTTTAAACAACTTTAGACAGCTGTGATTTGCTGATTTCAGTTTAGCTGCACCAGTTTTAATCAGGCATGCTTTTACATGAGTAATTTAAAAAAAAAAAATTAGAAAAGGCTACTGCTTCCTTGATTGAAGGTAATGTTGCTTAAGCTATGACATACCTTATTCCAAGTAATATAAGCAAGGTGCTCTGAAAGTAAGAGATTTATTTTCTCAAACAGGCAGGGAAACACACTACTGAACTCATTAAAAATACCCATGTGGGTAATCTTATTCCAGCTTCAGTGCTTTCTAGCTTCAGTACAGTGAGGTTTTACAGCATATCACTTTTGTACCATACAGTCTTTCATTAAAATTCCAAGTTCTCAAAAAACAGGAGGTTCATTATTTTTCAAATGTATTTGTATTTCAATATGCTGAAATCATTTATCACCAGGAAGCAAAGGTGTCACCATACAAATACTAAGTAAGGCATTACCTCATCCAGGTACCGCATTTGAAAAAGAAGCCTGCTGAGTTTGGTCGATGCTACTGCAAAATCAAGGTGAAACTCCTTGATGCTCATTCAGCAGATGTGAACCCAGAAGACTTGTGATATTCCAGGCATGAACTTGAAAGTTACCCATCACACATACTATCAGTGAGCAAAGGATGTTTTTGCAAAAATGACACAAAAGATGCAAAGGGGTAGAAAGAGACAGTGAAAGACTCAGACTATGATAAACAGGACCTTATTCTGAGGAATAATCTCCAAAGGAAAGGAACAAGATATTTTTGTGCACCCAGTGGGAAAGCATGTCGGGAAAAGATTTGATGGTTTCAGGAGGCAACACCCAAAGGAAAAAAATCAGTTTATGATAAGACAACATCCTACTTACTTCCCAAAGATCATTTACACTATACATTGAATTTTTCCCTCTGGATTGCTCCAGGTCGTAGTCCCTAGGAGTGAGACCACACTGAAAACCACGACCAATTCGGGAGATAGTGCCACGCCTAAGGAACAGCGTGAGAGATGTGACGCTGCCTCTCAAACCTGGCAGCTCCCTGAACTCCCTGGCGGTCCAGAGTTCAGATGTTCCATAGGAGTGGATGAGCTAATAGATCCTCTACTGTTGTGTTTGACAGGGGTTTCTTTCACATTTTTAGCTGTTCTAAGGCACAGGGGATAGATGGACTTTCCAGAACCATGGCCACAGAGACACTCACTCTAGAATGAGTTTGAGGAAGAGCTTATGACCAAGCACACTCCCCACCATGCCAATTAGCCCTGATGAGCACTGATGGCAGCCAGGGAAACACAGCAGCTCCCCAAGTAGCCGTGTCTCCTTCCTTTGCATCAAGCAGGATGTAGCAACAGAGAAAAACAGAGCCATTCAATTATTAACATTGTGTTGTGTTACAACTGGTGTCATTTTCCCTTAACCTCCTCCCCGCTGCTTTTCATCATCATGCTGCAAGTAAGGGAAGGTCCTGTGACAACTAACTAGGAGAAAAAAAATATACACGAAAGGAAAAAATCGTATTTTTTAAACTGCTATCAGAAAAATCGGATACTTTGGAGTTCAGCACACTCTCACAGCATGTTCCTGGAAATTACAAAATTTGTATATTCTATTGGGAGGTGAGCTATAGAAGTAACATCTATTTGCTCCATAACGAACTTCAGTGAAGCTAGCTGTCACTACAAAGAGGTCTTACATCAAAAGAACCTTGCAAACCAAGATTTGCATAGCGGAGGTGCAGTGGATGATTTCCATAGCTGCTTCCCACAGTTCCTTGGTTTTCTTTCTTTTGCCAGTTGGAGACATGTTATATTTAGCCACCACTCTTGCATTCCAGTTCAGTAGGTCCATGTGTGTGCAATCTCTCACTTACTCTCCCTCCGGAGTTACAAAGTCTCTGATTAAGGACAGAGGAGGAAGCTGTTTTCTCCCAGAGTTATCTCTAAAAACATGCAGTTATTGCACCACTTTCATTTTTCCTGTTTTCCTGCAATGCTGCACTAATTACACCATGTTTGGGGTCCTATTAGTGGTTATTATTATATTAATTTTTTTTTTTACTTTTATACATTGTTGCCCAGTCACATTCCTCCTTTCCAGAGCATGATTCTTCTTCTCTATAGCGTACTTCAATGACTGAATCTGCAAGCAGCAGTGGCAGTCCCCTTAAAACTCCACCAGCATCCATCCTGCAATGATTTTTTTCTGAGCTCCCAATGCTTAAAAAAATACACTGAAATCATCATCTATCTAATTAAATAAATATTAGAAAAATATTAAGTTGATTAAAGGAAATTATTAAAGTGTAATAACTTCAGTTGTAAACCCATGAAAAAATTGATGGGGAAAAAAATAATCATAGATCAAAAGCAGAAAACACTGATCCAGGGGACACCTCATACTTGCAGCATGATCAACTAAATAATTCCTGCCTAATCTGTCTTTAAAGATCTCTAGTGAGAAATATTGCAGAGCTTCTTCAGGTAATCTCTTCCAGTGCTTGACCATCTTCATCATAAGAATTCTCCTCACATCTACACCATCACAGCTTTGTAAAGTGCTATGTAACAGCATTAACAGCCCCATGACTACAAAACCAACATGAGAATAATTAGGAGGGACACGCACAAGCCCTATGATGGTCCCTTCATCCATAGCAACTGGAAAAAATGTCAGTGCATAAGGAAAAATGCATGACTATGACTTTGTTTTACCATGGTAATACTGAGGTGCAAACTAAGCCTGCTGAACCGTGAGACCTGGGTTGTACCCAGATGGTGATCTCTCCTGTTCAAAGTCAAACCCAACCTCAGGGCAGCAGGAGGTGCCTTTGCTGCTACCTTGGCTGCAGCATAGGATCTGGGGCGCTGTGTTTTTCTAAATCCTGAAGAAGTTGTAGGATGATTCAGAAGATGAGAAAAGGACCACAGAAAAGCATCTGAGCTGCAAGAAATCTGACCAAGGCTCTGTCTTGGAAAAATGTGTAAAAATCAGAAAGGCGTGGTTAAAAATTAACATACTGCTGCATGTCTTTACTCAGATCACAAATGATCTTTAACTTGGATTATCCTATCTTTACTGAGATCACAAATGATCTTTAACTTGGATTATCCCAGAATCCACTTATCCATTTCAGAAATCTGGGCCTTGTTTTGTTTGATGTCAAGATATAAAATCATAAAAAACATAGATTTTTGAGAACCATAAGCCTTTTCAAATTAAAAATTTTAACAGTATCTTACGTCCATACTCTTGGAAAGTAACATATATTGTTGGCTATATAGAATCAAATTCTTATTCCCTTATCTCTGCTGAAAAACACCTTGCAATTTACTTCACAGTTGCCAGATTAGGTACACTATTCACTAGCTCACTGCCTTCCCAAAACTATATATAAACAAAAAAATTCTCCATAAAAAAGATCTTATCTTTTTTTGTAGACCTTCTTTCTTTCAAGGTCCCTAACAGAATGAGAAGTGGAAGCTGGCATGTATTTTGAAGAGATTACGCAGACTGCAGGTTTTCCACTGCTGTTAATGCTTACATAACCCATCTCCTTCTCCTTGATGCATCTGCAGTGTTTATAGACCAATACGATACACAACCTCTATGCTGGCATTTCCTACTGAGCAGAAGCATCTGCCTGAGAATGTGGTAAACAAGCTCTTCAAATGCTTTCTAAAATCTGTTTTCACTAAAATACTACTACTAATATGATTTTTTAAAGTTAGAATTCTGCTATGTTTGTCCTGGAAACTTTCCAATCCAAGGAGTGTAATCCCTGCAGATGTATCTACATGCATTATCTGAAAATCTGAGATGATGGTTGATGTGACCTTTCAGTAGCAGCCATCTCCCATATCTCTGATGAGTCTTTAAACAACAAGCTAATCCATTGCACATCAAAGTATAAAAACATCACTAAATTCTTAAGTAATTAATCTAATAGTCTGCTCACAACCAAATACAATAACTACAATAAAGTCCAAACAACCTACAAAATTTACCCCAAGCAGCATTCTAAACTAGAAAATAAGGCATCTAAGAGCTTTTATGAGTGTCTCAGAGGATTCTGCAAGCTATCTGCTGATTCTACGTCACCACACAATGATCTGACAGTCCCTTAGTTTGATCTACTATTAATTCATGAAAGTACATCTTAGAATGTTTTATCTCCTGTGTTCTAACTACTCACCTTGCAATTAGGTCAGGTAAGGAAAAAGCTTTCGAGAGTCCAAAGCATCTGCAATATGCACAGGGAACTATTGACTAAGGAAAAAAAGAAGTTGGCAGCCACAGGTGCTCAGGTAAGTATTTACACATCATGGCATCTGCCAAATAGCTGGAATAGATTATTTAGGCCCATGATGTCCAAACACGAGGTAATAAATCACTACAGCTTTTATGTAGTCCCTCTGTTATTCCAAACTTGACCATCTCAGGAGAACAAGTGCAGAGCTCCCCAGCACAGGAGCTCTCTGGCAAGGCAACATTGACTTTACATATGAACTGAAGGAACTAAATATTTAGCCTATATAAATACACCTTATCAGCAGATCTTCAATAGTCTTAATAAAGTTATATAATTAACATTAGATAGCCAGAACTTAAGCTGCTTGCTAAGGATAGAGAAAACCATTGATTGTATTGTGAACTAAGTGTGTCTCCATTTGCAGTGAGAATAGAGAGAAGGGAAAGCAGGGCTTGGCATCCCTCAACAATGAATTATTGGGCTATACAGCAATAAACTTAATGCTTAGGTTGTAAAAGGAACCGTAAATGGAACCACAAGACCTTGATTTATGTACTAGATAGATACTGGTTTGAGATCTAGATTAATTCTTTAATAAAGATGCTATCCATCACTGAAAAAGACCTGCCTTGGTTGTTTATTTGCCTATCATGAACAAAGAGTGTTAATTATGTTGTTTCAAATATAGTAGGTCTTCCCTAATACTTACAGTCCGCCACACTGCAATATGTCTTATGCAGGAATGCATTATATTTTCAATTGAAAATGACTTACCAAATTGAAAACATAATTTTTTGTCATTGTAAGCCATATAATGTATTACAGCTTCACTGCTACAGGATAGCAAGGGGCTGGGGTGGGGGGGTGGGGCGGGGAATCAAACCTGCACCTATTTTTACTGTTCTTACAGTATCATACATTCTTACAGTATATATATTATTTTTAAATTATCAGTAAAAGGAATGTCACTAGGGATGAAATAAAGCTAAGGATTAGTTTCAGGAATGACAAAACGTCAGTAACTGTTCCAAAAACATTTCTGCATACAATAGTATATATGTCATAGGTTGAGGCATTCTGGAAAGTTTTCTATCACCTTGAATAGAAACGTCACCAGGTCAGCAGTTCTTACACAATCTGACATCATATTCATTTTAGTTACAGGTCCTCTTCTAGGACAGGTCCAAAGCCCAGCAGAATTAGGTTAAGAAAAAAGGTTTTATCTGATCACAGCCACAAGGGAAGGTGAGCTGATACCTGCCTGGCCCCAGCTGGCACTCTGTTGCTATTTCTGACTTACCCACATTGCAGCTGAATGCTACAAAATAAAAAACCCCACACATCCAGACCAAACTGAGACAGTTAGGACAAAGCCTCCAGGGATTTATCAACTTGAATATAGAATGTAACTTCAAAAACAATCATAACTGTCCCATTGCACACTGGCACAATTCATCCAGATTTATTATTGTTATGAAATTGAAATGCCTGAATATGTGGGTTAAAAATCAATGACAATTAATATTACATAAGGCTTTCATATCAAACTTGCATAAGCATTTGATTAAATTAAAAAAAAAAAAAAAGCCAAACACTACCTGCTACAGTGTCATTGAGAAGTGGAGGATTAGGTTTTGATCCTATAAATAGGTATTTCTGATTTGAAATGTAGATTGAAGTGTATTGCAAAGGCATATTCCAATTTTCAACTCAATACGTTGTTTTAAATCTTTGTTTTGCTCCAACAATTAAGTATAAGTACAATTTGTTGGGTTAAATAGCAGTCAGGGGTCTAATTATGTAACATTACCTCAAGCTCACGTTGCCCCTTACCCAAATATCACTGAAACCAATGAGTAATCTTCTATCGATTTCAGTAAGTTTTGCTTTATTCCTTCCAACCTGTAAAATGCTGGCATTTTCTCAATATCCTTTTGCAGGCTTCCTTGTTTGCTTCCCGTGATCGCTACCATCTCTAAAAAAAAGATAATGGATTTTATTTTATTTTTAATTGAAAACAAAGGAAGGCAGGCAATACTTTTGCAATACTTCTATATCCTTTAATCCAGCTTCTGCCAATTATCTACATGGCCACTTTATTCTTGTATTGGAGTTAAAGCATCCAGCCATTCGGATTTCTTTATCTGATGTCCCTGGATTAAAAATCCTGTGATGACATAAATGAGAATTCTAGTAGTTCCTGAGTTGAAAAAAAGTAATGTTTGGAATCTTTTCTTCCATTCCATTTGCAATCACAAAATGCAAGCACAGAGTCTTATTAAAAATCACATATCAGAACCTTAAGTTTCTTGAGTCTCAGCAGCTCAGCTTTGGCTTAAAAAGTGTTTTGGACAAATGTTCAGATAAGGTGGGTTTTTTTCCTGATTTTGTCTTGTAATTCTGAGAGCTACATTTCTTTATCACTGCATTGCTAGTTTAATCTAAAAAGTTTTATTCCTATTCCTACCCAGGTTGTCAAGATTATGCCCTAATTTACATATATATATATATATACGTATTTTTTTTAAAAAATCAAGCCTATAGTACAGATTTGTGCATGTTTTTTTGGTAAGCCAAGAAAGCAATACCTAGAAGTTTTAGTAAATCCTAGTTTATAGAAAATTAATTATACTTTTGATTTACAGTTTAAAAGCCATAAAAGCTTTTTTTTTTTCCCCCTGAATATATTGGAATATCCATTATAATTTGTCTTCTTCAAGAACTTCCATTCACTTTATAGTTCCCCTCTTTCTCTGAAAGAAATTCCAGTCAGTGGCCATGTAGTCCTCATTGAAACATGCACCAGTTTGACCTTTTAATTTTGTTTTCATTTACTTCGGAGATAAACAGAAGACTGATGGTAATGTTTTGTAGCTGGGACACCTGTATGTTGTCAAATCTCCTTTAATAAGTGGTAGCAAAAAGTGCTTATCTGATGCTCAACCTGTGCTCGCACTATTCAAAATGTTTTTTCTCCTGATTTACATGATTAACTTATTTAATGAGGCAGAAAGAAGGTCTCATCCATTGTAGTTAGTCACAAGCAATGCAGTACTGAATAAACAGTAACAGCACATTAATCTCTCCGACTTTTCATTATTATCCACAAACAGGAATACATTTGTACCTGTTTTCATGGCTAACTGCACTTGTTTTCTGGTTTTAAGAAGGAAAGAAGAAAGCAACCCCGAAATTATGATACAGCATACTAAGAATGTGTTTCAGGTACAGAAGAAAGTGCACTAGGTGCCAAGGCGCAGTTTGTGCGCAGCCATCTCTTTGAGGCCATGCGGCCGTCCGACACCATTAGAGAAGTTTAGGAAAACAGAGCATATGAAATAACTCGCCCACAGGGAGGGCAGCAAGGGCTTCAGGGCCCTCTTTTCTCCTTTGAGCTAGAGTGAAATAACAGAGGTGAAGAAAAGATCCTCTTTTTTCCATGTGTGAGACATGGAAATCCACAAACGTGTGGGGTCTTTCTGTCTCCTCCAGCCGTTGGCCTGTGCTTGGGTCCTACCATACAGAACCAGTTTCCTCAGAGGTGCAAAACAGGATTATTTAACACACATTGGTTTTTCCTACCATTTTCTCTCCAAAGAAGTAAAGAAAAAAAATGGCATTTAGTGCTATCTATAACATAGTTGAGCCTGTCCACGCTGCTGTCTGAAAGCATTTCCAAGCACAGCCTACTTCCCAGTCAAATGACCTCTCAGAACGGCTGGTTATTGATAGGTTTTGTCTGAACAGCCATTGCCCAGCACAGAGTACACGTGGGCCAAAGGAATTGTGAGGATAACAGTACGACCCTTTCAGGCCAGTCCTGGCTGGGTTGTTGGGTTACATGACACCTTAGCTCTGGGAGCTGCTCTGTCTCAGCAGGGCTGGTACACCGAGATTCAAACTCACACACTATAAAAACCGTCTGGCGCAGCGAGACAGCGTGGATGCACAGAACAAGCAATTCCAGCAGCATTCTCAGAAGGCAAGCCCTTCTGACTCATCCTCATCCTCTCAGCCAAACCACCGTCAACATCTTGAACCACTACTCTCCTTGAAACTCCTTTTTTCCCCTCCCAGAACGGTTGGACCAAACGACAGTGATGGAAAATGCTCCTTTGTCATCATCCCCACCAATAAGAAATCCCCCTTTTGCAGAAGCCGTGTTTTTAAAATACCATTGCCTAAAAGAAGTGATCAAGCTATGGGTGAGGAGCAGGCTCCAGAGGCAATCCCATGTAATTTCTTCATTAACCACAATGGATCAAAATCTGGGTGAGATTTCATAAAAGAGCAATCCAAGGAAACAGGCCAACAGCCAGGTAGCCTCCAAGTGTCATGTGTGATGGGAACATAGACAGGCATGATGGTTCAAGACCTAAGTCTGCAGGTGAAAATACCAAGGCAGGACCAAAAACCAGGCTTGCCTAAGTTGATTGCTTCGGTGAGGTGGCCTTTCATCTGAACTTCTGGAAAATTTTGCTTTCTGCTACATAATACATTTGCATGTTATGCGATGCATATGTAGCATAACAGCTGGCACAAACCTGTTCTAAACATTGATTCTCTTACTGGCCCACTGATACTCATACTTGAAAAGTGATAAAGGAAAAGATCCCTCAGCCATGATCACAGCTTTTCCACAAAGGCTGCACCTCCCTAGACCCTCAGACGGAGCCACGTGCCAGCACCAGTTTACAGCTGATCCCTTCTAGCAGACTCTGCGGAGTGCACATGTAAAGAAGGAGAGAAGCTGTGAGCAGCAAAGTTTAAGAAATGTGTTCATACATATCGCTGACAACATATTTTTGCCATTTAATAAAACTGTCTTTGTAAATACTTTTCCCACACCACTTCCACATCATTGTCATCGGGAAATTAAATAACAGAATCAAAAATATACAAATGCAGGAACAATTTTACATTAGAACTATGGCTTCTGTTGTTTTGTTTTGATTTTTTTTATTTGGTTGGTTATTTATTTTTTTCCTTGGTTTATACACACACCAGAATCCTAGATCAGAAATTACTTTATTGTAGTATGAAAAGACAAAGCATAGTTTTAACTGAGTTTTTTTCCAGAAGATATGAATATCATAAGCAATACATTTGCCTCATCCATTATACAAAAACCTTTGTATCCTAGGAATTAAATATTAGGTAGGTGTACCCTTACGTGCATTAAAAGGGCAGTACTGTTGACTGGCAGTACTTTGAAGATGCCAACAACTCTAGATCAGATTCTTTCCACACAACGGGGTTTTTTTTGAGGTTTTCTTATACTTTTTTCTAATGAGCCCACGGACAAACTCTGAAGGAAGGAGTATAAAAGTAAGGAAGTGAGCAAAGCCAGTTTCCTTTCTATTTTCATCCTTGTGCAAGGTTGAAAAAAAATCTGGCTGGGAATCAGATTTTGTACTGGGCTGAGATGCCCTTGATGCCATTTGTTCAATCTCAATGCAGAAAAGCAGAACCACAACCTTCTTAATCCACTAGACTGATGTACAGAAAGTAGCTCATTTTTGAAGGATGGATGAGCTAGTTAAAACAAAAAGAACTAGCAATCAATAGGAAATAGAAATTTCTAAAGGCAGAAAACCAATAAGAGAAGGGTGGCAAGGTGTGGAGAGAGAACGGCAGAGAGAGAGACAGAGGCTGGGACTTGCTTTTGTTTATTTTCTAAACACATTGCAATAACAATGGTCTGTGATGAGGCAGGATGGTAACACTTTTAGTCATATCAAAGACAGGGAAGAAGAGTTTAGTAATTGTTTCCCATCTATATTTGGAAAGAAGATGTGTATACCTCTCCCTTCACTTAGTGATCAAAGTCTATAGCAGACAACATCTACTTGGGATGACTTGTAAGGCTCCTTGTACCCAAGATTCACAGCTTAATAAATCCTGGGGCTTAACATATGCTCCAGAAGATTGGAAAAATTGTGTACTTGTAATAGTGCAGTAAAAATTTTGTCCTAAACCTTCTTACTAGGAAATAACCCAAAGACAAAGAACTGGCTGGCTGGCTGATGAAGCTCAAAAAGAAGTTATCTAACAGAAGTTGATTTGGAGGGAACTCAAAAGAGGTTCTGTAACAAGAAACAGTAGATGGTCCTAACCAAGACATTCTTAAATGATTTATAAACAATCATAAAGTCAGTACTGATAAAATCCACTGATGATGCAAAGAATGGCCAGAAAATAAACATCAAGAACACAGCAGCCATAGGAGTAAATACAGACTGATTGATATGCCAGCACTATTTAAATAAGATGTGTCTTAAGATAGCCAAGTGCAAAATTGTGCTGTATATGCTGAATATCCTCACAAAATGAGAGACTATGTCCCCAAAAGTTATACCATGTTAATGAGTGAGCTACCACCATGATAATGTGGTTTAAAATGTTGATTACTAAATGTATGTTAATAGGGAGGTATTTTTCACTCTGGTGAAACTGGGTGTAGATCTAGTATCTACTGGTTTTCATTAAAAATATTAGGAACTATAGATTATACCACAATCAAGAAAGAATGCTTAACAGTTGAAGGCAGAGCTTTTTAAGTTCGTCAGAAAGATGGCTGGAAGGAGACTTGATTAGAGCATGTATGTACTGCTCAATAAGAAAAACTGTTGGTATTAAAAGGCTGCTTAATCCAGTTGTGAAGCCAGAGTAATAACTAGTGCTTGGAAGCTAAGCCAGGCAAATTGAAATGGTGCATACATTTTTAAAACTGAGAGATTAGCCAGCTGAGCAAATGGGGGATGACTGGTTCTCTGTCAGTAACGATTGGACTGCCTGTTATTTTGGGAGATCTTTTCTCTCCGACCACAAATTCCACTCTGGAACTGGGAAACAACCTGACAAATCGTTATTTTCCCATGGAAAGAGTTTATTCAAAAAGTTTCTAACCAGCATTAATCAAGTCAGGGATTGTGCTATATAGGAATGTCCCCAAAGTTTAGCACAGAACTGTTTATAAGAAAAACTCAGTGGATCTAATAATATAAAATATTTAAAAATATATAAAAATATGTGCCATATACCCTAGACTCAGAAGATAAACACCAACTAGTACTACTGACTTATGCAGCTGCTTTTATTGTCCAAGAAATAAAATACACACCTCCGTACTGAACTTCTAACTTCATTCTCTATGGACAACCTGAGGAAATGTGTATTCATGAAATGAACAAACCCAGAAACCACACACATTGCACAATAACCCTAACTACATTACATAACAATAAATCTAAATTAACCTGAACTTCATGGTATTCCAACAGAATTGTGTATTAATTCTGATTTGGAAGAGCTTTACCTGTCACTTTATATATCTTAAATAATCTTGCTCAACCATTCAGAACAAAACTATTTTCCAGCTCTAATATTCCATCATATTAAAACAGTGTTAGAGACAGAAGAGATTTCATATGCTGAAGTTTTTCAATACTTTTGCAGTATTCACAGAAGAGACTACAGTTAGAAAAAAATGAAAGGAATATTTTTCCATAAAAGAATACAGTATGATCAAATCAAAAACATCTTAGAGTGGAAATGTAGAAAAGGAATAATTTTGATCTTGTCAACTGAAGAAAGCAGAAAGGTTCCATTTCAGCTTTCAAGTAATTTAATTTCCATTCAATTTCCATTTATATTTACATATAAACAGAATAACCACAAGTGAAAGGAATTAACATAAAATGAAAGCTACTTGACCCCAAAAAGCTTCACAGTGTCTTTTACTTATAAAGAAATTTCAGGACAACATTGTCTTTTGTCTTCACAGGACCTCTCTAGACACAGAAAAAATATAAAAGATATTTGTAAAAAACATAGCACAGTCATGTTGCTACCACAGATATGTACGGGGTGTATCACAGTTAAATTGATAGCTCTCATCCCGTCTCTGCTGGAGATGTTTAGGTGACTAGGTGATGTCACTACAGTGATCTTGCAGGTCTTCATTAATAAAGAGCTGTCATTGTGACCTGATCAGATAAACAATTTCAACTTTAGAGTGCAGGAGAAAAAAGCACCCCCTGGATCTTCTATTTGCCTTAACTGACAGTCCACCCAACCTATGAGACAATAGATTTGCAGGTGTCTAAACACAGGTACTCCTTTGTCACACGCACGTTAACATTCACTCTCTCCTGGAAATGGCAAATAATCCACTACAACCAGATGTGCTAATGGGCAATGCATATCCACACTACTAGGTTAGACATTTTCCCTGCTAAAATAATTCATTTCATAGAAAATTGCAAAAATATTTGAAGGACAGAAATGCAGTACTAAAAAGACTCTTCAGAGGCTGGTGTGCAGTTACACCACCATTGAGCAGTTTCAGTATCATGATGCTGATCCCTGCCTTTGCGATATTTATGAAAAGATAACATGCTGCAATTGTGAGCTCAACAAATAACGTAAAACATACAAGGTTTCACTGTTAGTCCCTGGGACACAATTTCCCAGGGAGGTTTTGGTAACTGTGTGTCATCGCCGCCTTCTCTGACAGCTACAGAGCCAAATTACCCAACAGAAACTTCTGTAATCCCAGTGTGTACCAACCATTTAGTGCTATAGCACACAAATTCAGTGAAAATAAAACCCCACACATGTTCTCTGTTTTGCTGCAATATCCCATTTTGCCCCAATACAGAAGGACAGGAACCGCTTGTTTCAGAATCACTGATATTAATAGAAAAAAAAGCAGACACAGGGAAGAAACAAAAAGCGAGTGAAGTGTAATGCAGCAAGGTACAGCCAATAAAAATCAGAATAAGGAGATAATATGATAAAAAAATAGGATCAAAGCTAAGAATAAAACCATCCACAAGTCCCTTTTCTTTAGACTGCAGCACCTACAGAGCAGGGTGACTCTCCTGTTGACACAAGCTGTGTTTGTGGAAACCCAAGCATTATGCAGATGACAAACTGCTGCATCAGCCTGTAGCTCTACCAAGCTGGGAAAGAAGATTTTCCCTCGTTGCTCCTGCTTGTGATTAGCATCTTACCTGCTCTCCTTGTATGTTGTACGAAACTGGGATATAAAAGACAGGACTGGAGACACGGATAAACAGGTTTAGAAGAGACAGACGAAAGCTACATTGTCACACAGCTGAATGAAGCCCATCTCTGCCTCTGCTTGTTCTGCCTCACATCTGCTTCCATGTGGCAGGTCAGAGGGTTCCCTCTGTCCAAAAAATCTGAAACCACCTAGCACCGGAGCCTCAACTGAAGTTTTATGGACCACTAACATTCCATTTCCCAGTACAGATCAAGGACTACCCAGCAGAAAATGTTTCTTTTAGCTGTTCATCACAGCTGCCCCAGATCCACCTCAATAATATTTCATTTGGTATTTTGGAATAAATTTCTCAAGACTTGAAACAAAAATGAATTCCTAAAGAAAACCCCAAAGCCAACCAAATAACAGTAAATACAACAGTAACAACAAAACTTCCTGACACTTATTGGAGGTGCAACATCCTACTTCTTTGCAATTACTCTAGCGTTCAAGCAAAGAACCAGAAATACACAGGAAAAATCAAAATTCATTCCTGCACTGCATTAGATACAGAGTACCCAGACATGATACAGTTATTATGTGCAACCATTTCAATTACAAAGACTGCTAAAGCATGTAATTTGACAGCCACTTCATACAGTATCTCTTCAGCAGATCTCACAATAAGGATCAGGGCTTGTAGATTCAGTGTCAACTTCCCAATCACCTGTGAATGCCAGCATTTACTTAAAAATCTATTTTCTCATTTTAATTGCCTTGTGTCCGCACACTAAATCTGAGTTTCTTTCGATCACAAGCATCATAACCCAAATACACCATTTGAAAAGGAGTCGATTTACTTAAAATATACACTATCTGCAATGTGTTTCAAGCCTGTATTTATGTTCCTTACAACACTAAATCATCTTTTTATGTTGCAACATGTTGTATATCGCTTAAAAATTAATTAATATTATGACAACAGAAGTGTTATCATGAGAATTGTTTACTCTTTGGAATTTTAAGAGTATTCAACAGCCTGGTTAGCGTTAGTTTCTGATACCAACAGTCAAGGTCTATGGTAGAAGAGCTTTCATGATGTGACATCTAATTGTAATGCAATCTTAACTAACAAGAATATAAAAACTGTGTCAAAGATCCCAACAAATGGGCCTAATTAAATGCCTCCAAAAGAAGAAATGGAATCACATAGTAGGTTTAATTTTATACTATTCAAACAAGAATAAAATTTCTTCTTTTTTCCCCGATAATTTCACATACATTTGTTGCTTTGAGATGTATGGAGTACCTCAGTGGACCAGTGCCAGTAGCAGCCTGAAATATCCATGTATCATCCATAGAAACCACATTCCCAACAAGAAATCATACAGCGCAAGATTTTATTTTCCAAAATACTTTTTTTTCCAGAAGACCTCACAGGATTTTCAGCAGAAAACTTTCATTTAAATCAGTGGCTGAACACCAGAGATTTTTCTCCTTGAATTTAATGAGAACATATATCTGTTTGTAATTGTTATAACTAAGGTAACATTTACCAAGCAGTGCCATATTTCTTGGCATAAGCAAGTCAAATTATCGTAGCAGTAAAATACCTATTCACCTCTCAGCTACTGGGATATGGTATTAATCTTTATCTATTGACCTTTGATTATACTGCTGAAACTAAAAGGAGGACCAGTGTACTTTTATTTCATTTTTATTTTGCTGATTTTACGAAATAGTAAGAAAGCACTTAGCATATGAATCATTATGTGGACAAAATATTGAGATGCAAATTAAGCTACATGTTTGTATGACTATGAAATGCTTTCTGCATTAGTAACTGATGGGAATTTAAACAACAATTTGGTGAAATAAATAGTCGGATACTAGAACAAACAACAAAGATACTGCAGTAAACTCATCCTCTGTTCAAGTTTTGCGTGAAGAAAGCACAAAGTAGGAACAGTAGCAGACATAAGGTCTGCTCCTTTTCTATCATTTCTTGAAAGCTGTGTTAGGTGCCCAGAGACCCTAAGTCAGATAACTGAAGAACTTTGTACTTGTATTATGCATGTACTGATAATTTCCTGCAAGCTGGGCAATCATGCCTCATTCACGAGAAAGAGAACCTGCAGGATCACCTGAACACAACCTACTGGCCATAACGAGCATTTGGTGCAATGAAGCATTTTTCTGGGCTCATTCTTCCATGTCTCTCTAAAACTGACCTTTTTCTTTGAGACTCCTCACTATTGAAACTTCCCTTGGTCTGGCTTTCACCTCATTGTCTATCCCTCTCCTCCTTCACCTCAATTGTCCTTTAATGTTTATTTTATTTTAATGCTATCTCCCACCTTACCTAGAGTCTGTTCTAATATTTTTCCGTGCTCAGCTTTGGGTACCTCATCCTTCCTCACTCACTTGGTGACTTTACTCACACACAGGTTTTTATTTACAGCACTGGCTTAATGCAGCACACCCACAAATCCAACTCTCTACACAGGCACTTTTCTTTTTATCTGATCCCAGATATCCTCCAGTTGCAACATCAGCCATCTCCAGCTTGTCATCAGCATGTGAAAACCTCAAGATTTTCCAATATCTTCTTCTAAAAGCTTTTTTACTCTCTCTCTTCTCCTTCATTACAACTAGAAATTATGCTGTTTTCCCTGATGTTCAAAAGTGTAATCTCCGGTTTCTTTCTGATGTCCTGCTCTCCCACTTGCTTCCCCACATGTTGTCTCTCCTTGGCTCTGGTTGCCCATAAGCACACACAGCTGCATACCTTCATGCTGCCACAGCACAGGGTGAAGGTGTCCGTTTCACCCAGACAAACAAGGATGAGAAGGATTCAGCTGTTTTCACCTGATCCTCAGCCACACAGCAACTCGAGAAGAAGGGCAGTCCTAGCAAGAACCTCCAGCTGTTCTCTGGCTTCACCAGCTGAAAGCACCCTGCTCCTATTTCCAGCCATTTACATCTTAGGGAACTAGAAAATAATTTCATCGTTCCTATCTGAAAGAAGTCAGTTGAGGACTACACATGCTGTCACCACTCTGGCACTGCTCCGTTAAAAAGCACTGAGGTGCTGGTGGATATTATTTAATACTCTAGGATGTGGCTGCATTAGCATTTGTCAAGGGACAGCTGGCATCATCTCCTGCCTTGTCCTGGAGAAGGCAACACTTATTGCTCTTATTGAAAAAAAGAGAGGAACCGTAGTAACTGTTTTATTCTCAGATTTCACTAGTTATAAACACTGCCCCATTTCATGGGACTTTAGGGGACTAGAGAGTATGAAAGGCCATGTCCTTTGGCAGGTTGCTTAGCAGCTTTCGAATCAAGTCAAGCCTCTCTGATTCAGTGATTTTCACTTGTATTCAGTTCTGTTTCCAGCAAAGGACAATGAGATCTCCTTTTAGCTCCAGTCCACTGCTGGGTTAAAGATGCTAGATTTAGTAGCTTGCTGCTGTGTGAAATAACCATGCCATTAAAGATGTTGGGGGTTTTTCCCTTTATTGAAGTGGCATTCACATTTAAACACTTTTAAGGTGCAGATTTCTCATTTGGTCAATTATTTATCCAAGGTTTCACCTTTTCCAAAAAAACACCCCAAAACAATCCCCATACTCAGTAAAATCTTATTTGCAATTATTATTGTCTTTTCTAGCCACTTCCAAAATCACAGTATTTTCCATGATGCTCCACTGTTTGAAACCTGGAGTGCTTTCCTAAAATATCTTCTCTCCCACCTTGCTCTTGGAACACATGAAGCAATACCGCTTGGCTGCTATATCACAGCTAAACCCAGTCTTTTCATTTTAGCAAAGTAATTTGAAATTTATTGTTTCAGTCTTTGACCCATTCATAAATCCCTTTTAAAAATACTTGGAAGAATATAAACTAATGTTATATGGTACCTTCTCCTCTTTCCTTAACATCTCAACTAATATTTTACCTGACTACTCACTTGCTACTGTTATATTTTCTTGAAGAAAGGATAGCTACAAATATCGTTTCTCCCTCATGGCATGTAAAACTAGAAAATGATGCTATAGACAGGTGATCCAACTTCTCTAGTAATTATACCCCTTATCTTACAGCTACATGCAGGCCACTAATTGATATGCTATGGATATTCATTTCTTACAGAATAGCACCATAAAGTAATTGCTTAAAGCAAAGAGTAAATAGATAGAATTTATTTTTTTTAAAATGTGACCCTAGACAACTTTATTATATGCACTGAACCTAATATGGTCTGTGCAGTCAAGAAGAGATCACCTCCTATCAGCCTGTTTTTACCTCTCCTTCCCATGAACACCATTAAGAGTTTAATGGAGCTTGCTTACCATGGAAGCAAAGCAGGGAGCGAGTAGTTAATGAGACTGAGCACTGCATAATTTACTTGGAAATAGTAAATTCTATACATTTGGGAATAAGTGTGTAAAAAACCTTAACATGCAAAGGTTATATGCCAAATGCACAAATGGCTATTCATGTACAAACCCCATTCTTCTTTACTCTGTTGATCCCAGTTGTTGCAGGCTGATGGTACAACTGAGCAGACTAATCCTGTGGTGTAGATTATTACAGAAGTCAATTGAAATACATGTAAAAAATCAAGATTCTGCCAGCACTGGGAAGTCCCAGCCATACGCACACTGCTGCTCTGAAAAGATGCTTTCATGATGCCCATTTGAGATGTTTCACTTCTGCATAGCATTAGCCCTATACAGTAGCTAGAGGTAAGCACCAACGTACTGGTCTCTGTGCATTCTTCTGTAATGCCTCCCTGGTTGGCAGGCTCCCAGAAAGACCAAGGATGCAGTAAGACAGGGGTCCTCAAACTTTATAAACAGGGGGCCGGAGTGCAGATGAAGTGGCAGGAATTCATCTGCGGCTGCTTGGTTTCCCCACCCAACCCCTGGCGGGGGGGTTCTGTAAATACCGGGGGCCAGACTGAGGACCCTGGGTGGCTGTATCCAGCCCGTGGGCCGTAGTTTGAGGACCCCTGCAGTAAGAGAAGTGTAAGTTTCTTTATCGACAAAAATAGATGGCCCACACTAGTGAGAGATGGGCTTTGTTTCACCTGGAGCATATGGAACCTCACCTCACCATCGCCAGTCTGGGCAACTCCGGTGTGGAGAAGTTTGCATTTTACAAGGCAAGAATTATTACTGAACTTCCATGAAAACATTTAAATACAAAAGCCAGCTTTAACATTTGCATTCCTCCTAAAGAATACAGTCTCTCTTTTTTTTTTTTAATCATGTCAATAGCAGTGATTTGTTGTCAGTCATACTACCTTCTGAAAAGCAGAAGTTCCTACAAACAGCTGTAGCCAAAGTACCTGCTTTGTAAATTACTTTTGATCTATGACACTTACTATTGGAAAGTTAAGACTGCACTTCCTAACACTGGTCCCAGGCACTCTCATTGTCTTTCAAATATGTTTCTAGATCTTTACTATTACTATAGATTTTTAATAATCAACAATGATGTATCTATTCCTTAGATACTACTAGAGTAGGATGCATACGTTTCTAAAGAGCTCAGATTTGTCCTTATATGTAGAAATCATATATATAGTTTGTATCATGTTTCAATTTTTTTAGTCTAGCTGAGCAAAATGTGTTCAACGCAGAAAGCTAAAAGGATCCAAATATCTCCACTAAAATATTTCTACTGAACTATTTCAGTAGGGAAAAAAAAAAAAACCAAAACAAAACAAAAACCACACCACAAGCTGTACAGATAGTAAATGTCATTTTTACAGCCTCTCCTGGCTCTCTATAATTTCTTGGGGTGGGGCTGAGACAGAAAGTGAAGGTGGCAAAACTTAAATAGTATTCCTTGGTTTTCAAGGGGAAACCAAACCCACATATTCAAGTAAAATGCAAATGTAATTTAATAAAAAGTACAAAAATCCCAGAAAAAAAGAAAATAATTTCCATAGAGCATGAACAGGTGAGAGTCTAGGTCTCAGCAATTAAATGAAAAACCATCACAGTTTAAAAAAAAACCCCACAATATATATTTTTGCTAAATAGAATATTTAAATTTTCAGAAAACCCCTCATGGTCTTCAGGTTTGCTTGCTATTCAGTTCAAAAGTTAATGATCAGTAATCTAACACAAAATTCCTGTAATTAAATGTATTTTAAATAGGATCAGTATTCTTCCAGTAATTATTGCCTAACAGAAGTCCAATACCATCTAATACTTTCAATAAATCAACACTTAGATGAAAGAAGCGTGTTTATCAGGACTATTGCTGAGGAAAAGACAAGAGGTAGTCTTAGAAGTCAGCTGTATTACTCAGGTAGCAATTACAATAAATCATATTCATTTCCCTAGTCCCCAGCCATGGACCAGCATCCCTGACACAGAGCAGCATGCAATCCCATGGCAGAGAGATCCGGTGTATTCTGCCGGCTTTTCATGGGCTGCATTGCTGAAGTGTACACTAACTCCGTCTGTTATATTATAACAAAATTAAGACGTTTTGCTTTCATAAAAGTAAAATGTATTTCCAAATTCCTCCATCCTAGCAGGTTATGCTGTGATGCAGGGCAACAGCACTAGTCTACAGATCACTCCTCCATGTGAGGATACACATTGTCAATTGCATAAGAGTAAGAATTGAAGAAACAAGAACATAAATAAGGTCAGTACAATCCATCTATGTTGTTATTTTTGAAATATTCTTTGTACTTCTGGATGTTATAGTGTCTTTTGAATACTAACCAAATTATTAATCTCCTAACAGCTGGCTGATTTTGTAAAATGAATATTAACTGCATTGCTGCATCTTTTACCTCCTCACTTGCATTTTAGATTAATAACTAATTCAGCTCCCTTAAAAAACACAGAAAAAAAAAACCCAAAAAATAAATAAAACCTTAAGTGGTTGCCAAACTTAGCAGGGTACTGCAAGGTACAAGACGTTCACATTTATATTCATCTGTGCAAATGGAAGGTATAATACTGGGACACAGTGGCTGTTCTT
The DNA here is from genome assembly GCF_017639655.2 of Falco naumanni. NCBI lineage: Eukaryota > Metazoa > Chordata > Aves > Falconiformes > Falconidae > Falco > Falco naumanni. The sequence continues at coordinate 30,979,181 of NC_054061.1, read as the reverse complement.
TCCAGATAATTATATTTTGGAATTGCAATGAAGCAAACAGAATTTCTTCTACACGGTGCAGAATTTCTTACAGCTAAAGATACTACATCTTACTGGTGTGAGCAGATAGCATAGTCTAGGGGTTAGAAAAGCTGTCTGCACTGTGAAAAACAGCCGTTGAGTATTCCTCAGTGCTACTTCCTATGCATGAAATGATCATCTTGAAGTGATCCATAATGCTGACCTTGAAACTATCTGCAAAGAACTAGTTTTCTTTCAAGACGCGCTATCCTGATTCCTACAAAAAAAACACCCAGGAGGGTGTACATATGGAAGACAGGTGTTTGGGTAATGTTTCCAAAGGACAGTCTCTGGCTGTTGTAAGACACCTGACCAGATCCTCATGAGTGGGCAGTGCTCATCCGAGCCCACCTTGCAAATTCTTGCTCTATCATGCATTTTTCTGCCAAGCACGTCTCTCTCTTAAGTGCCTGTATCTCAGATGTAGATACAGCCTAGAAATACTGCATGGAGCCCTTTTTGAGCAGGAGGGAGAGGTCGAATGGCCCTGTTCACTGCCTCTTCCAATACACAGGAGAGGGGAAGGCTATAAAGAAATAAAACGAGGTTTTGTCCTTCACGCAGACATAGTCAGGCTATGGAGGTCCTTTCTGCAGGATACTGTAGTGGCTGATGCTTTATAGTGATTCACAGAGAATGTGGCCAGGTCAGGGAAGATAAATCCTCTCAGGTTCCCAAAGACATAAAAGCAACCCCTGCCTCGGGAAGACACCAGTGTTACAGACTGGGAGATCTGGGAAGGAGCAGTCAGTATCGTATGTTTTATGGGTTTTAACACATTTCCTCTGGGCTATTTGTAAAAATTCAAAAGTTAAAAATAACAGAAGTAAAACAAAAAAATTAGTCTTACAGCAAAGACTGTCCTGGTTCTTGACCTTGTATAGACTTTACTTTTCAGTTGCTATGTACTAAAAAAGTATTTCACACCTCTGCCTCCAAAACAGTGTTATGTTAATTCAAAAAGCAACCACACACAAACCTTTTCCTCCAATTCAAATTCATGTTAGAGATGTGTTAGCTTTATACAAACCCAGAAAGCAGTATATAAGCAGATTAAAACAATTTATAGAAACAACAGTTTTAGTAACTACTAAGATAATTTTATCTATTGAATGTTCAAGGAGTGGAAGAAAGTAAAATACAATTAAAGTGGATATTCAGTATACTGAACTTCCTTGTACCTCGAGTTCATGAATAAAACACTTTGTTAGGTTCTTAAAATTTGAAATAAAATGTTAAGTTTCTTCATTCTGTGTAAGTTTCAGTGAAAACATTGCTGCAAGAGAGCAGGAGGGTAAAGTATCAGCTTGTCTATTATTAAAAACAGGATTAGAAAAAATAATTGGGCATATACTTGTTGCTTATATCAGAGGAATAAAGGGCACAAGAAATGCTGCTAAAAAGCAGATAAAGGACTGAAAAATGTTCTAAGATTAGTTAAAAATAAGAACCCTATGCATGGGAGATAGAAGTATGTAAGCAAAACAAAGCTGACAGGGCACTGCCCCATGTCATTCACCCACCACTGCAGTATGAGAGAAAGCTGGAAGTATGACAGAAAGCATTGGCACAGACAGTAATTTGTACTAAGAATTATTTTACAAGAAAATAAAAAGCTGAGATTTTTTTTTCAATACATACTTCCTTTCCCTGCACAAAAATGCAGACTTTCAATGGATGCACCTGCTTCCCAAATTCAGGAAACAGTGTATTCATAAAGTAATCAGGACAAGATTTTACCCAAAAAAGAAAATTTGTTTGATATTTTCAATTTTCAGACCTTTTACTTCAAAAAACCCCTTTGGGCCAAAAATGCAGATTAAAAAAAAAAAAAAGTTGGTCAGGTTGACACAGAAGATGGTGGAGATGATATTAAATTACCTGAAAACTAGTTTTAAATATTTGGGGTAAAATAAAATGTTTTCTTTTTTTGTTCTTTATCTATATGATCTTTCACTTTTCTGACACTCCCTGTGACCAAAGTTCTGTTTATCTTCTATACATTCTCAAGGCTTTTTGTCAAGGATCTTGGTCTAATTTTAATGATGAATAAAAGATTAAGCATATCAAATATAAAGACTCCAACAACACTGCAGACCCTACATTTGCTGCAGTGATCAGAAAGTAATCATGAAAGGAAATTAGATTTACATTTAATGTTCTCCAAGCCTGAAAACACAGGGTCTTGTGAATTTTTATTTAAAAATATAACAGAAATCAAATCACTCCCAAATGTGCTTTGAAGAATACACTAACTTTGGGTTCATTTCTTTACTGCAAAACATTACTGACTTTGTTCATTACCAGAAGTCTTAATTTTGAGATGCATCTTGAGGGCATTTTGCAAGATTTGCCTGTATGTGCAGTACAGTAATTACTTTTTTGAAGTGCACTGGAAAAAGGAAATGAAGTCAGCAGGTTTATGTTCTCAGAGCTTTTTGATTTAATTAAAAGTCATTAACAGCAACCCTCGCTATTCAGTTGCTGAACATACCCAAACAGAGAACTTAAACCAAAAGCTGTAATCTGCAGGCTATACAGCTTGCTCGGGTTGAATATATGGCAAAATTCAAGGTTTTACCTGTGCTATAGAGTGGACAGTAAACATGACAATAAAATTAAAATCATTATAAAAAATTAAAAGTTGAGCCTAATGTGATTAAAGGTTAAACTTAGTAGAAGTAAAGCATGCTAATTTATGTTATATTTCCTTCATGAACGTGTTGTGTATTAAGTCTGTTCTTGATTTATGGTATTAGAAACTTTCTAAGTCACGCATTTTAATGCACACACTCAGTCACAGCTGAATCACTCACTAATGTGCTACATTCCCTGATGAGCTGGCCAATTTAATACCCAGGCTGATGCCAGAATCTCAAAACAATGAAAGCCCCTTCATTGACATTCTGGTGTAATATCTAATAACAATTAGATTCCTTTTCCTTGGTATTGTATCTTGCTATTGTCATTCCAACAACAGATGCTTTTCTTATAAACCACTGAATTTACTCAAATTTAAATGTCAGGCGGACCAAGTGAATGCACAGCCCATGAACCTGCGCTAGGGAAAATGAGCTCACATCTGTCTCATTATAATATATTGTATTTCCATTTCATTTACTTTCAATTCTTAGCATAGTTTCAAGCAATTTTTCAATTTCCAAACGAAGCAGCATCTTAGAAGAAGTTAGGTGATTTTTTTCCTGGCCATGTCAAACAATATATTGTTTGTTGGTATATTTTGATGGTGTCACACAAGAACCCAGCACAATGCTGCTCTCGCAAACACATGGTTTAACCAGATAGCGAAACAACACAAGAAACCACTATGCAAAAGTTACCGATGCAGAAACTCTACAGACAGGTTTCCTGATGAACACCAGCGCATAATTCCAGGTATCTTATACATAAATGAGTCTAAATTTTGTATACTGCATAATTAAATGAATGGGATTTCACAGGGGAAAGTAAGAACACAGCTAGGCTCCAGCAATCTACAATTATACAGGTTGTAGTGCTAGAGTTTTACAGATCTTTAGTGATGCTGGTAATGTCTCAAGGAGTTTCTAAAGTACTTTAGTATATAGGGAATTAGGTTCTAAGATGTTTTCTGATACATCTCATTAGCTGAACCTTTAGGTACTTCAGTACATAAAAAACCCTGGTTATTGAATTCAGTATCTGCAGATTAAAATAATGACTCACAGGCAGATACCAAGTTTCCAGATCAGTCTCCATATAAATCATTTAACATAACCAATATTAAATTTTAAGAGCATGATGAACAATTGGTTTGTCTGATATTCTTAAAGACATAAGGAAAAAAGCCCAGTAAATTTTGGAAGTCAAAAATTACACTAACGTGGTGTGAAGAGCAACCCCATTTGCCCTAAAATATAAGGCAACCTCAGCTGCTACAGTTTTACCATTATTGCAAAGTGAGGGCCAGCCTCTTGTATACTTGCAAATATAGAATTTTCAGACTGCTTCATCCAAGGCTAGTCTGTTTATTCCCAGTCTTTCAATATTTTCTTATTGTTAGGAATCTTAAATGAACATTTTATTGTTGAGCTCCCTGGCAGCAGTCCATGTGAGTTGGGAGTGTAGTTAGAATACAAATGAGAAAATTAATTAGTTGGTGACAGTTTGGATATTAGTTTTCAGCTGCCACTTTTTCTTAGGTCTATTTCTAGATGTGCATGAAAGTGATTGACAGAGTATTTCAGAAATATATTGGATATTTAAAAAAAATTCACGCTGAAGAACAATATAGTCTAACTCACTCTTTTGAGGTAAAAAAAGCCCCCCAGATGCCATATTGTGCTTAAGCTGTATGAGTACACTGCGTGGAAAAGCAGTTTATCCTCTGTTCTGCCAGATCCCATCAGAAATCTCAAGTCTCACACAGTATAAAGAGGTTTTGAGACTACAATAAATTTATTGTTCTTTTTCTCAAATGGTCAGCTGCTATATAGCATTACTGTCCAAACACTGCCCTACAGATGCATTTTGTAAATCATGATTCTTGAAAAATAGATTTAATAAATTTACTAGAACATCTGGACAAGAGTAACATTTTAACCTGTGGACCTTAACCCAAGTCAGTGTAAGGCAAATACGATATTGTGATGGCTTTCTACACCACAGTACTTCCACTTACTGTCTTTTATTATGTAACCTTGGCATTTTAAGTTTCTTTTTCATCTCATTTATATTCTCCTGACATACCACAAAATCAATTTTTAGGTCTTGATAGAGTATTAAATCTACTATACTATTGTGCAAATGCAAACATGCAGGTATCTTATTAAAATGTCACTGTTTCAGAGATGTCTTTGGTGCAAATGTTGTTATTTAGATGAAAACTGATTATCACAACAGTAACGGCTCTTGTTCTGTAAGATTTCATTTTAGTCCTGCCTGTTTTAGAAGTCTACAGCTGTCAAACCTCGTATCTTTCTCTCTGATCCCTCAAGCAGATGCACTGTTTGTTCTTATAATAAAACATGTGTCTGTCCTTTAGCTGATTAGTGCATCAATGAGAACATAACAAGATATTCACTGTTTCCAAAGGTTTGCACATCAAAGAGAACTTAAGCAGCTTTGTGAAATGAATCTGGTTTGCTAAAACCTCAAAACTGCAGAAGGATGGAGCTGGAGGAAGTTGCCGATGCCTTGCATCCTGCATAATTAGTGTATATAAGTGCCCCAGATATGCATCTTTGTCTATGAAATCCTAGTGTTTCAGGTATGTCAAAACCTTACCAACCTATCTTTTCTAAATAACTTCTATTACTTTAACTAAGAATCTGTTCTTAAACATACACAGACATCCACAAATATTATAGTTACAATTTTAAAGAAACACAAATCTTTGCAATAATTATATAAAGATGAAGGATATTAAGTCAACCTGCACAGCAGCGGTGCTTCACCACACAGATCACAGCTGTGGAGCACAGCACCCTGCCATGCTCACACCAGAGATTCCTCTCTTCTCTACTGCTCAGAATAGTCACCAAGACACTGGGTTGGGCATCCCTGGTGAATACAGCAAACCCCACACATTTTCGAAAGTACATAAAAGTGTTCCTATTCTGCTTAGACTACCTGAGTAGCTAGATTTACATCTACTGATGTTCTGAGACAAGGACCTAGATTTCAGACTAGCATTTTGTTTTAGCTTACAGAACTCAGACCTGATTCCAAATCTTTTTGTAGATTCGAGTCAACAATAATAATTGTTTTGTGTAGAGTCAAGTCAACAATAATAATTTCTGAAATGAGAATGCAGCTATGATAAAATCTGAGTTCAGAATCAAAGTGAAAGACAGAGCAAAAGATGATTTTTTACAGAATTCCAAATGTCATTTTATTACGTTGATTTCTGTGAATTTCTATAAATTCCTTGACACAAAAGATCAAGTTTAGTAATTACTTTTGAAAATCTTATCCATTCTTCCTCAGTATCTTAAAAGAGAAAAAAAATCTTTCATAAAACACCTACAGCAGATAGTCTAAATATTCACTGCAATTAAATGCTGGATTTTATCTACTAGGTATAAAAAACTAGGTAAAATGATGCATATACCAGCAACAATAGCTCGTCAACTGTTTGTGGAAAGCTTGCATACCATCTTCCCAGCTGTCAAAAGCTTCAAAGGAATGATTTAGTTTCCTCATTTTAAATAAATTGTACAAAATGCATACATTACTGCCTGCTGCAAGAGGGGACCTGTTCATGGACTGTACTCCAGGCACTTAGAGGGGGCAACACGGAAACCAGGCTCTGGGCTTCAAGGTGGCCTGCAACTGGGAGCTCCTTCTCTACGCACAGACCCAACCTCTGCAAACCTCCCCGTCACCCGGGTTTCTTCAGAAAAATTGCCATCATTCAGCCCACTGCCAGAAAGGGAGGAAGGCAGCAGCTGCACACATTGATGCATCACGTGCAGGTCAAAAAGCAGCAGGAAGCAGGCGAGCAGTGAGCTCTGGAGGCAGATCTCCCTGGCGAGCGGGCAGCCTCCCCTCCACAGCCAGCACGGTGCACTGTATACCCATGAAGTGTAAGGCAGGAGGCAAAGTAAAAGTAGAGAGACATACTGATACCTTTCCTGTCACTCAGACTGTGTACGTAGATGTTCGTGAACGTAAAAATCAGTTTAACATACCTTTTATATTATTTATCTTATTCCTATATTGTTGAAGCAAATACACTGGAACAGCAGCAGGTTCCTGCCACAGTTGGATCTAAGCTAACTGGATTTAAATATTTCTTTGAAAGAATCTGTGCAAACAGTCAGGGAAATATTTAGAACAGCAAGCAGCAAAATCAAGGGAACACGACCAACAGAGATAAGAAAACACCTAGCCATGTCAACACAACAGCATCTTCACAGTCGTTCAACCCATAACCTCATAATAGAGTAGAAGTTCCTCAAGGACTCTCCTCACTGTGAAAACAAGGAGAATCTTCTATTCAAAATAACCAGGAATAAAAAAATGTCTATATTTGTGCCAATCTATATAAGAGAAAGTATTATATAAATTAAAATTGGCAGCAGTCAGACATATTAAGTTGGTCCTCACAAAGATCTCCTAAATTCGTATCGGTGCAGTTTTATCCATGCAGCCATGCAATTACTGAACCACATTAGGGATATATAGCCTGCTAAATGTACACACTCAGCTCACTGTAGGGAACAGAAAGGGCTTATGGCAAAAGGTCAATTGTGTTAATTCTCTGCAAACATCTTTTGCTCATGAATCCTTAAGCAATTCACATTTCATAACCACCTCCCCCTTTTCCTAAAATTCTTGCCCCAATTTCAAGGTGAAATAAAAACATTGTCACAGAACCATAGAATAATTTGATTGGCATGAACCTCAAAAGGTTGCTCAGAAGCTTGCTAGGCTGAGAAGCCCATACAGTCAACATAGCCACAGGAGAAATACAAAACCACAAAGCAAACCCTGATATAAGCTTAGGTTAATGTATCTAACCTCTGCATATCCAAAAGCACACCGTAACCAGTCACTTCTCCATGTCAAAGGACCTAGTAAGGCATCATCTAAGGGACTTCCAAAGCCTCAATTACTGAACTAAATCTTTAAATAAAAAATGTCATCTACATGGGATTTGCCTTCTTTTGCAGAAAGGATAATTTGAAACTTTGAAAGAATGCCTGCATTCCTTTAAGTTTTTCCTTTCTTCCTTATCTATATTCTGCTGCATCACAGCATTAACCTCAAAGGTCAAAGGACTAACGGTTTTTGCTAAAGCAGGAATTCAACTTTAAATCAACTGCTAGGGAGTGTATGGGAGTACTGCCTCTCTACCTGGCCAGAGGAAAGCATGACCTCCACAAATCTCCAATTTACACTGAACTGACATGTGTTTAACCATTTTAGTATTAAATCTGTTATATACTCCAATGGTCTCTGCTCCTTCAAGATTTCACTGTCTGTTTAGAGAAATGATAAATGCAAACTCTGCATCCTGATTAATGAGTCATGAACACCACAAGAAGGCAGCAAGTGACCTTTTTTTGTTCATTTTTGCAAGCCTTTCTGTAATCAGCATCACAAATATTTTGGCAGAGTTTGTTTACTGAATCTGCACTAGAGGAAAATCTATTTTGGAGTGCTGTTTCCTTCCTATTTTGGCTCTTCTACAGGAAATGCAATGGTATTATAGGTGTCTAGACTCTGATAGCTGTGTGCTCTGGTGCAAACTCTATACAGCCGCCTAACTCAAGTTAGTCCATCTAAACACATTGTGTCAAGGACTGCAGAAAAAAATACATAAAACAAGATTCAAGGAATAAGGTGTAAAAATACCGTGACAAAAACCCAGAGAACTCAGAAATCAAAGCCCAAAAGAGACAATTACAGAACTTCTATATAAAAGTAATTTAATGTAGAATTTTTGCATTTGGAAGCTAGAATAGCAATGAAAACGATGATGCAAAGTACATGAAAAGCACCACATTGCTTATCCTGCTTTCCAGATTGTACTGCTGCTAACAGAGGAAGGAAGCCCTCAAAGGAGGATCCTCTTCAGCATGTTAAATATACCACTAAATCATATTTGCTTAAGGTTTCGTATCTACTTTTGGAATGGCACCAAAGCACATAACAACTCGAGGTCCCTATATCCAAGGTTGAGCTGGTGATTTTGTTATCGGGGAGTCTGAGCAGCTAGACACAAACCCTGTGATATCATTAATTAACATACTGTATATCAGCCACTGTAAGCCAACCTATAGTGTCACAAAGGCAAAAAGGTTTGTTTCGAGGCAAAAAACAGGTAACTGATTCTATCAACTCAGATTAAATCTGGACCAGGGATGTGCAGAGGAAAAGAGCAACCAAATGGTGCCCTCTACTTTCCCTCGTCATATCAGGTACCAGGGAATATTATCGTACCAAAATGACAAACATATTCATTAACCATTGGCAACAGGATGGATGTCAGAGCCACTCTTCCCCAACCTCTCCACAGGTGAGCACCTAAGGCATGGTGGGAACACCTGAAGAGGCTGGAGAAGGGAGAATATAGCATACAGTAGCAAGCAGCTTAAGGGGAAAAATGCTCTCTGCTTAATTTTTCAGATACTCTGTGGAAATCATAATTGCAATTAGTTCTGGGAATGTAGGAAACAGTGATAAACTTAAAACCTAAAAAAGTCCTGAGGGATGATATATGGAAACAAGTATCCTAACCGACCTTCCTAGAAACTAAAGGAAAGGCTGCCTTGGAGCACTATAATAGATTTTGATCTCAGGGAGGTCAAGACAAATTTGAGGCCATTGACTATACAGTGGATATATACTTCTATAAACAACAAAAAAAAAGTTATTTATGTTTTTTAAAAACAATCTCTTAAAGAGATTCTGCAGGCTCTTTCTAGTGATTATAGGATTCTGCAGTATTTACAATAGCTGTGTAGTTACATATCCAAACAATGGTCATGCAAATCAGTTGTGCAGACAGAAGCACACTAATTTAAATATTTAAGAGCAGACTTTTCACAGCGCATTATAAGATTTAGAAACAAAATCTACTAGCTTTCTTCTGCACACAAAAGATTGATTTAGGAGAGACTAAATGAATTAAGAATCAAATATGGTAATGCATATTAACTACACAAAAATCTGCCATTGAAGGTACAGCCACGGTTCAGAAAGTTTGGTTAAAATAAAGAGTCAAGTACTAGTTGTTTCCAAAGGAAAGGCAATGGTATTTTTATGATGATCCAGGGCACGTGATGTTTATTCATTTACTTTGTATTTAGATGAGATAATATCTGGGGGTCTGTTTCCATCGCTAGCAAATATATGAATGAACTGGCTTTTTGCCTCAACTGATATTTTCTGAATGAGTGAGAACATTAGCTCTAAGCAAGACACATCACAGCAGCATGCTGCACAAGGCTCTTCTGTATGCTCTTCTGTGCCAGCAGAGAAAATCGGTTTCCTGATTTTGCCACTCCATTTCTTTTCATAGAGATCTGTCATGCCTGTAAAAACTTGGCAATAGTGAAGACAAGTGTGTGCTGGATAGGAACAGTTGTGACTACCGTCATCATTTGTGCGAGGAAGATGTTATGGGAAGAGGAAGCACTGTACGGCTCCCCCTCTCTCTTTGCATGCTGTCACAGAGCCCCTTCTTAGCCTTGCTCTCTGCTAGCCAGTCTCTCCTGTGGTGGGAATAGGTCATCTAGTCACTGCCGAGTACGAAACCTCTTTAACAGCAGGGGCAGTTCCCAGAAGAGGAGGGTCATCATCAAACACATCAACAGGGCAGGCACCCTTCACCAGACCTGCAGAGTTAATTGCTCTCACTAATTCAGTATTTGATGCAAACTCTCTAGAGCTTAATGAAGCTTGTTGGTACAGGAACGAGGAGGCTGCGCTTATACAGTTATGGCCACCCAGACTGCACAGATTCTTTGAGTAAAACACAACTTCGATCACCAGTGATCTTAAGATGGCTTCTCTATCAAATGCACCTGTAATGGTCATATTTTATGAAAAGGCTGCCAGGTATGCTTCCAGCAGCAGTTCTAAGTGGAGGTGCAGTTCTAAGTGTCCCAACTTAAAATTCACGATCAGCTCAACATCACACTTTTGTTAATAGCATTACAGAAAAAAAGTACAACCCTTTATCATCATGAGATTTGTATACACAGAAACAATTTTTCTCTTATGCACACTCCCGTATCTTTCAGAGCTGGGGGGAGGTAATATTTTCATAGAAGGGGTCCATCCATTTCCTAAAACTTATTTTCACTCCTTCACGTGGGCACCTGGAAAAAAGGAAGTCCTCAGCCTCAACAGCTGCAGCAAGACTTCAATGAATAATAAGAGTATTTCTCTTTAAGGGCTCAGGATTATCTGAGACAGTAAATAATGCCTTGAAGTTTTGCTCCGTACAGTTGGAAATGCAGTTGGTTGACACCATCATCCATTCTATGTCCAGAAATGGGACAGCCCCCTCTGCACGAGGGTCCTTGCCTCGTTAGATTCAGGAGTGATGCAAGGAAGGACAAGCAGCTACGAGAAAAATGCAGGCAGTGCGGTGACTAAGTGCAGCAGACTTATAAGCCTCTGACCAGACTGTTGGGAGAAAGGAGGAAAGAGGATGAAAAAGAAAAGATATACCACAGAGTTGTAATTACTGAACCCCCTGAGGAGAAAATAGTGAAATTATGGCAGTTTTCAGAAGCACAGATTAAACATTTATTTTAAAAAAAGGAAATACTTAAGAGCAAGCAAACTGGTTGCGAGTCTAGTATCAGCTTCACAAGTATCAAATGAGAGAGGTTTTCAGTTACTTTGTGTACTGAATACAAACCAAAGTCTAGAGATTAAATGTCAGCAAATGAAGGCAAAGAATTAATCTATTGTGTCGTATCACCTCACTCCCAAATCACTAACAAGCTACTATCTGTCTTAACTCTGCTTCACTTATTGACGGTCTCCATTTGTTTCATCAAGAAAAGGGACAATCCATGCAGGTCTCAGCATACATCATCCTAAACAGAAAGAAATACCTTGCGATAAATGGCAGGAAAGTGATTGACTTTGTGTGCTGTAAGTAGATTATACCTTTGTTTTGGCACAAAAGTAGGTAGTAAGGAAGTATTAAAATGATTATTTTCTGCCCTTTGTATGTATGTATGTCTCAAACATGCACACTCAACTTACTCCCTTAGGAGAGCAGCAGGAACTGTTTTTCGTGCTTCTAGAGAACAGAACCAAGTCCAAAATCACTCTTTCCACAGCCCACACCAACACAGCCAGCTGCTCACGCCAGCTGCTGGGCTGCAGGCTCTTTTCTCTGCACCTTTGGGTAAGATCATGCAACACCTTACATCATGCAACATCGCACGCTGTGGCTTGCAACATGATCTTTTTTAATGGGACATGTCTTTCAGGGAGAACAGGCTTTCAAGCAGACAGTAGTGTCATACAGAGCCAAAAAGCTGTATTTCAGAGCTTCTCAAGAACCAAATTCTATTGAGGAACCCGGTACCTACGTGAGGTTCCTCACACGGGAACAAAAAACATTGGTTTTTATAATCAATGGCTGGAGGAGACAGGTTTGTATTTATTCATTTCATACCCATAGCTCATGTTCTTTAGCAAGGCCTTGTAGTGACTAAGGCATCTGCCCTCAACAGACAGGTGGCCATAAAATGAGCAATCTCAATAAAACTTTCAAAATTCTATAAGTTTTGCTCCCTTTTAATCTGTGAGATACAACACAGCAAGCACGTACAATAGAGAAGCAGATAGGATTGTTCAGCAAGAGCTTGCAAGGTACCTCCACACAGATTATTTGCAGGTGAAACAAAAAAAAATAAAAAAAATAAAGTGATTCCTTTCTTTTGGCTACTGCCACTGCAGTAGGTGTCAGATTCTCGAACAGAAGAAATTAGGTATTGAAAGTCAAAAGAGAAAGTTGGATGCTGTGGTAGTGGTAATATTTACAACGTATCCATTAGATTTTGAAGTCAAACCTCCCTGAAGTGTAGAGATGTTTTTGTTGCTTTACAATACCAGCAGACTCATGCGCGCAGAGCTGCTACAATTCACCTTCAGTTTGTATTCAAAATTATTTCTACGTAACTGCAAGTTCCAAACCCCTTTCTTTCAACTGAAAGCTATGATTTCTTCATGCATTTGTGTAAAAGAATGATTCTCTGGCAAACATCAAGGCCAAAACCAAAACAACAATATCATAAAGTACACAAGATCCCAGGTTCAGGTCACCACCAGAGATGGATAATAAACTTGATGGACCATGAGCCTGTGTCAGCGTGCCTGTACTCAGCAGGGAAGACGTAGGCAGAAAAAGAAACAGACTGCAGATTAGAAAGGAAAGGAGAAAAAAAGATGTAGGAAAGTCAGCTAAAAAGAGAAGCTTCTCAACGTGTTTCCTACTAACATTTTGTCCCGATGTCATGGACAAAAAGAAATACTTACGCCTTGCCAGGTTAACTACTCTGCAAACAAATATATTGCAAGCTGGGCTGAGGAGATGTAAAATCAATGCTATAAACATGTGCCAATGCTAATATGGGCTCATATTTCTACTCTTTACAGCATTTAACCTGCACCTCATAGAAGTCAATAATTATTACATCTATAATGAACACTAAGGCCACCGTGGCAACAGCAACTGAGAAAACTTTGTAGTTTTGTTATGACAAAGTCTGAAGAAGCATGGAACTCTAAACCAGAACTGGACAATTTGGCCAAAATTCTGCCCTGCCTACCTGCACACTTACCAAGTGTGAGTTTGTGCTGCATTTATTGCTGTAACTAGAAGTGGAGAGTTACTGGATTTAAAAAGAAAAGCCAGAGAACAGAATGCCAGAAAGTTAACTAATAGTAAAGTTCTGATAAAAGCATTAGTCATAACAGAATAATCAGATAAAATCAGAAGGTGAATAAATTCACTGGTAAATCTGAGGAAACAACTTTTCTGATGCTGAAGGAACAGCATAAATTACTTGCTAATGCAATACAGTAGTCACTCTAACATGTGACTGTACTTTCTCATATAAATGCAGCATAATTAGCTAAAATAATAAAGTGACAAATCCTGTGTGTTTATCAGAAAATATATAAAGCAAGTAGATAAAAGTGCCTTTACCTGGTAATATTTCAAGATTGTTCCAGTGTGTGCCAGACATCTGCAACAGATGTTTACATTCATGGAAAAGGGATGGACTTTGTTGATAAGCACAAAATCAGAATGATATGAGCCTTGGCTTAGTCCCTAATGCTAAACTCTCTGTAAATGTGAAAGCTGGGCTCTGGAGATAGCAGACAAATGTCATATTTGAACAAATGATATTGGGAAAAACTAACTGGAGGTCCCAGAAATAGAACTATAGAGACGGAGCAAAACCACGAGGGTAGTTACTTCCCAGATAGATCCTTCATTCAGAACAAGATGGAGGAACACAGATTAGAGACATCTCTGTATTGCTCAGTCACAGAGAGAAAACCACTTTTAATGGAATTATAGAAGTCTGAGATACAATAGGCATATTTAGGTGATCCGGGCCATCCTCCATCACTTCTGGAACTGTGTTACGGAACGTGACAAGGGTCTCAATGCTTTGTTCAGGTTAGTTTTACATGACAAAAGGAGGCTGGGAATATGCAAGAAGGCAACACAAGTAATCATTTCACTGACTTAGATGAAATAATGACGTTAGTGTAGCCAGTAACTAGCCAAGATAGCTGTTGAGTATGGCCATTTTAATGTTATGCTTAATGGGACACAGGAGCTCAAATCACTGTACTCAAAATGTTTGTTCCTCATGGGTATATTTTTCCTACATTTTTCCATACCCTTTTTTTTGACATGCTTTTCACTGCTTTAATACTCAACATAGAATTTTACTAGGTAACAGATTGTTTCTTTTCCAGCTAGTTCAACTTTGTTTGTTTGTTTAATAAAAAGTATAGGTGCTTAAATATCTCCCAATTTTAGAAACGCAATTACAAAAAAAAAAAAAAACCAAAACAGAAGCATAGTTAGATAATTTCCTGCTGGGCCCTCCCACTGACATGCTATCATCATTGCTGCTGTTATGTCCATGCGCAAACACAGACGTTTCAGTTTCTCAGATTTCTCACCATTACCAATGTTCTCATTACTCCAGAATCACGAATGCCTCTTTCCTGTATTTTTGGTGCCATCTATTCAAACAGCCATTTGCAAGCCACGTTAGTCTCATCTTTCTTCGTTTATTAAATGAGTCTGCTTCCTTCTGAGCAATGTTTGCTTTTCAGTACTAGTGATAAATGTACTAGGAAGTCATATATAAGTAGGCACACATACACACCAACAAATCATCTGTCTTCCTGTGCAGTTAAAACTGTCAGATAGATTAGAATGCACTTGTTTTGAGATTTTGCTGTTCTAACCTTTCCTTTTCAAGTCTTTACCAAGGTCCTGCTTAGTTTTGTTTCCTTTCTTCTTCTCACATGACCAGAAAAATTTTAAGGGACCATTGTAAATATTTTTTTGCAGATAAGTCTTAAAAATCTCACAGGTTAAACACAAGCAAATCTGGGCTTTCTTTGGCAACAGCTAAAGCTTTTCTTTACAATTTTTTTCCCAGGAAGCCCTGCAAGTTCAAATCAGCCATCATATCATATATACTTCCTTTAGAAGTAATTCTGGGAAACATCATGAATCCTGCACTGTTCTGGAAAGCCTGCCTTTACAGAAAGGAATTAAGAAGACTTGGGAGCAACTGGCAGTAGCAAGACTTTGCAAAAGACTCAGGAAGCAAAATAATATCCATTCTTCCATAAAACACTTAAAATACTGTTGAGAGTGAAGTAGGATCTGTTCCTTGCTAGATGTCAGCTTCAAAACAGAAGTAGCTCAGTAACCGGCAAACATGGAGAAACACTGCTACAGTCAGCATATGGGGATGGCTCAACACTGACTCTCAGAGAAGAGACAAGTGAATTAAATTTAGAAAGAAAAGGAAAAAAAAAAAGAGGTGGGGGTGGGGGGTGGGGAAGGGATGGAAACACACCAAAAGGAAAGTTTTCAATCTCAGAGCCAGCTGTATTTCTAGGTCTGGGGAAGGCAACACTACAATAGGAAAGTAACATGTGAGTTACTGGGTCAAGGAAATTCTACGTGCTAGTACCCAAAATACAGCATCTATTAGAACAATTTTGGCTGTGCCCACTGCCAGCAGAGCAAAGCACTAAGCCCTTTTGCACCAGCACAGACAAGCATGTGCAGCTTTGCCCTTCTCACCCATCACCAGTGCAAGCGCAGGACGAGCTGTGCAGACCCTGCAGGAGAGCCAAGGAGCGCTATGGGGGTGCTCAGGGGGGTCTGGCAACTGTTGAACAGAGAACTTGAAAAGAAGCAAAAATATCTGAAGATCCAAAGAAAAACATTCGGCAACACTCAGCACAGCTGCGGTAGAATAAATGAGGTCTCAATTATTATTTTTTTTAGCAGAAGTCACACAATGTGCCGCTTCCAAGTCCTGCTCCAAAAGAAAGGATTTTCCATTATCTCCTACACCGGTGGAAAGTCTTTTACCACATAGCAACCCATCCAGAAGCTGCAGTACATCTGCAACTGGATATAGGCTCTCATTTATTTCTTATTCTAATTCTCATAATCGTGTACAGCATTTGAATATCAGAGATACAGCTTTCCTGTGCAACATATGCAGTACCTTCCACAAAACTTAAATATTGGGAAAGGACCCATTGTATCTATTAGTAATAAGCTGGGAAATAATGTAAAAAATGACAAGGCAGTTTGTGTGGGATCACAGCAATCTCTGGTACATGGAGAACATTACATAAAAACTACTGCTTCACAGTCTGGTGCTTACTAAAAATTAGAAAGAAATGTCTGAAAAATAAGCTGGTGCCAAAGCAAAATAATTCAACTAAAAGAAGTGAAACTTTCATACAAAACCCACCCCAATTAATTTTGACTCATTATCCTTCCTCCCTATTTTATCATACCTTTCTAAACACAATCCCTATATAGAGCAATTCGTTCAGGGTCACTCTTTGAGAAAACTGCTTATAACAGTTTCTTATATTTCACTGCTTCACAGAGCCTCACAATATCTGTTTTAGCCCAGGACAGAGGGCAATTTTGCTATTGTGAACAGCTAAGCAGAAAGCATACAATATGATTTATGAAATCTCCAGCATGTCAAGGCTGGGTTTTGTTAACCCCACATTACTATGTCTGCTTCTCATTCCACCTGTTTAATTTGACTTCTTTAAATATTTGTCACAGAAATGGATTTACAGTCACCATGAAAAACTGATTTACAGGACAAAAGTATATAAATCTTTATAAGCAGTTCTAAATACCATTGTACTAGGTACCCTTAAATATACATAGTTGTAAATGTCCAACCATTTCTTCAGTAACAAGTATGAATATCAAAAGTTTGTTCTTCCATTTGCTATAACTATCAGTAATTATTAAGGAGACAAAATCCTTGAAACCACAGCCCACAGAAGACTAAGATCCCAGAGAGAAAAACTAGAGAAACAGAGCGTCGTAGGAAATTTGTGCATGCTTTGTGGGAAGACCACCAGGTCTTTAGGCTACATAATAATCTGCTAATATCATAACATCACATCAGACCATCCTGACAACTGCAGAACAAAAACCAAGAATGTGTTGTAATTGCTTTTTGCCAGACGAAGTTGCAATCAGGACATACCGCACTGTTGTGTTTTAAAGCCAAAATTCATAAAAATGACTGCATTCCAAAGTAAAACATGGATGACCCCATAAATCACAGCTGTAGTTTTAGCTTGCATAGCAGATTTACAGAAATGGGTATAGCTACAGTTTGACAGCTATAAATATGATTTAGAAAACATTCCTCTTCTTGTTCCATGTTCCTAGTGTTGTGCGCTGCTTTGCATCGCTGTGGACAATTGAATTGACAGCAAAACTTTACTTGGAGCAACAGCAGGAAAAGGATTTAGTTTAAAAATCACTGCAAATTTTCTGTACTACTTTTTACGAAGGTATAAGTAGCCTCAGGTTTTAAAAATACAGTACTACAGATTCCAACTCCTTTATTTAGTAATTCCAACAGAAAACAAATTCAACAAATTTACTGGGTTTCTCCCTTTCAAGCAGTTTAGAGAATTCTAAACTTGTAACTTAAGGTTAAATTCTATCTTGAGAAAAATGTCCCTGAAAAGGTGAAACAATTTGCCAAAGCAGCACCAACTTTAGTACACATCATGTGCAAATGAGCTCCTGTAGTAGCGCCATTCCCACTTTACTTCCCACCTTCCTCATCATAGATTCAGGGAAAGGGAGAACACTAGAGCCACAGCCAAAATGTTATCAGATACTACCCATTTCTAGCCTTTGTAACTATGTGGAGTCAAATGGTGGTTACAAAAGCAACATTTAAATTGTTTTAACTTAAGCCAGGAAGCAAGTTCAGAGGAAAATATGATTTAAACTACAGTTTTATGTCACCATCCTGAATGGGCACAGAAGGACTCCACGGTGGGGATTAATTTTGCCTCCTTTCTGGTCCATCCCTTGGATCCTTTGGGTATGTAAATTAGAAGAATTGTACTCATCTCCCATTTTCTTTTGTCTTTGCCGCTCCACAGCACTTGATAGCTTTAAAGTTGTATTTCTAAATTCAGTAGACAAATTTCTGCTTCTAGATAAATGAAGGCAATGGAAAACCAACAAAAAACCCCCCACCCTGGTAGTCCTGATGAAGGAAAACCAAACTCTCCCTTGACCTTTCCCACTGCCTGCGCCAAATCAAGCTGTTCACCATAACCACATCTCACCAACTTCTATTAGCTTGTCTCAGAGTGCCTGGGTAATTCCCTCCCAGGGCAGCCGCATTCTTCCCCAGCTCCTCACACGTGACCACAGTCACCCCTGCATTATGCTTCTCAATCGGAAGTATTGTGCCATTCTGTATCATTGCCACAGAGTGCACCACGGAGGTGTAGTAATCTGGAGCATCACACTTCTTTTCCTCAGTTGGCAAAACCTCTAACCTCTTTGGTGTTTGCCCTTTGCTAATGGATAAAAATGGATTTTTACAACTGGGGCTGTAGTTTCTGACTCATTTTCTTTAATTTACGCAAAGAAAAGGTAGACTTTGTCATTTGTTTAACCAACTGCTCATCACCTAACTGCTGATCCTATCAGACCAACAGGGATGATGAGGGGAAGGTGAACAAAGTCACCTAAATAGATGGAAGTGGATCAAAAGAAGATAAATTACTGTAAAAACACTTACTGTGTATCAAAACCAACAAAATTTTCTAATGATCATGCTCTGCTGCACTCAAAATGAAGCTCATAAGAAGAAAAAACAACCGACAATATATATGTCTCAAAGCTGACACCTGACTCCATAGAAACAGAACAAAACTTTGAGTTTTCAGAGCTCACATGCAATGGTCTTTTCCATTTATAGGTAATCAGGATTACTTTGAAATACAGCCCAGAACCAATGAGATTGTGTTAGTCCTAGTAATTATAAATGTTTTGAGCTATTGCATGACCAGAAAGTATTTGTAGATTTCTGGGTTTAGCTGAAAAAAATTATTCTCTAGTCAAGTCATCTGTTTACCATTTTTAGTAGAAATAATACAAAAGGCTATGAGTGACCAACTGTACCTTACAAACAAAGAAACGTCAGCCGACTGCACACTCAGCTTTCATTTTACATCAAAGACTTCTGGGTAGGAAACTTTAAAGCAAACATTTTGCAACCAGCTTGTATTTTGTTACATAATTAATGAGTAAGAACTGGACATATAAGTATATAAAAGCATGTGAGGAAAAACTAAAATAAAACCAGGCAAGATCCAAAATTAGCATAGAGGATTATTCTTCATTCCTCAAGCTGCAAGTGCAGAGCCAGGAAAAAAAAATGTTGTGGAGGATGAAGTTTAGGCATGAAAAGGCACAGGGGGAAATGGCAGCAATGCAAAAGCCTCTCCCTGAGGACCTTCTACTGTAGACTCAGGTTTCAGAGTTTAGAGTTTTTAACAAATGACAAAAAATTCTAGAGGAATAACAGAAATAAAAATAGAATCCACATATTATTTTAAACATACAAGGTATAACCACATCACTGATTTTTTGTTTTCTTTGCACCATTTCCCCTCAGAGAAAATATACAATAAAGACATATCTTTAAAATCCAGGAGACTACATTCCTTGAGGAAAGATTTTATCAATAGCAAACAACAAAACAGCAGCATTTACTATTTTAATAAAAAATTACCATTTGCTTTGTTTTGTTGTTTCCAAGATGCTTATTTTCTTCTAAAGAAGCATTTGCATTAATCTTATCCAGCAGTCCATTTTTTTATCCTGAAGTTAGCTAAACTTCTCTTGTGCTTGATAGTGCTGCTGAAATTCTGTATGACAGTGCTAATACAGCTGCTCACTTGCATGTTCAAGCCTGCATCAGTAATGAATATTTCTCAAGCTGCTTTGAAGCTTTGGTTAAGAAAATAAAATGAAATGTGATTACTGTCACAGTAATACTGCCAAATTTCTTAATGAGACAATATTCTTTATTTTGTCTCAGACAAAATTATACAAATAAGACAAAACCATGATTAACACTTAAATTAGGCTTTGCTGTATTATATTATAGATTAAATTTATGCAGATGCATCTTTTTCCCTCATCCTTCACAACAACTTTCTTTAGATATTTTCATTTTCTTAATCTAGGTACAGATCTTGAAGACAAAAGAACTGAAAAATAGACTGATACTAACGATGCCTCGATTTGATGACATATCTTTGTCCTCTCTACATCCCTAATCTTTCATTAAACATTCCTCATGTTTCTCCCCCATCCTCCTTCCAGAAAACTAGCCAGATCTTCTTGCAACATCAAAAGCAGAAACAAGCCCAAAGTGAAACACAGGACCCTAACACCCATGACGTCTTGGCAAATTCAAAGTAGGAATTAAAGTATTTAATTTGTTGTACCAAATACATTACAAAATAAGAGGCATTGGTCTTATTCAGAAAGGCTCATATTGCAAAAGCATGGCACAGGTCAGGCCTGAGGGGCACCACCAGAAAAATATATATATACATATATAATACATATAATACATATATAAAGATATCTGCTTAAAGGGAGTATGTTATGGAAAATCCTCTAAAATACAATTTACAACCAAATATTATTGTGTTAATCAGTGTGGGTTTTCCCCCAACAATTTCAACTGATTCATTTTAATTTACTTTTTTTTCCCCAAATTAACCTTATTTTTTTAAGAGAAAAGAAACCAAAAAAACTTATACATCTTAAGTTACTTCATAACCCAATAAATGCAAAATGCCTTAGAAGATATGAAGGAGTTGAAAAAACAGTTTCAGCCTAGCCAGTCATGTTTCCTCACTTCCTTCCTCAAGAAGGGCCAATGCAGCACTGAGAAAAAGTATATGGGTCTGAAAAAAGATGCAGCTTGTATTTTACTTACGCAATTAGTATCTACACAATATATACAAGGAAAATACATTTACTCAGACCAGTAAGAATAAAAATATTGTAAGATATTGAACCATTGCTTGAATTAATTTATTTCTCCTTTCTGTATTTGCAATGATATCTTTGAATGACTTAATTAAGCTCTTTGACCCTACTGACAAACCAGCTGCCATTTTCTGCAAGCCTGCCTTTCCATGGTCAGGGGTCTCCAGAAAATAGGCTTGTGTTTGCTGAAATAAGGAAAGGATTGACAAAAGACCATCATTCCCCAGTCTCCCAGTGCTAAGCATCGTTGCTGATGCAGAAAGAGCAAAGACTTGAAGCTCATGCCTCTCATATCTCAGACAAGTAGCACTGATCAATAACAAACTGCTGGCACATTCAATTAATAACTGTCCAGATGAAGTTGGTGAGTACCATCTTAATTACTGGGATAGCACCATCTGACTTTAGATGCGTTTCAAGGGAAGACTGAGAGATCCTGCTCCACGGTTCAAGGCCCAGGATAACAGTTCCTTTGAGTTCAGATTAATTTTTGTGGGTACAGCTATTTTTTAGGCTGACACAGTACTTCTCGCTTCACAGTATTTTTAAAACTCTGCTACATGCCATTCACTTGTTTGCAATATGTAAGTCAAAGAAGTAATACATTCCATTGTCATGGTTTTGTGCTATTTGCTTGGCAGGGAATGCGGGAAGATGGAAGACAAGGTGAGCAATGACAAGGACGTTAGCAGAGCTGCCCCATTAATGGAAGCTGGAGTTATAGAGCTTGCATTATTCAGCCTGGTCTTGGGACTCACGGTGATGTGTTTCAACCTTGTAAAGATGTGGATATGAGATTTAGAAACCCCAGCTAAAATGTTTCTTTTTCCAACTATGAAGCTGTTGGTTTGGGGGTTTTCCCAGAACTCCCATTTTCATTATTTTTCTTTCATTAATTTACTAAACTTCAGTTCTATTCTCTTCCTTATTTGCCAAGTGTTTAAGTGCGTATAATTCCTTCTGGTTTTTCTCTAGTTTCATGAATCACTGTGCCATATTTAAACAAGCACAGAGCGAATTCAACTGGGTTATCTGCCCGAGTTGCAGTAAGAAGTTGATCCTAATGGTATGGCTCAAATTGCTACATTATTACATTCCTCCTTAGACAGTTTACAAACAAATAACTTGAAATTTAAGTAAAATTATTTTCTAAAGCTAGGTCAGATTTCTGATATGATAGGTAAAGGATAGACAATCAAGGCTCCTGTATTTTTTAAAAATATAGAGCAAGACATAAAGAAATGAAGAACAAGAAATAAGCACAGTTTCTTCTGTTAGCTTCTCAGAAAACAAATCAGAGTGTTAGTTCACACAGTTTTCAAATGATGAGTGAATCATGACGACATGGTCACTTGCTGATATTTTTCCTCCACAATAATAATGAGAACAAGCATTATCACCCCTCGTATTCAATCAGACCACTTGAATTACAGACCCAGATTACAATCAATAACTGCTGGTGACTGAGGTGATATGGACGCTGTCAGTACACATACAGGATAATTCACCATGACTTTCACCCCTCTGCCTCCAGATGATACCAGCATACTTCAAGGCAGATGTTGCTATGGTGGAAAAAAGTTCAGTTTCCTACATGGCACTGAGAGACTGACAAAAAGATCAAAACAAAAAGTTACTACAGCAAAGGAATAGGGAACAAAACCACATCCTATAAACTACACCTACTATTTAAGAAAAATTCTCATTTTTTTTCTTAAAATGTTTGATAATAACTTCTTCTTATTAAAATGCTTGATAGTGACTAGAGGCAAAGGGCTTATTATATTAATTGCTATCATCTGTTACTTTGCGCCCCTTGCATCTGTTGATTTTATCCATCTATTGCCTCATCTTAAACATAGACTGTAAGACATCTAAAGAACACGTGTTTTTATGATGTGCACAGGCTGCAGCTAGAATAGCAAGGTCATGTTTTCTAACTGGCCTGCAGATACCCTGCAATACCAACATTTAATAATATCTAGGGAGGAAAAAAGCAACCTAACTAATTATGGGAACAAGCTCTTCAAAGGAAGAAAGATTTTCCAGGAGAGAAAGGCTGCTGTTACAGCTGGTGCCAGCAATATTAGGAAACTGAGGGACCAAATGTTAGCTGGGACATTCCAAATGAATTCTGAACTATAAACCAAATGGTAATAAACAAAGCTATTTGTCAGTCGACCCCCCCTGGATGTTGTTAACAGGCAAACAGCATGCCCATAGCCTATGGCAACCCGCAGACTCCCAGTGATAAAATCATGACAGCTAACAGATGAATCCTTTCTGAATTCTATTAAATAAATTAATAATCTTAGCAGCATCATTACAGCAAAACATCCATCTTCTGCAACAGCTGTTCCTCCATTGCTTGTTGCATTTATTTTCTATGCTCTTGCCATGCCTTATGCAGTACAACTTAGCTCACAGAGACTGAACTTCAGTGTTTCAATGGCAGACCTATAAAAATAATTTGCGTTTTCTATGCAGTTCCATCAGTTTGTGCAAAACACAAGCTTTTCCTTGAAAAGAGAAATACGTCTAGCTGCTCTGTCTCTAAACAATAAAATTTGGTACTGTCTTGGTGAGAATTGAATGCAAAGCCCAAAAAATAGACAACTCTGCTTCATCTAAAACCTTTTCTGAATCTTTCCCAAGCTATTAAATTAAATATAATATGTTCTTGTTCCATCTTTAGCTGACTATCTAATGCTAAAAAAAAACTTGTTGGAAGTTAAATTATCCTTTAAAATGTACCCACTGCTATCAAGTTGTTTCTGAGTTTGTTCCAGAGTTACAACCTGCACCTCTGTAAACTGAGAATAAAAATCCTCCTAGCATCCTTAGGAGAGCATTTCCAGGAGTACACAGTCAAGATAAACAATAAACAATTGACTTAGGAAAGAGAAATGACAAAAAAAGGAAAAATTTCTCACTTCACATTTAGCCGGATGACCACTTCTCCAAGTTGCCAGCTCCATTTGAATTCACAGGCCAGCACAGAGCTACTGGTTGTAATACTGTGCACTTGTGTCTTGTGGAAAAATCGCCTGGAGGGGGAACTGGAGAAAACTGGGACCTAACAGAAATTGTAGCGTTACAGAAACCCTTTTGGGATAAAATACCGTTGCCACTTTGAGGACAGTTGGCATGCATAGAATCCACTCCACCATGGTTCCCTAGGCAACTTCACCTGCTATCCTAGAGGAGCAGTGGAGCGAAGTGGAGACACCATGTCCAGGCTCTGCTGTACTCCCTGCAGGACTGGAACTTGATGGTATCACACAGCTGATAAGCTACATAGCAGCTGTCAGATGGGAGATACAAGATGTCCATTGTTGAGCCAACAACTCTCATGAAACCACCTTCCTGAGATGAACCTTGGTCATTGTAATATCATTACAATACTGACGCACACCTCCATCCCAAAGTCATCCACCTCCAAGGTATGACCACCCTCATCGAGCATGAGCTTTGTATTTTTTATTGGTTATATCTTTAAATGAGAAGCGAGAGAATTTTACACCAATCAGTAATAAAAGAATCTATGACTAAAGTTACTCAAGCTCCATCTGAGAATAAAGTATAAAAAGTGGACTAATGAGGGCAGAAGTTAGGGAAGACTCCACCATGACTTCTGGGGTCAGTCAACGGGCCCACAGGGACGCCTGCTGGGTAAGAACTTTATCTTAGCTGTGCTAAACAACTAGCTCACACCAGCTGTCATTGGTTGTACATAGTTCAGTTGTATATTACTTCAAGCTTATTTTGCAGACAGTCCCTATCACCAGTGATCAGTTTGTCACAATTTCATACTAACAAACAGTGTTATTCCATAAACTGTTAGTGTTAGCCCTTTGTGGGCACTAGCAGTCACCAGCTACACGTAACATACACAAATAAAGTGGGAAGACCAACTGAGGGGTCCCCCAGATGCTGCTGGTGCATTTCCCTGAACAAGTCGATCGAATCACCCTCCGATCCAGCATGAGCATTCAGTTAAGGGTCCCTATGGCGGGATGATGACTGACTGATTAGGCACAAGGGTTCTTGGCTTTCCTGGGGTGCTGATTGACAGATCAAATACTAGGGGTTGAGAAAATTGCTACACACACACACACCCCACACACCCATCCCCCTTTTTCACAAGACATATGTGATTCCGGACATGGGCATTTTTTTTTGTTTGTTTTGCTTTACCCACTACATACTCTTCCTAAAACTGCATGGAGAATTTAATTAAAACCCACTTTTCTATCTCAGATGAAATGATCGTACATAGAAATCTTAGTAACCTTTGAACCATTAAAATTACATTTTACTTTTTGGTGACACTTTCTGTGTTATATGCAACCAAAGTACTACTTGGCAGAAGTTTCCCAAAGGAATAAAAATGCACTAACCACAGGTGCTTTCTCTTCTAAGAGCTCTGACAATTTCTTTTGAGGCTCCTACTACAGACAAGTATTTAGCATTAAATAAACAAGCTTAGCATCGTACAAACCCTTCTCTATTTCAGCCCCTGTATGAGATATAATGCTTTTCTCGTGTGTATTTAATCTTTCAAATCAAAGAGACCCGAGTTCATTTGCTCTGCTAGTCCTTCTATGCTGTGATTTCCCATTGTGTAGCAACAATTCTTGTAACTTTTTTAAATCCTGTTTTTGCAGAAAAAGCTTTTCCTACTGGCATAAATTGTGGGGCCTCTCCATGCTTGATCTGTCAAAAAATCCTTGTGTAGTTTAGATTTCCACTTATACATTTATGTTACAAACATGCATTCAATATTTCATTCTAACGCAGAGCAGAATTTGCCTTAAATTTCTGTAAGATACTTTTCATATTATTCTCTCTTTTCCTGAACTAGCCAGAAAGTTCAACATTTGGCAGATTTTTGTCCTATTTTTAATTAATTTCTTTAAACTTTTCCTTCTCTACTGAAACACTGCTATTAAGATGCAGTTAAATTACCTATAAAGTACAATACTCTGTACTGGAGAAATCATCTCAGTGGTACACTTGCAACAACACTTATGGTAGAAGCATCTCAGAGCTTTGGAAAAGCTTCAGCAGCTGTATCAAAATGAGAAACCTAATGCACAAAAATTGTGTTCTGGGTCTGGCTCTGCTACTGACTCACTAGGATTTAACTCAGCTCCTCTCTTTAGGGCATAGGTATAAACTGCAGATAACAGTACTTACCCAACAACCATAGAACATATTAAAAATTATGGCTGACAACGTACTTGGCATGGATTTTGCAGTGAAACTAATTCAAATTCAGATGAAAAAAGTAACCCTTTACATGTCCCTGGAAAATCACATGATACAATTGCTACATCATTATTTTACTTTTATTTTCACTGTCTTTACTGGGTATCTCACACAGAAGGAAAAAAATATAGAAATATTATGTTGTAGGAAATGGCATTTTGTATAGGAAGACACTTTTACAAAGCTTACAGTCCCAAAAGTCAAGTAAATGCAGGGTTAGTATGCTGCAGATTGCCTCTTTTTAATGATGGACAATGTTCAGGTTCTTCTGCTACAGTATTAGGTACATAACACATAGCAAGCGGCAAACATTTTTCTCTGTGCATCCTACAAGAATGTTTAACAGATTTCCCACTCGCTGCCTAAATAGTAGAACCAAAAGAAAAGCTAAATTTACTATGCCTAATCATTTCAGATGCTATGTCTAATCATTTAACATACTATGCCTACATAAGCACCTTGTCATTAAAGAGCTTTAATGATCATACAACAACTAGAAAAATAATTTCAGTGGTTTACAATGTTGGGAGAACACAGTTAAGCCTAGTCAGTTTCCATCTGCTCTAATTTATATCAGAGTATCTGTTCTTGTCTTCTGTTTCTGTAAGATGATGTTTGTCTCATGCCAGGAAGCATTCCCAAGGGCTTCTTTTTCCTATATTCAGTGTTCCAATGTAACATCGGCTGTCAGGAGGACTACTTAACAAAATATTATCATATTTAGATGTTGAGTCTGAATCTCCTTCCATTAAGGCCGAAATACTTCTCATCCATCCTTTTGGTTTCCTACCACATCTGCTCTGGCATGGGAATTCTGTTACAAAAAATATTACCATTATTTTTTTCCAGATATTCCCCATAATGTTATTATGAAATCATTAGAAGCAGACACAATCAGGCAAATGCAAAACATGTGAAAAGTGTGAGAACTAAATATACATTACACAGTCATAGATGGAGAAATTCAGTAAATTGTTAATTACCAGTAGAGAATTTCAAAGCTACAGATACAAAGAGGAGGACAATTGGCCTCCAATCATGTAAATAGTCCATCATCACATCGATGTTTCACCAAAAGGACACTCAAACCAAAGTTTCAACCACAGGCTTTTAAGTAATTTTAAAATTCCTGATTTCTTCCTGAAGAGTACCACTGACTAGAAAACTACTGCTGAGAAACTGAGTTTAGAGTTGCAATTTTAACAACAACAAACATAAAGACCTTTTTTTAGCAAAGGAAGGTGCACATCTACAGCAGGAGTCATGTGGAACTTGGGGACTTAACACCAAAAATTACACAACTACAATGTCAGTTCCTACTTCACCCAAATTCCATGGTACTTTATTTTTCAGCTTCAGCATCCTTACGTGTTCCCCTTAAGCTGTTCCTCACAGTGGATAAGATACCACGTGGCACAGTGCCTGGCAGGAGCACAGAGTGGGGAAGGTCTCCCCGATAGCTGGGAAGGACAGTCCGGGTTCTGCTTCAAGAACGCTTGCAGGTTTTATTTAACGATGGTTCAAAGTAAATTATGTATTTTATGTAAAATACAAAAAAGATGACTAGGAGGCCCTTTTCATGAGGAAGGGCACTTTGTCTTCTTTCTCCAGTTCCATGTAAAAGCAAGGAGAAAGTCATGCTTAGACGTGGCTTCAAGAGGCAGAGCTGGTTTCAGTGGCCCTTTGCTCCCTGCCACTTCCATGTTCATGCCCCCATCACCTCACTGGTACAACATTGCATATGGCCACATCATGGACCTGGTCAGGAGATAATGCAGATTAAAGGTGATCGAGAGAGATGTAAACAGTATCAACAGGGCTGCTTAAACCAGCACAACGCTTGAAAGCAGTGTTCAAATCGCAGCCTGATTCTTCCAAGCCCTTCTCATGACGTGCTTAGGGAGCCAAACTGCTTAACACAGGGTCATGCAATCCACTTGAGAAGCCAGGGACTGAGGAAGGAAGCATTTGTGCTCATGTTCTTCTTGGATCATAGCCAGAGTATTTTGTAGTGGAAGATAAAATTTAATTAAGTTTCATAGGTTAAAAACATTTCCTCACTGTTGTTGTCTGTCATAATGGTTTAGAAATGCATAATCAAGTCTCTTTTTCCCTTTCATCCACACATTTGTTATTAGATTATTGCCGTTGAGAGCTCAGCTGCAGACACTAATTTTTTGTACTTTTAAGTGACTATTGAAACATTTATTCTGAGGCAGAAATAGACATATGGCACAAAATGTGTGGCATAAAAAAA
The DNA here is from genome assembly GCF_017639655.2 of Falco naumanni. Classification (NCBI taxonomy): domain Eukaryota; kingdom Metazoa; phylum Chordata; class Aves; order Falconiformes; family Falconidae; genus Falco; species Falco naumanni. The sequence continues at coordinate 30,950,499 of NC_054061.1, read as the reverse complement.
ATAACCACACAAAATACATAAAAAGATCTATGAAAGAGGAAGACACCTCACGTAAGTTTGAAGGTATACTGTAGGCATTCCTTGGGAAGGAACACCATCTCTTACAGTGAATTATCAGCTTCAGAAGGGCTCGGTCAATCACGGGACTAACCCCTCTGGGCAGGTGAGAGCATTCAGGCTCTATCCATGCCTAAACGTCTTCTTGGTCGGGAACAGGGATGCTGAAAATTGGGTTTGAAAGGTGAAAATTTTGAATGTTCTCTTCAAAGTAGCCTTATATTATGAAGGGAAACAAGCTGTCTCCAGTCTGACCCATTTTATAAAGGTACATGGCTGTGCAGGAATCAGAAGTCTCAGTTACCGCAGAGCCACAGAATCATCACCTCAACCACAGGATAGCTCCTTAAAACCTGGGGAGACCCTTCTTTGGGTTTAACTCTGCTTATTAACAAAGATAACACATTATGTCAAGGTAACAGCCCAGACCAGGGAACAAAATAGCTGCACGTACCCTACATGTGGCCCTCTCTTCTCTCCACATCAGCGTGGCCCCTAATTTTTTGTGAGGGCAGTCATGGTCCTCCTCCAAATGCAGCTGATAGCGTCAGAAATGACAAGTCAATGATAAAGTGAACTGCAAGTATTGTCCTCCGAATACATATGAATACTCCTTCTAAAGATCCAACACAGCTTTTTATACGGGGGCAGGAGGGCTGCCTTCTACTGTTTGAGACTTCAAAAGCACCGTTGGTTACACAGGCTTGTTGAGTCGTGACTCTAGTAAGGAACAAAACAAAGATGAATCAAGAGAACCTTAACTAACCTGGACGCCTGTCATTCATTTCAGTCCGTTCCTCTGCTCCCTACTGGAAAGTCTCGGCTGCATGTGGAGCAGAGAGCAGAAGCTGGCCTTATTCATCTCCAGCTCCAGGAACAAAAGTTAAGGAATGGCACACTCCAGTAGCCTTGCCCTCTGCTTTAGAGAGTTTGCTCTCACCTGGTGCATAGCTGCTCAAAAGGCAGTTTCTGCCATTCCTCCCCCCATTATTATTGTACTTTTGGGCTACAAAGTCTCCTGAAGTCCTTTCAATTCACTGGTCTTTGGACCCAGCTTCTCATCCTGAAGAGATGAAAGTGGAAGAGTAAACCATTCAGCTCAGAAAGTAAGGTCTAAGTGGCCTAAACAGCAGGAGTTAATTAAATTCAAGATACATCCAACCCAATTTGAAGTTCTATTCTTGCTGACCTGTCCTGGTGATCAGGTCATGCCGTACAAGAGCCAGTCGTTCTTGCTGGAATGGGAGGCAGAAAAGAAACCTGACAGCAGTCTTATGTGGCATCCATAGCTCTTACTCAAGAGACGCTTTAATTCGTAGGGTACAAGGTTAAAATGAGAGACTGGGGGTGATCAGTGATTGCTACTTTATCTGTATCAGTGGGGCTGACTTATCAGACATACACGTGATAACATTTAGGAACGAAATTACTATTCATTACTGTATGAAAGGAAGGTATTCAACTCACTTTCACCTATCAGACACCAAGTGCCCCTATTGCACCACGTTCCAGCTAGGGCTGAGGTGTCCAAGTCAGGCACAAGACGAAGAGAATCTACACTGATCTGCATTTCCCCTGGAGTGACCAATAGACCAAAGCAGTCTTAAAATTTGGTTCCATGTATTCACATTGTCCACCTAGGCAGTTAAACTCAGAGCATCAAACCATACATAAATTTCGTTCTTTCTTAAGGCAGGTGATTTTGAGGGTCTTGTGGATGCACACGGGCTTTGGAGTATCTTCTGCCAAGTATCATTCACAGTCCATCAACACAAGACTGAGATGGGTTATACGAGAGGTTGCCCACACTGCAGACAAACGTGCTTTGAGACAAGCTCTGAAGTACTGGCTTGTTTGCTCTGGAGCCATGAGGACACTGTCAATAAGCCAGAGTAGACAATTAGCAAATTTGACTTTGTGTCTGACTTCAGAGCCATTCCTACACCACACAGCTCATGCTCCCACAGTTTGACTCCTTCTGCATCAGCTAAACCTAAGAAAGATGTGAAAAACCTTACGCAATGTTTCTGATTTTGAAAATTTAAACCTGATTTATGGTATCAGCTGATTGAAAACCCCAGAATTAAAAAAAAAAAAAAATGGACATTTTACCATAACTTTGAAGAAAAGTTTGAATTGCGGACCTTAAAAAAATAAGAAACCACAACTTTTGTTTTCTCATTATTCAGAAATCAGCTCCAACATTCAACTATAAATTTTTTAACAGAACCGTCTGCTGTACAGGGTACAACAACAGACATGCTCAAGTGCCCTTCCTAAAAGCCCTTGCCAGAAAATTTGCCTCCTGGCTCCACAGCTTTTCCAGGTACTCACCAGTGCTTCCAAGGACATAGAGGAAATAATCTAATTCCTAGTGGGAGCAGCTGTTCCTTAGAAAAACATGGCCTGGAGGGTTTGGTTGTATTACCTCCCATGTAAAAATCAGGTTTCTCAAAAATTTAGTATCCATCACTCCAAATTACAGCATACAGATGCACTATGGTTTTCCTTACTGTTGTAATAAGACAATGTAGAAAACAAAGGAGAAAGACTAAGCCACTACTTATGCTCATTTAGAAATAAATGATGTTACCTGATTCTGGTTAACATGTTGAAGACTTTGTACAGAGTATTAGACTCCCTAAAATCAGATCAAAGTGACATTTTTACCTACAGCCTTAATTGCTGGCTTAGTAAACAAGAATACCTGCAAGTGGAACTACACTTACAACGTTTTTGGAACAATCTCCCTGAAAAAGATGAAAATAGCACAAGAAGCAAATTATCCCTAATGTTGACACTTCCCAGATATACACACTAAAGCATAAGACTGAAACATACTAATGGCGTTACCGAACCAGCACTAATCCACCACAGAGACAATATGACCACCCACAAACCTCAATTCCTTTTCCACGGTGACACCTGTAGCTAGGAACACATTTTCCACAGTCTTCAACCTATTTTTCACATAGTACCTGTAATATCACAAAAGCACTCAACTGCAGGTGTAAATTCTGTTGCCCTTGATGCCTGCACATCTGATGTCTGGTTCATGTGCCTGGAATTCATTACACTCACAAAATTTGGGCCACAACCCTACAAGCCAGGTTGAGGCCCTTGGAAGTAAAAATTGCAATGGTCTGACAGGTTTTTTGGAAAATTTATTAATTTATGTTCTGTGCAAGCAAGTCATGCAATAAACAGCAGTTTCTGTCATGCTCTAATTCATAGCAGATGGGTTGCACCTATACATATTTCACATTCTAACCCCTGGGGGTTTTGCCTCCACTGTTTGTTTACAATTCTGACCAACCATGATGCAAGGAGGATGTAAGGATATTCTTAACTTAGTGACACATGTATTTCCTATAGCTCCAGAACTCTATAAGAAGCTACATGCCTCTCAGCCACTGCAAGAACTTTAGTGCCACTAATTGTGGTAATGTCCAGTCTTGCAACAATCCTGCAACCCAAATATTTTCCTCACTGCTCTTCAATAAGGAATCAATTTCTTGTATTTTTCATTAAAATACTAAGAAAACACAGCCTTTGACTATGAAAAGTTATACCTTCTTCAAAGTCTTACACCACTACATTTCTCCTGACTAACAAAATTGGAGAGAGGTGACATTAGAATATTCACATAGAATACATGTATGAGGAATATAGATATATTTTCAGACGAGAGACAGAAAAGATCACCAGTCTTTATGATCAAAGCATACAAACAATAATAATAAGCCTATATTATTTTTCATTTTCATTCACCAAAATAAGGGCACTTTAAATCCTTAACAAAGACCATGATAGATAGTTTTTTAAGATGTCTAAGAATTTTACAGGAATTAGGAAAAATAATTCTCAGGAGGAGAGTTAATAGCTTCTTTCCAGTTTTGTTGGACAGGTGTCCAACTCACCAAAGCTACTAACAGTCGAAGTACAAAAATAGCTTGCTTTTGGAAAATATCGAAGGGTCAAATTTTATTGAATTAACCACAACTTTAACTTAAAGATATGTTTTCTTTCTTCTCCGATTCTTTGCTCTTATGTTCATTTGCCTATTGCTTTAATCCACAATTACAAAAAAGACAGTATTTTTTCACTGACAGACCACAATGCAGTAATGAAACAGGTTTTAAAGTAAAAGTCAGACTTATCAGTCAATCTTTTTATGTTATGTGTTAACTCATGACTACTGGTAAGTACAGTTTGTGCTTATTTTGATTAGACTTTTACAGCAACGTGTTGCTTTTTTCACTCAGATGAAAAAGTAATAAATGCCATGAATGTGATATACCATCTATCCTTCAGGAAATTCCAGTAGTTCAACTAGGTAATTACACAAAGCAATTTGCATGCTTTTCAGCTAAAGTCAGTAACAAACTGTGAAGTAAATTCTTAGAAACACAAAGGCATTAATGTGGGTCACAGCATCTTTGACCCTCTACACAGAGCAGAACAAAGACATGCCTGAACATATCCATAGAAACCTCCAAACCATTTTAAATGTTTGGAGCTCAAAAAAACAACTTTCAGATGTATGAGTGACTCTATGAAGACTTGTGTACACCTGCACCATCCTAGTGCTTTCAGTGTGTCTAGCTGCACAGTAACAGCCCCAAGCCAAAAATTTGCCAAGTCTACAGTAAAAATCCCTGAAATGAAGATGGTGGAGTGAGCGCTATACTTCTTGCTCACATGTAAACAGATGTGGCTAAAGACTCAATATTAAAATAAAACTTGAGTATTTTCCAGGCAAATAGCATGAAATAAATTAGGCCACAGAAGAAGGAGGGGGAGAGAGAGAGGAATAACATGTAAGAAACCTTTTCTGAAATGCAAAAGGGCTTATGCTTAACTCTACATTAAAGAATAACATAGAAATTGAACTTTGTAATGCTTAACCTGCTTCTACAGCACAGGAAAATGGTGCCATCTCTGCTAAGGCTGAGATGTAATCGGATATGTTTTTAGCCCCATTTGCTTTACAGATCATGTACAAGTTGCCCTGTAACGTAAGGCCTGCAGTGGGTAATTTACTGCCCGTGCCAGAGATAAAACCATCAAGTTTGTCACATAAAATAAATGAAAACAAAGCACGATACCGCCTGTACCTTTTAGATCCTCTACTTTAAAATATTACTTTGTAGTATCAGATCCCTTTTCACACCTAATAATTTATAATAAATTACTTTAATCACAGCACCGTTAACAACATGCCTAGGGCAGATAAGTAGATAGATGTATCTAACGGCCTAATACATGTGGCAACTGATTGCAGAGAAGAAGGGGAATTTCATCAGCTCAGATTCTAATCAAAGAAAAGGTCAAGTTTCCTGTAGCTGTAAGTCAATTGTAGGAATGATTAAAGGTGCATCCACCTGCCTGGTAGGCGCCCCTACTCCCCCACCACAGCCCTCCCCACAGCCTGGCTCCTCTCCTTGTCCTCTAAGGGGTTCAGGTGCCTGCCAGCAATTAGCCTTAATGAGCCAGTAGTACTTTCCTGAGAGATGTTGAGAAGCCTAATTGCAAAAAGCAACTAACTGTAAAGGCTCTGCCTGCCTGAGACAGAGCTGTAACTCCTGACTTGCCAGATAGCCTGCAAAGCTCATGCCCAGCACAAGTGTACCAGCAGACAGCAAAGTCAGGTGGGAAGGCCAGTCCTGCATGGGCCTCCTGGAAACTCAAGGGCAGAGTTTTGGTTCAGCACTTGGAAAATGGTACGTATCCTCAGCCCAGACAACTGCATTCATATTTTGGGTACAGCTGTCTGCTCCAAGTTTTGACTGACTTACCCTCCACTTAAAACAATAATGTTTTCTGTGAAACCAACACCTTGTATTTTGCTTTTGTAGGTAGTTTGTGATGTAGGTACATTAATTACACTGTAGTTACTCTGATTACAATATGGTTCTAATTTTGATGTCTGTAATTACTACCACTCCATATAGCTAGAAGCTTAATTTAATGCCTGAATTACTTTCAATTACCTCTTAAGTTCCTTACTTTCATATTTGATACATGTACTTACTGCAAAATTCCACTATCAGAAGATTAACTTAATTACCTTATTTTCAAGTGAACCTCTATTATTGGACAATTCCTAGTGATCTGTGTTCTCACATCTTTAATTATTCTCTAGCACATTATACATTTCTGTGTTGAGAACGCACTACTTTAATTACCTTCTTTTTGTATCTGGTAATTGCATACAGTTTTCAAGCTTCCTGGAGTTACATATGTGACAGGGATGAGGGGGATTCAGTTTCATACACAGTTGACTGTGTATGTATATGTATATAACACAAGCTGACTGAAAACCATCAGTAAAGAGCGCAAAGATTTTATCAGGATTGTATTTCCTGAGTTCTGTAAAGAGTACAGTCAAGAAATAAATCACATATGAGGTTCCACCAACAGGTGTTTTGTGATGTTTTCTCATAAATGTATAAATTCCATTAAAGTTCATTGGTCTTCACCATATAGGCATATGGTTCTTGTATCCCAGAATTGCTCCAGTAAGTTAGAGGAAAAAATATTTGCTCTGACCTCAGAGGCCAAATCCACGTCTAATGCACTTCACTGGAGTGGACTGATCACACCCACTCGGAGCTGAATGCATTTCAGAACCAACAAGTATTAAATGAAGGTCCTTGCCATATCTCCAAAACAACATAGTTTTCTTCTGTTGCTACAGTGACGACAATCCTGATAGGTATCCTTGAAAACTTGCATCATAATAATAATGTCATCCAGCCACCAGAAATTTTGAGCAGATAACAGAATAACTGGATATGAAACTCAGTCATTATCCTTCTGACTAGGAGAAGGACTACTGTATCATTTTTGACCAGACACAAAATAATTTGGACAAATTAATGTACTACAGGCTAAACTACTATAGGCATATTTGAAACATTAGAAGCATTAGCTCATATTTAGTACAGTAAAACACTTCTCATTCATGGGATTTGGATTTACCTTGCAGTTTCTGAAAGCAGAATTTGACATCAAGAGACTGAAATAGTTTGTAAAATAATCCGGGTCCTTCATGGTGAGGACTAGTAGGTACTATGCATTTTTACTGTCTATGCTATTTTACTATTTTATAGTAAGCTCCTGTTTCTTATGAGGCCTTAGAAACAAGCTTAAGACATAAAAGTATTTTCATACATTAATTAAAACAAGTAGGAAAGCACAAAAATAGCTAATTTTTTCTAGTAGATTTTTTGAGATGTATACAATTTTAAATAAACATCTACATGCTGAATATTGAACAATGCATCTAACCTCATCAGTTAACTGCTGCAAAAACTGAGATGACATGCATTAGCTATTTTATGTGCATGTTTAGGTAAAAACTTCTACTCCAAAGAGAGCAGGTGACTCCCCACACAGGTAGAGGTTTTCTGTATGAGTTGTCCATTGATTTTGGTAACGCTGTGCAAATGGGTAAAGTTAAGCACCATTTTTGATCTGAAGTTTCCTGATAACTACTACTAAGAGGTATAATAATGTGCAATGTAAAGAGGAAATCAAACATTATAAACCACTACAAAACCAAATGAGGTGGGCTTCTTCACATAGAGACTATCCTCAATTCTGAATGAGGTCAACAGGAGCAGTAAGTACTTCTCCCTTCAGAAAACCTGCTTAAACTTGTGAGACAGTAATTCACAGATCACATGGACACTTAAAGAATGGAAAAATCTCAGAAAAGCAACATTCTCAGTTCATTTGTTTCCTTTTCTGTTTGGTGGCCAGTATAATACGAGCACAGTGATGAACTGTGTCTGATGACAAATTCTGCTCAGCTATTTAAATCCTTTGCATACAGCATTCCTGATAAGTTAAGGATCTAAAATTGTTTTACCAGTGTTAATGTGCAAGTTAATTGAAGGTCTTATATGAATTCATATACGCTACTGAAGATTGATTAAAATAGCTGTATGAAAGGTACTCTAAGCCAATGCTCTTTTATGCTGTCGATTAGTTTCTTGATGAGATTCCAGAGAGAAAAGAAAGAAATTAAGTAATGGGGCAAAATGGCATTGAAAAGAAAAATCCAACAATGCAATTTAAGCACTAATGCTCTTCTCCACAGTGCATACTGGCTCCTTCTCTGTGTATATCTGTGGGTATACAGACATACATACACACGTATCATAAAGACAAAGCCCTTGTGGCTCTTCATTCACCCCCCACACTTCATTCTTCTCACATTTCATTCTTCAGATACTACCAAAGCAAAGAGGGATGATGCTACAGGACACCAAGTGCTATAACTTTCCGCTCTGTTAATTTTTTGCTATGTAGATCTTTAGAGTGTTGACATTCAGAAAAAGTTATTTAGTACTACTAATCTACATCATGCAAACAATACATTTTTCAAATGCTAGATGTGTTCTGTGATACCAGAAACATGGGGTTTTCATAGGATTTGCGGGGTGGGGGGTTAACAGTGTCCTGGTTCTATTTGAGGGATGCCACCTATTTTTATTTTGAGGAAACTTTTATAAAAGTATTAGTAAAAGGAAAAGGGTAAAAATGTGTTAAATAAATTCTCTCACTGCCTTTTTCACCATAATGTTAACCACCTAACCAACAGCTTGCATAGCCCATAATTGCACAGAATTTGTCTAATGTTTCTAATGCTTATTTGCTTGGTAGTTCAAATAATAGCTTACATATTTGTAATTAAACTGTTGCCTAACAACTCTAATTTAATGTGGGATAGCTAAAACGTTAGTGGTCTCTTTGTCTGTACTGGGCTTTTTGTGTTTAAAACAGTCTGCTTCCTCATGAGGAAAAAAAGGTAGATTATTATGACTGGTCAAAGTTATATCCTGGATTTAGCTCTTGAGGTCTGAACTATTTGTTGTTTAACCCCATCCAACAACCAAGCACCACGCAGCCGCTTGCTCGCTCCCCCGCCACAGAGGGATGGGGAGGTGAATCAGGAAGGAATGTAAAAAATCAAGGGTTGAGACTAGAACAATTTAATAATTGAAATAAAAGAAAACAAGTAAGAATAACAACAACAATTATAATGAAAAGGAAGGAGAAGAGTTGAGGAATGAAATCCAAAGGGAATGGAGAAAAAACCCAGGTGATGCACAATGCAATTGCTCACCACCCACTGACCGATGCCCAACCCCCACCAGTGCATGTGCTGAGCGTGGTGTCCCAGGACACCAGCTAGTTCAGGTCAGCTCTCCTGGCTGTGTCCCCTCCCACTTTCCCGTGCCCCTCCAGCCTTTTGGCAGGGACTGAGAAATGGAAAAGTCCTTGACTTAAATTATATAAAATTTATAAATATATAGTATTTATTATAGTATAAAAATTACCCAGCAACTACCAGAAACACCAGGGTGTTATCGACATCATTCTCACACCAAACCCAAACCACAGCACTGCACCAGCTACTAAGAAGAAAATTAACTCTATCCCAGCTGAAACCAGGACACCACTGAACTAATGTTCTTTTTGCTCTAGAAGATGCAAAGGTGAGAGATGGATGTGGCACCGGCATATGTCTTCTTTACAATAAACCCTGCCTATGCCAGCCTAAAAGAAATACTGATCTTTGCATGAAGTTTCTGGGTCCTGTTGTAAACAAAACTTAATAGAAGAAATAGAAAAGAAAGAGCTTTGTAAAGGTGTTTAATTGCCTGGGCACCTGTGGAACCAGATTTCAAGTCTGATCCTTTCCATCAGCTTGTACCTTTCTGTTCTCATTGGCAGTAGCTTGAGGAGGAAGAGGAACATTAGGACATGGCAAATACACTTTTTAAAAATACATACACATATATATGTACATACAGAACACATGCACGCACAGACAACACTGCTCATCAGTTCTGAATGTAACTTCTTTTGTTTGCTTGTGTATGTAGAAATATCATGGAAATAAATAAATATCCACAGCCATTGTTGAGACCTGTGCCTCTTTTTTTTTTTTTAACAGAGCTAAATTTCAAATATATTTAAATAGCCGATTCAGACCACCCTTGATGTGGCTTTTTACTGGATATAAGCCTCAGAGCCTACTGAAAAATATTCAGTATGGGACCTTAAAACACACATAGGATTAGTCTAAAAAGAAAAATTCACAAAACTATGTATTCCAAATTATGTCTCAGCATTTCATTAGCATTAAACAAATAGTATTAATGGAACAGCTAAATTTATTTGCAGTATAGTCATCATGAAAACATTTCCCTCATTTTTAATGTAGTATGGTATTTTTAATTAGGTTTGAATCTTTAACTATATTCCACAAATCCTTTTAAATACAGCCTATGAATTTTTAAATTAAATTTCAATTTTTTTAGTTAACTACTTACTGCAAACCTTATTAATATTCAGATTTAAATTAAAGAAATTAATAAATATGCTGACTCAAAATTATGCATTTTATTTGATGCTACCTTGCCATCCAACATTTTTGGAAGGATACATACCAATTTTTAAATGTCTAAACACCAGAAAAGGCTATTTGAGATATTCTTACATAGGTGGATGCGAGATGGTTCTCCAATCCACCTTAAAAAAAAAAACAAATTGAGAAAGGAATCCCTGTACTCTTGCTCCATACAGCGCACAACTGCATGAATTCTTAGTAACTTAAAATTCAGGAAATGCTACTTGCAAAAAGGCCAGATTTTTCACCTTCTCACATGGTGAGTAGTACATTGACTACTGATCTTCCAAACAATTAGTCACATGTTTTATCTAGATCAATAAGCATTTTGAAGTATCAATGTTTACAAACAAGCAGGTGCTCAATCTTCAGAATGAAGTTTTGCCTTTGCTAATAGAGCCATTTTCTTGCAGGTAAGTCCCACTGAAATAAACTGTGATTACCTCTCCAAGATCACACTGCTGTTTCACATAATCTAACAAACATTTATGTGGAAAAAAAAAATAGGAAAAGAGAAGGTATTTCCAGTTTTAGAAGAGAGTATATTTCATCAGCAATCTGACTAAATCTAATCCTGACTTATTATACTCCAAAAGGTTTATGTGAATAAAACATGGTTACTTTTGTTTAGGGAGGACTCAAAAATGCTTCCTTACTCTACAAAATAATTAAAAGGGAAGTTGGGGCATTTTTTTTCTCATTCAAAGTTTAATTCTTCAAAATAGATTTTTGAAGTAAAATCAAGTCACTATTTACAATTTGTTCTGATTGTAATCAACTATCTTCTGTTTTGTCTCATCAAAAATTGATGTGAAAATAAAAATGTCATTATTTTCCCCAAAAAATTATAATCGCCTTTCCTATGAAAACTTACATTTTTTACTAAAACATATTTTTAATAGGAAAACTAGGTAAGTAATCACTTTTCTTTAAATACATGAATAAAAGTAATTGATTGTCCCTCTCTGAATAGTCTTCTGTCAGCAAGTATTTAAATTTGCTACTCTTTAAAGTACCACCTGAGATTTATTTAACTCAGTGACAGATAGAGTTATGGGTTTGATGCTAGAAATGTCAGAATACATGGTATCATTTTGAATTGTAGCAAAGCTACAGGCACATGGACGTGGTTTATTTTCCATATCAATTAGATAATGTTTGAATGTGTATGGAACTTGGCCACTTTGAGCTACCGGAACTTACTGGGGAGGGAAGTAAATAAATTACATTCTGGTTTTATGTAAATGACTGAATTTCTCTTTTCCCTGTGACTGTGTCATGTTTTCCTGCAAATACAGGAGACTGTACCTTCAGAGCCTTCACCTTCCTTAATGATCGTGTCTCTATAGAGAGATACTCATTTTTTCAGGTATGCATTTTCAGTTACCATTCCACATTTCTAATTTGACAGACCAACAGGATAATGCTAACCTCCAGAGGTAATTACAGAGTGACAAGTTTCATGACTGAAGTAAGTGCTGGTTTATCCAATTATTTCCACAGCCATGTTAGGCTTATATTTTATGTCCAAAACACATCAAATTCTGCTCTCCTGTTACACTCAGACATATGCTAATTCAAAGATCTTTTCTACCTCTTAATCTCCCAGCTGATGAGATGGCTTACATGATATATTTATCAGGCTACAGAATCTTGGTTTAGATAATTTAACATAATGAAGCCTGGTTGCATGCTAGTTTTTCATTAGGGTTCCACCTTCCCAATGATGTATTACACTGCAAAATGTTCAGATGGTTCAAGGTAACGATGCATTTTGTTGATAGATCAAACAATTCAGTGTAATGTTTAATTCATTGATATATGATAGAAGAACATTATATTGCTAATATATTAAACTTAATATATTACTGTAACAATATGTCTTTAATGATACTCTGAACATTAATGTCAGCAAACCATCAGTTGTGAGGTTCAGGATGTAAAAATCCACACTTGAAATGAAGTCATCACAGAAAACAATTTAAAAGATGCAGCTATCTCCTTAAATGTCTTCATATTTATTCTTCAAAGAAAAAACATAGAAAAATTCTGCATTTAATTCCTATAGCTTGCTGCAGAATGTAAGGAATGAATAATTTCTCCACATAACAATTAAAGACTGTCTCTCCTGTCAACATGGATTAGCTAGAAGAAAATATTTTTTGGCAAGTTTTGTTTTTTGAAGTGCATCTTTTAATTATCTGATCATACACCCATTACTGTGTTATCCCACACCTCTAAAGGTTGAGCAGACATTTTTCACAGATTTTCAAACGGAATCATAGAATCATCAGGTTGGAAAAGACCTTTATCATTGAGTCCACCTGTAAACTTAGCACTGCCAAGTCCACCACTAAACCGTGGTCCCAAGTGCCATGTCTACACAGCTTTTAAATACCTCCATGGATGGAGACTCAACCACTTCCCTGGGCAGCCTGTTCCAATGTTAGACAACTCTTCTGGTGAAGAAATTTTTTCCTAATATCCAATTTAAAAACCCATGGTGCATGGGGTAAGGGGACATGTCTTTACTGCTAAATGGACCAATGCATTGTAGAGAAAATGCAACAGCAAGATATATTCAGATAAATTAATGTTGGAAAATGAATACACATTTTTAAAAGCCAAACAGCAAGTGACCAAGAAAACGTCCAGGATGTTTGTGACTCTGAATTGAGTGTCCTCTGAGAAGATATGCTTAGGTGGGTGAGGGGGGAATGATGTTCAGTTCAAATAGGGTGAAATGTAAGATTTGTGACATACCGAAGATCAGGAGAGATAATTGAAGAGCAGAGTTTGGACTCCATCACTACAAATCTGGAAGTGCTAACCTCTAAGTGAGGTCAGCATGAGTTAAAAAATCACCTGGAAGGCAGCATTAAGCCACTTGCTTCCAAGTTAAAAACAGTCTCCTAAGAATAGCCATAGACAAGGTGCCATGAGCAAAGAAAAGATCCAGAGAACAACACATGGGTTTTGAGGGTCTATCTGGGGAAAATAGTGGGAATTTGATAATAAATTTGTGAGAGGAAATAAGACTAAGAGAACTGAAGAAAATTAAATCTTCAAGATGCATAGAAGAAAAAGCAAGATTCAAAAGAAATAAGCTCTTTGAACTGATGGCAAATGCTAGGGTTGAAAAGTCCCATCCTACCAGTAAGCAACAGCAAGTGAGAAGGTAGTATGCTTTACATCATCTTCATGATCTGGGAGAATATGTATATACCTTTCACCTCACTGAGGTAGGCAGCTACTCCTAATTAGTGTAAAAAGGAGAGAAAAAAAAAAAGAAATAGTAAAAAAATCTTAAAACACAAAACCCCCACCCTATCCATATGCCTTGTTACATTTTTGAAGTTAGTATTTTACTTTAAAGGTAACTGAATAATTAATGATACTAAAATGACCGCTTCCATGCTATTGTGCAGTAAGTATTCCCCCCTGCCCTCATCAAAACCCAACCCATGCCATGATCAGTCGTGCTCTAGGGTCTGGTCCAATTCTTTTCTAAGTCCTTCACCGACAGTCATACAACAGAAGGCACCCACAGTTCCTAGCATCCTCTTCAAATGTGTCTCTATTTGCTGCAATACATGCTTTTCCTGTTCTTATCTGATGCTTTCCCTTCTTAATTTCCTCATTTCTCCTCTATTTTTCCTTCTGTGTCACATTCCATTATCTCACATCTTCACATATGACCAGATCCAACTACCATGTCAATGCAAAGTCCAGCACTCACACATAAGGACATATTACATCATTACACTTACCCTTTATACTCTCTGCATCAACTTTATTTCTCCAATCTAGCGAGGGAGTCTACTAACAAACTTTTCTAACTGATCTCTTCATTTTTCTTAAAGTAATTCAAGTTTCTAAGTCATGCAATAACTTTCTGATCGGAAATTAAAACTGCACCATAAGTTTGCAGAGCTAAGTAAACAAGTGAGAGGGACAGATGATGGGGCTCCCACACGTGAAGGACTTCATGCCAGGTTACACCACTTCAGGTACTCGCTGATGGCAAAAAGTCCCTGCCTGTTTGCAACTGATTGGGCATATCAAACAACCCTCTCTTTCAAAAGAAACTACAGAACTAAGAAAGATTTGAAAACATGTGACATTTTGGTCCCTATGACAGAGGAGATAAAGAACACATTTTAGAACCGCAGCACAAATGCACTATGTAAGGGAGAACTATTTTTAAGAAGGGCATAAGAAGCCTTTAGGACACAAGGAAAAGCCATTAAGCCCAGCAAAGTTCAATTCCTTCTCTTCTACACTATGAATATCTCTATTTCCTGAATGACTCCACTGTTTTTGTGTGCAATCTTGCTGGGTAGAAAGTAGTACATTTGTAACTTTAAAATATAATCTCCATAAATGCCTCGTTATCCTATTATCTGCATTAGGCTGGAAACACTTGAAGAGACATTACCTATAACATTTAAAATGCCACATAATTTAACTGAGCTTTCCTAAACTGACTACATTTCTGTAGCCTCTCTAACACACATCTTCTTTTTCCTTTTTAAAATCTAGTATCAATGTAATTGCCACTCTTTCCATTTTTCAAGTTCTACAAGATACTTTTGTAATATGCTGATATATTCTAAAGTGAGCTGTTACCAGAGACAGCTAATCCCATAATTAAACCTATGTTCTTCCCTTCAATTGCATGTTCTAGAATTACAATTGCTTTGTTTAAGTAGATCTCCCTTTCTGAGCTTTTGAAAGATATTTCCTGTCCTTTTTTTTATACCAGATTTTATTTCAGTTTTTTATATATTACTTGTTTTCCAATGAATGCGCAAAGGTAATAACAGAATTACAATGATTTCACATGGTTATTAGAATGTTTACAATGTTTAGAATACAATATCCGTCCTTTACATCACTTATTACAGGAACAACTTTATTTTTAGTATTATCTCATATGACATATTATTTCTTTCTCTTGAAAATGTAGTGTTAAAAAAAAAGTACATGCTTCATTTTACACACTAGTATTAAAAGTGGGTAGAAAATTTGCAATTAAACCAGTACTGAAAAAAATATTTACATGCTTCATTTTACACACTACTATTAAAAGTGGCTAGACAAGTTGCAATTAAACCACAAAATCTTCTAAACATTTTGATAAGACAATTTTTGCTAAAACCACAAGTTCTGTAGTTTTAATAAGATGACAATAGTGATGAGGCCAGAAGGCAAAATCAGTATCTACATAATACTGTTCTTTACCTACAAAATTGCTTTATTACTTGAGTGCAGCTATCGAATGCATAAAACGTTCTTCTCTCTGATTCAGTGTGCAAGTATATATATTCATATATAAATTAACACTGGCAAATGCTTAAAAATATAGATACATTGTTTTTTTAATACATATATATAAAAATAGTAATTTCAGTGTATATGTAAACACATATGTATATACACACACATTACATAGATGCATGTATATCTACATATATATATATATTTTCTATGTAAGCACCTGCCATTACTTATTTACTACAAAGGAAGTCATTCCCTCGGCTTCTGATCCCAGTGCCTGCTTGTGGTCAGACTGTACCAATGACGGTGTAAAAGAGGACACAGCTGCATTTGTGAGAAAACTGATTAACTTCAATTGCTCTGCAAATTTCACAACAGAGGTCTAGACAGCAACCTAATTAATGCAAAAAGCTATCATTTTATAGATAACTCTAAACCTAGAGAGCCAGAAAAAGTGAAAGGTATCCAGGATAAAACTCACACTGTCCTGATATTCTCCAGTATCACTTTATTTTCTTACACTGAGGTTCTGTCCTCATTTGGTCTCTTGTTAGACGAATAATTTTTCTACACTGAACAACATCAGACATTCTAAAATGACTATATAGTTATTGCAGTTAAGCATAAAATGCTAACTGTGGTTGGCTTGTGCTTTTTTCCTGTGATTTAGGTGAATATAACGAATCAATGCATCCGTGTAAAACTTACTTGAAGTGAAACATCTTTAATTGACTTGGGCGCAATTGCTGTACTTTCCAAATCTCTGCACACTCCAAAACTGCTCAGTAAATTGTAAGGTTTTGGGTTATGTATTTGGTTTTATACAGGGCAACAGCTGTGGATGCCCAAGTTTTCACATTAACACACCATGGCCACTTGGAATTTCATTTCACCAAAGTGTTAATGATTGAATGTAAATCCTCATGTACAAATACTAGTATCAACCACTTGAAATAAAGAGAATTTCCCAGAGGAAAACTAGCAACTGTCACTGAATCAAGCAGTTTCAGTTCCATGCAAGAAAACAAAGTAAATGTTCATGGAGCAGCTGTCTTAAAAATCCTGACCTAGATTGCCTCTTCCACAGTTGTGTGACTGCTAGTAAACCTGCACTCAGTAATTAAAGGTGTTTAACAAGGACATAAAGATTTTGGATTAAAATGACCATATATTCTTTCCTCTTCTAATTTACTTTTATTCTTCCCTTGACTTAATTCTGGACAAAGCAACAACATAGGTTCCTAGGAAGTGGAATAGAACAATATTACCCAGTCCTGCTGCAGCAGCTGCAAACAGGCAATAGTACAGGCCCTTCAGGTAGGGGCATATATACCATTAAAGTGGCTTTGGGACTTTTCTGGCATGTTTTTCTATTCCTTTATGCTGTCAAGGTGACTTAAAGGTTGTGCAATGTTGCGCAACTAAAGGGCAGCACTTTGGGGGACATGCAGTATAACTGATGGGGTCATAAGAAAGCACCAGCAAAATTTATTTGGACCAACAAGAGAAAAAATAATTCTTCCCTCTTCTCTAGGTAGGAAAATGGGCTCCAGATCCTAAGATCTCAGTTTCCTGACAATATTCTGGATTTTATGCATCTTAATAACCAAAATAAAGTTTCTGAAATAATAAAAAAATATTGTATTACCACAAATATACACAACATTTTTAACTACAGCTGTTGTTCAAGGAATAGTATGACTAGGTACTCAAGGGCTGCCTTTCAAGTCACTTTTATGAACAAAGGCCTGACTGCATTCATTCCACCAAGTCTGCACATTTGTGTACCTCAGTGGAATTTAGCAGAAATCCATAAAGTAGTTCTTGTGACATTTTTATCGAATACTGGTCCCATTTATCACCAGCAGGCCTACAAACAGCATCAGTCTCAAAACCTGTTTAATCAAAGCAATCTTCTGTCTTAACTAGCATTTGCAAGGAATGTATTAAAAGGTTTGAAGCTCATGTGAATGTCTAGTCCCAAAAGTGATGAATAGGTTGCTGTATTTTTTAGTTGTTGTTCTCTGGATTTGTACTACTGAAAAAAAAAAAAAAGAACCAAATCCAAAAAACCAAACCCAACATGCTTTTAAAGCAGCGGAAAACAATAGGCTTAAATGAGCCAACAGATTTGTTCCTGAGCCTCTAATGTTCTCCCAGATTCTCTCTTTTAATTTGACCCAAGGAACTTCAGGAAGGTATGAAAAGGAGATGAGGCTCTGACATGCTTCAGCAAATTCTTCACGTGTTACCACACTATCTGAAAGACTAAGACCACAAAGAAAGAAGCTGGTGAAACTCAGAACGCTTCACAAACAGTAGGTCGGTGCCATTAAGAGACATATTGCAAAGCTGTTACACTCCTTTTACAGTTTTGTTCTGTATTGCTTCTTCATATAGCTTATACATTTTGTGGGGGAGAATCCATGGTATTTTTGAATGAGATTTAACTTGCGAAAATAACAAGAAAGATCATCAATGTTGGCTATTCAAGTGGGCACAAAAACATTTAGTGTGTACCAAAAGCCTATAATAACTGTTGGAAAACCCTCATTAGAGAAGCACAGCTCTTCCACAGAGGCAATTATTGGACCCCTCACTTTTGAATCAGAAAAATTAATACCTAAGAGAGATTATGCAGTTTAGAAGTTCACACAGTAAGCCAGTATCCAAACCAGCGAGAATACCCAAGAGGACCGATTTCATCATTTTCAAACTGTTGTTAGACCACTCCTACCAAAGGTTGCTAATTTAAGCAGTAGTTTAAAATAGTAAAAATTAAAACTGCTGCTTAGAGGAACATCAAAAATTCATGCTCAATTGTGCACCAAATGCATGTATACCCCATTATTTCAAGAAGGAGGTCCAGCTCATCATCATGGCAACTACACATTCACATTATATGCATGACATTACACACCTTTTATTTTTTTTTTATACTGATCCCTAACAAACTAAAGTACATTAAAAATGGGAAACAAAGAACATGTTTAACTTTAAATGTTCATTACACAAACACCTCATGGGATTTTAATGCTTAAAACTGAGAATGGAGATCATGTATTTTCTATTTATCAAATTTTAATCCCCAACTAGAATCAAAATTTCCCAAAAGAAGACTTCACAACTCTGATAGGAAGAGCAGGTGAGTATATATTTCATAAATGTATGTGTCCACATTAGAACATCACTACTGGTAGGATCAGAACATGACTTCCGACAAAGACTCTGGCAAAGTGCTGTGAATAAATTTCACTGCCCTTCTCACCTAGTAAGTCTGCAGGGAACATGGTCCTATGCCTCTACAGAATCATGACATTACCCAGCTCAGTTTGACAGGCTCTGTCAGTGTGGACAGAAAGATGTAGTTCTCCGTATCAAGCACTCTGCATATCAACATTCAAGAAGTTAACGCATTTCAAGTTACTAATTTCTTTCCACACAGCCAACAGCGAAGGTTCCAGAACAGTCTATAAAGTATATTTCTTCTAAACATCACTGTTACCAGATGTAATCTCAGTGCTGTGTCTGTTTTACAGAGGGAGGAGTTTGGCATCATTAGAATTTAATTATTTACACTCAGTTCCTCCATCAGATTTCAAATGAAATAAAAGCCACATTAAAAGCAAGCCTCCAAGATCTCTCCTGATACATTTTTCCAATAAACGGTAACACCCAAAAGCTATCTAAATATCCATGATATACATCTGTGACCCGATCAGCAAAGAATCTGAACAAGTGATGGTTTCCTCTCCCTCAAAATACAGCCACCTCCTTTTTAGATGCACACCATGGAAGGAGAAAGCAGAATTTTTTCAGTGCAGCTCCACAAGGCAGTAATGAATCATCCCAGATAGAAAATGTCATTTTCCTTACATTAGACCCATGGCACACGTGAAACAGTCTTTTACACCTAAAAGGACTGTCAAAAGAAACTGGAAGCAAATGGACAAGGAACTCACAAAATTTCAGTTTTACCTTCAAAATTGTTTTCAGTTATGTGCTCAGAAAAGAAAAAAAATCCAGGCCCTCTAACACAGTGAGCTAGAACTAAACTCCAAGTAGGGAAGCATATGATTAATTCACATTATAGGTATGGCAATACAGTCAGGTTATATTACAGTTCTGCAAATAGGATGCATTACTACTGACTTTATAGAGCCTGAATTTCTATTACACAGGAGGAAACTATTTCATCCATATAGCTCATATCTTCTTATGGTTTGCTATTTGACTTATATTACTACTTTTATTAAGTTGCAAATGTTAATGTAGATATTAGCCCACCAGGTAAGGTATTCTTCACCCACACTGGGCATTCTACAAATAGCGCTGTTTAGGAAACCTTTCACTCCTGAAAAAGCTTGATAGATGAGGTCAGACTGTGATCTAAAATATGTTACAACATCCCCAAAACTTTCCAAAGTTAGACACTGCACCCAGACCTCCTAGTGGCAGGACAATGCTTTAAGAAGATAAGGATGCTCCCAAATAAGTTATACTTTTTTTTTAGAATACCTTTTCTAAAAGGCTAAAGGTAGCTCAGCAAGCAGTTTACTGGAAGCTAGTTTGCGCCTTTGCAAATTGTTCTCTTCCTTACCTCAGCAAGTATGTGTGATTTGAACCAGAACTGGAGGGATTATTTTATAGCTATTTTTACACTTCTTTTTGATAGAAAATGGATGTAACATTAGCAGCCAGCATTGCTGCTTGGAACCCCAGAAATTACAAGTCATCAGGTGCCAAAAAAAAGTATCCATTGTGGCTTTTTCCACAAATTTACTAGCTGCATAATGCATCATAGGTAAAGCAGCAATATCAGTCCTGTATCTATGCAAACTAACTGACAGATTTGTTATGGGTCAGTACCAAAAGCAGGAACGTTGCAATGCATTAGCTGCACCACATTTTGAAATCCTTTTTTACATACTCAGGGTAACTTCCAACATACTTATGGGAAGAGAGCAGTTTTCAGTAATTCCTATCTCTAACTATTGGGGGATTTTACCTCTCAGCTACCACTTAGAAGAAATTACCTCTCTTTCAACTGGAATCACACCAAATAAAACATTTAAAATGATGTCTTTGGGCTGTGATGAAGTAATTATTCATCAAAGCACAAACTGTATTTCTTAAATCCAAACAGAACATATCTAATGATGGATGGCTAAGTAATCCTGGAGAATTGAAAGGCACTTTATTCTCTTCAACATCATCTACCATCTGCTACAGTTTCCTTCCTTCCCTCCAGATTTCAGTGGGGTTAGTTTCACAGCAGGAAGAAGTAAAAATATAGATTCATTTTAAAGAAAAAGGATAGGAGAAAGAGAGCAATTTACTAGAAAAACGTAAGAGTTCTATACCTAACTCCTTGTGGAAGTTTCTAGGGCTCTGGGTAAAAAGTTTGGAACAGAAACCCACTCTAACAGGACACCAGAGGGAAGGTCCATCCACTTTGCACAGATTTTCAGATTTTGACTGGAATTTTTTGTCTATTGGAAAAAAAAAAATCTGGATTTCAAATAAGTAGTTTCCATTCCATAAAGGCTGTCATGAAAAAGGATGTAAAACCAGCCATTTTCCAACAGTCTTTCTCTACCTTTGCACAACTTTACATACTTTTCTTATATTACTTTTTTTATAAATTGGGACCTTGATTCTACCAAAATCAATTACAATCAAAAGATGGTCATCAATTCCAGAAGAAAGGAAACATTGGAAGCAAATCCTCTGTGACAGTTAAGGATCACCTAATGAGATACCCAGGTGTCAAGAGTTCCTCCTAAGACTCTTGGTTTGACTATACCTAAATCCTGAGGAAATCCCCTTCTCTGAGATAATTTAGATGAAAGAAAGAAAAGACATACTCCTATAGATTTTGTCCTTACAGTTTTTCAAGGGAGGGTACGTTTAGCGAGAGATGAGAATTCAGCTCAGGATAACTATTAGTTCAGACAGAAACTCTAATAGAAAAAGTCTAATCTTACTGCAAGGATCACAGCCTCCACGGGGAGATACTATCGACTTTCTTACTGCCCCATAATGATGCAGTGTGGGCATTTCAGTACTCACACAGGTCGAAGATACATGTAACTATCCATGCATACATGCCTCCAAGAAGCAAAGAAAAAAATAAAATTAATGGAACGGCTGGTGAATTTGGAAGAAAACCAGTGATCTAGGTAGCACTGAAAAAAAATACAGTTTGATTACACACACTCACAACAGGTCCACAATTGAAATACAGACTTGAACACTCAGAAAGAAACAGAGAATCACAGAACGGTCAGGGTCGGGAGGGACCTCCAGAGATTGCCTAGTCCAAGCCCCTGATACAGCAGGTTCTCCTACAGCAGGCTGCACAGTTGTGTCCAGGTGGGTTTTAAATGTCTCTGGGGTGCAGACACATTCTTCTATAAACGTGAACATCTGATTTTTGCAGACTCCCAATGAATGAATGTTTCCACAGGTACTACTACCAGGTGAAGGCACAGTGGGCAGCAGCCACCCTACAGCACACAGACAGGGCTGTGGGCACACTGGCTGCTGGGCCACGGGTACAAGCCCTGCAAAACCCAAGCTCTGCCTGCCTTTCCCACTGCAGTACTGTCTCTACCCCCTGACCAGCCACCATTTTTTTCACAGAACATATGGGGATTGAATGTCACCAAAACTTCTGTCAAATTTAGATGGAATTAGCCAACAGGTTTAAAAGCTTTGGGAGTACAGGACACAGAGTGCAACCATAGGTGTCTTAGCTCCTTAGAAAACCATGCTAGGGATTACTGCTGAAGTTGGAGAGTTCTAGAGATAACCAACAACATCCACTGCAGGAATATAATGTCCCTCAGAGCTCACAAGAGACAGTACACTAAACATGGTATGCTGTACCAGGTCAAGCCAGTTTAACAATCTAACAATTCACATCATTACTCTTCCATTTAGCAAGCATACTAGAGGAGAGAGAGCGGGGCTGCACAGCTGGTATTTCCCAACACAGAAGAAAAGCCCTCCCCTCCAAATAAACGGGTCAGTGGGAAAAAGCAGTTTCTCTATCAGACCTAGTGATGTGGCTCCTTTCACAGCAAGCTCAAGCAGTCTCCTCAGTCTTAGCTTCAGACACAGATAACCATGTTTCTACGCGTTACAATATATTGCTTAAGAAATCAGTAGTGTGCATGCTCACTTCTGACCTATGCCTGAAAGGTAGTGGAATTCCTACATCAGTAGGAATCCAGGACCTTCCCTAACAAGTAGCTACAGCCTGGTGTAGCAATCGGGACAGGCAGTACAACAGGTCTGATTTTTCACTGGTACTGGGATTAGGTACACTGATGTACTGGCAGGTAAAACAGGGGAGCTACAATCTCCCTCTGGGATGTGGTGACTGTTACGCAAATGGAGTGCCATCAGCTGAAGGGTTTGAAGGGGAAGGAAGGACCTGAAGTAGGAAGATGCTTCATCTTCTCTTAATGTCCTGTCATCTGGGTCTGAAAGGCAATTATCATTAAGTCAGCTTTTAATGATGTGGTGCATGGTAGCATCTGGATTTATACTCCTGAACTGAGAAAACAAGAAAACCCAGCGTGTGTGAAGATTATGGTCCACAGAAGGAAGGGAATTCATATAATCTAATTAAAATAATGAAAAAAGATAAATTTTATCTATTTATTTTTTAAAAAACCATGCATAAACTACCAAATCCAGAGGGTCTATGTGCAAGTAGCAAATAAATTACCACCAACAAATATTAAAGCATAAGAAAGCAAAAATTTTAAACTAGAAAAGCATCTAAAATAAGTTTCTCATGCAGCTGCTTTTTAAAAAGTTAAGGAACCCAAAGACGCAACAGACAATGAGAAGTAAAGCAATCAACACAGGAAAGGCATAAAGGACACAGAACCCCTCTTGTTATTGAAGTTTTCTACAAGATATGACTAACACATTATTCTAAAAACCTTATCAAGATATACTATTCGCTCAATTTCAGAGTTTTCTCTGATAAATTATTTGAAGTGTTATTTAATATTTTAGTGACTTTGTATTTCTCTGTAACTTAATTTTGTTCTTCATTAAGTAGCATTCTGATTTTGTTCTTTGATGAAATCTTGTGCCTTCGTGTTATTGGAGGAAGCATATGCACAGGATAACTAATAAATTTATTGTTTCTTATATTCTTCCAGAGTTCTTCCCCTCAACTTTAAAAATTATTAAATGCACTCAAATAACAGCAATGCTGTTTCTATCAGGAACATGGAGCCAACAATTTAAACATATGAGAAGCATTCTCTGAAAATGTGAAATGCTCTACAGGGTTCAGATGAACACAGTTTCTTCACATTTGGTGCCTATCACAAGGTCTCACCAGAACTGTAGGTTAGGACAATCTAAGTACGAAAACAAAAAAGCCAGTTTAAAACCAGTTTAATAAATTTGAAAAACTGGAATACTGTGTATATGACAAATAATGGTATCAGCGTTTCTGTTTGTTACCTATCATGCAACTAATAAAATGCACTATAAATAGCTCCCTGTGAAGAAAGAAAATAATATATGAAACAAGTCAGTATTGGAGGTCTTTGTAATAAATGAGGGTGGTGATTTTCAACAGTAGTCTTGAACCCACAGTAATGATGATTTAATAGAAAACAATTTGCTAATTATGTGTGCCTCTCTCCAGTATTATACCCTTTTTAAAGAACTTAGCATTCCTCTTCAAAAGTGGAGAGAAGGAGAGAGGGGAGAAGAGAGAAGAGAAGAAAGAAGTAGCTTCTTGCTTGTGAAAGCTGAATAATCTGCAGAGGAATAGGAAATTCAGAAGAAACAAAACCCACATAAGAATTTATCAAATGACAATTCAAAGTATCAAGAAACAGGCTTCAAAGGATCATGAAAATAACTTAAAATTCTTCAGATTTAACACTAATTCTTTCACCGTCTTTTAAATGGAATAAACCCGAGATTCACATTTTGAAGTTTGTGTATAAAATCAAGAAGTACTTCATGAAAAGCACAAAATATGATAAAACTCATGATAATATCCTAAAAAGTGGTCACGGTGAACGTTCCCTGAAAAGACATCCCAAAGCCTGTCTTTCACCTCCTGGTGCTGTTTTTGTGTCATCACCATTAGGGAATGTGTACAGAACATCTTCGTATTTCTGGTGTTGCAGCAACTCACCTCACCCATGTCCCTGTTGGGCTCTGTACACCCAGTCTACCAGGCTGAGACAACCCAGAGGGAACAGTGGGCACATGTAGACGGTGCATTCCCAACAAACACACAAGGTACTATTTTCTGTGGGAAAACTTAATTCCTTGTCACAACTCACCTCGAAACTCACCTAAATTTCTGTCACCTAAACATTGTCAGATTAATACCGTGCTTTACTGGTCACAAAAATAAACCAAAAAAAAAAAAAAAAAAAAACCACACCCACAGCTGATATAGCTTTACATGGAAACTGCACAAAACTGGAATAAGTCTTATAAAAATCCTCAAATACAACTGACTTACAGTACTGTTACTCTGCCTTGGAGTCACATCATTGACCAGATGAATATTGGTTCCTGCAAGTTAGATGCTCTTACTCTTTATCATCTTTTCCACAGATATAAAAATACCTGAAGTCTGCCCCAACAATTCAGCATAACTCAGGTGTTTCCTAATTAAAGATGGCTAAAACCCAACTATATTTACCTATGTGTACTGACAAAGACATGTCTCTGATAAGCCATAGAGCACAAAATTTGTTAGCTAGTAGTGTAACAAGCAAAACACAGTGGTACTGGCAGTGACAAGCACTATAAAAAATTAATAGTTCAGATTTTTTTTATGGGACAGTGGTAAGTCTGTAATTACAGAAAGGTTAAAAGGATCAGGCTAAAGTAAGCCAGATTCTTTATTTCTGTAAAGTTTAAAATAGCAATAGAGTCTTAAATACATTTTTCTAAGGTCCTGAATGGGAAAAAAATATTAGGAAGCACAGACGTCTATAAGAAACTGTTCTTGAAATACCACTTGAACTACAAGGACAGATGCATTTCTTGCCTCCAAATTTAACTGAAGTTTATTCTAATAAATACTTTTCTTCCTTTTACTGCTAGAAGTTCAATGCAATAACACATAAAATTAACATTAGCAATCTTAAAGAATCCTGTGTCGAATATGTGTGCTTTCAAGTAGACTCCATCAAGAGAAGGGCCATTTTTTAAACATTAACTAAGATTTCCCTTAATCTTAAATCAAGAAAATCTTACATGTCTACCTGTCAGAACACCTGATTCTTACCAAAGAGAAATAATTGTGTGTATTCGGGACTTTAAAATGCTCACTAAGAGCTCACTGCACCAAAATTACTCAACTAGTTAATGAAAAAATACAACAAAACAAAAGGAACAACAAAAAAAAAAGGATCTGTGTTGCAAATGTTTTGAGTTGGCTTTCAAAAACAGAACAGAAAACCCCAAAACAAATGCACACAAAGCGAGATTCTTTAAATGTTCCCTTAGCCTTCATGGTAAATCAAAGAGATTCATCCTGCTATGACTTGTGCAATTTGACTGGCACAATAAAATTATTTTGCAAGTGAAAACAGCTTTCTGTTTTACAAAATGGAAAGTTGCCTCATCAAAATGAAGAGCGAGAACTGAAGGTCAGAACAATGAGTCATCTTTTTAAGGCACAGTCACATCTAAGAGACCTTGAAAAGAATCACGTAGTTACTTACGGGCATTTGAAAGAAGAAAAAAAAAGAAAAATCATGTAAGTGAAAATTGTCTGAAAATAAGCACCAATTGTCTGTCTGTTTTTGGAGCTATTGTGCCTTCTGCAGTCTATCACTAAGATGGGTGATTATAGCATATTATTGTAAAAGACAATCTTCTAGGGAAATTTTGAGAGAGACGTGGATTGGTTAGTAAGTGTACAAAAGATAAGGAAAATGAATAGCAATAAAGAGAGGGAATACATTTAAAAAAGAATAAACTGAAGTCAGACAGAGAAGCTCTTAAAGTTTCTTTTGTTTAACGTTAATCCTAAGTGAATGAAACTGTAAGACATCCTTCTTAGCCCAGTAACACATTTTTTGTTTTCTAGTTACAAGTCAAAACCCAGTCTTTCCCTCTCCTTCGATCTGGTCACTGCAAACAGTAGTGCTGAACAAAACTCCCAGCCAAATCAATGGAAAGAGTCGCAGTGACTACAAAGAAAGTCCTTGTGCATCCAACGAGTAGGTTGTGTCTTTTTCAAACTTGTGTCTGTAACCATCAATCCCATGGAAACACGGGAATTGTTATCTGTGTTCAGAGTGTGAAGGCACCAAAGACTAATTGAAGGATAATCATTTCTCACAAAGCCAGATCACAGCAACTATATGGTGCAGCCCATATGGACACCATACGTAGGGAGCTCAGCCTTAGGCCTGCTTCCTACACAGCCTTCCAGCCTCCAGCCTAAAACAACAAGACAGAGTAGGGTTTGTAGATGCTCCAGCTTAGAGCCATGGCTGCTAGCCTAAGAGACAAAAATCAGTTCTTTTACAGTGTCAATATATATGGCCAATCATACCCTTTTTACTGTTTCTTACCTGTAGGGGTGCTACCAAAATAATTATTGAAAAGTAGCTGAAAACCTTTTGGATTTGATAGGAAAATTTAAGATGGATGGTTTCTTAATTGTAAGCATTCTGCATTACATTCCATTATTGAACCTCCCTTTCATTTTTACTGTCATCTTCTCTTCTCAAATCCCTCTTTGTATCATTACATATCATATTTTGATTTACTTTTGTCATGGTCTGTATATCATAGAATCCTCACTTAAATATAATAGGAGATTGATTTTAACAACTTTATATGAATTTAACTGGCTTTTGGTTCACACATTACAGGCAAGTTTCATTAGTGTGAGAAGAGTATGGTCAGAAGGGAAGGACACAATCTAGTAGATCTATTAAAACAGACTGAATCTGGAAACAGAAACTTTATTTTCTAACTCTCCTTAAAATCAAAAGTGTATTTCCTCCAATTTATAGTTTTTTTTTTTACAAATTACCTAAAAGTTAACCTCAGTAACCTCATAAGGATTGCTTTTTATTTTTACTTGTGTATGTATTTAACTTGCAAAATTTTCAAAGCAGCAAATGGGTCTTCACCAGAAAAAAAAAAAAGTGTATTACTTAGAACAATAAGGACAGCATCATCTGCTAAAGTTTTAATCGGTTTTGGTATTATTGAATACATTTAATCATGAACTATTAAATAACAGCAAAGATGTCAACTTTTGTATTGTTAGCTACAGAAATGCAACTAGTTTACACAATGCACATGATGGGATGTATGACTTCTACATACAATGTATTTGAACGCTATTGTGTTCCACATATAGTGTGATATACCAGTTCTCAAAAAACACTTCCATAATAAAGTCATTTTCACACAGAAGTCTATGCAAATTTTGACTAGATTAATTGTTATGTATTATGGTACAGCCTAAAGGCACACCTAAATGAGAGTTTCTTTATGCCCTGTCTTTCACACAACAAAACATTGCACTCAAGGGCTTCCAAGGTAAGAAAGGAATGATAGGAAAAGGGAAAAAACAGCCTAGAGGCTGGGACTTTTCTAAAGTCACTCAGCAACAGATGTGACAGGGAGATGTCTGTATGATGAACAATTTTGTTGCTGGCAATTAAAAATATTTGCTGTTCCAAAGTAAGGTGAAGAGTCAGAAATACATTCCCGAATTTTTAAACACCTTGTGTCAATTTCAGTAGTATATATATCCTTTTTCTTATGACTTAAAAGTTGTTAACTTACATTTATAATCTATGTCTACTTTTCAAAACGAGTTTTTCCTTCGACATAACTAATGCTTCTTTTCAAACTGTTTCAGTCATAGTGAATTAGATGATTTTCTTCAAAGTGTACAGTAAAAGCTCATGAAATCTTTGTACAGTAAACAGAGTAAGTTGAACAAAATAGAAGGACAAAACATACCTGAAGCACTCTTGACACATGTCAGAGAACAAGCATTTGCACAGCATACTGACATCACTCTGTAAAGGCATCAGAGACTGAAATAATTCACCCTCATGATGAACCTTCAAATGAAATCAGTGTGAAATCAAATAATTGTTCTTATACTTCTAATACTTAGATCTCATTCATGCACAGATATGGCATTGATGACATTGTAACATTATTCCTGTACCCTTTCAAAATGTAATGCCTGGTGCTATCTCCCATTCCTCATAGCTTTTGCTATTATTATGGCATTAAGACCACAAGTGTACTATCCCCAGATCATAATGAGAACTGATGAAAATTATTTCTTTTTCTACTTTGATATCACCTTTGTTATAGCACAGATTAATTCTTTGGCATCTGGGAACATATACAGTTACGCTACTTAAAGAAATATGTTACCCATGCAACACTACTTTGACTTTTCAGTATTCTGGTACACGTCGTTCCTTCAAAGCTCCTCTCTTTATAACATTCCTTGATAAGGCTACTTCCCTTTTAGATACCAATTTAATGAATATGAAGCCTGAGTAACAGCCCTGTAAAGCAATGGAAAGGCTGACAGTTGATGTCAAAATGACAGTGGAGTGTATTCTGAATGTCTGCCCAGTCTACACATTCCCTATGGGATAATAAAGTAGTTAAAAAAAAAAAGCAGTGGAATGGCTACTCTATCAAATTACAGTGTGTAGAAAAGGTCAAAGCGGTAGAGCACAATGATATAATTCACAGATTATACAAGACATTAAAATTCTGATATGACATTCTTTGGGGGGAAAAAAAAAAAAGATTATAACAAGGACAGAAAATGGCAGAACATTAATCTGTTCCCATGACATTTGTACCTAAACTAGAAAATGTACAACTGCAACCTTTGTTAAGTCTTTGCTAAGACTGGTTACATGGCTTAATTTCAGATACTACATATTGAATTCCTGTCAACAGGTTCTGCTTATATTTAATGGAATTAGGCAAGGGGATGAAGTTGAATGACACGAGTTATATTTCTAAGGATATATGCAATTTCATTGTATCACAGCCTGCTGTTTCAACAAGCAATCGAACATGCCTTGCACATACCATACAAGCCTGAACGGATGCAGATATAAGATTAAAGCATATGTAGCAAATGTGAACAAGCACACTTGAATGTATTAAGTTATGTTAATTAAGTTATGATTATTTGTATTACTGTAGGACCTAAATTTCTTAGTCAACATTAAACAAACATATTTCCTACAGCAGAAGCAAAGGAAGAGATGGTCACCTTCACCCTAAGAGTTTACAGATTTAACGTTAAACATGACGTGACAAGCGAGTGGAGCAGATGGCAGTAACAACTGTAAAGACAATATAAACGCAAGGTCCCCACAGCTAGGAAGAAGCCTGATCAAAAGTAGACAGAAATCAGCAGGAAGATTCCCACTGCTTGAATAGGTATCACACCAAGCCTTTGATCACGCCAATTATTTTCATATAGTTTATAGGTTTTATTTTTGTAACTCAATAAATTAATAATACCAGCTACACTGAACTGTGGCTCACCCTAGCCATCCCCATTCAACACACTTCTTGTGCACTGAATGTTTTGTAGAACATTCAACATGAAAACAGAAAAATGTTTTGTAGAACAATTAGAGATGAAAAAAAGGAGTAGCTGCAGTACACTGTGCAAAACACATTTGCAGGAGCAGCACATATTGCAAGTCCACTTTGAGGCAAACATGGAAAGTATTTTGCATAAGTTCTTTTCTTTAAAATTTAGAACCATCAGAAATAGTGAGATTCAACAGTAAATTTCCCTAAGTAAAATTCTCAGAATAGTTATCTGGGGAATACCTAAGGTCCAGCTTTTCATTAACATTAAACCATGGACATTCATTGTTGACACAGCAGTAGCATTAAAGCTGGTTATAAAATTTTAAGTCAGAAAGGAAATAAGCTACAAAAGGACTCCTCTCTTCTGCCAGCGTGACAATCCTAATACAAATGTAGATTTTATATCCCATTATCTTTGGTGATTAAAGGTCAGTTTGTACATACAGAAAGTACACTTTCCAAGCAGTCTGAGTTCATGCCCTTACATCATGAAAACCTCCCCTGGGAGAAAAAAAAAAGTCAGGAATATAGCCATAAAGAATATTGTGTATGATGTAACGTGCCAGCTTTATCATTTCTTTTCCTGTCTATAGAGCCACAGCAGGTGAAATGGTTATCTGTTTTGCAGCCAAATCTCAGATTCAGGATTTCTTGTTCCAGATTTTCCACTTAGCCCATGACTAAGATTTATTTGCCTTTATTTCTTTGTCATCCTCTTTTGTACTTCAGATCCAAATGAGACCTCACCATAGCTCAAATCTTTAGGCTGGCAGCTTCAAAGATACATTCTGCTAAACACTGAACTGTGAACTTGGGCCTTTAAAAGGAAGTACTACTGCAGTACCATATAGTTATATTTTCAGGCTAAAGATTTAAAGACCTTTTCAGGGTTTTATAATTTTTAAGCCTTTAAAACCTTCTTGGTTATGTAGAATATGCAAGAGACACGGGAAACCTTTATTATAAAAGCAAATCAATTTGTACTACTCTTCCAGCTTGCATTCCTAGTTATTAACAGTATTAGCTGCATAGCATACTCCAGTAACTCAGGTCAGAGCACCGAAGAAATGAATTAGAAAATAATTTAATTGAAAAACTGTTTAAATGTAAAATCTCAGAATCACAGGAAAATTTAGATTGGAGAGGACCTCTGGAGGTCATCTAGTCCAACCTCCTGCTCAAAGCAGGGCTAACTTCAAAGGCTGATGCGGCTGCTGAGGACCTGAATGAAATACACATGGGTAGTAGCCAGGACTTCACATTTTCAGGTGAATGTGAGGCTATGGTCTTAAGATACCTGTTAAGTTCTCTCCGGCCCTATGGAACTTTATAATTTTGTCAGATGGTAAGTCAACTTCAAAAGCTACTTTAGCTGGTTAAAAATGCTGGTCAGAGACTGTTTCCTGTTTAATGTATCCCAGGCTGGAGCTTGATTAGAATGTCTAGAGCAACTACATTATGCATTATTAAGAATACTGATAAAGCAAAGCTGTAACAGCTCTCATCATCAGAAATCCCACTCTAGAAACAGATCAGCCCACCACATTTAAAAAGCAACAGATTTATCAAATTGTACATGTACATCCAGGTAAACAGCAGTATAAACACTGACTGAAGAAAAACCAAGTCAGAGTTTTTATTTCAAAGCAGCTGTACATCTCCAGATGATCCCATCAACAAACTGAAAAGCAAGCATGGTTCTCTGATGTATTTTCCCACATCCTGCTAAGAAAGTAATGATGCTGGTTAAAACCTCACAATTATGAAACAACGTCCTGCAGAACATGAATTTTGCAGTACATGAACACAGGGGAAAAAAATCTTATTAAGCTACTAAGACTTAATCCAAAACACATTCAAATGAATGAGCAAGTTTGAAACAGGTGTTTAAGCTTTTTTATTTCTGCAGCTCCCCAGGGAGTCTAGTTCCAGGTCTCAAGAGATCTGAAAACTCTGCCCACTCAGACCTCTGCTTGTAGGATGTCGACACACAAACTCTTCTCAGTGCTGAAGCACCTCAGAAATGACTGTGCAGAGACCAAACACCTCTGTTCACTTGTTATAAAAGGTGCCTAATAAAGTATACATGTTCTTACTGGCTAAATCTCATAGTATGAACTAACTTGTCAGTGCAGTCAACTGTTTTATCTTCCTGTTATTTGTAATGAACAACATCAACATTTTTTTTCTTTCATCCCTGCCATTATTCTTTTTATTTTGAAACCGGCACTATATAGGAATAAAATAACTGTCACAATATGCGCTTTTTTCTTTCTGGAAAATCAGAGCTTTGGTGCAAAATACGTAATGCTATTGAAGTCAAAAGAGTTATGCCACGGATAAACTACTCTGGTGATATTTTACAATTTGAAGTCATTACAACACAAGCTTCAGCTTGTATCTATGACGCAGTGCAATGTTCTTTAGAGAAGTAAACTGTTGCAAAATATTTCAGATGGGTCTCTTTTTACTGTCTTTTCCCATTCCATTTCAAATGTTTGATACGTATGTCTTCAGGCAAAGACCTCTCTATTTGCAGTGTCTTTGATTCAAAGATATTGCCATCTTGTTCACTTAGGAAGTACTGAAAACATATAGTTTATTACTCGGAAATCTGTGAGCTGAGATGTGTCATATTTCCCAGCCAATATGCTAGGCAAAAAGCAGCACATAGTGTTTGATGTCTTTCACCACAAAAAGAAGAGAGAATGACCTTGCACAATAGAAAAGAAATACACTTCCAGCATTAGCTAAGCCAAGGCTCCTGGGAAGCATGTGGTGGCATCATAATTTCTTTTCTACCACTAGTATTGATGTGTGCACTGCTGCAAAGAAGGGCAGAGAGAGTAGAAAGGCTGGAATTTAAGAGTAAAAATATGAAAAGATGAGGACAAGCATACACATACACTAATATTTAAAATTACATCACAAAATAGCAATGGATAATTGTACACCATTCTGTGCAAATCATTGATTATGAACAATTTAGGTCTTCAGATGCCATACTATAAGTAAAAATCATAATACTAAGTCTATGCCTCCAAAAAGATGAAATGCTGTCAGAAAGAAAGGATATACTGTGATTTTACTTCATTTTTTTTATTTTGTAAGAGGCCACAATACAAAGAAAAGTTAGGTCTTCAGTGGCCATATGACAATAGAACTACTCTACAATCTTTCGTTCAGTTCTAATCTTGCCACATACAAAGAGTCTAATTTAGGGTGCCCAATACAAAGCAACATCCAAGGAACTTCATGTTTTATAAAATATCCTGAAAGTTTATATTACCTCCAGTACTAATATGCTTTAAATAGATCAGTTCCTTGCCACTGAAATCCACCCACTTCTGGGACAAAACACAGCAATTGCATGAGGCTACACTGGTATCACAAGACAGTCTTGGACCCACTGGCCCCGTGCTGTCATATCTCAAATAAACTGGGTCTTCTGATAAGTAACAGACACATGCCACTGACTTGAGCATTAGCAGCCACAGATGGGTATTTGGAACCGGCATGGGGCAACCCCAAGTCACAAGATTTCTCTTGTCTTCTCCGTTCCTAGCACAGAGGATCCTTTACGCTGAGGCCAGTCAAGGGTGACAGAGACTACAGATTTCAGTGGCCAGACCAGCAACAACGTGGCCTTTGTTGCACTGCATCTGTCCTGAGCCTTTCTGTGCTACAGATTGCATAGGAAGGCCACATACACATGCACAAGAGAGGCACAGAACGCATTTAGTACCGAGCTCCAGGTTTTAAGACCAACGCATGTCACACTGAATATCAGATTATATATGGCAGTAAAGGATATGAGACCAAGGCAACACTAGCAGAAAGCCATGGGGAGAGCTTTGATGATAACAAGCACCAAGAACTACGTTTTCTGCCTGTGCTGAGAGGGACCACCACTGAAACAGCGGCTAATGCTGTCACGGGAACTGAGGTTTGCGCACAGACTGAAGGACCGTGCCACATACCTGAACTGCAACAACTCAGACAACACATACACTATATGTTGTTTGGAAACTCCCTCCTCAATATTCCCATTGGGTCTATTAGACTATACACACACTGCAAAAACAATGGAGACAGCAGTTCCTCCAGATACAAATGCTAAGCTGGAGATTTACAGAGACTCACAGCAATGGCACAGTGCCTTCAAAACCAGTGTTAGGAGCTGGACCCCAAAAGGAAGAAGTTTCATACTCAAACTAATTTAGAGTCAAAGAAAAATCTAATCAATTTCCTTTTTTTTTGGGGGGGGGGGGGGGGGGGGGGAAGAAAAAAAACACCAAACAACAATAATATTAATAAAACCAACAAAAAGTAAAACCCAAACCCCAACACAAAAAAAAAAAACACAACCCAAAAAATCAAAAGATGACCACTTCTGTCACAAAAAGAATAGTACCTAAATATCAGTCTGGTGACCTTATTCTGCCCAATGACCGTAACATTCATTTATAAAGCAAGCTTGCTGATCATCTATAATTATCAGATTAAATGATTCTGGGCTGCAGTTTTCCCTTGAAAATTCATGTCTGTCATTCTAGAGAAGAGCATTCACATGATGCCAGTTGTAGAAATGTGTACTTGTACATTACTCCATGCACGCCTTAAAACTCAAGTCTTCTGGATTCTGGCCCAGTGAAGTCACGGGAAGACTCAATACGAGATCAGGCAATAAATCCTAAAAATCAATGATAATTTTTTTTTCTTTATTATTTATAGAGTTTCATCATCACTTATTTCCCTACATTTAATATACCTTGCTACAAAGTTCCTCAGGTCTAACATTTGAAGCCTGTCGAACTCTCTCTGTCCTGCACAGCCCTTTCTCATTTGGCTGTGTTATGACTCCTTCTAGCTTACCCTGAGACATACAGACCTCTAAAGGAAGACATTTAATTATCACAGGCAAAATAATTATTGACAACAGAACCAAAGGCAGGAAAACAATCCCATTAATAGGTTTTTGCCTGACAAACATGTTAATAAAAATGCATTACATTGAATTACTTAAGTACGCAAGAGCAAGAGGAAAATTCAGTTGTATGTTCTATATAGACTAGAAATCACAATTTTATATTCTATACCACTTATTGTGCCCTCAATTTGCAAAAGCTGAGCAATCAAAAACTCCTTGCATCAGCTTTAATTGCTCCTATATCCAGTGTGTAAGTGCTTACACAGTAATTCTTCTGATACACATTTCAAAAACTTAAGTTTTCTCATTTTTTAAAGTAGTTAACATAGACCTCACATAATCATCTTAAGCCATTATCAACACTGCATTGTTCTTTTTTAATACTTAAACCTTCTTTTATGGCATATATCTATGTAATTGCAAAAGAGATCTGCTTTTAGATCACTAAATCTTTGTTTCTTTAACTTGTATCATTGAGCTATATTTGATGGAGGGATAAATTCTGTGAAAACAGGAAATGTAGTCTAAAAGAATTGGATACATTCCTTAACACATAAAAATAGTAGGTGCAATATCAGAAAAGTAAACTTGTCAATATTTTGCCAGTCTATGACCTTCTGTACCGAACACTGAAGTCTGTTGCAAAAGGTTA
Source organism: Falco naumanni (assembly GCF_017639655.2). Lineage (NCBI taxonomy): Eukaryota > Metazoa > Chordata > Aves > Falconiformes > Falconidae > Falco > Falco naumanni. The sequence continues at coordinate 30,914,529 of NC_054061.1, read as the reverse complement.
AATGGTGACCATACAAATCTAACTTTTTATAGCAATATCAGCTATCTTAAACTAATTTGAAGTCACAAAACCCTCTTTTTGGTGCATCAATGATTTTTACTATGATGATATGATAACCTGAGTTATTACAAAACGCAATTTCCCAGTTATTGTATCAAAAGGCAGTAATTACTTTTTCAATAAAGAGAGAGAGACCTATTAGGACGGCAAAAGAGAAATAAATTCACTTTATACCCTACTCAATTAAACTAGCATAGCAAGAAGGCAATGAATTAAGGTAATTTGTGGGAAGGAATGAGATTTTACATAGCAAAGCATTTAAACTTTTTGAAAATCCACTGAAATCAAACATAAGAGCAGTATATCTATACTAACAGCTCCTAAGACACTACGTAAAAACAGACTTCAAAATTTAAGTAAATTATGTCTATTTGTATAGTTCAGCATGTGCTTCTGACATTAAGAGTATACAGAGGTGTTCACCAGGGAGAGTCTTCTGTGCTAATCTCATCTATTGTGAACTTGTGTAAATTGAGGTACCACAAATAAGGATACATTTCCCTTATTAAAACATTTCCAACATCTTTTAGGCACTTGCCATAAAGCTGAAGTACTTCTTTTTACATGACCAAATTTTAGTCATTATACATTTTTCACATACAATAAATAGCTTCCAAGGTTTTCTTTTTTATATAGGAATTCAGAATGAGAAACCCGTTTATGAAACTTATTTTTACATACTTTGAAGCAATCCAAATATTTAGCATTCATATCTTTTTAATTCTTTTTCATTCACCTTTAGGAATTAATTTTTAATCGTGTTTCTATTACATTATACACGTCTAAGGTTGTTCATGTAAAATATCTGCCCATCTCTAGTTTTATCCCAACCTCAAAAAACCAAGGCAAGTAAAGAATTTTAAACTTCAGGCATAGAATCATTCTATGAATGACATCACTACAACAGTTCAAAAAAACAGGCAATTGTAATCTCTGGAAACTGGGAATACTTCCCAGGTTTGCACCTCTTATGCCAGCTCTGGATCAAGAGATGTGCATGAACAGCTTCCCTTTTACCAACAACTTGCTACAATTTCCACAGAGGACAAAACCCACCAAACAAAAAGTTAAACACACAGAGCAGAACACAACAGCTGCAGGTATCCATCGGGGTCTGACAGTGCAGGAAGTCCTGTGTAATCTAACAGTCCAAACACTGTCTTAGTCACCTTTGGTCCCCCTTTGGTTCTGTGAAGACAGATAAGCTGGGAGATCTTCCTCTTGCCTTTCTCATCTAAGTTAAATAAGTGCTTACCTCTCCTTGGATTTTAGAGGGGCTACTAGGAGTCTAGGCACCTAACTTTGACATTTCAGGTAAATGCCTGCAGCAAGGTGAAATGAAAACAAGTCTTGAGTGTCTTACAAATGAGAGAAAGTTTAATTTTGATTCATTTGGTGTTCCTAATTCATTCAACATCATTAAGCTCCTGTTTAGGGCTCTCTTAAGTTCTATGCTAAGGAGGTTTTATTTATAATTTTTTATCTTCCAAATGCTAAGTTGATTTATAGATCACAATATGAGCAATAACTATAGAAAATAAAATACTAAAAATGACATTTTGTAACAACATGAACTTAGCCAACACCTACCAAACCTAAGAACGTTGGAAGAGAAACAGTCAGTCAAGAGTTCTGAACAAAGTGACTAAGACTACAGCAAGATGACTGTTTGGGTATAAACTGTGATCTTCCTAAATCTAAAACAAAGTATTCAGTCTCTTCCAATTCAGAGAACATTGTCTGTTCTAACTTGATAACCAATGCAAAAAGGAAATTAAGTTCTAGCTATGTTTAGCTATTAATATGCAGCACAGCTACAAAAGGTACAGCCATTATTTAGTATCTTCAGGTTTTTAGTAACTCAATTTTTGCACGTAGCAACTTTATTGTACTCCAGCATCTAAGGTCCGCAGATTTTGTGCACCTATTTTGTTGTATTGTTCAGCTCCTTCATCAGGCACAGTGTGGCACTGAAGCAAGTTAATGATCCTTACTGCATTATCTCCTCAGGAATGTTATATAGCAGAGTATTTCACGTATTAGTGCACCATGGCTAGCATGACATTTAATGGTAATCAAATATAATTTCTTTTAGTGAAACTGACCTAAGAATTGTCCTCAGATCTCCAGGGGATGTAGGAAAAATTAATTCTAACTTTCAGAATATTTGAGGTTACTGTAATTTAAGCAATTAAACTAACCTTCAAGCTTCTTAGCAGAAGAGCACAACAGTAAGACTTTTTATGCTGCAATTTTGTAATTTATCATGTACACTGTTTCAGAAGTGAATCTGAAGAATTCAGCAGATAAACTCAAAGCTGTTCTTTATTTCCACTAGGTGAATGAGAATGAAAACAGAATATTTCCATTTTAAAGTTAATCTCCTTTTTGCATTAGTTATCACATGCTGGTTTATTGTAGGTACAGTCTCAAAAGGAGTCTTACATCACAAAACCTCCAACCCTTAAAGCATGAGGTTGAAAAAATTAATGTCTCCCAGAGAAGATTCATACAATTTTAGCCCCATATCTTCAATGAACTGATGTTTCCTTATATACATTATTTTTTTTCTTCAAGACTAGATATTAGTTACCCATCATACAAATTTGCTATTGGTAACAGAAATAAGATTTTCTTTCTAACAGTTAGAGGTCAGAATCAGGTTAAATCTTTTTGCATTTTATTCATAATATGCCCCAGTTACTTGCCTTGGCATCTGAGCTTATTAAAAGGATGGCCAGTGGTTCCAACCATTCCAACCAATACAGTCAGACATCTGAGCTGCCCGCAGCATGATTTCACCAATTCCCTCAAACAGTATTTTCCTTTAGTCAAGCCTTTCAGTGCTCATGCTTCCCCTGGAAATTGGTACTGGACTAGTCAGCTACTGGAATTCCATCCCCACCCAACACTAGCCATGCTTGCCCAGACAACAAAATCTACTAGGTTTTGATAAGCTATTTTAATAGATGTTAAATGCTAGAGATTCTTCATTCCAGTTATTAAGAAATAGAATACAACCCAGGTAGGTTTAAATACTGATATGGGTAGCAGTGACTTATCTCAGTACCTCATCTTTAATAATACCTGTCATTACTGTATATGAGACATCTCAGGTTGAAGACAAAGCTGCAATGCAAAACTAAGACTCTACAGTCCTAGGAAAGTGTAGCAGTTGCATTTCTTCAACGCCATGACCAGACCCAAACATTACACAGTAGATCAAACACAAGAGAGGTAGGGAGAATTTTTAGCTAAGACGACCGCATTCAGAAACAAAAATGACACTGCAAAAAGATGCTTTCTTCCCCATAACATTCAGGAGCTCTGAAAAGACACGCTTGGAAGAAGAAAGCACACTAATGAGGCAGCGTTTGAAATTCTGAAAAGCAAAAATACTGCCATGTATTGTAGTCCTGTATGTTTCAAACGAAGTATTACTGTTAGTACCAGAAATACTATGTTCTTATTTCTTTGATTACTGTGCTTATAGTGCACTCAAGCAGTTGAACCAAGCTTTCTTGATTTACTGTTTATTTCACTGAAGGGAACATTTTACCTATAAAGTAGATATTAAAAATCCAGTATTGAAACTTCTCAGAAATGCAACATAAACTCTTCTTACTAAAAAGAAAATTCAATAACAACTCTGAAATATACTATACAGCAAAATCTCTGTGTTCATTTGCTATAGATAAGCCAATTAAGTATTTACTGTTCTTGGCTTCCTGTTTAGCACTAAGGCCTAACACAATGAAACTAGGTCTTAAAATGCTGAATTTTATCCACCACCATAAAATTACATTATCCATAAAACATCAAACACATTTAAAGTTGTAAATCAGTCTATTTTTCAAACTGCCTTTTTTTGTAATTATAAATGAATAATTTTATTGATTAGAATTTTAATTATGGTGAACTACACTAGCAGAAGAGGAATGATCAAAAATCTCTACTACTAAAGGTGAAAAGTTCACTAATTTCCCACAGTATGAATAGACGTGTTGCTATTACAACTTATGTACTCTGTGGTACTGAGAATAACAGATCCCATCTCTGTACTGTTTAAGGTGGTGCAGACTGGGCTATTTTATTCAAAACTTGTCCATGACTGCAGACATTTCACCTGGCCCTGCTCAAGGCAATCTTCCTCCAGCTTCTTCTCCTTGTACATGCAAAGGAATTGGAAAGTGAACCCAAGTAGAAAGAATTATCTCCAGTGAAGATAAACGGCCACATTGCAAAAGAAAATTGAATTAGTTATGTTGATTAGTTGTTTGCTTGGTTCCCTACCAAGCATTCAGAGCTTTGCAAGTCTCATTCTTAGGCTAACTATTTTTGACTATTTTACTGAAAATGTAGGTAACTCAGATCAAAAACACCTGAATGCTCAGCGTGTCTTCGAGCAAGCCTCCTTGGGGATCTACTAGCCTTGATACCCAATGCCTACTGAAGTAGTACATAAATAATCTATATTTAAATCCAAGAATACTCGAATATGATGAAAAAAATTTTTAGGATTTTTTAAGTAGTTCATGAGACCAATGAGAGAGGGTTAACTACTTCATGGTACTTATCTCCCACGTATAACACCGAAAAGGCGAGGATTGAAGACATTCAGTATTAGTGTTGCTGTAACATTTTGCCAAAGCAAATGAGATATTGTTACCTTTGTGGGAATGGGATTAAATTGAAGCCATTTTAGATTTTTTTCATTTATGTCATATGGTCATATATGCACTGAGATACAGGTGACATCACACACAGTGCAATATAACATTATTTCACTTACTGAATCAGCTTTGAAATTTTAGATCTCGTCTTTCGATATAGAATGAAGCTACAAATAGTCATCTTTATCAAGTCAATTGTTACTATGGGGATGGGCCATCCTGAGAGGATTCCTGTAAGTGAATTTGAAAGCAGTGAGAGACCTGATAAGCAAAACAACGAGCTATAGTCAGACATTTTTCTCTGCCATGGAAATCCCCAGACAAGCCTTCATCTACATGACAGAAGTGACTGAATATAGCATAAATCAAACAGCCTATCCTAAGTGTTCATATTTATTTCATATGTTATTATCATCAACTGACATAACAAAGGTATTCCAAATTCCCAGTGATCAACTGGTTATATTCATTGCACATACAGTTGATTTTTTTAAATGAAAGTTTAATAGTTCAGTAATCCTCATTGCCTTTCTAATTCTTCTGAATTCTTCTAAGCAAAAGGAGTGGACGAGTGACATTTCCTAACCATAATTACAGTATGTATAGTATTAGCAAGCATTTGGGCAAAAAGGCACATTATGCTTCTCTTATCTGGACAATTTGGTGTATCTGAAATGCCATAAAAACTTTCCTCTGCAATCATGTATTTTCATGTTATATTGTAAACATGGATTACTGCTGAAAGCAGTCATGTGGGACAGATGAATAAGAAGAATTTTGTATTCTTTCATACAGCAGCACAATGTGGTAGTGCAATGAAATGCTGATTGATATTTTGAGGATAATGCCCTTAAGTACAGCAACGGGTCTGAAAAATAAACTTTACCAAGGGAACATGCACAGAGTCCCTATACAATCCCAGAGAGAACTACAGGAATTTTTTGAGGAAATATTGCTAAAAATGCATACTTTATATAGTCTTCTGCAGTAAAAATATGTGAGATCTGTAGACTGTAGAAAATGAGCATTTTTCAACCAGTTTCAATATGAGGTTACGCTATGGAAACTTACGTACGTACTATTGAAAGCTTTGACTACGCATATACATTCTGGGGCATGTGCAGCACTACTGAGATACCATGCTCACTCTCTACATTTCATATTGAAGACAGGAGGGCAAAGTCCTACTGCAAAAAGGCACATTTTTAACAACCACTTCCACTATAATAAAGCATTCCAGTAAGGCAGGTATGTCTTCCGAGTGTCTCCAAAATCCACATTTTTCTTCAAAACACAGCCACTTTTGAAAATTCCTACGCTTTTGTCTTTTTCTGCTCATTGTTTACATTGAAACATCAGCTAAATGCATGCCTTACTTCATAAATACTCATGGCAGCCCTTTCTCAACCACAGGAGATGGCTGGAGACGTAACTGTTTAATCACCAAAGCCAACTTTAATAAATCTTAATTTTTATATGATACATATATAATGATATACATTACTTAGATATATTATTCATCTGTACTTAAATGACAGGCTTTCTTGCTCTGTAGCAAGTTTACTTATATGGACTCAATATAATAGCATGTGCTAATTCACAGCTCTATCTTGCTTTGTATAGTCCTATATGTGCACTGGGTGTACCAGGTAATAAAGTAAACCGAGCACTGTGAAATACTGTCATTTGAAAGAGCTAGAGTTTAGCAGTTATCAAGCCCACATATAAAAACCCCCACAAATTCAGGAACATAGCATCAGTTTTAACTGCCAACAACGTAAACAAGTTTCTTACGCAGCATCTCTTTTGGGACTTTCCACTCCAATAAGTTCCAAAACGCAGAAATGGATTTTGTCCCAGTCAACCTAGATTGCACTGCACATACTGGAATACTAAGTAGTTCACCTTCTTTCTCATTATGTGACTTGAGGGAAACCTGGTGAATTAGTGATTTATTATCTGATTGCCCAAGATAGCCATCAGGCAGCTGGACCTTGACTCATATAGCAGGATGGCTGAGAAATCAAAGTTAGAACCAGCATCTGCATTTAATATAATAATGCAGCTTTTTAAATTGGAATTGGGGGGTGGGGGTGGGGGGGGAAATTTCTTAATAAGAGATTAATTATGTGGTAAGTCAGGGGCAAAGAAAAAAGAAGAATTAATTAGATCTGAATAGTCCAACTGGAAGACTATTTTTTTTTTAATTGAACATAAAATTCTATACCACTGCCCATTACCACAAAGATAAACAACTTTCATTATATTCAACAGCACTAGTAAAGACCTGTTCATGGAGTCTGCTTTTCTAGATGATGTTATGTGACTAGAGTAACTTACAAAAGAATGGTCATCCTAACTTAAGCAGCAGAGGGGAACAATAAGTTTACACTAAAACTGGAATGCAGTTAGTGTCGTGCAAGTCCACCAAATTGAGGACAATTATTTTAGATTTATGCCATCCTACTAGAGCAGAATCTAGTCACATTTATTACAACGGGTGACACAAGAAGAATTTGGAGGCACTGGGGTTTTGTGCATTACTAAGTTCAAAATCAGAATGTGTATGTGCTATCCACAGTGTAATTTCAAATTGAATTTACTACACAGTGGCAGGTATCTATCATTTCAAACAATTTAAGTCAACTTACCATTCATTCTTCTTCAAGAACTAGACTGCTAGCCTCCACTGAGTTAGCTTGTCACTGTGAACAAATGCAACTCATCAATATCAAGGCCATATGACGACAGAATGCAGGGAATTGCTTGAAATTCTCATTCTTATCCCAGAAATAAACAGCTCTAGAATATTTATAAGTATATTATTTCTATTTATACATGTATTAATCTAAATAGATACATAACAAAACAGAATATGGATAATGATTTAAGATTAAACAGATGCCCATTTAACTTCGGGCTTTTGATTGAGGTATGTAAGTTAGGAGCTTCTTTATGCATGAGACACAGACCTCAGAAAGACAGTTCAGAAGCCCATCTCACTTGTCCTCTGGTGACATCTATTACATGAGTTCTCCCATGGAGAGTATACTGTCCTGAGAGTTACAAGATTCCTAAATTCACACTGCTGATGAAGTAATGGAAGCTGGCTGATTTGGGGGCAGAATAACTAAGTTGCTTCTTGGGCTTGTATATTGGACAAATCTACTCTTTTATTTCTAATATAAAAACATTGATTGCTGTATAATTCACTATCTGTTGTCTAATATGATTAACTACTGAATTGGGGGCAACAAAAGTCAACTATTTGGGCATTTACTTCAATCCCAAATAAATGAAAGCTAGAGAAATATATAATCTTGAGCCCAGATATGCAAATAAAGACATCCAAGAGTGAACACTGTTATACCATTCCCAGATACAAAACTATGTCAAGGATTTTGCGTTATATCCTCTTGTGCAGGATTCACATAGACATAGGAGCATACTACCTGGTACATTGATAGATTCAACCTGTTACAAATAATAAGTACAAATGATAAGCAAAAATACAAGTTAAGAGTTTGTGTTTGGGAGATTCATTCCCATTCTTTCAGTAGTGAAAAATAAAATACTGTATTTTTCAATGGAAAGATTCACAGTGGTAAGGTTGAAAAGGCCAAAGCAACACTCACAGTCATCTTAGAATTGGAAAACAACAGGTTTAAGTGACACAAGTATTTAAGAGCACATTAGGAAATGAAAACCAAAACCAGTCAGATATTTCAAGCACTGTAATGACAATTATGTAGAAATACAAGTCTCTAAGTTAAATGAAGTATCATTCACAATTTCTGTTTTCACTGCAAAATGGCTTAATGAGACAGCTTAACTCACAGAAAATAATTTCAAATAGCATTCAAGAAAACAACCTGCATAAACAGCAGACCTTTGCCTTTCATATAAAGCAGCAAATCAAGAACAGCCTCAGTAAAGAGAAAGAATGCTTCCTTCCTTCCTTCAATTGCACACATGGCCTGTTCTGCAGGGTCAATATTAGAACAAAAATTCAGGTGTTTTCATACAAAAGTATGCAGGTGTTACAGTGATCATTGCAAGCACAGTTCAGTTCTAGAAAATACCTGATTTATACACACACACCCTTCCCCCCAATCAAGTTAGTGTTACAATCAGCATTACAAGTATTAGAACTTCTGTTACTTCACTAGGGAAAAACCTAAATCCCCACTCACAAGGAACAGTCAACAGGTAGCCTGTTAAAATCAGCAATTACGATATTTTAGTTATAAATAACTTACGATGACAGAATTTCACTGTTCCTTGCCAATATGTACTGAAACATGGACTGATTTCTGCTCCCCTCCCCTTTCCCTCTTGAAATAATTCTGTTTAAAAATCTTCTGTTTGTACCCAATGTTGTAATGGTCACTACATACAAAAACTCTGGAATTTACCTTATTTGTCAGGTGTAGCACTAACTCAGTATTGACTCTTTCAATGGCAGATCACACATTTCTTTAACACAGTCCTAACTGTATTGAAGATGTCTGGGTAATTACAGAGGGAATCAATTATTCTTACATGAGGCTACTATTTGCTTGAGATACACAATCTTTATTTACTGTAGGATTATCTCTTGGTATACCAGTATATTCTTGAGTAGGAGACCATATGGTAACCTGTCATCAGTCCCAAGCACCCCTGGTTGATAATGTCAAGTACAGTAACCTAAGCGGTGATACTGTGTTCCTGGCTCCTGAGAAGACAGTTGTTTTTTTCCTGAAGTACTGTCTGATATCAATGATGCACCCTGTGGCAAAAGTTGGGATACTCAGAGCACTTTTACACCTGGTCATTCCAGCACTGACCTAAGCTTCAACTTGAGACAGCTTTTTGAGAAAATAAGTGGATTTCATAAGCTCTGCACTGCACATTTGATAGATTTCTGGCAGGAGTCTGATTCAGTGTATTGAACGACTTAAGGTATCTGATCAGGTGTCCTTGAAAGGACAGCATTACTGACAGAAGAGCTCTAAACCGGGCTGGAGAGCTGTGTTTGTGTCATCAGCATGGTGGGCTACTTTGACAGCCCCGTCTCTTGTACTGTATTTACACACATATACAAAGAGAAAGTTCATTATTAGACACAAAGCCCTCGCCATAAATACTAAGCAGCCTATGACTCCAGACCGTAACCAGCTCAATAATAATAGTCTCCAAATCAAGATTAAGAAAACATGACTATGATTTCTGGATTAAATATATTTACTATTTACTCAATACTCGGGAGATGACATAAGCTACATCTACATTGATAAATAAAAAAGGTTGCTGTCAACAGACTTAAAACACTGGCTTTCTGATCATCCATACTGCTTAATTCTTCGCTTACTCCCTAACTCAGTTTCAACAGGTCCAGCTTTCTCTTTCCAATACAAATCTGCTCCAAAGGTGGATAGCCCTAAACAGTATGGGAATGATCAGGCCAGGCCACCTAGCTTCAGCGATCGATTACCAGTCCTCTTCCATTTAGCAGGACAAATGGAGCAAAAGAGAGCAGAAGAGACTTGGTAAAGGGAGTGGACCTTTATACAGAAACTGCCAATATTATGTTTGAGTCCATCATTGTCTGTTCTGGGTAACATGATACCAAACCAATGCCACGCTACAGCTCTACGTATGATTTTATTCCACATTACTGAACTGGGCTGTTCAGGAGCAATGAAGAACTGAACGGATACATTTTTCTTTCTGACTAATCGACATAATGAAGATAAGTAGTGAGGCTATTGGCTTCATGGAGTGGTGACAGCTGATACCAGCTCTTGTTCAGTTTTGGTGACTCAGTTCCAGAGAGAAATATTCTGCTCAATGCTTTCTCACTAAGGAATAGCACTTTGGCATCCCACTGCCTTGTTGCTACAAGGCTTCATGAAAATTAATATTATTACAAATGACGTGTAACCAAATCGTTCCAAAACTCTTACACAATTTCAGTTATTCAATTTATAACCATCGGTGCATTGCATTTACTATATTGATGACATTGCTATGGGTTGCATTAGGTTAGTTTTAGAGCTAAGACTCCAATCTCTTATTTATTATGAGAAGGATTAAAATACATAACCACCTATATTTATTGAAAAGCTACTTAGTGGATTTTATAGATATTAGACAGCTCTACTTTATGCTGACTTTGAAGCACTAATTATATAGATACAGGCAACGCAATGCTCACCCTGTGACCAAGTATTTAGAGTAATGCAAATAACACTCAGAAATTACTAAGAGTTTGAAAAAACAACAATGTATGTTTTCTTGGGTTTTCAAATTAGATTAGTCTATAAGCATTAAAAAACATTGTTTTCCTTCCAGATTAAGTGATATTACTACTGTTATCATCTATATATTTACCTGAAGTCATTTCAGAAGTTAAGTGCTCATCTGGACATTTAACTTTCTGTTTGAAAGTACGCATTACTCTTTTCCCTTGTTCACTCTGCTATATTTAAATTAGTTCTCTTACATTTAATATTTTGGATTGTTGAGATCTTTTGAGAAAATCTGTCCTATATTTTTGAAGGAAGTAAACCAGGATAGGAAGAAAGATACTTTCTTGGGTTAGTTGGTTAAAAGTCATATACAAATTGCTGGAACAATGTAAGTTATTCATGATAGTCAAAACTAGAACTGTAAAAAAAAAAAATATATGCAAAGAGCATCATGATAATGAGTAACTGAGCAATAAAGCCACTGTGCATTGTTCTCAAAGTGTCAGCTCCATTGTCAGTGGCATCAAGTCTTTTCCAATTTCCTCAGATGGTCTGGTACAATCTATTATATAATTTACACATATTTTTCTACATAGCTCTATACCACCTTTCTTTTTGTTCCACTTTACCAAATATTTACAGTTTATTATATTCAATCTGATATAAAGCAAAGAAACATTTTCTTAGTTTTAAATATCTTTATATCAAGCTTAATGCACTTTAATGGCATATTATTTTTTCTTTGAGAAACAGCTTATCTATACATGCTCTATGAAACACCATTTCAGTAGGTGTACTTCTCATTGAATGCCCTAAGATCAAACCAAACTAAGTTAATATGAAAAGCACACAAAATTTAAGCAAAATCAGGATTGTTAGTTGAAACACAATCACAATTGGAAAGAGCATTTTAAATTATTCTTAAGATAAAAACTAATGTATATTAAAGGTAAGCAAAGATGATGAAAATTTAAACCTCTACTGTATACTGGTTTTCAAACTGTTCCTTTTCTTAGATGGTTGATTAAATATGCCAATCAATGGGCCAAATTATGAGATCACAATTCAGGAAGCAATGAAGACTTCAAGCTTTGTCCAAATGATTTAATAACCCAATGATCCTGTTAGTAAAATCTGTGTGTGCATTTAGATTTATAAATTATCAATGGAGAGGTGAAGTAATTTTTGTAGGTACTGCCTTGGCTGGCACACCGCAAAGCGAATCAAATAGCAGCAGCCCAAAAGCATGTGCTTTTCTAATTAGAGGAATGTTTATTTCCATTAAGGGTGAGACATGAAATTCAGTCAGAGTGTGAGTCTCAGCTAACAGGCTATATAGTATCTTCGATCAAAGTGCACTTGTGCACAAGCATCACTGGGACACAGTAACTCAAATTCTGGACCAATTTTAAATACGACAGCCATCCTGTTGCCTGCAACAGAGAAAAATCACACCTTCTCAGTCAGAGATCCTTTGCAGTTTCTCTTAATCAGGAATACCTTCAGGGAGAGGGAGGGGCGAGAGGGAGAACCCAAAGCACTATGTTCTGTTCTGTATTAAGGAATAAATGTTTTTAACCTTCTCTTGGAAGGATTTAAAAAAAAAAAAAAAAAAAACCAAACATTTTTCAGCAATTGGAATGTTTTGTTTTACTATGACATAAGTCTGTCTCAGAGACTGAATTCTAATGCTTGAGGCATAGCAGCAAAAGGGCTAGAAACTGATTTATGACCTTGGAGCATTTTGACCCCAAAGGGAGTTGACCAAGCAGGTAAAGTAGGTAAATGTTACACAGGGAATAAGTACCTCCATTTACAAAAGAGGGCAGGATGATCACCCAGCTGCACATCTACTAGTCTGACCTCATTAACACATAGAGCTTAGAAAACATTTTAAAGAAATGTGCAACTGAAAAAAAGAAAGTAAACAGAAAATGAGATAAAAGACAATGTAAAGGTAAATTTGCCAGATAAACTTGATATCTTCTTTGAAGGACAATTAACTTGCTTGATAAAAAGCATACAGTAGATGTAATCTCCCTGGATTTCAGGACAGTATTTCATAAGACACCACCTGGGAAATATTTTGAACTGTAGAACGTAGATAAAGAATTTACAGTGGTGCATATACAAGGACAGGCAGAAAGGTTGGAGCTCCTCTGCCTGCGCTCCAGGTTTATCAGTAGCAAGCGAGCAATACCTTAGGATGTCATCGGGGCACTTTGTAGGTGGCTGTTCTGAAAACACCACTGTTAAGCTGTCTTTCACTGGTTTTACTGAGTTGTGCTGAATTTTATCAATGTGCTATCCACATGGGTAGATACATCTATATATGCACAGAATCCGTGTAAATCCAGCAACGTCATTTCAACAGGAAAATGAAAGAAAAAGGAACAACTTTCAAGCCATTTTGTTTCATTTTGTTTTGGGTTTTTTTCTGGCAGATAAAGACTGAATCAAAACCTAAGGTCCCACCCTGAGTACTGTAAAGTTAAAAACAAAATTAAGTTACATTATTCACTTCAGCACTGGCAGTCCATACTGTTCCTCAAAAGCAAGTCTTAAAAACCAGCACTTATTCATGGGCCACAGAACACAGGACATGCATCTGACAGAAAAGGATCTAGATTACATTTCGAAATGTTGAGCAGCTTTGTGTACAGGAAGGGGGGAAAAAAAATCTCAGTGCTATATCAGCCTTGAAAGTCAGTATACAATATGCCGAAATCTACTACAGAGTAACAGAAATAGCTAGCTCAACTTTACTGCCTGAAATACTAACACTTAAAAATGCTACACTCCTAAACACCTCTCATTGGTTTGAGACAGAAGTGTAACTTTTTTATGGATGGGAGCATGTATGAAAGTAAATTTGAAATTTTGTTAATTTGTCAGATTTTATAGGTTTGATTTTTTATTTCTATGGAGCTAAACCTTCTTTCAAGGTTTCCATTCTCTGATTTTTGGTACCAAGTGTATCACAACAGGACACAGACTGGTACTGATAGGATAGGATAGAATGCAGGATGGGTCATGAAAAGCTATAGCTTGAAAAGAACAGGTAGAAGAGAACAAAAAGGTTTTAGAGGTACCCACGGAGCATTAGCCATAACAGCCATAAGCACAGTCTGTAGCAAAACAGTGAAAAAATAAGCTCCTGTGTGAGAAGCAGAAGACAGCTGACTAGAAGACACAAATGGGACTGGTAACTACAGAAAGGGCTGAGAAGCATGTAGAAGTGATAGCAAAAGAGGAAGAGAAAAAGTGATGTAATCAATACCAAAAAAATCTTGTAACCTAGTCAAGGTAAGAAGATTAAAGACCCAGAAAAACTGTAAACATAGAGAAAATATAATTGGGGAAAGATTCCTAGAAAGACACTGATTACAGTGGACCCCATATCATCTTCTACACCGAGGTACTGGGTGTAAAAGATGATAGATTTAGTGTCAGCTCTCCAGCACTCAACTTCCTACAGTCTCCAATCAAACCAAAATGACCATCCAGAAATGACACAGAAAAATAGAGCTCCTTTCTCTTCCCATCACAGCCAACCACCCCACAGCCTGCAACAGAAGAGAGATAGAGACAAGCGCACAGGCAAGCAAGCTGCCACGTTTAGAAATTCCTCTCCTTGGGGCTGCTGCAGAAATTCTGGCAGTCCAGAGAAACCCAAATCGATTCCTCTTTTATTTCTGGACAAAGAATAAGAATGAGATGGCCACTACCATGGCCAAACACTAGGACTTGAAGCGAAGATAACTGAAAATCAGAAGGTCTCTGTGTTTTGTGTTGTACAGCCATACAGCCAAGCTGGAGGAAAGAGCACTAGCAACCACATGAGCTATGAACCCCTTTATGTAGGAGATACAAAAGTAAAAAGGGATACAGGAAATAGAAAAATTCAAGGAGCAGCTTGAGCAACCGAAACCAAGTAATTGGTCTATCCTGATTTTTCTGTTCCATAGTTACAATGACACAATTAAGGTGCCAAACAGACACATTGTCAGGTATAGTTTAATTCCACCTTTAACATGATTCATAGTGATGCATCTTCACATTGATACACCCACCAGGTGAGTCTGGAGCTCAGAGACAATCTGAAACGTACAGAATCCATTTCCTTGATTTCAGCATCCTTCCCTTCAACAGTCTTTTTTTTCCTGTTATTTCTGTTAGCCCAGAACTTTCTTCTTCATTCATGCACTTATGCTTATAAATATATCTAGTTCAGGTATTCTTACATATGCACAATGCCTAGTAGAGTAAGAAGGACAACATTTCCTTCCATTTAAATACTAGTTTTCACTTTATATAACTCTACTAACTTCTGTGAAGAGCTTTGACAAGTATTCACCTTATACACCACTGTGAACTGCATTTCAATGGGGACTTTCTAAAAATGTTTCACTGTCAGAAATGGGTTTGACACTAGGATTCATATGCAACACTGTACACACAGCTAAAATTGTTTCCTGCACCTTACCTCTATGCATTTACTGACCTGCTCAACACACTGTCTCTTAGAGGACTATGTTAAAATCTCTAATTCATACTACCAAGACACAGGGCCACAGAGACTGAACACAGAAACAGACTGCCTAAAGCTTCCCAATAACTTCCCCTGAATTGAGTACTGCGATGGATAAATGCAAAATTTCCTGTTTCAGTTCAGGCAATGTATTTTTAGAAGAGCAGTCCTGACTCTCACCTCAGCAGAGCACTTTTTAATGTTCTGATTCTAAAGGAGCTTCCTAAAGCCTTCTTTGCAGAAGTCCTCTTAGTGTATACACTAATAGACAAGACATGCTACTGACCCAAAAAGCAAGGTGAAGTTGGGACAGTCAATTGCATAGCAATTTTAACAGGCTACTGCTTTAGAATTTTACTTAGTTTTTACCATTGCACTACTGACACACTTCATGCCTCAGCATCCATCAAGCCAACTTTAATTTAAACTGAGAGTCTAACACTATTTTATGACTATACTTCACCTGCAGCCAAAGCCAAAAAAGTGACTATTAGTTATAATTTTCTTTTGCTTTCCAAGAAATCCTACTTTAAAAGGTAAATATTTCAACGGATTGAGAGTAAGTAATTTAAGAAACTGAAACAAGGTCAGGTAGCAAGTATGAGCTCTGTAACTAGCAAGAGTGCAAGTACAATATTTGCCATTTACAGAACCTTCAGGCTTAGTTTGATTAGTTATTAAAATTATGACTAGCCTACAGGGACAATCACAATAATTGGTATAGGTCATAGATAATCAAATGTGTCTTTCCCAGTGGGATGAAACCTATTAAAATCAGATATTTAAATCTCTTTACACTCGCACATTCAACTCACGTGGAAAATTATTTGTCCCAAATCTTAGTCTCCAAGGAAGACAGCAGACATTTTTCATTGTTCTTTATTTGGTGCTAACTGACATGTTCAAGAGGTTTGAGACAGACGCAGCTTGGTATACCCCAAAGAAATTATTCTTTCTAGATGCTGGATCTTTGCTTTATCTTGTTGAAAGAATCAACTTTAAAGCTCTGAATGTTTAGATTACTTCAACTGACATCTCAAAGGCTAATACCTAAAAAAGAATATTAAATGCAGCCTATTATTTCTGTTGTGAAGATCCAGACTTAAAATGAATGTTAATCAGATCAATTTTAATTACTGATTGAAAAGTCTAGCTTTGCTATTGAGAATGCTATTGCACTTTTTCCATATTAATATTTGTTATGACAAAGGAATCAGATGAAATCAAGAATTATACTGTCTAGCAAAGTTTAAAAAAAAAAAAAACAAGAAAACCAGTAGACAGCCTATGAAAAGTAACTGGCCAATATGTATTATACCATGAAATTCATTAAAGCACAGTTAAAATTTAAATGTAAGTGCCTGATAAAATCCTATCAAAGCCAAATGGATGTTTATCATAGACTTCAAAAGTTTTGGGGTTGAATTCTGAGACTTGTGCACACTTCAAGCGTTTTAGTTAAGGGTAGGGGGTTTTTGTGCTATTTTATTTTTCATCTAAAATTAAAAGTCATCAGATCTTTAGCTATGATTCATAGACAAAAAAGGAAAACCAGCACCTAGTAATACAAAGCTTTCAAAAATTCTTTGTTATTTAACATAAAGTAGGCCCTTAGCCTGTGACTTGGAGATTTACTACTCAGATCATTGTATTTGTTGTGGTCTTATTTGGGGGGGGGGGGGGGGGGGGGGGAGGGGGAGGGGAGAAGCAAGCAAAGCTTCTCTTTTCACTAGCAACAATTCAACAAGAGAACAGAAAGGAATTTTGAATAGTCACTACCTCTGGGGCATACATGTAGCTCTTGACAGTTGGCCTAAAGCCTCAAGTTCAAGCTTTAAAGCTTTAGCTTTCTGGCACCATTTTAATGACAGATGTCTATGTGCTTACCACTCTTGCCATTCGTAATGTCACTCCAATCAGCTGTGACAGAAAGCCCTTAGAATAATTATACAGTATTTTTTTGCAACTCTTTCAAGAGTCACATAGCCATTCAGTCTCTGGGAATGCTTTGCTTTGATTCTCTCCCCTCAAAGTGTGGAAAGAATTTCTTTCCTGTAGTCCAGGGTATTTATCCAGTAAAGTGTGTGAATGGAGAGCGGGAGGAAGGCAGAAACCATGGTTATTTGCCAACCAAGTCAATATACTAAAACGGATTTTACTCACCTTGACAACGTCCCTGCACATACAATACAGCTGCAGTATTTATTATTCCTAGTAGTTTCACTATTATCCATTATTTGAAATGCATTCCACATTTTCATAGTCATGAAATGCTATGAGAAAGGCATTAGAACTTTAAAGTTTTCACTCAGTCAAGGCTGAACATGAATTCAGGGCCTTGTACAGAAAAGGATACATGAGAAAGCATTCAGCAATCTTTGTTCAACTATTACCAGTGACGTAATTTTTCTCACCTGCCTATAGTCGCATCTTGTATAACTAAACATCTTTGTTCCTGCCCAAGAATGTGTTCCTTTATGTATCCACATAAGCTTTGTGATGGACTATAAAAGAAATGGGTTCACCTCTAGCAAGAGAAAGTCTCCTAATCAGGTCAGGGCAACAAAATGGCCACTCCAAAAGGCACTTGGCACTAACAGATTGTGCAGGCCCTGATTTGTCTAACTATAAATTAAGTCCTCACTACTCACGGCACCTATAAAGAAAACGTTTTGCCATGAGTATCTGCATTGTTTTTTTAATTAATTAATGCTGATGTAAGCAAGGTCTGGAGCTACTAACATAGTACTGCTACCATGTTGAATAAGTATCAGTCTACACATTAATCTATCCCTTCTCATTCTTTCATTATGGATCAAAGAGAGAAGGTAACAGACTAAACAGTGAGGGTGAGAGCACGCAGGCAGACATCTCTATGGTAGGACACGGCTGCCAAGAACCACAGCGTTAAAAGCAGCACACTTGAGAGGTTTTATGGAAAAGGTACATAGTTTTTTAAAAATTCTCCTGTATTTTTCCTTTTCTTTTTTAAGCTACAATTTCCTTTCTTAATGCTTTTTTTTCCTGTTAGATTGGGGGGGGGGGGTGGGGGGGGGGGGGTGGTGTAGTTCTCCACCCATCTTTATGTCAATTCCTACTTTGAACATGTCATCTGTTGTGGTAATACGGAAAAGAAAGGAAAATTGCAACCTTCAATTACCGATCTTCTCTGTTGAGAGCTTACAGTCTTGACACAGAGGAGAGAACCAAACCAACTCGTTTAACTTTCTGTACCGAAACTCACTTCAGCTACACAATGCTGTGGACTGAAAGAACAAGAGGAACTTTCTAAGTAAATTTGAGTGGTAAGCAATTCTGAAATGAGATTGGAAAAGAAGAAGCAAAAGCCTGCTAAAGATGTACTTTCTGGTCAGGCACATGCTTAATTTTTATTCAGATTTTAGGAGTGTCCCAATACTCTAATGAAAATATTTTTCCAATATTCAGTTTACTGGATTGCAGCCTAGCTGCAGAACCTTTAGTTAATGATTGTTGCATAAGAAGCCCTCCACATTAAGACAGCATTATAATTAGTTTAGCAGAGCAACATGCTTACTGGAAGGAGAACATGTCCAATAATACTACTCAGCAGGAATATCTAACGTTATCTGTCATTGTCCTGAGAGATTATTGAGCAACGCAATGCAACAGGCCCAAATCTTGCAATCAAAAATTAATATAAAACTGAAAAGATTCCAGGAAACCAGACTACTGTATAACACTCTGCCATGATTTTTTCAAGTGTTCCCTAAAAGAAAATCACAGACAAGACAATATATGACATTACTGTCAGCATCAAGTAACAAAGTAACAATTTTTTATTTTATTTTATTTTTAGTTAAGAACTAGCAACTGTTCATTCCAAGGAATCTAACCCGCAATTTCTACAAAAAGGCATTTAAAAAAATTCCCACCCATTGACAGATTGACAATATTGTCATGTACTTTAACAACCTACAAAGATGAAAGCTTTGTATTACCTGAGATCCCCTTATAGCACTAAACTCATCATTAGTGGAACTTGGTAGAAAACATTTCTTGCTGTTGTACAAGTCTGCTTCTAGTGAGCAGTCAAACACTCCCAAATCAGAGTAAGCCATCCCATGAAAAACGTAGGAAATTCTTTCTTTCCTGAAAGCTCTGATCTTGCTTCTTACACAAGATATGATTTTACAGATATCTGCAGCATGAAAGGATTTTATTCTACTCCTTAGTGGAGTGTATCCACTTTGTCAGATGGATCCTGTCCCTTTTTAGCAGCCCTTGAGTTTCAAATAGGGTCCCATGTTCATAAAAGCCTAAATCCCTGACGTGAGCTGTGCAACCATTTGTTGACCTGCAGAATGCATCCACTCCTTCTGAAACCCTTCTTCTTCATGGGCAGGACTGAGAAGAAAACCAGATGGGCCCCTACACTGTTGACCACCATCCCTAGAGCCATGCAGTCACAGCTGACATGTTCCAGGTCTCCTCTGGCAGAACTGCTGGTGTCCATACGGAATAATGGCAGAGGATAACAGTCCAAGGGCCAGAAAAGTCTCCATAGTCCTTCCACAACAACCCAGATCCAAGTCCCTGGGGCAAGCCACAAATGCTCCAAGACAGCTGGTCAGCTCCAGAGATGTGGTTCCTCTGTCCCACAGAACAGAAAGTCTCCCAGAATTATAATTCATCTCTTCCTCACCCACGTTCTGCATGTCTCAGGCTAAACCAGCTTAGACACCGACGGACTGACATCCCAGGCCCCCCCACCTGCTGGCACTGAACCTATTCTGTAGTTGCCAATCTACTGGCAGAGGAGCAGACTTCCTCCTGGTGCAAGAAAACACCAGCTTCCAGCCTCCACTCTCACAGGACTCTTCCATTGCCCAACCTTGTAAGCACACAAGACCACCACATCCCCCTACCACAGGCTCAGTGACAGGCCCCCATCACTCCCTGTGGCCCAGCCTAAGGAGCTGCATCCTGGGCAGGGCAGACCAGTGGGCTCAGTGGAGCCCCTGACATGCCAGGGAGCATGTGTGCTCTGCAGCCTGTCACCACCATCGCTGAGCATGTGTACAGAGGGAGACCAAAATCTTGGCCAAGGACGCTGTGTGCACAGCAAACTGCCATGCCTGTCAGCTGCTTTCATTAGCTGCACTGTCAAACACAGCCCAACACACATCATCTGTTCTCCATGTTCTCCAAACTCTTCCAGATACACCTAATGTAAAGAGAAGTACTAAAAAAGGCAGAAATAAGCCTAGAAAAAAAAAAAATCCTTCATTGGTGTAGTTAATAGCAGGATTGGACACAGTAGTAATGTTTTCTCCTAAGAAAAGAAAAATAATTTACCAGTGTTATAAAGTTAGATCAAAAAAAAAAATTCTACTTCCCCTGATAAGTCAATAAACAAAGAGACAAAGAGAAACCCAGAATGGACAGATATAACAGCTTTCAGTCACCACATACATCTTCCTAAATGCCCAGGTATGAAAAGACATAATACATACGTGATGTCAGGTCTTCACACTACAAATTTAATAACAATTTCCGTAACTATGTTATAATCTAATGACAAAAATACTGCATTTTTTTTTCTCTCTGAAAACAACTGGAATGCTAATATTCCAAAACTGCCTTGGTAGGAATGATGGAATTGGTTGTGCCAGAGAAATGCCTTACTGTGAAAGAAAGCCTACAGCCAAATATAATAAATTCAGTGTAACAAGTACTGCAGAACCTGCATGGATTTTCGTTTACCTGCATAAAGAAAAAAAAAAGGATTGTGAAACTGAAATAAAACCAACTAATGCACTGAGAGCAAAACGTTCAGTGAGATCACATAAACCCCCTCACCTTTAAACACATAAATAATGATTCTTCTGAAGTAACTAGTCAGAAAATCCCATGAGTTCTTGATTCAGACACAAACATTGTGCAAGACATGTCTCACAATGTAACCACTCTAATACTATATTACATGGTATCCAAATTCAACATCCCTGAAACGAAAAGAGAGAACTACTAAAAAGTTTCATTTCAAAGAGAGAAAGTGCATGAGAGTGTCAAAACTCACCAAAAGCAAATTACAAATAGCCAACAGACTAAAATACTGTGAAGTGAAACACAACAGAGAGTAAACAAACTACTTTAACAGCTGTGACTTTAAAAGCCTTTTTCCTACTTCATTATCCCGCAAAAAGCTGAAAGGGATAAACAATGGAGCTGTAGAGGAACAGCAGGAGTAAAAGATGTTTCAAAACATGAAGGTCACATTCACAGCTTTGTAGAAGAACCTGCGCTATTTGAGACATGCCAAAGTGCTTTGGAAAGAAGGTGAATAGGGAGTGATAATACCCAATAATGATACAAAATTATTCGCGTAGTAAAACCTAAATAGACTGCAAAGAACTGCAAGCGGATTTCATAATATTGAGAGACTGGGTGATAAAATACCAAGTGAAATTTAGTGTTGACAAATACAAAACACTGTAAATGGAGAAAAAAGTAACCATACTACACACCCACGCACTATTTGACTCACACTACTCAGGAAGAGTATCACATGGACAGTTCCCTGAAACATCAGCACGCGATTCAGGAGCCAGCAAAATGACAACCAGAATGCCAGGATTCTTAGCAAAGAAACAGAGAAAAGGATAAAGCCAATGTCATTATTCCATTTCATAAATTCATGCTGTTCCTGCATCATGAACAGCGCATGTAGTTCTGATTGTTCCACCTCAGGAAGGACATGATAAAAGGGAAGAGCAACAAGGATCATCAGAGATATATAAAGGTGACAGTATCAGGAGAGTTTAAATAGAGTCAGACACCTCAGCTGAGGAAAAATGCTGAGAAAGGATGTATAGGGAATGATTAGTCACTACTTCTCATAAAACAAGAACTAATGGACACCGAATGAATTTTTCGGGCAGCAGGTTTAGAACAAAAGGACAATCTTTTTCACACACATGTAAATAAATTATTGAATTAATTGCTGCAGCTAACGACAAAGATGGATTTAAAAACTGATTACACAAATTCAGAGGTCATTAACGTAATAGGCTGAATGCAAGGTCCTTCAGTTTAGGAAGCCCCTGCACTGCAGCGCACCAGAAGTTGTGTGACATTTTGCATTTTGTGTGCTATTTATTCCCGATATTCCTTTCCAATCTCTCAAATTGCCATGATACAGCTTCAAGTATGGTCTCTCAATAGATGAATCAACACAACTGGAAGAGCAACCAGCTCCAGTCCTGGGATGAAACAGCAGCGCAACAAGCTCAGCCCACAAGTTTTATGATCTGCCACAGCTTTGTGAGCCTTGTTGATGGCCTTAAACCATCCCAAGCACAGCCTGCCTCCAAATGAGAAGGTCCCACACTTAATACCACGTCCTACCCGGGGTGGGGGGATGGGGAATCTATTTTCAAGGTTTCATATCCCTGGTTGGATTGCTATGCAGCCACAGGATCAAGCACAGACAGGTTTAACCTAACTGTGGCAGTTTGAACAAGTTCTGCTGGTGGCTCTGCACTGGACTGGTGCACAAGTTTACCAAAAGGCTTCCTTCATATATCCTACTCTCTTGCTCGGTAACACCAAGGTGTATTTTGTAGGGATTTCTATTTTATAATGCTCACTTTTTAATATGTGGATACGTTTGTCTTTAAAAATCCAAGGCTGTTCATGGTCTTAAGGACAAAGATGGTATTCTTAGAATAATGAGCAATTATGAACATACTTTTTCCACAAAGAGTCAGAATAGTTTGAGCTTCTGCATTTCAGTATTTTCTCTTCCATAAATGAAAAAAGAACCACTTAGCCTCATTTATTCATTAGCTACACATTATATGGTACTGTTCAACATTTATTGTTGAATTATATTTCACTAATAAAACATAACCACTTCCTCTGAAATTTGCCTCCTTTAACTTCATAAAAAGATTTTTTTCCCCCTTCGGAGCATTTCAAAACATTTAAACTGTGACTAGCCTCCAAAAAAAAATTAAGTATCAGATACACACTGAAGGAAACCAAAGGTACTATACAATGCAAAGATCACATGTGGAAATTCTGTATACAAAAGAAGAGCTTCTCTTTTCAGCATTTTACAGAATGAGTTCCAGCACATATTTCTGAATCACACACATACTCAGTAAAATTAAATGACTGTATATAAAGCAGTATAGTTTTGCATCTAGGAAGCAGCAATTACTATTTTATGTAGTACCTGCTAAAAGCTCCTATCCTGAATAAAAGTGATGTTTTAACCTTTCAAGAAACATAAATGACAAAACTGGCCAAGTAAAAAATCAGACATTTGTTCTAGAAAGTCTTTCAAAACCCTAATATTAATAAGTTACTAATAAACATACATGACAGTTTCAAATGCTTTTAAATAAAAAATAATAAATTTCATAATAAGCATATCAAATAAAACTTGCAATTAGTATAGGATGATTGTGTACAGTTCTAATAAATCAGAATACTGTTATCTGCTTTGGCAAACTTACAAAATGGCTTATTTTAATTTCTAGGGGTTTCTTCCCAATGTTCTTATTTTGCAATTCAGCAAGCACTACTGCCATCTCCTGATGTTTAGCTGTAGATACCAAAATACATCTTCACATTTTGTAGAACTGTTGTTAAAGATCTCTAGAACTTAATGTTCAATGACTCAGCCACTTCCTGTTAGGTTTTTGAAATCTGTTTCTCTAGTATGTTGACTTTATTCCTGTAATTCTAAAAGGTTTGCTTCCCTTACGATGTAACACCTTCCCATCCCCTATTTCTCATATCATTGACACTGATGTCATCCAAATGACATAATGGGTTTTATCTTCACATGAAGTCATTTTACCACAAAGACCATTCCTTTGGCTGGGGTCAATTTGAAACATAACACTTTTGGTCCTAAAAACCATCACACTAATGTTTCTCATCTAGACATGAACAGTATTCCTTAACTTTCAAACCATTAAAAATACTCCATTTTGCACTGTAACAAGCATAAAACTTCCCAATTTTTCAAAAAAAAAAAAAAGGGGGGAATTATCCAGAACATGCCATATGCATTTAGATGTGGGATCTTAAATGTCACCAGGGCTCCCCAGGTGGTAGTTCTGATCACAGATCTGAAGTCCCACCTCACTGTCTCTATTTTGCAGTTTCTCCTCCAGTTTATTAAGTACATTATATACACAGGAAAGCAGAGAGAACAAAGAGAAAGTAAAGAGATTTTTCACTGATTAGAAATGTGGCAAATGTTCATAACCAGGATTCAGGTCAGTGCTTCAATAAAAACAGAGTTTCACTAAGCAGGAGAGCTCCTCTAGGAGAGGTTTATTAGGCTCTGTATCTCCTACCCATCTGACCTGTCATCTTGTTGGGTAATATATGTGAATCTCACATTTTAACCAGGAGGGCTAGCCAAGGCCAAAAAAAAACTGTCTTGATAAAAGCACACTAGGCTCTTCCAAGATCACATTTATTTTAACAAATAGACATATTCCAAGTATCTAAGTACAAAATTTCCAACCACTTCTCATAATAAACACATAGGTCTGAACAGGGAAAAGTAAAAATGAATACTGGGCTATGAAAGCATAGCCCAGAGACCCAGTTCTGGGCAAAATCACACCACTTAACCACATGTCCCTGTCTGGCAACCAGTATAGTAAAGGACAGACCATCCCAGGACTCAAAGCACTTTGGAAAAGAGGGGAGGAAAGAGGAGAAATCTAACGAAGGGAAAAAGCCATCAACAGTAGGAAGCATTGACCCAGTGGAAGGCAACTGCATTTACCTTTCTTTCTTTCTTTCTTGGCTCACACAGATCTCAGCATTGTGTTCCAAAGATCTAATACCATAACTAGTCCTGTAGCCTTAAAAACAATTCTTCATCTGGTTTAAGACTACAGTTAAGTGTTCAGCTGATCAGACTAGATAGTAGTCTTCTTCAGGGTCACATCTCTATGGAGCCCTATGTACTAGCTAACCACAACCTAGACTTAAGAAATTTCCAAGCCAAACATGGTTTTAACAAACAAATTTTAAGATCTGGTTTTGCTTATAACAATTTTACCTCAAAATACGTGTGGTGAAATCTGCAGAGTGACTGCTAATATACAAACAGGAATTAGACTTGAAAAACTATTATAACATTTAGCTCATCACCTTCCTGGCAGGGCACACTTACCATTGACTCACTGCATTCTTTTCAAGGTTTGTTACTTGTATCATTGATGACTTTTTTTCCCCCTTCTTCCCCAAAATCACTGTTATCTTCAGATGTAATAGACACTTCAACATAGCCATGCAGAAAGCAAGTAACAGTTTCAGATCTGGAACTGCCACTTGACCATTTTATCCTGTTGTAGATATTACCTCCCAGAAAGCCCCGTTTATCTGTATCAGCTCTGAAGTGAAGACTTTGTGGATTTAACTAAAAGTGATACCCAGCATATTAACCAAGTGCTGGTTTGGTGTAACAACAAGGCTTTTAAACAGACTCCTTCTTTTGAATAAGATTTCACTCATGTAATGGAAACATTTCATCTACCCAGAAAGACCATATTATGCAATCTTACATACGTAGTATATAACAATACATATTTAATAATCTGGAATCACTAAGTTGTGTAATACCATTTCTGTCTAACCAGACTTTTTTTTAGATTTTCTACCTTCATCACCATCATAGCTATTCCTGAAGCTATTAACACTTTTAACAAATTAAGTAACAACAATTAAATCACAGCATATTTGTAAATTAGTGTCAAAAAAAGCATATTTAGAAAAAAAAGATGTATCGGGATCTACAAGCGGGACAAGTGCAACACTGAAGTTGCATTTTTACTCAATATCTCTACTGTGATTTTTTTGGCATAAAACCATATTTTTCTAGTTTAGTGCTGGCTGATATCCATGTTGAGGTTTTCCTATTATAACAGCCTATTTCCCCTAGCATTTCAGAGGGATGCATTCAATTTCCTCTCTGGGAATTTGAGCAGAAAAGGGATTGGCTCGGCATTCTTCTTAAATTCTGAAGCTAGTTTCAGCTAGCTATTTCATCACCACCTTTCCCCCCCCCTTCCTTTGAATTGCACCACTGCACTTTTCTTATCCTCCTCCATGATTAAATTGTTTCATTTCCTCCCATAGTCTTTTAATTGGCAACCATATTCATCATCTCAAAGGATTCTAATCTAATGCATGTCACTAATAAGACATAGTAAGCATCCTTAGTCTGTGAGTTAGAAACCACCTTGGTTTTGTGTCCTAGGAAAACAGAAAAAGGAAAACTACAGGTAACATATTAGCCTAAGTTCTGACAACACTGAAAGTCCAAATGTTGTCTTTTTTTTTTTTTTTTTCCCTGAGGCAGGTATTTAACTTACAGTTAACCAAGTAGAAAAACAAACATCAGCGTAAGATTTCTTTGGCTGTTACAAAGCCCCCTAGGACCTAAACCTGAATTATGTTGGTGTAGACAAAGAAGTCTGTTCCCCTTGCAACCCGGCTGGAAAAGGTAAGGTTTTACTAGTTAAAATAGATTAGTAATCTCAGCCTTATACAAGTAATAAGCATCTACACAAATGATCAAAAGTACCTCAACCGATCACTTCACTGCCTGAGAATGCAAAAGTGGCACTGTCCTCTTGGCAGGTGAAGCATAAGCACCCTTGTCAACCAGCACCGCATTAAAAGCACGCTCCAGAGGCAGCTAGGATGATGGTTGTGTGTGATATTTTCGGAGCTGGCACAAACACCAGAGAGATATTGCCAGGAATTCACATACAGAAAATTAACACTGAGAGTGCTATAATTTCATTAGCATCTCCTAAATACAACGTATTATTAGACTATGAATCTGTTTAGGTAAATAAAAACTGTCTTTCATGATGATTACAGGATGCAGATCAAATAACTATGGAATCAATATTATGTACTACTTCAGTGTCAAAAGGTATTAATTTAGGACAACTTCCTTCTTAAAGCATATGCAATCTTAAAAGAGAACGCAAACACAGATGATGCACCAGTAGCTTCTTTTTAAAAAACAACTTTTGTCTAATGATGATTACCTAATTCCTTTTAAAGATACAAATTTATCAACCTATATGAATGTTTTTATCACCTTTGAGGTACAGCTTTCAATAGAAGCATGGGCATACAGGAAGAAGGAATCTCTCATCAACGGGTTGGTAGTTAAAACTGCTGCCTTTGATCAAAATACTGTTTACCCATAACTAGCCAAGTCAGTCTTTCCACCACTACTGTGGAACTAGCTAGATCTAATTACAAGAATAAATACAATCATGACCAGAAGTTTCCATGAGAACAGAGCCTGCCTGTTACTCTTCACATCTTAAGTTCTCTACCTCTAGTCAACATGAAGCTATGGATGAAGAGCAGCAACTCTTACACCCATATGCAATGCACTGACCGCAGAGTACTGCATGGTCACCATGTGCAATGTTGTGGCTTCTGTTTAAATTTTGTTTAATTCAGAGTTTTTGTTTAAAAAAAAAAATCAGAACTCACAGTGAGTTAATTCATTTCTCTTTGCATTCATTGGGTCTCTGTTACTGTCTGTAATAAGTTGGACAGCGAACTGAAGAGTAAAACTGCCATACACACTTCACTGAAATGGCTCTTTTAGGCAAGAAGTAAACAATTTGCCTCATTGAATCCACCGGGTCTTCTTCTTTGACAAAATCAGGAAAAGGTTGCGTATCAAATCCATTAATATAGAACCTGCTTTGATACTAATCCTCTTAAAAACACACATTATAAAAAGCATTTCTGAACGATAACTTCATACTTCATATCCTGTCTTTCGTTCTCTACAAGAAATGCTGTAGTGTTATTTATACCAGGCTGAATTCAATTATTTGGTATTATCCACAAGGGTACCTCTTTTTTTTCCAGCCATTGGGTTTATTTTCGGGGTGAATTAGTCAACCAATAGTTTCTCATAATTATACATGGGTTCTTACCATCATTCTTACAAAGTACAACAGGCATCTTCTTTCTAAAAAAGCATAAAAGGCTTACGGTGCTGCATGTCTTTTAGCTACCAAGCATCTATATGATTCTCAAGGGCTTAGATATTTGGCGGATTGTAGACATGTTGTAACATTAAATTCATAATTTTAAAATTGAGTAAAACTTTTGCAAATAATTTCTCTCTCTCTTTGGAGATGTTACTATTATCAGAAATAAAGAATTAGTGATAACGACAGCTGTATTCATCTTTTGGTAATATTTCCCCTTAACAGATTCGCTCTCTCTTTAAATGACACTTATGTTATAGGAATTAAATTAATTTTCACTGTTTGACAACCAAGCATAAAGGCATCGAACTGATACATAGCAAGTTGTTTGGTCAGTATTAGATTTTTTGCACATATTATTTGGACTGATTACTGCACATTCATGAGGAGGCTGGCCATGCCCGTATCTGACTTCTCCAGGGCACACTGGTCGAATGTGTACCACGCATTTTAAAATGAAAGTGGACAAAGTATACATGCATTAGATCTTCTAAAGAAAAAAGAACCCATCATTCAAACGCATCTAATCTCGTGCTGCAAAGCTAGTTACAATCAATGAGAGGAATCTCACAGGTCTCATCGTGGTTTTGACTGGGGTCTTAAAACCCAGGCTGCCTGTTTCTTCATAAACTCCAAGCCCACATCACTCCACACACACCCCACCACCTCCAATAACCAACTTGATAACTACAACCTATTTTCTAGACAACATCTGTAAGTAGCTTCCAAATGACTGAACACATTCCCCTTGCTCCTCTGCATAGGTGTGATCTTGCTGTAGTAAGCCTCAAAAACCACAAATACCAACAATCCTGCCTTGAATGAGGCATTGCTCTTGCAGTGCTTTTGCCAAATTAAACACCATTTACTCCCATATCTCAGCCATCTGGGCTTTTTTTTCTCCTGTGACAAAACCACAATGTCAAGCTTACAGACAGAAATGACCCAATTTAGTACTTTTTTCTGTTTAGAGAGTTTATGAACCTTACATGTTATTTTCATCTGAGAATTTCTGAGCACTGACACATAGTCCAAGAATTATGCTATCCATTTTATGAAGATAACACTTTATGGTTTAGCTTGGTTTGGGGATTTTTTTTGTGGCATAGGGTGGGGTTTTTTGGGGGGTTGGCTTGGGGGGGGGGGGGGGGGGGTATTTCTTTGGTTTTTTTAAGGTTGCCCTGTCCCACTTGATTTTCACAGATTCACAGCTGCAAACCAACAGTGCCATCCACTGTTTCTCAGAATAATCTTATTCAATGGATTTTTCCCACTGTTAAATAAAGATACTCTAGAATCTCAGTGCTTTGCTTGCAGACACTGAGTTCCTGGTACAGGCAAGAGCTTAATTCTTCTGGGGGAAGAAGAAAAAAAAAAAAAAAGCCAAACTGTAATTGTAGAGATTTGCATGGAAGATAATAAAAAATTCTGATTAAGTTCTACAGAAAACTTTATTAGCAATTCAGATTTTTGCCCTGTGACTGCAGTCTTTTATTCAAATACATTGTATATAATTGATTTTTAAAAGGGCTGCAGGCTAGCTTCACACCCAATTCACAAATGGGGTAATTCTGTCATTGCACTGAATTGCTGTCAGTATGATCAGTTCTGGAACTGATGTTTCCTTCAGAGTGGTGAAGTTGCCTGGTGTAAGCAGGGAAGCTGGGCACACCACCTGCAGAAAAGGTGCTACTGCAGTACAAAGTTGTGCTGGTTCTCAATCATGTCTCTCATAATCTAAATGGAGCTCTACTGCTGGATGCACAGGTCTTCTCCAAATAATTTTCATTGATCAAAGAGGCAACCAGCAACTTAGGAGAGACATCAGAAATTAGACATTTACAGTGAAATCAGGAAAATAGGTTAGAATAACATTCATAATATAGGAAGAAAGGAACAAGTAAGTCAGTAACAGACAGGATGCAACAACACGTAGCACTTTTGGTATGAAACCATCAAATTTTCTATTTGTTTGAGGAATTCTGGCAAATATATATTTCTAGGCAGGTTTAAGGAGATAGGGCTGTATGCAGCTGCATCTAAGCGTCTTTCCCCAAAATGAACACGATTATAGGAACTGTGACCACATAAAAGCTGTGATTACAGACTTAGCAACTAATGCAATGGGGCCTATCCTCTGCAGGTAAAAACATACCAGTATATACAATCTTGGTGTAAACTGAGACTACACTTAAATACACATAGAGAATAACTACCACTTTATTATTACTTTTTGTAGGAGTAGTATCTTTAGTGAATGTTGGACCAAATGTGTTATATAAAAATCAGAAATTCCGATCTGTATAGCTCCAATTCATGTAAAACTTTAAGTTCATACATGCTTTTAGCTAGCAAATAATGAATGTCACAGGCTTCAATAGCCCTATTTGAGGACATAAAATACTTACCCAAGTAATTTGCTGTATCCCTGTATTGGAACAATAATGCAGGCTCACATGGCATTCAGCCGTGCATTTCTACAATTAATTCTGTAAACAGTATTGCAACATTATAAAAAAAAAATGCAGTATAATATTTAAAAATAATTTGATGTTCCTGTATAGTTTGCTACTTCTGTATAGCTTTGCGTCTATTTAGATACCCAGAGGGTAATAAATAGCAGTGTGCTTACTTGCATTGAAGTATTCTTCCTGACTTACAGCACAAGGAAATGGAATTATTTTTAAAGGCAAAGAAAAAAATATTACCCAGAAAATTTGGTGGTTTGTCATATTATCCCTAAAACAAAGCATCTATTTCTGACAATGTCTACCACTCAGATTGTATCTATAAGAGTTCTACCCTTGAAGCTGAAGTAAAATGCACAGGGTTTTCTACTAATGAATGGAAATACTTCTATGGAAGGGACACGGCTTACTTCTTATGTAACAAGACATGAAAATTTAACCTTTCATAGTTCATGCAGCTCTGTGTAATATTCATTTAAGTAAAATAAATTTTTATGTACCTCTGTTACAATGCTAAGTAACAAGACATCCAGAATAGCTTGACCATCTGTAGTTTTCCAATATTTATTTATTTTTCATTGAAATGTAACTCTAATTACTAAACTACCACCTGTTTATATTTACCAACTACTTAAATAAACATAAAACTTTCTAGTATGGATGTAAATTAATGCATTCTCAAAAAAAACACACCTTGCAAAATAAACACAGACCTTATTGATAAACATGACAGATCATACGCTGATTTTTTAGATACTTTTTGTAATTAGAGTAGCAGCCAAATGACCTGCAGTATACCTGGATATTTTTTTTTGTTGAAAGCAACACAGTTGTAAATTGGGGAGAATAATTTGTCATGTTTTCTTTAGTCAGAGATCAGCCTGAGTTTTCAAAACCGATACTATAGGCTGTAATATAATCTCTATTCACTCCTTAACAAAAATAAGTTTTCTGATGCCATTTACATGATAAAATAAGCAAAGAATGAAGAACACTTTTTTAGTACCATAAATAAATCTCAGTTCCACAAATGTTACACTGGACATAAAAAATCTCTCCCCTTAAAAAAGACAAAAGCTTCCAATATAGTCCCTCTATATCATATGCTTCAGCTGCAGGAAGGGTTTTTCATTTTCTGAAGAAACTTATATCTGGATTGACCTACACAAGCTTTTTTTCCAGTTATGATATAAAAACATATACCATTACTTGCACACTTCCAAGAGGGTTAAAGACAACTTACAACATGAATAAAGTAGATACACAGGTACATTGATTTAATACAGCAGAGCCTCACCAAGCCTTCTTGTGAGAATAACCAAAAGGAAGAGATTGCATCACCTACAGATTTTGAGAAACTGTGTAACCCATACCCTCTTCTGGAAATCCAAATAAGACAAGCCCGTTTCAGTAGTTTCTCCTAACTACCAAAATAACCCCCACATAAATATTATCAAGTTTTCATGGTCAATTGTTTAGGAAAAAAAACAGGTAATATAGTGAAATAGATATTATTGCAAAGTCTCACTCAATTCAGCACAAAGTTCACAAAAATTGTGACTATACTACCCATCTGTACTTACAAAACTAACTAGTAGTAAATGTAAATTAATATGTGCATAAATACCATAAAAATACACAAAGCAGCATCACAGACATCACATTTTAGATAATAAGCAATGAATGTGATAATTTAGTTTCAGTTAAAAAATTAGGATTACAAAGTGTGTGGTGTTTGTGCTAGCATGTAACTTCCGAAATACATTCCAGTGAGATCAAAAAGTATGTATCAAAGTAGTTACATTAATGCCTGTTGTACTTTTTGTGGACATTCATAACAAGCAGAGCTGCTTTTTTTTTTTTTTTTAATACTCAAAATACTTTCTTGTGATACATCATCATCAACACTAGCTGATAATAAAATCAGTCTTGGACAGAATAATTTTATTTTTTTTAAACAAGGTTTCAATTCCCTGGTGTAATTACGGAACTTGAAATGTAATTCTCTTTAGAACTGCAAAGGAATTAGACCACAGAAACCCTGTTAAGGGTAAAGCATGATAAAAAGAAACAGCTTCAAAGACCTCTTTTATATTGGTGTTGCCTCATGTCATGTTATATTCCCAGCCTGAGTTGTGTTAATGCCTGTGAAAGGACAATGAGAAAAAACAGAAAGGAAAGGGAAATCTGTGTAGCATAGCATTTTAAATAGTCACAGAAAAACATTTGTTGTTGTCCTATTGCAATTTAACATTCTACATTGGCATGTGCCTCTGAAATGCAATAGTTACTTGGTAGGATGTTGACAGTATCATCAGTAATTATCATTTAAGGGGGCAGGAAGAAAACCTAGTCTTTAGTCTTATGTTACACAGTCAGTAATGGAAATTTTTCTTTGCATTACCGTTGCGAAAATTGTATTTTATTTTGAACATTTCACATTAACAAAAACATGAAGTCTAGAAGAGATACTGAAAAGCCACAGGAAAAAAAGAAACAGTTCAACTCTGCATATCCACAGATAAATGATCTAGAGAGATCTGTTTCCATAGAAGATCAGTGTACCGCACAGAGAGGCTGATAGCTTTGTCACATCTGTCCATGCTTTTCCTGATCAACTTCAAAGCATATCTCTAATTAAATTTGAGTCGTTAGATGAAATATAAAGCAAATATTTTAGCCTGAGCTGAAAAAATTACTACTAAAATTCACAGACATCTATGATTTCCTCAAATTCACCACCCAACAAATAGTTACTGTACTATATATATATATATTTCCCTTTTGTTCATTATATATGTGTCAGATATTTATATTATTGATTAGCTTCATGAAATAAATGTCATTTGGTACGTTCCCAGTATGATTTGGGATCATAGGTATGGCCCCAGACATAAAGGTTTGAACCCAGCAGGACTGAATTGGGAAGCAAGACATCAAATTTGAAATGCCTTTTTTGGCAAAATATTAGGAGTATTTACCTGATCGATTACCTTATTTGAGGACCACTGCCCTGGTTCTCAGAAGGAAGGTCCTACCTCACCAGTCTTAGTGCAGGATCAAAAGAGTGGATGCCCAGGAAGCTGGAGCAGAGCCAACAGCAACAGTGCTGCCAGGCACAGGAGAAGCATGGAATTCCTACTGTTTGCCTTACAGGAGCACAAGGAAGCATCACAACATCCCAAAAACCAACAAGGCACAACTCTATCCACTGATCACTTTCATTGGCAATTCCTATATTGTCTAAATGTAGCCCAACGCAGAGCAAACAGAGTGAGAAATAACACTGGTTTTTTTCCTCTCTGTTTTTGATCTCTATTAGCCTCCAGTCTTCCACCACGATGAGAATGACTGATTCATAGAAAACACACAAATGCAGGGCTTGCTACCCTGGAATGCAGCTGCTTCATGCAAGGATTTGCAATCAAAAATTTGTCTTTAAAGTCCTACTGTCTGCACTGTAAGACAAAGCAGCTTAAGACTGGGTTAGTAGATACATCTTTCCCGATTACTTCCAATTTAGGAAATGAAGGATGTCCCTGGATAGCTGCATTTGTTGGCAGCCATCCTAAACTGCTCCTAAACAAGAGCAGTTAATATCAGCTTTGTTCTGTCCTTCTGTATCTTTTTACTCTGTGTAGCAGCAGAAAGAAGAAAAATATCAAGAACATCCTGATTCTACCTTACCAGTAAATCTTCAAAAGCTAACTTGTACTGTATTTAAGCAAAAAAGTTTGTGTACATCACCTAAAAACTGAAATTTGTCTCTGTGACTGTCTTCAGTAACCACTGATGCCTTTCAAACTTATGCTTGTGAAATTTTTAGGACCTGTTTGACTATTTCTAAATATCCAAAATACAACATTAAATATAAGAAGATCTTTACAAAACAATTAATCTCAAAATCCCGTATTTTTTGATTTAAAATTAGAAATTATTCGATAAAATCCATTTGTGACACTCTCCTATAGTGTCTGATAGTTTGAGGTGGATCATCTCCAATTTTAATAGTTCTTTCTGAGAAAGGGTCTTGAAAAAGAGAAAGGATGGCATAAACAGATATGTAGATAGTCTCAATATAACAGAGTCATTTCAAAATGTTTGTCTATAGAGACATATTCCTCTAAAAAGTCATCTACAGATTTCCACTTGTGCTAAAAGAGAAAGGAACTAGAAAGATTATATTCACAGTGACACAGATGCTGTCCCAGTGGATGTGAAGATGGAATTTGCTTTCTCTTTCCAGGGTTTATACTATTTCTTCTTCTGATGAAATTATTTCTAGAAGGATTTCGCTATTGAAGGCAGTCACACTACATTGAAAGCTATTCAAAACAAAGAATGGCAGTGTTTGCATGACTGCCTGGTGGATTAAGTCTCTAGTCACTCTGGGTCATTCACAGAATAGGGAATAACAGTGGAAAGTGTCCCACAACGTTCATGTGAGTACAAAAGAATGGTGCAGAGAAGATGCCAGTCCCATGTCAATAAGATGGAAAAGAAATAATTACAATGCTTTGATTTATTAGGCTACAACACCACAATAACTTAAAAAGATCACTATCTGAATGTACTATCTAAAAATACATCAAAGAAAGGATACTGTCAAACAAAAGTCTTGGAAGGACAGAAATGAAGTGTGACACCTATCATCTTACAAAATTCTGCTTTCTTTTCACTGTGGACATCTTTGGGTTTTGAGGGAAAACTAAGAACTGGAAGGTGTAAATCCAGAACTGTCAGTTCATTCTGTGTGGTACAGAAAGGTAGAAGACACTAGGAGAGTATGATGCTACTCACTACAGCTCACCATGTAAACTGGGAAACGTCATATAAGACAAACTTCAGGTTTGCTAAAACTATGTACAATAACTGTCCAACTTTAAATTTATTAAATGCATTCCATGAGGTCAGAAAAATTAATAACCAGAGTGCAACAAAAGCCTATGTCAACAACTAATAATGGAGTTGCCATCCCCATCTCAGTTGCAGAGGAAAAATCACAGGAAAGGTTGGATATACCCTACTGGGACTGCAGTACTGGAGTTGAGTGATGTAGGAGGTAGAATACACAAAAGTCAGGATAAATCCGCAGTTCTGATGGACCCTATGATGGCACCGTGGTTCTCTTCAAAGGGGTATTCTTTGCACGGTCAAATTGCTCAGAGGAATTAACATGTTTGGAGAAATAGGATTTGAAAGTGGATGTGTTATGGCCAGCACCCCAATTGCTCCAGTTGTGCAGATGTGCCCCTTTCCCAGTACTGGAATTACAGATGGCCATAAATCTGGACCAGATTTTTTATTATGCCATGCTTCAGATAAAAACATTGCCAGCTCTGTTAGGCTTATGTTTCTGTATGTCTTGCACAATGTAACTGAAGGCGAAGCAGCAGTTAGGCTCCTGCAGTCCTCTAGGTTTGAGGTTTTGTAACCCCTGTAGAACTGCTATGACCACCCCTTCACAGGCATGCATTTCTTGAAAATAGTTCCCTGTTAATACTACAATGCAAAGAAAATTACATATTGCAAAGCTCTATATTTATAGTAAAAATCAAAATGGAAAACAGGAGCAAGTATCTCAATGACCATCCCACGATTTCCTTGTCATCATCAACTACAGCAAACACAAAATGAACACAAAATAATTTTTGCTCTTATTCCCTCTCAGAACTCCTTCATCTCACCTGAAAGAGCCTGTGCCAGATAAAAGACTGGACTACCTCTATAACAGACACAGTAAACTGTAATTGAGGTTTCAGGTGAATGCTTTTACTCTGCTTCAGTGCAGAGCCAGCCAGAATCATTAATAATAAGGGGGGGGGGGGGGGGGGGGGGGGGCGGGGAAGAAAAAAAAAAAGAAAAGAAAAAATATTTTTTTATGAGATTCCTAAATGTTGCCTAAAACATGAATAATGTTTGACATGCCAGAAGTTAGAATTTCAGTTACGTTTCTCATATAAGAAAGCGTAACAAAATATTAGCTCACACAAGCAAAATCAAAGTCAACACTCAGCTATATAGCCAGTAAGAACATTACAGTCCTTTGACATAATTTAAAGTTGTCTATGCAGCTATTAGCACATCATACACCTGTTATTCTTTTGAGATTTTATCCCTGTTTTCAGCCAATCTTTGTTTTTGCATAATAAAATATACTATTATTAAATCCCTTTTAAAAACAAGCAAGCAAAAAAAAAAAAAAAAAAAAAAATACCCAAGAGAAATCATTTAACTTTCTGCATATTTCTCAGTTTTCATGAGAATATTTAAAAGAATGGAGGCACACAAACCAACAGCTCTAATGACTGCCTACTAGTAATAGATGACTAAGACACACTGCCTGAAACTCCATGCTATAAATTTGCAGCTGATAAAGTTAAAGTAACGTGTTAACACTACTAGGAAAAAAAATTTATAAGTTAATTTGTGTACAACACCCTCTTATTTCACTTTTATATATAAACATTCAAGAATATATACCTATCTACCCATTGTGGAATTCCTTCCCCTGTTGTTGACATGGGAGTCAATGGACTGCCCTATCTGGTGCAGATATGTTCTATGGAGTCAAACAAACATATGGCAACTGGAATACCTAAAAAATATCATATATCTACAAGCACTATGACAAAGACGTTGATTGCTATGTGGGGTAAGTGACAAAAACTAGAGTAGCAGTAATTTAAGTTCAACTCGTCTTTATTTTACTTCATAACATTCATAATTGAGGCTGATCTGTTATTCTCTACTGCCTTCTAAATGCCCTCCATCTTTCAGCACAAGTCACAGAATCTTGCTTAGCAACGTATTAAAACCATAGCATCCAAAAGGAGGTTTTATCTCAACAACAATTCTGTTATGCAGTAATGCCATGTTAACAGTTGCATCCTCAGCTGGTTTAGGTACTTCGATTCAACTGATTTTACTGGAGCAACAACCACTGTTCTTGACTAGAGAATCTGGACTCCTGCTAGGAGTCTGATATACAATATAGAGATGATGTATTCCCTACTTTTTATTTCTAGCAAAAACATCTCTGACTTTCAAGAAATTCACATTTGCAGAAGATCAGTAAATGACTGACATTACACGCATGTTACATGTTACAGAAATTAACGCTGCAGAAATGCAGGAGTGTTATAGCTGGTGACAGACATATCAATCATGGTTATAAACAACCTAGTCAAAAACCCTAAAATAGTTGCAATAGTTTAAATAGGAACTACAATGTTTCAGGGCTATTTTATTTTTATTTACTAACATTAATTACAGCCTCTGTGAAACATTACACTGCAAACAGCAGAAACCTTCCCAATCTTTTCTCTATAGAAATTCAGCTTCTACACTCAGTTTATTGGAGAGGCAGAAAGGACAGGTACCAAAGAGTTAATCACCTTCCAGCAGTTGCTAGGTAACGGGTTCTGCCATCCCTGCATCCCCATCCCAGGGTGTTCAACAAAGTCTGCCAAAAATCACTATTGCTTTATCTTAAATTTCATTACTTGAGCACATGTCCCTCTCTTCTCTTTTCCAACCATCCAGCACTGAGGCTGAACAAGTATCATCCTGGAGTAAAACAGACCTAATCTTCTTGATTAAATTTTTCTTAAAACCCTGCTGGGTTTCTCCCTTTCTTGTACCCCAAGCTGCAGCCCTGCCCGTTAGCCTTGCTGCAGTGGCAGCAGTGCTGAGGGCCCCTGGGAGCGGGAGCAGGAGGTGGTCCCGAAATGCACAACACAAAATAACCTCTGGCTGCCACCAGTTGAACCTCTGTTCCCCTTGTGCTCTGCATTAAGTCTTAATTCCGACCTATTGTCCTCAGCTAGCTTATAACCTAGAGAAAACCATATTTCAGTCATATACTTCTGAATTTATTGTTTTTTGTGAAATCACTTCCAATCCAATTTGAGAGTGGGTTTTCCTGTTGGGGTTTTGTGTTGGCTTTTTTTTAAAAGAAAAATCACCAGTGCTATCACAGACCAGAATGAACTCAAAGCACAGAAAGCCAATGTCATTTCAACAAAAACAGAATAGGGGTACCAAATAGCTATTTCTGAATTCTATTACAGAGAAAAGTGAACGACCTGCTACTCATTTTTGTCACTAGGCGAGTTTTCCAACCCAAAAGTTCAGCTGCTATATTTCACAGGTCTTCCTTTGCTAGGGTGACTTTCACCTCTAACAAAAGATCTTCAAAAGACCCATGATGCTACAAAGAAGGCAAGGTCTCCCATGGCAGACAATTTCACCAGCAATATTTTCATCAGCTCCAAGTTAATGTATTTTAAAACATGCTGATTCCAAAATAAAAGCTTTGAATCTCTTTTGATTTTGAATTGCAGGTGCTGCAGAGATAGATGATCATGTGCAGGACAAATCCAGTGTCCCTCCACGTGCATATCATTAGCATACACAGTAGAAGGCAATTCCCATTTACTAGGACAAAAAATCACCAGGCCATACAGAACTAGCATTATCACATTAGTTTAGTCCTATAACAAGCACTCTCTGTTGGAATTAAGCTTGATAGAAACACATTTTTGTTAGTCAACAGCTCTACGGAAAAGCCAACGGTAAGAAAAAGTACTAGAAAGGACATATCACTATGGACATCCCATTAACTTCTAAAAGATTGATCTGTGGTTTGGTTTGGCTTTTTTTAACTCGTAGAAGAAACAGAAGCATTAGATACAGGCTGGTCATGGAGATTACTGATAAAAGATTTTTAGTTTTGAACTGATTTTCTGAATTCTCTATTACTAGATGTTCCAAATATTTTTGTTTAAATGAAATGCTGACAGTTAAATTGCAAGTCTTTAAAAAAATGGCCAATTATTGAAAAATAGTAGGTTGATTAAATAGACGATACTGTAATTAAATAAGAAAAAAAAAAACAAAACAAAAAGAAAAGTAAAACAGATTAAGGCTTTTTTTTAGAGTCTGAAGAAGAAAAATACCACCATCTTTCATGACTTCTCACTTCCTTTAACAAGCCATTGGGCCTTACTGCTTTAAACCCTTTATCTTTATTGTTAGCAGATGCTGACTGAAGGGGATAGTTCCCCATGTTCTAATTAAACCATTTTTTAATTCCCACTCTAAGGGCATAATAGCTTGAGAAACAAAATGATTACTGACTGGTACAGAAGTTCAATCGATACAGCCCAATTCACTCATCATGTTGCTTTATAATCCAAATGGAATACTCACTACATATTACAGAGCAAATAAAACAGCCAGTATGTTACTGTCAGGCTACAAAAGCAACAATACTAATTACTGCTACTCTTGTCTGAGAAAGGATTTGGGGGTTTAGGTGGGTTTTTTTGGTGCTCATGTTTGCAAAATATTACATACAAGTATGAACAAAATGCTTCTTCATTAAAGAATGTCTTGATAATTCCTTTTGATTTTGTCAGAACTAAAAAGTTTAAATTCTGAAACTTAGGTTTTCTGTGATCCTCTTTTTTATTATTATTATCTTGTTATTGGGGTTTCAGTTTTTAAATTATGTTCAACGTTGTTCTGTGCACAAAGCGGGCAGATCCCTGGGACTGTGGATTGCTGAAGGCAGCAAAATAAGCACAGGACAGCTCCCACTCTCTGTGCCAGAGCGCTGGGCTGAAGGGTGCTCCTGGGACATGGGGTGCCATGGAGGAGCTCAGTGTGTATCTGAAAGGTTGTGGTACAAGAGTTGTAAGTCTGAATTTCCAGTCCTCTCAATCTGTCCCCTCCCTATTGCCATTTTCTTCCTCTTCCTGTAACAGTCCAGCAAACTCCTGCACCTCCAGCACAAGCGAGCAGCTGAGAGGACATCCTACATAACTCTACACCTCAGACTGTTGAAAAGAGGGTATATAAACCTTTATTAAGTTTCACCTCCTGAAGCTACAACCAGATCTAACTACCTTAAAGGCAGCTGAGATGTACCTAAATCCCACAGCACACCAGTTAAGTTACACGTAGGGGCACAGATATTACCTCAGGGAATGTGACGTTAAACTTGAGAGGGTTATAGAGTGCCATAAGATCCTCAAAGGGAGAATAAAAAATAAAATACAGCAATTGGAGTGAACCTTCCCTGCTATTGCTCACACACCTTCACACTGATAGCTGGCTCAGCTCCAAGAAGGAAAGAAATACCTGTCTCTTTTCTATCTTCTAAGGGCACTTAGTCAGAAAGACTGGCCATATATTTCCTAAAAATATGGCCTGCTTTGGGAGGCAGAGAAGAAGATAGTGGCACTTGCTAATTAGCTCAGTGTCTCAGGGGTAGCAGCAGCTCATAACTGTTCACATCCCTTATGAGGAATCAACAATCAACTGTGTGGATGTCAGTAATTTTGTTCTCCTTCATCTCCTCAAGCATCAACAGAGGGCTGAAGGTCATTTCCAAGAGGAAGAAGTCTCTCTTTTTTTTGTTTTGTTGGTTGGTTTTTTTTTCCCAAGCAAGGTCCTGATCTCAACGAAGGAGACCGGTCTATTGTGCTCAGACTGGTGCTGGTGGAAGGAAAAGAACAGGCATCTTGCCCACCCAAACTGGCCATGGCTTACAGTAAGATAGGGCAGGTGGGCTAGAAAAGAAAAAGCGGACAAGAAGCCTAATTAACCTTAGGTCCCAAATAGTAAGTTTTATAAATTACTCCAAGACAAAAGCAAAACCTGTAATGTGTACTGGGAAAGCCCCATTTTTAATCTGCTGCTCTTCAGTGATTTTAGGACTCTCATTTTGACCCTCACAGCAGAAATACTGATACTAGTCCTAATGTCAAAACATAAATGCAGATGAAAAACAATTAGATGCAATGACAGACCCACAAAGAGAGTCACAGTTTTGAGTTACAAAGTGATTATTATTTTATCTATAATTCTTTTTGAGATCCATGTTGTATTGTTTCAGGCACTGTAAAAGCAGATAATGATAGCCATTGGCCTAAAACATTTGCAACCCAGGGAACCAAACAGGAAGATGGATAGCAGGACACAGCATATCATTAGCGTAGTTTAGCCTTTCACACTCCCTCCCGCCCCCCCAAGTATTCTATTAGAAAGGAACATCCTAGACAGGCTGGAAATCTCATTAAAATGAGTTCTGCAGGAATAAATAAAACTGACAAAGGCACATATCTTGTTAACACTACAACTATTCTAATTATTTTCCCCAAAGGAAAAGACAAGTAATCATATTCAGTTTAGTATTTAGCGATAGTTGCATGCATTTAAAATATGTATATGTATGCATAAATATATAGGTATGTTATGCATGCGTATATTTTTTTTCAAGTCCCAATAGCTATTTGCCAGCCTGATCATTATTAGCTAGCTAATTTCTTACAAATGTCAAAGCCATTGTTTACTACATAAGCTGGACTGGTTAAATAATCTTCTCTCGCCAAGCTTGAAGGGCAATATTGACTGTAACGTGTCATTCCCTTTTAAAGATGGTATATATTTAGAAAGTTGTATGAGAAACATTTGCATTGAATGGCAACAAAAATGCTACAGCAATCGATTTAAGAGGCAGATTAGCTAATCAAATTCCACCGCTCATGTTTCCACGGGTGATATTTTATTCTACCGGTATTTTCAGTGCTTTCAGATGCTAAGAGACAGTAACACTTTCTCAGATCATGTTGATCATTCCCCTTTGAAAAATTAATAAACTGAAGGAACCTCAGTTTAGACCTTCAGAAGCTGACGTATGACTATTTTGAAAATTCAGGACAGATGTAGTAGTTTGAGTCTTTGGGTTGTTTGAATTTTTAAGAAATGTTTTTTCTCATAGGCAATCCTTATCAAACTTCAATGTGCACAAAATTTACGAAAGATACAAAGTTTTAAAATGTATCTTAAATGGAAAACACAGCCAGAACTTTAGTTATATTTATGCCAGCAAACAAAAATACGAGTATGATAAGCCAGCAAAGCATGTAAAAGAGAAAAACCACCACAGCCACCAAACTTCATGGACAGGGTAGCAAAAGAGAGAGGCATTAGATGCTGTGGAAAGGGAACAGGTATTTAAAGTCACATACACATCATAAATCAATTGTATACGGGAAGAAAAATAAGAACTTGAACAGTACAAGGTCAGCTGACAGGCTACAGTGCATCCATTTAGAGGTGCAACACTATGCATCTTTTTGGCTGTACGTGCATTCCTGTTGCAACACAATCTTGCAAACAGATTTCAAACTGCTCCATGAAATAGGGTGATGTGAAGACAAGAGATGTTTCTATAATTGCTAAGGAAGCTTCAGGAATACTGGGATCCTCATGGGAATAGACTGGGGGGGGGGGGGGGTGTCCATTATTTCATGACATACCAGTTGAGAAGACACTAATTACTGCTCACACAGCAGATTCATTAATACCTGCTGGTGTGTTTAGACTCCCTGAACTATTCCCAGTACAAGCAGTAGTTAAATGTCTACACTGTAAGATTGCCCCATTTAAATCCATGGGACCACTCAGTTAATATTACACACATCCTTAATGGCTTCTCTGGATCGGGACTTAAAGTGGAAAATAAACGCCAAGTGATTGCCACATACCAGCAGAGGGCTGGGCAGAAACCAAGAATTCTATTTCACACAAAAAATGCTGAGCTTTTGACATGTTTTCATCCTGAATTAGGAAAAGAGATATAGACAGTTTTAGCATAAGGAGGGGGGGGGGGTGCGGGAATAACAGAGAAAGTACACTAGAAAGTACACTAGAAAGTACTCTTTCCAAACTACCCAGCTT
Organism: Falco naumanni; assembly: GCF_017639655.2. Lineage (NCBI taxonomy): Eukaryota > Metazoa > Chordata > Aves > Falconiformes > Falconidae > Falco > Falco naumanni. The sequence continues at coordinate 30,870,765 of NC_054061.1, read as the reverse complement.
AGACTACATTTATGCAGAAAGTCCCTACTCAGCTGAGAATGAAGACTTGAACCTTGAATGCCCTTGTAATGTAGAGCTCTAATATTACCATGAACCTTTCTGAGTTTCAACTGAACATTTCATTAAGAGGAAGAAAGGATAGCAATCGACATATCTGAAATAGTTTCACATTAAAAAAAAAAAAAAGTCATTACTTACTCTTTGTTGACCAGGTGCAATCAGTACTGCAATTGGTACTTTGTTCCTTCATGCAACTGCTACACAGGCAGTAAATCCTTATGTAGACCAAGGTTTAAAACCCTAGCTGCCAACTCAGTGGCACTGCCCTGCAGTCCAATCCAGGCTGTCAAAAGCCCTGATAATATATCTCTATAAAACCCTATAGCATACTCTTGCTACAGGAATTACAGTTAGCATGTGGTCCACGTTTGCAAAAAAAAGTCATACTGCTTTAACTACAATGGTTAAAGGTAATCCATTGCAACTGAGAACACAGAAATTCTGAAATTACAGGGAGAAAAAACAAGAAAACTGGTAGAACTGCAGCAAGGTTTTTACCAAGAGCAAGGCAGAATGATTTCCTAATCTCTAAATATGAAAACTTTAGAATAGTTTTAGTACTTAGTTTTGCTTTTTAAAGCCACTAATGATCTCTGAGAAGTTAATTGATATTAATTGCATAAATCACTTGTATTGTGGTAAGTGCAAAACCATTTCATATTTCCCCTGTCTGTGAGTTATTCTTCCAGTAATGTTTAAAGAAATGTAGCTATGTTGATAGTAAAAATAGAAACATGCAGATGATATAAATACATTCTTTTCTTGATCTCCATTTACTTAAAACAAATTTTGTTTTTAAGGTACCACAGTTTCTGCAGAAAAAGATAAATCTTCAGCTACCTGTGTTGTCGATTTGTTAAAGAGTTGAGATCAATTGATTTTATTGGTTTGATTATCTGATTTTATAGAGTTATTTTATAGAATAGAAATATAGGAGGATAAAAATATATGTTGAAGAAAGTTATGATTATTTAGTAAAAGTAGTTGTGAGACCCTTTATACATTTTGTACTAAGGCCAGAAGAATGGGTTGGAATCATTGTTGAAGCTTAAGTAATAATTTAGGGTTTGAAAGGTTTCTTTGTATCTAACTAGTCTTCTGTATATAGAAAGTATATTGAGATGTCAGAATGTAGGATTAATGGGAACTGGGGAGAGTCAACTGGAACAGCTTGTAGTTACCTGCCAAGAAACCGTGAACTTTAGTAAAAGGTAATTCCGGCAGGGGGAGATCGCGACCACCGACTCATGTACCACCTACCCAAATCGTACCCCAGACCCATTTCTGGACCTTTCTAAGATTTATTGCACAGAATAGGATATGGGAGGAGAATATGTTAATGATTTTTGGGAAATGTTATGATTATGCATGAATAATTAATGAATATGTATGAATAAGTTCTATATATGGTGTTTGATTTTGAGACCTGGTGTGCGTTGATTGCGAGAGGACTCGCTCACGCACCTGGCCGTCAATAAAGAAGTGTCCGCTTATCTACATCACATTGGTGTCGATAAGTTCTTCATTCCGAGATTTTGGTAACACCTGTTGTCACTAACTCTAAAAAAAGTTACTAACGTTACCACTTTGGGCAAATGGAGATTACTTAAATTCAAGTATATACCTAGAGATTATCCAAGAGTCCATAGGAATCTAGGAAATTCCTAAATGCATGATATTACCCAATACAGTTCATTAAAACAATCTAGAAACATCTCAGCTCTGGCATTTATTTAATTCTGAATACAAACATTTCTCAAAAGTTATGGTTTTGGGAGAGGAAAGCAGAAAATGAAAATGCCAGATTGTTCTGAGAGAATCTAGTGAAGGAGCCACCAAAATGATGACAATTCCATGAATTGTCATCCTTCTTCAGACCCTCCATGAGACCTGAGCCAAAAAGCAGCAGTGAGTATAGGATACTGCAAGGCTCAAGGTTACTCAGACTCCTCTAGATTTTCCCTATGGAAAAAAAAAAAAAAAAAAAAAAAAAAAACAATAAAAAACTCAATATGTGAAGCCAGGATAAGTTATTGAAAAGGGAGTGTGCTCTGTTTATGCTATTTCTACCTTCAAAGTTTCTAGAACCTCCCCAGAGGAGAGCTCCAAGGTCAGCTATTCATCACCAAGACCCTGGCAGCATGACTCTTTCACAAAGAATATTTACAGCTGCAGCAATCCATAGACTACATTAACAAACACTAATCCGATAATGATTACCTCCCTTTTTCCTCTGGATCTCCATGGCCAGATGCCACTTGGGCACCTATTTCAGTAATTGTTTCTGTCTGCAAAAGCCCCTGCATTCCTTGCGTTTCAGTACACAATCCTACTTGGCACAGCATAGCACGAGTTCACTACTATACTTCACCGCAAAATTTGTCTTTTTTCTATAAAGTTTGTCCCACTGCCAGTCATGAGCTAGCCCTGGAATTCAGGCTTTTGCATGACAACCTTCCTTACTGAAGTTGAGAATAACGTATTTGGTACAGTAACAGTTTCAGAACCTGCTTTAATAAAAATTTTTGCCTTTACTCAATTTCTCATTTAGGCTCCATTTCTTTAAATTACTTACTAGATTGGCTATTAACCTAAACTCCCTCTAAAAGCACATAAATTTAACAAAAAAAAAAATCCCTTTCGTACTACTCAACTGCTTTTTTTTCTTTTTTTCTCTCTAAGAAATACCAAACAGCACACGTGAAAAAGTAGCATGCTTATTTTTTCCAAAAATCCTGGTCAAAAAGCCTGGTTTATTCTTAACAGTGATGCAACTGTCTGTCTCAAAAAAGCACATCATTCATTTGTGCATTTATTTTCCTGAGTCTTCTCTCTTATCACCTCAGCTACAGCATTTACTTAACACCCACTGAGTTCTATTTAGAGAATAATAGTACACAAACTATTATTTACTGAGCATGAACATTCTATAAGGTGCTTAGGAATTCTCTAGTTCATTGATTTCACTGTCATTTGAAACAGCATTCCATTGTTAATTTTTAATATAAATATAGAAAATAACCAGGTCTTCTTTTTTGTCAGCAACCCACATCAACAATTTGTGGTAATAAATTATTGCTACAAAGAAGGAAAAACTGAAGAAAACAAAACAAGAGCACAGTAGTATCCTGTACCAAAGCATCTTAAAATTGTCGCTATATGCAAAATAACAAGGACCACCTGTTGTTCCGAACAAGAAACCTGCAGCGCTGCCAACAGAAATTCTGAGCCAGTCTTACATGGGATATAAGAGAAAGTTTCCAGTATAATTGCTTCAAAGAAAAGCTTAAGTTTCTAAGAACTTCTAAATTATGGAAGAAATGCCTGTCAGTCCAGATCTGCCTGCTTTTGCAGGGATAATCAGTTTAAGTGACTCTTCAGGGCTTCTAGCCCCCTGAAGAAGCTACAAGCCAGGGGCCATCATGGAAGAAGTATTTGGCCAATGGTCTCTTCTTGGAGCTCACTTACAGTTTAGTGGCTTTGTTGTCATTGAACAATAACAGATCACAGCCACATGAAGAAAGGGCATCAGCCTCAAAGGTTGAATCATTTATACTTCCCCTAGATTTAATACACTTCTGATATCTTTAAAAATATTTGAAGGAACTTCTCAGGAAGAGGAACCTTAGCACAAAACAAGAAAAGCTGATATGAAAAGTATGAGGCATCCAGAAGAAGTGCTGCATACACAAAATCAGAACTTGGCGTTTAAAATGGGAACATGTTATCCTTTTTAACATAACTATGAAATAAAACTGCTCTAATATGAATTAATATAGTTTATGTCGCTGATAAGTAATAACCATTTTATACGTTAGAGTATAAACACATTCAAAAATCACCTTTACAGGCAGTTTAGCAACTTTTTTCCTGCCTTTCTCAAACTTAAATTAATTTTTTCAAGTAGATCAGGTGTGTTACATATAACACTCACTGAAGTTTGCTAGTGATAGTTCACCACATCTTTTACATACCTCAATTTAATAGAAATCACTCATTAAATTTTGCCATGACTGTATAACTCTAATTGTTGCATATAAAAGCATTTTCAAAATAAGAAGCTTAATTTTACTTAATATTCATTTGACAGTTTGATAGACTATGCATTTGAAAGTCAAATGCCAATCCATTTCTTTTATAATCGAGTCCATGTTTAGAAAATGTTACAGGTTATTTGCAACAAATTAGAAGAGGAGCCTTCTGCTATCATTCAACGGGAACCAATTTATTTCATTAAACAGAAATCCATATTTCCACCCCACTTCAACTCTGAAAATTCAACTAAGCATATCAGTCTTCATTTTATTATGATCCCTTGATTTAAACACCCATAGGAATATTTGGACCAGGGCCATTCAAAACAAAGGAATAGTATTCATAGACCACATAGATAAAGGACTTTCATAAAATTTCAGTATGTATGTACCTCATGATTGTGCTGAATAAACCCCTTCCTGCTACATTTAAAAACTAGTATCTATTCATATTACAATCCTGATGAAGTACCCACTTTAACTGAAAACAAATGGTAAAAATTAGTAACATATCCATGCATTAAAATAATTCAGGTTAAGTATTCAAAGTGCTACACATCTGTCATCCAATGGTTAGCAATCAGGTAAGTTCAAATGTTGTTGGTGTTCTTGCACAAACACATACGTATGCTGTATATATTCATAGAGAACACCAAATAAGAAGCACCACTTCTCAAGATTAGCATTACAAATAAAATGCATGTATTATACAGTTTTAATATACCATGTCCGTAATCCCTTTCTGACCCAGGAGAATGAATCTGACCACAAAACTGCAAAAGACAAATAAGGGTGTGTTGTTTTTAACAATGTATTACTAAATCACATAAATCACAGCTCACACAATCCTATAATTATTTATTTATTTAAGAACTTCCCCACTGAATTCTCAGAATTCGTTTAGGCCATATTAGAAAAACACTTGCAAGGATAATGTTGATCCCTTCCATGGGTGTCACTTCACTTGCCTGGTCTTGCAGCTCTCACATTAAGTAACTCACGGACAAAGACATGCAAACAAGTGCAGCGCCGGTCCTTTAAGATTTGCTATACTAATTGTATCTGCTTTTTCTATACACCTTGCTCTATACCAGAGATTACATTAAAAAGAATGTTTTATATTTTTTGCATTGGGGACATTGGGTTTTGGGGGTTTCTGTGGGGTTTGGTGGTGTTAACAGTTGGACTCATTGACCTTAAAGTTCTTTTCCAGCTTAAATGATTCTGTGATTCTAAGATTTTGTCCATACTTTCTAAATCATAGCTCATCCTTTCTGATAAATTTCCTGAAATTAAACTAAGTGGAATTTGTTTTATATGTATTCCTTACTCAAAAGAACTGTACCTTCATAACAAGTGATTGACAAGAGAACTACAGAAAAGTAGTACCCACAACATTTTCTTCTTCCCATACTGTTACCAACCCAACTACATTCCCTGTTTTTATGGGTACCAATTTATACAAAACAGAAAATACAGAATGTCAGTATGATTTTATGTTTCTCAGGCAGATTAGTCATTAAAAATTAATACCATTTTATTTATTTTCACCCCAGTTAGAACAGAATTGATAACTATGCTTATTAAGTTAAACTGCATACATCGTATAATACCTGATTCTGGACAGTGTGATTGTTTCACTTCAGTATTCTAAATACAGAGGTCTGGTAGGTGTGGGTATTTGTTGAGGACTGGCTGGAAAGAATGTTGTGTATCAGAATGAGGCTGAAATTTTTTATTTGTTTTTTTTCATTAAATTATTCTGAAGGCAAGTAAATGAAACCTTAATTTGATTGTCATTCTAATCAAAGAACAGAAGGCTTATGAGAATGTTGATATAGAGCCAACTATAGTTCAACTGACCTGCCTTGAGATGAGGTAAAACACAATCATTCTTACTCAAGCTGTATTTTCCTTATATGCATGTCTCATGTGAGACATTCATTTTCATAGATGTATGTAAAGTTGTGACTCTTCACTAAGTCAGACAAAGACCATGAGATAAACTAATTCTTTGCGCTAAATTACTACACAAACACACTCTCAAATACATAACTCCCCTAGTTTCCAAACTTTATCATCTCTTTCCTACAGCATATCCATGTTAGATTAAAGGCTAGCATGGGAAATACCAGTAGGAACTAGGCATCATTAACAGCACAATATTATCTTGGAGTACACAGGTTTATTTAGTCTGTTTCTTAAAATTTGCATGGAAAGCAATACATCTTGGAATGAATTCTCAAATTTTTAACTGTAAATATTTCAGAATAGTGTACCTTAACATAGGAATGTGTATGAAAATGGAAGGTTAATTATCAAACTGGTGATTGAGTGTCCATTAGTACTAAAGTAACAGGATCAAGCTGAATAAACCAAACATTCCCACATCTCTTGTACAGAATTCAGGAAAAAGGTTTTAGTATCACAAAAGGGAAGGACGGTGAAAGCAAAATCAGAAATATTTCTTGTACAAGCGCTACCAAAGCTGTTTTATAAATAAGGGGGGTAAGGGGGGGTGCCATTTATAAAACATCGTAAGTATAGTCTACTCCAAAAGACTATTAGATTGAGGCAAGGTAAAGAAATATAATCACATATACATATCAAATGAAGTTTTGTTGCTGGTCAACAGCATTCTTGCCCAAGACAAGGCAATATTCAAGTATGCATGAAAAATACATTAAAGATACATATTTAATATGGAATTGTTATTCGATTATGCATCAAAAAGTTGCCATTTAATCTTTTCATTGCCATGAATAATTATTTTGGGTGACCAAAGGAAGAGTTAAGATTGCAAAGTTAAAACTGTGTTGCACAATATCTAAAAGGGTTTGGACATAGGCAAGAAAATTCTGGGGCGTGAATTTTTCATTGTTAAAATAATCAGAAGGTATCAACAGCACTCATCTGTAACACCCATCTACTCAGACAAGAAGAGCTAAGAATGACAGTCAACATCTACACTTCTGTAGAGTAAAACATACTGAGAAGCAGACATCCACAGCATAAGCATTTCAGGGATTTATTTTGGTCTAATGTTGCTGTGAGTGTCATTCAGGAGCTGGAACCATAGCTCCACTCCTGGAGGGCATGTATTGATGACATTTTATTAGAAAGGAATCCAGTTTTTAAATCTGAGGACACAGCATGCTGGTAAGTGGGAACAATCAAGTGATATGTCAAAACCAAACACTAAAACACTCCTGATTACAGACCCTATCACTGGATCAAGGAGGCAGAGGCTCCAGACTTGGAGCAGCAAACTATTCTCCTCCACAATTTTTATAGCACTCCTCAAGATTCATTGTATTTCCATACATAGCTTTTTAGCTCTAACTAAAATCAGACAGAAAAGACTAGCTCTTTCTAGGCCTGACTTCTGTTTTATCACATCTATATGTTTCGTATTATGCAGACTCCTGTATTGGCCTGTTCATTTCAAAAGCCAACTTTTTCAAGGTTATAGGTTGACTTTCAAGCATTCTGGAGATCAGAAATTTTACATTACCAGGTGTTGTTACAAAGCTAGTTATGTATATTCACTGCATCTTACAGCATATAAAAACAGTGCATGAGGTACACCTTTTAAAAGTGATTTCAGGCTTGTTATCAGCTGCTTTTGTTCTGCAGATACTGTTATCTTTTAAGTCTACTGATAAATGCTTCTGACTTGAACAGACAGCATCACTTCTGATCAATTCTAGTTCTGACATGTTCTGTTATGGAAAAAAATTTGAAAGAATCTTCCCAACAAAATGGAAATGGTGTTCGCTCAGCTTTAGGTTGAGAAGAAATTACTTAAATAGATAATTATATGTTGTAGAAATGTTCTGTTATACCATAAAGACAGGAATTAATAAATAGAATGGATATACAGGAAAGAAGGTTTTATCATGAACTTAAAAGACAGTATAAATGTACTTGAAGTTCAAAGAAATGAAAGCGTACCTGTGAGGTAGGAAATAGATCTGATTCCTTATTATGCAAAAACATAGTCCTGTAGTGCTCCAGCTAGTCTTTACCTGCTTTGAGGGATCTGCATTAAAATTACATGTATGCAAAATACAAACACCGAGTTACCAGTGGTCAGGGCTATTAATTCCCCATCACAGAAACCAAATCACAAAACTGATTTGAGACAGACAGTGCAGCCCATGTAATTAGGGTTTGATTCTGTTGTTAAAATCAGTGAGATCCCAAAGCACTTCACAGTCTTAACTGATGTCTAAAGTTGCAGATAGGAAGAAAAAACAATAATTACAAAGATAATTACATCAACTTCAGTGACATCAAAGCAGGATTTTGCTAGATTAGGTGGGAGTTAACACCAATGCCCAAGGAGCACTCGAGACCTCAGACAAATGTTATACCACCCTTTATAAAAGTTGTAACACAGTGGTTTCAGTGTTGTGATTATCTGTACTGCAAGATTAACTCTGAGTTTGGTATGCTCCTACACGCCGCATTAATAAATCTGCGACAGAAAAACATCTTTAAAAATGGGAGAAATGGAATACTAAATGTATTGCACATGAAATGGTTTGTATTTTCCTTTATCACACACATAACGAAGGGGATGACTCAGATGCTTTACAAACGGACCAGTCACAGCAGTAAGGAAAGCCCCTACTCTCTGGTTTTGTTTCAATTACTGATTCCAGTAACAAGATGACAGGTAAAAAGAACAGACAAGAGAAGTGGAAAGCACAAATCTCTGTGCTTATTTCACTGAAAATTACACAAAAACTTCTACCTAGACATGGAGAAGCTTTATCATTTGTTAAGAAAGGCTTGACCACCACTAAGTCTCATTTTTGTGCATCATCATTAAACTGTTGATGTATGTTTAGTTTGGTTTTCACTAATACCCAAATAAGTTTCCACTGTATTGCTGCCCAGCAAGTTCTCCCCGTCTTCTATTTGTGCACTTAACTTCACTTTTCCAGATATAGTATACAATTGTGCATACTGTGTTTCTCATCTTGCTGATTTTAGACTGTGTTGCTATTTTATCAAGGCTACTTTATATTATCTCTGACACATCAGGAAATTCTTCCAGCATAAATGAACTCAGTTCAAATACTACCTACAAATTTACTCAGTGTATTCTCTACACCACCAGCCAACTTATGAAAACACTGAATAGGGCTGGATCCAGAAATCCCCGATGGACCAAAACTCTCAGTTGACAAACACTACTATAGTGGTTCTTCATACTTTTCTTAGATCTCCTTAAAATGATTTAATCTAGATTATATCTGCCAAGTCAACTAATGGCACTGCCACATAGGAAAATATTAGAGTTGATGTATCAAATATTCCTTCCACCTTAACCACAAACAGAGTTACACAGGCTTGATGTGCCACCTTCTTGAATCACTGCTGTTGATTATTTTTTTGAACTACGTTATCATTCCCCATCTGCTTACATACCGATAGTTTTAGAATTACTCCAGAATCTTTCTAGAGACTGAATATGGGGTACCTCGGACACAATTTCCTTAGTCCTTTTATTCTCCACTTAAGATTAATATTGTTTGCTTTCTTAAATCTTCAGAGACCTCCCTTATCTTCCCCGCACCCCCAATATAGTCTGTAGATAACAAAATAATGATTTATGATTCTAAAACTCCTGCTTGCTTCCTTCCTTCTTCTGTGGAAACTTTCATCAAAAGTTACCAATTTGAAATTTCTTTTATAGAAGTAGAGTTTAACTTCTTTTCCTGTTCACATCTACATTTTCTTCCCCCTTTTGGGAATTGAATTATAAAAGGATCTGGTCATAACTAATCTTTTTACTGCATAAAGACAGTTATTTTGGTTTTACCAGGCCATTTCTGCATCATCCGTTATTGCAGCTGCCCAAATTCCTTTTATATATATATTCTTTTATTATTATTTTCAAACACAGGAGGACTGAAAAGTTTTAAATCAGATGCCCATCTGAGTGTGTAACAACCCAGCCATCCTTTCTGTAGAACCTGAATTATTAAAAAGATTATAGACAGGGCTGATAGGACTACCTACTAAGCCAATTCCTATTATAAAACCCGGCTTTTAGTTGCTTATAACTTTGCCAAAGTGAATGCATTGAAATGTATGCACTATGTCTGCTTCAGGGTGTTTATAGTCTCATTCAGAAATAATTCAACTGCTTCCCAGAACAAAATAAAGAAATACAAATTGTGGTGTTTGTTATTTATCTTTTAAAATATCCCTGATTCTGGCCTCTCCTGGTCCCCATGCCTGAGCAGTCGGCACATATCTGCAGCCCTAACTCCTGCAGAAATATTTTATATTACCACCTCTGGGCAGGGAAGATGCATAGCTTAAGGGGAAGAGACCGCCTGTCTTAATTCCTTCCAATTAACCAGTACTCACTCACCCAAATTAAAAACTTGACGAAAATTCAGTTTGCAGAATCTCAGTTTGCTTTTATCATGCAGGTCTTCAAAGATTTCTTTCAGTGCTGGTATGACAGCACAAAAGCCAGCCCAATTACCCAGTATCAGCAGGGCTGGGCTGGTGCTGGCTCCATTCCGCCTGGGCAGAAAGGGGAGCAATCTGACACTGAGGTCTCCACACCACAGACAGCCACCCATAGCCACAGGGCTGCAGCACAAAAGCCAGAGACACTACAACATCAATTTTATGACCCTAGATACTTACAATTAAGGTAGAAGGTCCCTAATAAATTTAGTTCAAATTTTCCATTTTTCACCAAATAGCTTGTGCGTCCAAGATGACAAAAAGCCTTACAGGTAAGGCCTTGATCAGCCTTATAGGCAAGTCCATTTTCTGGGTATATCCCCACTGTCTAATAATACCTGTTCCTTTGTAACAACGCATTAATGGAAATCCAGGAGCACATCTGCAGAGCCACAGGCTCTTCTCAGCACAGAGCACAAAGCTCCTGCACCTTCACAGCACATCCCCAACAGATTCAGTGCGGCAGAACAGCATGGAGCTCCCTTCCAGAGGCACACGAACACTTGCATCATGCTGCATTAACAGTATGTTTACCCGAGATATGTTGCTAATTTGTACCCTCTCCAGACAGTTGTCAGGTACATTGATTTTACACATTTGTAAGCTAATTCAGAGACCAAACACAAAATACTCCATTAGGGAACAGTACACATACTGTAGCGCTCCCAGCAGGCACTCAGATTGGCAGAAAGATGTTTCCACCTTCTTTAGAGTAGAACTTCCCTGAAAATTACACATTATTGTGAATTTTCCTTGCAATTCCTTTTCTAAAACAGACCACTTAAAAGAAAATATACAACTATTTGAGTCTAATAAAGTTCACACCAACAGAAAAGAAACAGAAAATTATTTTGTAGACTGACTGTTGTAAGTCCCTGTGGGGATAGGCTAGAATTCTACGAGGTAGTTTCTTTAACCCTACTAATCTCTGTTGCCCAGTTCAGGCTGTTAGTCATATGCTGCTGGCTACCAAAATTTAACAAGCTCCCCTGCATCAACAGAATTATGTCTTGTTCTCTGCAGAATCAGATATAATGAAGTTGCTCATTAAAAATAATGAGCTGCTTTAGTAATGAGCCCTGATCTACAGCTTCAGTCTGTGGAATATCTTATTTTCAGTTGAAACATAATTAGATTCAATTGAGGTCCCCAAGTTGGGATATTAAAGGTAACTGCAAAAATCATACTTAATTATGAAAACTGAATACACCAAGACTTTCAAAGAGTCTCATGTACTACCTATAGTGTTGAAATATTGGTAAATATTAGTTAAACGAAATTAATAATGCCAAATTTGTTGAGTAGTAGTCCTTAATTGGTTATAGAACTAGTGTTACAAAACTCAAGCCATTGCATTTACACCCAATTGCCTGAGGACAATTGTTTACATATTTAAAGTTAATGGCTGGAAATTCAGCAGTGTTAAGCTCAAATGATTTCCACTGACACCAGTAGAAATTAAGGAAGCCTGACACTGATGAAATCCAAGTCATTAATTTATGCACAGAGCCAAAAATTACTCTCGGGTGCAAGTACGCAAAGTTAAAAATATTCCAGCCACAGGATGAAAGCAAAGATCCAGATACAGGTATCAATACAAGGAAGCAATATCCAAGATGATATAAACCAAGCCTGTACCACTGTCCTTGCATGAGGCCAACACTGTAAGCACAGCCAACAAATGACAGTAATGCACACCTGAGAGTCTCTAAGCTGCTGCTTATCACCACCAGCATTATGAAGTCAAAAGGAATATCTGAGTAACAATAATATTTAAGAGCAGCTAGCGTTTAAAAGAAATAGCCTAGCCCATCAAGTTACAGCTCCTGCTGATTTCCAAACATATCTGCACTGACATCCCCTCTACCAGAATCTCTAACCCTGAGTCTTTTCCTTCCCTTTAGTAGCTGCTCCATTCACACAAGAACACCCATCGTTGCTTGGTATCAAACCAATGCTGCAAAGAGTTTGGAGGTCGCTTGGGGACATTTTGGAGGGTTTGAGGGGTTTTTGGTTTTTTGGATTTTTCGGGGGTGGAGGTATTATTGTTACTATTCTCATTAGTTTGTGTGTGTCCCCATTGCTTCTTCAAATATCCTGTTTCCGTGCAAAATATTGACTGAAGATGGTCCTAAAATGCCTTAATATAGTCTGCAAACATAACTGTAAATATTTGTCTAATGCACAAGATAATGAATTAGCACTCCTAGAGATAGAAGCCTATCAAATAAAAACTGAACGCAATAGATTACCTCTAACTTCCAAGCATTTCTGCTGCAAACACCAAAGCTGGAAATTAGCGCCACGTTTCTTGGTAGATATTCTATGAATTTCAAAGAAACAGACTGATGCTATTTTCACACTCAAAGTTCAAGAGTACTGGGAATACATGCAGTTGTGATAAGATCAGGAAAAGGCAACGTAGCTGGTGTTAAGCCATGCTGCAGACTGCACTGCATCAGAAGGTGCCAATACTAAAGAACCTTTTGGTACGTTCAGAAGAACCCAGGCTTAAGATGTCTGTTACTGAAATGTGGCCTACAACGTTCACCAGAACTGTGGGACCCTTCAAGTCTCCAGGTACATGCCGCCCTCAGCTCATCCAGACTGCTGGGGGCGGGGGAAGGCCATGAGGTAGCTATGACACGTTCCCAAAATAACCCTTGACATAAGCAACGTCAAAATTAGAAACAGCCTCAGTCACTATCCTGCAGCCTCCCGATTTTAAGAAAGCACTGTCCCACTGCACAAAATCATGTGATGTGACTCTGCCAAACCACTAAGCAGTTTTACAGTGATCATTCCTCAGTGCTGAATATGAAGGAAGAGATCTTATAGTGTGAGCCAATAAAATAATCTTCCTAACTATTCTTACAAAGAATTGAAAAAAATGTTCTGTCCTCAAGTATATACTTATTGGTCATTCATACACCCCACAGTGCCTGTATAATCCAGCTAAGGATATTTAGCAAAAAAACAGTACAAAGGCAGCAAAGCTGTAACAGCTGCTTAAGACCCATTTCAATAATTTAATCACTTTTTTTGCTGGTTTGCAGATTCTCTTGCAAATGTTTTAAACCTTGTAATTCTCTTTACATATAAGCATGAAAAATGAGCTGGTGTTCTAGCTCATGTACTTTCAGTTTTGACAATTTGTATACTTAATTTAAAATAAAAGTGCTTATCAGAAATATAAAAGACGAATGAATACAGCTGAACATCTATTTTGTAGCACTGGAAGCAGAGATGAATGTAAGGTTGTTAACTTCTATTACATACGCTGCATGAAGTTAGCAACACATACATAGTTTGATACAGTGGGCAAAAATGTAAGCACTCCTATATGTTTTTGCACGCTTTAAAAAGGTGGTTTTATTCTTTATGCAGTGGACTTTAACTATGACCTACAAAATGTACACTAATAGAAAATGCAATTTTCTCTCAATCTTCATTTTTCAATCTTCTACTTTTTAATCATTTGCTCCATTGACCACTTACTTGGTTAATTTCACTGAATTATTATATTGAGCCACAGAATAATATACTTTTATCAGTGAGCTTAGAAAGGTAGCTCATTATAGAACTTTAATAACTTTAAAATAGACTTTTGCTTTAGCTAGGAAACCTTATAATAATGTTCTACAACATTTACCACGGATTGGGTGGCAGACATTGCCTTTTTTTAGTGACTGTGATATTAATTTTTTTAATAAAAATTTGTACATTGTTACCATCACATACATATTCATTACAATACAGCATGAAAAAATTCTCAGATTGTGACCCTTATGTACACAAAACTTTTAAATGTGCTCCAAGATCTTCATGTTTTCATGTGTCTCCTTTACTTTTATGTCAGGTTGTGCCTAGCTTAGCCATAAGCCCTGAGTACATCAAACAATATATATATACACTCATCCAAAATCCAGAAAAAGTGATTGCAGAGTTTCCAAGACGCCCAGTCACAGAGGGAGAGGATGAGTAGCCAGCTCAGGGTCCTTGCAGCAGCACTGCACAGAGGGCACAGAGGCAAAGCAGAGAAGCAGTGGAAAGCAGAGGAGGTTGCCTGAGGTTTTAGGGCAGACTGAGAAGAGCAGGGTTTAAAGGAACCTATGAGTACTGCAGGAAGGAAAGAAACTTCAGGTAGCTGAAAGAAAAATATCTGTGAGGTAAAAAGATCAAGTGAAAGGCCTTGGAAGAAGATAAAGATTGACAGCATGTTAGGAAAAGAAAGACAATACTATCTCCCCTTACAAGGAAGTAAACAGAGCTTCAGGCCACAGAAGCAAACAAGTGTTTATGCTACAGGTAGTAGGGGAAAATGGGGACCTAAAGGGAAAAAGAAAACAAGGAAAAAATAACCAGAAGGTAAAAGCATCTTAAAGAACCATTTCTCTGCAACAATGGAGCAGCCTCCATAGGGATTCCAACTGCAGAGCAAGAGAAAAAAGCAAGGCTCTGGCGGGGAAAGCAGACGGGACAAAATAAAAAATCCAGCAGCACTTACAGAGATGTAGAATGTGCAAACTTCTCTCCTTTTCCTACCCTTAGCAATACAGATATTTGGCAAGAGAACAAAAGTTAGAGGATTTTGGTCAACACATTCACAGCTTCGGAGTGGCATGCGTTGAGCTTACATATTCATAAACTCCAGAGCTGTATTTGTAGTTGAGCAAAGACAGAAACTTGCACACCCACCCTTCTTCACTGCTCTCACAAGTCAATTCCAAGGCTCCAATTACCATTTGTTTCTACTGCAGCAACCCTAACCTACTGTACCACCAGGGAAATGATAACCTGCCAAAAACAAGACTAAGACAATCTTAATAGCTTAATTCCTCCCTTTCAATAAGTTGTTTTCCATCTCTAAATTGTTTGATTCTCACAAGGGTTAAATACTCTCTGGAAGTGACCCAGAGCAACTTGTTAATCTCCAAATTCACCATAAGCTGAGTTTTACTAGTTATCCTCAATTCATGAACTGCAATTCATGCGTTATCCACTGAGGAGGTCTGTTTTACAATGTTCAAAAAATTTTCATACAGCTATAAGTTTTTGCTCTTCCAAGTATGTAAAACTAATGATAAGCAAATACAGAGGCTCCAGAATAACTGAAACACTCACGTGTGTATTTTATTTTAAAGTTTGTGTCATAATACACATGACATACTAGCTGGCTGGAACGAGTAACTAGTAACAAAGAAAAATTGCACCAGATGACACTGCAAATCACAGTTACAGTTCACATTAAAATTGAATATTCCGAACATTACTGTTATTTAACACATAATATATTTTTCAGAAATATGTATCTTATTGTTAAAGAGGACTAGTTTTTAGTTTCATGTTTAGTGTTTCCTAGTCCAGAGAGAAGTGAAGGAGCTATAATTGTGTTTTAATTTAATGCTACTTTTCCTTTTGACAGACAAACTCCCTGGGTATTAGAAACCAGAAAGTACTAAAACTTTAGGTCATCTTCAAACAGAAAAGGAATAAAGGGAGAATTTACAAGATGTAATAGAGCAATAGGCAAAGATCCCAATAGGAGTTCAGACTTACTACAGTACAACCATACAGCTCAATGCAGTACTGAGTTGTTATTAGTTCAGGACGTGAAAGCTATTAACTTTTTTTAAAAAAAATTATTATTATTATTATTTTATTATCAGTATTATACCAGGTAATTAGCTTCTCTCCCAGCAGGACTTAGCAGCTCAGTCACAGCTTCACTCAGACCGATTTCACCTCCAAAGCTGGGTTACTCACGAGCTCAGAAATCTATGCATTGCACTCCAAAGCACAGCATGGGCAAGCCCAAAGTTTGGCAGATTTTGAAAAGCAGCAGCCCTGGGCTGCTTCTGCTTCCAGCATCTTCAGGGAGAGCAGCCAAGCCAATGCAGAACAGTGCCATGCCCCTGACCCCAAAACTTCAGGCCATAGACATGCGTCAAGTTGAAAGCCACCCAACATGAGCATTTCATGGGAATCAGGACTTGTTTCCAGCCAGATTAAAACACAGATTTTGCTTTCATCAGTTATGTATCACAACTACAGATTTAAATGTCATTTCTCTTTAAAAAAATTAAAAATCTCTAAACATTCTCTGAAGAACTCATATTGATATAAATATGCAAACCTTATCACAGACCTGACAAAAGCAGTGCTAAACCACCAGCTTTCAAGCAACCAGGTAACTCAGTGCCAATGCAGCCCTTAAAATTGTAGCATTCAGGCATATTTTGGGTTTAATCTTGAGCAGCTGAAGTGTCTCCTTTTCTGTGAAACCTCAGCAAATCTCAGCATTCACATTGAACTAAACTTACTAAATGTTAATAAATAGCTGTTGTAGGAAGGGTCAAGCAAGAATTTCACTGAAGCAAATTCAAATTTGCCTGTCTGTTCTATTCAGATTCTTTTATGGCAGGCGGGTATCGTTATTAAAAGCACTCACTAGCAGTGGGATCATATTACCCATCCAGACTTAGAGCTATTAGTGACAAAGCAGGTTTTAAAAAGGTGCCACTAGCACAAAAGCACAGGCGATAAGAGCACTCAAAAACCTGACAGCTCAAATACATGTCAGGACTCAACACGAAATACAGCCATCCTCTGAAACAGCAGCGTCAGTGCACTTGTGAGAAGCAACACAGAGCAGAGAGAAAAATTATTTGGATCTTTTAAATGGGTTGGCAATTCACTGACTTTTAAAAGGCCCCACTCGTTTGTGTGCAAGTTTTTTCATCAAAGCATTCAGACATCTGTAAATCGTTATATAACTTTAAGCCGCTGATCATTTGCTTGGCAAATACAAAAGCACTTTCAGCAGGATCACATTCTTACAATTATATTCTCTTCTTCCCAGCATCTTCTCACTAAATACAGCTGGGGCAGCTTTGCACTGAACAGCAAAGAATTTGGAAACCCAAAGGATACACCAAGTCGCAGTAAAATTCAGTGGCCCCCAACTGTGTGCTGTATGCGGAGATCATGCTCTAGCCCACAGGCATTCCCATAGAAATGTAACAGTGTTCACAACTCATATCTGCAAATAATTTAAAAATTAAAAAAAAATAGTGGCCACTTAGCCCAGCTCCTGCTGTTATACCTGTGTGATTTCTGACAGTCCATAATGGCAGACTTCTCAGCCTTCCCACGTAACCTATACATGCTTCACTATTCTCATTGTTGATGGGAAGGTTTTCAGAGCACCATATCTCAGTCCCTCACACTTAAATATAATCCCGTTACCTTCTGTCTCATCCACAGTGTGGGTAGCTTATTTCTTTCAATATTGTATGTCATAGGAGTGAAAATGTTCTTGCTTCATCCCCCACCTGCCCCTGCCCCCCCCCCCCCCCCCCCCCCCCAAGGTACACTTCTTTCATGGTTTACAAGACTTCTAGTTGGCCTCATCTGAATTCTCCACTTGCCTGTAACTTTTAGGAAACATGATGCAAAGAACTGAGTGCAGCCTCATTACTGCAGAATATTGCATGAATTCTTCATGCGTCTTACCCATTACATGTCAAGTTACATATTACATTATGCAACATCCACAAGAAATTCAGTATTGAATGATTTACATGGCTGTCCTCCAAGAGAGAGGGTCAAATCAATTCTCAACCAATAATGACAGCAAAATGTTATGAACTACAGATACTGCTGCTTATAGCACTAGTTCATACAGTTTGTATTACAAAAACTTAATCCGTACTGCTATCAATTTGCACCTTCTGCTATTTTCAAGACTAGTAATTGTCAATCCACATTTCAAAAAGATTCAGCATTTTAAAATAAAGCATATTTGGAGCAGCATGTAGATTCGTTAATCTAGCAAAGCATTAAAAAGTCTTCAAGTGAACAACTTGAATTCTTAAAGCTAGGCACATGTATAGAGTTTGTTGAGAAGCTAGCAGAAAGTACCAAGAGGCAGAGTTGTTTTTCGTATTGTTAATGTCGTTCTGTTCCTCACTCAAGAGGCTTAGGAACAGTATCAGCGAAGTCACAGTATTCTCAGTGGTAGAATTCAACAGACATGGTGTGCCCATTTGCAAGCACTGCTAACTATGCTGTACTAATCTGTCAAGTTACTAGAGCTATTACAGCTCATTGACTTATTGCAAGTCCAATTTTACCTAAAGAATGCAATTCTTCATACTTGATTTTATAATACGTTAACATACCTTAAAATTTATATGTAAACACTACATTAATCATGCATCAAAATCAATAATTCATTAATAAAATTAAATCTACTTTTCAGTCATGTAATATTCTTAGCACGACATCTATTTAGGTCATCTATTTTACATTGACAAGAAATCCAGAAGTGCTCTACTAGATTCTTTTTCCTCCAATTAAATTAGCATCACATTAACATAATTAATATATCAATTAGGCAATGTTATTAAAACCACCAAAAATCAAACCCTGCATATTCTGACTTTTTGCATCTAGATATTAAGGGAGACCTTCATAACAGAGTCTATGCAGTGTAAGCCTGCCAGTATGTTCCTACTATTCATGAAAAAAGCACGAGAGTAAAAAACAAAAAGGCACTTTGTACAAAGATACAGTGATCAAGAACAGCTTTAGCACAACTGCAACTTCTGCAGTGCATCAGCTACACACGTACTGGACCTGCCTGTTGGCTGCTGTTGCTGCTTCCCTCCTGTAGCCACAGGGCTACAGAAGCAGGCTTTTCACATTCAGGTCGTTTGTGTAACCCTTTTAAATCTGATTCCCTTTTTAATAATGGAAAGATGATAAAAACATTCTTTGATGTCTGGTTTAAAATTTATTTCTGAAAGCTTAAGTTTTCAGTATAATATTTCCAGTTTTTAAACCAATGCAATAGGTTTTTTTAATTGAGCAAATTCAATTAGATTCTGATCACCAGCAGTTTATTAAGCCTTTTCACTGCTGAATTAAAGAATATATTCCTTTCAGATGCTGATATAAAAGTAGACCTGTATTTCAACAGCTGTTCTTTCCAGTCAGAGCATAAGTTAAATAACACCACGACAAAGTGTTTAATGTGTAAATAAATCCACAAGACCATCCAGTTGGCACCAAGAGGGGTGACACTGAAGCCAAAAGGTGCTTTTCAATAAATTCTGCTACAATAATTAAAAAAAGCAGGAGAGGAAAAAAAAAAAAGGAGCAGAATAGTCTGTGGTCATTATCAGCACAAAATAATATAACACAGGCACAATTATACAGCAAATACTTTCATAGCAATATCTTCTGGAAGAAAGTATATCCCATCTGTACAGTGGAGCTACAGCTGCTCCCAAGACTACCTGGGATGGGGAGGATAGACGTGGGCTATTTCAACCAGTACAACGAAGCAGGGAGGCACCACTGTCATTAGCACAGGCAGCCTTTTGGGAACCTTAATAATAAAATATAATAATAATAAAAGAGTATCAATAAGCTCTAAGTCATTCCCTGACAGCACCACAGGAAAAAGGCTGGTGTTGAAGGGCATTTTGCTGCTATGGGACAACAAGGCCCAGACTTCTCCCACCTGTCACGAGGCTCATATCTAAAGCAAGTGAATTAGGAAGCAAATTGCTTATGGTTTCTTCCCACAGAGAGCAATGCACTTTTTGAGAAAAATTCAGCCACGGATCTCTGGATATCAAACATAAACGAAAGCTGAGCTATGCAACATAATCACTCCAGATAGCTTCCTGAAATTTGGGAGGATTAATCTGGGCTGTGCTGTGCCCATGGACATGGGCTAGGTATGGGGGGAAGGGGGGGCGCGGGGGTGATAGTGTTTAAACACTGGTTTTCAAGGATTCTAATTTCTTCCCAGTCTTTCACTACATTCACAATCTGTAAGGTCCTTGCAGATGCTTTGTAGATCTGTGACAAGCCTACCCAGCCTGTGAACTCCCAAGTATTTTATCCACGTTCTGTTTATACAAAAGAGTCCCTATCTCTCCAAAACTTCAATTATTTGGTTGAACCCTGTTCTTCTAAGACTGGTAAGTACTTGCAAGTGCTGATACTCAGCAATAGCTTTGAGACCTAAAAATAAAATAACAATTAAAAAAAGTGTCCTAACCAGGGATCTCCCAAACAACTTTTCATTTCTCCCAAAACACTTTTCATTTCAAAACATTAGTAGAACATGCTTTATGTCTTAAACCGTATCTGGCTGGACCCGCACTCAGATCTTAGCTGCTACCACAGAAATTTGGGGATGGAGCTAAAGACTTGAGGGCATGCTGATGCCTCAGGCAGGACCCTGCCTCACAAAGCCACACTCCAGTCTGCCTTTTTCTCTTGCCACTAAACTAAGAAGTAATAAAGTGATACTCCCCTGATCTTGCCCCTAGGGCTTCAAATTGCCTGTCTCACAAGGGAAACAGCAAAAGATAATGTCTTTTTGGTGAAGTGATGAACTATACATTTGCAAAGGATAAATTTTACTAGTCTGAAAAAAACCAAAAACATCTTCTGAATAAACATTCATTACATTACATTAGCTACTTGTTTGTTAGCTGTTTCTATATGGACAGACATCTCATTCCGTGAGTTCTCATATAACATTTTCATCTCATCCACACTGTGTGTTTTTTCATCTGACATCCTTTAAAAAATTTGCTAAAAAACTAATATTATCCATACACCCTGGTCATGTTACCCAGAGCCAACACCTGCAACTCTGACCTGACAGGAAATAAAGACATTTCTCTGGTAATTAATGACATGACCTTATTTTGTAGGCTGTCAACACCTTTGCTTATGCTACAGTAAAAATACAGGTTCAGGTATTGACCTAACCTGAAGAGAATTAATGAACTTAAGTAAAAAAATTTGCTATGATAAAAAAATAATTGCCATGATAATCTAGATATTAATAAATCAATTACAAAGTACTTCTATATATTTGTTATGTTAATGAATCATGGCAGTTTAAAATGAATTCTAAAGAAATTAAACCAAAAATGTATACATGACCTATTCAAGCAACCTTACTGTTGCATGCATACTGGGTGATTAAGGAAAAGCAATGAGGAAACCACATCTGAGAAGCATGATCAGAAAACACTTGTCTTGACAGCAATTAAAGATAAATGCTTGGAAGCCACTTGAGGAAAGCATTATCAGGAAACTATCTTAATTAAGAAAAAAACAGGAGTCTCCTAATAGGAGGCCAATCAGCCATTATAAAGGGGTCAAAAAACCCTATATGCAGAATAGCACAAACCTAAAGTTGCCCATAACAGCTTAGGCAGAGAAAAAAAAAAACACCAAACCAAAAACCCAAACATTAGTTGCATGGTGACCAGCGTCTGAGAATCAGAAAAGGAGATCTGATTGCTCTGGTATCCTGTAATGTTAAATATTTTAGCATTATCTTATCAACTAAGTGAAACATACTACAAAGCCTGTTTAAGGCCCACTACCTCATCCTCATTATTAGGTAGTAATTTGGACACAAGAATATTTGTGTAGGGAAGAAGAGTGGGCATAAGAGAAAAGTAGGGCAGTAAACATAGCCTTTGAGACCGCTCATTCCACTAACAGATAAGTTTCCTGATGAAGAAAAAGGCTGTTTAAACTAAGGTTTACAGGTTATTTGAGAACTTGTGAATATTACAAATATGTAATTAATGGCATTTTCCAGAAGTAGAGAGATAATTCTTATTTACAAGCATTTCTAGGCAAACTCCACAAGTGCTGGATTTTCCACTTCTTTGAAAAAACTTGAAGAGTACAAATATGTCAAAATTCTCACTTGCTCCTAATATGACTAGAATATAAGTATATAAACAAGAAATTCCCGTGATGCTAAAACCAAGAAGTGTAACTGCCTGAAGTTTAGACACATTAGTCTAATGAACAATGCTTACAGCACTCAAGAGTTTCAAAGAAAAGGTCTTTCAAGATGGCATATTAAATCTAAATCTTTAAGACTTCTAATTCACGCTTTTCACTTCACCATTCACGTACACAAGTCACATCTATGGCCTCCTAGAAAAGAAAGATAGATCAAAATTTGACTTCAGTGTCACTCAAGGTAGAGGACTGAATCCAGATCACCAGACAGCATTTTAACCTTCAGACCATACTTTGTTTCAACTCTATTATGGTTACTAAAAGCGACTGATGAGAAAAGAAAATTTTTCCTCTGCTGACTGGATCAGTTCTGAGTGTGTAGCATCTTTATTGTGCAGCATCCTTGTTGTGTTTGCTGTGATAAAATCCTGTGGCTCAAGTGATACTCAGATCTCAGCAAGTAACAGGACTTGTTAAACCCATCCTACCCCTTCAAAGACCCTTCTCGTGATCTACCCACTAGGGTGACCCTCGATACTGAAGATGTGGATTCTTAAAGTTCTCCAGTATTTCATTTCCAGCTTATGTGCTGAATAAGTATCACAGAATTATAGAATGGTTTGGGTTGAAAGGCACCTTAAAGACCATCTAGTTCCAACACCCCTGCCATGAGCAGGGACACCTTCCACCAGACCAGGCTGGCCTTGAACACTTTCAGGGATGGGGAATACACAACTTCTCTGGGCTACCTCTTCCAGTGCCTCACCACCCTCATCATAAAAAATTTCCTAATATCTATTCTAAATCTACCCGCTTTCCACTTAAAGCCATTATCCTTTTTCCTATCGCTGCATGCCCTTGTAGAGACCTTCTCCAGCCCCCTCTAGGTACTGGAAGGTCACTGTAAGGCCTCCCCGGAGCCTCCTCTTCTCCAGGCTGAACAGCCCCAACTCTCTCAGCCTGTCTTCATAGGAGAGGTGCTCCAGTTCTCTGATCATCTGGGTGGCCTCCTCTGGACTTGCTTCAAGAGATCCACATCCTAATGTTGGGGGTTCCAGAGCTGAACATAGTAGTGCAGGTGGAGTCTCACGACAGCAGAGCAGCAGCACAGTTAACACTTAAAATAAGGTACATAAATTTTGCTAGGAAATTCCTATAAATGTCAAGAAGAATAAGAGGAAAAAAATAATCACATAAGCACCTAAAAATACTTCCCAGAGAGCACAAAATCAGAATTAAATTCTGGTCTCATACTGGTAACAATGGCTAAATAGAGTGCATAAGCAAGTTCAGCCAGCGTGTCTGATGTTGGCTAAGCTTTCTTCAAGCCCCAGAGTCAGCCTCTTGCAGTACTACAACCTGGAATGTACCTCCAAATGCTAGTGCTCAGTTTCTTCTCATCCACCTGACTAATGTACATCTCCCACAGGGCCAGCGGAACCATAGCATGCAAACAAGGAAAACAAGGAAGACAAGAAAGCCTGAGAAGGGAGAAGGTATCCATTATTTACCCAGAGACCCTGTTGTATGAAGTACTTTCCAAATACAGAAGAGGCAGATGCTCTTTTTCCTCAAGAGTTTATAAGCTCCGTATGAGGCAAAGCATGACTGGACAAGACAGTTGTGCAGAATGAATGCAGGAGGAACCGTATCTACAATCATTCAGAAACACTGCTCTCCAGTTCCTACTCTGCTTTTATTTCCATTGTTAGCACACAGCCATCTCAACGCCAAGCTGTTCACAACACTATGCTGTAACACTACATAAAGGAAGACAACAGTGCTGTTTTCTAAACTAAAATTTGCTCAGCGTATAAGAGATACACATCAGGGAAAAAATGATTCTGCTTGAAAAGGTATAATTTGGATAATTTTCCCCATTTAGTGGGGCAATGGATTCACATGAATGGGCTTAAAAGCTAAGTGCATCCCATATATGTCTGCAGATTTATAGTCAAAGTCATAAATAAGAATTTTTTTGGTAGAACAGCTACGAAGTTATTACTCACAAACATAATAATTTCAGGAAATAGCAAGTGCTATGTGTTTCAGAAGATACTATTTCAAAAAATTCTTTACGTTGTAAGAGATTAATACTTCTACTGTTCACTGTGTTCATTTACTTTCAGAAGTACTATTTTAAATTTTTAAAACATTTTACAAACCCTTATTTTTACTCTTACTACACGTTCAAAAGTGTCTTTGTATATTTTTAAATATATTTTGTGCCTACAAGTCACAATTTAAAAGTAGGTTTGGTTAGAACAGCATTACAAAAGGATTAGTTTGCTTCCAGTTACACATTAGAGCTGTACCATTTAGCAGTGATGCAGATGGAAGCTGAGACCTACCCTTCTATTTTATTTTCTTTTAATTCAAGAAATACCTACAATTTAATCCAAACTGACCCTACTTAATGAGTAAGTGACAGCAGTTCTTTATCCCTGCGAAAAGACATTACAAAAGTAGAAATAATGGAAGACATTTTATGATAAGAAATTGACGGCATAAGAAGTTTTTTTGTTATCCTGCTGAGGTCAAGTAGGTAACTAATTCTCCAATAAATATTCTTATCTTTCTATTTTCTACTTCTATGAAGGTAGAGCTGCCTATACAGTATAAAGCACTCATCTAATCCTGTACAGAAAAATTCCACATTATTTACAGTTATTTCTATTTTAAAGAAAGCATTCTGTAAATTGCCAAGTCTCAAGCTTATTCATACAGGCTAATTTTAAGAACTGGAGTTTCTCTTCCATCCCACTGTGGTGTCATACTATGCTGACAGCAAAGATTGCAACAGGTAAAACTTCTTAAGGAGCAGAAGGGACATCAGCAGTAAGTCAGAGCTAATTAGACCACAACAGAAAGATGTTGTTCAGCTTGTTACTCAAGAACAGTAGAGACCAGAACCTAAGTGAAGCCATCCCATCACCATCCAAACTTATCTGCCTTATCCGTCGGATTGACGTTAATTCAAGACAGTCTAAGGTACAAAAGACAATGAGGATTCAGCCTTCAGAGTAATGAACTAGATTTCCCAGTAAAGTTTTTCCCATGTCTAATTCCCATTATTGTATGATATTAGAAAGTTTCTTGCACGTGACACTGTGGGTACACATCAGCCACAAGAAAGTCAGCCTCCAAGAATGAGTCCTCTGCCTGTCTCATGCAGATAACTCACATGCGTATAAGCAAATAGTAATGTTATGTTCCACTACTGCAAGAAATAGAATGGTAAAACACAAACAGGATGTCTGAACAGCATAGTCAGGACCACCAGTTTCTGTAGGTACAAGCACATGAAACGGTGATGTCGTTTGCTTATATGTAGTGGTGCTTGAATTCCCAGGTACTCATTTTTCAGTTAACCCAAAGGACTTTTGACTTGAATCTGGGCCATCTCCACCTCATTCCTCCAGAGTTGCAGCAACCGGCCACAACCATCTTCCATCACATCACTGGACGAACAGCTACTCCACTTCAAGTGCATTACTTCTAAAGAGCTGACATTTTCTTACCAGTACCAACTGTGATAGTCATAGATGGTGAGTATTGATCAAAAGTACATTACTCCAACACATTAAACACGGCATATGATCTGATTATTAAGAACGTGGGAAATCTAATGCCTTCCTGAACACCACATCATCATGCGTGGACTCATGCATTCACAAGTAGAGTGCACTACAGACAGCTGCCTTAATCTTCAGCTGTAATTTAATAATAAACTGTTTTTGTTACTAGCATTTGGAAACTCTATCTTGAGAAAGAAGTGCAAAGTAGCTTTCATTTCAATATTTTATTATGACTAGATCTTTTTTTATATTTTCATTGAATGGAAGTCTATTTTTGTCTAAATTAGATTTTAGAAAATAAAGTATTACTGAAATAAGAAATAGAGGCTTTGATCTTACCTCAAATTTAGCCAAGACTGTTTTTCATGTTTCATTTTTTATAATGCACTGGAAAAGCACAGTACCACCTGAAGTCATAAAGATGGATTAGAAAGGGTGAGAAAACTATCTTGGTATCACAGGTCTTTTTATTTCTCCTTACAGTTGCTAACATGGATGCACACACAAGCAAGTTACCTGTTTCTCAAAAACCGATGTGTCTTCCATATGTCTGTGTAAAACAATTTGCTGTGACCTATGTCAGAAATCAGACTATTCAGCTATATATTTCAGTGTAAAGAATTCAAGATTTGGGTTTTTTTGACATGTTCTCTATTTTCATGACATCATATTTGAACTTTTCGATAAAAAGTTAAACTAAGAATATTAATGCCCCAAGCATCTATAATTAAATTAATAATTAATTTTACATATTTCTCCCTTGGAAAAAAGATAGTGTTCACTTTAGCTGAACAAAACTGCGCTGTGCATCTCTCCCCTGATGAGTCTTATGTTCTCCATTCTCTGCAATACCCTTGATGCTTTCCAGCTCAACAGCTATTACTCCTGCCTTTGACAGGGGCTGAGCAGACAGCCCTTCCACACGGAGATGGGGCAGCTCCAGCTCTCTGATGGCAGCTCTACCCAGCACAGCAATGATGGGGAGAGCCAGAAAGGACTCATGACATTGTGGGCCTGTCTTTATGGGTTCAGTTTTCCACCTGATCATCCAATATAACATGAAGTAACACACGTGTTGCTATTTTTTAAGCTGTCCTTGGTAACTCTGTGAACACCTTTCTGCAACAGCAACCAAATGCACTGCCCCAGAAAATGAACTACTGTCTTGGTAGGGCTGAGCAATGAAGAAGAATGCACTGAAAGAGTGACATTTAACAAGTTTCATTTCACCCATCAGGTATATACTCACTACTGCTTGAGGAGTGCTGCCCATCCTGACCCTGGGCTATAACCCCACCCAACATTTGTCCTCAGTTGAGGAAAAACTGTTGTCATGCTGAAGTGGAGAAAATTATTAAAATATAACATACAGTAAATTTGTTTCAATAATACCTAAAATTCTGCATCATCTCAGTTGTTAAGCCAGATGCTGGAACGGAGCCCAATAGTCCGCTTTCATCTGTCCTCCTTCCATTTCTAATTATTAACAGCCTGGCCAGAAGCACAACCTAGCCACTATGCAAGTTTCCCAACAGCCCCAACTGTATGTCTAATGAAGGTACCTCTGCTCTGAAAATGTAATACCTGGATTCAAAAAAATAACAATACTTCATCACTTGTCCTCTCCGAGCACCTTCCCAAAATGCCTCCCAAGATAAGAAAAACTTCAAAGCTTGAGAAGGAGTATTTCACTTCTTTCCTGACTTCTGCATCACATTCTTTAACTAATCCCTGCTCACCCAAACTGCTCCAAGTAAGCACCAAGTAAGTATACAACACTGCTCCACATAAGTGCAAGCTATTCCATTCAGCTGGGAAATAAAACAGTGCAACCCAGCATTTCCCACAATTTTATTTATGCCTTTGGCATCGGCTTAACTTCATTTTTCAGCTGAAATATCAGTTATCAGCTTAAAATAATGAGCTGATAATGAATTCCAAAAATCGTGCAACCAGAACCATTGCACTGCACTCTGAACTCTTGTTCCTCCTCAAATCCTGAAGATTTGAGCCTAATGTTCAAGTGTCTCTGGGTGACTAATTACAAATTTTCTGAGAGAAAAGCAGCTGTATTGTGTTTCAGTATTCTTGCTTCTAAACAGCTTTCGAGTGTTTGGGCCACACACTGGTCCTGAATTTGAATGTGCTAAATTAGTCCATGCAACAGGAAAGACATATCTTTAGTTCATTACAGTTCTCAGTCTAGATGTATAAAATGCTACATCAGGAGAAAAAAAAACCAAAACACAGTAGGCTTGGGCACTCGGCACAGAAAACGCAGGTCTTCTGCATAAACACATCTTCTCAACTCAAGCAGGCAGTGGCCTGACAAGGCTAGACTGACTGACATTATGTTGCCCTTGCATTCCCTTTCCTCCTGTTCAAGGACATCATTTTTCCAGTAGCTCAGGCCCCATATTCCCCACGCCACCCCTTTCTCCTGAATATCTTACAGCGCACGTCTCAATTCCCTGCCCAAGGCAGCTGCACTTCAGGCACAGCACGTTAAGTACCAGGATCTGGGCACTAAATGCAAGCAGTACATCAGTTTTCCCAGCGACAGCAGACTGCCTACGAGCTCCCCAGTAAAGCTGGTGAGTGCAAGAGCACAGGGAACAAAACTAGAAGACACAGCATCCCTGAATGAAGAATGGAAGAACACAGCATGCAGTGGCTTACCATTTCACTGGTATATGCTAAAGCAGATAGTGGTTCAAATCAAGTTGTAAAAGAAGGATCCTCTGGGAAATAAGCCTTTAAATGTAACTTAAGCTGGGGAAATAATAAGTCATCAAATCAGTAGTCGCTTGTGAGGCCTTTGCTTTTACACATTTTAGCTATGGTTCTTATCCTATTTATCATTAAAATATTCAGGTTAACTCCAGTAGAGGAATAAAGATTGGTACTCATATGTATAGATAGATATCCATCTTTTAAGTATCCTACTCAACATGTTTGAGGGATCCACTCAGAACAGATTTGTATGAGATTTACTTAAATGATGCTCTCAGTCCTTTAATCTTGCCATAATAGACGGTAGCTTTCAGGAGATTTGAAATGCATGGTAACATTTACAATATGTCAGATTTCCAGGGGCTGTACAGACAGAAATACATGCTTTTAATTTACTCTGAAATGAAATGTTTTCTAGACTTTGTTTGGGCATTTTCTGCTTCAGAAATCAACATCTTTACATCTGTTTGCTTATTTTAGAGAATAATGATTTATTTGGGCTGGCTTGTTGCTATTGAAATGTATGCAGAATCAAGATCACGTTTAGCCGACCGCCCAGCATAGCACAGGCTGTTTGTACACCCAAGTGGAGAAAGGTGGCCAGTGCACTGCTCCAGAAGCTGCTGGTCCATTAATAAACAGAATATTAAGAGTATGATACAAACGACAGAATGAAGCAAATAACCACCGAGGGAGACCTGCAATATCAGACCTTTAATATCCAAACTGTGGTGAACACATTCATGTGAAATGAGGCCCAAAGTCTGCAGAGTTCAAAAAAGTGTGTGACTTGAAAATGCAGCATCAGTCTACAAAGAGAGGGACATTCATTTATAATTAAAAGCACATGTAATTGTCATCCTTTAAATCCTTCTTTCTTACATCTCCTGCAACAACTGCAGAATACATGCTCCTCAGCACACAGCAAGCATGATAGTTCTGATCATACTGCTAGTATAGCCACTTCTTTCTTCATCATTGCAGTTTGCTGCTTAATTTCCTCAAAACCCACAGAACATGAGATCAACGTATACTTCTGTGAGTAAAATAATCTACCAATATGTTCCCTGAAAACAAGCACCCTACATAATTGAATTCCCATAAAAATATAAATTAATACTAACAGGAAGATCAGATAATTAGTCACTCAACTCCGTTTTCATTCAAACTGGGTTACCAAACATTTGTTGTTCATTACAAAAGAAATACAAAGATAATTCAAGTTGAGAAAATTTTTCTATACTCTTCCATCAAAGCAAACATCACAAGTAGTTCTGCAATGGCAATTTTCCTCAGTTCTTACATTATAAAGAAGGTAAGAGTACTTATGGTTTATTGTCTTCGTTTTATGTAATTGTTATAATTATTTAAACAAAATCACTCTTGTACTAACATGTATTTTATACTATCATAAAGGTTAAAATACGATATGCCTTATTTAATTTACTCAAGCTGAAGTTTAACCAAATACTTGTATTAAAAGAATTGTTTCATGACTGTAAAATTTTTTTGTAATTCCATGTTGGTATTATATCCTTAAGCTTCATCTGCAGTACTACAATTCTAGTACAGATATTGTAGTTGATTGTTCTTTATTTTTCTTCTGTAACAGAATAGCCATCATAAATTTCAGTTTACTGGAACATCACACCATAAGGTAATAATTCCTTTTCAACATTTCAGTGTTGAGTTTCCTGTTCTACCTATTCTGAAAATAAAAATATAGGAGCAGACTGAAAATCAGGCCCAAGTGCTGCACATGGACATGGTACCTGTGACATCTATCAGTCATTTTGTCCTTATCGCAACATGTTTTGGACCTATATGAGTCTAAAATCTAGCAACAAATTTCTCATCTTCTGTACAAAGGAGCAGAGGAAACGCTCCTGCTGAAAGGTCGCATCTTCAGTTCACTCTTTACTACAGATGAGGAAATCAACACACAAACTCATGCTCAGACCATAAAATCCCAGAAGAGGCCCCTGTGGTGTCACTGCTAATGGAGATACTCGCTCAGTCATCTCTACAGCCCAGATCTGGGGACTGGTAGGCAAATACATTTATGAATAGTTATTCTGCTTATGGGGTTTTCTTGATTATTTGTTGCTCATGAGCTATAAGCTCTTCCATGACACCCATCACTAAGTTCTCACAGTTAGTTATTTTTAAATCACAAAATTTTACTTGCAAGTAAATCCTGAATAAAAATTTACGACATGGCAGCATAACTATTAATGCAACCAGTTCCATCCTACCTAACCGCAGAAGAAACTCCACTCCGGCAGATATGCTTCACTCAGCCACCAGGTGTTAAACCTTCCTTCTTCACACGCATACAACTTTCACATAAGTCAACAGAACTTATGCATAAAGATTTCTTTGTTTCCAAATATTAGTCACCATGAAAAACATTTCTTATAATAACATTCACATACAGTCTTAAATACTTTTCACCACTCCTCTCTCTCTGCTCACATCTATGTATGCTCCACAGAACAAGTGGTCCTTTAAGCATGTAGAATACTGTCAAGGATAGATGATTTTCTAGGTTCTTCTATATCCAAGCCTTAAAAGAATGAAAAGGCAAAGTGAAAAGAAAAAATATTACCTCTCCATCCCTCCATGTGGTTGCTCTTATAAGGCTAAGAAAAGTTGAAAAGTTATTTTTGTTCTGCTGGATTTGCTGTAAATATGCTTTAAAAAGAACAAAGAGACAAACTGAATTTAAAATTAAGATCTATGGGGAAATGACTAGATAATACTGAACGCACTGAGAGCCCATTCGTATTCACCATAAGCTCAGTAGTGGAGCTCAACACAGAACTGAGATAAGTTCTCACAAATTGAAAAGTGAACACTTTTTCTCAAGATTGTTTTTTAGTACAGAATGTTGCTACATCTTAAGTCACAAGACAGCATTTGAAAAGAAATGCTTTTGTACAAATTAAATATTTTATCTGTCTTTTGTAATGGGTTCTAAACATAGGTAAGATGAACATCAACTCTTATAAGTCTTGGCACAATTCTGCAGAAAAGAACCTTTCCCTGAAATACTGCAAAAGACAAACTCCTCATAATTCTAACGGGTTTTATAACAAGCGGTGAAGTAAACACTGGCAAGTCTGTTACCTGGTCTGCTATTTCTCCTGCTTCTAATGCAATATAATAACCAATTGACATTACAACACAAGTCCTTTTAGAAACAAAGTGAAAATTACAAACAGGAAGCTAAAATACTAAAATGTATACGTATAGATGACTATTTCTAAACTAATCCAAGATAAAATATTGATTTTATTCTTCCTGAATTAAGCCTCATTAACATTTCCTACATACTTAGCACTTCAGAATTTTCCTCATTGAAGATGACAAATTTTGCTTTTGGCTAACAGAAGAAACTGTGCTTGAGACAGAGTCATTAGAAACAAACATCTTAATGTTATTGTAGGCTTCATGTGAATATAACAATCTCGTATCCTGTCTCCATTCATAGTAGATTCAGTTCATGTGCTATTATTGTATCTGCTACTGGCATCCAACCCACTAGAGTAATAAGACCAAAATGTTTCCAAGAGCAGTCACGTTCTCCAAAATGCTTCCATTGCTGTCCGTGCACTTGCAGATCTGACAAGTACAAGCACAAATGTAGTGGCTGAGTTCCACCTACAGACAGCAGACTGAGTCCTGGTACCTCTTTTACATTTACATTATTCCATTTAGACTGTGTTTCCCCACAACCTCCTCTCACAATCTGGAATAACAACGTGTGTGCTCTTCCAAGCATACTATCTGCACATTTTGGATCAAACAACCCTAAAAGTAGCATCAGAGCAACTTCTGTGAGCACTGTGAGACTGCACAGATGATGCCTTTATTCATGAGAACCACAGGCTGTAGAGTCCCTCTGAAAGACATGCAGTGTCCCTTTTGCATTCCTCTAAGAACCTACCCATTTCTTAAAGGACGAGATTCCTCTTACCCGTAGGACCAAAAATGTAATGGCTACCACTACATTTGGGTGCCTTTTATAAAGGGTTAATCCTTTCCCTGCCAGGCATCAATTAAAACCAGCGTTCTTAAGTAATCAGGGTTGTCAACATTGCATGTACATTTATTTGTCATCAGAATTTCTTTCACAACTTCATTTAAACAGGCACTTTTTCAAACCCATCCTATCCTTCACAACCTACAAACAGTTGCCCTCCCTCTGTTGGCCTTGATCCACAGTAATGTGAGGAAAATAGAGATCCATTTTTCTTGCCAGACAGGGCGGATGGTTATCTGAAGTGAAAAGTTTCATTTCCCAGCATCTTTCATTGAAAATATCACCTGATAATTATATGGAATATGAAGTAACCATTCATCAAATCCATAATAGATCAATTTATCATGGTGATTCTCTCTTTCATGTGAAACATGAGAACCAAAATGAATCAGCCAACCAAACTTCATCACATCAAGGTTTAGAAAAAAAAAAATCAAATGGATAAAATGCATTTTCCTCATATGGCAGAATGATTGAAGCCCTATAAAATGTTAAAATATTTTTTGTCATTATAGGAGATTATTTTAATCTCATATCCTTACAATTGAAGCCAATGCAAATTCACTGGCAATTTAAAATTATTAAATGTTATCTGAATTTTAAGTGTGGGTAACAAATAAGATTTTTTATTGCCACGCTACCACAAGCAATTTAGTTAAAGTAACATTTAAAACTGAAAACATTGCATTCCACAAACAAATCCATCTAAGTGGACCCTATTAGCTGGAAACATAAAGACATTAGTGGATTTGTCACTTCTGGCTGGCCTAACATTACTTGACTCATACAATTACATCTTAGACCAGCTGAAAAAATTAAAACTTATTTCCTACTGTCTTGATTCTCTGTTGTCGCCTATCGGAACAATGTCCACAGAGCACTTGTCATGATGTACAACAGGTGCCAAAGTGTACGTAAAGATATAATTTCTGAACAGTACACATTATTCTGACCAGTCCAAGTTGCTTATAAGGAAAGCAACTTATCTGGGTAAATACAAGACTGAGCCACCTGGCAGTATCTGAAATAAAGGTCTATGAAGCAGCTTGGGTTTTTTAGGACTGGTTTTTCTACTTCAGGAAGTGCAGGAGAAACAGTCAGAGGTTAAGTCATGCCTGCTCTGACGTATTTTGCTATTAGCAGGAGGAGATCATGCTGATAAAGTTACTCTCATTCCTCTGACCATATATACCTGTGAGCATCATCTCCATCCTACTATTTTCCATGACTGCAAAGGGACTGGGAACGTGGTAGGAGTGTAGAGACACACGTGCCTCCACCCACCACCCTTCCCACTCTGCAGAAACTACCCAAGCTTGCTTTTCTCTGACAAAATGGAGGTGAGAGACAGATTTTAAAACCGTATATAGAGGTACATGATCCTAAATCCTTCCCAGATTTTCAGCAAGCTGAGGAAACAGTGGCAAATTCAGTCTATGTTGAACTTCACTGAACTCAGAAGCACAGGTTTAGTCCAATGAACTTATAATAGTGAAGTATCCCAGTTGTCAGATTGTTTTTACATTATTTTCAGATAACCATTTACTTCTGAGAATGCGTGTGAAATGATTAGCAGGCAGCCAAGTGGAAGAGTAGGCATCTTAATAGCCACCTCTGAGAAATAGTAAATATTCTTTTATTCTTACTACTGAGTAAGAAGCAATTCTCCACAGTTTTCTGTGATCATGCCATTCTCACATGAAGAGGAACTTATTCCAAAAATCAACAAGCCTGGCAAAAATCTAGCATGCATATACTTTAGCATATATACTTCTACTATGTGCTTCTTCAAGACAACTTACTGAGGAAGAACGGGTGCACCTGAATAGCAGAGGTACATGACCAGGCTGCACGGCAAGCCACACTGGAGGGCTAACACCACTCCCAAACATCAGGGACAAATCTCCCTGCCCTCTTCTTCACTGTAGAGGCAGGGAATCTCTTTTTAGGTCTTTCAGACATTTCATTGAACTTGGCCCACTGTCTTAAATCCAGGCCTCATGCATTTGACCTCTTATTTCCCTTTGGGTATACGTTCACTGTTAATGACAGTCCTTTATCTAACATTTTTGTTGGCTTAATAAACAAGCTACTAAATGTTTTACAGGGGGGAAAAAAAAAAAAAAAAAGCTGCGCAGCATGAGAGCAAGCTCCTTTCCAAGTACCCCATCAGGCACTCTACACAAAGCAGAAGCTTTCCTGTAGGGAGGATGCTGGCACCCGAACTTGCCTGAAAGACACTGGGATAGACATGCCTGATTTTCTGATATTAATTACTTCAATTAAAACACACACCTTCCCATGGCTTCCCCTCCTTCAGCACAATATATTTCTGGCCTGTAATGACCCAAAATAGTGGTACATGAACGGCAGTATGCAACCTGCTGTAGAATTTCTTTCCAAACTCCTGTTACTGAGGTATAGGAAGGAGTTTAAGAAAGCAGAATTAGTCATAAGAACTGCACTAGCAGTGCCTGTATAGGACATCATACAAAACTGACATCAGATTCCTTTACTTTCAGGGCTTTGTTGTACAGCTCTAATCCCCCAGCGTAATAAGGAAAATGCTCAGGTACAAATTTTTTGGACAATTAAAAATTAATTATAATAAAAAAGAATCCAGCAATCATCTTTATTTTTTCCCAAGGCCTTTTTAGTCAATTTACATTCCAAAAATTCAATAAGTTAATATATATTTTATAGTGGTTCATCTTGTAAAAGCAATGATTACACAGATAAATAATATATTTCATTATATTAATACTTTTTAATAAAGGAGATAATTTGGTACAGTAAATATTTGCTGCAATAAAATTTTAAATTCATTTTCCAAATATATCTATATTCCTTATAGAGAGACACATACAAATTCTGTTTGTATACATCAGCAAGCCATTACTCAACTGGTACATCCGCTGATTGATTACATACAAGCAAAGGGATTCACAAAGCAATGAAATAAAAATATTATTTTGTTACCCTGATCTTCTACGCCTACTGCTAAGGCCACAGTCTTGACCTCCACAGGGGTGCAAAGGGGTAAAAAAAAACTAAAGAGGAGTTCATAAAGGTAAATTTTTCATGTTACAGCTAATAGGTAAGCCTAGATTAACACTTTAGGTTGGGCTGGGAATGCATTTTTGAGGGAATCCCATCCTCCCACCTAGCTCAACAAGCTCAGGTTGCATCACCAAGTCGGCAAGCTGGCACCCTCCCAGAGCACCTAAAGGCACACATCAGGCTACTGACAGGTGCTCAGTCCTACAACCAGACTGCAGCCACAGCCCACAAAAGACATCCTGTATGGATGCCAGTACTACCCACTTCTCACTGTAAAGGCCCACCACTACGCAGCTGCGTCACCTCCTCGGGAAGGCACAGCCAGAGCCAGCAGCGTTAGCTACACCAGGACCTGCCCCCTTCCGCCGTCACGTGTCTCACCTTGAACTGCATCTTAGCTTCATGATTTCTAACTTTCTCCTAAACCCTGCTGTAAAATTTACTGTCCAGTCACAAAAATCCACTTTAGAAAACCGTACAAGATCCATGCTTTGTATTTATTCCCCCCAGAGAATACACTGGAGGTAAGTCTATTACTGCCAGGAATGCAACTAAATCAAAGAAGTTCAACACGCGATCACCTCCAATTTCCCATAGGCCTTTTCTTTTTAACCTGAGTCTTCCTCTCTGCCCTTTCTTTCAGTCTCTGGTTGTCCTTCATGTTTGCTATGCATTAAATAATTTCCACTTCCAGTGGTCTCCACCCACAAATCCCTCAGACACAAGGTAGGATATTGACTGTCACGCGGATGTTTTTGAGTCTTAGCACTGCACGTGTTCCTTAGCATGTGCTACTTCACTGTGGCAGTTACGCCCTCAACAGCATCAAGATTTACAAAGGTAGAGAACAGCAATTTCAACTCTTAATTATTTGAGCTCTTTCTGTCCTTTTAAAAGAAAAAAATCCCACTTGACCATCTTAACTCAATCTTAAATTTTCCACTCGTCTATTTCAAGGCTGATGAAACTAGTGCTCTGGTGAGAAAGGCTGGTTTGCAGTATGTGTGAAGGTGGGACAGGTGACCGATTCCTCTAGCCCCGTCCTGGCTACATATAGCATGGAGATCAGTTACACCTGAAGCATCAGGTGGGGTTTCCCCCACTTCTTACCCTGTGACTGTGTTTGCTCTGACAGTGGGTCTCAGCACCCTGAAATCTAAACACCACCTTCCTCCTTACCCTCCCCCATCAGGTCGCTGGTGATGCTCAGCTAAGGGGCTTATTAAGCAACTGAAAAGCTTTACACTAATGGACATTTTAGGTAACAGCTTCTTATGGAAAAGTAAGGTACTAGCACACATTGTTACTTTTCAGTATTGCTTTGAAAAACAGAAATGAGAATTGCCATCAAGGGAGACACAGCTGCAAGATCGGGAAAGAGTGACATCTTTGCCAGTTCATAAAATAAAAAATAATTTAAAATAGCAGCAAAAATAAAAACAGCTAATCATTGCATGAAGATATTTCTTAAAGCAAAATAATTCATTACATATTTAAATACATTTGATCATTGATTCAAGGCAAATTAGTAGCGAATAAGCAACAGAGCAGCAGGGTGAATTGCCCTTTACTTCAAAAGAACCCTGTAACATCAACATTTGAAGATGTTCTTTTTCATACTTAATGAACAATTATGCACATAACAGTCTAAACCAGCTTACTTTACATGCAGCAAGCCTCCTAGAAGGAAAAAAATTAAAGTCTTCAAGAACGGTTTCACTGAATGAGCTTTCATTTCACTGACAACTTGCAGCTACAAGAATAAAAGGTAGCTTTAACTCTCAACCTGTAGAAATTTATTTTGTGATAAATCTTCAAAAACATAAAAGAAGATACAAGCATCTATAGTACGGCAGTTGCAAATAGCACAAAAAAGTTGTGCTTTCAGGTTGCATTGCTGTACGTTACTTTCTACCAGTAATAAGAGGAGAAACACAAGATAAGTAGCTCCTTTTTGCCTCTTAGCTGTAGAAATGCAACATGAAATACTCTTAAAAAATCTCCCAGCTGCCTCTGGACTGAGGCCATCTTTCCAGGTTTGGATACAGGAAGCAAAAGTATTAGCATCTATCTAGAAACATACTACTGTTCTAGAGAGGAAAACGGTATGCAAAAAGAGTATCTAAATATATACTATAGGAATACTACAGTGTACCACACTGTTACCACAAAAGCTGAACAACAACAACAACATCACTTGCTCTGTTACCCAGGTTGTTTTTGCAGTTTTGTCTCAAACTATGAGGCAGCACTGGCTACCAGTGTCAGCAGACAGCAACAGAGCCACAGCCCTCCTGCAGATCAGCAGGACTTTACCATCCTCAGCTCTGAAATCCAGCTTCAGGACTGCCAGGAGACAGCGTGCAAGGCCACAGATTTACACCACAGCAGCAGGCTCCGAAGACTGCAAATTATTGGCTGGCTCAGGCTGCCAAATTCGTTATTTACATGTGCCATTTCTACGGTGCTTTTTTAATTGGCCATTTACAGTCAATATATGTATGCACATTTTTAGGTTTTGTTCACAGTTGTCATGGACAGTTAAAAATTAAAGTATTGGGGATTTGGCATTCTGGGTTAAGTGCAATAGGTCATAAATATGCCTGAGTGATCAATATACTTTTAACAGCTCCTGGAATTTCAGGTCCAAAGGATTCTGCACTAGGTACTGTTTTCATTTCCCTAGATCAGGGAAGCATTGGACACCATTACATGGGTTGGATGCTTCTGCTTAGAAACTGATGCTCAAAAGGCTGCACTGCCTTTAAATGAAAAAAAAAAAAAAATGTTAAATTAAGGCAATTTGAAGTCAAACAAATGACATTGATTTCAAGGAACATTTGAGCACATACTCTTCCTTGAATCAAAGTGTTCTACTTATATTCAAATAAACACTCTTAAACTGAATGAAGCACAAGTTCAAATGACTTACTGACCTGGAGCTTAACCGGCCACAAAACTTGTCAGCCAAAACAGCCAGAAAGCATGTCCTTAGGGATTTATGCATTCAAATCATGGCAAGCTTTACATCTTTATAGGACACTTACTGGCTTCTGAACACTGCTACATAGAAAGCCTACGGCAACCTTCTTAGCAAAGCACTGTGCTGCTTGTAACTTCCTAAGATACAGAGCACTAGTACAGAACGATTTCATTTTGATTTTGTGCTCTCCAGTTTTTTTGTACCATTCTTCCGCAGATTGTATTTCTTTTTGGTGGCTTATTCCCTATATCCTTCAGTAACCCGATTCACACATTTTTTTTAACCCTTTGGCGATTTCCCCATATTTACCTATGCTAGAGAGTAATTAAAAAAAAAAAACAAAACAAAACACACACACACACAAACAAAAAAAAAAAATCAGACACATCACTGCAGTTGTATAGGTTCTTCTTAATTTACAAACATTTAAAGGCTGTTTTTAAATGCTCTGATGGATTTTCTCAGCCATTTCAATGTTAATTTTACTACTTTCTTCAAAATATTAGTTCACTAGTCCCTATCAGCAATTATTTTGTTGATACTGGATCTCTTCCTCAACTTCATCCCTCAATGCATAGATGCAATTTTGAGCAGCCTACGCAGGTTTGGTTTTCTTCAGAGCAGTAACAAGCTTAGTGAAACATCTAGAATTACAATAAGGACTTCATAAAAATTCTGAAGTTTGAAAACACTAATGATTCCTAGTTTAAGGTAGCCTCTGCTACATGGCACCAGTTTTCCAAAGGCAAGCTTACAGCTCCTGTAACCTTTCTCTTGACCAAAATGTTGCTCACAATAGGCACCAGCAGAACTCGCAATTAGACCTGGTACAGCCCAGGTAGATATGACAACTCCTGTGCAAACATTCTCTAAAGAATGTATTGCATTTTCAGGTATGTTACATTGCAGTGTCTTGCAGACTGATGTTGTGACCCAACCATACTGGTTTACTGATACGACTAGAAACCTTTTTCTTTTAGTACTGTCCATTTTTCCTATCTGTCATGCAACCTATTGGCATTATGTGGACTTGCCATATTCCCCTAAAATGAAGCCCACCTGAAAGACTTTTGTGCCACTAACGTGAACTCAAGCTGATTCAGCCACAGCAGTGACGTTTGGAACCTTGCACCATTAGAAGTTAATTTTGTTCAAGGCTGAAAAGAATCTGTTCTAGTCTAGTAAACAGAAACATAATTGCAGCCAAAGTTTACTTTTCATTTGGGAAGAACTATGCAGTCATGAAAATATTCCATACAAACTATAATTAGCTGATATTGTGTAAGCCAAGCTACTCATGGAATAATTCAGCAAAACCCACAGATGTTATTTGAGCCTTATGTTTACTTATTACATTGCTTAATTAGCCACAAGGTATCAAGTCTAACCTTGGTTCACAGTTTTCTACCGCCTAACAATTCTTTGCAGCCGAAAAAAACTTACCAATGCATTTCCAGTTAATTTAAAAAAAAAACAAACAAACCACAAAATCCCTAACTGTAATACATCCATCCAATATTAATAAGACTACCACTGGAACACTGTTCACCAGAGCAGCCATCCTGTATTTTAATAAGTTTAAGAATTTCAAACAACTTTATTCTCGTAAATATTTATATGTTAAGTGAAAGTGGAAATAGAATTTTTTCCAGTAAGATGGATTTAATTACCATGATAAAGATGCAGCACATACGCGAATCATTCACTTACAAACTCAATAAAAGCCAAACATTCTAAACAAACAATGAATCTAAGTCATGAATTAAGTCAAGACAGTTTGGCCTATTGTTGGAGACACATTAAAATGTACCTTACCTGTGTGTATTATAGTCATAGTAACTCACTTCATATACCTTTAAATATAAGTTTTGCTGTATTCATAGCTAATAGAATGCGCATACCATCGTTGATTAGAGTACAGAAAAATGGATGGAAATCAAAATAGTTTGTG
This sequence comes from Falco naumanni, assembly GCF_017639655.2. Lineage (NCBI taxonomy): Eukaryota > Metazoa > Chordata > Aves > Falconiformes > Falconidae > Falco > Falco naumanni. Next base: position 30,830,030 of record NC_054061.1, on the reverse strand, counting down.
TAGACAAGTTGAGAGGTTGAATTCGTATCCAATCTGCTGAAAAATAATTTCCATTTGAATCTAAACTCCAATTCACAATGCAGAAACTATGGCTATTTATTACACTGTTGTGTCATTTGTCACTTTTATAGAATCCACCACATTTTCCAGACTATAAAATGCCTAAAAATTATGCAGCAGTGATGTATGTTATCATTATTTTTCTTTGCCAATGTTTGGACTACATTCAGCCGCACAAAACAGGGCTGATTTATAAACTGAATAAATAACAACATCCTTCAACAGTGTGTGTCTATGGAAGCTTCATTTACTTCCTGATTCTAAACATTATAATAAAAACAAATTTTTGATCAAATTAAATTCTGAACATCTCATTGCACTGGACTGGTGGAAGTAACTGCAGAGATTGCTGAAAGAGCACAACTTTCCAGCAAGCAGTTCAACAGGAATGTACTGCTGCCAGAAACTGGCAACCAAATTTTATTTGCAAACAGGTTCTCATTCAGAAGGTAAATCAGCCACCATTAAAAGTCTGTATACTAGGTTCTGAATCTCAGAGTTTCTAAAGAAATCAAAGAAACCTATCCTTTACTAGTAAATATACAGTTCGGCCGCTAATTAAAGACTGGGTATTTCTTACCTTCAAAACTACTGTGGTGGTTCAGTAATTTCAAACTTGTGAGCCCTTTTTCACTACATAATTATCCCAGAGGGTCACTTTCAGGGGGAAAAAACCCTTAGATTGTAGTAAGAGTGAAACCAACGAGGCTCCAGACAAATAATAGTTTATTAGGAAAAACTGTGTTACTTTAACAGAAGTAGCCCTGCCAAATCGCCATAGATGTTTACAACTCCACAGAAAAGGTACTGTAATATATTTAACAGCACACATACTCCCCCTGAAAAAGTTGAAACAAAGATAATAAATACCTAGCATATATTCACTGGCCTCACTGCAAGCTAATATTGCTCGATTTGGGGTATGTTTCGGGGGAAAGGGGGGGTGGCAGATTGTAGGAATTCAGCAAGTTACTCCTACAAACTCCACATCACACCTCTGTGCCTAGGAAGCACTGTGTGATGCTCAAGACTGGGATGCATCTACTTTCAGGCATCCATAAACGATGCAGCATGGACCACTGCAAACATTAGATTGTTCTCCTTGAAAGCAAATTGAACTGTTTCTCGTGGTTTTATTTGAAATAGCACATTGCACATCAAGATTGAAAGTAAACTATCAGCAAAAAGTAAAAATAGCTAAAGCTCAGAAAGGAACCATTCTGGCACCAAAAATAATTTTCTTGCCTTTACACACTAACAAGGATAATTACCAAATCATCAAATTGAGAAAGGAAGAAGAAAGTGTCCCCACACAGATGAAGGTGATAAACCCTGCCAATGCACACCCAACAGCAGTGGGTACCAAGAAAGGCAAGATCAGCCTACAATTCTCTGGAGACATCACACACTAGACAGAATTTCCAGCATCTTTGAATAAAAACGTTTAAACAAGTTCAGAAAGGCACTCCAGAGGAAACATATGTTGTTCTTGGCTATAATGGCTTCTCTGATAATTAACTTTCAGGAGGACTAAATGCATATCATTAAATATTACATGCATCTTCAAACAGTTGCTTCTAAATACATTTTTGTACATCAAGGTAAGGAGGAATTCAAATTAATTGCAGTACTTTAAAGCTCATTTCTCCAACTCGATACTTGTTCAGCATTTCCATTTAAATGACCGTGCCCTTGTTTTCCCTTCTGCTTTCTAGTTGATGTGAAGTTTTTCAGATATTATTAGGATATCTGAAGTAGATTTCCAGTGAGCAACCTGCATCTTCCCGAATGTGCCACAGGGCAGGTGGGGAAAAGGGCAAAATCTGAGCCATGTAGAAGAGACACACACAATGATGTCACCCTGTGGGACACCACTTGCCAGAACCAACAGGAAGGTATTAGGAAGGAACTGAGAAAATAAGGGGGAAAAGATAAATAGGGAGTAGAAAGATTAAATGAGGAAATATAGGTAGAAGTAGAAGAAAAGAAGGGGGTACAAGTGGGACTCTCCATGGGACAAAGATTACCCAAAGAACAAAAAATCTCTCTCCTGAAAGAATTACACAGGGCCATACCAGCAAGAAATTAGAAAGGCAAAGCCAGGAAACAGCACCTTCAGGTTTGGGATGCACTACATGTATCAGCTTCGCAATGTAGTACAGTTGTCCAGTATTTCATAATTTTGACTAAGCTCCCTCAACATCTCATTTTAAAATCAAGAAAAAAATGCCCAGATACTTTTTTTTTTCTTTGTCAGGATTTCTCACAGCAATAAACTTCATTCATTCTCTATAATTGCTGGTCTATTCCTGGGAAGACTACAAATCCCACAGCCCAAAGACTACTCAGAAATACTTGCCATCAGGAATGCTATTTTATGATTCCAGCCACCAGAAATCTGTCATTTTCACCTACTGCATCTCCCCATGAATACAGTGTGCTGATAGCACCAAGAGATTTTAGCTGCAGTCAAAGCTATAATTTCTATACATAAGATTTCACCTGAAAGTGATCTGTGACAACTACAGGAAGGAGATGAGTAACTGACTTTGGAGGTGAAAAAAAAAAAAAAAAAAAGTGTATGAGGACAGCTGATTAAGAGCTACCAAGATATAACCAACAGGAGCAAAAAACATATAGTCAGGAAAGACATTTTAAAAAGGCAAAAAGGCTTTGAAAAACAGAAAAGAAACTTTGACGCATGCTTCACGAGCTTAGGTTATGGATACAGAGCCTTATTTATTGCCACTGAAGTACAAATCTAACTAGATGTTAAAGGGAAAGGCCCAACATGCTACGCAAGACTATTGCCATAGTATTACATACACGTGGAAGACTGGAAATATTTCTGATCATTCACAAATAAAGGTATACTTTTAACTCAAGAAAGCACTGGCTGTCTGACCCAAAATCCAGCAATATAATTGGAAAGAAAAGACTCGTCATGACAGCAACAGCCATCGCATCAAATGTCAAAGGCAATACCTATATTCATAGTTTTGCAATGACAGAGCCCACTGCTGGCACACATGGAAATTTTCCTTCTCTAATTGTCTGATGCTCTCACAATTAGAGAGCTGCAAGTATTCAGGTTGTCTCAATCGAACCACATCCACAAAAGAAAAGCATGAATATTTAGGAATATGCCCCTCACTACCTCACCTTCCAGGAGTGCCAAGAATAATTCCCAGTCTGATCTGAGATTTCTACGACCTTCAAGTACTCTGCTGAGCCCTGAAAAAGTTAATCTTTGCTCTCTAATCTTCAAAAAAGACAGAAGTGATAGTAATTTTCACACCACATATGAACACAGCTTAAAAGCATTTTACAATGTAGCAGAATGAATCTGCTAAAGAAATCAAACAGCTGGGTGTTTTTTATCCACTCAAATACTGAGACAAACCTGTTGTCCTCTCAATTGTAGGTAAAACAATGACTCTTCAAAACAGTTACATGAAATGTCTTCAGGTTTTTTTCCCTTTCCAAGTTATTTTTACCTCTACATGACCAGACAGGCTCTCCAACAGGTTGGGACATTCCAACAGCCTTTCAAGGAAGGTGCGTTAGCAACCGCCCTGCAATTTTTCCTCCCTCTGGGTAGTTCAGCTTATGGCATAACTTCTGTCACAGGATACGAAATGTGTATATATTATTTAACTTAGAACAGTAACTTCTGGATATTTTTTTTTGCCTCCACTGGCAGTATGTTTCATAATTTAACTGATATAAATCAAGTAGAGAACAACAAAAAAATCCACCTGGAATATGACAAATACATGAGACAAAGTAAGAGACAGGTGAGGACCACTAATAACCAAATGGACCTTTGCATCTCTTTGCACCTTTACTACAAAAGTGAAACGTTAAGTTTGAAGTAATTTCTAAAGCAAGCTACTGGTGCCTACTTTTCCACATTTGCTCTGAGCCTCACAGCTATTGCCCAGCACATTCTTTTCATTCTACAATTAAATAAGCGATCTCTTCATGAGCTAGAGACTATTCAACTATAAAAGGATTAAAAGCCAGGAATCAGTAAGATCAGTACAGCAAAACAGCTCTTTGCATTGAAGGCTTCAGGAGCAGTTAAAGACCTTGCACTACACCGAGCTTCATTACATAGTAAGAAACACTTCCATTATCTTAGATATTACAGTATGATGTTGTTTATGGTAAAAGCTAAAAAGCAGCTGCTATAACCTAGTGTTTTCACTTGCCATAGAAATGCTTCAGGCAAATCAGAAGACAGTAAAACATAACTCAAACCAGAATTCATCCTAAGAGGAGGTAAAAGCAGAGGGGATGCACCTAACTCTGTAATCTCTCCTGGTCCCTCTATTTTAAGCATAGATTCTCTGATGATAACAAACAACCTACAGAAAGATGCACTCTCCTTTGGTACTTTGTGCAGTATTGTGTGAGCATGACATCAGAACAGTACTGTGAAATGTGCTCAGGGAAAAAAGCCTCCACAGTGCATGCTAAAGGTAGGTTTCCTCCTATAAAATATTATAAAAATGATGGGCACATGAAGCTCCCTTAGCTCCAGCCTTCTTTTATCTGCCATAGTATCTACAAGTCTCCGTGAACTTCCAGGAGGGTATTTGAAAACCTGGATCAAGTCTGCAAAAAGCTTGATCTACAGCCAATGGGAAAAGATGGGTTCCACCAGCACTTTGAATTAAGAGCCTCATTTCATTCCTAAAAACTGCTTTTTGGAGGAGCATGTCTTACCCCCTGAGGGCAGTGGCCATGTCCCACACTGTGGAGCTCACCAGGTCCATGGCATAGCCAGCGGCATCAGCCTTTCACCATAGGAAAGAACTCTGCCACGAGACATCTCTCCCCTCTCTTTCTCCCACCCCAGCAGAAATCTGGTCTTTTTTGACAGATCAGTCTCCTGCCAAACCATGCCCTGGTTTTACTGGATGGCCACAGGCACCCTCCCTCCTCTGGGATAGGTATGGGGTTTTTCTGGGCTATGTCAGAGTAAAATGCCAGTGTAACTGCAGCTAAACATTTCTTACCATCTCCTTTCATCATCATAGGCACTGACTTCCAGCAACATCCAGAGCCAAGACACATTTAATGTACCCTATTATGATGTCACGTTATATGCCCATTTTATAACAAAACCAGAGTTGAATTCCAAAAGACAAAAGACTGAAGCTGTTGTCTTTATAAAAACATCATTAAATATGAAAGCCACATGCAGAAAAAGGAAAAGATGCTGATTTTCTTTATTGAAGTGGTGCTGATGCTTTCAGAGCTGAGAAAAATCTGAGTTTTGCGCAGAAAATGTCCTCTCCATAATCTATTACTCACTTGAGTTCCAATCATATGCCTTCCAGCAGACAGGAAAGCTGAATTGCACCGTGTTGCCACTGGAAGGCACAGTCAGTTTTCACAACTTGGATTTTCTTCATTTCTTTATTTCAGAAACAGCCTTTCTTAAGAATGTGACTAAAAGATATATTCAGATTTGTTCCAACAGCAGAAGACGTGAAAAAGTTATTCAATCATTTTTAAAAATTCCTAAATTCCATCCACACAAAGCTATGAAAACAATCCACTGCCAGAGCAGATTTTAGCTATTTCAAGTTGAAGTGCGAGTTCAGTTCAATATGAAGGGATTACCCACAAAACTCTTTAACATTGATTTTTTTTTTTTTTACATGTCCTATAGGTGGTTAAAATCAAATACAGTGCTAACTACTTCCAGTAGTTTAGGAAGAAATTTTCTTAGTAAAAAAATAATATTCTTTTAATGAAATACCTACTCACTTTCCACTCTACAATTAATAGAAAATGTGGGGGTTTTACTTGAAATTTTAACACTGTAGGCTATAAATAGATCTGAATTCAATGGCAGAAGTGTTACTTGCTGCTATAAATTATTTTTATTTCAGTCATGTTTTAGCCACTTGTAAACCAAATTATTGCTCGATAAAGTGACTTGGTGCTTCTTTTAGTAAATTGCAGCCCCTTCATCATTACTTTTGCAGTGCAAGTCCTTTCCACACTGTGATACAGAGGAGGAAAAAATTTTTAAATGTTTGAATAAGAAACAACAAAAATCAGCACACCCTCAGGAATCATTTTGAGAGAACTGGCTTTTTTACAAAAGGAAGCTACAGAATTAAACATATGCAGGCAATTTTTAATTGCGTTATCTTTGTGGTAGATCAGAAAGCCAGCACCAAACAAGCCCCACTGGGCACACAGAGGCCAGTACTGGCAGCAAAGAGGACAGGTGTAGCTGTTGCTTCCAAACCACGAGGTGCTGGAGTTCAGTCTAAAGTGAAATTACATTAAGTGGTACTGGTGTAACACCTGTAGCTGCTTTTTAGCCCTTTAACCACAAGAAGGCAAGGCCCTTACAGCTGAATGTTTCTGATGCTTGATACAGTTAATGCTTTATAAACAATAGTGCAGAAACCAAATCCAGCAGTTTCTTGGGGGTAATCCGGGGAGAGCAAGCACCAGTGCCATTTCCTGACCCTGTCCCCTTTTTGCCCAGAGCCCTCACCCCAGGCTCAGATAGCCCAGCCGTGACTCAGGCACAGCTAAATGCCGCATTTCAACACATCCCAGACACGGCCAGAAGCCAGGATGGTCTTTGCCAGGTACTTTTCCGGCTGTTCTTGGGGCACACATGGGGGTGAAGGTTTTAAGGCCCATGACTGATCTTTGTCTAAAAGAGAGTCCATGCACCACAGAGATGATGGCAGAAGGCCCATGCCAGGCATTGATTTGTTGCAGCCATGGGGTTTGGAGGTGGAACTGGGGTGAGCTGGTCCAGTGGGCTCTGACATCAACTTCCAAAATGCAAGTACAGACCAGAGAACAGATATGTCCGGGGTCTGGGTCTGCTTCTCATTCCTGTTCTGCTTTGAGGCAGGAGGATGATGACAAAAGTAAGGAAAGGCCCTGCATGGGGGAGGTTTTAAATGCACATGTTGCAGCTGCTGCAGTACACAAGTGCACAGGGGACGCTGGCAGGAGCTTCACACAGCCTTCTGATACATGTCACACCTGTGACTCTCTGGAGGCTTCCAGAAACCTTGCAATAAAGACGCAATAATGCTGTGTCTCAGACTCAAGCGATTTAATTCAGGAGCATAAAATGCAGCTGTTACATTTTATCACTTTATCAAATACCATTAAGATTTTAAAAAAACAGACATATGAAACATAGCTTTTATCCAGAAACCTGTCAGTACAAAATCTCCTTCCTACCTACTTAGTACTAACTGAAGTAGTACACTCTGCATTTAGAGATAACAGCTTCAAAAATGCTTTGATAAATGCCATTAAGAAAATAGTTGGTTTAGGAGCAATATAATCTAAACATGATTCAATCTAAGTGTGGTACTGTTGCTGGATCGCTAAGAAACTTGATAGCTAAAGTACTATGTTTATAATATTTCAGAAGAAAGTATTACAAATGATCTTATAAGTAGAATAACCAATTGATATAAAACTGAAAAGCTGAAGAAAAAATGTTAATGTAATAGGTTATCAGTTGGGGGTCTCCCTGTGTAGCACAGAGCAAGTCATCTAGACTTGTATTTTCAAATATTTATCTAACTAAGTATGAACAGAGACAGACTGGCAGCCATCCACATTTTTTGACAACATCCAGATGAGTTAGGTACTTAACTTCCATTGCAGTCAGCAGGAGCCTAGAGGCTTAATGTATTCAGATGCTTTAGAAAATCATATTTGGTGCTTTACACATTTAGGTGCCTAAATATCTTTCAGTTTATGGCCTCCAGTTTTCAAGTGCCTCAGTCCTGTACTTCTCAAATGAGAATAACTGCATGTGCCTAATACACTGGGGAACTGGAAAAAGCAATAAAGACTGTGAGGTGTTTGGATATTGCACTAATGGTATACAAATACCATGGAGGAAGGATAGACTGAGGGCAAAAAAGTGACTGGATGTTAGCGTGTTATGAATAATACCACACCATGATTGTGCAAGTACCAGCAAGAGAGAAAGAAAAGTCCAGAAGGTAAATGCAGAAGTATTTAGCAACTTATTCAGAACAAAAGGCTGTCTACTTATTCATATGAAATCCACCCCAAAAAGGTAGAATTCTGCACCTAGTAGGTCACCTCCTGTCCCTTTTCATGAAAACACAGAGAAAATACACATACTTCAGTACCCTTCACACTGCGACAGATCTGTTGTTAATCCCTTCTCGTCTCTTCTATGAACTCAAGCTTATTGTCTTTTGCTTTGGCATCTGTGTAATTCTTTTCCAGCCTAGTAACAAGCTCTCCACCCCACTAACAGTAATAACTGTCAGGGCCACCTCACCCCACCTTCCCTCTTCCTCCCAGGGTACATAAAAGGCAACAAACAAAACTATAACAAAGAGTTGAATATGAATATCAGGAAAACCATCCTGACTAAAGATGAAGTTTAGTCACAAGGGAAGCAGATAAAACTCAATAAAATTTTCACTTCAGTGTTTAATATAGTCCACTTACTCGTATCGTGTTTAAAAAAAAGTATCTACTGAGAGTAGAAAAAAGAATAAAAAAATCACATCCCTTGCAAAAGTCTAGGACTGGGGGAAAAGGAAGAAACTAGTAATAAACATACAGTAGTGTGCTGGTTTTGGTGGGGATAGAGTTAATTTTCTTCCCAGTAGCTAGTATGGGGCTCTATTTTGGATTTGTGCTCGAAACAGTGTTAATCTAGGGATACTTTCATTACTGCTGAGCAGCACTTACACAAAGCCAAAGCCTTTTCTTCTCACTCCACCAGCGAGGAGGCTAAGAGTGCACAGGGAGCTGCAAGGGGACACAGCTGGGACAGCTGACCCCAGCTGAGCAAAGGAATACCCCATACCATATGATGTCATGCTCAGCATATACAGCTGGGGGAAGAAGGAACGGGGGACATTTGGAGTGATGGCATTTGTCTTCCCAAGACCATTAGGCATGACAGAGCCCTGCTTTTCTGGAGATGCCTGCCCATGGGAAGTGGTGAATGAATTCCTTGGTTTGCTTTGCTTGCATGTGCAGCTTTTGCATTACTTATTAAACTGTCCTTATCCCAACCCATGAGATTTCTCACTTTCACTCTTCTGATTCTCTCCCCCACTCCACTGGAGGGGAGTAAGCAAGTGGCTGTGTGGGGCTTAATTGCCAGCTGTGGTTAATCCATGACAAGTAGCAAAATTCCTGTTCAGTCAGGAGAACCAGAGGAGTTAATAGGCCTTTTCCATTTCTAGATTCTGTAATTGTCATGATAAATATGCCTAAAGCTTTAGCTTGCCACAGTAGATCAAGCAAAGTATGAGAGATCAAAGTAACTTATACACTTAATTGTCCAATACTGTCTTAAGCATAAAATCAATTCAATCAGTAATTCACCAAAAAAAAATCAATTCTGCATACTCTAGAGAAAGCAGATATCCATTATTCAAGAATTGTTACACAGCTGTTAAAATGTACAATAAAGAAAAATGACCTTGAAAGCCACCAGATATGCTCCCACTTACGAAAGCACATCTGTTGTACAGTACTAAATTTAAAAAAAAAAAAAATCTTACCAAAGGAAGGCTTAAGTGGAAGTCCTGTAAAGGCTATCACACTTTTTGGGGTGCTCCCCAAGTAGTGTTTATCATGGCAGCCAACATGGATCACCTTCTGCTGATCCCAGAGCAGTCCAGCAAAATAAATCCTGCTTGCTAGTTCAGATGACTGCAGAACCAGAAGTATGCTGAAATCCAAACCCAGAGCCATCAAGGGTGCTACAGCCCCCACCAGACCTTCCATGACATGCCACTGGTAAGCACACTTAGCAAAACAGGTCAACACCTCAGCAGGAATATGAACCTGCTACAGAGGTTACTTCTGAACCTCCATGCCCTTTCCCTCATTGATCTCCCATCTCTCTTTCCAGCCCTTTGGGATTTACATCCGCTTAGTTGGTTCCTACCTGTGGCCATGCCTGCAGTGGTCAAAACATTGCAAAAAGATAAAACACCACACAGGGGTCCAAATGCCTGCCATAAGCAAACCCTTCCTTTTGCCACTGCCATTCATGCCAAGATTTTCAAAAGAAATCCATGCTTTATTGTCCATCTACCATGTCTAAGTGGCCATGTGGATCCTGGACTGCTGAAGGAGTCAAACTCCAGAACAAACAGGAGCTCCCATCATCTAGACATTAGCCACCCCTGTATCTCTTTTGGTACAAAATGGTTTATTTATGTGTTCATTGACTTCCTTTAAGCAAATAGCGAGGACAGAACTTTGGCTTTAATCCCCTTTGGCAGTCAGAACATCCAAGGTGAAGCAGTATAGTCACAGGTCCACTCACTGTCGGTGAGGAAGTGCACCAACACCACATAGTTTTACATTTGAGTAATTTCAAAATTTCCACTGGATAGCTGAAATTATTCCAGTAACAACCATATGTGTTCTTAAAGACCTTAACAGAAATTTAAGAAACCTGACTTTTCCTCCTGAAAAAAAATCTCCATTGTGATAAATCAGCATGGGGATGCTTTAGCAAAACACGTAACATTTTCTTTCCCGTGGTATTTACTCTTTACTAGCTTGACCATGCTTTCTCCCCATTTGGTTTCTTTTGGTCTTATGCTTTCTTAAAGAAATAGACAAACATTTGTGTTCATCTTTCTGCTCTGTTCCTGCTAGCAGCACTATTTCAAAGGCAGGAAAACACATCGCAAATAAGTGCTATTATTACTAGAACAGTGTGGAAAGTATAGTTTCATTTCAATGACCAAAAAAGACGAAAAATTAATTTCAGGTCATCCCAAACTGAACAAGACCTCCTGGGCCAGCAATTTCATTCCTCTAGAGCTTCCTGGTTTTGCACTTCCAGCAAATTTTCTAAGTACACTCATAATATTTACGTCAAGGTCATTAATGAATATGTTAAACAAGTCTGAAACATAACCACTCTGATTTTTTCCTGACACATTTATTATCACAGGATAGTCTGGGTTGGAAGGGACATTTTAAAAGATCTAGTTCCACCCCCTGCCCTGGGCCGGGACGCCCCCCCAGCCCCATCCAGCCTGGCCTGGAGCACTGCCAGGGACGGGGCACCCACAGCTGCTCTGGGCAGCCTGGGCCAGTGTCTCACCACCCTCGTCGTAAAAAATGTCCTCCTCGCACCCACTTCATAGCTATGTCCTTCCAGTTTAAAATCATTGCCCTTGTCCTGTCCCGATAAAAAGTTTTATTTATGGGCTGGGCTGGCCCACCAAGCCTGCCCACGGAGCAGCCCGAGGAGCATTACTGCTGGTGGAGGGGGGCTCCCGAGTGCGCGCCGCGCGGTACCACCACACACACCGCTCCGTTCAGCCCCATGACTACGCCGTTTCCCTTCTCACTGAACGCCAGCTGGCCTTGCATTTGCCTTTCCCTCTACAGCAAGCTGCGGGCAGCGGGCCTGCTGCCCCCCAGCAGCCTGCAGCCCCACGCTCTGCGCCCACTCCCCACCTCAAGGCCGAGGAGAACACGGCGTTTCCCGCGCCACGGGCCTTTTTCTGCCTCCTCTTGCGCTCTGCCACACGGCCCACTCCCCGGCTTTCCGCAAGCCCCGGCGCTGGCCGCCAGCCCGCCCGGCGCGGCGGCGGGGCTGCGTGAGGCGAGGCCGGGGCTGCCCCCTGCCGGATACGGCCGGCTCTGCAGCGGCCCCGCCGCGGCGCCTCAGGGGGCGGGAGGCGGCAAAGGGCGAAGAGCGCTGCCCTGCTGTGAGGGGAAAAGCGCGGAAACCCAAGGCTGCGGCACCGGGGCCGGGCGGGCTGCGCATTGCCCTGCAGCCGGTGGGCGTTTGCTGAGGCGCTGTGGCCCGTGGGGAGCCCCCGCGGGGGCGTGAAACCCCCGCACCGACGGGCGGCCCCTCAGCGCTGCCCCCGGGCCGAGCCGTTACAGCGCGTCCTCCAGGGCTGACAGCAGCCCTCCGTCCTCGGGGGAAAAGCAGCTATCCAGCTAATATGCAAATGATCTCATGATTTTTAGAGTATATGAACGCTGAATTACTTTTCCCCCCCCTTGCTTTCCACTCCCTACCTCACAGGCGAAAACAAGGAGGTGGGTCCTTTGTGTCACTGGCCCCACAGGTGCAGGTGCTGGCATACACATGGCAGCTCGCACATCAGGCAAGCCACACAACTGATCTCAGTCAGGAGAAAAACTATTAAAAACACAACATGTATCAACTCTTTCATAATCACAAAACCTGCTTCATAAGCCTAAAAGTTGACAACTGTAAGAATAAAAAGGCTTGACTGTACCCACTACATTAAAAAACCCGTGCCCCACAGCAAAACCAGCCCCCAGCCAGTGCCTAGATTCTTCCTGCGAACCCCCAGGGGAAGGACCTTTCACTCCGTACTACTGAATTTCATTTCATTTCTATTACTATAATCAAGGTCATACAATTCCTCCTGTAGTGCATCTCAAGCCTTATTGACAATTCCTCTTAGCTTTGCATCTTCAGCAAATCGTATAAGCATACTCAGGTCTGTGCCAAGGTCATTAATAAAAAGTATTAAACATGATTGATCCCAAAACCAATCTATGGAAAGCTCCATCAGAAAAACCCGCTGCTGCCACTTGCTCTGTCCCATAACCAGCTGCCCTAGCTCTACCACAAGCTAACGGTTCCTGATGTCTCCTGTGCTGCATTCGGGTCTTTTAGCCACATGAGCTTCCAACATTACTTAGCTCATTGATCCGGTTTACTATGCACCTGTAAGGTTATCAGTGCTGGGTACAACACTATTTACACCCTGACTTTGGTTAGATCTTTCAGGAAATTGTAACTCAGTCTGTTACAGGAGTTAAACTTATTTTCCATGAACAAATCAACACCAGAAATGGTCTTCTCTTACAATACTGAATTCCACTCTTTAAACTTTCCTAATCCTTATTAAACCTTTTCTCCAACTTTTTTTCTGACATTTGTTAGATTCAACTTAAAAGTAAAAAGTACTTCAGGCATTAGAAAAAAATCTATTCAACTATTTTTAACATACTTTCACAGAGTTCATTCTTTACAATCAACTCAGTTCTGAACAAGATATGCACACATTCAATATATCAGCATATAACTTCCTTCGGAATTACACCAAAATTGTTGCAGACCGTAGCTACTGATGCAGTGCTACAGAGGAGCTTTGTCCTTTCTTGGCTCCTGGCAAGGATCACTCGTAAGAAACTTGTGATTTTTAGCTTCAGACAGAAAAAGCAGCAAATAAATCTACTGGTATTTGGATTTGTGGAGAGTCAGGTCACAGGCTATACCAAGAGCCCAAACAGCAAACACCTGTGCCTGCTTAACGGAAGCCTCCTCTGCTTTTTTCTGCAGCAGGGATGTTTACCTGTCCTTTAGGTTAAAAGTGAAAGTAATATTCTGAAGGTGGATTGTGTATTTACATTGAAAGTTGTAGATAGAACATATTTAACGAAAGTAGTAAAATAAAAAGTCCAAGCATTTGACAGCTAGGCCATCTTGATTTGGCTTTAGAGCTCTGAACCAAGGAAAAATATTTGATTTTTAGAAGATACTCCACACCAGAAAAATAATATTTAAATCCTAATTTGAAGACTACCTCTCATTTTCAAAGCGGACATAAATTCACAGGCAGCTACATCACTCAGACACCATAAATATTCAAACAGTATCTTCCTGTTTTAAGATTCGTTACATTTCATTCTAAATTATCCCATACTTTAGAGTAAAATTAACATTCTATTATATCTTAAAACATACATTCTGTTGAGAAAGAATACTGATATGGAAGGTTTCACCTTCAAAACTAAAGCAAAAGTTAGAGTTTTCAGTAGATCTAATGTTAAATTCTGTTATCTTTTTATATGACCCACAACCAAAAACCAGGCTCCCTATCTTTTCAGCAGCTAGATAATCTCACTTGGTTTTACAAGCATTTTTTTCTGAGCTGAAAGCATCAAGTTCGTAGTTGCCCTTAGTTTCTTACCACAGACCTCTATAAGATATGATGAATAACTGGATTTTTCCCACCGCATCTTAAATATATCAATGTTAGAGATGGAAGTTTGGCTTAAGCTACCAGAAACTATTTTCACCTATCACAGCATTTTTAAACAACCCCCAGCCTCCACAAGCTGCATTGACAGAATTCTAACAACATACATGCTAAAAATAATTTGCATAGTTGCATTTAAACTGGTTACATTTATCCCTTTTCTAGCACAGTACCAAAAAACAAGGAATATCAACCAAACAAGCTCCAAGTATCAGAACTACAATCTCCTTCCTGCCTGTTCTGCCCTTACAGTAGCACTTACCTCAAGCATGTTCACACTAACAAATTTTACCCAAGCAGCTGGAAAAGAACATCTTAAAAGAAACACTGGATTGCCTAGGCTGCATTTTGTAGATTATTTTCCTTGAACACAAATGAAAAATAAATGTAGAATAACTTTGGTAGAGCAGAGGCTGTGAGTCAAAAAGTCTGGAACTGGTCCTACATGGAATGCTATAAATCAAGTACTCTCATAATAACATAATACAGAAACCAAGTTACATCCTATGTACTTTTGTCCTGTACCTTAGAAGATCACGAATGCTCACTCACAAGCAGGTCAAACCCAGGCAGCTGCAAGTATCAGTAGATTTCCAAAGAAGTTTCTGGTTCAGGGAGAGTGGTAATAGATCCTAAATTTTTACACCAAGTTGACCACTTGTTACCAGACAGACAGCTGTAAACGGTGGAGACGGGATTAGCAAATCAGCCTACCAGGAGAAAGTCTGCCCTCAGCGAACAGGTCTGGAGAGGAATGCCAAAAGGCAGTATGCTATTAGAAGGTTGTATCGCATGGCTTGCAAGGTGATCCTCATTTGCTAATTAAACATAATGTGAAACAAGGCAGCCAGCAATTATCTGATGGGCACTCCCTGATTAGTTGCAGATAAAGGACATACTGACTAGTGAAGCATGGTGCTAGCACCTGAATACTGCAAATGGTCTGTAGTCAGAAGTTAACAATTATTTTTATTGCTATCCAAACGGGGTGGAAGATAAACATTTTGTTGTCATGAAGGAAGAACACAGGTATTCTTTGCCGATCAAAAATGCTCCTTCAGTAGCTTCTTAGCCTGCCTTTTTTCAAATTAATGTGTTTTTCAAGACATAGTCAAGTGTCCTAAACATTAAGTCACACTTTTTCTGCCGATTATGATGGACATTTTTAACATACTTGCACAGAGCTTATTCTTTACCATCAACTCAATTATAAACAAGATAAGCACACATTAGGTTCAACTAAACATTTTAGGTTTAACTAAAAATTTAACAACGAGACAAATAATACTGGCATTATTTTCATCATTTGGCCATGCATGGATATGAACTATAATTTGTGGTTGTCAGATTTGTTTTTAACCACTTAAATCAAAGTCTGGACTCTGCACTGAAAATTAACCCGAGTAAAGCAGCCAAATTTAGCATGCTTGTTTTGGCAGTCATAGACTAATTGTTTGGAGCTTAATCTGTCATACTTATTCACGGTGTAGCATAAAAGGGCAATGTTATTTTTTCACCTGTTGAAGCATTCCAGTGCAATTTAACCAGGGCATCCCTCTAAAATTCCAGGCAGAAATTACTTAGGAGCTTATACAGTAGTTCATTGAAAATAAATATTAAATTACATAGTACAAAGAAAAATATTTTAAATTTATATTTACATGAAGTTTTTCAATAAAATTTCAGAACTAGTATTTTTTAAGAAAACATTGCATGAAGGTACTAGCTACAAAGTGGTACAATGCATTAAAACATTTTTAGCAGCTCTAAATCTGTTTGCACAATTTCCATGATTTTGTCAACAGAAAAACCCCACATTTTTTATTAGAAGAAATTATTTCTTTTTTTTCAATCTAATGAAAGCATATCCCCTTGTGGCCACAGTTACTATACTACTAAGTTGCCCTTACAAACTTTTTCTACAAAAATAAAATAGTTACTCTTTCTGCCTTGAACTGCTGCTTTGATGTGTGTTCAAAGGTGGGTGAGCAAGTGGTAAGACTATTAAACGGCCTTCCCTGTCCTTTTTTTTCCCAGGGGATTGAATTACAGATACATCCATAAAACAGCAAATGCTGTCCTGCATGGGAAGAAAGAAATGCTCCAGCTAACAGAGCAAAAGCTTATCCTTCCAAGTATTGTTTCCCAAACTAATACATGTAAATCATTTCACAGAATCAAGAGGTACACCCAAATGCATGAAAAACAGTTGGGCAGCAAAAGCAAAGGAGCATAGCTGGCATTAAAGATTTAGATACTTTCATCGAAGGACAAAAATTGCCTGCAGAGAAGCCCACTTAAGCAATCTCTGGCCTGCTGAGACTCAAGCAGAGCCTGTTGCTCTTCTCAAAAAATACTGAGCATATTAATGGCATTGTCGGTGCCTCCCCTGAAGCTGTCAGCCAGTGAGGAGATGCTGCATGGCCAGGGAGATGCCATGTGTTTCCTACAATAAAACAACTGTCAGTAAGGGGACCAGAGGCAACATGCCTGACACATGGCAATCAAATTTTCCTTTTTTGTAGAAAATGTTGGGATTTCTTATGAAAAATAAATTTCCATGTGATTTCTGATAATTTTTGGAAGGCAGGGAAAACAGGAGCCCTGTAGCATGAAGTTTAGAGACAGCATGAAGGCATTTCTCCAGGAAACACTTAGCTGCTCTGACAGGCTGCCTGAGGACCAGGTAGCCTGGCAGGAGACTGGAAAGTCAAAATTCCTCCAGGTATTTCTCAGAGAGTAAAGTACACATTTCAGAAAATTCCCTGCTATCTGTACAATTCATGGGCAATGTCACACGTCTCAGCTAGAGATGCCTAATGCAGCAGAGGAGTGCAGGTCTGTCAGGGTACTTATGGAGGAGGATTATCTGCAGCTCCCAGGTAGGTGGGTGACCTGCATGAGCCTTCTCCTCCACACTCCTCCTTCTGCCCAGCAGAGGCTTTGCCCTCATCTGCCAGACTAATCTCCTTGTTACATTCTTCTTTGCCCCATTCATATATAGTGAAGAAGAAACATAATAATTACAGCATGTGATAATAAACTCTTCTTTCGCTTTTTAAAAGGATATGCTTTTCTACCTAATAGAGAATACCTCTTTAAGTTATATATAATGGTAAAACAGGTCAAGGAGTTATTATAAGGAGTATGGAAAGTGAATCACACAGTATTTCATCTTTTCAACTCGCTCTGATTTAAAGCCCAGCCTTTCACGATGGTCTCCTAACTTCAGTCAAGTCTCTTTCTATCATTACAAATACATACTTTACTTTTACTGATATCTCGCTAAATCAAAATCTCCACAGCATTTGCAACCTGGAAATGGTCATTTACCAACTTAAGTCCAGTGGATATTCTAAGTGTTAATAAATCAGACAATTTATACTAAAATATCCATGTATCACTTTGCAATTAATCTTAGCCTGATCAGAGAGTGTGTCTCAACCCAAGAATTGCAAGAGAACATGCTGACATGCTAGACTTTCAGCATCAAACATTAGCCATAAGCCTCCATGACTGTAACCAGCTTAAAAGAGCCACCATGGAAAACCGGCCAAAAAGTAGCATTCGCAATTTCTTCAACGATGATGAAATGTTATATATTAAAAGCAGGAGAAAGTGAATCCACAGCTCTGCCTTTTTGCATTATGTTGGTATTTAAAAAAATCAAAACCAAGAAAGGCCTGTTCTAAAGTAATTTTGCTATAACAGGTGAATTTTATCTTGGAAACTGGAACCCTTTCAGCCCAGATATAATTCCCTGATTTTTACTTGATTCATTAACCCCATTCTTCAAACAAAATGCAGAGATCCCAATAATACATCTACCCTCATCTCTTTCACTGAATGACCAACTTACCATTTCATTCTGTACTGATAACTGTACATTTTAAAGTAAATTCAATTTGCATTTCCTAATGTGCACTGCAAACCACAATGGAAGATTTGGTACCATAGTATCTAATATCAATAAATGTGTTTTAAAATATTGGAAAACAGGACTGGTGGTTCTGAATAATGACTGCCACTGTTACTTTGCTCTCCTTTGCCTTAGGTTTACAGTTGGACTCGATCTTAAAGGTCTTTTTTAACCTAAATTATTCTACAATTCATGAGCAGGTTTAAATTGGGTTTATGGAGATATACTTAATGACACCCTCATCCTTAATTTGCCAGCAAGTTTTGAGGGCAAGTTGGTGGCTTTTTTCAGTATAACTTAATTTTAGTTTATTCAGCTTCCAAACATACCACCATAAAGTTGAAGCGAGCCAGATATAGAAAGCCCTGACAAGACACACAGGTAAGACTATCAAGTGTCTCTAGTAAGACCTATGGTAGCGTCCAGTGCTTTTTTGATCAATCTTGAATCCATGCAAATGACTCAAATTTCAGATTAACTTTCTAGATAGAAAAGGACACACTGTAGTACAAACTATGAATGTCTTGAACAGAGGTTAATCCTGTAGTTTTACAGTAACAACACAGGATGATGGCAACAGCTGCATCGTGAGATACTATGTTTGCACCTCTTATCAGAAACATAATACTTGGATTACAGATAAATACACAGTGACCTGTCAGAGAGTAATTTTGAAGACTATCAGAATGACTCAGGTCCCTCTCTGGCCCCAAAATGAAGTGACTATATTTATAGGTGCTCATATGTTTTAACCAGACCGGGTTTATAGGTAATTAGATAGTTCCCTGAACAGCAAAACTGATGAAAGGGGTTTTCAGGGTTTTTTTTGAGCATGGTTGTATTGCCAGATCTGAAGGAATGGAGGCCCAATCTGATGATCTCCTCCATGGCATCATAGCCAAAAAAATTTCTTCCTTGCGGACTCAGTGTTGTTTAATGAGGACTGGGCTCACTCTTAGTTTTTACTTTCTCTGGGGCCATTTTCTGTCCGTTGGATTTAAACACGTGGACAGAATGACCTTCTCCCAAGCTATGGGAAATAAAAAGCTTTGCTTCTCAGGGAAAACATAAAACCCATAGATTTTCCATACTTTAAAACTGGTGAATGTCACAGGTGGAATTCAAGGCAAAACATGAAATTCAGTGAATCTAATTTTCATCTGGTCAAACCAGGGAACTCTTCACTGAGCTCAGGAGCCCTGATTTACACCAAAAGTAGATGCAGTACCATTTCTATAGCTTTTTTCTACTACTTGCTGAATGATGTTTCTATTTCAGGAGTTAAAATTTAATCCCCCACATGTAGGGAAGATGATAGTGATACACAAAGACCTTTACGATTTTTTATACCAATCTAGGTATGACTAAATTCTATGTAAAAAAAATAAAAGAGAGAGTGCAACCAATGAGTAATTCCCAAAACATCCAAAGGTTTTAAGGACAACAGTGGTTCATTAACATGTTAGACAAATGCACAATTGTTGAGCTACTCACCGTAACTTTTAAAAATTAATGCATATTTAAAATTTTTGCACCTACTTTAATGTTAAATTTTGTAAACATGAAGTGTGGTACATCTGGAAAGCAAAGTGCTAACTAGAGCAAAATATATTTTATTTTAGTTTATTACCTACCATAGCTTTGCTTTCAAATGAAAATTGGTTCACCTAAAAGGGGACAGAGACATCTCCACAATTTATCTTTTATAGTCTGTAAACCATCCTGCACGCTATAATTTCCACTGCTTCTTTTCAGAAGGGAGACACAGATTTTGTTCAGTAAAGCGCAATAAATATCGCATGTTTGTCTTCCGGATATTTCCATTACAGAAGAGAAAAGCTCATTTAATCTATGAGCAGAGGTTACTGGAAAACCTGGGGAAATAAAATTATAGTGCACTGTTGATAAAGCAATGTAAGAGAATTGCATGGGGCTCTTTGGTGGGAGGAGGAGAGTTGCTTTTTTTGCTCAACAACATTGCTAGAAATCCATATTCTGTTTTTATTTTGTGGTAAGGTTTATTTTTCTGCATATTGTAAGCTGAAAAACTCAAGTGCTTTCATATATTACCTATGTAGTGAATCACCCTCATTTTAAGAGGTCTGGGAGAGTTAAGGGAGACTGTTTTTCTCATCCTGAACCAGAGTGAAAAGTTTTTAAAATACAAAAAAAAAAAAGGTTCTAAAATAGGCAAGTGTTTCTTTTCAATATCTTGTAAATGGTTTATTTGACTTAAGTTTATTTTTAGAAATATCACCAAATTGAATTATGAGAGGATACTAATTGTGATTTTTTTCATATATAATATCACAAATATTCTCACAATCTCAATGGTATTTTTCCTTTTCAAGAGCAAGGCAACACACTGAAAAGAAACCTTTCCCATTTTGAGAAATCTATATTTTCTAGTTACAAAGTCTTGTTACAAATATTTTCTCTGATTTTCAATAGCACCAAATGCCATAGATTTTAATGGGAAATTCAGACAGTGAAAAGCAGGTCAAACTGGGTTATCAGCTGTTCAATTATATGCCTGGAATGGCTTTGCCACTTATGAAAAACGATGGCTTCAATCGCAATGAAAAACTATCCAAGTCTTATGGTATTCTCTCCCGTGGCTTGGCCATATCACCTAAGACAAAACTATGCTCCGACAGAAAAGGCAAAACAGACACAGACCCTGTCTGAGCACCAGACACACGTGTAACCAGCAGTCTCAGTTGTGCCTTCAGATCTGCGGTGGGGGCTGTCAAAAACAGATCTGTATGTTTCCTTTGCCATAGAGCAAGCAAATGTTCACCTCAAAATCAGGTTATACTTCCAAGTAGTTGAATTAGTATTTTGGCATCCTTGGAAGACCGTATCCTTGGTGGGGTTTTAAAAAGCACAACAGTACTTTAGACATATCTCACTGGTTTTTGATAGAGTGTAAATCACAGCTATGATTTTTGAAACTCCACACAAATAGTTGTTTTGACAGCAATCTCTGCACTATGAGAAAGCCAATTTTAAAAAAACAACAGCATCTTAGGGTTAATGCGTTATTGTAAACTAGAACTGTAGAATGTCACACTTGTTAGCAATAAACATTTACACCCAACTTACTCTCCCAGAATTTCATCCTTTTCATTTCCTTTTTATTTAAAATGACAGCCAGAAGAAATCTAAAAATATGGCAAGAAAAAATTGTCTGATCTACTCCTTTTAACTTTTTAAGGAAGAAAATAAGTTAGTACAAAAGTTATTACAAAACAGATGAAAAGGAACGAAGAAGCCATGAAGACAGGTCAGTGACGGGGCTGAGCACACACCCTCACACACCGGTAGCACCGAAGAAAGGTAAGGGACTCTGGACAGCCAAGAAATGCTGCCACAAATCTCGACCACCAACACAACAAACTGCAAGAATGACCCTTTGGGATCACCTTTGACCATTTCATTACGTTTCAAGCATGATTGCCAGATCCAGAGGGAACGTTGCATGGCACGAGCAGACACCTAGATGGGAGTAAAACTGCTGGTTTGTTTTCACGTTTTTTGGACAATTGTTTTAAGTTACTCAGTAACTTAACAAACAGAAAATGGCACGAGGGAACAAGGGGCTGCCTGCGCCACAGCCCTATGCTAGGCAGTGAAATAACTCCTGTCATTCCAGGGTCTGTGATGCTACCCATCCTGTCTCTCTCGGAAGAAACTGGAGATGATCCATGCATTTTCACATCCCTTTGGGACATGGACACTCACCCTCCCTTAGCTTATCCAACCAGGAAGAAAAGTTTGGGGCTAACTGCGCAGCTGAGCCCCATTTTGAGAACAGACAAGTTCTCTGTATGGATTAAAGCTGGGCAGTGTCATGTGATGATCACTAAGGCCTGGGGATTTTGAAGGGAAAACTGCCTGCAAAATCAAAATAAATGTCTCAGTCCTATCACAGCATCTAAAGAACTAGAGAAAGACAGGGCTGGCCCATTTAAGCGATAGTTATCTGCACTTCCATTCTCCAAAGCCTCACCCAAGTAGTATGTCTTTCATCTCCTCCTGTTTCTGAGATTACTGTGTGCTGACAGGAGTGCTTTGGAGTGATCTTAAAGTGCTTTTAAACGATAACATGTGGAAATAAATAATTCAAATTTTTCTTGAGTGTTTCTTTAGTGTCTCAGCTTACGTATAGAGAGTACTTTTATGGAGTGCTCACCTGTACAATGGGTTGTACTCCCTGCTAAGTGTTTTGCCCGAATGACTTGTGAATGCTTTTCTTCTAACACAAAGACAGTAGGCTTTTATATCCCTAGTGCGGTCACGTCCATGCTAGACAAGGGATCTATGTTCGAAGTACCAGACACGATTACTAGCATGACTTTTAGCAAAACCACACATGCTTGATGATTTATCATGTAATATTATATGAGCTTTTAATAAACTGTGCAAAAACAAGAATAGCATGAATATGGGAATAAAAAAATTTGGAGAATTTTTGAAACAACCAGGCAAGATTTCATAATACCAAAACAGAGGGTAACAGAATAAACATTAAGGATCTGAAATTATAGCTGCAAGCATATCCCATAGCAGCAACAGGTAATGCCAATGTGTGTTAAATTAGTTATATCTGATTAAAATTATTTATAAAAGAACTATGTATGACGTGATATTGAGTGAATATGTTACTTTCTGATTATCTCTCCTTGCTAAGATATGATCCACATCAAAAGAAATAGATATTTTCCCCTGAAAATGCTAGATTTCTGCTGCCAATTTTTCTTTTAAAATACTCATTTTTTAACACTTGCACGTACACTCAGGATCATGCGGTAAGAGAAAGCCACAGTTAGCACCTTCTGTGATGTTTTTCTGACATTTTCTGTAAAAAATACTTGTGACTAAAGACGTCAGTAGCTACTGATATGGTTTCTAATCCCTTAAAGTTTCACAGGATAGGATAGCAGTCTTTAAAAAGTGTTTTAAACCTTTCTTTCTCCCTCTCTTTTTCTTTATAGCACAGTCTAGGAACCCAGCCCTTAGTAGAGAAGTCTAGCTGGTGACATTAAAATTAAAGCTTTCATGGTGCATTAACGTGTCTTGAAGGGCACAGATTACTGTATAACTGAGATAAAATTAAACGTCTTGGTCCAGGGATGTCCAACAGCTTCATTTTAGATGACATGAAGTACAGATACTATTTTTATCTCTCAGTTAACCGCCCGCTCTTGTCCACTTCAACCCAACACACCAGGAGTGGACAGGCATTGGATGGGTGAAGCATGTGGGCTAAAGCAGACCAAAATATCAGTTGACTGATGTGAGGTCAGGGGGGCAGGGACGTTGGAGTCTCTCTGCATCACTGTTGCTACAGATCAGAATATTTACACTCCGAAGAACCTCTGTGCTGCAGCCTGACCTAACTTAGCAGATATAAGACAAAAGTAATTGAACACATTTCAAAGCCTGCTGTCTACAGGAGATGGGACTGGATGAGCTTCCAAGCATAACATTTATGACACTACATAAGGAAAAATCAGAATAATGTGAATATTTGGTTTTTAAAAGGTGAAGACAGATAAAATAGCAAAGATCGCAGAAAAATTAAGTTGGGTAGCTTTACCTATCCCTTCTCAGAATATAAAAATAGTTGCCACAGATCAGAGAGGCAGCAGATCAGCCTCCCAGCACCATTAGTGCCAATCTGTCCCAGCAAGGAACAGAAATGGCTGTATAGAAAAGGCCTTGTAATGCAGGGAGACCGGCCAACCTGCTGGGGAAACATGACATCTTCCCTCAGAAGGTTTCAGGTGATTTTGGTTAACTATACCGCGGTTATTTCTTCTCTGTCTCGTAAGCAGCAGATGTTTATAAACTGCATCTTCTCTTTTTCAGTGCAGCGCTGCTCTTGTCAACCCAAGACACATTCTCCTATTCAGGCTTCCTAAATTTCTCTGATAGATGTAGCAAGTGTAACCCAGTGATAAGATTAGTGGTTAAAGTCTATTAAACATTTCTTGAAAACAACCTTTAACAGAGCTAATGAACTTCCAGTTCCACCTAGATTTACAATTTACATATTCAAAAATCCTATTTGACTATACATTAGAGCATAGAGATTTGTATTTCCCAGCAGATTCTGGCATATTATCAGAGCAAAGTAAAAGATTAAAAATAGAAAACTACATTGGTCTTCCACTGCAGGATGTAAACAATGGAAACATCAATTTCTGCAGAAAAACTTGTTACATACTTGCAAATGGTAAGGTAATTTGCACATTTTCTACTTTCACCAGAAGCAGCTGGAAAAAGTAGCTAACTTATAGGCAGGAATGATTTATAATACATTGTAGTGCCAGACTGTCAGGTGACCCTTGTAGAAATACCTTATTTACAACTGAGGTTTGGCACCTCTCCTCCTACTTCATCTCCCCTCAAAAGGCTCACAGACCACATTTTTCATGCTCTCCTGCTTTTTCTGCTGTGGCTTCTGACAGGAACAAAAAGATGCAGTACCAGCCAGTTTTCTTAGGTTCTAGTTTCAGAAAAAATTGTACTAATTCCTATATTGTATTGACATATAAATGCAGAGAATAAAAATCTTGTATATTGATAATCCTGGTTAGTTATCATGAAATGGTAGTCTCTGGTGATAGACAATTATTAAAGGATTCTTCATACATGTTACATGTCTGTATTATCTGTGTTCAGGCTTCAACTTTGACCACTCTGGGAGCACTCAGAAGGTAAGAAAATGACTTAACTGGGGAGAAACGAGAGCCCAAAGAGACAGACCCATTTGAGGAGCAACACAGGGGCTCAGCAGGGATGTAGCCCTGCTGACCCCCACCACAGGGAACGGTCCTCGTGTCATGAAGCATGCCCAGCATGGTGCATCATTCACAAAATAGGATTTCAGCCCCTGCTGAAATGAAGTTGTAGGTGTTTCCTCTTCAAAACTCATTTACTGAGAAAAAGCACTGGTCTGGCTGGTCCTCAGGTCTGTGGATGGCAATGGAATGCTTCTTCCCACCAGCTCTACAAGGATGGTCAAGGAAAACCCTTCTATCCTAATTTGCTCCATTAGCTAGCTGTAGGTAGTCCCTCACTCCAAGCACAGTTTTGATTTCTCACTCTTCTCAAGTAGCTTAGGAAACCTACATTTCCCTCCTGAAGCAAGACCCTCAAAGGAAAGCACTGAAAACACACTTAATTTTTACATTCATTTCTTCACATTTTTCAGCCAGCCCATCCATCACTGTTTCTCCATCTTGCCTGGCAGGTGCAACAGGGGTGCAGAACATAATATGATTGTTAACCACAGCAAAATAAATATCTGGGTACCTTTAATTATGTTGTTCTAAAATTACTTTTATGCTATGGTATGTTCTTCGCATTTCAAAGCATCCATGTTTTAAGTAAAATCAAGTACATGCTTTTAAGGGTTGCACCAAGGGCACTTCTCTGAGCAATTTACAGACAGTTGCAGCTTTGGCTCCAGATAAGCACTTTTTTCTTTCCTGAAATGCTTAACTAAGAGGATGAGTTATACTAGTCACTTAACTCAGTGCTGTTCTTTATCTGGCTCCTGTTTTTGTGTTAGATCAATACTGAATGCCGCAAGACCAAAGGAAGTTAATCAGATTGCTATTTTGCATTAGTTGCCCTACATGATAATGCCATTCAACTGCATTTAGGAAAACCTTTTTGCTTATATGCATTACGACTCTGCACATAAATTAGTACTGTCTCCCTCGCCTGACAGGTCCATATACACATCTACAAAGCTCTGTTTGAAGGACACATTGTTCTTTAAAACTTTACCCTGTAGTAGCACCTACTACTTGACATTATTTAAGCTACTTCTATACTTGGCTGATGTCTGTTTTCTTGCCAACACCTCCCTCTGAATGTATACACAGGACATCCCTGGAGTAAACCTGATGCTTAAACATGTCTGTAGGGTTATTTTATATCCTTTGGGGTTTCATTGTTGGCCTACAGCTGATGTTCCGGAAGAACATGGGTTTCCTGTAGGCATGATGTCATATGTGCCAACCAAAGGGATATTTCAGATACCCAAGGCTATCTTAAATGACACTGAATAGCCATGTCTAGGCAGCTCAATCCTTCCCCTCTTGTCTTTGATGGCAAGCTCTTCAGGAGTAGGGACCATGTCTTTCTTTTTCCATGCGCAGTCCCTGTTACTCTGGAGTCCTGTATCTAATTTGAATAGCATGTACATGTTTCTACAGTAAGGCACACTAACCAGTGAGTCCTATTTAAATTAGACAGCTGTCAATATAGTGCTGTAATATTTCACATGTATTTATATATAAGAAACATCAGTACTGCTTAAAACTATCTGAGTCAAGAGACAGCCAAGTTCAAGCAAAGGCTTTGGACTGGAAGAGACAGAGGAGAAAAAGTAGCACAAGAGTATTTCTGGCCTTGCAATTGATTCGCTTATCTTCACAAATCACTTTCCTCTCCATACCTATATTTTCTTTGCTGTTTAGCTTGTAGATAACTGTCAACTTTGGAGGGTCCTTGTGGACAGAAGCACTTATTGACTTGGGCTAAAAGAAATAACAGTTACCTAAAAAAAAAAATATTGTGGGCTTTTCCTTCTGACATAAAATGATGAGTATGAGGGAACTCCTCCAAAACCTCAAATTCTCATGTGGCTTTGCAGAAAGTCATGAACTGTCTTTGTCAAAACTGGTCCCAAACTCAGTGACAGTTGGCAACTTCTAGAAAGTTCACAGTGAACTAGATTTCAGGCTCTGTTATGAAACCCTGTATTTAAAAAAGCACAAATGAGAATCCACAAAGCCTTAAATTCATTTTGTATCAGATTGAATTAAAGTATCTCAGTATTAAAGACATGAAAGTTGTAATCACTAATGACAGCCTTCCACAGTGCGGAATGGGGCAAGCTACCTCTCCTCTCCATGAGCAGATCAACCTGGTACAAAAAAATGCAGTTTGGTGACCTGGATGCTAATTTCACCACAAATTCGTCGTGGAAAGCTAATGCATTATTTGTATATATTCAGACGCTGGGGGATTTGTATGCCCGTGGTTTCTATCTGCCTCCAGCTCAGCCTGTCTATGCTACTCATGCATAAGCAGATATTTCAGAGCGCAGTTTTGTACTGTCTGTTCAGGCTCTAAACACAGGCATCTTTCTAATAGCTTATTAAAGATTATGTGTGTGTCATTCTTAATCAGCTTAAGAAATGTCCCTTCAATTTTGCCTCCCTGGGCAGCTACTCAGTAGTAACACAGGACTGCCCAAAAACATGTCCATTACAGCCATGGCTGTATTAGCTGCTTCTACACAAATTCCGTTGCTGTTGGAAATTTTTGCTACTTCTGATGGAATATTTCAAGCATCTGCATTTCACTGCATATACTGATACAGTACTTGGAAGTGTAGGGAGTTCCTCTTTTTCCAAGACTAACCTACATGAATTTTCTTATCTCAGAAAAGCAAACTCCAGATCAATGCATGGATACTTGTTTTTTCCAATTTTTCTTAAACTTTATCTACTTCTCAAATTAACTAATTAATTTAACATACACCAAAAATTAAACCAAGGCTCTTCAATTGACACCCGACAGACAGAGACAACACGTGGCTGCACCACGATGTGGTGGTTTGGCTGAAGCTGATACAGCTGAAGCACCAACAACTGCTCCTGTCATAAACCTACTTGGGCCATCTTGAGTGGCCAGCTGAAGCGAAAACATCAGACCAAATTAATCCAATACTGGTGTTAATTCCTCAATGGAAACTGGAAATTACATCATTTTTAGAAGAGGAGTTCTAAGTGTTGTTTCCAGATTTTTTAAGTCTGCAGTTTCTGATGAGAAACCAACCAAAAATATCCACAGGGCTGCCATAAGATTGAATCTAAAGAAAACATCATTTTTATCTCCAAGAAAAATCCTCAGAGGCTCCCATTAAGCAAATGTATTTGTGAACATTGTAAGGCAGTAGCAAGAGTTTTAGAAATCAGATTCAGAAACTTCTGACAGCCCCAGACAGAGGAAGGAAAATGTCAGTCTTTTAACATTTTATAAAGCATTACAATTTTATGGTATTTTGAATTTGTTTTGAATCTTTAATGTCAAAACTAGCTGCTTTACACACTGCACATTAGGTCTTTTATCACCATTTTCAGTAAAATAAATTTTTATAAGACTGTCTTTTCTGTAAAAGGTACTTGGCATTTTCAAAGCTCCAAAGGGGGTTCTGCCTTCTGCTCCTCTTCTGCAAAGGCCTGTAAGCCCTCTGCTGCTCACCTGTTTAATCCTACAAACTGTAACAAGTTAGGCAGATGGAAAAAGAATGAATATTTAGTTATTTACTCTTAAAATGTCTCAACATCCCCCATTCCCCATTGCTTTAAGCTGGGGGGGGTGGGGTGGGGGGTGGTGTCAGGTTGTTAAGTGTGACTTACAAAACCAGCTTTGGGATTTCCTATTCCTTACAAAGCAAAAAGTTTATTTTTTGCAGCATTTTAATCTCTAAGTGTTCAAAAATGTGACATGTACAGACTACTCTTGCCTTGAAGTGTTACTAGAATAATCCATGTCAAAACATGCTTGTCTCCCATGTGATCTTCCCTGCATACATAGATTCACATTTTATTTTATTCTTCTTCAAGGTCAACAGATAAGTATAAGTTTTTGGAGTCACATTACTCTGAAAGTTAGCAGTGAGAAGCACATGGGGGATCACTAATGAAGTAAACGCTTGTTACTCTTTCCTGAGCTTGTATCAGCTTAAAGACTGGAAGAGAAGGCAGTATCAAACTTTCCAGTGAATCATGTAAAGGGTTTTAGACTTCAGACAAACTCTGTTGCATTTAGTTCCTATGTATATAAGACTGTATATTAAAAACAAATTCTTCTCCAAATTACTCTTCATTTTTTGGGAAGGGGGGGGGGGGCGGGGGCGGGGGGCAAGAATTGCTTAAATTATTCTTAAATGTGACCAGGAACTATTCTGAAATAACATTTTCTGAAGACTTTACTTGGTTACCAAAATCAGCTGCTACTGATCATCAACTTTACTCCACAATCTGAATCTTTATATCATTATTAGCACGTGAAATTTGACCTCAGGTCAAGACAAAGTGGTTGCAAAATACAACAGTATGTCGTTGTGCAAAGCATGAGTACTTCTACTTAAAGTTCCATTTCTATTTTAGAGAAAAAAACAGAAACCTTGTGGTTCTAAAGTTAAGATTAAATGCAAACTATACAAGTGCTCTGAAAATATTTTTCATTAAAATCAATCTTAAATTGCCCTCTTCCCCCCCTTAAATATCTTTAAATCTAGACAAATTGAGAAATACTTATTCTTTGGACCTTCAGAACCCTCAGATAAGCCAAACCAGCATTTTTTTCTTTCTAATGTTGCTCCTCAGAACATCATGCATGGTAGAACCCAGTGGAATACTATTTGTTCACACACAGTGTAAAAGCTTGCATTCTTTTTTTAATATTTTTTGGCATGTGCCCTGTCAGGAGAAGGAAGCCGTGCCATATGCTGACTCTGTTTCATTGCGTTAGCTACTCTGTATTGTACCACAGCCAACAACCCTGAACCTGAAAAGCTTTCCTTCCACAGAGAAGATGGTCTTGCTGTAAAATGCTACAGCTCCTTCTGGAAAATGTAAAGAGATGTATCAACTAAGTATATATTTATATTGTTAATTTTTAGCAAATATTGTATTGTATCATCTGGGTAAAAATGTTACAAGGAAAGAGAAAAAGGAAGGAAGTCTATCGCCACATTAATAGAAAAGCCTCAGCAATTTCTACTGCACGAACTCTTGAGCTGAAGGAGTTCATTTCTGAAGATTTTTTGCTTAGGACAACAAAAAGCCAAACCCAGCAAGCTACAGCTCTACACTAGCTTTGATATGACCTCTGTTTTGCAAGCTAATTTAGTCTTCTGTAATACTATATCTAGAATTTGCATTGCAGAAAATTTAAAATAACCCAAGACATCTTCTGTGTCTCAAAGAAGCATCTGATGTAGGAACTTTATTTTGCTTATGAACTGGCAAATCTAGTGCAAAGATTTAGGATATTATAGTGACAGATTTGGACACTAACACATATATAAGAAACAGTCTGGCTTCAAAGTAAAACACAGAAGCTTCTGTTTATAAATATTTAACAGAAGTATTAATACAAAAAAATCAGAAAATTTCCTTCATTTTATTCTCTACAGAATTTCTTTGGAACAAAACTACTCATTGAAACTAGCAACTTCTTAATTTTCACAGATATGGGGGATTTATTATAAATGTGTTTTAGAAAGGCTTCTGCACATTTCCAGTTCAGCAACACGACATGACATTTCAGTCCAGTGGTTCCTTCCTAGAGCTTGCAGCTACACCTTCAGCTCTGCCCCATCACTATCCCAGACTTCAAGGCAACCTTTTCCAGCTCTGTAAGAAATGTCCTTAGGGGCCAGGAGTCCACGGGGAAGAGTCCAGTTTTATCGCTCCCTGCCCACACAAACACTGCTTTTAGCACTGGGGTTTTAGCTGCAGGTGTAAATGGCCTTTCCAGCTCCCTCAAGATACCTGTCCTGGGTCCCTTCCAGTCCTTGGAGATCTCTCCAGAGACTTCAGCCAGAGAACAGGTAAATCTTATCAGCTGCTCTTTAAGGGGCTAAAGGTCTTGATTGCTCATGGGAATTACTCCTTCTCCTTGGACATCTCACTAGCTGCCTGTCCCTCTGGCTGACAGACCTAGCTGCCCCACCAGCACACATCTAAAGCAGCAAAATCTTCTCTCTTTCCCTGCCTGCACTGGTCCTCCATTTTCACGGTCACACTTAATTATAGCAGAAGTACCTGGTCTCTTAACCAACAAAATCTTCATTAAAATGACAGTCGCAGTATTGTATGTCTGTTAGGTCACTAATTACTAAAATGTTATTAGATCAGAAACCTAAAGTGAATCTCACAGTAATTAAACAAAATTTAGAAGCTGGCATTAAAACTGACATAATCATTGGCATGCTACTAGTCTTAATTGTCCAAGAGCCACCTACTCAAATGGGATTAAGGAGGAGAAGATCAGTGGGGGTTGCTGATCATCACACTAAATCATAAAGTCACCCATTATTTTGTGTGAATTTAATGTGCTTAAACATTCGAGAAGTCTTTCGGCCATAGCTGAGAGACCATAAGCTTGTTCTCAGTGTAGTCATTAACAGCACAATCACGTTTCTAAAAACAGTTTTGAAATCATGTAACAAAGGGTACGAACCCATGGTCAGATGTGATCCCGTTCCAGCCGCTGACAGTCACCACACATCAGCCAAGCCAGCGTTCCTCCCCAGTCCTGATTAACTGAGTTCATCAAAGCACAAAAAAGTCACTGGGCAGCACGTTCCCCTTCCCAGCATGGCTCCAAAACAGCAAAACAGTAGAGCAAAACAGCAATGCAAAGCATCTGCAGTGCAGGCTTGCTATGAAACCTGAGAAAAATCCAGACATACTTGAAGTTCCCTTTAAAACACAAACTTCTGAGCCTATGCATAACAAAACTGGTTTTACTCTGGTTATTAGTAGTTATTTATCAAGTACACTCAGCATCTGCAGCAGATTTCAACAATTACTCCAGTTTTACTATTTGATTCCATCCACATTTCATCAGCATGCTACTACAGCATGCATTATACATGCTGTATATTCCTCCAGCACGTTCCCTGTTCTACAGGGAAATGATGTATCCAATAAGCCCTAGAGTCAGCCTCAAGAAAGTTGCACTATGAAGTTGCCTAATAAGATCATTTGATGCATGTTGAGTACACTCAACACCACCAGCTTTCATAAGATCAGACAACTTGGATCATATCTTGCCTTCAGGTAAAGAAAGGCAAAATCTTCGTACATCACCACTAAATACAAAGCTACATTATTAAGAAACATAACTCAAACTCCTTCAGCAGAGACGGAGCCAGACGGATTTTCCAGCTTTGTGCTATTTCTCACTGAAGGACAAGCAAATCAATCAAATGTGGTTGGACAGGAAAGATTTTCATTAGAGGGCTTGCTTATTTTTTGAGTCCCTGCTCTGTTCTTCACACAGCAATGAAGATCATAAATGCATCAGTTCATTACTTTGGCAACACAAAGGTAATTAAAAATTATTCATATTAGTATTCCTTGTTTACAGAATATATTACCTCCAAATTTTAGATCATTCTGTCTCTTTAGGAAAGGTGAATTCAAATAATATAAATCCTGGCTGAAATACAAAAAAAAACAGGCAGTACTTTGAACACAGAACTGTCACAGTGATTTTTTATGTTCATTTTCAAGAAAACTAGGCATAAATGTTAAACATTATTCAATGGGGTATTTTTTTTAAAATGCAAGCAATAAAAAGTACCTAGGGAAATAAAGTGAAATAATCTGGATTGCCAAAACCGTTACTGATGAAGACCAAATATAAATCAAAATGGGGAAATTAGAAGGAAGTGGTAATTTGAAAGTGGAACATTTATAAGCAATTCTCAACACAGTAGTAAATTAAAAGTACGTGATCCCAAAGGGCGTTTGTTCCAGCTTCTCCCACACACACAGACTGCTCTTCCACTGCTGCCCCAGCAGAGCTCTCTGCTCTTGCTAAGGAATGCAAATAGGAAGAAAATTGGGCCTGAGGCGCCTCTTCCCTCATGGGTGCTGCGCCACTGGCAAATGGACGTGTCTGGTGATATTGTGGGAAACAGCAACAGGAAAAAATACATTAGCAGCACAATTATTACTAAACCTTGTCTGAGGGCCTAAGGCTGACTTAGCTCATAGGATACCTGAAAACTTGGCAGCAAATACTAAATTCTAGATGAAGCTTTAGAGGCCATTCCAGTTCAGACTTTGGAGGTATTTTTTTATATACTCTGCCCACCAATGGTCCTTCCATGTTCAGGTATCTCAGAGGCAGTTGCCTTACTTAAATAACATTATTGTATTTTAATATGAGAATTTACAACTCACCTATCCAATGACTTCATCCTTAGAAACCAATGGGACTCCTGCCACTTTCTCTTAAACAGGAACAAAAATGGGGATTCAGAGACCGATCATATAAAGATGTGCAATGCTCCATCTCTGGGTCACATTGTTCAGGCAACTATTACGATGAGCGAAGAGACTATAAGTCAAATATACACAGTGTAAGAGGGAAAAGACATTATTTATTGTGTAATACACACAACAGATAACTAGGATGGATGAGCAATTATGCTATGGATTAAAATGCTCTCCACCTGGATGAGACACCTAATGAGTCTCTGCTGACCTGGGAGTTGTCACTTGGTGGAAAGCATGGGTTGAAATGGGGCGCTCCTTCATTTGGCTGAGTTTCATCCTCCGATTCTCTTTTTTCTTAGGGTTCTTACAAATGGTTATGTCAGTACTCTTCCTCTTGAATATTGCTGTATTTCAGCTGGGTATTGAAAAGAGATAGAAATCCTCAAGGTCTCATCACCTATAATACTTAATTCCTCAGCAGCCTTGTGCAAGACATTTACATTTCCTTTGCCTCACTGCCCATTGTGAAAGCACCTAATTGTCATGTTGGCATGTGGCAAGGATTTGACCATTTCTTCATGTGTTTTTTGAAAATGTAAATTTTTGAAAATGTAAAACCTACAGAAAAATCTAAATATCACAGACCTGACTAAGGAAAACACATGCAAGAAAACCTCTGAAAAGAAGAACTTTTGAATAAATAGTGATTGTGGAATTAGGTCTGTTATTAAAAAGGTAAAACCAGTCTGTTACCCAGCTTTGTTAGCCATCAATGTTCTCCATAAATCAGAATGAATAAATTAGTTACGTAACACTGAATTTAGAAGAGTTATCAGTGTAATTTTAGCATTCCTTCTTACTATCTCCATTTTCTTAGAAACTTTTTAGCATATTTTTTTTAAGTATCTTTTGGAGAAACCACTGAGAATCACAAATTTAATATTTTCAAGCAAGCCACCTTCCCGAAAACAGTTAAAGTATTTTATCTTTTCCTTCTCTTTTCTTCTGAAAGCTTCATTAGCTCAGCTAATTACCACTACCGTTTGATCTACATGAGAGTTCTCCACTGGAAGTAGGATGAAAAATGAAAAGAGAATAAGTTAGCACAAAGTAAGGTACAATCCCACAAGACACAAATTCTTCCATCTCTTTCACGCTGCCTCTCATTAGCCAAGAGGGGATGTTATTGCCAACTCTGCTGCCATTGCTAGTACTTTTACTTTTAACCTGTTTCATAGAATCATAGAATAGTTTGGGTTTGAAGGGACCTTTAAAGGCCATCTAGTCCAATCACCCCTGCAATAAGCAGGGACATCTTCACATAGATCAGGTTTCTCAGAGCTCCATCCAACCTGACCTTGAATATTTACAGGGCAACCTGTTCCAGTGTTTCACCACCCTCATCATAAAAAAACCCTTCCTTTTTTCTAGTCTACACAGATCTTCTTTTAGTTTAATACAGTTACTCCTTGTCCTGTCACAACAGGCTCTACTAAAAAGTGTCCCTATCTTTCCTGTCAGCCCTCTAGGTACTGGAAGGCCACTGTAAGGTCTCCCTGGAGCCTGCTCTTCTCCAGGCTGAACAGCCCCAACTCTCTCAGCCTGTCTTCACAGGAGAGGTGCCCCAGCTCTCTGACCATCTTCGTGGCCTCCTCTGGACTCACTCCAACAGATCCATGTCTTTCCTGTGCTGGGAGCTCCAGAGCTGGACACAGTACTCCAGGTGTGGTCTGTGAAGTAAGTAAAACTATTTTACAACACAGGTCTACCTTAGCTACATCTCAAAAACTCCCAGCCGCCTCTGCTGTTGATGGCATTTAGCCACTGTTTGGCAGACAAGAACTTCAATGCTTCCACAAATGCCTTTGGCATAAAACCATGTATTTGACATCTTCAGCCTTAGGAGTAGAGGGTGATCAGTTCCAGCCTAGATATTTTCTTGGAAATTAAAACCATGAAAGATAATAAAGAAAAAAAAAAACAAGCAAAGCTGTTTGTGTGGTCTACAGTGAATTGATACTCTGCAGGACTCAGCTCACTAATAAAACAAATATTGAGGGACTCTGATTTCTCACTCCATTATGCATTAAGATGGCTTATAATTGACTACTGATGTATACAGTCCCAACATTTTACTTTTACTGAAAGTTTTTGTATTACAATGCCCAGAAATATTTCCATTATAAGTCTTTAATGGCAGAAATAGATTGAATCCATCTTATATCGACTGTCATCTGCTATGCATTACTCCATGTCAGAGGGACCAGTCATTACTGTTGAGGAACACCAACTTTATTAGACAGATAGCCAAGAGAACCTACATACTACTTCCAAAAACTGCCATCCAGCCTTTTCCCTTTATATATTTACAATTTGCATTTATGTTTTTACTCTTCCAATATGCAACTTCTCAGAGATATTTTCTCTAAGACGTTTTATTGTTTGTTTACAGTAATTTAGCTACTTTATCAACCGCTTAGATGATATACTCAGCTACTTCATCTGGAAAATGTTTCCTTTTACATCTATTAATCTACACTGCACTTTCCACAGCAGAATTGTAGCTATTCAATAATTTAAACTTTGACATTATGAGACTTTGTCAAACATTCATAGCACTTTCTGGAGAACTCTTACATTATCACATACTCCGTATATTCTGTACCAGTAGGTATTCAACATTTTAATTTAAAAAGTTAAAATATAAATGCTAATTGTGTGGGTGTGCATGATCACACAGGTCATCACTAGAAGCAGTTATTAAATAGAAGCCAATATTTGTGCTAAACTGTAATGTAAGTAATTTCATTCCTTTGCTCTAAATCTAGAGATCATTAAAGACTGATCTGTGGAGTTTCAGATACATACTGTCTGCTTTCTCCACAGCAACAACATGGAAGAAATACTGTAAAATAATGACCACATTGCATTGCTCTTCAAAAAAATAATTGAGCTGAGCAAGAAGGCGGCTTGAGAGTTGTTAGTGTTTTTAAAAATACTGTACCATAAAAAATAAAATTCTGTCCAAAACCCACTGTATCAGTTGCAGGCACTTTTCCAAAATCTTGCAGTGCATTTTTTTCTGCAGTGTTTGCAACATCCATCAGATAAGAGTATACAGAACTTTTTTTGATTACAGTTTAAAAATGAAACATAAAAATCTTCAGTCTCGATTTTTTTTTTATTCAAACTCGTTCTTCTTTATTTCCATGGAATGTAACCTTTGCCAGCTTTATTTTGCAGGGCTTTGTACATAGAGTACTCAGAGGGTGACACATGCAGAAAAAAACAATGTTTATAAACCTTTCTCAACCTGAGAAACAAGTTTTTGAAAATCCTACAGTGATGATATTTTTCTTTATCAGAATTTGTTGCTAAATGATTTAGATTTGGAGCTATAAAAATATGTTTCAGGAGGAAAGGGATAGATTGGTTGAAACTTAAAAGCTTTTTCAACTATTCCATGTAAAAAATGCAAATATGCTCTATA
Source organism: Falco naumanni (assembly GCF_017639655.2). Lineage (NCBI taxonomy): Eukaryota > Metazoa > Chordata > Aves > Falconiformes > Falconidae > Falco > Falco naumanni. The sequence goes on along the minus strand of NC_054061.1, from coordinate 30,793,448 downwards.
AAAGCTGTTTTAATTAAAGAAATCTTCTTAGGTATGGTGACCCAAATTCTCTATTGGCCCAGCTCTCTTGCAGCATCAGGAGAGTTACTTTAGCAAGCAATTTTACGCATAACACTCATTCTGAACACTGCCTGAGTCTATAAATACATTTATTCTGTGCAGCTTCAATCCAGTATAGAAATTACAGAGCTGCACCAGGAACACAAGGCCAGATAGAGAATGAGTGTCTCACTTCCAAAACTACCACATAAGACAGAGAAGGGCTCCCATGTTACGTCTCATGACCTGACATGGTTCCCTACCACCTGACTTTCACAGGTTGGCAGCTCCCCACTGCAACTGCAGCCCTACCTGGGGCTTCAGCTGATGCTCTGGATACATGAACAGCTTGATTCAACGTGTCTTGATTCAAGTTCAGTCCAAATTTTACTTGTCTGCCTCACGATTGCTACAGTGACCCTACAGAATTTCAAACCAACATGTATGACAAGAAACAAGTGAAAAATAAAAAATGCTTCCAGGGAAATCCAAAATTCTTACAGAAATAAAAGAAGGGGAGGGGTGGGGGGGTGGGGGGGTGAGGAAGCTCTTTACTTATAATTCATGAAATACATATCTTTCATAGCACATAGCCACCTAGTCAATCACTTGGTATTTAAGTACTAGATGCTGAAAAACATAGCTGCCCACCAATAACCAGGGGGGCTAAATTCAATGGCCATCTAAAATTCTTTTTCTTCATTCCTTAAGAGTCCTCAAATCTGAACAGTGCTTAATGTCATAATTTTGATGATGCTGGTAAGGCTATTTGAAACTATAAAATATTGCCAAAGATATCTTTAAAAATCCTAAAATCGTATCAGCTGCTTGATGGGTTTCTCCAGTACATGTGACCTCGCATGCAATTAGTGTTGCCAGAGACTTCTAAATCACTGAGGGGAAAGAAGCATCCAGAGAGCTTGCGGAATGTTTAGAGAGAAGCAACTACTACAAAAATAGAGAAATACCGATATTTCCTTAATTATTTTATGGATTTGTTTTCGCTGAGCTTTTGTTTGCCCTCTGTAAATATTTGCATAATCAAGTTTCAGAGACATTAACGTTCCCAGAAAACACATTACAGCTGTTGAATTATAAAATTGAGATTTTTCAAACTCCAGGCTAAATCTATACAAAAAATAAGTACTCATGGATGGAAATGGAGATTTTACTGAAGGCAACTATGGGGAATTCAGAGCTCAGAAATTATCATAGGGAAAGAGAGTCATGGGTAGCATATATTTGGTCTTTAAACAGACAAATCCCTTCTGACCTCCAGAAGTCAGAAAATATTGTGTGAAAAATTAGTTGAAAATATTTCTTGTAAGAGCACAATCCTATCACCTCAGAGTTGAATGTAAAAAAATCAAACCGAGTCTAACAGGTGCACACACAAGCTAGCTATGTATGATGTGCCATCAACAGACATGCCTCCTGAGGTCACCAGAGTAGCTCTGAGGAATTAACTTTTCTTCCTCTCGTTACTCATTTTTTTCCTGTCACTTGTCATCCTTTCTTTTTTTTCTTCTTTTTCCCCCAAAAAATACTGCTGCCCCAGGCTTGGCTCAACAGAGCAACACAGGGAATAAGCCAGGGTCGATTCCCTCCCATCTGTCCCCAGCTGTATAATCTCATGTTATGCCATGGTCGTTCACGTCCTCACAACTCTCCCATGCAAATAACGCACAAGTTATTTGTTAATATATGCACACTCGGAAGGAAACGCAACGCCCCAAACCCCTTGCACCATAGCACAAAGGAAAAGAAAGCGGGAGGTCTCGGCTCCCCTTGCTAAGGTTACTCTGACCTTCCAGCAAGCTGAGTCAGTGTGGTAAATCAGCAGAAAATTTCCTCCCACTTCCAAAAGAGAAACAGTTATCTAAAAGAGTTTGCCTTAATTCAGTGGAAAACTCAACATAAACAAACAGGTGCAGGATCCCTCCCTGGATGAATGCTGTTACCACCCGAGGTAACAGAGCTTGTGAGCCTACCCCAGACTCCAATTTTCCAGTTTTTAGCTCCAGCCATTAGACATTGTGTCCTGCACAAAAAAAAGGTCAACTAAGTAATTATTCATAAGGGTATAAATTACAGCAAGAAACTTTAGTCAATCATTCCAGCACTGCTAAGATGCCTTTATGGGTTTGGATTAGCAGGAGACAGGGGGAAAGGATCCTTACAAGCAGCAGAAACTAATATGTCCCACAAGGAGCCAACGCAGAAGCACAGCAATTTCCTTCCAACCTCACAGAGGAGCAAGGTTAGGGCAGAGACTGAATAAGCAGCTATCATGCTGCTCAGCACCACACAACTGGATTTGTTTGTACGGGTAAGATGTGAGCAATGGGAAACCTCAGAAGCTTTGGGGGGTCAATTCCTTTTCAGCATTCAGGAGCTGCAATGGTAATCTCAGAACGTGTCCAAACTTACTTATAATGACAACTGGCAAACTGGTTAAAGAGAAAACCAAAAAGTCTCCTCCCTTCCCCATATTTATCCAAAAAGCTGAAGTAAGCTGCAATTCAGTGGGACCAGCCCCAGGGTTCAGGTTTTAGGACACCAGGTTGTGTCTGCCCATAAACAGCCCATAGTGCTGAAGGCAGAGAAAACCACGCGTGTCCATGCTCCCACGGTGCAGCAGAGATGGGGACATGGCAAAGCCAGACCCACCGCAGCCAGAAAGCGATGCCAGCCACCGCCTGAGCCCAAGGAGCCAGCGGGGCCGGGCGAGGGGACGGATGGGCCATGAGGGAGCTGTCATCAGGTCTTGTGCCTGCTCCCCTCCTCTAGCCAGTAGGAAGAGATACAGGAAAACAGAGTCAGGTTTTGGCTCTCGGTCATCACGCACAAGGAATTATAAAAGTTATTTTTTAACATGATGCTCATGTCTGCAGGTCATCTCTGCAACAAATATGAAGAGAAATGTTTGTGGCAATAATCCCGCGCTGGCAGACTGATGCAGCTTTTGAGCTGAGTAAGTGTTTAATGCTCTAAAGGGATGGGGAAAAAAGATTTCTTTTAGATAAATTTCTTCATTGGGAAGTCAGGAATTCTCCTGCCTAAGCAATTGCTTTACAAAAGTAAAAAAAGTTTACTTCAGAATCTAAACCTGCTATCCATCTAATACCCATGGAAAACTAAGCAAAGGGGTACCAGGGGTCCTCAAAGTACGGCCTGCGGGCTGGATACGGCCCCCCAGGGTCCTCAATCTGGCCCCCGGTATTTACAGAACACCCCCCCACACCCCCCGCCAGGGGTTGGGGGGGGAAACCAAGCAGCTGCAGACGACTGCCTGGCACTTCATCCGCACGCCGGCCCCCTGGTTAAAAAGTTTGAGGACCCCTGGGGTAGACACTTGCCTTTATATTGCTGAAACCACAGCTTTAAAAACATAAAGAACGACTCTTTATTATTTTAGTAAAGTTTCTTCATGCCTCGATTACTGTACTGAAGAGTAAATCCAGCACCAGACACCTTTGAGTTGCCAGATCACTGACCGATCATTTTGCCCACCGGCAGAGGACAAGGAAGGGCATTCAGCCCTCACCACTGACATCTAATGGTTTTGGAGATCAGTTTAAAGGACTTCGGTGTATTGAATCACATGGTGCTGAAGATCTCAGAGCAAAGCTCCAGTCCCTACTTTCCCCTGACTAGGAAATTCCCCCACCTTATGCAGAAGCATGAATGGAGCATTTACGGTCACCAATATAACCACTGGGCACAGCTGTCTGCCCCTGCTTTCTCCTTCCCCCATGACAATCCTTCAGCAGGTGCCGGCATCATCTGCACAGAAAATGTCTGCATCTCACTTACCCACAGGGTCAGAACACTACCTACCACACCTACAGATGACAACCAGTGCTCTCTGACCAACAACAGACAGACACATTGCCAGCCAGGGACTTGCTCTTGGGCAAAGCACAATTAGCACAAAGTAGAATTAGGATCACTGAAGAGGTCAGACAGGGCACCTGCCCAGGAGTCAGCAGCAGAAGGAGCAGGATTACTACCTTAAAGAACAGGCCCACCTTTGCAAAATCTTTTTAATGATACAAACTTTAAAGCTGATTTGATATTAAGTGCTAATATTGTGTAACTTTCTCAAGCTATAGGAAAATAAAAAGTATTGTCCTTTAATATAATACCATCAGTTTTTCCACGCTGATGTTTGCTACTGTAAATCACAGCATCCTGCACACTTGCACACAAATAGCTTTAATTTTCTCCACAACTGTGTTAATGTAAAAGTTCTTAGAAATTTGTGAGCAGAAATGTCAGTGGCTTACTATACCTGAAATCTCTTACTTACAAAGGCAGCTCAGGTTTTGCAAAAAATAATAGGATTGTTATTACTGGAATATTCACTTTTATAAGCTATATCAATTAAAACATTACAGAATACATTTAAAACAACTTATAATTTTGAAAATACTAAGGATTTAACACCTGTGTACTGTCATTGCCTCTCAGTGCTAAACTATTATTGCTCAGGTAGCTACATTTGGACAAAGATTACCAAAATATTATCTCTGTGTGCTCCCAGCATATTTTTTTAAGAGGAAAAAATTACACAATTACTGTCCTAACTTTTACGACAAACTCATGGTTTTGGCTTTTTTTTTTTTTTTGTTACTGTTTCTGTCTTACTAGGCAAATCAAGGGACACAATTGTAACTAATTTTGTGTTTACATTTTTCTAGGTTTCTTCCCCCTATTGCCTAACTCTTTCAAATAAATAAACAGATAGATAAAGAGTAAATAAAACTAGATGTAGAAAGCCTATTTAACGAGGAAAAAAATTGAGGTTTTTCCCCAGCACAAAGTCTGTGGACAGTATGCTAACTTGTTTCCAGGGGGCCACGCTGAGATAACACGGCAAACCTCACCTCTGACACTTCTCAATACAAGTGCATTATCTCTGTCTCTTGGTTTCTCTTTAAAGAAAGCCTCAAGGCTGTGACTTTCTGTAGCAATTTTAATGTGACTGGCCAGATCTAGCAACGTAATCTAACCTAACAGCCGATATCCCTACTAACGTCTTTTTTAGCTGAAGCTAAAATACAATACTCTATTCTAATCTTTCTTCACTTGCCAGCTGCCTTTTAATAGTCAGCCGCACTCTGAGATCCCGTCTTCTTGTGACTCCTGTGTCTCTGCCTTCTCCTGCCAAGGTGCCACCACTGTCTCGCCATGTCCCTCAGATATCACCTCTGTTTCCTTCTCAGCTTCCTGTAAAATTTCCACAGGGCTCACCTCCACATCCTTCTGCCTCGATAAGGTCACACACAAACTCAAGCTGAACAACCGTCTCTGTGTTGTGGAGCCACAACCCAGTTCAGTTCCAGTCTCCCTCTTTCAAAACTAAAACTTCAGAATATTTTTCTGATATATTCTCAGGGAATATGTCAGCAGCTCAAGACCAGCATCATTAACACCAAGCTTTAAATATCCTCGGACTCTATCCCACTTCCCTTGAGGCCCCAGGATGGCACCAGCACAAGCGCTCTCTGACACTCTCAATGTGGAGATGAGACCCATTAGACAGATGCTCACAGCACCTGCCCACCATTCCACTTGTTAGCTGCTGCTCCCTTTGCCATCAACGCTGAGGAACCAGCATTTTAAAGCACAATGCACTCAAATTATTTTACTGGTTAGATTTCATATGAAGTAAGACATGCCCTCGTCTGCAGCAGTTGCATTAATTTCACAGCCTAGGACTGTGGCAAGTCTTTAATTGAGCTGATGACTCTGGTTCTAGGTGTTGCCTTCCTTTAGGTATCCGGGGTTGGCATATATTGCCGTGAATCACTCAATTCCATTCACAGTGTAATGAACCTGCAAGTCTAGTTCTCTTTCTTTGGAACAAAAAGCCCCCGAGCCATTCTGCCACTATCAGATGCCTCATTTTTAAAAGTCATGGGGTTAATTTATAGGTGCCTAAGATGATTCTTTGCTACTGGCACATAATGCCGGTAATGCCAGTAACATTGGGTGTTGTCAACACCTGAGAAGCCAAAGCCACGAATCCAAAAAACTGTCAAATGATTAACGCAGCACAATCACTGGCCTGGATGTTGCATAATTTAACATTTATAATTCAATTTGAGGACCTCAAATAAAAATCTTTAAACATGAAAGGTCCTAAATAAATTCCAAAACAATGTTCAGGTGGTTGACAGCAAGCAAGTCTTATCATGCTAAGTTTAAGAATGAAATACTGAACAAAACAGGCACAAAATTATCTTCACACATGTTTAGTAAAACAGTTTTGCATTAAAGAATGAGAAAGATTAAATTCCTCATGATGTGATATCCTTTCAAGTAAGTGTTATCTAACACTCACAGACCCATATCTTAAGTGGCTTCAAAGAGAATTAAACTTAATGCCATATTTCTTAAAGTAATGATTTGCAGTTGGAAAAATTTTAAATGATTACAATCCAGGAAAGTACCAACTTATTATTAAATATAATTTACCATGATGTTCATGCGTATTTGCGTATATTAGTTTTAAAGTGACTGCCTTCTAAATTCCTAGCATTATGACTAAATTGGAAGCTATAAATTGTATACGTATTACAATACACTGCTGTGTATGGTTATATACATCAAATGTATACCACAGAATCAGTGTATATATATTTAAATACATAAAAGTACCCAACATTTACACTTTTTGCTAATTGCTTTTAAGTTTTATGAAAACAGCAGGGAATTAAGAGTGGAAAGTTTGGAAAGCATAGTAACAATTTGTACAGGCAAGGAAGAGCCAACAAACGTAACCCACTGGCAGGTTCACAGCAGGCAATGGAACGCAGGAACAACCCCGGTCATTTCCATCTCTGCTGAGCAGTGCTGGCAATTGCTGCTGGGGTACACTGTGCCCAAGCATCAGAACTATGCTGATGCTATGCCACTCCTTACAGCACGAACTTGGGATTTGATTGCATCTCCTTCCCCTTCTTTCTCTCTTTTTTTAAAAAAATAGTACTTTGTTCCAATTGGTACCAAATGAAAGTCACCTAAATAAAACTAATCTTGATGTTACCTTTGACACAGAGCAATTATTTCTTCATAGACTGGAAGGGGAAAATATATAAATATTTTAAACTGTTTTTTCTTGTTCCTGCAGCTTTTTATTTGTAACACTGCATCTTCTTACAGTGAAGGAAGGGTTGCTTTTAAAAAGAAAAGGCACTGGTTATTCTCTGGTAGTACAGATGTTGGCAAGGAGACTGAAACAATATGGAAAGGTATATGTGGAAATGTGAAGATTTACAAGCTGTGATTAGTTCTTCAAACTTCCATCTAGAGACCTCCAGCCTGTTATCCCCATACATACATATGTATCATCATGGCTGTATTTTTGGTCTGAAAATACCAATAAAACACACCAGCATCTCCACTCAACCCAAATGTGATCAAAACCAGTTTGCCAAAATGGACATAAAGCAACTACAAATGATGAGGATGCAATGCAAAAGACCCCCAGACACTTTCAGAGAGTAAGACTCAAGGTATTTCTATCATGCTCCAAGCCAATTTCTTTGATTAGTGTTATAATCAACTTTGGTGTCCCCTGATGGGCCACTATGCACCTTCAGAGTCTCAAGAACAGGATAAACACAAGGGCATTGTACATCTGCTCAACATTTATGAAAATAAAAATATTTACTTTGATCTAAACATGCATTTTGAGATGGCCGTATCCAGAGACATGACAGCGACCTGCCTTCCCCATCGCCAGCCTGGCTCCAGCCTCCACTGCCACCTCCACGCTGTGCTTCCCCAGAGCTGCATTTCCTCATGTTGCAATGTAAATGTGTTTCTACACGGCACAGCAGTGCTGTGATCATCTAATGCCTTAAACAAAGTACCATGCAAACCTACTAGTTTTACACATATCACTTTTTCTTGGGTTTTTTGCATTATTATGCTGCCATAGACTGCCTTCCTAACAATGACACAGCCCTGAATTACTTGTGCCCTTTGTTACGTATTATCCTGGATAATTCATAATTGAACACACACTGAGATTATCTGTTGGTGACTTGCTTTTGATGTAATGGATTTCAGAAATGCTGTTCTCATTTTAAGGGATTTATTTCCTAAACAGCTAGTAGATTGGAATGATTCCCATACCTGCACAAAGCCTGTTTTGTGCACATCCTGTGGGCATTTAAAGATCTAACTACCTTAAGTTTCAACTTGAAAAGTATTATCGAACAGCCTTTATGAACAGGAGGAGCTGTATCTCTCTCCCTTTAGGAGGAGGTGCGTGTATGGCAGTTTGCAGGAGCAGGCAGATATTTCCTGCTAAGGTGCAGGTTTGGTGTAAACACCTTAGTTGCTGTAAACACACATGTAAGTCCACAGGGAACACAACAAATCCCCTTTAAATATGTGCTCCTCAACCTGATTGTAAATAAGAAAACTATCAGTAAAACAATATTCATCAATTAGCAAGTGTTAAAACACTACTACAATAAACCTGAAATGTAAATATTCCCGATACTGTCCCTGGATACTGATGAAACTTGCTGCAGAATTTTTGCTGAGGACATATCTGCAACTCTAAAAGCTAATGAATAAATAAAAGTGAAAGGAAGGCAGGGAAGAAGGAAGAGTAGAGTAAAAGGGTATAACATACATATTATATTACACAGTAATTATGTGCTTCTGAAATGCCAATTAGTAACTCCTTCCATGATCCAGCTCACAGATCAATATTAGGTTGATAACAGCAGAGAGTCATTATCTGGTAGAGTACGTTTTATTATTAAGGAATGTAGAAAGCCACAGAAATATTAGCTTAACTCCTCTTTTTTTTTTTTCAGTGCAAATTGTAGTCCCAAACGTATTACGAGCAAGACATAAGTAATTCTGTTCCACGGTCCCCATAATTTCAGTACAAATATTTGGTTTGAAAGAATTTATAATGGCAGACCCTAGCCAGCCAAGACAATAATTCTTTTCTATTACTGGGTTGTGGTTTTTCCTTTTTTTCCTCCAAACAAGGCAAACAATGTTTTAAACAGACTTTCTCCTCTGTCAGGGGCAGGGGGAGGCAGGGAATTAAAAGAATAATTTGGCCACCAATTCAACATGAAAGTGCATAAATGCAGAGAGATTCCCCTGGAAGAGCTATTTTACTTGCTGTATGGACAAGATGAGCCAAGGGTGCGAAGAATAAAACCAGGTTTGTTGCCCTGGAGGGGGGCTCCTGAAGTCAAAGCCGTAATGATACAGAAAGAAGGCAGGTATTTAGTATTCCCAGCTAGACCCTAAAGTTTTTGTTACAGATCTCAGAGTGAAAGATCATTATTCATAGTGGTGTCAGCAAGGTGGTAAGATTTGCAATTTCAGAAAAGCTGTAAAAAGGCTTAGAGGTAAAAGGCAGCTTTATTAGGAGATTTTACATTTTATCCATGGGGTTTGGTATCTTTGAGCTTTTTTTCTTGCTTTATATTAGATTTTCTCTGTCAACTTGTTTCTCTGCCACCAAAACTACTTGCGATGCAGTACACTCAGTTCTCAGTGCTCTTGGATGCAAAAAGTTGTACCCTTCCCTCAACAAAGAAGGATGTGAGAAAGGGACAGGTTGTCCCTATGTCTGGGCACCAGCCCTCCTGCAGTCCCAGGGTGATTCAGAGCAGGAACTGTCATGGATAAAGTTTGCACGATTCAATTTACTGGACAAGTGGATCATTCAACTTTTTGTTATGTGGATGCATTCAAAAGTTTATGCTGCATTACAGAGAAGTGAGTAGCTGATCCCAAAAATATTGAGAAGTAACATTACACGGACTGTAACACAGAGGAGCTGAGATGTCATGGGTTCACGTGTTGCAGAGAATCATAAAACTGTAACAAAAAGAAAAAAGAAAAAAAAAAAGAAGGGTTTTCATAGATCTCATTCTAGTTGGTGTGAAGTTTTCCTGTAAACTTTTTTCTTGAATCTTCATAATTGCTGGAACTAACACTGTTTCTCTACAATTTACGATTAACGTGCAATTTATGTTCTTCTGGTCACTAATGACATATTTTTGAAGTAATTTCCAATATGAGGTCCTCATTACCATAGGGCAGTTACTGCTCATCTATGGTCATAAGTACTTTATCGTGGAGCATCCATTTGCCTAGCATGGAAGCAGTTGAAACTATTTATAAAGCACATTTTACACCTGACACATTGAATTAGGAGCAGAAAAATGAGACAGTTTTCTAATGGCATCAATATTACTGTGTTGGTTTTAAAACGGACTCATGTCTAGAAGGCTCTGATTCATGTTCTCTTTTTCTGAAGACTATTGACTCATCTGGGTCTTTTGTTTTTGTTTTTGTTTTGTTTTTTTTTTAATGGCATATTGATATTGGTGGTTGTTGTTTTGGCTTAGAAGTCCAGTCAAATGAATTTAATAAATGTTGCTGTCAGTGAAAAATTAGCATTAGCTGTCCCAAATGTAAGGGGAATACTTCCCAGAGCAAGTACCACACTGCTGTCTGTTCTCTGGTACTTTCAGAGAGAGACCTGGAGAGGATGAAATGGTTTTAAGCAATTTAACATTATATATGCTGACTCTTTGAAGTGGGCCAGGGCAATTGTAATTCATCACTTCCCATGGTCTTGCCCATTTGAGCATGAATTAACTGGCCAGTTATGGTGTGATGGATACAGTTACACATTACATAACTGGTCATTAGAAGCACAGGTCAATCCCCACCTTGTCCTCAAGCCTACAGACATTTTGCATTACTGATAACACACTGTGAAGTGTAATGCAGCCTATATAAAGATGACAGCACTAATAGAAGATTTACACCTTTAACCCCCTCCCACCTCAGCTCCAACTCATGATTTTTATTCCTAGCACTAACTGGATAAAGCCCAGCTGACAATTTGCTAACACGATGTGCAGTTCAGCTGCTCATTCCGAGAGGACAAACCAACCTCAAACCCTCCAACTCTGCCTGTGCACTGAGCAAAGCCCCAGCAGTTTTCTTCCCCCTACATGACCCTGCATGCAGGCTTGTACCGGGCGATCCTGCGTCACCGACAGCAAAGCACTGAACTTTTCAGGCTTTCACATCATTTTATGAAACAAAATAGCCGGTATAAAACGTCTTGATTTTTTTTTTCAGAACTAAGAATCAATGATCAAATATTGTCACTGCACTGTTATTTTATTTCAGGAGAAAAAAACCCCACTTATTTCTGCAGAGGTACTTCCTAGCGAATACAAATCTGCTTAGGGATTTCATTTTATCACTGTAGAGAGCAGTAACTCGACTAGAAAGTAGTTTTCGATCAATGCAGAAGCAGGATGGTGTCAGACGCTCGGGGAAGAAGACAGTCAGGGAGAGAGCCCGCTGTTCCCCGGGGGGCTTCCCCCACCATCGTCCTCGCTCCCCAGCCACAGCACTCAGGCACATCTCACACCTGAGGACAGCAAACACACAGCCGCTCATCTTCCTGGGTCGTTCCGACCGGGCAAGGGCGAAATCCCGACCAACAAGTCGATTTCACGCCCTGTTACTGAACCACAGCCATTAACCGTACAGGCAATAGAGAGTAAAGATGAGGGAGACACCAACAGCCCCGCGCCCGACTGCCACCTCCTCCGGGACAAACTTTTGGACGAACCCGGCGAAGGGAGCCGGGGAAACCACCGCCACCGCCACGATGCCGCTCCCGCCGAGCCGCTCGCCGCCAGACCGGCGGGCAAACTTGACCGCGACGCGCCCGCCGCCCCCCGGCGCCTCGCCCTGACCTCGGGCAAACTTTGCCCGTGCCCGGCACGGTCCCCCCGCTGCGCCGGCAGGCGGGAGGGCGCAGGGGGCAGCCCCGCGCTCCCCGCCGACGGGCCGGGGGAGCCCCGCAGCCGCCCGCCCCGCCGGCCTCGGACCCTACCTTGACGGCCCGGGAGGGCTGGCACTGGACGTGGTGGGACACCGTCGCCGTCTGGTTCATGTTGCCGGCGCGGCGGGCTGCGGCGCCGGGCGGGCACGGGGCGCCCGCGGCTCCCGGCGCCTCCGAGAGGCCGGGGGGGGGCTCCGGCTGCGGCTCCGGCTGTGGCGGCTCCGCGCCCCCGGGAGCCGCGAGAGCTCCGCCCGGCGGGGGCTGCCCGCCCCGCCCGGCGGGGGCTGCCCGCCCCGCCCGGCACCGCCCGCTGGCACCGCCCGCGCCGCCCGCCGGGGCCGCGACCGGGGCCGCGACCGCCCTGGCGATGCGCGCCGCCGCCGCCCCCGGGCCGGGCAGCAGACACTGCGCGAGATCAGCCCCCGCTGTGCAGCCAAGCCCCGCAGCGCTCTTAGCTGAGATTAATAAGGTTGCAACAGAAAGTTTACGCTGCCTGCACTTCCCTCCGCGTTCTCCGGCACGTTTTCCCGTTCTCCTTTCCCCATCCCCTCCCCTGCCTCCGCCGCTCTAAACCGACCCTAGCCCGCGGCGGAACCGGGATGCAGGCGCTGTGTGTACCGCAGCCGCGGCACAAGCTCCCGCCTCACGCCCACCCGCCAGCGCACAGGGGACTTCCAAAATCTCCGGGCTGTGCTAAGTGCTGCAACAGCTCCACGCTTCCCCACAGGTCAGGAGAAACGTGGCTCTGATCAGATTTTTACCCAAGTAACTTTTTGTGGGTTTGTTTGTCTAAAAAAAATCTAAAAAACTATCCCCTCCAGATTGTCAGCAGGACTTGCCAGAAACACACACAACGCTCTTGCCACAGGTCCAGCCCGCAGGCTCTATCAAAGGTGGAGGATTTGGGGATGGGAGCTGGTGAGCTCCGTGAGCAGATTGTGATACCTCAGGCTGACAAGGAGCAAGCAATATGTCTGTATATACATAACATTCCTAAATGATCTCTTGCTTTAGAGAAACCTCCCAATAAAACAAGGCACAGTGTGCCATGCACCGAGGCGTGAAACTGCAGCCGGGGCAGGTAAGGTCGGTTCAGGAGGAAGCAAAGAAGAAAAAGGACAGACTAGCGCCAGAAGCCACGGCACAAATCTCTCAAACTGCTGATTTGGAGTCTCTCACTGTATGAGACTCCAGCTTCAGGCAATCTCTGAAGCATCTGTTCTTTCAAGAGGGAGGCTGTTGAGCACTATTTGATACTGTATCAAAAGCTACACTCCCAGCACAGAAAGCTATTGCTCAAAAAAAAAATGGCTTTTAAAAATTCAGGCCCCAGGTTGAGCTCATTCACTGGTTCTGTGTCTTAGTTTTCCTCCCTATCCTGCTGCCCTTTTTTTTTTTTTTTTTTAAGTAATTTGAAGAAAAAGTACAAAGCATGTGTCCAAAAAGTAAAGATACAAAAGAGTAGGAGAAAACAACAAGAATTTTGCTAAAGACTTCAGGCTGTGCTTGGAGCAGCACTAAGAAACACCAGGCAGGCGCTCATCCCCTCCAATCACCTACATTCAGGCCTGGAGGTGCAAGCTGAGGGTCCATCTTACTCTGCAAAGGAGGGACAGGCAAAGGGAGAAGGCTGAGAGCTTGCTGTGCCCACAGCTCAATATGTGCTCCAGGTGGACTATGAGAACCTCAAGCTGTGCTTGCAAATCTCATGATGACTTCAGATGTCTGCCTGAGCTCTTTTAAGTGGGGCTCATTTTCAGAAGATTTTAAGTTCTTGGAAGGAAACCCGCTTTAAATCATCTCAAATGTGTTGTTTCCAAAGTCAAAATTAATTTTGCACATCTTAAGACTCAAAGGTAGGTACTGCTGCAAACAGATGGCAAAAGAGATTGAGGTGGTGAGGAAAAGACTGGTCTGCTCAGTCTGCAGAAAGCTGCCGAGGAAGCCCTGTATGGGAAGCAGCCCGAGGTACAAACATCCCATCCAGAGAGGAGAGAGCAGTCAGTGTTTACTCCAGTGATACCTAGAAAAATGTCATTTCCAATGGGAGCCAAATGTGGAGTAAAGGCACAGCAAGAGGGTCCCTCCCAGCCCAGACACAGTCACCTCCAGGCACCACAAGCGCAGCATCCCAGCATCCGGGCTGGCCTCTAGCCTGCAGGACTTGCTCACCTTAGCCTCCTTCACCTTATCAGATTGATTGGATTTTGAGCAATAAAAAACACATTTAGCAAGCATATCAGGGGCTCAGCAGTGCTCTTTCGCCTCCCTCCCTTTTATGCAGACAGGAGTGAAATTTAATGGATACAGACGGGGAAAAAAACATAGAAAAATGAGACTTCTGATTTGCCTTGAAGGTTCTTTGGTTGATACTGAGACGGAGGGGATGGGTAAATGGCTGTTTGGGAAAGGGGCTAACAGTCTAACTTTCGCCATACTCTGCCTCATGCCCAAGTGTTTGTTCTGAAATGAAAATGATGGCTTCAAGTTATTGTCACCAGGAGCTTAAGCAAGCAGAGGCAACCTGGAAGATTCAAAGACATTCTTCTTCTTCATCTAGAAATATATTTGTGTTTAACAATCTCAGATGGGAACTACTTTAAGCCAAAAGAATGAATTGACAGTATTTTTAGTTTGACTAAGTATGTGTGGATTTTTATAAGCTCCCATGAGGACTTTGCATAAAGTTTTTATGTTTGATTTTATGCTTCATAGTGGCTGACATTCCATGTAAGCCTCAAAACCAGCTTTAAACTAAGACAGAAATCTCTTCCTCGTAATAACAAAGAAAAAGCAGCTTGGGTGAAAAAGCTGCCAAAGACAGAGATAAGATCAATAATTTGCTGGCATTGTTTTTAAATGAACTTCTACACATTTGAACTTATATATTCCTAGAAAGGATAAATTTTGCTGATTAATCTCCCGCTCTCACAAAGAGGAACCTAATTAGAGTATGAAACTAACAAGGGTGATCAGGAGTTGTAATTACTCTATAAGTGCATGGTTTGTCATTATAAAATATCTCAGAAACAAATTAGATCAATAGAGTGGGATTCCACAACATGCCGACTGAAATCCTCCAGAGCCCCACTCCACTGCTTACTTCTCCAGTAATGTCATTCACTGCCATCCCTCCGGTTCCTCGATACAGCCGTTAATCCTCCATAGTATGTAATCTTCTTTTGGAGCTGGCTGCTTAGCAAAATGCAGTTCACCCTGGATGTTGACTGCTAATGCGAGTATCCATGTTCACCCTGCAAAAAGGTTTTCAAAAATTTCAGTGCCTTTAGGGTGCAATTAAATAACTGAGTTATTACCAAAATATGCTGGAGAATATTAAAGCTGTGAGCAGATGCCTCTGTTACGCATTGCAATAGAGCAGGTGGTACCTGCTGGTATCAGAGCAGCCCCTCAGTGCACTGAAAGAACTTCCTTCCTGAAATACTTAGAAAGAGTAAGAAATCAATGTGATCATCCAGGAAAAATGATTAAACTATCCAGAAAGTTTAAGTGAAAAGCAAATCCCTGTTTCTGATGGAAAACCCTGCCTGCCTTGCTATCCAAACGCAGCAAGTGGCCATGGGCAGCCAGAACTGCTGCTGGAGATGGCATTTCCCAAAGGTTCCTGATCACTATTCAAGTCCTGCAGTAACCCGCTGTTGGTAAATCCCAGTATAGTTCCCCAGCCACACATTTTCCTGCCTCTTGCTTACTTGCTTGTTTTCTAAGCCTTATATTCTTTAAAAACATCCCCACAACCCACAATCCTTTCTTAATCTTTTAAGTCACGTTTCATGAATTACATTGTATATATAATCAGCATTCTGAGAAATAAAAAAATTAAAGTGTATATTGGTAATTATATATACTTCATCACAACATGTTTTCCTATAGCTTTTTTTTCCCTGGTTTATGCAAGTACATAAAATTTACTCTTACTCCTGTCCCACATACCTACGGCCTAATTCTGCGCTTGCATATATTGGCAGCTATTGGCATGAGTGAACTCAATTTTTAATCCACACCGGTTCATAACCAGATTACAGACTTCTCTGTTTATGACAAAGAAGTTTTAGTACTGCAAGGGAGGCTGCCTCGGGACCGCTGCTAGGCTGCCGGCTTCCTCAGAATTATGTCGAAGTTGGGCTTGCATGAAATGAAGACAGGGCATAGCCTCCCTCTAGTCAGCTGTGCAAAAATCCTCTGTTTCTTTCCTGTTACCCCAAAGAGCTGTCACTGGAAAGGCCAGCAGCTATTGTATGCTGCTGGTCATGGCCAGCAAGTTCACATGCAGCTCAAAGTATCCCATGAAAAGCTGTTCCTGCAGGATGGCAGTGTGGCTCTACACACACACACACACGTGTACATACGTGCACAACTCCATATCCCCTGCAGCCATCAATCTGGCTGCAGCTGATGAAGGGAATGTGAAGGAAAATTTCCCCAAGTACAGTGTAACTTCAGACAGACTCAACAAATCAGTGGGGTGCCAGGCTTCACTCTGGCTGCAGTGCCAGGAACTGTTGCTGTTAACCTGCAATGTCGATGTTTAGCTACTAGAATGAGGGATTCCTCAGAGTGGACAGTTCTGTCATTGGGAAAGTACTGTGTTATCTGTGCAAGGTGCTGTCTTACTCACTGTATATATTTCTACTCCTTTTATCATGCAAAAATTCCCTCACAGCTTATTGTCTTCAGGTTTTGAGGGGTGGTTTCCAAACAGCCCAGTGTGGTTCAGTAATTGATATTTTGAACAGAACCAAGGAGAATTCACAGCACTGCTGAAAGACATGCTCAAAACTTATAAGTGCAATATATGGAACTGATGAAGAAACAAATATAGATCTTCCTCATTTGTACAAGCCAGTATCCACAGAAGTATCCAGGGACGATTGTTATGAGAACTTTCTGTTCTTATTCATTACATTTATTTTAATAGGAAATATTTCAATTAAATATTTGTACCTCTTTTTAGAAACAAAAATGTGCTAAAATAATCCGGTACATACACAGTGATTGGTTGGATTATTTTTCTGTAAAAGTGAAGGTGAATAGTATTAAATTACAGCCAAAAGGTTTAAAAAAAAATCCTCCCTGTTACAATACTGATGAATTATTCTGACTAGGTTTTGCCTGCAAACATGGATGTCATGAAAGTAGCATCAGTAATATCCACATATCACTGACTCAGTATGGGGAGTATGTTGTGAGAAGCGATGGACGTGAAAAGCAGCCTGCATACAACTGCCTTGTTACCAGGGAAGAGAAGCAAGCAGTTTCTGAGATAGAAAGCTGTAAGCAGAGACAAGAAAAAACAGTCTGTGCCTGAACGAACTGAATGTGTTGCCTGCAAAACTTGCACACACGGTAGGTGATTTTATGCATGGCACTTTGCAGTGCACCTCTTAGTAGGTGTCCCCAGGCTGCTGAATGAATTTGGGTGAATCGCAAGCAGTGGTGGAAACAAAGAGTATCTTTAGGATCTCTTCAGTCTGTTTTGTGGATGCCTGTTACCAGACTCAAGCAGGGAATGAGAAAAGAGCAACCTTCAGTCCTTTTCATTTTCAAATGAGGCTTCAGAGTAATAGCCAATATTATTTAACAAAACAAAACATTTGTGTCCACCAAACTATATTAATTTTCTTTAGGACACTACTGCCCAAAACCCGCAAGGTTTCAATTCCCTATTATCCTCAGTGTGAATGTATCAGTCACACAGCATTTACAAACTGGCTGGAAAATGCACAAAAGTGTAGGAAATCTAAAAAAAAAAAAAAAAAAAAAAAAAATTTGATTGACAGATACACATACTTTACATGTGAGGAACTTCAGGCAAGAAGAACAAATACTTTTTCTTTGATCTCACATAAGTCCACAGTAGACCTCAGGAGCACTACACTCCATCTTAGTGCATTCATTTACTCTTCTATCTGCAGAAACTATTGCATTATAAAACAAAAATGGCAAACCTGACTGATTTGAGAAGTAGATTTAATTTCATGCATAACTATTACTCACACTGCTAACAGGATTCAATATTTCTACCATGCAAGAACTACAGGATGAGTAATGCTTTTGCACATAGGAAGACTTACAGGAACACAGCTAACTGTCTCCCTACCTATGAGCATAGCCATGATCCCAGTCTCATTGCATAGCACTCAGCAACTGCCACAAAATACTGGAGACATGCCAAAAGTAGTGTGAAGTGTCTTTCTGTACAAAGTTTATGCTTCTTTAAGCCTTAAAACATTGATTACCATGGAAAATGCTGAACTTCATGCAGAACACTTGGTCTGCAGGAGCATCATGGTCCTGTCCAGTGCTGAATCTCCAGGGATGCTCTTGCTCGCTGAGATTGGCCTGAACATTATATTTCCGGATTGAGACCATATCCAAAATCTGCAGTCCAGAGGGGCATTACTGAAGGTTCAAGATTAGGAAACAAGCTTGAATTAAATGTCAAGCAAGACTGAGGGTATTCTGTCTAAGCAGGATCCTGTCCTTTATTTTCAGTATATATAACAAGCCACCCAGAAGCAACCTCCTTTTTCAAAGATCAGATGCCAGCTAGTAGCTAAACTTCTGAACCATTATAAGAATTCCCACACTGACAGTCAGGCCAGCTTTCCAAGTATTTATGTACCCAATAGGTAGCCCTGCAAACTTGTCAAGGCTTTTCCAAGTTTACTATAGCAGAACTGATCAAATTCTTTGTCACCTCAACATGAAGAAGCTACTCCATGACTCCTATATCTGGGCTATCTGCACTAGATACCACATCTAAGCAAAATTCTTTCTAAGCCATTGTGTTAGGCTGAGAAATTTTACCCGATCTGATTGTATGTAGAGGTAGCATCAGCAGGCAGTAAAGCTGGAATGAAAAAAAAAAAAAAGGAAAGTTCACATATTTAAAGGGTTTGAAGTTTTAATTAATAGTTTGTAGCTATGGAGACTGAAGTGGGGGAGTAGGGTTTTTTATGTTAGATCTCAGAGGCTGCAGGAAAAAAAAAAAGATCCTTTCCAGATTGAACAAACCAGAAAAGTTCAATGACAACAGAAAAAAAAAAAAAGAAAAAAAAAAAAAAAGAGAGAGAAAATTGGCTACTGTAGACCCTTTTCCTTCTTCTATCTGGGTTAATACAAACTTAAGCAAAATTTTAGAGGTATGCTATCACCTGTGGGCATAAAAAACCCCAAAACTTTAGAATAAAAATACTGATATCATAATTATTCCCAACAATGTGCTTCAATGTTACTGAAAAACAGACCAAAACTCTCCCTTCCTTCACTCAGTGTAAATCTAATAGCACATAACATGACCAGGTGTTTGCAGATTTGAAAGATCATCTACAATCAAATGAGCACTTTCACTAACACATTGCGGAATGGCTTGCTCAAGCAGCAGCAAGGAGCAGTTGCCATCAGAAATGAAAAGATGTTTTTTCTACCCCTCAAGTCAACCCAAAGTCTCTTTTCCCTACATGTATGCCCGTCTTCCCACTTTAAAGATGTTTTCACAAGACGCCCAGGATACTGAAGAAGGGTCTAACTCATTGCCATGTATAAAACAGCAGATGAATTATTAATCTGCTGGCTTATTCTTTCCTCACAGTATTAATTTATTGGTTGCGCATACTTTGTATACATGTTTCTTTGTCATGGCAAAAGCCATAATTTTAATTAAAGAGTGAAAGATGGTATAATAAACAATCCTGTTAGGAGGACTGCAGCTTGGATTTCCAAGAGGGCTGTTGCGAGGACACTGCTTTGTCTCCTGTCTGCGGCAAGAGAGAGCAACCTGAGAATAGCAGCAGCCTCAGCACAATTCTGTACTATCTCTAATCATTGCTTCAGTAAATGAAAATGCAAGATGGTAAAAGGAAAGTGCTGCCAGGGAAAAAGCTTAAACAACTACTTCAATGAAGGTGGGAGAAGACAGACCACAGGAATCTGAAGAAAGAACTTGGCCAAAGCACCAAGAATGAAAAAGGCAATAAATCTCACATTTTAGATATAATCCCTATTGTAGGTCTGTGAAGATGATGGTGGGGTTACAGTCCAGGACCAGACTTGGCCATGCTATGTCCCTGACTGCTGTTGCTTACAGCCATAAATGCTGCTCTTTAGCATGTTCCTGGAAGACAGTCCTCTTCCACCATGTGTAACATTTCTCAGTTTCTTCAAATTCATGACGCCTTTTCAGTAAGAAAACATCTGAAATCTCCCTTATCTTTTTCTTTTCGATCACAACTGTGTCAGTCACAAGCCCACGCTACTCAGCCACCTTGATCACTGCCACGCTTCAGCTGACAAGCTGTGAAAGTTTTGGCTGCCCAATATCATTGTGAACATTTTTACTTCCTTTTGTTAGAATTATGAGACGTTTGCATCTCATTGCCATGTATCAATGTACCTTCACACATATACAT
Organism: Falco naumanni; assembly: GCF_017639655.2. Taxonomy (NCBI): domain Eukaryota; kingdom Metazoa; phylum Chordata; class Aves; order Falconiformes; family Falconidae; genus Falco; species Falco naumanni. The sequence goes on along the minus strand of NC_054061.1, from coordinate 30,773,111 downwards.
CAGTGAGCTTTAGTAACATCAAGTATCACATCCAACTAGTTAGGAAATACTACCTTGTTAATGAGACAACGCTACTGCCAGCTGCTCATTTCAATAACACTTAAACATGCATAGAAATAATTTCCTTATACTTTAGCATCCTTTTTATATTCTGATTATAAAAAAGTAGAACGCTGTGTGGGGAAAAAAGTGTGGATCATCCACTCCTGTTTTTGCAATGAACCGAGGACTGTTTCAATGGAAATTACATTCAGTGTCGCAATGCTTAAACTAACCAAGGAAGATGTGAGATTAGAATGATTTCTTCTTTCTATTGGGCTGTGAGCCTGTTATTAAATCCCAGAGAGCTGTTGAAGACCTGTGGGACTCACAGTGTTGGAAGGAATTTGTCAAGAACAACTGAGTCTCACATGCAGTTATGTCTTCTCCAGAAATTGTGCAGTCTTCTAATAATCATAATATCCTGCTCTCGGCTTAGGTAAAATACCACAATTTATGCTTCTTGGTATGCTGAGGGCCTCAAATGTGGGGTTCACTGAAGCTACAGTACCTGTAGGCAAGTGCTGTTCATTACCTTTACTTAAAACTTCTGAGACAATGTAACATAGCCATCCTGCACACCCAACAAGAGGACACTAGCTCCAAACACATAATCTAGCCATTATTTTGATTGCAGTATATTTTGCAAGTAATTTTGAAAATGTTTTTATTAAAGTGCATGATTTGTCAAAAGTGCTTCCAACAGGTGTAGGAAAAAGAGAGCAGAGAAACTGGAGCTTGCTTAACCAAGTTTATAAACCTGCTGTTTCAGTCTCAAAGATGAATTACACTGCAGTAGCACATTCACTAAACGTTCATGCTCTCCTTCTTGCCCTCTTACTTATATTCAAAGAGTAGAATAGAAAAACATAAATCAAAGTCTCAGAACATATTTCTTCTCCAATTCTGAAGCTGCCATATCTCTATACTAGAATCATAACCCCCCCCAATACAAATAAAAAATGTGTCCCAGCAATCACCACTTTAAAATAATCACAGGCAACTGTAATTTACACTTATCAAAAGCCTTCCACCCCAAGGATCCCAAAGCAATTTATACACGATAGAGATGTAGCTGATATGAAAACAATAAAGCTACTTGGGAATTGAGGGATTCTCTTAACCATGCGGATCTTTGTAGTCCAAAGCTTTACATATGCTCATTATCCTGCTAGCAGTTTGAACAAAATCTATTACAACTTTCTGTCCCAAATTTAGGAATAGTCTAGGCATTGACATACATGTTCTGAATCTTTCTTTAATTTCAATCGATGATTTTGAGAAATCAGGAAAGGAAAGGACTTGATACAACACTGACCATCAGACGTACCCAGCTTCAGGAGATGCTCATTTGAAGCACTATCAGGACTAACAAATCCTTCTGGAGAGAAAAAGAGTCTCAATTTCCATGCTTACTTCCTCTTCCTTTATCAAATTTATTTTGTAGCTATCCAGGCTCTGGATAAACAGGCAGAGCTTTGCTTCTTCTGTGCTAGCTCTGAAATATAACCATTTACCTACCAGCTGCTCAGCAAATGAAAGCAGACAGTCTATGGGTGCTTGCTGGAGTCCCAGCACTGTCAATAACATCAGGCCATGGAGGTACAAATTCATCTTTAAACATAGCTGTAAAATAGCTGCTCATTCCCTAATCCTCAAACCACACCCCTGGGGCGCTGGGTGAAAGAAGCCGGGGGACCTGAATGGGTATGTATTTCTAAAATTTAATTGGTAATCCATTTATATTTTCAAGGCAATTTTCATGTGGAAAAGGGCTGCTGGCTCTTTCTATATTATAAAACATGGACTTTGTATTGGCTTTCCTCAGTCTTCAAAGTGCAGACACACAAACTTTGAAAGTGATAGCTGTTCAATTTGTAGGATCCCAAAAGGCAGATTTGGGGAAAACAAAACCTCTTTTGGAATGCGAGTTATAGACGACAGCAACAGCAAAACTCCCTGACAGCCTTCAGATCCAAAGAGATCATTGCAAACCCCAGCATTTTAAGGACAGCTTTATATTACCACATTTTAAAACTGGGAAATTTAATCAAAACACCTTAATGCCACAGGACATTTCAGTCTCAGTCACAGGAAACTTGCTCTTTTCCCTTGCTCAGCCCTTTGTAATATAATTCTCTACTAAAACATGTACATAGGCCTGTCAGGGAAATACAGGATTTTTAATGGATTGAATGAGAACAGCACATACAACAGGACTGCAGCATCTGATCTGCATGGCTAATGCATCTGCAGTTGATCTGATCAGTGAAAAGGATTGTCCTCACTGCTCATCAGGTGTTACTGGAAGTGTTAGGAGTAACAGGGATGTTAGGAAGGAGGAAAAGCTAACAGTGTTTTAGGGGGTGGTAGTGTTTGGTTTGGTTTAATAAAATAACATCAGAGAAAATCTTACCATTTTTGCTACCCACATGGCACCACATTTCTGTTTCATTCCTGGGTGGCAGCTGCAGTATCTCTCAGCAGGGAGACAGGAGTTTGCTATGAAAGTACAGAGAGAGAAGTGATTGGGTGGGAATTTTTTTGCTTTCCCTCATGACCCCTGGGCTGACAGCTGATCCACTAAAGATACTCGAGACAAGTGAATTATTCAAGCAGTTTTCAACATGGGATGCTGGAGATGGCTGATTGCATTGCCTCACACTGGATTTCCTTTCATTATTACTTTTTTAGGGGGCAAAGAGGCAACAAAATTAACATCTTTCATTGGAGAGTCCTTAGGAATTGCAAGTATTCAATGTTGTCTGCTAAGAAAGAGATGCCAAATAAAAAGAAGTTAATAAATAAAGACCTCAAAATGAGACTGGTTTGGGCTAAACTTTGAAACTAAACCAGCAAATATATAGGGTCTATTTATTCTTCAGTCTTTATACTGCTTCAATTTGTGGTTCACATCTTCAAGAGGTGAAAACCAATTTCATTTAGTAGAAAAGCTGCCCAAAGAAGCTATGCCAGTTTATACCACCTGGGGATCTCACCCTGTGCTAATCTGTTTCATTCATCCCCATTTCTTGACATATAACTGCCAAGGGACTAGCCTGGATCTGGAAACATATTACCCAAGTGTCACCAGTAACACTGTCTTTTTCTCTCCCATTCTCTCCAGAGCATCTAAGCCAGAATAAACTTCAAAACTGGATTTGTGAAAGTAAGTGGAGGCAAGGGCAAAAAAATATTGCACTGAAGGAGTGAGATTCTGCAGTAAATTCTGTACAAAACAGACCCTGTCATTGCCTCTACTGCAGACAAGACTTAATTCCATAGTTCAGTTTTATCTTCTGTGTTCATATATTTATGAAAATGATTTATACCATGAAGCTTGTAACTGCGAGGGAGTGTATTAGATGACAACCCTAGTGGTCTCATGACTCTTCATCTGTGGCTTCACTGGTCTTATGGAGGGCCGTTGTGAGAAGTTGGTCTGGAAATAGCAAGTGTTTTTATTATCAAACAATAAGTCTTGCACTGACTTTGAAATTCAATAAAGAATCATTGCAGAGACCTGATAACAGGGAGTACGTTTGCTGCTTCCCATGTTTCTAATCATAGTACACTGGACTGGAAAGACATTTTGGGGTATTCAGTAGCAAGTATCCCTTGCTATTACAGGTGATCAAATAATAAAATCCATTTTATAAACGGATGGACTGCTGTTTCTGTCACAAGACATTTCACATCCTGTAGTTTTATTTCTAGTTACAGAAACATTCAGCCAGTGCCAGGCATATTCTTGATGGAAGTATCTTTTGCAGTCCTGAGATATTAAAGCATTAGGAAGGAAAGAAGAAGAAAAGAGAGAGGCCCAAAGAGGATCTTTAAGCTCAGACACAACTTTACTATAGTAGGTTCCCTTAAAAGAAAAGATTGTTTAAAAGGAGCTGAATTCTTCAAAATCCAGCAGCAACGCTTTCTCCTTGCCCCATGTCAGAACAGCAAATCTATGCAGGTCCTCACCTCAGTTAAACAGGGGGGGAAATGGATCCTTCATATACATCTAACACAGATCTGAGCCTTTCACATACTGATATAATTGGAGTCTGCTTTACTTCAGCAGCTGTGTGTGTTTACTGCCCAACAGTGAGTGATGCCTATGGAGTGGCATGGGTGCAAACTCACCTGGCAAAACACATCTGTGCAGCACAGCATGCTGTGCTCAGGCTGGGAGGTTGTGCGTGTTCTCCTGTGCACTTTGAGAGACAGAGTTTGTGTGCTTCCCATGCTGAATCATCACAGCCAGTGAAACAGATAGATCTCCATGGTGCTGGGAAAGAGCAAACATCTCAGCATCAAAAAACGTCCAGTGACATGCAATCAATAAAGAATTAGAATTTAGGAATATACTTATTTACAGTGTACATGGCTGTATGGGAAATAGGCCTTCTCAAACAAAATTCAAGTTGTCTTACCATTAAAGTACAAACGTGGCTGTAAAAGTAGCTGTGCTAATGGAACAAAATTCGTATCTCATTTGATTTGCTTCCAGATGCTCTAACTGAAAAGACCACTATGATGCTACACAACAATGTTCCATGCTAACTGGACTAAAATTATAGAACTTACAGATCTTAGAGCATAAATTTAAATCTAAGTATCTCTCTTAGTTCTGTGCTGCTGTACATTGCATTTAGAAGCATTTATAATCAATCATTAACAAAATTCATAGCAACATTAAAATCTAGTGAGGTAGTCATTAATATTGGGAACTGCTGGATTATGTAAATCAATTGGCAGAGTAACAGATTTTAAAACTGAAAAGTGTTAAGTATTAAAGTTTCTTAAAAGCTGAGAAATAGAATAGCTGGACACTCTGGCAACAAAAAGGGACTAGTCATAGAAAATCCCCAATGAAATGCAACATCCACAATTGAGAAGGTGAGAGAGAGGGGCAGACCAAATATTTAGCTGCATGAGAAGCAGAACCCAAAATGCCCAAGACTGATTCTTTTCACATTTGTAAAAAAACCCAACCAAATAAACAAACAAAACAAACAAAAACTGTTGAAAATGCTGAAAAAGGGAAGGGGAAGAAGAGGAGGCTGAAGGCAGAACAGGACACGAAAGTTCTGTGATGGACACAGAGCTATCATCAGCGCTGAGTAACTCAGAGCTCATCAAACAGGATGGAACTATAAAAGGTTTCACTCCCGTCATGGCTACTGCTGGAAAGAGCCTTTTTCACCTCTAGCCTGTAAGAACACCGATGTCTTACAGCTTCTGCACTACTTGGTAGATAGTTTGCTAGTTTATTGTAAAGTACTTCCCTAGAGTAATACTCTTTCATTCCTTGTTGACTTTGTACCCAGCTTTACACAATTATTTAGGGAAGTGTTCAAAGACCTACATCTAAACTACTTAATTATAAAGGAATGAATGTTTAATGGCTACTCCTCTCAGACAATTTAATGAGAGAATCTGCAAGAAAAATCTATTTATTGTATAACAAATTGCAAGAGAAAACAGAAATTTCCATGATTAATATATGTATCTACTTACTATTCAACTGTATAAGAGCATCCCTATCAGACCTCAGGTATTACACCGTTTTGGTAATGGGAACACAACTCGTTAGTTCCAAAAAATTCCCCTGCCCAGTCAAACAAACTGGTATTCTCATAACACCCCAGCAGGCTGGCACTGTTTCCATTCCACCTCCTAAAAAAAATATCCAGAAACACAAGACTAGAGGAGACTTGTTATTTACCCCGGATCCAAGAAAAGGTTGAAAAAGAGAGCAATGACCTCCTGAGGTCCTGGACATCCTCCTGAGTGCAGGTGCCAGCAACTGGCATTCAGTTCAGCATCACAGTGGGCCAGGAGGCTGAAGGCACCCATCGTGGTATCCACAGGAGGAAGGACACAGGATACATGTGGCACCATAACAACCCTGACTATAAAAACTAGTGAGTTCTCATCCTAACACCCAGCTAAGTAATGTGATTTCACACAGGACACACTTACTTGAGCTACATCTTTCTATTACAGAAAAACGAAATCATGCAGCAGCCTATCAGTTTTATTTTGTAAGAGCTGTCACACTGATATCTCTTTAAAAGCAAAAAAATTTTTATGTCAGTGGAAGGTTTGAATGCCAATGATGGGAACATGCCCATCTAAGCTACTGAAACATATTTAGTTGTTTGGTTCCTGAGGTATCTGCAACAAACAAAAAGAGCCAAGACTGGAAATAAGGTAACTTAGTAAAGAGCACTGAAATACTTCTAATAATATTAGTAAGACCTAAGAAAATATCAGAGCTGCTGTTACACTAAGCTTTGTAAAGACCATAAGAGAAACTGCCCTTCTACTGAGACATTTCAAATCTAAGCCCTGCCTTTAAAACAAGATTACTCCGCTGTATTCAATACATCAGGCTTTGGGCTGGGGAGAGATGTTGCTCTGTTGTTTTATTTTAAGAACTTGGAATTTGATAAGGTCTAAGTATAAGCATTAAAAAAACCATTAAATTTCAATAAAGTCTTTGTTCATCAGTACTGGCAAGAGTACTGATTTGTGTTAAGACGAAATGAGACTCCAACATATATAACATTTCAAAATAAATACTAGCATGTATCATTGCTGTGACTTTGCCAACCATCTGCATGATTCATTCCCATATGATGGTTTAGCCACCTATCTCTTTTTGCCAAGGCATTTGGAATATAGACTTGCTGATACAAAGCACAACATTTTTTTTCCCTTAGCTATTGCTAGTTAAGCCTACCACTGTGATTCAAATCAATCCAGTAAACCTAATTGAATAAGGAACTGGATCTCCACAGAACTGGGCCTCTCTTCCACAGTTCATATAGAAAAGGTATTTACAGTGAATATTGCTATTCCACATTAGGAACTGCTATTTTAAAAAACTAAGAGATAACCTTTGGTCAAAAAGAAGAGGAAAGGGAAATACTAGGGAAAGCTTTTTGGCTTTCAGAGAGCAAAGCTGAACACAAAACCCAAGAAAAAGTGAGACATAAATACCATATTGGCCAAAAAACAGTGAGATTGGCTGGGTAAGTGAGCAGACTGGGGTAAACAACAAAATGTTTCCTCAGCAAGTCCCTGAGGCCACCCCAATAAATTTTAGTCTGGCCAGCAGCAGCCTGTCTGCCAAAGAGGCAGCATGCCTCTGCATTTTCTCTTCCAGCAAGGACAGGATTTAACCCTAAACATGTTTTAGAAAAATAATTTGAACTCTAAAATGTATGTAATCACTTATGACTATCTTCTCATTATAACAGAAATTATAATATATGCAATTAGCTCTTTAGTTTGGGGTTTAAATTAATGTGAGTCACTCTCCTTCCATTTAAAATCTCATTTTCCGCATGTACAACACTTCCAGCCAGTTTGGAAGAGAAAAATCAAAGGGGCTAATTTCCCCCTGTTTTAATTTAACTGAAGAAAATAGAGTTACAGAAAGGACAGATTTGAATCACTACAGTATGTCTGAGCTCTCACAAGGAAAACAGAAAGCAAAGGCAAATCTATGGGTGCATAAAAAATTCAGTGTCTTTCACTGGGTTTTAATGAGGCATTTTTGTTTTAACTGAAAAGAGGAAAGTATTTTTCTGCAACACCATACTAAACATACCATGGAACAAGACTTGTCCTCTTTTCTGACCCCTATTATGCTCCTGAAATTGCTCACAAAATGAAGCATAATTGATGTGATTGTAAAGTCCCCTTTCTCCAAGCACCATAATAACTTTTTGCACCTAAATACCACAGGACTTTT